>NC_142145.1:44425000-45675000 GCF_024610735.1 Ursus americanus
AATTGGCATTATACTATTTTTTCTGTTATCTTGGTGAAGAATGTGTACACGTGTACCTTTCTCTCTTATTTAAAAATAATGATTTGTGGTATTTTTAATGTGCCAGTGTAAAGATCTAGAACCGGAGATCTATCTTATGGTAAAATAGTAACAAAAACCTTGCTTTAAAATATCCAGTTACCTTCAGCACACACATTGAGACAAATTCTTTGTAGCTAGTGGGTTTTAAATTTTCTCAGCAACTTTGGAAGTTGTGAGTATCATGATAGCAGTTTGTTTTATTTAAGGTGTAGTCAAAAGGCAGGGGATGAAGTATATAGCAACAGGTTTGATTTGTAGAAAAATCCCTACCCTCTGTCTTTTTTTTTATTATTAAGACTTTACTTTTTTGAGCAGTTTTTGGGTTCACAGCAACATTGAGATGCGATTTTGCTGTATATACCGCCTGTCCCACACATGCGTGGTCCCCCCCACCATTGTCACCATCCCCTACCAGGGTCCATTTTTTACGACTGATGAGCCTACAATGACGTGTCAGAATCACCCAAAGTCTGTAGTTGATGCTGGAGTTCACTCTTGATGTTGTCGCTTCTTGTATTCCATTACAAAGAATAGAAAAAAACATTAATGTGACGTAACAGCAGAGATGGCGGATGGGAAAGTCTTTTAAAAGATTTTTTAAAATCTGTATTTATAAAGCGAAACCTGATACGTGAATGGCAGCCTTGTGTTGCGTATGGGCCAACCTCTCTGTGACACTTTTTGGGAGGAGAGGCTAGAAGAGGTTGGCGGCTGCTAGAATGTCTGCTGTAGGCTGTTACTAATGATTTAGGCCAATTAAACACACAGAGTGGTTCTTTTGGTGTCGTTTGGCAGAAAACTGGGAAATGGTGTTGCATGATAAGGAAGAGCCGTGGGTACGTGCAGTTTCTTGTGCACATGTGCTAGAATCAACTCATAAATTCAAATTACTTTTAAAAGCTGGCCATGATACATTTGCTCATTAACCATATGGAAAATGGCACTCAGGAATTTTCGACAGTGTATTTTCAAAAGAAAGAATCCAATTGCAGGCAGACATTCCTTAGTACAGTGTTTATGCAGCTGTACTTGTGATTAAATTACACCAGCTCAGGCCCCCATGTAGCCACAGAACTTATTAGTTTGAGTACAAAGTACCTTGTAAGAGTATGAGAACTCTCATTGTGATGTTTTTTGGCCTCTTGGCCACTGTATCAAGCAAGCATCAGAAGTCATGCATGTGCTTAGGGATCTCTGGAGAAGGAGCCGTGGGACAGAGCAGAGCCGCTCACACTGTATGAGGAGCTCTGACAGTCTACCAGGGGGGACTCTGGGATTGCTGCTGTCAGCAGTTCCAACAGTGCAAACAGTATGAAGAAGCTTCCACAGGGATTGAATTACTGAAGACTTCTGCTCCGTGTTTTTTGGTATAATTGAGAGCACAGAGGGAGCTTGATTTCTCTGTCTTATGATTTGAAGGTGAAGACAAGAGCCTGCAGGGCTCTGTCAGAGTTATGGGCATGCTCAAGCCAGACTTCAAAAAAATCTAATTCCCATAAAACCTTACAAGGCTGAATTGCTTACCTGAATATAAAAGATTTACTTTCACTGAATCATTTAACACACAACCATATTAATTGCATTTCGAAAAAGAAAAGCATCGAATACAGTGCAACTGAAAAACCACTCGGGTGTTCAAGGAGGGCTTCGGTGTGAATGCACGTTTGAAAGTGAAACTGGTGTATACAGATGCTCTGACATACTTGGCCACACACGAACACCCGACTTGTATCTTTTGGAAAGAGCCCGACATCAGTGTTCATTGTTGTCTCTATTGAAAATGGATTAATACCCCTCGTCTCTAGCCAAAGTGGAGATCTATCCAGGTGTATTGTATTTATCCTTGGCTGGTGGATGTAACCATTATTCTGATTGCACAAAAATAAATAAGACTGAAAACTACCAGCTGGCCGTCTTATGTCACTTTCAGCATGAATGGCCAACTGAGGGCCCCTCTCCCCTATAGACAGCGCAGAGGGAGGGGCAGCAATGTGATCTCCTGGCATTGTAACCACCATCCCCTTCCTTGTTCATGCATAGTCTCACCCAAGTGCTTCCCTTGTATGGAGAGAAGCCAACCATGACAACTTAATCCCCTGGTGAGGGCAAAAATCTCCTGAGATGTGCCCCCAAATAGGAAAGCCAAGCATTGCAACCCCGGAATGCAGTTCAAATACAACTGATGATAGCACATAGAACGGTTTTTGATGTTCCCAGTTTCTTGCCTTGTAAAAATGTGGTCAGAATGCATGAAAAAAATGAATCCTCCTTGGAATGGTAGCTTGCTGTTCAAACCGGTGTGCTGGCACCGGAGACGTGTTTTGCACGCACACTCTTCGCACATGATGAAAGTGTCCCTCCTTTCACCACCACTTCACCTCATCCACCAGGGTGAGCTGTCCTACCCTATCTAGACGCCTTGAACATCTTTAGGCATCCTTCCATCTGAAACCAAGTTAACCCACTACGGGGACAGCCCCGGAAGGCACAGAAGCTGCAAATGTATTTACACAGTTAACCAGCATACTTTATTTAACTATTCCTACTTCAAGCTTTTAGGGGAAAAAAAATACCACCCTAGAACAAATACCAATTGTTAGCTTCACTTTCACGTTGCCAGCAAGCAGATCTTTTCCAACTGGGAGTAATATCCTGTTAGCTACGTTTAATTCTTATTTTACCTGGGGGATTGAGAGGACCAAATGTATCAGCTGCTCAGGCATCACGTTTCGGTCTGTCCTCTCCTTCTGCCCCTGCCTTCCTCACACACTCCTGGGACCTTCTTACCATTTGTAGTGAAAGGACAGCTTTTCTCTAAACCCAAACCAGCAGACCCTATTCAGAAAAGGAAGCTTCGGAGATGTGGGGAGTGGCACGCACGCTCGCTCGCGTGCGCACATACACGCAAACACCACTCCACCCGCACCACTCTACCTGTGTTTTGGCAATGCCCCCCCACCTGCAGCGTAACCATTCATCCTCCATCGGAGCCACTTCTTTTTCCGCTTTACAAAACGCTTTGGGGGAGGGATGTATGTGTAACTTTTGGTTAGAGGCGGTTAACCTTTGGCCATGAAATGGATACTGTGTGCGTGGTGTTACCACGGGCGTTCTGTTCCAATTGCATTGTGTCTTAACAACAAAGCCCCCCGTGAAACTCAATAAAATTACCAATTTCACAGTTGATTTTCTTCCTGCTCTGCTCTGCAGCCCTCACACTCCTGGCCTGTCTCCACACACTGCAGGGGATAGTGTCGGACCAAACCAATAACACGGTGCTAAAAAGGGGCTTGATATAAACCAGGCTGATCTTAATTCTAATGAGTGTGTCCAGCAACTTTTACATCTTTGAACCACCTTTGTTATAAAAAATAACGCTGTCACTTTATTATGAATTAAATGAAGTCCGTTATGTGTTCGGTTCATCAGAACGCACTGTTCTGTTTGACTTGGCCCAGAATTGCATTGTACAGAACATATGTGGATCCATTTTATTTCTCCTACTATACTGTATTTCCACCTCTGATATCATTGGCTATGCTAACTTTGGTAATTTAAAATTAATCAAAGTCATATGACTTAAGGTATATAAACCTTGGATCATTGATTAGAAACCAAGCATTCTAGATCTAATTTGGCTAGTATCTAGCTGTGTGATCCTGATTTATAGTCTTTTCTAGTCTCTGTTTCCCCACTAATGTAAATAGATAAAAATAGGTAACAGGCAATTGAGAAAAATATACACAAGTGCTATTTTATTTTGATCTTTAAATTAATGGTTGAATAAATAATGAATATGTTTTAAGACTCAGGTGAGTCAGGTTTTAGCACATGAAACCCTGCAGGCCTTGTTAGCTATAGATTGAAAATCTGACCTGATGTCCACTGTAAGTTACAGCTTGAAGAATCGAACCTAAATTACCTAAATTATGATAAACATCTTGTTTCGTGATGAAAATATTCCAGTCACAGAGATGACTGACTTTACTCTTTTTCAATTCCTACCCTTTTTTTTTTCCCCAGGAGTTACATCCAACCCTAACCCAAGCCCAAGTTTGATACGGATTTTACTATTGAAGCATCTTTGCTAGTCATCCTCACTGCACTCTTACCAAATAACAGACTGTCTGGTCTGAAGGCCAAGCCCTTTTGGACTTGCTTTACAATCTCTGATATATTATAGAAAACATTTTGAAATGTATTGGCATGCAGGAGAATTTGGTTGCATGGATGATTGATGAACGGAATGGGTGATTGATGGATGGACAGAATGATGAATGAATGAATGGATGAATGAATGAGTCCACTTAGATGATGAAACTTGCAATGGTTTCATGCATTGCACAAGTGGAGATCTAGTGATGAAACGTTGCTTTTTGAATTATCGTAGAATCCCATGTCTCCATACATTATACCAGTGTGTTTGAAGTCACACTTTGCTATTATGTCCTTCAGTTATTATTCTTAATTTCGTTTTATCTTTAGTTTGATTGAAGCTTATCTTTTTTTGTAGGTCTTCATTTGCAAGAATCTTAGAATGATAATTATCCTTGCATATGAATATAAGACCTTTGTCCCATCAGTTATAACTTCATTGAAGCTACTATTTATAACATTGAGCATTTGGTTTCAAAATGGAGCACAATAATTGTTCTCTTCATGACCACTTATAGAGGAGGGAAAATTGGTTCAGACAAGCTAAAGGATGACCCCAGCAGCAGAGTTCCTCTTGGGAAAACCTGATTCTCAGAGGAGACTTAACTTTACCTATATTTACCGTCCTGTACCCCCACACCCCTTAGGATTGAGAAGTTTGGAAATCCCACAGAAGGCAGCTCCCATGTGTCCAGGAGCTACTGCTTGTCATGTTGTAACCCGCCATCCTTGCTAATGAAGCGGTTGGGGAATTTCAGAAGTCAACCTGCTTGTCTGTCTTCTAGGGCTAGAAATCAGAATATTAGTAGCAAAAGGGTTGCAGTGCCCCATTAGTCTGAAAATATCGAACAAATCAGATTCTTTTAGTGCTTAACCTACTCTCTGTACATTATTCAGCTCTTTCCTGCATTAACTCAGGTTACCAGCATGCAATTTTAAAAGTTATTGCTTCAGTGTGCAAAATGTACATGTGCTCTTCCATTCAGCCAGGAGATTCTGTGATTTCTGGAAGTTCCAAATCAGCTCACTCTCTTCAAAAGGAGTGGAAGTAAAATGAAATGCAATCGTTTGTATCTGTCTTCTCCAAAGCATCATTGTAGACTGTGACCGGTGGGAGGAGATGAAGAAACATACCATTTTATTTATAATCAGCCTTCATCCACAGTATTAGCCATTTCACCACACACCATGAACCTTGAAACTAGCTGCCAAGAACCATTCCTCTCTATTGTGTCCATAAATAGTGGCAGTTCCTTTTGCTGGATCCCCACGCCAGCTGTCACACTCGATTTCCATGAGATTTTTCTATACATACTTTTCAAATAACTTTAATTGCTTCAGAGTGATTTAAAACCCTGTGCATTAACGTGTCCCAAACAAAACTCCCCTCAAGCTCTGTGTGTGTGTGTGTGTGTGTGTGCGTGCGTGTGTGTGTGTTTGAAGACAATTCTTAGCCTGCCTTCCTTCACGTGAACTCAGGGAGAAGGAGACAAAGGGAGTGTGACGCACTCTGAGGCTCCAGTCTGAGGTGCCCCCGTCACAAGCTTTCATAATGAGTATATTGCATGTGACCATGAGTTATCATGACTGTGACCTGCCTCAGGAGGTCCCATGCCACATCTGTATTAACAACTGCATCTGCTTCAGGGTAACCTTATTAGCTTGCCACAGCTGAGCCAGGGGCCTCAGGAGGTATTAGACCTAGTCCCCAGAGAGGACTGGTACTTCTGCTCTCCCTAAATTCAGTTTGGTGCCCAAAATTTAACATCAGGACCTGCTGAATTTTATTTTGAATTATCTACTATAGCAACTCTAGCAGAAAACAACACACACACACATGCACACTCCCCTAAAAATTGGCAACCTCCCCAAATGCCATCTCTAATTCCCATTATGGCATACGGCTTGTTTGCTTCACATAAAAAGCAATGGAAATATCAGAAGAAGAATTCGCACCTTGGTTTCTGTTTTTCTTCTCACTATGAGAATATGCAAAGCGCTGTAAAGAACACAAAACCAAAGAAACGCATATGGGTGAACTTATCTGTGGAAATTTTACTTCCAAACCTGACAATGAGACTAGTAAATAAACTCCATCTGAATGGAGAGTGTGATAAAGAAATCTGGTGGGGCGTGTGCGCGCGCACACATGTTTTTGTACGTGGAGAGGAGTGTGTGCATGTATGTATGGGTGTGCCTGTGCAGAAATGAACCCAGCTCTTTGAACTGAATTCTTAAACAGAGCTCTTTATCACTTATTTCAAATCAATCAGGCAGTGTGGAACTCAGCAAAGTGTGTGTCATTCATTCTTTCATTCATTCACTCTCTGGACAGTAAAAGTGACAGAGGGCATTAATTCTCCTGGGAACGTGTCCAGGTCAACATTCTAAAGGCAAAATTCCCATAGTGCCGTGGTGACTACTCCTAACAGATACTTTCCCCGCTCTCCTCTCCTGGGCAAAAGCTTACCCAATTTCATTGTCATGAGTTCTGCATTTAATGTTACCCTGCCAGCAAAGATGGGTAGAATAACACACCACCGATAGAGCCCCTTTGATGGCTAATTCAGATTGTGTCTAACGGAATTCCACCTTGCACCGTAAGAGTGCTCCCAAGTGTGCGTTTTGGATGCCCTCTCTATACTCTCAGCCCCCATGTCCAGTCCTCCCAGAGAATCTCCTTAACCATTTGCTGATACAGTTACGGACTAGCAACCCTTATTTTCTCTTGCTAATTTTGTATGCTATTTTTCAGTTACCAAATCCCATGCACTGAGTTTAGCATTTCATAGTTTGTTTCATTTAATCTTCCAGTATAACCTGGTTATACTATCATCCTGCAGTGAAGAGGCCAAAGGAGGCTGTCACTTGTCCAAAGCCGCGTAACTGGTCCAGAGCCTTCTTAACGAGTGTAATTTAGTTGACCTTGATAGGAAATTTCTGCATTGCATCCATTGAAAGGACCCCTATTTTAAGAACTTTTCTTCTCTCCAGTTCCTATCAAGGTCCACAGCTTCTTTTTCCTCCGAGGCATTTTCTATGTGGACCAAATGACTCTGAAATTTACACGGACCCAGCGAATCCGTGCATACCTAACTTGAATACCCCCCTCATTATCCGCAGATGTGACAGCTCTTTAGTCATCAACTCTACAACCGTAAAAAGTTCCTTTTCTTCTGTCACCATTGGTATTCAATGTTAGTCACGTCTCCCCTGTAGAAGGCGACACTTCTGCTCTACGCATTTCCTAGTTCAGATGCTTTCCTCACCCAGTCATAGGAGCATCCTTAAGCCCTGTCCACCTATCATTAAATCACATTTTTTCTCTCCCCTGCCCCCAGGATATGCCTGGATTCTGGGGTTATCCAAACTTTGGACAACATAGCAAAATAAATGTACTGTGAATGCAATAAGAAGAAAATTGTCGCGGAAGAAACTGTTTCGCTCACCTTGTGGAATAGACCCCGCCATGCCAAGTGAGCACAGCTTAATTGATAATGATCAGCTTCTCAGTTACCTTTAACCATTTTTCTTGTAACCGTACCCTAAAGCAGCCGAAGTGGCAGCACTTCCCATTTCTTATAAAGAAGGCCCTCGTGAACAGGGGTGACCTGGCAAACCGCTCTTGGTGGGCAGAAAAGCAACGTGCGGAAAGCCACGTCCCTCTTCTGCTCCGTCGTGTGTTCTGCTCCGTGGTGTGTTGTTACGTCTCCTAGACCATCACACGTGCTTGCTACTGCCTTCTTTCACTGTTCTCCTTGGGATTTTCGTCTCTTCTTATCATTTCCTTTCCCTTTTCTTCCTTCTGGTTTTCAGCCTCCTACAGTGTTTTATAGAGCTTCCCTTTTTATTTAGTGCTCTAGGGGTTGCATATGTACTGGTGTTTCCTTTCCTCCAAAGCTTCCTTCCCCCAAAATCAGGGAAGAGAGGTGTAGAAAAACTACCCTTATTTTGTTCTTTGAATATTCTGCATCTTTTCTGATTCTGGCCCATTTGGAAAATGCAAGGAAAAAGAAAGGAAAATGAATTACGTATAGCCTTAACGCCAACAGCCAGGTGATAACATTTTGATATATGGTCTTCATGTTTTTCTTTCTGCATCTTTTTTTTTTAATTTATGCCAGTATATACACACATGCATATATACTTTAAAGGTGTGCATAATCGTACCGTACAATATAATATTTTAAGTGTTTTCTGTGTTTCCGGATATTATTATACAATATACATATGTCATTAAATATTCTTCAAATGGATCAACTATATCATTCACATTTATTGAGTGATTATTATTTTTCAGTACTGTTCTAACTAAATACATGAATTCATTTAACTAAACTGCACCCAACTTAAGATAAATTATTCAGAGTAACAAAGTACGAGAACGTTCTTAATGCTCTTTAGGTGGATGTTTAGATTTCTGGTCAGAGTAGCTACACTGATACACATCGCCCGCAGTACGTGAGAAGACCCATTTTCTTGTGAATAATACAGTTTTTAAAAAATTGACGTTTTTAATTTTAAAAACCTCCATTGGCTATGTGCCAACAATCCCTCATCTTAATATTTGATTTTTTATTACTAGTAGATTGACTTTTTCATCTTTTAATCACCATTTCTATATGGTATGCTACAGTTTGCTTATTCATGTCTTATGTCCACTAAAAACCAGTATTTGTCATTTTCCTATTGATTTAAAAGAACTATTCACATTTTAAGGCTATGAGATATTTGACTTTCAGTAAATTATTTTTCCACTTTTTTTACCACTTATCTTTTTAATGGCATTTAATATATATATATATATATATATATATATATATATATATATATATGATTATTTATTTGAGAGAAAGAGAGAGCATGAGTGGGGGGGCACAGGGAGAGAGAGAATTCTCAAACAGACTCCCCGCAGAGTGAGGAGCCCAACACAGGGCTTGATCCCAGGACCTTGAGATCATGAGATCATGACCTGAGGCGAAATCAAGAGTCGGCTGCTCAACCGACTGAGCCACCCACGCGCCCCAACATATGTGTATTTTTAATGCTTAACTCTTTTAAAATGTAGCATGTACGTTTTAAATTGTGATGTATACCAAGGGCACTAGCCTTTGCAAATTACAATAATCAGCACATGAAAAACATACTCTCGCCTAAAGTGTGGCAGTAATAGAATATAAAATTTAAGTCAAGACCTTAAAGGATTAAACCAGGTTAGTCTTCCCACTTTGGTCCTTAGACTCTTTAAAATACTGCCTATTTATATATGTATGCACATGTGTGAATTTTGCATCTCTGCTCTGAAGAGGTAAATGAGCATGAGGAAATGTCTCTTTTTAAGTAGAAAACATTACATGTAGATTTTTATACAGTGAAATTCCCAGAACAGAATGCTTGTACATAGAAGAAGGACATTGTGGAAAGATCATAGGACTGGTTGTTGTTGGGAACTGGACTCTCAGTATGGCTCTTCCCTTCTGACCTAAAAACTTTACACAAGTCAGTTTCATCTTATTTTTAAAGAAGGTTTTTGTACTAGACAATCTTTAAGTTTATTCTAAAGTATATTCTACCATCCCCCCCCCTTTTTTTTTAAGATACCAATGAAGGCTTTGTTTATTTATTTTTTTAGAGGAGGGGAGGGGCAGAGGGAAAAGGAGTGAGAGAATCTTAAGCAGGCTCCCGACTTACAAGGGACTCAAGCTCATGACCCTGAGATCATGACCTGAGCCGAAATCAGGGGTTAGACGCGAAACCAACTGAGTCACCCAGACGCCCCCCTCCCCCCACATATCTCTTAAATAGACGCTCTTCTTTAAAGACACATCTGGTCTCAGCTTTCCTATACCTGGCAATCCTAACCTGTCTATATCTGATTTGTGTTATTTACAAGTGGTTTCGTACAAGTAAATATTATCTTCACCATCCCATTAAATTTCAAAATATTAGAGGCCAGATAAAATTTCCTTTTCCCACTGTATTTGGGGTAAAGTGGACACGTTGGCTTATAATAAGAATGTTGATTGATTGATTGATTGATTGCCTAAAACTTTTGAAACCCACTTTTGCCTGTTCTGCCCCCTCTACTTCACCTCTACTTCAGGGTTCCTTAGAACCCTCAACCTTTTCTTGACATTCAGGCCTCATCAGAGTTAGGTGCATGACTCAGATAGGCACCTATTTCTAGATGTCCCCAGGGAAAATCCTTTGTCCACATTCCATGTCAGTTGACCAACTGGTGTAAACTCTGGTGACTAATTCGTGGAGAAACAGCAGTAGCAATTTTTGAACTTGTGTAGGGATGAGCAACTTCAAGTCACAGCGAGTTTCTGATTTAATGATTGCTTTAATAATTGTAGTAATAAAGCCTTTTAAGAAAAAGGTCATTTTGGGTTCCTGGCTTTTTCCTGAATGGCTTGAATGAGAAAGAAATGAAGAATTCTTACAATCTGTTAGGGAAGATGCTCACCATTCTGTGGGGACAGCCGAACACAGAGTGAGGCGTTTTCTTGCTTCTTTCTCGTCATGTCACCGCCTCAATGACTCCTTGTCCCTTTGTCTGTCCCTGAGTTCTTGGAACCATTGATAGTAGAACTGGGAAACTCAGTATTGTAGAAGGGGGTTAATAGACCTGTGCTTGTTCCGCTGAGTTCTTGCTATGAGGATTGGTGACACTTTGTCACTTCCTTTAGTACTGTGCGGAGGCACGTTGTGGAGACGGAGGAGAAGCAGAATGGGTTATGGGACAAAGGGAAAACTGCAATCCTGCTACAGCCTTTGAAGTGTTAGACAATCCATCTGCCTGTTTGAGTCTGAGGCTGAATCCCTTTTTAAAATGCATCAAATGTGTGAGCGTGAAGTTCGGGCCTGACAGCATCTGTGATTCTCTGTGGAGACATCCGCACCACGGTTTCCCAGACGCTGTCTGTATTCACAGGAGAAGGGTTTGATCCAAAGGCCTAGCCGGAGTGGGGCCATGTGGAGTTGAAGTAGACAGGTCGTTTCAGCAAGGTCCTGTGAAGTCTAGCAGCCAGGCCCCATAAAACCAGAGTGGGGAGAGCGTTAGGCTTTTAATCCCAACCTAAAGCCATGTTGTCAAGCTTCTCATTATCTCCGGTACGAGAAGATAACAGGAAAGGGGGCAGGACCAAGCAGGCTTCCCCATGACTTCATAAATCCTGGTTGTGATGGAATTTTTATGGGTAGTATAGAAAGTACATTTTTAATTTAAAAGCACCCATTTTTGTTAGAGTACTGTGATAATACGAGTTTCATTTGTGTGACCACGTGAATTATTTAAAATAGTAGTTAAGATGATATGCAACTTGAAATTGTAGCTGACCAGCATTCTCCACACTGACAGCGTTAAGATATCTTAGCAATATCGCTACATATACCAAAATATATAATGAGCACAGCCGTCAACACTACTAAAATATTCACATTTAAAACTATAGGCACCTCTGATCGTAACTGACTGCTTGACCATTTGTAGGTAATTATTTTTTAAAGATCTCGTGGTTTGTGTTCTAAGATAGATACCCACACATTTTGCAGTGTTTGGGGGCATGCTGGTGAGGGTCTTATTATGCGTAACTTCCATCACGGTTTTCCCAGTGACTCTCATCGGGCAGTAGCCTGTAACTTTGCCTTCTAACCTTATCTCTAGTAATTATGCTATTTTTACTAATGCCAAAAAAGTATTAAAAGTAGTCAAAGGTTGCATTCGGGGATAGGAAAAAGAATTTTAATCCAGTCTTCGTGAAGTGAAATCCATAGCAAATCTTAGTCCTATGTGCAAAACTTCAAGATGAATTGAGGCAGACAGAGAAGTTTTCTGTTAAAAGACATTCTTCCACTTACCATAACACAAGATCATAATTTTCTAGCCTCTCATTAGTACCCGGTTTAAAGCTTCTTTTAAAGTTAAATTCTCTCTAACAGTAAAAACAGCCCCTTGGTAATTGGTTAGGCACTCAGGGAGGGGCATTAAGTTTGGAGAATCACTAAAGTACAATTTTCTAAATTGCCTTTGTAGTGCACTGAATAAATGCCTGTGCATAGGACTCTGTGATCTTCCAGATGGCTAGTGCTTAAAAAGTGTGTAGAAAGGTTCCACAGTGTGGATTCGTAAAAAAAAATACTTTTGAGTCACTGCTCTTTAATACACTGGGAGACCTATGTAGGCAGTAGAATGGTATGTTAACATTCATGCTCTCTCACGTGAGAAATAACCATTAGGAGCCAACGTCAAGAGCTCAGGATCTGCTGACCCCCATTCCACAAGCAAGGACTTTGCTTAAGTCCTTTGTTTATAAAAATCGTTTTTTGTTTATGTGGAAGTTCTGAAGTGAAATCCTCTCTAACTGCACCTGACCGTCTTAGCTTATTTTAGGGGGCTTTTCTAGTATTTAAACCTAGATCCTGGACTAGTTCAGCATCTGTGTATAATGAAAGTAAGCTCTGCCTTTCTGTCTAGTCTACTTGCCAGAACTAGAAAGTAATTTTTTTTTAAAGATTTTATTTATTTATTTAAAAGAGAGCGAGAGAGAGCACAAGGAGGGGGAGTGGCAGAGGGAGCAGCAGAGGGAGAGGCAGAAGCAGGCTCCCCACTGAGCAGGGAGCCCAACTCCGGGCTCGATCCCAGGACCCTGGGATCATGACCTGAGCTGAAGGCAGACACTTAACCAACTGAGCCACCCAGGTGCCCCAGAACTAGAAAGTTCTGTTCAATTTCTATACACATTCCGGCCTTCGCTCTCTCCTACCCATTTTTCTCGCCAGGCCCTAAGAAGGTGGGGGTGGAGGGATAGGGTTGGAAGCACCTGCAAAAGTCTGGTGCAGCTTACCAGCCAAACTCCTAAAGACTCACTACTTCCTAAAAGAGACTACTCCAGTGTTTTGAGGCTCTACTTAAAGAATGCATCACTGCGTTTTTCATGTATTTACTCAGCTGCTTACTGGGGATACAAACGTAAATAGAATATTACCTTTCCTCAAGATAATGATAATAATTCACAAGATGTTCTGTGAAGACTGAGAAGTGATTGAATGAACATGCCTGAGAGGGCCAAGGAAGGCTTATAGAAGAGGAGATTTCTGAACAGAATCTTGAATGAGTACAAGTTACCCGGGAGGGCCAGGTAAGAAAGGTATTCAGTTAGAGAGAAGATTATGTCTCAAGCATAGCATTAACATACTCAGGAAGATAGCAGATTGTCAAAGACCTATTTCCAAGCAAAGGAAGTTGAGTTTTATTTTGAGGACAGTGGAGAGGCTTCTGAGAGATTTTAATAGGGGACGACATACTAAGACCTGGGCCAGACCAGAGAGTGGGATTAAATGAGTGAGAGATCACATGCAGGGACGAATGCAGAGTCCAAGAGATGTAGCGGAAGGCCGGAACTAAGACTTTGGCAGTGGAAATGGAGAAGAAATAAAACAGAAAGACCTAGCAGTTATGACCCCGTAGATGTGGTTGATGGTGGAAAGGAGGGAATCTCAGGACACTGTAAGCCTATCTCTGAATTTTCATCCACTAATTCACATGGAGAAAACACATCTTTTTTCTACTATAAAGCCCTTTGTGTATTTTGCTGCAGCTGACATGCCTCTTCTCTCGATTCTTCTCTAAGATCAATACCCACTAGTTCCTTCAAACGCTGCTCATATATCGTGGTTCCAAAACCATCATCACCTCTCCTCTGAATTGTTCCTCTAGCCTGTGCTCATTCATTCGTCCTCGGTGTATGCCCGGGACTCTGCCACTTATTGGGGACACGCAGATGTGCTGAGTAATCTCAGATTGCTCACGGTCCATAGGTAAAAAGGCCAAAAATTACATGCTCACTATTGTAAAGGTTTTAATGGAGGTGTCTGCAGAGGAATGGTTCTCGGCATTTTCTCTGCCCAGAACATAGCTGTTGTCTGTGACTTACACCATCAGTTACCGTGACTCACCTGTCTCATGGGTACCATTGACTCATCTTTCATTATAGATCATCATTGTGGGTGTGAGCACCTGGGACTAGGACAGATCTTCCCTTCACCTGCCTGCCCCTACCTCCTTGAGAATCAGCCGAGTAAATGGTGCAATGGGGATGACGTAGAAAAGCATCGAGTTTTCAGTTGGAATGATGCCTTATGAGAATTGAGTTAGCGGTGTGTAGAGGGAATGCCAGGGTGGGGTACGCACAAAGAGGGAAGACCAGCTCTTCTATCTATCTCAGCCTTTACTCTGGCTTAAACATCAGCCAGTACACAAGCCTCTATTAGCTCTGAAAGGTGGATTTCCTCGAATAAAAGTACTGCCTTATCATGATACCTTATCATGATAATTGTGAGTTTTAAAAGAGTCTGAACCTTACATTGGCTTGACATCTGGTTATCGAAGCAGATTTACATGCGTTTTACCAATTAATCCTCTCAGCAATTCTATGAGAGAAAAATATCATTCCATATCCACCCCACAACATACCCACGTTGAGAGACCTTCCATTTTGGCTGGCCCAACCGTAGCATCTTAGAGAGTCCATGGCAACATGTCTGCTCGCCTTTCAGCTCTATGGAGGATCTGCCTTCTCTCTGTAAGGTTCAGCAGCAATGTGGACAAGTACCTGTGCGTTAGACTTCACCCTGTTCCCCCGGGGGCAGGAGAATAGACCAGTTTGGCCACTTGGGTACTTCTCACCTGTCTGTAGAATATGAATAGTTTTAAGGGTTTGGTGAAGCAGGAAGAGTCCTTTCAAATTGGGAAGATATAACAGATGTGGTTCTTCCTCTGTACCTTTGTTTAATGCTCGAAGTTCATTTATGCCAGTGCACTGGAAGGGGGCATAGTGGAAGCTGGTGCTTATATAAATAATAGATTTGCTGTATTTATAGCATCAAGCCATTAGATTGACTGAGGAACAGTAGTCTTAAGTAATTGTATCTTTTATGCATTTCTGATTTCAACATTCAAATAACATGTCCTCTCAATCTCTCCTTCAGCCTGGCTTTATGACAAAGTAAAAAGATTTTTTTTTTTAATTCAAATGTTCTTTAAAACAATCCTTTACTGCCTGAAACTCGTAAGTCACAGAAAACAATTATCTTACAATTTCAGAGCAGATATATCTTCCTTTGATAGCACAGGTTCAAGGTGTCTGGAAAAGGGCTGAATATTTTACTGAAAGGATTTTTAATTTCCCATAAAGCCTTTTCCATTGACTTGCCCTGTTTTCAAAATATTTATATTTAAAGGAAAAGAAGGAACGAAGGAGTGGGGGTGAAGAGGAAGGAGGGAGGGAAAAGAAAAGAACAGAGAAGAAACTTTATTTCTTCGAGAGATCAATGTCATCAGTAGACCTCAATGAACATAAAACAGATGGCAGACATGAATGAATTGTGACCGAAAACTTTGAACTTTATCCCAGTTCCAGACCACAGGACTATCCATCTCCTGGTGAGCCTCATATCTGTACTCAATCAGGATAAGTAAGAAGGGCATAAATAAGTCCTGTGCAAATAATTATGTTGGGTCCACTTATGCCTCACATTCGTATATGCTGGCCTAATTGAATCGAGTGTTTAATCCCAGGATTCATTATCTATTTCCCTATCTAAGTCTTTTGCCCCATTCATATTTAGCACCCAGCTGTCCCCTCCTCCAAATGGTCAACTGTAGTCCCGTAAAAGTCTTGAGATTGGCCTCCTGAACCCCTAGCTTTGTGCAGCAATTTTCTCAGCCGGGGGCGGCTGGCTCTTGGTGCGTCCCCGCCGCTGGGTTAGAATCGTTAAAGACAGACAGCAGGCTGCGCGCACGGAGCCGGGGCCGGGGAAATGGAGCTGAGCCCTTCCTGGCGGGTATTCCAGGTAGAGCCGGGTAGACTGCTCAAGTCAGGACAGGGCACTGCTGCCTTTTGTAGTCGTCAGAGAGACTAAAGCAATAAAAAGATCAGTTAAAACGCTTGCTGGAAGTTATTGATAGAAAAATTCTTTCTGCACGAAAGATTATAAACAGAGTGTTATCTGAAGATGGATTTGTTTTAATTTGGCATTGATGTATTTGATACCTGGTAGGATCAAAGAAAACAGAATCAAAGGCAGAAATACAAGCAGCCCTGCTTCTCTGAATATAGGCCTCTTTTATAGATATAAAATCTCGGGACTGGAGTGCTCAAATTTATTTGTACTGATGTTTGTTTAAAGATCAATATTAAATAAATTGGTCTGGAAGCTATAGTCATAAAGCAGCTGTCGAACTAATGTAATCCCACAATGCCATTTTGTCTACTGCATGAAACCTGGTTAACTGTGTACTTCTAATAACATGTGGAAATCTGTTGAAAGAGAAAATAGCTGAACTGGATTTTCTGAACTTGGACTAAGTTGCAGTTGAATGTGAGGGGAATTTAAGTATATCTCCATACATATTTGGTCCCTCTCGGGATGGTGATTGATTGGTTTTATGGCCAAGTGTCAAGGGCTCGTGTAACCTGCAAATTTCTTACACAATATATAAAAATGCTACTTGAGACAATGTTACTACACTTTCGTAGAAAAGATGAATTTCGAGATCCTTGTTTTCCCTCGTTTTGTTAATTGTTGATATTATTGTTGTGTTTGCTCTTATGGCCGTTTGTTGGGTTTTTTGATCGTTGTCTTTGCAGAGTTGTTTGTTAACTGTGCACCGACATGTATTGGTACCATCACAAGTTCAAATTTTAGAATATTTACTGTGCTCTGGATTCTCTCAAAGTCCAGAAGAAGAGAAACAAAAAAGAGCAAGAGTCATAGTATGTGTCCTATAGACGACGCCTCTGTAATCTCACCCCCGTTGTCCTGGTCACACATGTTTTTGAGCATCCAGTTTTGTTTTGTTTTTACTTACAAACACGTAAGATATGTCTCCTGCCATCCAGAAGTATAAAATCTGGTTGTGAACAGGATGTGAGACATACACAGAAAAAGATGATCCTAATGGAATGTAATAGGGATATGAGAAAGACAAATTGCAGAGACACTAGAGACCAGTAGAGTATCATACCACTGAGTCAGCAAGGAGGACAGAGGACCAGAGCTGGGCCTTGAGCTACCCAAACGTTTTGGTTATAGGGAGGAGGGCTGCAAAGTGTCACAAGGTGATTTTCGTGAGACTTTAAAGAGCTCTCGGTTACTGTTCACCTGGCCAAGTCACAAGGACTAGAAAAGTGAAAGGCTGTTTTTTAATAAAGGTGTGTTTGTTTTATAAAAGCAGATGATGGAGTGTCTGGTAGTTGCTTCATTTTGTTTTGGTTTCAGAGAAACCAAATTTGTGGAATCAAATATGCCTATATTTCATACATGTCTCTTTATCCTTCCCATTTTTCTATAGGGCTTCCTGCTCATTTTCTTCATATCTCAATGCTTTTTGTATCTCTTGGCCCAAAGGATACCGGGCAGTGCATCTTCAGAAATGTCCTATGTGACAATTAGGAAATTTTTGATTTCCTGGAATTGCTTATTCTTTATAACTTGCTTGGGACGGTTGGAGGACATGGAAAATGGTCATTAGAGTCAGAGTAATGAGTATAAAGGCAGGCCTTTCCACTTGCTAGCTGTGTGACCTGGGGCAAGTAACCCAACCTTACAAAGATTCAGTCTTCTAACCCATAGAATGGGAATAACTTAATAAGGTTGTTTTAAGGAAAGAAGGAAAAAACATTTAGCACCATGCCTGATAACACAGTTAAGACTTCATAAATGCTAACTATGGTAATCATCTCCTTTTCTAAAGGTTTCCCATGTTGTCTGGCTTAAAATGTCTGAAATAGCTTTATTGTTACTTTCTACCTCTTCCCATGGCAGCAAACTACCAGGAACTATAGCATTTTCAGAAGAAGATTAAACATTAGAAAGAAATAAAATAGACCATGTTATTAATTTGTAAAAGTCAAATCAAACCTATAGGGAAGGCGGAATTCATAATGCTGTTCATGTTTCTGAATGCTCTGAGAGTGCGTTTTAAATCGTTAAAAATGTAAGAAAGTGTTTACCCTGTGACACTCTTGAACCGGGTACTTCTTAAACTCTCTGTCCTTTTTCCAAAAGGGGCTGTTGAGCGTTACACTATTGGAAGTCAGAGTTGTCATTTGGGCCATTTATGCTCAGGGACTGAGTCAAACTTAAGTCAAATGGAAATTTGTCTCCGGAGCACCCCTCCCATTCGAATATGGGGGGAGGGACATCCAGTCGCAGGTGGAAGGGGTTGTTTGTTGTTTGTGGTGTTGTTCTCGCTGTTTCGCCACAGACTTTGCCCACTATTGAAGATTAACAAAAAAATGTAGATTGGTCATGCCAAGGAGGCCTAGGAAATTATATTATCTTCTCTTTTTAAAAAAGTCTTAACCTTCAGGAATTCAGGACTCTCCTTCTTTCAATGATACTCCTGTAAGTATTGGGGGAAATTCATGGATATTTCTAAGAAGTGGGGAGATGTGGCAAAGTAAGACTGCTATTTCTCTGGGAGGCTAGCTGGCTTGCATGGTTTAGGAAAAAGCAGAATGGACAATGGCCAAAGAAACCCTGCATAGTGAAGCTTCAGTTCTGGGTACAGAAGTCAAGGGGCGCTGGAAGCACGGTGTGGAAAACCATGTCCACAAGCAGTGCTGTGGAGAAGGGTTTTCTGCAGCATGAAAGGGTGCAGTCTTGGAGGAGTTCCACCGACAATCGTCTGCAGCCAGCAGAGCTCTCGCGTGCTGGGGCACTTCCTTACATATGTGGGTCACACAAAGGGGCGAATGGAGCTCTTTGTTCCATGTCTGTGGGACAACTGAGTTTCGTATGATATAAACGGAGACGCGGCACTGCCGTGGATATTTTCTTGGACAGCATGTGGGGCCAAATAGATCTTTAGCCTTTCTCTTAGGAAGAATTCTAAAATGACTCTTCCCCCCAGTGATTTCTTATTAATCAAAGGCTAACTTTAAAATTCGAAGGTGTTTTCATTTGAATAGCTTCAGGAAACACCCAAGTTTCAGCTTTGGCTTCTTTGATTTTTTTTTTTTTTTTTTCCATTGAAACCCTTAATCATGGGTAGCTAGGTGGCAAAGTTGCATTTCTCACCTGGCTTACTTCTATCACTCCAGAATGTTTTAAATATCCCAAAGTGATTTTAGTTAACATCTCGATTTAACATCTTGAAAGATCTACCTATGTGTATCCAGTTTATATATTTCTACTTTTCTTAATAAAGATGTAAAACTTAAAGTAAAATTGTAGCTGATTGTACTGAATTATGACTCGAAGATAGATTCATCAAATCTCCCAGCTGTATAAGACAGGGCTTACTAATGAAGTTCCCTATCAAAAAGAAAAGCCTAATTTTGATTTGGCTTAGGTAATGAACTTCTTTTTCCTGGTGTGATTATCTGCATGGGGTGGCTAAAAGAGTAGCAAGAGAGAGTGCGCTCACAGAAGCATTATGCAAAATGTCTTTTGTCTCTTTTTGCTGGGATATATTAAATTTTCAATGTAGTCTATGTAATATAAAATTATGATAATGACTTTTGGCCCACTGTGAAGGCAGCTTGCTGGTCCTGACCATGTGTGTCTGGCTTCAGCACTAGGATACACTGTGGGAGTTGCCTTTTCTATTAACAAACCTCTAGATACCTAATGATGAATTTTCTTTCACCAAATGTTCTCCTTTTGTCTAAAATACAAGCATTTCTAAATTGCTTTTGAGAAAAACAAGGGAGGCAGAGAGGTCTATGGTTCTAACAAGGGATATTGAAACAAAGCAAGGGATTCGGTTATCATCATTCTTGTAATTATAAACCAACCAAAAGGTTGTTTTGTGTACTAGTGAAAATATTTACCATCTTCTTGGTATAACTGATTGCATCCCTTAGTAAAAGGACAAATTGAACAGTTGCCTTCTAAAATATTTCTGTGCCTTACAGTCATGTGAAATTTGACCGTTGAATTTATTACAGGTGATATTGGCAACTTTCAATATCTATGGGTCCTTCCCATTAGGGGAAAAATGTTTCTTCTTTCTCTTTTAAGTTTTTAAATAATAGAAATGTGTAACATAATAGAAATTCTGGTTTTCTTATTATTTAGCATATTTGACAAAGTATCCTAAGAAAACTATGAAGACATTTTCAAATACTATATATTTCATGTCAGTGTTAATCTTAAAATACTGGTACTTATACATGAAAAGAAAGGTTACTCTTCAAATACTCACCCCCGAAGGCTATCAGTTTATTCTAAACAACACCATTCTTGCTCAGAACACCTTTAAAGCTCTGGTTTTAATTGTCGGAGCCAGTTTACAAGATACGCAAGAAAATCCATCTCACCACCTTATACTAAGCACACGTAGTGTTTTCCTCATCTTTGATCTTTTCATACCCGAAGGTTAACATCTTTCTGAAAAACAGAACTCTTGCTTCTTGGTAGTTATGACCAAGCTCATCTCTTAATATCAACTTGACATGATAATAAATTTCTATTTAGGATTTCACAGTTATTAGGGAAGCTTCTATGATGTCACAAAGCATGGCCATGATATTTGCTAGAAAATTAGCTTTGGGGAAAATCCGCTGTTCAGTGCTATGTTGGAAATGCTGAAGAAGAGGACTGTTAGTGTAGAAAATATGATTCGGAGTACGTGTTGACCCTAGATTGTATTTCAAAGTTTTGTGAGGCATCAGATGCTAATTAAGTTCTCCAGTTATGTTAGAGTGTGTCAGGGGAAGGTCAATACCAAGGATATTTGCATATCTATTGATAACATTGTGAACATCTCTAGCAGGTGTGATTTTGTTTGTAGGCAGATTAATAACTTTGGAACTGAATTACCATAACCTATTAGAATAGTTAATTAGAATTGCTCTTAAAAACCAAACTAAAGGACACATGTGAAATAAGACTCTCTTAAGTAACTGTCTCCTGAATTTTATTTCTGGCACCAACAGAAACTATTGCAAATTAGTGTTAGTGGTTGCTTCCGGTACTTTTGTTAGATGCTAAAAAATAACTTGCAAAAGAAGAGGTACTGCAAAATATCAGTGGAAATCTTGAAAACAATGCAAGTGTCCATGGATTGGTTAACATAGATGGTAGTTCTGTAGTCAGTTACCTCTATTTCTTTCCTCCCTTCTGGGGCTTGGTGTCTCAAAGTTCCATTGCCTAGCCATTCTTAGACTTGGAAACCACATCTTTTTCACAAAAGTACTGCTTTCCTGGTCTGCAAAAGAGAAGTCCCAGGAACTCTTGAGGTGGGCAGCGAGGAAAGAAAGGTTAAAAATTAGGTCATGAGTTAGTTAGCTTTTATTCCATTGAAGGCTGCCAATAATGAGGCCAGTTTCAATGACCTTATTTCAATCCATTTTACTTGGGAATGAGAAGGATTTTCTGAATTTGGACAACATTTATGGCAACTGCTTGATCTTTTAAAAAAAAATTTCATTTAAAAAATCAGTAGCAATGTGCCTGAATGACCCAGGTGCTGTGCCTGGTGAGTTGCCTGTGTTTGGTAGTAGCCAGGGATCCACGTGAGGGCTTGAAAGATCTAGGAAATGAGGTTGGTAACGTCCACACGGCATCGGTCTGGTTTATTTGATCAGGTGTTTCGCCTGTGTGATTGCTTTGCTCCTGCAGCAGAAAGAAAGAAAGAAAGAAAGAAAGAAAGAAAGAAAGAAAGAAAGAAAGAAAGAAAGAAAGAAAAGGGAAAAAAAAAAAAAAGGATCCTTTCGGTCCAAGCTCACTCTTACATATGTTCTCTTTTTGGTGTGATGGGGGAGGATAATGGAAGCAGCCCTTTAGGAAAAACATTTAGTGTTTTAAGCTACACAAGATAATGTTTGCCTAGTAGAAAGACAGTTCTTGGCAGCAAATGTCTGTTTTTGCCCTTAATTCTGTGTCTGTGTTTTATCAGCTAAACCAGACAGGTGCAAATGAGCAAAAACTTCCTAGCGCACAGAATGTTGGAAAGTTGCACTGGTCACCTACAGTCAGTAGTGCTGTTGTTTTAGACAGGGTCGTGGCGCTATAATTGCAAAACTGGGGTTTATTTTATTTATATTCATTAGAGTCTATTACTGGAAAATCTGAGCATGGAGTAATCCTTTACAGATAACCAGGGAGCCAAGAAAGGCTTTAAATTAAATGCACCCTAACCTATGGACAATAAACACTCTCTTGGAAGCCGACCAGAAAATCCCAGGTCAGATGGCCAGCAAACGGAGCTCTGCAGAGTGTAAATCCCGAGGTAGAGAGAGGTACATATAGGGCCCAGGTTCTGCCAAAGGGCAGTGAGTATTTGCTTGATAGAGACTGGCCACATTGAAGGCTTTTCTTCAGTCGTGGAGCTAGTCAGGAGACCCTAGGACAGAAATTCAGTTCTCTGTGCCCTCGGGAAAAATGACCCCCAGGGGACTTGCTAACTTCCAAAGAATATTCCTTTCCTAGGGTCTTGCAAAGCACACGGATAGTGTTATATTAAAAAGCTTTGCATTTTCCAGCACTCTTTGGCAAGACTGCAATGTCTTTGTGCTCTTCAAACATAAACATAAATCTTCCTATGACACAAACATGTAATTTTTCATTTACTAGTCAGAGGGTCCTGGGGATGAAATCCTTCACCTCCAATCAAAATGTTTGTCCAAAAAAAAAAAAAAAAAAAAAGGGAGAGAAAGAAAGAAAGTTTGTCCAAAGAGGCATAAGCTTGGAAGCTCCCATCTCAATACAGTGTTGTTCTGGTCACCAAGAGCTCATACCCATTTAATAGCTGGAAGCTCACGTCATTGTCAAGCTCTCAATTTTCTTTTCTTTTGAACTACTTCTGGAGAGGAATCAGGTCAAGGCGAGGTTCAGCTTGGGTTCATTTGAAGATTTCGTAAAGAAACAAGAGTGCCTTGCGTTTGATTTAGTTCATCTCGCTGGGTAAACATCTGAATTTCTGCTTTTTCTCACTTCGCCTAACTCTGAAGTAATCATTGAGTCCGTCTATGTAAAGCAGAAAACGTTTGAGACAGGTCTTCCAGTTTTACTTCAGCCAAACCCGCGTGTATCAATGGCTATCTCCCTCAAATCTTGGCATCATGAGATAGGATGTGAACTTCGTTGCCTGCCCTAAAAGATCTTTCGGAATATAGCAAGGCAGATAAAAATGCCCTCCCCACCTCGTTTCCCTCGTTGGGAGCTGTATCTTAAAGGAATCATTTGTCATTCTTATCAAAATGGCACTGGCCTTCTCCCCTCTGTCTCCCTATGTGTTGGAAATGTAGCCATTATGATCCCCCTCCAGTTTTATGTATCTTCCAGATGATTTAACTGAACCGATGCTATGGAAGATATGCTGACTGGCACTTTTCCCATGCTTAATGTGTTAACAAAAGCCAATGGTGTCAGTTTTAACAGTTTTAGCTAAATTCCCACGACACTCTTAGCACACGCTGAATTCTCTGCCATGTCTTACCCTGACAGATTCCCTGCCGTCACTGCACACTTAAAATAAATGTCATCCCCAATCAAAAAGTTCACATTTTCTCTGACAATATAATTTGTTACTTTGTTCCTGCTCTATGTCTTTCTTTGGCACAGCAGCCTTAGCTGAGAGATGTTCCTCTCCTTCATGTTGGCTGCTGTCCTTTTTGTTCTTCTGAGTATCGGGGTGGGAGGGGAAAGGGAAGCTGAGAAGATAATGCCTTTTCACTTCATTCAGGAACAGACAGAAACTTGGAATTTATGATCTGATAAACCAAATAAGATGTAAATTAGGAGCCAATATCAGAGACTTATTTCACCCCAAGACCTAGTCACAGTGTTACTTCCGCAGGGCACTTGTAGGTAGACAGAGAAGGCACGTAGTTGCGAAGAAAGGTCTTGTACTTGGGTGGACCCGGCTCAGAGCGTCTGCTCTCTGTGCCATAGGCAGGTCACTTAACACGTCTGGCGTCAATGGCCTCATCTAAGAAAGGGGTGTGTGAAGACCAGGTGGAAGCAAAGGCACTCAGAAGATGGCAGTTGCTCTTGCGTTTTTGTCATGGCTTCCCCGAAGGTCCTGGACTGTAACACACGGTGGTTCAGGAGACTGCATTGACTTTGTGCCTGGCCTTCTGCCAGATTCCTTTGCTCTTAAGGACCGAGGTTCTTTTTGTATTTCTGGCTTGTCGGAGGCCCACGGAATACTTGCTCAACAACCTAGTCACGTTGATCCCCTGGACACCGAAGAGACATTGCCCCCCTGTGGATTCATTAAAATATCTAAACAGCCCAAATCCAACCATCTCTTGCACCGGAGTCCTCTGCTTGACATACACGGGCCCTCTAGTGCCTTTTGGCCTGTTGGATGGCCAAGCAGTGTGGGTTAGTGGATAGAGCACAAGACAGGGAGCCAGGAGGCCGGGCTCTCGCCACCAACCTGCTATGTGGGCCTGAGGTCCAGGTAGTTCTCTTCTCTCCATGTGGTTCCTTGGTTTCTTGTTACTATGAACCCGGGCACTGGGTGCAGGGAGCCATAAGGCCCTTCCAGGACAAAAGTATTATAATTTCAAAAGTATGAAAGATCTTTCCCTTGCAGCTGTTACTTTTCGATCAAAGAATTTCTGTTGGTTCGCTGAGAGCAGTCCACAGGCTTGGAAGCTAACGCTCTATCGGTACCATCAGCCCCCTTATTCCTGGTTTTCCTGAGTGCTCCCCTCCTCACCCCCACCCTCGACTCTCTCTCAGAGAATAGGAGAGGTGGCTTTCACAGCAGCTGGTTAATTTCCCTGGTTCCACACTACTGTTTAATGATCCGTTTCTCCTGTGCCACCTCTCTCATCTACTGAAAGATAGGTACAAATTGTACCTATAAAAATTAGAATATGACTCAGGGTTATCTTTATTTTTTTTTTTTCAGACTTTGAACCTCTAAATAACTTTCTGATGTTTATTTTCCTTAACAAATTCTTTCAAAAGTGTCGAGGTCTCCGATCCCCTACATTTTTCAAGGCTGAGAGAGTAGATGTCTTTAAGACGCTCAGTTGTTTTCAGAGAAGAGGAGATGAACCCCCAAGAGCTGTCATCCCTGTAGCTGGACACGTGTGGGAAGCATGTGGGAGGGGCCGGGTGGCTGGCCCCTCAGCCTCCAGGAAGTCCTTGGCGGTGTTTTCTGTCTGATTCTGCCAGTGCGGGCCCTGCATCCGTGGGTAGGCATGTCTGTGTGAGGGTCCTTCAGAAGAAAGCCCCGAGAAATCGATCACTTGTAAAATGGAGTCACTAGTCAGGGGCTTATAGAAAGGAAAAGCCCTTCTTCCTGGAGGAGTATTTCATGCTCTCAGTGGAACAGTGCTTCCTACAGAACAGAGGGCTTGGGGTCGGGCGCCCTGAGGCTCGAGCCCCGACTTTGCCGCTTATAACTATCACGCGGCGAGTCCTCTCCGGGAGTCAGTTCCTCATCTGTTACATGAAGGAGTTGGGCTCAGCGTCCGTTCCAGTTCTTTCCCGATGAAGTCAGTTTACTGCGGGACGTACGGGGTGTGCGTGGTGTGCTCGCGCATGTGCGCTGTCTGTCTGTCCGTCTACCCGTGTGGAAGGGGGGAGGTGTGGGGACAGAAAGAATGAGGAGGATGGACTCCCTTCCCTGCTGGTATTTTTTCCTGAGCTAGTCAGAACAATCAGTTCCAGCGAAATCCATGGGACCACTCTTCATACCTGTGATTCTCGGCTTAGTGTAAGGTCTAAGTGTGGTGATAGAAATGAATTGGCCATTACCAGCGAGACAAATCCTGATAATGCAGTTAGGAACTGTCAGAGGAATCCTCCAAAGAAACAAGAACAAAGCTTGCAGGGGCAGCCTAATTTCCAAATGTTCCAAATCTCACAGAAGAGGAAACCTTTGCCCGAGGTAATACTGTGGGGCAGGGTTTGAAGGATCCTTCTCCACCACTTAGAGCTGCTACACAGTATTTCTTTCTTTCTTTCTTTCTTTCTTTCTTTCTTTCTTTCTTTCTTTCTTTCTTTCTTTCTTTCTTTCTTTTTTTTTGGTTTGTGTTTTGACAGGAAAGCTACTTGCACTCATGCCACACAGCGTGCTTGTTCTCTAACACTGCTTTGGCAAGCCGCGGACTTTGCAGCGAGGATGTTTGCGAGAACAGTTATAGATTTTGGCTGGTTTAGGAAGACACGGTCTTTCAATTAAATTTAAAAAGCAACAGAAATGGAACACTTGTTTTTGTAAATGTAATCAGGTTTCCACCGTGGCTTGGGGAGACTTAACCTGGAGGGTAGGTGGAGACCAAGGAGGGGCTTCTGGGAGGGGAGAGGTCACAGCCAGGAGCCGGCCTTCTTGCCTAATTTTCCCCAAGGTCATGTGTATTTCCCCTCAGCCTGACAACCACATTCAGTGTCCTCGCTGGCCCACACGTGTGGTGTCCTGTTTGACCTTACAGAGTTGGTATGGGGACTTTCTACTTGATTTTTCAACATTGTGGGGTCATCTCTTAAGGCAGAGCACATTTCAGCGAAATCTTAGGTTACTAATTGCAAGACTTGAAATCAAGGGGTCTGAGGCCTAGACCCTATGCCTCCGTCATTGGTGTGTGACAGAAGAGAGCCTACCTCGTGGTGAAGGACACAGTGCGTATAGTCAGCGCTGCCGGGCCCTCCATCCCGCCTCTGACCTTCTCAGGTGTGTGGCCTTGAGTGAGCAACTCACCTCTCTAAGCCTGAGCTTCTCCTTAAATGAAATAATGGTAGCGATAATCGACAATACCTCATACAGCCTTAATGAGAATTAAATAAAATAATGTGTGTAAAGAGTTCAGAGCAGTACCTGACAGAGTAATTACCCAGCCAACGTGAGATTTATTGTTGTGTTGCTCTTGACGTGTGTTGTTCATACTTAGCCTCCCGGACTCTAGATTTTCTTACCTGAAAAATAAAAGGCTTGAACTAGGTGATCTGAAGGCTCTTCTTTCTCCAAAGTTTATTAAATTATTGATGTAAAATATTGACCGTAGAGAAGCATTTTAAACAAATGGACATAAACATAATTTTCACAAAGCATTCTGTCCTTTCTGCATTTATTGCACAGAAATGAAAATTTTCTTTCTAAGGCAACTGTCTGTATATCCAGAAAGAGAAAACACCAGAAAATACCGGGACCCTACAACTTTTTTTTTTCCCTATCATTAGGAAATTCACAGCTCATTTCTTTAAAAAAAAAAAAAAAAAAAAAAGTTGATTTACATGAAAGAAAAAAAAATTTGTCTGTCTACTTTAATTTGCTCTGACTTTTGTTGAGTTGCAATAACATAGTTTATCTCATGTAATCTTTCAAAACCCTTCACATTTTTAACGAGATCCTACAGCCGTTTATATGTGGCACTGAAATATAATATTGACTAAGCTGACATATATATTAAAAAGCAACTAAGGCATGAAGGGTATTGTTTTGGTATATAAATCAAAAATAATACAGCAACTGGTCTTTCAGTGATTAAAGCTGCCTTCCCCTTTAATAACTCTCCTAAGAAACAGGAAATGTAATTTCCCTACACCTTTCCTGGGGCTCTCCAATCAGCTGGGTCCTCTGGGGGTTCCCTACTGTATATTCCTTCATCAACATGGAGCCCCCCAAGGGGCCCACACACACTCTGTTAAAATTAGCTGTGTTCCATATTAGTGACAGGAGCGGAGTATTCCTCAGAGGGGTACACAGTTGTATGGTGCTGCTTCCTGTTTGAGCAGAATCATATCTTTAATTGCAGAGAATTTTTTTCATTACCTGTTAATTGATAAATCATGCTTGCTCCTGCTGCCGTAGCTTGTACAGCAAACCTGATGGGGACGCAGTCTCCAGACCGACCCCCATTGTCCTTCCACCCCAAACAAAAAGGAGAAGGAGCATCAGAGCCAGAGAAAGAAAACAAGCAGATTGAATCCCTGAGCAGTAGCCTCAAGGAGTTGCATTAAAACAAAAAAAACAAAGCCAAATACATACACACATACGTACATACATATAGTAAAATAAGATAAATAAGCCATTTAAAATGTTTCCCTTTCCCCTCTCCCTCTTTTTGTCATTCCTGTCCTTTTATTCATGTGTCTAATCTGAGTAGCAAGAGGCCACTGTCTTGGGAAGAACAGTAAAAATCCTGAGTATAGTGAAATAATTTAGCTGATAATTCCCCACTGTATAATTTTCTACGCTTCCTGCTAGCTGACCTTGTGGGCTCCTGTCAGGTTGCTAAGGGAAATCCAGCAGGACTCCAGCTCTGTTCCTTTACTTTTAAGAAGTATTACAGGATAGAGTGGTGTGTTTGTGTCAGCTTAGTTATGGGGCTGCACGTTCGGTGTTTGATCAAAAGGCACCAAGCAACCCCTCCCCGCCACTGGCCTGGACTCCCTCCCCCTTTCAGTGATAGCTGTAAGACGGAGAGATGGCTGCAAACTGTTGAGCAGGAGTCCTGAGCTTGATGGATGTCATCAAAATGTGGCTTGATCCCTTGGGGTGTGGCCGGGGGAGGAGGCTGGCCAAGCTGATGACATCTAATGGAATGTGGAGCCTTTTATGTCTGAGATGTCAATCTTAGCGCAGATCTGGTTGAGTGAAAACCTACCACCACTGAGCTGAAGCCTGTTTGCAGGGTTGGAATGCACTCCCTCCCTGTCTGAAGTCTCTTCCCACATCCCCAGCCTTTCTGGGCTGAATCAGTTGCAGTTTCAGCAGGCGGGGGAAGGCAGAGGAAGCAGATGGGGATATTGTCTTTATCGTGACGTTCACAGACCAGGCAAAAGTTATCCCGCTCATTATGAATGGGACGTAATACACCATTGATTTGTGTCCAAGTAATTCCCAGGTAATTACAGACCATCGATCTAACTGAGCAGGAGCTATGGTGGTTACAGCCTGCAGACCCCATGGTGTCTCACACCTGGCGACTGCAGTGACATTGCATTAAAAGATCTAGAACAATTTCTTCCTTGAGCTTCCTAGGGCCACAGGGACAGGTGGAAACTAGGATGGTTCCAGAAGTCTTTAGGAAACATGATGGACTCCGTTTGTGGGCTGTCTATCTGCAAGAGCTTTGCTCTGTAAAGTTTCCTCTGATGATATACACAAGGTAAAGCAGCTTCCTGTTTGTGGCTGCTGCTTATAGGCTGCCAACGGTAAGACAGGAATTGCATCAGCTGGCTGGGTTGGTGTCTCAGCTGTCACGCAAAGAGTGTAGTAATATTCCTGATTAAATGTCATTACTCTGTGGCACAGAAATGGGAACACTGACATGCTTTTGGATCTGTTCCTGTTAAAATTCAGCCGTGGTAGCAAATTATGTCTGCTATGGATTAAACACAGCTATTTTTGAGCTAGATTCTATTGCAGGCCCAGAATTTTTATCAATAAGTCTACATTTTATACTCATTGATTCCCTTAGGCCTTTAACTGAAGTAGAAAAAAAAAAAAAGACCCTAAGTGATAAAACACAGAAAACTATGGTTCAATCAGCAGCTGCTGCTGACTCAAAATAATGTGGTTAATGTCCCAGATTAAAGCAAATTAATGATAATAAAAGTTGGTTAGGTCACAGGAGGTAAAACTTGAGTGTGAGAAGATAAAGTTTATTTTTAGATGCATTTGTTGCATATGCCTCTCCTCGATTACCAGATAGTCGTAGGATACCAAGTTAGACATGGGTAGACACACAACAGCTTCCGTTGCCTATGAAGAGTGTATGTTGTGTTGTATTATCTTTTGGTGGCCTGTGTGTCTGTAATAGGGTGATACATGTGCATGTGGGTGAAACAGAAAAAAAAAAGTGTAGACTGAAAGAATTTTAAAAGTCAGTTCTAAGGAAGTAGTCAGATTGTTATTTCTCTTTGCCAGAATGAGAATTACGTCACCGCTAACTCTTAGCCTCAAGAAAATAAAGTATAGGGGCGCCTGGGTGGCACAGCGGTTAAGCGTCTGCCTTCGGCTCAGGGCGTGATCCCGGCGTTCTGGGATCAAGCCCCACATCAGGCTCCTCCGCCATGAGCCTGCTTCTTCCTCTCCCACTCCCCCTGCTTGTGTTCCCTCTCTCGCTGGCTGTCTCTATCTCTGTCGAATAAATAAATAAAATCTTAAAAAAAAAAAAGAAAGAAAATAAACTATAAAACCTGATCATTTGTCTACTATCCATTCCTTTAGCTGATTCCAAGCTTATAGCCAGATGGGAGCAAACAGAGGTAGTGGGGAGAGAGATTTGACTGCAGGCCACAAATGCACATAGAATCTATATGATCGGGGCACCTGGGTGGCTCAGTTGGTTAAGCGTCTGGGATGTAGCCCCCTCTCGTCCTCCTTGTCAGGCTCTAAGCCGGACATCTGCTTCTCCCTCTGCCTCTTTCCCTCCCCGCTGCTGGCGTGCACTCTCTCTCAAATACATAAATAAAATCTTCAAAAAAAAAAAAAAAGAATCTATATGATACAGGCCATGTTAATACATTTTTCTAGATTAGTGTAATAAATTAGACTGTACTTTACATCATTGGTAGATGGTATTATTTAGTAAACTCTGCCAAGAGACCTTAGAACGGAATATATGAAGCTGCGGCTTCGATTACAGATGCCGTGTCCACCCACCTGCCATGTGGTTGATGATGTGCGATCACTGACGAAGCACGGTTGTGAAACGTAGCCACGCTACCTATGCAAAGGACCAGCACACCTTTCGCTTTGGGAGCTCAGTCAGTGCTCTTTGCACAGTTCCCTCTGTTGAACAGGCAACTCTCTCATGTTGGGGCAGACGGCAGAATTTATGCTCCCATTTGGCATTTGTATGTTTCCAGATCAAGGCTTTTGTCTCCTCCTCTTGCTAGATAAGTTGAAACATTGACAGGCAGCGTGTTCCTTTTTTTCGCCTTTTATTACAGTAATTTATAAGATATTTTAGCTAACAGGAGAACGGCCCAAGGGGGCATTCTCATGTTAATTACCAAATGTGGGCTTGTCAAAATCAAATAGCTCCAGGAATAATGCAAGTAGCTCTGCATCATTATATTGTTTGGCCCTCAACCCAATATTAGCTACTTTTGAAAATCTGGGTTCATTAGGCTTTTAAATTTAAAAGAAGAATCACTACCGGGGGCCTTCAGAAGAATCTAAGGCACAGTCTGAAGCTCAAGAGTTTAATGTAAGTGGCATTAAAAAATAGTGTCATAAAACATACTAAAAAAAACATAAACCAAGAAAAAAAAAAGAACCTGTGCCCGAAATTATTTATTTCTTGTCTTTACTAACATCTGAAATTGAAGATAGTTATTCTTTTGGAATTGAAACTAGTTTTTAATATATGATTATTTTACAAATATGCAGGTGCTCTTGTTTTATTCCTAAACATCCTGCCATGCCATGCAATCTTCAGGTTGGCAAATGCAAAGAAATTAGAAGAAGTGAGAAGTCTACAACACCAGGATAACAGACGTTAAATATATAATATACAGAAATATAGGGGCGCCTGGGTGGCTCAGTCGTTAAGCGTCTGCCTTCGGCTCAGGGCGTGATCCCGGCGTTATGGGATCGAGCCCCGCGTCAGGCTCCTCCACTGGGAGCCTGCTTCTTCCTCTCCCACTCCCCCTGCTTGTGTTCCCTCTCTCGCTGGCTCTCTTTCTCTTAAATGAATAAATAAAATCTTAAAAAAAAAAAAGAAAAGAAATATAGTATTATTCGTTCTGTAACATATTCTCAAAGCTATTCAAAGATTTGCAGGTTAGGATAAAGAATTATCAGGCTTCCCTTGGTTTCCTCTTTTGCTGTCATCGGGATCTCTTGCATTGTTAAGCCCAGAATCTCAGGTAAGGAGAGGCACATCATTGTTTGTTTCTTTAAAAATTCCTTTCTTCCTAACTTCTGCCGTGTTTTTAGCTGCATACAGGAGTAAAAGTAAATGGAATTGGTGACAATGTCAATGAAGGACATAAGTAAACAGCTGGTGATGTCAACAAGAAGTTAAAAGTAAGATTTGCTACACTAAACTACAATGTAGATAATCCTCTTGTGGATAATCGAGAGTTCACTATATATACAAGTGAGAATTAATTAAAGAAGTGTAAACTATTAAGAGACTAGCTAGAAGATATCACCATAGAGGTTGCGGTGGATCAGAGCTTGAACATTCAGTGCCTGGTGTTTATTCAACAAGCATTTAGTCAACACCTACTAAATATAGTAGGGTCTGTGCTAGATACCAAAGATATAAAGACGAATACTACATGGTGTTTCCCTAAAGGAACTTGAGTCAAACGAACGATGATATCGCAGTGTGGTATTTGTCCTTGGAGGCTAAGAAGTAGGGTCCCCTGGGAAGCTCAGAGAAGACTTGATCAGGAAGAGAACTCCCTAACTGATATTTGAAGAATGAGCAGGAGTTTGTAAGGCCAGAGAAGGATTTCCTGTTTGTGCAAAATCTCTTAGGGAATCTGTTAGGGATTTTCTTGTAACAGAGTCATTCTGTCATCAGTGTAGATTGAGGGGGCAATATTGGAAGCCAGAGGAATAGGAAGGAGGAATCTTCTCCCTGCTCTAGGTTTGCTTCCCTCTGGTTCTCTCTGGCTACTGCCACACTTTTCTGATGATGCTATTCGTTTTTCCATATAGGTTTGCCGCAGACCAAAAAAAGGGGGGGAGGGTGTCTGTTTTACATTAGTTTTATTTTTTTAATTGATACATTTTATTTCTTAAGGCAGTTTTAAGTTTACAGAAACATTGAACAGAAAGTACAGAGAATCCTCCTATATTCCCTCCACCCCACCCCACCCCCAAATTCTTCTATGATTAACATCTTCATTGGTGGGGTACATTTATTACAAATTCGTGAACCAACATTAATACATTATTGTTAAATAGTTTCACTGCCCTGAAAATCCCCCGTGTTGAACCTATTCACCCCTCTCCCCCCTCCCTTAGAACCCCTGGCAACACTTAATTTCTCAATGTCTCCATAGTTTTGCTTTTGCCAGGATGTCATATAGTTGGAATCATATAGTCTGTAGCCTTTTCTGGTTGGCTTCTTTCAGTTAGTAGTCTGCAGTGAAGGCTTCTCCATGCCTTTGATAGTTTGATAGCTCATTTCTTTTTCTTTCTGAATGATATTCCATTGTGTGAATGTACGGGCTTGTTTATCCATTCACCTACTAATGGACATCTGGGTTTCTGAATTTTAGCAGTGATGAGTAAAGCTGCTCTAAGCATCCATGTCCAGGTTTTTGTGTGGATATGTTTTCATCTTATTTGGGTAAATACATAGGAAAGTGATTCCTGAATCCTATGTTAACACGATGTCTAGCTTTGTAAAAAGCTGTCAAGCCGTGTCCTGAAGTAGCTGTACCATTCTGCATTCCTACCAGCAATGAAGGAGGGTTCCTGTTGCTCTGTCTCCTTGCTAGCATTTGGTTTTGTTAGTATTTGAGAATTTAGCCATCCTAATAGGTATTTAATGGTATCCCATTGTTTTAATTTGCAATTCGCTAATGGTAAATGATACTGAGCTTCTTTTTTACATGCTTATTTGCCAAGTATGTATCTTCTTTGGTGAAGTGTCTATCAGATCTTTTTTCCACTTTTTAAATTGATTGTTTTCTTATTGGTGAATCCTAATATTTCCTTGCATATTTTGGATACAAGTCCTTTTTATCAGGCATGCATTTGCCAATATTTCCTCACAGCCTGTGGCTTATTTTTTGTTCTCCTAACATTGTCTTTAGCAGAACTAAATGAAGTCCAACCTCTCAGTTTTTTATTTCATGGATCCTGCTTTTCATTTTGTATCTAAAAATTCATTGTCAAATGCCAGTACCTAGACTTTCACCCATGTTGCCTCTGGAAGATTTGTATTTTAGATTTAGTCCAGGATCCATTTTGAGTTAATGTTTATGAGAGGTTTAAGGTCTGTGTCTAGATTATTATTATTTTTTTTTTTTTGCATGTCCAGTTGTTCCAGCAACATTTGTTGAAAAAAAATAACCTTCCTCCATTGGATTGCTTTTGTTCATTTGTCACAGACCATTTAACTATTTCTGGGCTCTCCATTTTGTTTCATTGATTTATTTGTCTATTTTTTTAAATTTAATAATAATTTTTTATTATGTTATGTTAGTCACCATACAGTAAATCCCTAGTTTTTGATGTAAAGTTCCATGATTCATTAGTTGCGTATAACACCCAGTGCACCATGCAATACATGCCCTCCTTAATACCCATCACCACCCTATCCCAATCCCCCACCCCCCTCCCCTCTGAAGCCCTCAGTTTGTTTCCCAGAGTCCATAGTCTCTCATGGATCATTCTCCCTTCTGTTTACCGCCCCCCCTTTCTTCTTCCCTTTCTTCTCCTACCGATCTTCCTTCTTTTTTATGTTCCATAAATGAGTGAAACCATATGATAATTGTCTTTCTCTGCTTGACTTATTTTGCTTAGCATTATCCCCTCCAGTCCCATCCATGTTGCTGCAAATGTTGAGAAATCGTTCTTTTTGATGGCTGAGTAATATTCCATTATATATATGGACCACATCTTCTTAATCCAGTCATCTGTTGAAGGGCATCTCGGTTCCTTCCACGATTTAGCTATTGTGGACAATGCTGCTATGAACATTGGGGTGCATATGGCCCTTCTCTTCACTACGTCTGTATCTTTGGGGTAAATACCCAGTAGTGCAATGGCTGGATCATAGGGTAGCTCAATTTTTAACTTTTTAAGGGACCTCCACACTGTTTTCCGAAGTGGCTGTACCAACTTGCATTCCCACCAACAATGTAGAAGGGATCCCCTTTCTCTACCTCCTCTCCAACATTTGTTGTTTCCTGCCTTGTCAATTTTTACCATTCTAACTGGTGTAGGGTGGTATCTCAGTGTGGTTTTGATTTGAATTTCCCTGATGGCTAATGATTTTGAACATTTTTTCATGTGTCTGTTAGCCATTTGTATGTCTTCATTGGAAAAGTGTCTATTCATATCTTCTGCCCATTTTTTGATTTGTTTATTTGTTTCTTGTGTATTGAGTTTGAGAGGTTCTTTGTAGATCTTGGATACCAGTCCTTTATCTGTAGCATCATTTGCAAATATATTCTCCCATTCCGTGGGCTGCCTCTTAGTTTTTCTGACTGTTTCCTTGGCTGTGCAGAAGCTTTTTATCTTGATGTAGTCCCATAAGTTCATTTTATCTTTTGTTTCTCTTGCCTTTGGGGATGTGTCATGAAAAAGGTTGCTTTGGCCGATGTCATAGAGGTTGCTGCCTATGTTCTCCTCTAGAATTTTGATGGATTCCTGTCTCACATCGAGGTCTTTCATCCATTTGGAGTTTATCTTTGTGTATGGTGTGAGAGAGTGGTCAAGTTTCATTCTTTTACATGTAGCTGTCCAGCACCATTTATTGAAGAGACTTTGTTTTTCATTTGTCTATTTTTTTCAATCAATACTGTCTTGATTACTATAGCTGTATAGTAAGTCTGAAGTTGGGTGACATCATTTCCCTGACTTTGGTCTTTAATATTTTGTTGGCTATTATAGATCTTTTGCTTTTTCATGTAGACTTTAGAATTATTTTGTTGATATCCACAAAGTAAATGTGCTGGAATCTGGATTGGGATTTCATTGAATCTATAGATCATGTTGGGAAGAACTGGCACCTTAACAATATTGAGTCTTCCAATCCATGAACGCGGAATACCTTTCTGTTTATTTAGATCTTTAAAAAAAATTTCTTTATTAGAATTGTATAGTTCTCTACCTAAGTATTTCTTTTGGGGGGTGCTAATAGAAATTGTATGTTTTTAATTTCAAATTTTAATTGTTCATTGCTTGTACATGAGAAAGTCATTGATGTACAATTTGTATATTTACAAATTTAACCCTGCAGCCTGCAAACTTGCCACAATCACTCCTTAGTTCCAAGAGGGTTTTTTTTGGTCAGCTTTTTGGGGTTTTCTACATAGTCAGTCATGTTCTCTGAATACAAAGACAGTTTTATTTCCTCCTTTGCAGTCATTATGCCTTATATTTCTTTTTCTTGTCTTATCATATTAGCCAGGACTTTCAGATGACGTTGAATAGAAGTGCTAAAAGGGGATGTCTTTGCTTCATTTTAGATCTTAGAGGGACAGCTTCTATGTTCTTACCATTAGTATGATGTTAGCTGTAGGGTTTTTGTAGATGTTACTTATGAAGTTGGGGATATTCCATTCTATTCCTAGTTTGGTGAGAATCTTTATCATGAATGGGTACTGGATTTTGTCAAATGCTTTTTCTTCATCTGTTGACATGATTGTATGACGTTTCTTCTTTAGCCTGTTGATGTGATGGATTACATTAATTGATTTTTTAATGTTGAACTTAATTTGCATATCTAGAAAAATCCCACTTGGTTACAGTATGTAGTTCCTTTTATACATTGTTAGATTCAATTTGCTAATATCTTTTTAAGGATTTTTACATCTCTGTTCATGAGATCTATTGGTCTGTAGTTTTCTTTCTTGTAGTATCTTTGTCTGGTTTTGGTATTAGGGTAATGCTGGCCTCATAGAATGAGTTAGGGAATGTCTCCCCTGCTCCTATTTTCTGAGACAGATTGTAGAGAATTGGTATCATTTATTCCTTAAATGTTTGGAAGAATTCCCTAGTCATTGTTTCACATAGATATATCAGAAACCAAATAATCAGGTCTGTTTTGGATTGGGTGAGGATTTTTTTGTTTTGTTTTAAATTTGTTTTTCTTAAATGCATGCACTCTAATAAATTCATAAACATGACTATAACACTGTGCATATATTTTTCTCTTCCTAAAATAAAACTTCATTGTCGTAATGATCACCACACTTTAAAAGTGCACGCATTTGGTTGGCACAATAATTTTTTTTTCAAAAATAACATTTCTTAAAGATTTTTTATTTATTCATTTGAGAGAGACAGAGAGAGCGAGCAAGAGCACAGCAGTGGAGAGGACAGAGGGAGAGGGAGAGCAGACTCCCCGCTGATCAGGGAGCCTGACACGGGGCTCGATCCCAGGACCCTGAGATCATGACCTGAGCCAAAGGCACATGCTTAACTGACTGAACCACCCAGGCGCCCCTCAGAAATCACATTTCTGAAAATAAATTCATATATGTCCACTCATCTTCAAATCAATCTGGATCTCATCTTGAGTAGACCTTTTTTCTAAAATATTTTTGTGTTTATAGTTAGGCAAGTTATTTAAATCTCCTTTCCCTCGGTTTTTCTTAACAAAAAGAATATCGTACCTAACTCACAGAGTTACTGCTTCCAGTATTTTAGTGAGTTAATTATGTTAAGGATGTAGAACAATGTCTGCCATACAGTAAGTGCTTAATAAAATGTATCCATTGTTACAATTACCCTGCTGGAGAGTCACCAATCCTTCTTCTCCCTATCCCACTCTATATTTTATCACACTTCCATTGCCTACAGACAAAAATCTAAACCTCCTATCACAGAATCCAAAGCCATCAGCACTCCAGCTTGTATTGCTATTGTAAGGTTGTTGTATCTGCCCCCACAAAAATCTCTGCATTTCCACCTGATGACTCATCTTCCCCCAAGCACGGCTTTCACTTAGTTTTTCCTCCTACAGTTGTCCACCCAGCCCCTTTACTCACTGGAGGTATGGCATGTCTTTGTATTTGAAGTAAGTTTTGCAACATTTGTCAATCTGAGCTTTATTAAATAATTTCCTACCAAATACAAACCCACAGTGTTTTTAGATCAGGAACAGACTTAATGAGTCACTTGACCCATGTGAATAAACTAAATCCTAGAGAGGTCAAATGGCTGATCCAATTATGTGCCGCTGAGGCTATCAGAGTGAGGTGCCCTTTCCTACGGTGCCAAAAAACACAAGTGCAGCAGTTACGTTATTTTAATTCTTCAGTTTGTTTTTATATTTAATTTTATGTGACATTCCAAATACACGCCAATCCCTGTAGGTGTTAGAACTAAAATTTTCTCCTAATTTCCAAGATTTGGGTCATCAGACTTGTCTCCTCTGTAGGAAAATCTCAAAGTCTTAAAGACTGCTATCCCTTTGCATAGATGTTTCTTGAGTGTTTGTACGTAGTTCATCTTTAGCCTTTTAATAGTCCCCAGGAAGTAAATGTTACTCACGAGTCACTTTACTTTTTCCAGAAAACAGAGCTGCTTCTTCAGTGGAATAAAGATTTTTAAATAGTACACAGGTAAAGAATAGGAAGTAAATTTCTATGTAACTAATTGGAAGTACTGAGGGAATAGAAAAACAGAATGTAGTTATTAATAATCTCTCTATTTATATGGAATGAACTATTCATTTGAGGAGCTAGAACAGAGTAGATATTGCTTCATTTAAATTTATAACATTGCTGTGTAGAATGTAAGTATAATGTCAACAATAGTGACTTCATTTATGAGTTTGCAGCCCTCAAAGTTAGGAGCTAGGGAAGGAGAGAAGGATGTTTTCTGGCCAACTTGATTGAAAAAAAAAAAAAAGGTACTGAGAAATCCAGGATTGCTTGTGAGACCTGGAAATGGGTTCAGGGATTCGACAAAATTGCTGGTGTATTACTATGTGGTCTCTATTAGTGGGCAGTCAAATTCACTTTCAAGTTTTCAACATTATTCATTTCTATGAGACGTCCTGGAAGAATCTTTCCTGTTTCTCAAGACTCTTCCTAGGATCTAAATTCTTAAGTTTAAAGAGTACATAGAGGCAAAAATTACATTTGTGAGAGCCATTGAAGGGGGATGCAGTGCACAGAAATTGTACTAGTGTCAAAAAGCTGGCTACATTAGAGATAGAATGTGAGATAAAATATATCATTTCCCAATTTTGCATTCAAGGAATGGTCAAACCTTTGCAAAATATGGGCGGATACCCACATTAAAATTGAAAGTACTGGCTACCGCCAAATAACAGCAAGTTTATTCCTCAGAAGCAATAACGAAACCAGCCAATTCATTCCTTTCTACTCATAATAAAAAAACAATTTTGAAAACGAAATCTATCCTGGAGAATTTCCCTGGAAATTCTCTGCTATTGCACACTATTACACACACACACACACACACACACACACACACACACACACGGCCTAATCCAAAAGATTCACTGGTTACTGTTTCATTTCAGGAAGAGAGGTTGCAACAATTCGAGCATAAGGTATGTCTTGGTATCTCCTTAGCATTAGGCCGTATTTGCCCGACATCAATAGACTCTTTTGAATTTATTGTTAATCAAAAAGTTCTACAAACTGAAAAATGTAAAATGCCAAACTCTTGAGTTGAATCAGAGACCTCATTTCATTCAGTCAATAAATTAGATAAATACTAAGACTAATGTTCAACAATCGATTATTGTCTACCATATTCCCATGTGGCTAGTTAAGATTCAATTTTCATTGTAAATAAAAGCAGTAGAAACTCCACCCCTCCCTTTAAGTATAAAGTGTTGAATTTATGAGATCAAATATTGTACTGAAGATAAATTTACCTCTTAGATATTGTCTGATGCATGCATACTTTTGGGGTACTAACGGTAGGCATATAATGTAAATTAATTGAAGTCATTTTTATGAATGCTATGCTCATGAATGATGTTCAGGAAATTTTGATTGAATGTTTTAACATGACGCCATCATAGAACATTCCATAACTAATATAAAACTACCTAAAGTAGAACTACCTGTTATGATGACTGTAGCTTGGATTTATATAGCTCAGTACGTTTGCACATACATCTTTCTAACACTTATGGTTTAAAAATAGGAGCTTCGGAAGCTGTATGAACCCCATGGAGTCAAGTTTATTCAAATAAAAATAAATAAATAAGTAACATTTAGAAGAAAAACAAAAACAAAACACCCAAAACACAAAACACTGTGGAGGAGTGTATTTAACATGGATATTTAATTTGTTTAGAGCCAAATATTTCTGCTGACTTGAATCCTTAGATATATCGGAATTTTACTGTGAGTGCTGTCAGCATAGGTAAGTTATTTATTGGTTCTTACAATTGAAAATAAGATCAAAGCAACTTAGCAAATGAGAGACATCTATACCACAAAAGCCGGGAAGGAACTCTGAATGAGAAGGAAAATGGAAAAGACTTCAGGACGAATATAAGAAGCAAAAAATAAAGGATTGTTCTGAAATTAGCTTATATTTAAACTGTGAATTTAAAAAGGCAAGTCGCAATTCTTCCACGTTGCCATGTTGCCCCACTGCTCATCAGAAAGTCTGATGACCAGTGCTTTTACTACCGTGTTACCTAGTTTCTGAAGCAAGACCCACGTGGCCAGTAAGCTGAGAAGAAAGGGAGAAGCAGCCCGAAAGCTGGTGTTAAAAAAATAAGATATAAAAAATTACAACAGTTCCTTCGGCTCATCTCTGCCCTATGTCTTTTCACAGATCCTTCTACGTGTGATGGGCACAGAAAGAGAAAGGAAGGGAAAGAGAGAGAGAGAGAAAAGATAGCTACAAATAAAAGAAGGCCCTAGAGATTCTTGCTCTCCTAATCCTTATCATTGAAAATAAGAGAGATTTCGAGAAACATAGTATTCTGTTCTCTTCCTGTTTTCATGAAAAAGCTAAACTCCTTAACAGTTTGAGGACTTACCCAAGCCCCAAGCGGAGCTGGGAACGGGATACAGATTTCCCAGCTCCCAGCCTCTCAAGTGTTCCTCTGAAAGACACCCAAATGCCAGTTTATGAAAATAACAATTAATGAGGTGAATCCAAATTGCTTACAGGCATAAAGGGGATCACGTACCAAAAGGTGAAAGAAGCGATCGCTTCTTTCCTGAGCAGGTCTTTTAAGCGAGATGGGGTCATCCAAACCAGCACCCTCCAATGCTTCTAAATTCTGAGAACCCAAAATTAGTAGTACCTAAATATGGAGTTAATGTTTCTTATAGGAAACGTAGTAGGTAAAAGTGGGTCAAACGCATGTTAGAAAGAGTATTTTTCAGAGTGTTATACATTTAAAGTGCATTAGATCTCTTATAAAATCAATGTATACAGTTGGTTCATGTTCCCTTCCCTCTTAAGCAAACTGGTGGGTTCAATGGACCGGACTCAAGGGCTGTGATTCAGGGTACTTGCAGGAACTGAGTTTCCTTCCCTTCAACTAAGTGCCTGCGTAATTCAGGCGAATCTCTTTACCCCCAGAGGATGAGTAGATTGAAGGTAACTTAGCTCTAAAGTTAGTTGACTTAGAGAATATTAATTTTAGAATTTAAACTGAGCAAGCAGGTTTTGTTTTTATTGTTGCTTTTCCCTTTGTCCCTACGTTTTTTTTCTTAATCATTACTGTGTTTTATTTTAAATTGAGTCTTGGCTTGACATATCACCCTCCCATGATAACATTGTGCGTGTGGAAAAAAATACAATATGCTTTACAACAATGTGGTCTACAGACAGATTTCTGAGGCAAAAATCAGGGTTTGTTTCTTTTTTTCTTTTTAAGTAGAGCACAGTGCAGGTAAGTATGGTTCCTCTCTCTAATTATCATTCTAACTCCACATTAGACGAAAATCTGGTTGAGATTTTCAATGGTCAGTATAATGTTGACTGCTTAAAGTAGAAGTACGTTAAGAAGAAGCAGGTAGAGTCTCATCCCAAATAAAGTGCTTTATATTCGAGCAAGCCAAGACGTCTCTGAATGTCTGAGCGTAGAATTACATTTTCCTGACTGAACCATGTTTTGTGTCCCAATCTTCAAGCTTTGTTCTTGATTTTCCCCTTTTATTGAGACGTAGCTGACATATAACATTCTCTAAGTTTAGGATGTACAACACAATGATTTGATCTAGTGTTCCTGACATTTTTGTCTCCTTCGTTGTTTTCCCCATTGTGGTCTAAAACTTGTCAATTTCCATTCTCTCTGACAATATCACTCATGCCACAATTCGCCAGTTTTTCTCTGCAACCCATGACCCCAATTGTTTTTTTCTTTTCTATTTTTCACTTTCACAAGCTGCCTGTATCCCAATAAGAGGAGATTGTGTGAGAAATGTCTTAACTTCTTCATCAGTAATGCATCAATGTGCAGGTCCCCAAAAAGTGGGAGATACACTTATATTAGAACTTAATTTTACCTCTTGAACGTATTCTAAAAACGACTCATCTGTTGACAGAATATGCATGATTCCAGATTTTAATGTGGGCTTCTTTTAAAATATTAGACATTTCTAGTCATAATATATTTTTAGTTACCATATCAGAAAATAGGATATACCTAAAACCATTAAATATAGAGAATTATAACATTTTCAAATAACCTGAATGTCCATAAGTCTGTCAGTCAAAAATTGCCTATTTTTCAAATATTTTTATATGCTCCCCCTTCAGAGACTCCAGATATACAAAAATTAGCCTGCTTGAAGTTTTCCCACAGCTTGTTGATGCTTTGTTCTTTTTTTTTTTTTTTTTTTTAGTCTTTTTCTCCTCTGTGCTTCATTTGGGATATTTTCTATCTCTGTCTTTAAATTCACTAATCTTTTCTTCTGTGATGTCTAATCTGTTGTCAAATCTACCTAATATATTTTTTATCACTTAAAGTTCAAAAAGCGTTTTCTTTGCATTTTATATCTCTCTCTGTAAGTATGTTCAATCTGTCTTCTCCCTATTGAACACATGGAAAATGGTTATCACTTTTTTAATGTCCCTGTCTGCTAATCTTATCATCTGTGACAAATCTGTGCCTATTGGCCTTTGTCTTTGGCTTATGGATTGCATTTTCCTGTCTTATTATTAGTTTTTTTCTGAATGTCGGATACTGTGAATTTTACCTTGGTAGGTGCTAGATATTTTTGTATTTATATAAATATTTGGAGCTTTGTTCTGGGAAGCATTTAAGTGACTTGGTAATAATTTGATCCCTTCGAGTCATTTATGTATGTATGTATGTATGTATGTGTGTGTGGGTGGGTGGGACCAGAGCAACCACTGATTTTTCCTCACCACCGAGCTAACAGTTTTCTGAATACTCAGTGCAATGAAGACATTGAAGCAAGAGGTTTTCTGCACTGATTTGTGGGAACACAGTCTTGTGTGAGCTGTGGGAAATTTTCTCTCTGCTTCTCTCAGGAAGGATTTTCCCCGGCTTTAGGTCGCTTCTTCATATGCACGTGCAGATCAACATTCAGCGTGAGACTCAGGGAGCATTCCCTGCAGATCCTCAGTACTCTCTCCTCTGGGACTCGGCTTTAGCACCTGTGGCTTCCACCCCCTGGGCCGCCAGCTCAGGAAGACCTCCAGGTTCACCCTGGGTCCCCCTCCCCACACGTGGCTGAAAACTCTCCATACAGTAAGCTGGGCACTTTGGGGCTCACCTCACATGTTTTTCTCCCTCAGAGATCACTGTCCTGCACTGCCTCATGTCCAATGTCTTAAACATGGCGTTTCATCTCATTTGTCCATTTGTCTTAGTTGTTTCAGGTAAATCTGGTTCCTGCTATTCTACCTTGACCAGAACAATTACGACTTAAATGCTCACTGACCACTGCTTTGAGAGTTACAGCAGGAAGTTACAAAGCGAGGTTTCAAAGCGAGATCTTATTCCAATGATGAGAAAATATTTCTGTACCATCGGCTCAAGCCAGGCACTTGGAATGGCCAGGGAAGGAACAGAGGGGCTTCTGTCACCCTGACATTCCAGTTATAAGCTCCCCCATTCTTTAAACCACCTATGTTCTGTGCTATTTGTGAATACTTTTTCTGCTTGTTTGGTAGAACTTCTTGAAATATTACTGTCTCCTAATAATTCTCAGTGTCACCCTTGTCCCTCCCTGCCTCTCCTATCCCCAACTGCGGACAGGGGGAGTAGTTACTAGATTCTTGTTTCCTACTTCCACCTGCAGATATTTCGTGTCTTCTAAAAATGTTTAAAACTTTCCTTCTTCCCTTTCACTCTGTTTTCTTTTTTAGGGGATAAGTGAAAACAAATTTACTGAAATTATATATATATATATATATATATATATATATATATATATATATATATATATATATATATATATATATGTAGTTTTTGACCAAAATATGAATTTTACTTCCAATAAAGTTTCCTACAGACTTGAATGCATAAGTGACCTGTGACTGGAATCAGGTTTCTTACTGCCTCTTTGAGCAAAGCAGGGCTGTGTTATATTGCCCCCCACCCCACCTCCAGTGGCTCACTGCACACAGGAGGTAAAAATGCCTGCCTAATGAGGAGAGACTGCTCCAAAAGTGAGAACAGAGCCCAAGGCATTTGCGCATAGATCAGTTTTCAATTCTAAAGAGGGTGATCTATTTATTATTAAATAGATACAGGGATAAGAATAAGAAAGGGTGAAATATTCCAGTTAGTTTTCATTCCTTTATTTTTTTGATCCATCAGTATCCCTTTTAGTATATTGGCATGATTAAATGATGTCATTTTGGATGTAGACCAATCCAACAAGTTTTATAAGATATTTTTCAGAGTTGGTATTAGAATTATTCTGACCTCGTAAAAGATTTTTAAAAGAGTTTAAGATTGGTGTTATTTTTCCTTAAATGCATGTTAAAATTCACCGGTGAAATCCTTTCAGCCTGGAGTTAGTTCCCCTCCTTTCCTTCCTAAGTTCCTTCCTTCCTTCCTTCCTTCCTTCCTTCCTTCCTTCCTTCCTTCCTTCCTTCCTTCCTCTTTCATTCTTTAATGAATTGAATTTCTTTAATAAATACATGTGGCTGCTCAGATTTTCCTGCTTAATTTTCTGTCAAATTTCTTGACATAACGTTGATATTCTCTTCTTGTTTTTTAAATATCCATAGGATCAGTAGTGATACTCTTTAATTCCTGTTATTGGTAATTTGTATGCTTTTTTTCTTCTTGGTGAGTCTAAAAAAGTTTATTAATTCTGCTGATCTCTTCAAAGAATCGCCTTTTGATTTAATTAATTTTCCCCATGATTTGGCTTCTATTTCTGTTTGATTTCTGTTCTTATCTTTATTATTTCCTTCCTTATGCTAAGTGTAGACTTAATTTGTCCTTTTCATAGTTTCTTAAGGTACAACTTAAGTCATTAGTTTTAGACTTTGTTTTTCCTTTCTCTCATAGGCATTTAAATCTATAAACTTCCTTCTAAGAAATGATTTAGTTGCATCCCACACATTTTGAAATGTTGAATATTCAGTAATCTTCAGTTCAAAATATACTCTAATTTCCCTTGAGATTTTTTTTAAGCCATGGATTATTTAGAAGTGTGCTTTTAATTCCCAAATATTTGGAGTTTTCCTAGATATCAGTTGTTATTAATTTTTACTTTAATTTCATTATGATTAGGTAGCGTGCTATTGAATTTATTGATGCTTATTCTAGGGGCGGACGTACGGGCAATCTTGCTGAATGTATCATGTGCTCTTGAAAACAAGGTGTTCTACAGATATTGAATATAAGGTTCTATAGCTGTAGGTTAAGTCAGGTAGTGTTGTTCAGATGGTCTATGTCCCTAGAGATGGGGCATCTAGCTGTTCTATCAGTTGGCTAAGCAAGGGGTTTAAATATCCATCTATGACTGTAAACTTGTCTATTTTTTTCTTAGATTCAGTCAGCTTTTGCTTGATATATTTTGAAGCTCTTTGTAAGTGAATGCACATTTATGATTTTTATATTTTATATTTATACTTTCATATGAAATATCCTTCTTTAACTCTGGCAGATTTATCTTAAAGCTTATTTCATATAGACACCCACTCTAACATCCTTCTGCTTGTTCTCTATGTGTTATGTATTCATTCACTCCATTTACTTTTAACCTCTCAGACTTCATATATAAAGAGGATCTCTTCTAGATAGCGTCAAGTTGGAGCTTCCTCTTTATTCATTCTGACAGTCTCTGCCTTTAATTAATGTTCAGACCATTGTAATTTAATGTAAGTATTAATACGATTGGATTTAAGCCTGCCATTTCTTATTTGTAGATGTTTGCTCTCTCTGTTTTTATTATTATGACTATTATTATTACTATCTTTTCCTCCTTTCCTGTTTTCTTTTGGATTGTGTGAATATTTTTTTTTATGTTCCATTGTAATTTATCTGAATACTGCAAAAAATTACATGCTAACAAAATGAACAATCTAGAAAAAATGGAAAAATTCCTGGAATCTTCAACAGTCTTCTAAAACTGAATCCCGGGTCCTGGGATCCAGCCCCGCATCAGGCTCCCTGCTCTGCTGGGAGCCTGCTTCTTCCTCTCCCACTCCCGCTGCTTGTGTTCCCTCTCTCGCTGGCTGTCTCTGTTTCTGTCGAATAAATAAATAAATAAATAAATAAATAAATAAATCTTTAAAAAAAAAAAAAAGGAAGATGTAGAAAATGTGAACAGGCCAATTACTAGTAATGAAATTGAATCAGTAATCCAAAAAACTCCCAACAAACAAAAGTCCAGGATGGATTCAGAGGTGAATTCTACCAAACCACTTAAAGAAGAGGTAATACCTATTCTCAAACTATTCCAAAAAATAGATGAGGAAGGAAAGCTCCCAAATATATTCTATGAGGCCAGCATTACCCCAATACCAAAACCAGTCAAAGAGCAAAAAGAGAAAACAACAGGCCAATATCCCTGATAAATATCGGTAGGCTTTTCAGCTACACTTCTTTGTTTTATTTTAGTTGCAGTTTTAGGGTTTACAATATGCATCCTTAACTTTTCATAGTCTACCTCACATTAATATCTCACCATTTTACATAAACTGTAGAAATTTTGTAACAGTAAAGATTTATTTATGATATAGATTTCATATGTACTATATCTACATATATAATAAACCCCACAAGACAATGTTGTCATTTCTGCTTAAAGGAATCAAGTGTATATAAAATAAGTGAAAAGCTTTGTGTGTGTTACCAGATAACTCTTTGTTTCGGAAGCTCTTCATTCTTTCTTGAAGGTGCAAGTTTTCTCCTGGTATAATTTCCCTTTAGCCTGAGGAAGCACTCCTTGAAGCTCAGTTCTGCTACCAGCATATTTTTTTGTGTGTTTTTATGTACAGATATTTTTATTTCACCTTTCTTCTTAAAGGGTATTTTTGCAAATATGGAATTATAGGTTGAGAGTTTTCTTCTTCTTTCGAGTCCCTGGAAGGCGTTGGTCCACAATCTTCTGGGTGCCATTGTTTCTAGTGAGAAGCCAGGGGTCATTCAAGTCATTGTTTGCCCCTATAGAATATGTTTTTGTGGGGACTTCTTTGTTTTATTTTGTTTTGTTGGACACTTTTAAGATTCTCTCTTTATCTTGATTTCAAGAATATGCATTATAATGTGGCTTTCGTATACTTCTGCTTAGAGTTTGTTAAGTTTCTTGAATCTGTAGAATTGTGTATTTCATCAATTTTGAGAAATATTCAGTAATTATTCCTTAAACTATTATTTCTTATCATTCTCTTGCTTCTCTCCTTAGTACCACAATTACCATGTGTTGATATTGCCCTACAAATTCTTGAGGATCTGTTCATTCCTTTCTCTTTTAAAGATTTTATTTATTTATTTGAGACAGAAAGAGAGAGAGAAAGCACGAGCAGGGGGAGGGGATAGGGAGAAGCAGGCTCCCCCTGAGCAGGGAGCCCAACGTGGGACTCGAACCCAGGACCTTGGAATCATGACCTGAGCCAAAGGCAGATACTTAACTGACTGAGCCACCCAGGTGCCCCTGCTCATTCCTTTCAATACTTTGTCCTTCAGAATGAATTATTTCTATTGATCTATTTTTCATATTCATTGACTTTTTCCCATTATCACCTTCATTATGCTTTCAAGCCCATAGACTGATTGTTTTACTTAATAAATTGTAATTTTCAGTTTTGAAATTTCTTTTTTTTTTTTTTTTTAAAGATTTTATTTATTTATGTAACAGAGAGACAGCCAGAGAGAGAGGAAACACAGCAGGGGGAGTGGGAGAGGAAGAAGCAGGCTCACAGCGGAGGAGCCTGATGTGGGACTCGTTCCCGGCACGCCGGGACCACGCCCTGAGCCGAAGGCAGACGCTTTAACGACTGCGCCACCCAGGCGCCCCCAGTTTTGAAATTTCTATTTGGTAGCTTTTTATAGATTCTCTTCCTCTGCTGTGATTTCCTGTGTTTTTATTCATGAGGAGTATATTTTCCTTTGTATCATTGAGCATAGTTACAATGGCTGCTTTAAAATCCTCAGATGTTAATTCTAATATCTAAGTTGATGTCTTTTCTCTTGAAAATGTGTCACATTTTTCATTTGTTTTGTATGCCCAGTGATTTAAAATTGTATCTTGGATGTAGTAAATATTACATTGTAAGTACTCTGGATTCTGTTCTATTCCTTCAAAGAGTGTGGATATTTTTGTTTTACGAGGCAAGTAACTTGATTGGACACAAACTGCAAACTCTACCTCTTGGGCTGTAGCTCAAATGTCAGTTCGGTTTTTTGTTTTCTTTAAAAATTCCTTAACTGAGCTGCTTGCAGTCAGTCCTGCGCTTGTATGGTTTGGAACTCAGCCAGAGATTTGAGTGGGGTTTTACACAGAATTGTGCCGTCCTCACCCCCTCCAGGTTCTTTCCTTTCCAAGGTTTCCCCCTTACTTTCTACTGGCAATTCTTGCCTCAAATTCTCCAAAAATACTATGGTTTTCTATTGGACTCTTAACATCCATGTACAGCTAAAAATCTATAAAAACTAGAAAATTCATCTTGTGTTATTTCTTTCTTCCAAGTGTTGACTCTCTCCTGACTCTGCCTGCTTTTATTCACATGCCAATGCCTTCGGATTAATTGGTTGGCTTTTTTTTGGGTGGGGGGGAGTTGATATTTTTTCCACAATTTATATTGTTATCTGCAGGAATTCCATTCATTCTAGTGAGAGCTTATTATGCTAATCCAAGCAGAACCCCCCCCCATCCCACAAGTCTTAGAAATTTGTGTGTAGGGTGTTTCCTGAAAATATAGATTTTAATGTATCCTATCATTCTAAATTGGGATTTAAGAGTTGCCTTTTGTTAGTTTTTTGGTTTTGAGGGTGTGTGTTTTTTTACTAAAGTAGTTCTCAGAAGTTCACTCAACTGGAATCTCTCTAACCCCCATGCAACCCATTTTCTAAGTCTAATTGTCAACCTCCAAGGAACCCATCTTCTCATTCTAGTCCGCCACCCCAAACAACCCATTGTCTTATTCTAACCCTGGATTCTGTTCCAACAGCATTTCTGAGGGCTCCAGGATCATTTAGCTTGGCTTCTGGATGATGCCACTACTATAGCATCCTGTTCTCCATGGAGCGCCTGAAAGTCTTAGCATCTCGACCTGCAGTATTCTCGTGCTCCTGGAAAATACCACAGTATCACATCTCCCCAGTCACCCACTGCCCTTGGGTCACCCTGGTCACTGAAGTTCCGGAGTGAAAATATAGTTGTATTCGGGCTGTTGGTCTTTTCACTACCTAAATCCTAACTGCTTATCTTTGAAAACACACGGCGTCGAATGCTTGGGTGTCTAGGTCAGGATGGATAGAGCATTGCTGACATTCCTATGGCAGGGAAAGTGAGGTGAAACTCTTTGAAAACCCGCTGGAGTCCAGTTCCGCCTCAAAGCAAGCTGTTGCCATAACAGGCACCAGGCTCTCGAGCAGCCTGAGTTCTCCCCAACCCCACACCCTGGAGAAGGCAGGAGATCTGGAATTAAACATTCTTTTCTGAGGGACAGTTTTCAGTCTTTTAGTACTTCAGTCTTCTTCAGTATATAACAGTGTAATGCACAGGGCACAGCTACCTCATGGGAGTATAATGCAAATTAAGTGATAGAGAATGGGATGTCCTATAAGCCACTGAGAGGACAGATCTAAACGTGCATGGTTTGCCTTTATTTGTTATTTGGAGAGCTTTTGTGATACTTTACGAATAACAAAGCCCCATGATTCACAGCCTGCCATAGATATAAGAACCAACTAAAGAAATGTACCATTGATTTCCTTTTTCTGTCTTTTTTGACCCTCTGTTAAATTTAAAGGGGAAAAGAGATACATTACATTCCAATCCTAATAATAGCCCCCAATGGGGACCAAGTGCCTAAGACAATGGGAAGAGAGACCTTTCAGCAGTAGGTTTTGCTTTGAGCCTAAACGAAGTCTGTTGTGATCATGTCACTTAGTGAAATGAAATCATGGAGGTACGTTGATCCTTCTGGTCAGACCCCAGAGCACAAGTGTCACATCCCCAAATCATACCCATTGGTAGTCAGTAAGCTTCAGGCTCTACAGAGAGCCCTACATGACTTAAGGGGCAGTACTTTTGAGAATCCCAGACTTTAGATTCCCAGTTATTCATGTAGCAAATGGATACGTTCACTGTCCATTCTACTCTCTTCCATTGGCCTACCAAGGGCTTTGAGTTCAGCCTTTCCGTAGCAGCAGAGCGCCATTAGAAAGCAGCAAATCCATCAAGGAGAACAATGTTCAGAGGAAAAATAAAACAAGCCTTTAAAAAATGTTTTCGGCAAAGAAGAGAGTAAGGTATGGTGCACATGCATTTTCTGAAGCAGTAGCTAACACTTTTTATGGAAACTTCTGTCCCATCGCTGAGGTATTTCCAAAGAACCAGAGTACTTATAATTAATTGTATTAATCATGAAGACTAAATTCATCCTCAGCTTCTATAGTGTGTTAAGGATAGAGATGTTTACCCAAGAAGAAAGCTAACACGGCATTCTTCTGCGCGGATGTAATTTTCACTTGACAGAGTGTGTATTCGTATGGTAGGTGTTTGCTTTTCATTTATCCACTTAGAGTCTTTCATCCTTTTGGAAATGTATTGATTTATTTTGTGAAATGCAAAGAGAAGAGAAAGGAAAAGGCTGTGATTTGTGACAAGTATACCTCCTGAGCAAAGTATTTATTTATCTTACCCACCTTACTATTCTCGCCATCATTACCCCGTGTTTTTTTTTTTTCATTGAGATGTACTTGACATGTAAACATTATATTAGTTTCAGGTAGCAACACAGTGATTCCATATTTGTGTATATCGCAAGATCATTACCTGTTATCAATTAGTCTTTGTGTATTCTAGAACACAGACATCTAAGACCTCATTAATGTCACAATTTCCCAAGAAATTATAATCACTGTAATTATAAAATATAGAGGACTCCCAATTTCACTTTTTGGGAATTGCACTTTGATCTCTTCTATCAAAAATGCAAAGAGGGAGGAAATGTGTGATCTCTCAGTATAAAAATGACATCCTCTTTCCTAACAGGACTGCAAGCGTTGGAAAGCAGGCGGGAAAGGTTTGCGCTGTGGATATCCATACCCCATCTTGCCAAAGTATAAATAAAGGACATTCATTCGTCAGCTTTCAAGCTGACACCCTCTTTTCTTTTTCCCTACCCCCCCTCCCTGAAATTGGGAGGAGGGAGGTTCTGATTATTTTTGCCTATTTCTAGCAGAGCTAGGCATGAACAATTAAATTTAGGGCTTCCCTGTGGTCTGTGAATAACAGTGCACAGTGCTAACCATCAGGGCACAAAGGCAGACAACAACGAAAAAGGCTTTTTTATTTTTTGTTTACCCTTCAGGACACTGTTTACCTTATCACTGAAGGGGAAGTTATCATCTCATCCCTTTTGGAGATTGTACTCGGTTTATTCTCTAGCTTCGAGTCTGAGACTGTCCAGTGATAAAGTGGGTATGTCAGCCCGGGGCTAGGGGATTACTATAAGGCCCTGCTCTCCCCCCCACCTGCCGGACCCCCACAGATGTGTCTGTGTGTGTCTGTCCCTCTGCCACCTGTCTGTCTGTCCGTCGCGGGCTTTGCTCGGTCTCTGGAGTACACTCTCACTTCCTCCTTCTCCCTACACTGTCTCATTCCTTTTTCCTTGATTTTTCTGTCAAGGCTTTTTCTTTTTCTCCCTTTCAACTGGAATGATTTTTCCGCTTTTCTCCCTCTCTCTAAATTTACTTCACAGCAGATTGTCTTGTAGTAAATCACCAAAAACCCAAATAGCACTAAAGCATTCTGATACAACATTAGCATTTGCTTAACAAGCACAAGATAAACATTAAACAAAGAACTGCATTTCTTTATTAGAGGCTGCAAGATACATAATCCATGAGCACAAGAAACATGGGACCCAGTGGATATGCAGATGTGTGTTATTTCATTGGCGCTGGGCGGCCTTGTTAGAAAAGGTTTTCATCTGAAGGCTTGGGGGTGGATGGTTGACTGTCCCTGGTGGGGCTGTAACTAGATACAGAGACTGTTGCAAGCTAGACTGGGCTCCCTGGTGGACGTGCTGATTGGACAGCCTGAGGAAAACTTGGGAAGCATCGGGAAGTGAACTCAATCACCTTGGGGATGATAGGGTAGAACCAGATGAAGGCATTTGACTTCTTTTGTAACTCCCACTAAGGACAGATTGCCAGTGCGATCCAGCCTCCATAACTGCAAATCAGGCCCTTTCCCCTATGCCGATTTCATTAGAATGGCCAGCATGGTGCAAAGAGGAAAAAAAAAAAAAAAAAGGTTAGACACAGTAATTTTACAGGCAGGCGGGTACAAAAAAAATCTGCATAATTAAGCAGTCAAGGCTGCTAATAGGGGAGTTTATATGCTCTGGGACCAGGCAAGGGCAGCACATATGGATATAGCACTGGATATTAAATCTACGGCATGCAGACTTACTTCAGGGCCCTCAGAGAAAAGGCTAATTATAGAGAGAGGAATTGTGTTTACTGGTCTGTCTTGGGCAAAGATGGTGAAAGAAGTACAACCAAGTTTTGCAGTTCGACATGAACAGGCTGTTAATAGAGATATCAAAATATGTGCTTGTGGTTCTTTCCTACCTAATCAACACAAAATTATAGGTTCTGTGGACACTCCCCCCACCCCTTAGTCCCTGCTATAGACAAAACACTTGGAGTTAAGTTTCATATGCCAGGTCTATGCATAATGTCAAGATGCAGAGGATGGGAGTGTGTTTATTATTAAACTGCCACAATTTAATCTCCGCTGTGCTCTTTATCATCAATAAATTCTATTTAGCCGTTGAGCTTAGCCCTGTTTAAAAACATCAGCGCTCCTGGGCATGAGCTCAAAGTCAGCACTTCACCAGGGATGGAGAGCCTGAGTGGAAGTTGCAGCGAGCAGGGGTAAGGCTTTCGAGAAAGGGTGTGTTTCTGGAAGGAGCTCTGCTGGGGTGGGCATTAACATTTTATAATGTAGATCAAAGGTAAAGAGAAAACCCAAAGGCCTCTTTGTCATGGGCCCCTAACGACTGCCTCATCTATGAGCTGAGATGATTTCTTCAAATTATTAAAGAGATTCATTTCATATTTGTATGTATGTATGCACATACGTAGGCATGCACGCACTTTCTTATTGAATTCTGTACAAAGAACGTTTCTGCAGAGGACCGGAGAGTGGGCCGTTTGCCCTGGGCAGGATATGCCAATGCAGGCCTGGTTGTTTCAGGGGGCCAGAGCCTCCTGCAGATTTTGTTTGCGGACAAGCAGTCTGGACCCTTTGTCCTTCAGGGAGGCTTCCCGTGGAAGGCAGCAGCCCTTGCCTAACACAGATTTGTGGCTGGGGGCTCTGGCCATTCGCGGGTCTTTTGTGCATTCCATTGCTTCCCCCCAACGAGGAGGGCCAGAGAAGAATCCCACCGCCTCATCTCAAGATGCACTAAAACCTCGGGCTTAGGAAAGTAAACAGCATCTGATCAGCCAGATATTGGGTCAGGCTCGCCTGACATCTGTGCTCCTCGCAGAGGCGGGGAATTCATTGCTAATGAGAAGACCAAGCCTGTGCCTGGGAAAGTGGGAGTTGGAAAGGCTAATGGATGGGAGGTTAGCCCCTTAAGACAAGGGAAAGCATCACATTGGCACACAGGGCGCTGTGCACCTGCTTCTTGTCCACTCATTGTTCACCAGCTGACCAGGGGTGTCCCTTCTCCTGAGCACAGCGGGTCAGCTCTTATGCCACTTGGGTAGGAGGGCGAAGGTCTTGAAGGGCTAGTGTAGGGCCCATGCCCAAAGCAGATATTTCACCCTCAAGTTTTGAAATCTATTTTCCCTGGAAGCCATTAATTCTGTTTTTAAAATCAGACTAGTCCTCAGAATTTTTTTAAACTCAGTGACTTTTGATATATTCTGATTTCTAGACGTTCCAGGGAGGTAGCATTCTAAAGAAAGAAAACTGGGATTGCCCCCAAATTAGTAGCGACAGGGTGTGCAGTGCAGCAGCATTGTAAGTACTTATTATGATCATTCTTTTTATTCCATTCTTTCTACTGGAAACTTAAAAATGTAAAAAAAAAAAAAAGAAAAGAAAAGAAAAAGGGAAATGTGTAGGGAGCACCTAGCAGAGGCCCACACCTGGAAAACGGTAGCAGCCTTAGAATGTAGAGGGCAGCGCCCAACCATCATTTTTCTACTTGTCAAGAGAAAATGAAGTTGACCAGAACACTAGCAGGCAATAAGTAGGCCCCACTAGAAAAGGGGAAAACATTATTATGTTTTAGATAGAAATAAGTATAGAGGAGAGGGCTCAACACACAATTGCTTTTATTTTGTAACCTTTGGACTGATCAAAAGTATGAAAGCTAGGCAAGAGGCATGTCGCTGGCCAAGGACTGGTAGGAATTTGACAAGATCTCCTTCACACGTGTTGATTGTTTGGGGATACAAAGAAGAGCCAACAATCTACTCCTGTCCAGGCCAGAGGTGGACTTGAAAACCCTCACAGCCACGTCTGGCTGTGGCTTCCCACATCTGGCTCCTTCCTACCTCCCTCAATCTCCCCCTTTCTTTCTTGTCTCCTTCCTTCCATTCATCATTCAACAACAATGAGAAAACAGTTGTCTTGAGAAGAAACCTTGTAAGTGATAAGAAGGATAATCAAGAAGGAATGTATTTTGTAGGGGAAATAAAGTATGTCTTTATGCTATGGGGGAGAATGTGGTAAATGTCCTCAGAATCCTATAAAGTAGGGTAGGAATTTATAGGAGAAATGAATTCTGAGGGAGAGAGGAAAAGACTTGGCTAGGGACTAAAGCCTGAGGAACAGCAAATGGTGTGACAGTTTTTCCCACATAAGCTGTGCTATTCTTCCTCATTTGGAAACTAATTTTCTGTCATCCCAACAAATATGCTGATAGATTATTTAAATCATCACTCCCCTCCCCCCCCCACACACACATACAACAAGCACAGTTGGGCTGAGGAGAAGAAAATGAGAAGATGAAGGAGAAAAACAATAGCCAGTGTTGTTATGGCAATGCCTTGAGAGGAAAAGGTTTTCAAACGTGGAGGATTTAAGAGCATTAACATCTTCTGGGTATTGTTTTAAAGTTTATCATTACCATATGCTGAGATTTCCTCATACGTGTCTGGGTTATGTTAAAAAACTAACAAATGTTCTCTGCTGGATCTGCCCAAAGAATCCCACATGTCTAGGAGCCTGACCAAGGCTACCCATGCTCTTGACAGCCCTTGCCAACGGCCGGGAGCAGGGAGGGCCCGGAAGGCGAGCCCCATGGTTCTGAAGGCCATGCAGTCTCACTGACAGCCCTCTGCTGAGCCTTCTCTGCCTATGTCTACCCCTCAAGTCCTACAAGACACAGAACTGCTCTGGGCAGCTAGCAGAACTGGCCACAGAGGAGAAAGCAACCTCTGCGAAGCTCTGACGTCCCCCGCCCCCCCTTCTGTCAAAACACACTGAAGCTGGTGTTCCTCTCTGCCCCACACCCTCTTGCTTCGTCTTCCTCTTCCCTCTCCCTTTTTCCTCTCTGGAGGAGGGGAGGAGAAATACAGGGGAACGAAAGCAATCCACAAAGTCTAAAGAGTTAAAACACTTAATAGAAGATATTGCAACAAATGGAGCAAATATTTTGATGCCGAGTAACAGAAATAACTGATATTTGCCAAGTACTTATAGGCCAGGCGTTGCGCTAGGTACTCAATAGAAATGATCTCGGTTGTTTCCCCCCCGCAGCCCCATGAGGTAGGGACTTGGTGGCCCCTTTGGACCCAGGGTTGGGCAAAGGCAAGATGACACAACGTAGGTGAGATTAAACAGCTTGTCAGTGGCAGGGGTGGGCAGCTCACTCCCTAGCGAGGGATTCCAAAGCCTGAGTTTCTAAAATCCCTCCACCGTGGGGCATGGGAGGGGAGGCTTTGCAGACAAGGTCTGCGGTGACTTTTATAACGACAACCTCTTCGACCCGCGGCGGCGGAAGTCAGCGGAAGCCGCTGCTGGTAGGTGTCTGCATTGGCTAGTCCGCCAGGCCTACCAAGTGCATGCCACAAGGCTCAGGAATTTTCCTTTCATGGTGGAAGCAACTTCCATGACAGTGGAACAGGGACGGATTACAAACCGGACTCAGTAGTAGCAAGCCGCCTGCTTTCAGAGCTCAAACCCTATTTTCGATTAAGATTTTGGTTTTTTTATAAGTGAAACAGGATTTAGTGGCTGACCATCCCGTCTCTGCGTATTCGTTGGAAATTAATGTTTAATCAACGTGCCAAGAGGCCTGGTTGCATTTGTGACCTGCTTTCTTACATATTTGGGAGGGTAGAGATGAAAGCAGAGAACTCACAGTACAAGCATTTACTGTCAGAGTGGAACTTTACAATCGTACCAGGGGACCTTTTGGTAATGTTTGTAATGTGCTGCTATTGTGATTTAGGAAAGAAAAATGCTACTGCTGGGCTTTATTTTCAACGGATTTTTTTAAAACATCAATTAATGCAATCAAATGTAGTACAGGGAAATCTAACTTTTTATTTACATTTCTGGGGGCTAGGGAGGGTTTGTTTGCTTTTGTTAGCTCCAGTCATTTGAGCTGCACAGTATATGGTTTTCTTGGTATTTTCCAAATCAACTCAGTAAGTTATATTTAACAGTCTATGTGAAAATCTCCACATGAGGAAGAGAAAACAGCTTTTGTAACTGGTACCATTTGTTGAGAAACAAATGACTCTGCCTTGCTTCACGCAGTTTGAAAATAATGACTTTTTTTGGTTTTCAGCAACAGATTTACTTAATAAAATGAATCATATCGGGTTTCTAACCCATACCAGCAAAATTGAAATATGTTATTTCTTCAAGAATTCGTCAGATTTTTGAATGCCAAGTTTTGAACTCAATCTTGATGAATTTGAAAATAACCTAAAAGGAAAAGAGCATCAAATGTTTGGCCTCAAACCTTGAAAGGGCACTAAGATGAACCATTAAGATAATCAGAAAGGTCTCTGCGGAAGGTACATTTTTCTAATTTTTCTCCCTACTGTGATTCACCGCCTTAACTAAACACATATTATCAACACAAGCGGCTGGGCGTTCTCCTGCCTTCCTGAGCATAGGGACCTCATAAACTAATTGTCATAGAAGATTGAACTGAAAACTTGGTTACATGTTGAAATTTAATTATTTTTTCCCCATAATCCGGACCCTAGATTCAGATTGGAGCCCACTCCCCACAGTAACTACCCACATGACTTTGAGCAAACTAGTTAGGCTCTTCTTAGGATTTGGGTTACCCAGACCAATCCCTTTATAAGCAGATTAACTGGGAATCAGTGTGTATACACCCAGACCACACATTTTGAAGATTACAAAATGCCGTATAACTATATGGAGGTGATTTATAATCATCCTCAGATAGAGGTAATGAGAGGAAAATGTACCGTCGTAATAGTCTTAGCATTGATGAGCGCCTCTTTCTTAAGGAACTCTCAGAAGGGGGTGGAGACGGAGTTCGCGTTGTCTACACAATCCACACACTCCATTCAACTTCTTGTGCTTGAAAGTCATGTTGGCCTGAGCGCAAAGTATGATCTTTTGCAGTAGATGAGGTAATATGTAGACCTAATCGGGTGAGTTAAGGCCACAGTGACTACTTTGATTTGGAATTTCCCTGCTGTTATCACTTTAAGACAACTTCTAATATTCATTTCAAAAGACAGATGCCCAGACTCGAGGTCCCCTGGGTATCACTCGATTGCATCGTTCTTATTTCTCAGGTGTCCACCTGTATTGGGGGTGCCAATAGGTACACTAGGGAGGTTCAGAATGCACATAAGGGTATTGTGACAGTCTTAGGTATGTCTAATTCTCTGAAATTTTATTTTATTTTATTTCTTTGAAATAGCTGACCAATATTTAATTAAGGAAATTTCTCTTCCTCCTCCAAGGAATATAATATATTTTGTTACTGGGCATTCTTCTCACATAAATATCTTTGCATGCTCAGTTATTGTGATTGGTTGAAAATATGCTAAAAATATTTACCTCCCTTTATTCCTTTTTGCACATTCATACAATGCTAATCTGTATTTTCTCACTCTCGTTTTAATTTCGGAACTGTCTTTCCTCCAGTATTCAGAAAAGGAGAAGTTTCGTGGCTGATTGACGTCAGACTGTTCGCCTCCTATCACATCCAACAGTTACTATCCTACAGTATTATACAAAGTATTTACTTTTCTTGAGACTGTCAGATATCAGAACTCTCATGCTAATCTCTGTCTTTAAGAAACCAAACATTGCTTCTGCTTTTCCAAAGCAAAGGAGGAGTAGAAGGCCAAGACATCACCATAGGTCACCTTTTATCCTGAACTTGTATATTTTTCTTTACTAAAAATGAATTTGATAAGTGAGCTAAATATGATTTATTTTTGGAAAGGACATAAATGTTATAGTCGAGTATCAGATTTCTACTTAGATTGCTCAAGACAGCATTGGAATTCTATGCTGATTGCATCACATCACACAGGGGCCAAGCAGACCTTTTAAATACATAAAATGTTCAAAGCCACTGATAGATATTTTAGTGATTTTTTTAAATAGATTTCCTTTTGTGTCAGAAAATTATCAGCCTTTCTTTATATTGACACAGTATACAATATTTAAATTTTTAGAACAGATCTTCAATGAGCTGGTTCAGATTTTAGAAAAAATTGTCATAAAGATAGGGGATTAAAAATTTATTGTGCCCAAAGCATCTTTATAATTTGGCATTATAGTCTTAGAAATATTTAATAGCTTTGCAGAAGGTAATATAAGGAATTGCTCTCTAAGAAAGAGAAATCCTTAATTATTATGTCTCATTCTTCATTTAACAGAGACACTTATTAGCTAATACGTGGTTTTTGTTAGGCCCATTTCATAGTCTTTAGCTTTGGTTTTTGACCTAACAAAACACCTAGGAATCTGTACTTCTTCACTATATTTCCTAGCTAAGTAGAAATAAGACAGAAATATTTGTTACAACATAAACTTTGACGTCCCTCCCTTTCTCCCTCCCTATTTCCTTCCCTCCATCCCTCCTTCCCTCCCTTCCTTCCTTCCTTCCTTCCTTCCTTCCTTCCTTCCTCTCTCTCTGCCTCTCCCTCTCTTCCTTCTCTTTTCCCATCTCAACTTATAATCTCTCACTTATGTTGCTCTTGACCGACAGGAAACAGACAGAAGGAAATAGAAATGAGTATGATTCATTGGTATGCCGGTAGCATCTTGGCTTCAGCATATAGTGCCTAGATGTGCTGGTGTATCCAGAATGATGCCCAAGAGAGAAAAGCAGGTTAGGAACATACTGAGCTAACCTATTTTCCATACGTAACTACGGCATTACCTTTTTAGTAAGCCACACACTCAGGAATATGCGTGCAGTTCCAGTTTCTTCCCAAACACTCAATTTAGTACCATATCAGGGAATGATTCAGGAACTTAAAAAAGTATAACTAACGATAGGCAGAACAGAATTAAGAAATCAATCTTTGGGGTGCCTGGGTGGCTCAGTCGGCTAGGCGTCTGCCTTTGGCTCAGGTCCTGATCCTGGGGTCCTGGGATCGAGTCCCACATCAGGGTCCCTGCTCAGCGGAACCTGCTTCTCCCTCTTCCCCACTCTCATGCTCTCTCTCTCATAAATAAATAACACCTTAAAAAAAGAAAAAGAAATCAGTCTTTGTTTCTGAATAATTGTAATTCCATAAAGGAAAGCTTAAGCCCAGTCTCCACAGGGTTTCAGGTGACAGTTTAATCAAATCAATAGGTTATTGGCCATTGAGAGAAAACATCAGCATTCAGCCATGGATGCCTTCTCCACCATGGGTTGTATAATCACAAGTGTTTCTTTCACGTTGACAACTCAGACCAAAGCACTTTACCAAGAATGGTGTTCCTAGCTCCTGTGCAGAATCTGGAGATCAAGGAGTTTAACTTTCTATAACCAGCAGGGGCTGCATACTAGTCAAGGCTTCGCTTCGCTTCTAAGGGACAGGAGCACTCTCAACGAGGGCAAGAGACACTTTAACAGTAGTCGGTCGGGGAGTAGGGGATAAAGATAAGGTGGACCGCAATAAATTCAGGCTTTGTCTTATCCAGGAGCAAAGGGGTGCCCGGGTGGCACGGAAATAGAAAGAACCCATCGCACATTACCAGCAGATCTAGAAAGATAGTCACAACTTAAATCATGGTTACTTAAAGGGGAGGAAACTTTTTTTAAGTGCGGGTTTGGTGGGACGGTGTGCTGTTTGCTTCGAGAATACTGACCATGGCCAAACGCTTTGCCATCATGAGTGTGCCAGTTACTATTATCTGGTCTCAGTCTTCTCATCTTTTAAACAAGTCCGTAGTTAATTCGATCGCCTCCATGGCCCCTTCTAATCTTTATCTAACATCCCAGCATTTAGCCAATTATATAACATTTCACCCTTTCATTTTTTTCCCCTACGCATTCTTAGTTTATTGCTTCTTTGTTTTACATAAAAAAGCACAATGTTCTGGGGTCTTTGAAAATACTTGTCCAACAAATACAGTTTAGGGAGGTATTTATTAGAATATTTCTTAGTAAAGGGATAACGCCAAATCATGGTCAGCCAACTCTCCCGGGTCCTCACAATCACGTTTCCCATATCACTTTTCAGATTTCTCTGAGCCTTGGGAGCGTTATTTGCTTTTGGAGGGACGTTAATCACCTTATAGTAGTTTCGTGCCATCCTCTATTTTTCTTTAAGCATCAAAGCTTTATCTGCTGTAGATAGTTACACAGTATGGTGTGGACGAAGCGAGTGTCTATAGGTTCACACACCGTATGTTTATTTTTCTTTTAAGCGTGTGGTTGCAGCTTTCTCCTTCGCTAATATATTTTGACACCTTATAGTTGTAACCTGCTGTTCTCTTTAACTGCTTATTGTTATTAATTATATAGTGGTAACGCTGTTGGCTGCTTGAGCCACTTGGCTGTAAAGAAATTCATTTATCATTATTGCCATTGGAGCTACAGAAAAGTGCCAGCATTCTATCCAGAGATGAATGTTTTTGAGCTCACATCCAGTAAAATTTTGAACATGGGTCAAATCCTTAAGTGTTTTCTCTCTGCTGCTACTCTTCGCATCTGTTAGACTGTGCTTCGAGTACCTTCATTTTCTCTTATCTTTTGTTTTCAGTCCTGGATTTGCTGCCCTTTCAGCGAAGTTTATATGTTATGTTCAGCAGTCCATTTGGTGCCCTGTCCAAACAGTCCCCTTCGTTTCCTCCTCCTCCAGCTGTCAATTTTCCTTCTTAGGATTTCTTTGATAATGGGAGCAACGTTCCTGCCTTTACAACTTCGTTACCATCACATTTTATTTTAAATCATTAATGCTGATTGGACATTGTCTTAAGCCCCGCCTTTCAATGAAAGATGCCTTTAAGGGTAACTATAAACCCCTTCTACTCACACGATAAATAATCAGATGTATTTAGATTCCCAAATGGGAAAACTGCCAGTGCAATGGATGGATGGATGGATGGATGGATGAATGAATGAATGAATGAAGCACACATGCAACCATGAGGATGCGTACTTGCGCGCACCCAGCTATGTCCTGATATCTGTGGTTTCTTTAAATCTGGGCTTAATTTAGAATTCATGACCCCACAGCTGCATGTGCCATGGAACAGCCAGGCCGGAGAGCTCCTCTGCCTTCTGGCGGCATGACATTAAATTCACACTAGTTAAGCCAACTTAAATTGAGCCTCCTTCAACCTTCCTAAATAAAACTAGTGGCCTTAATTACAATCAGGCAATTTAAAGGTTATGGAGCTCTAACTAGTACTGCAGTATATCACTTTAATAATGCACAGGAAAATTTCTCTAAGGGGTGGCATCGTTTGATTAGAAGAATTCAAGTTTCACAGCGCATTTCCAATAAACTGTTTTTAGAAATCTTATTGCACTTATTGCGCCATTACCTTTTTTTATTCTTCAAGGCCGAGTTTCTAAGGTCACACCAATAGAACAATAAAAATGTGAGTCATTTGCAAATAATGTGCGGTATTGTGATTTTTGCACTGCTGCTTAGGATTTTCTGCGTACTGCCTGCCACCAAGTAGAAGGAGCGAGATAAGGTCCCTCGGAGATCTGAGATCCTTGCCCCTTTTATACCTTCGCGCCCCACCCATCGCACCTGTAACTTGTGCTTCGGTGGTGAACCCCGAGTCTAAACACCACAGCTTAGATGACTTGGCAAAAAGTCATCGATGATAGAAGTTTCCTAGAAAGATAATTAGCTTTGGAGATGCCTGACTAGTTTCTTGTCTTGAACCTTTGGGCACTAAAAAACCCCATGATTGTTGAGATCTATGATATTTACAGAAGTTGGTGAACCTCATTCCATTTCTTTTGTTTGTTTTGGTTTGGTTTGGTTTTATTTTGTTTTAAAATCATCAGCAATCGCAAGCAATGCTTTCTAGCAAAGATAAACAGCTTTTCAGCGTTTAGAGACTTTCTCCTTCAGATAACTAGTGGCTTTATGCCAAGAAGAAGAAGGTAAACAAAAGAAAAGGCTCTGACCCTTGCCATAAACCCGGCAACAGTAACACGAACACATACCTGATGAGAACCGTGTCCAGCGTGTGGCTCCCGTGGCTGGCCCACTGCTGTGCGGAATTAATATTGACTGTTGCACTGTCTCAGTCCTCCAAGATGTTTTCCTGATAGATTTAACTTTAAAGCAGCTTCCATTTAGTTTATGCTGCATGAACTATCCTCTTTCGATTTTACCAATTTGTGTTTTTCTTTCGTACAGTACTGGAAGGTAAATATACCCTTACTTCCACCAGTGCCAGACATCCCAGATGGGAGGGCATTAATAGTAGGTATTTAATACCAAACAAGAGAAATTTTAAGCAAAGAGTGTCATCAATGCATACATCTGATTTAACCAACTAGTTAAAAGAAGGGAGCTTTGTAATAGAAGAACACCGAACTATTAGTAAAAATCATTTAAAAAATGACTATGAGGTCATGGATGTGTGATGCAGAGCCTTCTCTGTGACTTGGGGCAAGTAAAAGGTAATTATCCCTTCTTACACAGGGTTCTTTTGTTGTATTTCAGATATAAAACGCATGATAACACTTTTCCTCTTGAAATAGGGGCTAAGTTTGGGCTCATCAGTTTCTTGCCAGAGATAAACTGGCAGAATAGACAGTTATACTTTGTTAATGCTTTATTTACTGGAGGATTTTCATTGTATTTTGGGAAATAATGAAGGCAAGCAGTATAGGGTAAATTTGGCTAGTCCAAGTGTGTCATCACATGGGACTTAAGGTACAAGGGAACGGAGCAAAGGTTTAAAACAATTGATAGGGATGCCTTTGGCTCAGTCCGTTAAGTGTCTGCCTTCGGCTCAGGTCATGATCCCAGGGTCCTGGGATCGAGTCCCACATTGGGGTCCTTGCTCGGTGGGTAGTCTGCTTCTCCCTCTGCCTACTCTACCTGCCGCTCCCCCTGCTTGTGCTCGATCTCTCTCTCTCTGACAAAAAAGTAATCTCTTAAAAAAAAGAAAAAATGAAACAATTGATAAATAATAAATATTGTTTTGGTGTTTGTGTCGGCATTTCGCTCTGATTGAAATTAGATGTCGGACTGGCTAAGTGTGTATATTTCCCATAAATCAATAAATATTTATTGCATCCCAACTATGAGCCCTGTCCTGTTTTAGGCACTTGGCATACATCAGTGCACCAAACAGACAAAAGTCTTTGCCCTCCTGAAACTTGCCTTATGGCACAAATTGATGAATAACCCAAAACTCAGTGCTTGGCACTCCCTTGTATTGAGATGTCCTGGGCTGCCATCCACCACTCTTTAATAGGCAAGGCAAGAGCTGAAATGCATTACTGAATTGGAAACATGCTATTTCCAATCATGTTGTATGTCTAATTATTATGCAAAAGGGAAGTAAATTTTTATACTGTCTTGTGTGCTCAGAAACTTGCTGTCAAGGCAGAGAACATTGCAGCACTAAAGATTAGGTGGTGAAAACTTTGTAAAAGCAAAGAGGTTACTTTCACGTATTCAAGTAAGCAGAAATAAGGGGGGAAATTGACTTCAAGTAAACTGGATCCCTTCCGGTACAACACAGCAGCATATACTGAAGTTAAAGCTTTAGACCGCAAGGTAATCTTTTTAAAGCCACTCTGTTTTCTACAGAAACAGACCGAAGTGGTGTATTTCAGACTTAAGTTGGTCGCAGTCCTCTCCCTACCCTTGCCTTTTGCAGGGCTAGCAGTATTTTTACTGAGAAACATATGCTTCTTTCTTCTTTTCTGAGTTAAGAATGCTTTTTCCTGGGGAGAGGGGTGAGTGGAGCTCAAAGTGATTTTATCAGTGCATTACCAAAAACTGATTTTTTTCTTAAATGAAAACACTTGAAGCCCAGATTTTTAACTTTAAAGCTATTTGCTGGCACTGTATGTTTTCTCTGAGGCTTCAACTGTGGGCTCATGTTTCCATTAAGAAAGTAGAGAAGAAAAGGCTGACGACGTGGAGGTGCCAACACACTGGTCAGGTTTGAAGATATCTTTCGTCTATATGCTCATCCCTAATTTCAGACGTGTGCCAAAATATCGCTGCTGAGTCCCCACAGGTGGAGGCAAGCCACTTTTTAGTGTGTTGTTTATTATGTATTGTTTGAACAGTATTCCAGTGTTTTCTCCTATGTGAGCATGTTCAAATAACTAATACCCACGACCGATAATAATAGCCAAGGAATTGGGCAATACTGCATCTCGGAGCATCTAAAATCCCACTGCCTGCCTCTCCCATCCCGGCCCACCTGGACCTCCCGCTAGTTTCCAAGCTGCTGATGTTTATGGGGCTCCAGGCAGCCCCTGGGCTCTTTAAAATCTGCTGGGTACAATGCAGCCTACCCCAGCTGAATCATTTCCTGCTCCAGCCCTGCTGATAATGAGAAGTTCAAGACAGGAAATAACAGTGTCAGTATCAGTGGCTTTGCTTATAAAGTCCAAAAGCATTGTAGCCTTTGAGACCATGGGCCAAAACCAGGGAAGAACTGAGTTAAATGCAGACTTGCACCTTGTAGGGCTCCTCGAAATAAAATTCTGGCTGAGACGCACGGGATGCATATCATTTTGCTTTTCTCGAGAACCTAAGGGTGGCACGTGTGGCTAGTCAAAGTCGAGGTACCTGGTGCTCGTTTTCTCCTAGTGTCCCCAACGCCCTTTCTCTCTTACGGTGCATCTTATGCTTGTATCTCGTATTTCTCTCTTGTGTCGCATAGAAATCCTGACGGTGGCAGACATTGCCATACTGGCAGTGAGAAAATCCAGGAAGGAGCTAGTGTCCGTCTTTGTTTTCATGTAGAATTGTGCAAGGGAAAAGGGCAGGGCTTTTTCACTAGGGTAAGGAAGGGTTCACGTAATATTCAGGGCTCTCAAATTCGGCCTTACGTTGGGGGTTTGATGACTGATCTACTGGCAGACCTCGAGCCCTAAGTAATAGTCTCCATTGCCAAATTAGCACCTCTGCATGTTCGTGTTACGGGCGTGAAGTATGCGCCGTATAGAACACAACACAAATCATAGTGGCCTGAGCGCTATGGACCTAGAGAGACGCGATGGCTGTGTGCTTGGCAAATTACAGTACAGTCTGCCTATTTTTCTACTCCTGGTTTCTAGGGTGAGCCAATGTAGCCGAGGGGTGAGTTTTGTCATGTGTGGCTTTCCTTTGTTACTCCTCAGACCCTTAGCTTATAAATGTGTGCTTGGAAATTAACTCAGGGAAGAGAAGAAGCAGAGTAAAGGATTGGGGGTTGGGAATTGGTTTAGGGCATAGTTTTCTTGGATTTAAAAATATATGTAAGGATATAGTGGTATAGGCGTTCGAACTGGAAAAATTACAACTGCAGGGTATTTGATTCCTGTTTGGATTCCGAGGGCAGAGTTTACTCCCACTCAGATCAGAGCTTTTAAGTATGGCCCCCGCCCCATGACGATGCACCGAGAGGGGTTTGTATCTTTGGACTTTAGCCTATAGATTTATGCAGTGGAAGAGGCTGGAGGACCCTTCTGGCCAGTCTCGAGGGTAAATAAGAGAAGGAGTTCTACTTATAAACCGTTACAAATTGGTCCTCCGTAATGGCTGCAGTGTTGATCAGACGATATAAGGGGGCCCCCAGTGATTCCTGGGATAACAGCTGCATGTAAGTCAACCACTGAACATTTGCTTGTAGCTGCTCTAGATTTCTGTTTTTATTGAAGGAAAAGGAGTATAAACATGGGACACACAGTCTGGAGGCTGCTTAAAGTGTTTCTCTTGTTTAAAGCTTATATTGAAATGTCAGTGTCTTCTGTTAAGCTAACAGTTGCCATGTTGGAGCTTATAACTTGAGTTGTGCTTAAGCATCCAAATGGCAACTATTATTTTTTTCTGTTACAAAGCTGGCTGATTAATAGCTGTGTTGGTCCACGTTTTATAAATTGGAGAGATAGCGATGATCATTCCCCTTCGAACTGGCCTCCGACAGGCAGATTGTGTTCTTATAGCACAGAGTTTTGTAAATGGGCATCACGTTCCGGACGAAAGCACTGAGGTTGTACTGCGACGATGTATTCAGAGTCTTTGCCTTTGAAACATTTAATAGTGGAGTAAATATTTACGTTAGCATCAGTGTCTTCTATGTAGACTCGATTCCTGGTTACATTTATGTTCACACTTAAATGCAGATTAACAAGTGGAAGTAATTATTTGAGCTGAAATTTCTATACATGGGAAATTATTTCTCGATTATACCCGCGCCATCTTTGGTCATGCTTTCAAGTGGTTGACCAGGACGGGAAGTCGCTGGCCTCCAACATGTTCTCAGTGGTGACGGCTTCACTCTTGCCCTTCCTGACCTTGGACCAACAGTGCTGGCCGCACCCATGTTCCCCTCCACCAGCACACAATAAACAGGGGTTTTCTCTTTGTTCTGGGAAGATGAAGGTTTATAATGAAAGCTCCATATTCTTCTCATTCAGTTGACTAATCTACACTCCGATGTTTCTTTTCCCTTTCCTTGTGCTTATCCCTGCTCTCACATGGACTTGGCTAGAATACTCTTCAGCCTCATGTTCAGAACTGGAGTTTTTCTGTCCTCCATACTATTGCCCATTTCTCATGTAACCTTTTGGCCATCAGAATGCCAGTGCTGTAGTTAATAGGGTCTAGAGAGGGTAGTGTTTTTTGTCTTTAACTTTCAAAGTCACCTACAAAGTGTCTTTAACTTTCAAAGTCACCTACAAAATACAAATTATACTCATTGTGGAAAATCTGGAGATTAGATAAGCAAAAAGGGAAGAAAAATCTAGAAATTTCACCCATAGATCTCATCTGTAACTCAATAAAAAAAAAATGGGGCTGCACTAGCCTATTATATCCTTAATGGAATATTGTAATGGTTATTAAATCAATTGACTCAGAATCTCTTTTTAATAAATGAGTCAGACTGTATTATCCAATTACTGTCAGCTGCTACCTTTCCGGAGAGAAGAAATGGTTACTTTGATTGAATTTTTAGGCTTTTGGCACCTTTAGGAAGAAGGGAGATAAAAAGACAAGGTGCAAGTTGTAGCTCTGTTGGCAAAATCCAGAGCCTGAGGCTCAAGTTCCCCTGAAATCGGAGGTGTTGATAGTGGCACCTTGTGAACCTCAACTTTAAATTAAAACCACAGTGCAACTTTCCAGTTGCTTACCCCCTCCTACCAGATAGTGAGAAGACAGAAGCTCAGTTTGGAAAGGAAACAGGGCTTACCTAAGGTAGATCTCCCAGTACTGAGGATTTTTTTAGAACTCCTTTGAAAATTAAGACCCGCTCTTCGCCACACAGTGTAGAGAATGTATGGGAGTGGAGTTAAACAGAGACTCTGAGTGAGGATAAACCTTTGAAATTCTTAGTATAAATACGTTTTCTTAGTTTGCTGTTACTATCTCTGCCCCCCCTCTTCAGTTAAAAAAATACAAAATGAGTTCTGTCAACCAGTGGTAAACATGTTGTGGGTCCTCCTGTCTCTCTCATTCGTTATCCATCCGACCCTGTGGAACTAAGCTAGTGTGAGCACGGGGAAAATGAGTAGAGAAGTTAATAAAGGTGGAAGAAGTGTGTAGATGTTTGCCCTGTCTAGCTCGGAGCACACTGGCTTTTGCTTATCTACCATTTGCTGCGTAACAATTCAGATATATTTTCTGTCCTCCTCGAAATGCTAGGAAAAGTTACTTGTTGGAAAAGACCTCTATGTAACTTAGAAAAGAAAGGCAGGCAGAACTCCCAACATGTTATTTTCAATATTAAAATGTACCATTAAACTCTAAAGAGTTCTGAAAATGCTGGAAGCTGTTGTTATGATCATTGCTATCACTTAGTGCCTTCACCGAGTATGGGATTCATGAAAACGAAGTCTGCCCTAATAATGTGTAAATGCTTTATGACTGTGTGTCACCTTCTTGTGAATTCACTTGACCGAACTTGGAGTATGTAATATTTTGGGGTGGAGCTTCTCCTTTCTCAGGATAGGAAATAAATAAAAATTGATGAGGACATTTTCTTTGTATTCATACACATATATCTTTCTCCTATTAGTTTTCCAAAAAAAATACTCAAAGTCGAGAAACATAACGTCACATTAAAGATCATTCTAACTTGCATAATTCACTTTGTGTTCGTGGTGCGGTCAGTCATTATCCCCTAGAAAGCCAGCCAGGCTCGTATATGTGACTTCACAAATATTGTAAGGTTAAGAATTCTGGAGCAAATGTGTATACTGCTCACACCCATAGGCCACATCTCGGTTCTTGTGCCAAACACACGATTTAAAGATGAAACTTGAACTCTTGGTTACCTTCTTACCACCAAAGTAAGGTATGCACCATTGAGGAAATAGAAAACATTTAAATTTGGCAAGTATTTCTGTTGATCAACTTACTGACCCAATTCCCTACAAGAAATTGTGTTCCTGATATTTCTTAATATCTAGAATTAGGGAAAATGTTGGTGATTTTAGGATTAAAAAAAGAGAGAGAGAGAGAAAAGAACAGATGAAAACCCCTTGATCTTATATAATCCCTAAAGCTTTTTGTATAACCCCTTGTCATGTCAGTATGCACAATTAAACTCCTTCTTACATAATTATAATCAAGGAATTTACTGTGCCACCCAAATACAGAGTAGGTTTTTATCTCTTGTGAAATGTAGACAGTACTGGGTGGCTTAATTAGTGCTTTGCTTCTCTTTTTACAAATTCCAATCCTCTGCTTCTAAAGACTCATACTTGTGTGAGAAGAAAGATTAGGAATACAAATAGAGTGATTTTACTCCTGGTTAGCTAATAATCATTCACTTTGTAATTGAGCCTTTGTGTTGCCAGTAATATCAGCTGGTGAAGGACTTCCACGTGCCCGTGGTGTTGCACAGAAGGAGCCACGTGTGGAGGATAGACTTGTTGCCCCCACGGTGTGAATATGCCTTTCATTCCCTAGACCGAGAATATCTGATACTCATGTTCCTTAATAACATTTTTGATCACTGCAAATAGGAGAAGATAAAAGTATAACTTGATAACAAGCTGGGTTCAATCGCAGCCTCTCGGTCCTTCCTCTCTCTGAGCAGTCGTCTGGGAATCGTTGCCGGAACCTATTTGCTAAGATCCCGGACCTTGAGGCCAGGATGCCTGGAGTTCAGTTCTGGCTCCACCAAATATTGCCCCTGTGACTCGGAAAAAAAAGTCACTTAAACTCTCCGGGCCTCATTTTTCTCATCTATAAAATGGGCCTAATTGTCATGGTTAAATTAAATGAATTTCTATCTGTGGGAACTTAGAACCACAGTGTCTGAAACACAGAAAGCACTAAAGAAATGTGAGGTTGTTCATTCTAGCGCCACTGGTTTTCATTTCTTATAATTACCAATTGAAATAAGTTGGAATAATCCTTAAATTTTAAATTTCAGAAACATTTTAACGAGGATAAAACCAACATAAAAATAAGGGTGTTGATCAACAACAGAAACTCTTAGCATACTTGTGATGTAGCAATTATTATTATGTCAAAATATTTTTCTACCATCTTGTCCCTAAAATATCAAAGAAAAAATCCAGGACTAGTCAAAAGTGAGCTTGGGGCTCATAAAAGTTCCTTTGGAGAAAGCCAGTCTAGATCACAGGATAAAATTAAAACTGTTTTACGAAGGAGAGGGAGCACTGAACTGAGAAGATATGGGGAACTGGGAGTACATGCAGAAAAAATAAAGGACTTACAGGATATGCCATAAGCATTAATAATATTTAAAAATTGCCTGACCATCTTGGAAATAGAAAAAGAAAGTTTGTGGGAATACCACTAAAAACCTTACAGTTAGAAATAGAAACTTGTAGAACCTTCTAAGTAAACCAGAGGAGAGGCCTGAGGAAGAAGCTGTCGATTTTTCTATGGGTCCATTACGTTAGGACTTTGGAAATACACAGCCATAAAAACATGATAGCGAAAAAGAGATACCTTATCAATGACATCTAATTATACTTTAAAAGCTTAACAGAATGCATCACCCCAAGACAAACCCTGCCTTCTGATTCTCTTTGGATGTTAAATTCCAGAAATATTTTAAATGGATATAAATTCATATTAAATGGATATAAATTCATATATAATGAGAAATAATAACCGACAACCATATACGCTACTATATAGTTCTATTCGGTGACAGAAATAGTTTACAGTGTGCAGTCATAGTGACTTCACTCATCTATTAAAGATACGGTGGGTTTCAACTTCTCTGCTCATGTATTCTCCCTAACAGATGAAGGACTAAACCACGAGTGCAAACTGTGCAGCCAGACCTTCGACTCCCCTGCCAAACTCCAATGCCACCTGATAGAGCACAGCTTCGAAGGGATGGGAGGTACCTTCAAGTGCCCCGTCTGCTTCACAGGTAGGACCCTCTAGAGAGCTCCATGGCCACATCATGTCTTTCCTACCAAAGCGTATCCCCACTGCTGCGGCCTTTCACAGAGATGACTTCGGGTCAATTTGGGGAGAAGATGTTTGATTTCTGCTGATTAGCATTATTGATTGCCGCCTACTTAAAGGCTCACGTGGGCAGGAAGGTTAAACTGTCAGGATGAACAAATGGCATTTCGAGCTCTCACAGAACTTTGCACTTTTCCATTTGGAAAACGACATCCATGTTCTGTCCACTTTTCTCCTCTTGGTGTTAAAAGGTCACCAAGGCAGCGAGTGCCTGCATGGAGCGGCTTCCGAATCTCAAGCCATCTGATGCAAAGTGCAGCCATGTTGCCCAGCATGTCTGTTATTTCAACATGGAGAATTTTGTAACATTCCCCATAAGAAATAAAAAAGATATTATTAAAACCCTCCCAAATTCTTTAAACTGGGAAACAGAGTAGATGAACAGATTAGATGAGACATTTATTTCCAACGAAATTGGATTTGAAAAGGAGAAGTTGATACAAATTTACACTTTTGAGAAGAAACTTTTATTGGATGTCATAGCACTAGAGTTTTCAGCAATGGCAAAAAAATGTAAATCAGAAACTATAATTTGAGCCCCACAGGGGTTGAAATACGATCGCACACATTTCTGATATTCCCCCAACAGTGACAAAGTTATTTTGGAAAATTCTTTGTGATCATTTTGCATGTGTCTTAAACTTGATGGTCAAGCCCCTCAAGGCTATGTTTCCTTCTTATTTGACCAAAAAAAAAAAAAAAAAGGCAAAACAAAACAAAAATATATCCTTCTCTCAAAACTGGCTTCTCTGTCTGCAGAGCAAGATTCCAGGCATTGATTAGTAACCTTCACTGCGTTCAGCCTATAGACTTCTATCCTGTAACAAAATAAGAGAGCGGCCATGTTCAAAGCCAGTTACCACAAGTACTACCTGGGTGTGGTGATGGCTCTGCCTTCCACATTTGCCTGTGAGGCTCCTCCTTGTTCAGTAATTTCATCAGCCACTCCTTATGGAACTGTTTGAGGGTTTTTTTTATTCTTTCAATTTGTAATTAAAAATATATACTGGGCTTGGAGGGGGTGGAGGAGGCTTGCTTTTTAAAATTCTTTTGTTTAGTTTTTTAAGTTTTTATTTAAACTCCAGTTAGTCAACACACAGTGTCGTATTAATTTCAGGTGTACAGTATAGTGATTCAGCATTTCTGTACATCACCCAGTGCTCATCACAACAAGTGCCCTCCTTAATCCCCATCCCCTGTTGTACCCATGCCCACACCCACCTCCCCTCTGGTAACCAGCAATTTGTTCTCTGTAGGTAAGATAAAAATACACATTGTTATATTTTTACCATAATACAGTACTTATCTTAAAATACAATGAGTCAGGAATCTGAGTTCTCTATAAAGCTCATAATAAGTCTTCATCAGGAAGACTGGGTCATAGATCTCCTCCTGATTAAGACCCTAATAAAACCGTTATTTGATGTTGTAGCCAGAAGCCTCATAAAATGTGCTAAGTTATATGGAGATCAGAGGCAAATCTGTATAAAAACCCCATTTCTTTTTGTTGATGTAGGTAAGAGACAAAAATGCATTAAACATGAGCTGTCTTGCCTTTCCTGTGCTGACAGCCCTGCATTGTTTTAGTGTTATCTTGAAGTAATTTTAGAAATAACAATTAAAAAAAAAAACCTTCCAATATAAAGCGTGTTAGGTGGGAGAGAAGAAATCTGAGTAGTTTTTTAAGGTAATGAGAAATGTGATTAAAATGTATGACTCACAAGAACAATATTCTAATATTTTAGGTTGGCTGGCAATTAGAATAATTTTAATGATTAGAGTGGAGTCAAAGTCAAATGCCAACGTCTTTAATAAATCCTTTCCCTGCCTATACAGATTAATATTGTAGATGCAAACTTTTTTAGGTCACAGTGCACCAGGCATCCATCAGAAGTCAGTTCTGCCAACCCAAACCCTGCCTCTGGCATATACAATTTAATTATTAATAGTATGTCTCCTAGGTAAACTGTTACACAGTCTTAGGGCCTTGTTTTGTAGTCATTAAAATTGAACATGTTTATATTATTGAAACCCTTGCATTCAGTGTGTAGGCTGAGTTGATCTTAAAGTATCCAAAGAGAATTTACCTGCCGTTCTGTTTCACATTTATAGACAGTGCCCCAGAGTAGCTGTGGGATATAATTTTTAGCATTAACACATTTAAATAGAGAACTGTTTGCTAGCTGTAACTTTAGGCAAATACAATAAACAGGGTTTTGGCATCTGTGATTTCTTAACCTGTGGGTTGCTGAGAAATAAGAGTCATTTCTGTTCAGACGGTGCTGTGCATTTGACCATTTTCAGCTTTATTTTAAAAAGATTTATAGGGAGCGGGGCCTCGATAAACCTTTACTTTGGAGCCGTTTGGGTTGAATTAGGCGCTTGGTGGAGTGCACCTTCACAAAAGCCAGGGACCCAACCACGGGCAAGCGAGACTCAGCCCTCCCCAGTGCCTGGCAGTGGTCACACCCAGAAGGTGTGCCGTTGAGGCCACCTCATCTGGGGCTCTTCGCGGGGAGTCATCGACTGAGGGCCTTGCTGAAAGAAAATCACCCAAAGTTCACCATCCTCTTATCATTTCAGTGTTTGTGCAAGCAAACAAGTTACAGCAGCATATTTTCTCTGCCCACGGACAAGAAGACAAGATCTATGACTGCACGCAATGTCCGCAGAAGTTTTTCTTCCAAACAGAGCTGCAGGTAATGTCCCCATGAGGAGAACCGGGATTGAACTCAGTTGCTCTTCTTATAGGAAACAAGGGCATTTTAAATCTGGATTCACAGTATCACTCACCCTGGGCCACCATGATGCTCTGTGTGTATTGGGGCAAAGGGAAAATTAGAGGCTGGATTAACAGACACCAAAGTAATTTTGCCTCTGGCTGCTGTCAATCATACAAAGAACTGGCACAGACCTATAATTGGACCTTCTGACCCAGTGTGATAGGCTTAGGGGTCAGGTTTATTGGACTGTGGGATCATTCACCTCACCGTCATGGCCCGTTCTCCCCAGTCCTGTTTTATTCATGTTCTGTTCCCACTGGACACCAAGCTGGATGGATGTCCAAGTTATTGTTGTCCTGAGGGGCTCAAGATTGGAAGGGAGAAGGGAAGAGAAGAAAGCTGTACTCTTGTCTGGTATGTTTCTTCCACTTAATGGACTAGAATAATTATTGCTCAGTAACAGCCTCCTAGTTGAAATGTTGCCACCCAAAGACATTAGGTTTAGCCTTGAGTGCCCGCTTGCTAGATATGGGATTTTGCACCAGTCCATAATGTCTCTGAAACTCAGATATGAAGAAATGACAGACAAGTCTAATGCTCATGGGGTTGCTGTTGGGTAAAAATGAGGTGAATAGGTCTGAATCCAAGGTACAAACCAGGAAATACAACACAAATGTTTGGGTGGTTTTATTACTCTTGGCAATAGACTAGTAGTTAAAATATGGGTAAGAGACCTGGATGCTACCCTAGGAATGTTATTTATCGTGAAAGGAAAATGTCTCTTGTTTTGTTTTTTCTGTTACTTCATCTGAAAAATGGGCACAATACTTATTCTCATTTTTCTCATGAAATTATATAAGTAACACGTTTTTGTTAACTTTTGTTGGAGCCCTTAGAGGAGAATGGATTCGAACTCAAAATTATTTTATTATTATGAGCATTATCATTAACAATAAAGTTATTTAGCCTAAAAAGGGGGAAAGAGGTAGTTATTTTTTGCATTGACCAGATCTGGGTGAAGCAGGAACTCAGCCCCCCCCCCCCCCGACTCCTTAGTTTCTCATCCTACACGGTAGACCCTGGGATAGCTTTGTACCTCCTGGGGTCTGGGAAAGCCAGGTTTATGTGAATTATGTGTCAAAATGAGAATTTACAGTTTATCATCTGTTATCTGAAAGTAAACAAATTGCAAATTAAGGAGGTGAAATAAAAAATATTTGAAAGAATGGGTGAGCCCATTTCATTGTCACAGTGGTGTCAGTGGACCGAAATTAAAGTTGCTGTCTTACTTTGTATCACTTCTAAATAGATTTCTGCTCTGTCACATCTGTTTGGCAATTGAATATAGAAGATTGACCAAGTTAGACTATTGTCAAAAAGTGTATCTTCTTAATATAACCTAAATTTCTGTTTGACAATATATACTTATTGCAATGGGCATCAAAAGATAAGTCATCTGGGTTTTTATGACTCTGTAAAGGATATGGCCAATACACCTAGTGATACTTGATTAGCATGTAAACTGTGGAGCAGAATTAATAATGGGTTAAAATCAAAGTTGTAGAGATTCTATAGAAACTGACTTCTATCTAATATTCTTGAAAAGAGTTTACAACAAAATTGCCCTTTTACACTCTATTAGTAGATTCCTAATGCAGCTAACCTGTTGGTAAGACTTCAATGTCTCATTAAAAGAGCCCAACACCATGGCCATAGTAGCCTGTAGCCCACTGTAGCACAGGCAAAACTAAGCAATTAAACACATCCTTCAGGACTCCAGGTTTCTTTTGTAGTGTGTTTTAGGGTTTCATGGGATGTACGGTATTCATTCTTTTCTACAATTAGTATAGACCTGTGGTTTTCAAACTCTTTGATCTCAGGATGCCTTTACACTTAAAATGATTGATGACCACAAAGGGCTTTGATTTATGTGGGTTATTATCTACTGATATTTCCATATTAGAAATCAAAATTGAAAGATGTTTTAAACACAAGAATGTACACACATGCGATTCTACTAGCAGTCAGAGAGATGATGTCATCGCTTGTCAAGTAGCCCTAGGAAACTCCACTGTGCGCTCATGAGATAATGAGAGTGTAAAGGGCCAATAATGTCTTAATGCTATTATGGAAATAGTCTTGACATAACAGACCCCCTAGAGGATCTAGGAGATCCCAGAGGTCCCTGAGCCACACTTTGAGAACTGTTGGTTTATATGATACAATACAAAACACAACTCTTTCTCTTTAAGATCTTAGAAGGTCAAACGTGTCTCAAGTCATTCTTGACTCATTCATTCAAATTGTGATCTGGGGGGCACCTGGGTGGTGCAGTGGTTAAGCGTCTGCCTTCGGCTCAGGGCGTGATCCCAGCGTTCTGGAATCGAGCCCCACATCAGGCTTCTCTGCTAGGAGCATGCTTCTTCCTCTCCCACTCCCCCTGCTTGTGTTCCCTCTCTCGCTGGCTGTCTCTCTGTGTCAAATAAATAAATAAAATCTTTAAAAAAAAAAATCGTGATCTGGGCTGCAATAAGACTTAGTCTGTAATCCAAAGCTGTGAGCACTCTTTTTCTTTCTTTCTTTTTTTTAAAGATTTTATTTATTTATTCGACAGAGATAGAGACAGCCAGCGAGAGAGGGAACACAAGCAGGGGGAGTGGGAGAGAAAGAAGCAGGCTCATAGCGGAAGAGCCTGATGTGGGGCTTGATCCCGTAATGCCGGGATCACGCCCTGAGCCGAAGGCAGATGCTTAACCGCTGTGCCACCCAGGCGCCCCAGTGAGCACTCTTTTTCTAATCCCATAACTCAGAATCATACATAGTTGGTCTTTTGGAGGGGGAGGGGCAGAGGGAGAGGGAAAGAGAGAATCTCAAGCAGACTCCCTACTGAGTGCAGAGCCAGATCCCGGCTTGATCTCAGGACCCTGAGATCATGACCTGAGCTGAAATCAAGAGTTGGACACAACCAAATTAGCCACCCAGGTGCCCCACATTTTTGGTCTTGATATGAATACTCAGCCTCAATACATGCATCATCCCTTAGATAGGAACAGTTTTTATAGTTAGTATGTGATAATTTCTGGAGAGCTAATACCACAGTCCTTGGAATGTCTATGTAGGTCTATTTTCTAAAATCCCCGGTAGTAGCAGTGGCTTTTGGGTTCAATACATTAAGAAAAGTGGATCAGAGTTAACTTTACTTTTTCTAGTTTTCAGAATGTTTAGATTTTTGTGCTTTACCCTCAGGGGTTTACAGTCCTGTACATTTGCTTTCATTACCCAAATTACCTTTACACCTGTGCTCAGAAGATGGAATTAATGTAATTTTTAAAGATTGATTTCTTTTATTTCCTGCATAAAAAGTGGGTATGATAAGTGTACAAAAACCATAATAGTTTTGTTAATTTCTAGAATGAGGGGTGAAATCGACTGAAATTAAGGTAACAGTAGAAAATTAGATCGGTAACCAAAATCATAAGAGTAGAAAAATGAAAAATGAAGCCATTTCATCAGCCCACGTTGGTTCATGCTTTGGTATGGAAAAAATGCAAATTTTAAAATTGATACACATTATACATACCACTTGAACTTATCTATCTGAAGCTCAGAAAGGAGAACTTTTCATAAGAGATTTTAAAACTAAAGGTCCAAGATCTGAAATCCTATTGGAGATTGAAAGCATATAGCTATTTTTTTTAAGATTTTATTTACCTATTTGGGGGAGAGAGAGAGAGAGCATGAGCGGGGGTGGGGAGGTGGGAGGCAGACAGAGAGGAAGAAGCAGACTCCCCCCTGAGCAGGAGCCTGACACAGGGCTCGATCCCAGGACCCCAAGATCATGACCTGGGCTGAAGTGAGACGCTTCACCGACTAAGCCGCCCTGAACCACCCAGGTGCCCTGAAAGCATATAGTTTATTTGACTCTTCTATCATGGTGAGAATACTAGGGTACGTCTAGGATGAGCATTTCAAAATCACCTCATAACATATTGACGGTGTATCTTTTAATGGCACATAAATGATTTCATGACCATAATAAGTAATTTACATTTCTTTCACTGCTTATGCCCAGTTAAAAATGTAAAACCATTTTTTGTGTGTGACTAGAAGTGCTTTGCTGGGTATAAAATTATATACCACACACACACACACACACACACACACACAACACACACACACACACAACACACACACACACACACAGGAGTGTGTGTGTTATTTTCATTGATATTGCCTACAATGTTAGTCTGAACTCAGATAATTCCTCATTATACACCGTCCGTCTTCAGGAGACTAAGGACTCAGACATCGTCTTTTGGACATCACAGACCACAATTCCTTTTAGAATTAAACAAGACAAAACCTCTGTTTCTATGGAACACTCAATCTAGGACACACCTTTTGCCGTGTGGAAGCTATGTCCTTCACATGACCCCTAAACCTTTCTGACCAAAAGTTCTAAATTCCAGTTTAAAGATATATAATGTATAATTATTGGCAAGATATAGTCTTTTTCTTTTGGTAGAGTTTTCCCTCATTTGTGTAAGGAATTCTAATACATGTCCACCTAGCATGCTGGTAGGGAAGATGTGCTTTGGAATAAAGGTGCATTATTTGAACTAAATGAACATTTTGTTATTTTAAAAGCAAATGAAGATGTTGGATGTTTCACATGTTTTCCTAATAGACCTCAAAACTTTTTCTGCCGAACTTAGGGAAGCTGCTTTGAGAGAGGGATGGTGTGGTCCAAGAATAATATCCTACAATGCATATTTGTATCCAAAGTGGTTTATACAGGTGTGAGCAAGTTGTGTGTTTGTAGAAATGCTGCTGAATAGGCCACTTTCTTTCAGTATAGTAATTACTGTTTAATTGGTGCCTCTCAAAAAGCTACAATTCAAAGGCAGTGATCCAATCATCCTCTTCCAATGTGTCTCCACAGAAAGTTCCATCAGGCACCATGTTAGGAATGAACATAGAGGGAATTCCAGTAGGAGGGAGAGAGGGGATTGGCCTACGTGAACTTCAGGCCCTGAGATTCTGGTGTTTGAATTCCTTTTGAATCAAAGGTTATTGTGATACACAGCCCTTCCCTTCATTAGCTCACGAATGCAGTGTTTTCCACACTCATTATGGAGTAATCATCTCACATTCCAAAGGATACACTGTGATTTTCTTTCGGATATCATTTCTGTTTAAATAGGCAATTGTCTCTTCAGCTCTTTTTCTTCCCAAATTACTTTCCCACCAAATCACATGATCTTGATGCATCTTTCTCACACCACAGCTTAACTGGTGCTCAGGTCTTCTGGTCGTACTTCTGAAGGAAAAATGAGTCAGTGCACTTAGGATGGTTTGCATAAGACAGCAGTACACCGTGGAAATGTGGCTGCTGAGCCGGTGACTGGGTCCCTGGCTAACTTAGCTCCTTCCCTCAACTAGCCTTTTAATAAATGTAATACAAATTCGTGTCTCAGGTTATTAACTAATATGTGATGAGACATTGAGGAGTCCTTGTTAATAGTCAAAATCACAAGTGCTATGCTATTTACTTCTGTTGTCTCCATGTCATTATTAATTAATATGTTTATTAATTAAAATACTTATAAAAATGTAACTTCGTCAGTTTAAATTGACCATGATCCCAATCACTCTATGACATATCAAAAATAATTAGAAATAGATCATATTTACAGTCTGCTAGAAAAGATAAGATACGCATATGATTAGCCATTATATGAGCTAATCTGTAATATACTGTTAGTATTCCAAGAGAAGATGCTTATTCTCCAGATGGAAGACCCAAGAAAGATATCACGTGGGACGCATTCAAGCCGGTTCTGAAGGATAGATATGATTCTGGTATCTGTGGTCATGGGAGAATTAGGCACCCATAAAGTCGCAAATGGTTAGTAGTTTGAAAAAAAATAGTTTCTGTGTGTTTTTTCTTGTCTGTTTTAGTTTGCTTTTAATTCTGTATAGGCAGCTTAGTACAAGGGAAAGGGCGTCAGTTGCAGAGAAGAGTCACAGAGTTTGATTGTGGCCACTGCCACTTACAAGCTATCGACTGTGGGCTTCAGTGTTACCATCTGTAAAATGGGCATGTGGGAAACAACAAGGCCTCCTGCCTGCCTCCCGGAATCCTGGTGAGAGAGTGCAGCAGAGTATCTCATACTGAGCACTCAGGGCAGAGTGCAGAGCAAAACAGGCATGGGGTGAGCATTGGCTCCCTGACCCTCTCCTTGTTCCCTAGTGCTGACCTAAGTAAACAAAATCAAGAGTCGTCATTACTCAGAAATGAAGTCTCGATCTCAGACACATCAGAATTTTCCTTAGCTCTCTGCTGTCGTTCTACTGGAATGATTTCCCAATTAATCATACCTTGACATAGTTTCATGTTAATTAGTATCCAGGTAAAAATTCTTATTTTTAAACATTCATCCATTTCAAGGGATTAAAGAGTCTTGGGCTTTTTTCTTTCCTTTTCTTCTTTCTAGCATATAACCATAAAACAAAACATTTAAATTTGCTTTCAGAAATGTATTTCAAAACAACCTGCCCCTTCTCTCCACACACCCCAAATTAAAGACATGTGACCAAAACAAAAAGTTTTATCTTGCCCCTCCGTCAAAGACAAGGTGGGATCTGGGTGCAATCTGGGGAAAGGTTTGTCTTAGTTTGTTGTCATATTTTTCTCTGAGTCAGGCCGATCTTCTTTCGCAAATTGGAGGACTGGAAAAGTACGCCTTTAAAGCTAGAGGTGCCCTTAAACTATTTTGCGTCTGATACTCCTCACAACTTTTGTGTATTTTTCAATTGTTTTATTTTTATTTCTAATGGAGTTTGAAATCTCTTTCCTTATCCCCACTCCAACTGTAAGACTCACAAACCCTGTCCTGCTTTGCCTGTTATTATGTGGTCTTCCTTTGGGAACCCCAGATTAGAAGATGTGCCCATCTCTCTGTCTGGGCCTGCCATCGCTGGGTTCCGAAGTGACGGTCTGGGAGCACAGTCAGTGTGGGGGGCGTACTTCCTGCCTCTTCCTGGGTGGCGTATGTTCCCAGAGCCTGGGCTCTCCATTTCTTCAGATCCTTCGGACCTCTGCATCTCTCGTTCTTGGGGCTGAAATCACAGCCCCAAACACATCACATAGCCTCAGGGATCTCAGGAGTATAAATTGTGTCAAGTGAGCATGTGGGTCTGGAGCTGGTCTGTTTCTCCACCACCTCCTTTCTCCGCTTTGTGGGCCTGCGGGGCTTTTGAAGTAAATTGGTGCTCCACCAACTTCCACTTAATTTGCTCAGTGGTTAAATTGATCTATCTCTTTTATTGGATCGAATCTCCAGGAACTGAATCATTTGCATTGATTTATTGATTGATGCTATGTTTTCACCATTACTTTTGATCACTTTCAGCTGTTAATATTGGATAATTCAATCAGGATTGATTGGCCTTACCATTGAAGGCAGAAAGTTAATCATATAGGACAGAGAAATAGAACACGGCTAACCTCAGTTTGACTGTTTTTCATTCATTCATTCATTCATTCATTCTCTCTTTCTCTTTCTCTCTCCCCTTTCCCCCCCTTCCTAACATCTATGCAATAGCACAAAGCTTGAGCAAAGAAGGGAGTTTAAAATTTTATAGCATTCACAACGCATCTAAAGATGAGGTAGGTTTATTTTGCTTTTTTTCTAAGACTGTGTCTAGAAATCAAGCAAGCATCCAGAAAGATAGATAAGCATAACTGTCACAATGAACTCATTTGGACTAAATGAGTAAATGCATTTTCAATTACCCGTTTTGTACCAATAAATGCCTGATCGGTGTGTGCATGCCTGGAGGCACAACATGGGCTCACCTTTTACTAAATTTGGCCCTCACTGCTTCACCATGTGTCCTGCTAGTCAAATTTTCAAGAATCAAGTGGCTAATATGACTGAAGTAAGGGCAGCAGAGGCGACGGCAATAAGCTAAAACCACTTTATTTACATCTGAATCGTTTCTGCAACACCCCAGCTCAGTTTTTAAAAATTCTCCATCCATTAATTTCTTGATGTTCATATCGATGGCTGGTTTTCGCTATTAAAAGATGGAGCACCACCTCCTCGTTCTAGGACTCATTCCCTCCTCCAACAGCCCTGTTGTTAGCGATCTGCCATGACATTATTTTTTTGTCTGGCCCAGAGTTGACGACAGATGGCCATCTCCGAACTGCCATCAGTGCGACTTTATGGGGCATCCAGCCAGGGTGTACTGAAGAGCACTGTGGCCGGTTCCACAGCCCCCTCCCTCCCCACCCCCTGGAAATGTTCGTCACCTCTGCCACATTCTGCTTTGGCTGGGCTCTAGCTGGCCCCACCACCTTCTATGTCGCCAAGACGGCCGGCTGCCACGGCGCCAGAAGATCTGCTTTCTTTAGGGAACGAGAAACTGCAGGCATGATTGTCCTGTAAAGACAGAGCCCTGTCTCACCACATTTGTAGTCAGATCCTTTGGAGAGATCCGGAAATCCCAACTTCTAGAACATTCTGCAATCCAGAGAGGCACGTTAAAGTCCCACATATGTTCCTATTTTAGATGTTTGCTCCACACATGGATCAGCTTCCTCACATGAGCAGAGACAAAATGCCAAGAATAGACCCTTTGTGCTTACAAACTTTTACCCGACTATTGGAAAACACCACCTCCATATCCAACTGGTGTGACAATTAGAGAAAGAGAGATGGTAATCACGGACTTCAACTATAAATCCCCTGAAATGAGCAAGGAATTCATTCCAGCGCCTTCCGATCCATCGATGTGGCGATCCATCGGACAGCCGCGTGAAATGAGCTGTTGCTGTGCGTTTGGAGAAAGATTGATAGGCTGCTCCTGATCGAGTTTGCTAAGGCAAGGCAGCTTCAGAGCCAAGCGTGTATTTTAAGAGGAATTCACATTTGTATCCTTTATTGTTATATTTGCAGCGAATCTACAGCTCGGAACAGGCTCTGCCCTGCAGCTATGAAAGAGTAAGTTCCCCTTATTGGAGAGAGAGCAGTGTTCTGTAAAAGCCCGAGATGTGGCGGGCGAGATGAATAGTGCTTAAAAGCAGTGCTCGCTCGCGGTGCTGTCATTTAGAACAGCAACTCCAAGGCTTTAAGCGGGAGTGAAAGGCTGGGTAAACGAGTCCGTTAAAAGTGGTGAAATTTTAAACTGCCTAAAATAACAGGCCTCCTTCATTGATAACTTCATTGAATGAGCGAGTGGGAGAACTAACCAACTGGGCAGGAACTGCCTTCCCGTAAGAGGAGGAGAAAAGTGTGCAAGAGGGAGGCTCTTCCCCCATACCCAGCGCGGCTGGGAGACGGGCATCTGTCTTTCGCGACCCCTCCTGCTTTGATTCTGTCCCCCAGCTGACAGAAGACCACCTCTGACTGCAAACCCCAATTGCCCGTAAAAGGTTTCCTTTTTGACATTGCCAAAACTTAATTTTATAATTATCTGACTTACACCACTGAGCACATCTGCTAAGTTTGTGTGCCTTCTAGACGCATAAAAGGCTACGGGGATAACCATTAAATATCAGCAGTGTGCTTTGCTGTGCTTTGAGTTTCTAAGGGTGAAAGGTGATTGGGCAGGAAAATAGAACAGTCTATTTGCTGTGAGCCAGGCACTAAGACCTCACTCCCATACTCAGTTATAATTCATGACGGTACTGGTGGGCAGCCCTCAGCCCTCCGTGGAGTTAATGCATCTCCACTGAAGCCTGCTGAGAGCACCCTGCGTCCCCGCCCACCATCTGTGCCTTCACTTGCAAGCTTTCCCTCTCTCTTCCTCACCCTTTCCTGAGATCTCTTCATATTCATACTGTTGGGCCGCTACTGCTTCCTAAAGGTGGCTCTCCGAAACCGGATTGTCATTTAACTAGGAGAAGAGCTGGAAGGAACGCATTACTAATGACGGGGTTGTTTAATGTCTCGTTTAGAAAATGTCCATCGGAAGATGGACAGGGAGGCAGCAATTGCCTTAAACCGATGGCAGACTCTGTGAGCCGGGGCTGTGCTGCCAATCACTGGTTAGGAAGAGGCACCCATGGTCTGAGCGTGGTGGGGGGCCAGGCATCCAAGACAAGGTGGATGTTGCCGTTGGAGTCATGCCTGTTCCGAACCTGAGTCCAGAGTCCAGAGTCGAAGCTGAGAAATGTTTGCGCCCGCCGTCCAGTGGCTCAGGCCAGCCGGTGGCGTGAGTGCCAAGCCAGTCCCCACACCCTGCCCCATCTGTGACGTGATGCCGCCCACCCTGAGGACCAGAGCTAATTGCCCCGGGGCTCTGCAAGCCTCAGCTCGAAGCGATCAAACCCTGGGCTTTGCAGAACTGCACTTGCAGTGGCTGTGGCGATCTGCAGTGGAGTGGGCAGGGACGCCGACCTCCCAAACGGGCTGCAGCCCGGAGCTCCAGACCAGGCAGAGACGTTTGTTCCCTGCCTGTCCCATCCGCTGGGGGGCCCTCCCCCACCACACCCCACTCTCACACCCAGCAGAGAGCCCAGGGCGTGACAGGGCACGAGAGCATGCGTGTTCACCCAAACGATGAAACCGCACCTCCTCGTTCCCGGCCTACCCGAGATTAATTTGTAACGTTTCACAATCTGTGCTCTTAACATCGTCTGTTGTTAGGACTCCTTTTTAAAAGATAAATCAAATTCAGGCCTGAAATACCAGTGTATGCATTTAACAGATGTGTTGCCATAGGGGACCTACTGTGTTATAAACTGCAGAAATGGCCTTTTTATGCTTCAGACTTGGGCTTATTCCAAAGAGGCTTTGGAACTACAGCGGCGAGGTGAGAGGTCACACATTAAGACAGTAGCACCCACACGTAATTCAGCCTTGTGCGTAATTGGTTCAAAATCCCGTCCTGATGTCTGGGTGGTATTACAGCCCCTTGCTCAGCCTCCAAAGGGAAAGTAGGGCAAGCACGGCTGTACGCACTGTCCAGGTTTTCCTGGGTGAAAGATCACTTTGAGATGACACAGCCGAGGAGTCAGCCTGAAATCCTGGTTGGTATTTTATTAATTTTGCACCAAGATAAATCCTGAAATTCTGACAAACTCCATGACAGGTGAAATTCCTTCTCGCAGAATCTGCTCAGCAAGAGGCTGCTCATTTCATTCTGTTCCGAGGCAGGCAACAGGAGGGCAGCTTTATAATCAGCCCTCAAAGGACCCCCAGCCGCCCCAGAGTCTCGGGCTGATTGAATAACTCCTGGGCCTCTTCCCCTAGGCCTCCATCAGCGGGGGTCCTGTGGAAAGCAATCTCCCGCAGACTGGCACTGAAGTGAGCTTTAAACCACCATTTTCTGCTCTCCAGAGGAGCCTGGAGTACTAAAAGATAGATGGGCTGCAGATATTTTATGAGAAACTGTCAGAAGAGGAGCAGAGTAAATGTTTTTTTTCTTCTTCTTCTTTGAGTCACACACTACATCACTGTTGAATTTCTCCCAGAATCTTTTACATTTAAAGTAAGAAATTAATTGGTGGCTAACCTTTCATTCCCCCTCCTTCTTCTTCGTTGTCTTCCTCCTTTTTTTTTTTTTCTTAAATATTCACACAGAGGCCCTTTGCTTAACCACAGTTGCAGAAAATCAGTACCATTTGCAATGAAATATTTATAATGACAGAATGAAAAATTGGATTCATTTTCTGGCCTGTAGCCGAGCAGCCGGCAACTTTGTGCGGCATTGTTTAGCATCTCTGAGTCCTGCCTTTCGTCGGCGTCTTTTCCGAAAGCAGGCCACATGTCCGCTTGCCCGTGCTGTGGAGGGACGCCCACCAAAACCCTGAACCCATGTCGACTGTTAGCACAGAAAATCAGGGGAGGAAAGAGCCTCCGTCCGTGCTGCCGTGGGGCAGGGGCTTGGCCCTCGGCGGAAAGGTAGCGAGGGTGGGGAGCTGGTCACAAGGAGGAAAAGGGCTAGCTCTGCAGGGAGGGGCAGGGAGAAGTTTCTGAGGAATCCAGGAGACAGTCTGGCGTGCACTTCGGAGCGGAGCACGAGCAGCAGTCAGCCCGCCACAGTGTCTGGGGGCAGATTTATAAGGGGAAATGGGAAGGCAGGACTGAGGTGTGTAAATAAACACCGAATATCAGAGCTCACCTTCTTTTTTCCCTTTAGTGTTTGTCGCAACGGCTTTCCGGTCCACATGACCGTCATATACTCAGAGCTGCTTTCTTTCTAACCAGGGTTGATTATTGCCTTTTCTTCTTTTTAAAGAGATAAAAGACCAAAGGATTCTGCTAGAACAGTCTGGCGCTGTATTTCAAACAAGTTCCGGCTCACAAGTGCAAAGCCATAGCAATACATTCGTTCTGACGATGGGACCAGATTGGATTGGTAGCAAGATGCCTATGGAGTAAATTTCAGTCTCCCAAATAAGTTTCTGCTTACTGCGCCCCAGACAGGCCGGGAGAGACCGTCCGTGTCTCCTCCCTCCTCAGTTGTAGGAGTCTACCGAGGGATGGCTCCCCCCGCCCGCACCCCCCACTTCCCTCCCCCCCCCCCCCCGCTAAGGGGGCCTGATTCTCAGGCGGCCACACCTGCCCTCTGAGGTGACCTTTCATCTGTCCCCTTTTGAAGCCCTGGGTTTCATTAGTTAGCGTTGTTGTCTTTTGCTGCTTTTGCCAAAGTGGAAACAGTCCTAGTAGATTCAAGCATGTGTAAAAATAGTCAAACTCGCATCTTCAGGTTTCATTCACTTGAATCTGCATCAGGCATTACCAACTCCCCAAGATCAATAATCCATATTTTATTGCACAATAAAGGCTGCCTGTAATTGAATGAGCTCATTCATTCCATCTGATTAGCCCTATTTTATTCATGGAGAAGAAAAATAATAGAAACGTACCTTCACCGCTGTATGGCATTATGTGACAGTAAAAGACACTTCAGCACTATAAAAACATATTTATAAAGATGGAGAGAATTAATTTCAGTATTTGTTTATCCTAGGAATAATACAAATCACATCACACTGCCTTTTTGTTGTTGTTGTTTTGGGCGATAACTGTCATGCTCACACCTCCTGTGTCGGTGTGTCCTCTCGTCACCTGGCGTGAGTATCCTCTAGCTGGTCTCTCCTCTGAGCGACAGCAGACCCCGCTGCTCAGCTCCGAAAGAAGGCTGGGCTCCACGTCTTCTGCTATGCGCCTTTGCAGAGAGTCACCTTAAGCAATTTCACCCTAAGGTCATTACCTCTTCTCCATCCATGGATGACCATTTTCAAGAGTTTGGCATGCTTCCTCTTGCTCTCTTTGTAGCAGAATCTGTCCAAATTTGGACGTGGGTATTGAGAAACCCTGAACAGGAAAGGGCTCGCTCATTACTGGGATCTCTCCAGATCGCAGTGCAGAGTACAACTTGTATGTGGCACGCACTTTCTCAGAGGCTTGGAGTTTTTCAACAGGCTTCTAGATTTGTCTTTGCATTGCATCCAAAAAAAAAAAAAAAAAGGATTTGGAGAAACATGCTGACAGTTAGCATGAAATGATGTGTGTTCTGACACAAACTACATTGTCACTTAGAAATCTAGCCTGAAGTGATTTTACTGTAGCATTTCTTTGATTCAGTGGAGAAAAAGAATTTTCCTTAAAAGTGTGTGTTTTAGGATGTGACACTAACTTTTCTCCGGTGCTGTGCCTGGATCGAGCAGATGGTTTCCACTTAGCCCTTACTCTTGCTTTCTTTCTTGGAAGACCCAAGTTAAAGGGGAAAAAAATTTTATTTTTTCATGAGTGTTTCAACTTAGAAGAGTCTGAAATCTATCCCCCGGTAAATGGAAACTGTAATAGTGTGTGTTCAGAATCAGTCTTCTCTCTGCAGACCAGGAAAGGAACACTGAATCGTGTTCACTTCTGTACTGCCAGATATATTTCTGCATGTGATGTGGCTTGCCGGACCCCTCTGAATGATTTTCAGTGTTATTAAGCAGACTGCTAGGAGCAACAGGCCTCAGGACAGAAGAGCAGAAGCCCTTGGTGAAGGAAAGTTGCATGTCAAACCCCGTCATCAGGAAGAGAAGCGCCCAAATGCAGACTTCATTTGAATATGCGAGCTAACAACTCTCTGGGAATATTTCTCTTCCTCTTGTCCAGCTCCTTCTGTGTTGTGGCTGGTTTGCATTTGTGTTTGAAGTGCCAGGCGGTTTAATGAAGTTATTCTTTTATAAATTTTGCAACACTGAAGCAAGCATGAGGGCTTTAAATTAGAATAAGTGCCACTTCTGTATGGCAGGTTCCTTTGAGGACTGATTAGAATGAGGCCTCCCGTTGCCAGGCCCTTTATGCATGGCAGTGTTGCCGTGTGTACTTGTTTACGGCTCACCTTTGAATTTGCCTGAGTATGCACCATGCCTGCTGCCTGGCCCTCTGTTAGTCAAAGCTGCCTTTCTTCCAGGATCATGTTAAATACTTCACTTTAAAGAGTTATTTTTTTAATTATATTGCTTTATTGTAATGAATTAAAATTAACTTGGAGTAGCAAATTATATAAGGATGTGAGGGTTATAGATTACTCTCACCATAGTTACAGCACATCTTTGTGCGGGGGAATTAAAGGGCTGTCTTTCTAGTAGCTCTGTGTACCATGAGAGGTGAGGAAACTGTCCCACAGAGACCTGGAGAGCAATGTCAGAAAAGGTGCCCAGGAAGTGGGAGGAGAATGGGAGTTTAACCTGGGAGTTTCTGAATCAAAAAGAGGCTCTTCTTGGTGTAAAGCCGGGGACAGCACTGCCATTGTAAGCCCCGAAAGACCCCGAGACAAGAGTGGATGACAGACAAGAGAAAACACAGATCTACCCAAAGACCTGACAAGGTTCAGTGTAGGAGAAGAGATACACCGAAGCATTCCTGATTTCGTCTCTCTTGGTGCCTGAGTGCACTCGCCAGCAACCAGGGGTGATGGCAGAGGGTGAGGGGGTGGGAGATGCTTAAAGGGAGGGGGCTGGAACCTTTCTACGGTACACAAAAACATGCAGGGGAAAAAGGAGAGGAAAAAGCGAGCAAGAAAACAAGCACCCACCTTGAGTGTGAAATTACTTCTCCGCTCTCCAAACCGGAGTTGTGTTATTTTTTTTTTAAGTGAGAAAACACCCTGGTAGAATTGGGTGTGTGAAATATTTGCATGTTGAAAGGACTTTCTTAGAATTTAAAACAAGGGCTACTCGAGGCAATGAGGGACAGAAAGATCACAGGCCAACAGCAGGGACTTCACCTGTAGAACGCACACACGTATGTAACATTTCTCCTTCTGGACGCGCACGTGTGCGCGCATGCACACACCCTGAAACGTACACAGTTTAATTATGTAAATGATGCAAGTCCAATACCGTCCGTTCACAGTTTTATCCTTTTAATTTATATCTACTGAAGCGAATGCCCTAGTAGACAAGCGTTTGGTTGCTCATGATGGGGAAAGACTTTTTTCTGTTATTCTTAATGATTTATAACACGGTTGACTTACTCTTAATATGAGTTTACCTCCTAGAGAGTGTGGCAATGTTTTTAATAAAAGAAGTAATACACTACAAGGAAGTGGCATTTCTTTTGCTTTTTGTCCAAGTTCAATAAACTATTTTTCATAATTATTGGAATTTGGTTGAAGGGAATCCTTGTCCATATGGAGTGGAAAAGCAGAAAGAGTCCTTGCTCCCTCCTTCTCCCTACAAAGGTTACCCTTTGAATATAAATTACAAGCCTTGTGCCTCTCTCATTCTAATCAGATGACCTTTTGAATCTAGTGGACCAGAGTTTAAATCCTAAGCCTGCCAGTCAGTTTTTAAATCAATGCCCTGTTCCAGCAGCTTTCAGGTACATAACTTTAAATTGCAATGGATTTCAAACACACAGAAGTAAAATAAGTAATGCGGGGAGAATCTTGCAGCCGACAGCAAAACAGCCCAACTTGACTGCAAGATCGTGGGCCAAGTTATGTCACCATGGGTAATCTCAGTAACCGAGTCCTTTAAAAATAAAACCTTCCAGGATTCAAAAATCTAAGAGAAAAGGGAGGAGCAGGAAACTTATAATGTTGGCAGGAGGATGTTTCTGAGCAATTATCAATTTAAGCTCCCATTATTTTGCTGCTAATTACTACATGAGGCTGTTAAATATTTAGCAGAAGTTTGTTTAATTGCATTTGACTGGGAAGGGGCTGCCTGACCACGGCTTGAGCAGCAAGAATCAGTTGTGGGCGTCAGGAGCCAGGCAGAGAGGAAATGTGTATTCGCCCAAGATGAACACATTACAGCGTCAGACAAGCCTTCTTTTCTCTTCCTTCCAGATTTATTTATCTTTAAGGTATCTAAAATTAGAGCACGAAGAAGGGGCACTGTTCACGGATGTAAAATTGGAAGGAGGTCATTCTTAACCTTGTTTACAGATGTTCTAGTTTGGAAAGCGCCAGTGTGATAAATTAAACATTGCAGGGGGAAAAATTAAAGCTTAGCAACAACTGGCACATGGACACATCTGTCCGTGAAGCACTGACTTAATCCCTGAATATCTTATTAGACTGTATTGCCTATCAAAGCCTTCTATCCCATGATACGCAGGGCTCCTGCTCTTCTAGGATCCGAACAGCGTCTTCAGGCTGCAGCCTCTCTTTCACTTTTGCTGGCTTTGTATAGTTTGACTTGAATTTTCTTTTGGCCCCTTACATGTAAGCAAGTAGTTCACAGTTTTCTTTTAAAAATAAACCTGAGATTTTTAATATATTTCCCAGTGGCCACCGTGCCCCTTTTAGCCTATACTTCCAATTTGGCACTTTTTTCCCCCCCCGTAACGTAGTAGATATTGCATGCTGTTGTCAGTTCCAAAATGGGAAAATTTTAAGCCTGGCCGGTATGCAAAACAGATAGGGGTCAGCTAGTGACTGAAGTGTTACTATCGTTTTTAAGCTCTCCATGAAAAATGGAATTACGACCATGTTACTATTTCCCATGTATGACTCATCAGCAGTAGTGTCCTTTTGAAACTGGTGGACCAGAGTGGCTTCTTTTATGTCTCTTTGATGTTTAATTGTCAAAATTCCAGAAATTATTCTACATTAGCAATTTGGACATGGCGTTATTTTAAACATTAGTCTTTGCGTAGGCTTCTGAAGACATGTTAGACTAAGGCGAAGTGAATTAGGCGGGTATTCTTGCAACACTGGTAACCACCACAGGCTCTGCTTGGTCTGACGTTGTGAGAGAGAGCGCCTGTGATGAAAATAGGCTCTTTTTGAAGTGGCTTCCCACCTCCCTGCCCAGCCTGAATGATCTCCAGCCCCACAGATGGAGATCATTCTAGTCCCGGACAGTCTACACCCCCGGACTCTCAGCCTGACTCATGCTTACTCTCCCTCTAGAGCCCCTCCTTCCCTTCTAACCTCCTCCTCCTCCTCACTCCAGCACCGGGCAAGTGTGACTCCTCTCTCACAAGATGTGAGGTGTCCTATCTCTATGGCCCGTAGCACCCTGTCCTCCCCATAGTTGCTGAGTGCCATGACGGTGAGTGCCTGCCGTCTCTGCTCCCTGTCCAGCCCGGGGATTAGAACACATCAACCAGTGCCACTCGCAGTTGCTTCATGCCCAAAGCCAGCTGAGCCACTGGAGGAGATGCAAGACCTTGAAAGTTGGCTTACGCTCTCTGGGTCTTAATTTCACCATCTATAAAACGACATATCTGAACAGATGCTGCTAGGACCCTCCCAGCTCTGAAAACAGTTTTTTGGTTCTCTGATGCCTTCGTTATGTACAGGTATAATTGGCTCCTGCTATTAAATCTAGGCCAGCAAATGAAGGATGATGGCTCTGCAGTTTGTTCAAAGTAGATAGTTCAATTATCCATACCTTAAATATTAATTTCCAGAGTTTAATATTTATCCTTTGTCAGATTGCAAATATTCCTAAAGCAGCACATTGATTAATTGCCAGGAAAATTGTTCACTGATGGTACATGGATGGTAAGTTGTGAATGAGTGGACATTTTCTGGAGACACTCGATTGTTCATACGTGCAATACCACTTATTATATATCTCAAAGGATATTATGTATCCTTTGCATGCTTTCTCAACAATCGCCCATTTTCACCCATTGACTGTATTTTAAAATGCCATGTGATATAGTTCCACACAGCATATGTGTCCCTTTGGCTATCCTTTTTGTTTGTTTGCTTTTAAATTTGGCAGAGGAAATAACTCTTGGACTGAAGATAAGCATACCCGAGCATGGCACAGCAAGCACAGTGTGTTTTCACAACACTGTAAAGCCGTGGTCCTCAACTGGGGGTGATTTTTTTTTTTCCCACTAGGGAATACGTGGCAATGTCTGGAGACATTGATGGTTGCCACAACTGGCCTGTTTTTGATAGAGGCCAGAGATGCTACTGAATATCCTACAGGGCAGGAGACACGCCCCCTCCCCCCCCCCCCGCCCCGCAAAGAATTGTCCAGCCCAATATGTCAATAGTGTCAGGGTTGGCTGTTGAAAGGCAAGTCCCACTGGGCTTCTAGAACGTGTTTAATTTCTAGGCTTCTTGCTAAAATGAAGCAACAGAGTGACACATGGTGTATAATGACTAGGAAATGGTTCACTGGGTGGTCTTTTGCGTTATTTTGGAGGGGATAGAACTTAATGCTGCCAATATACGGTCAAGACTTCGGAACATAAACTCATGAACATGCCAATGTCCACGTGCTTCAAGGTTATCTCAGACCATTCTTTGCTAGGCTTATTTAGCGTGAGTGTCCCAAGAACAACAACAATAATAGAAATGTCTTTCAGTGAAATTTATTAGCATGTGAAAACATTTCCTATGGGACATGTGATGGAAACTTCATTGCCAGAACCATTGAAAATTAGCCTGGAGTATTAACTTTATAAAACAGCTATGTTCCAGCAAGGGGACAAACGAAATAACCTAATGGTCCTTTCCTATCGTTAATATCTTGGATTTTCCTGGTCATTTCTGATGACACTGTTTCACCGTTTCCTTTAATATAATTTGGTGTCATCCGAAAATGCTTTAAGATGTCAGGCCAAGCCCATGTAAAGTGTTAAATGTCAAAAGAAAATGCATCAGTGTCTCTGTAAGTTCATGGCGATAGTATTACCATATGAAAAAATAAAAGGGACATTCCGTCAGGGCAAACATGATCATAAATGCAACATTCATGGCATTAAAGGGAGAGGCAAAGGCGTATCGTGGCAGTTTCTGCAATGCCATTGCTATGTCAAAACAAAAGAGTAGAACCCCATTTTAGTAAATTCTACCAAAGTAAAAATTATGAATCAACTTCCCTGGCTATGAAAATGGCCATGAGTATGTTTTTTAGATCCCCAAAGCACTTTGGGAAATATCATATCTCTGTCTTTTAAAGAATATTCGTTAAAATAGAGCATGTCTTACAAAAATGCACCTGCCCATACACATGTTCCCGCTGGTTACCAGATAAAGTCTATGAAAACACAATCACCCCCAATTTCTCCCACCAGGAAGTGTATGGCTTGTGGACAGGGGAAACTTTGGGTGGCAAGATGGGGTCCGATTGGTACTTGCGGATGATATGGGTCTTCGGTGTAAGTTCTAGAACGTTACTAATGGTGCTTCTAGAGCTGTAGCAATTCGCTTTTAATTAATTTAAAACTCAGAGTACTTTTGTAGTTGCGTGGACTTGGAAAATGTTCGTTTATTACATTCTCATCCCGTTAACCTTATTAAGGGTTGAAGGGCCGTCCCTTGCCGTAGTCTTTCTCTAGAGTGTGGGGGAAGTAACCCAGTATCCTGTCATCATTAGCAGTATACACTTTTAAAACTATTTCACTAGGAAAAGAAGTTGGGGGTGAAAAAGCGAGAGGGTGGAAATGTACAAATCTTGATTAGAAAGTATAATTTAATAGAACATGTATTGAACCAAATGTATTGATTAATGTGGAGGATATAGTACTTGTATTGATTCAAACCAGAGATTTAGTACTAAAAGCTCTGAGCCAAAAAGCTGTTGCAGATTGCTACAAAAGTCAGTTTAATGCTGTCCTTGAGAATGCCTTCACAAAGAAATTCTTCTAATGTTTGAGGACTAGGTGGAATGCGGTATATGTCAGTTTGATCCCGGAGGGTTTTATTTTGTACTCTAATAGCTGTTACGAGCCTACATTATATCCAAGGAGTAATTTTCCTTAGGGGTGCCCGGCTCGCTTTGTGTCAATATTCTAGCATTTTAAGTCACGTACAGTATATGCTTCTGGGAACAGGGAAGGAGCCAGCTAGACTCATAATGGTCTGCATTCATTAATAAAGGCAGAAGCTTCTGTCCCTCCATTGCCCACTACAGGGATGCCTCTTTGGCCTTCAGGGACCCGTACAGACACATTTAAAGAAAGCTTTATTTTGAGTGGGCAGGAGATGAAATGTAGGACTTGCAGGCATTTCCTAAGTCAGCTGTATGCCCGAGCACAGGGGTGACCTTAATGGGTCAAAGAAGAATGCAGGTCAAAAGACTTATTATCCAGCCTGTTGGAAACCAATTGCTTTTGTTTAAAAAAAAATAAAATAAAAAATAAAAAAGCGATCAGGGCTTCAAGGTGGACGGTAATGCGGAATTCTGTGTGCAGCCTGGGTCTGCCTGACTGTGAGCGTACTGGAATATGCCTCTGGAAAAATCCGAGCATACAGATTATCCATAGTGTTTACAGATAAAGGTCCAACCCTCGTGATAAAAGGAAGGGTAATATAATTAGTTAATCAGTGATGATTGATTACGGATGTTTGCGTTCTTCAACTAAAGAAAAAACAACAGGCTGCCATGGCGCTGTCACCATCTGTTGAAAGAAACAGCCACATTTAATCTTTATATTTCTTTTATTTCTTCCCGCCTTGCATTGTTACGGAGCCGCGATTGCCTACTATTTCATCTGGTTGGAAAACATCTCATTTAAATTGAATGCAACTGCAGTTTAAATTCGGGATTCTAATGGTGTGGTGAATTAGTGGAAAGCTTGTTATATTTTTTTTCATTCCTTTTTAAAATAGCATGCTGGCTCTTTTTCTTAGTTTTAAAAGCTTGTCAGAATTTGTTCGAGACAAAGGGCTATAAATAGACAAGTCATGGTAAAAATGATTAACATCTTTGAATCAACAGATCTCACAAAACTTCCATTCAAACGCAGTTTTTATTTTTATTACCAGTGCTACTTCACATTTTGCCAATGCCAACAGAGAGTTACAAAGCACAGACGAGACGTGGTCCCTGCCAAAATATTGGACAAGCGAGGGCAATCTGTGGGCACAACTTTTGGGGGCGGGGACTGCATTTTTCCTCCCTGGGAAGGTAGATTCCTCCTGGCTTTCCTCCAAAGGTTCACTTCATCATTGTTACTGGTGCAAATATTCCAATTCGCATCAAGATCGCAGGAAAATGGGGTAACTTGGCCAAGGTGAGCAGTTTCAGGAGATCATGGGGTTTCATTTTTATTCAAAAATATTTTGCTTGGATTGCATTTTAAATAGGATTAAACCGTTTGACCAGTAAATGTGGTCAGCTCTCAGAAAGGAGGAGGCTGAATTAATCATTTGTTAGAGTGCCAAGCCCAAAATGAGAATTCCAGTCTTGTAAAATGAAAGGCATCTCGTATTTTAAAAGAAATGCATGGTGCTAGAAGGGAATTTTGAAGGTCCTTGTCTGTTTTTTAGCTTTCTAAGTTTAATTTCACATTTATAGGGAAAAAAAGAACACACTCTTCCCAAATGGGGCCCTTTACAGTAAGGAGAGTGGTTTTTTTTTGAAACCTGGCTATTAAGGTGCCCTACCTAGATGGATCTTCTTTTAAGCTTTAAGGTGTGCTGTGGATTTTTTTTTTTTAACATTAAGCCCCCCTCGTGTAAAACAACTGTTCATAACTGGGATTAATGGTTTGCAATTTTCAGTTACTTAGACATGGGGTCTCCAAGAGATGGCTTTTTGCAGAGTAGAATATGGCTCTCTGTGGGATTTCAGAAGTTTTCTTCTCTTCCCACTTCCTTTTCTGTCGTCACCCCCTCACACGCCCCCGTCGACTCGCGCTGTTGTTCTCCTCGATTATGTAAAACACGTTCCCTTCCCTGGAACAGATCTTTCTCCTCATAAGCTGTCATTGCATTCAAGTACTTTGGGGACTGTGAATTGCCGTGTAAAAGTGGTGAGATGACCCAGTGCTTTGTTCTAGCGTCGTGGTTTCCTCTGGATGGAAAGAGCCCGAAACTCTCCAGCGGAGAAGGCTGCTTGCTGACGGCCTGGCAGCCCTTTCTCCTCGCTGGGCATCGGCGTCTGTCCTGCGGTGACTCAGGACCTGCTCCGTGTCATGGAAAGAGCCCGAGCCAGAGGGAACCTTGCTCGTGGGCCTACCCTTTCTGTGTGCTTAGTGCTTCTCTTCTCTACTGCTCATCTTTCCCACTTTTTTCTCCCTTTCTAAAGAAATCATGCCTATGAGTTAAAAAAAAAAAAAAAAAAAAGCACAGAGGGCTCCCATGAAGTCACTTCTTGTTTCTCTTATCAGAGGACCCTCAGTGAAGTCTGGAGACTTCCTCTCCATCTGTTCTCTCCAGCCCCTGAAAGCCAACCCAGCCTGGGCAGGTGACACCCATTCCTTCCTTCAGAAAATGAAATTGGGCCATTTCTCTTTTTAGGGACTCAGAATAAAGCATGGGGGAGGGGAACAGACACAGCCCAGGGATCCCCAAAGGTGGTGAGGGAAGGCCTTTGAGGGACTGGGTTGCTTTTGTTTTCAAGGCAAATATGCCCATTACCCAAGACCACCTAGCAGGATGTCTCCTTCCCATCTTGACAGTCACTACCGGTGTTGGGCACCGGGCTGGGCTGGGGTGAGCTGGTCTTACGGAGCCCTCATTTGAGCTGGAGAAAAAATAAAGGGGGGGATGGGGGGATGTCAATAATTGATCTCCGTGGGATGCAGGCATCTCTACACCAAGAGAACTTCCTGCCTTTACCACGTTTCATGCCAGATTTCCCATTTAGACATTATTTATATTAGGGCTCTTTATTTTTGTGTAAGCTTGAATTTCACACGCCATAATCTTGTCCTTCTCTCAAATGATTTATCTTCTTCTCTCTTAATATGCAAAGCATAACTCCTTTATAGTAGCAACTTCGGTCCGTTGCAATAAGTGATTCATACGTAGTTGTTCATTTCGCTGTATCTCTGAAGAGGCTTGTATGGCTTTGGTTTAGGATGAAAGCATCTGAGACACAACCGTTGCCAACTATTACAGCCAATTTGTGTTAGCTTCTTGTTTTGCAGGATCTCAATAGAGGCACACACAAAAACACTGCAGAGATTGCAATATATCTTCCTTTATTAACCTCTAGAATCCTATCGGAATGTCTACTGTAAGCACTTACACATTTAAAACTAATGTTGTTAAATTGTTTTTTTTTTTTTTAGCTTTGATTATGGTTTTTAAAAAAAACCTCCCACCACCCATCAGTGTCCTGTCATTTAGGTAATTTTTGTCACCAATGAAAAACCTGATCAGACTTGACTCTTGGAGACAACAAAAGGTGTAAGAACGCTCAGACACCATATTTTGACCCAGTGAACTTTTGTACTGTTTATAAACTCTCTGATCATCATCGTGCTTATTTTTAAGGAAGGAGGAAAGTTTTTTAGTCTCATCAGTATTTTGATTACCCTTTCTACCTGTTGGTGAAAACTGATTTTCAGAAGTATTTAGAAATCGATACAAAGAAAAAGAGGATTGGCATAAAAATTGTTCCTGTGTGGAGTATTCGGCTAGTGCTACTAAGAAGAAAAAAGACCCAGCTTATCTTTCACTGAATTAATAAAAATAGGTTTGTTTTCAATAAGAGAGAGCGACATAACGTTCCTCATCATTATTTGTTGCCAGGCTTCAAAAATGTGAGTGTTATGCGAGTGTTAAATCCAGTGTGTTCTCATGTTTCCAGCCTCAACTCAGAAGTCACGTGTGACCTCCGCTGCAAAGCCTTCTCTAAAGGCGAGACGGGGCTAGATGTGGTAGTCATGGCATTCCTGTGTTCATTTCTGATCTCTTCCGGCCACACTGCTTTGCCATTTTGTGCCCACGTGCCTTTCTTCTTTAGATTGTGTGCCCTTGGAAGGTGTCAATGCGGGGGCCATCCCGTGCCTCTCAGTAGCCCTCTAGCCAGTCGGTCATTCATTTGGCCGGGTCTTTACAGCGACTGTTGCTGAGGACCACGCCAGGGGGTGATACAGGTGTTCAACAGATGTTTGTGAAGGAATGAATAAATGAATGAACACCAGAATTTCTGACATAAGGAGAGAGCCAGGCCTGCAAATAACCAGAAGGCAAGACCTAAGATGTGTACTCTGAGCAGTATAAGTCAGGAGGAAATCAGAGGGGGGAGAAATCAGTTTTAGATGGGGTGAGCATGGAAGTGGTTGCATTCTGAGCTAGACCTCAAGGTTCTGAGCAGAAGGGGTGGGGCAGAAGGGATGTGTAAGCTGATAGGTGGGAGATCCTGGCTCAGGGCAAATGCAGAAGAGGGAAGGGGAAAATCAGGCCGTCTGCAGACTTATGTTCCGAGAGAATGCCCTGGGCCATTCCCCATTGTAAGCTGCAGGTCCAGGTATACAGTTGGCCTCTCACAGTTGAGAAGAAGGGTGTCCACTCAGAAAGGGACCGTGCTATGTGGATGGAAAGGAGATAACTCACGTACCGCAAAGGCTGCTTCAACTGGGGTTGGGGGTGGTTGTGGCTGCCGTGATGTGTTCCTGAGTCTTGGAGGACAACCCCGAGCCCACCCCCAGGAGAGGAGCTGGAGAAGCTTCTTGCCCCTTTTGTGGGTTATTGGCCAGGCAGCCCTTGCCTGTAAAAGCCATATTCAGGGACAGATAGAGCTTCTGCGGTCAAGATGTTCCCATCTAAGAGTGGTGAGACCAAAAGCTTTTGTAATGGAGACAACACATAGATAAATAAAACTGTTAAAATTGTGCTACCCTGGTCTTTGAAAACCAGTTCTTGGGGCACCTGGGTGGCTCAGTCATTAAGCGTCTGCCTTCGGCTCAGGGCGTGATCCCGGCGTTCCGGGATCGAGCCCCACATTGGGCTGCCTGCTCTGCTGGAGCCTGCTTCTTCCTCTCCCTCTCCCCCTGCTTGTGTTCCCTCTCTCTGTCAAATAAATAAAATTAAAAAAAAAAAAGAAAAGAAAAGACAACCAGGTCTTCCTTTGATAAGAAGAGATGGTGGAAGGTGGGAGGGGATTCTGGGAAGGCTAGGCAGAGGCAGAGAGAAAAGGAAAGGTACAGGCCAGTCATCTCACCTCTCCGGGGTGGGGGGGGGGGGTGCAGAAACACAGTTCATGTCTTTATCAGTCAACCAGCATGTATAGATCCTTGGTCTGATGACAATAAGATCACTTAAGTGTTTTTTTCTCCTCTTTCTTTTTTATTGCAGAACCATACGATGACCCAACACAGCAGTTAGTGCAAATACGGTCTCTCAAGGAGAATGACTTTTGTGGCACAAAAAGGGAACATGTTTTACTCTTTGCACGAAACTTTCATTGTTAATGTATAATATTCAGAAACATTGTATTGTACCATAAAACTTGTATTATCAAAACTGTTGGATGTTCATGTGTTTGAACTTTTGAGCACCGGATAGACTCCTTGTGTATAAAGTATTGCACATGTATTATGTCGTCTGATACTAAAATGGTCTTATAAAGACAAGTGGACTTGGGCCCTATTCAGGCAAGATAAAAAAAAAAAAATGTGAGCAAAATGGCTTAAGAGAAAGTATTTTCGAGGAAGACAGATTAAAACAGCCGTTACGAGTGAGACAATGTTTGGACTTCCTCTTATTTACACTTAAGCCTAGAATTTCTCTTTTGGTATATCAACGGTTAAATCCAAGACTATTTTTTATTGCTGAAGATTCTCGCAGACCATGAAGAGATGTTCTCCCAGAACAGAACCCCACAGCTGGATAAGGCCCGTATATATATTTGTAAGCCTTGCAATGTGACAGGTAGACTCACTATATATGCAATAGTTGTTATGTAGACTGTCAAAGATTTTTTTTTTTCCTGGATACATTTGAAGCTTTGAGTGTTCAAGGTTTTCCTTAATGATTTCACACAGCCAAATTCTTGAATCAGTTGAACTAACCTGTATGTTACTGTTATTAATGTTTACTCTGCAGTCTGAACCTGGAGATTACTGGAATTGTTTTCCAAGAGGAAATAAATTCAGTTTACCATTAGGTATGAGTGTATTTGTGTGTTTTCTTTTTCTAGTTACTCTACCATTTAAAAAAAAAAAAAATCGAATGGCCTGCACCCTTGGAAGGGAAATCTGCTCTTAAGCATATCGCAGGCATAACCTCCATCATATTTAACCTTTTCACGCTGGGCCAAATGCAGCCGGGAGGATATTCCTCATGCTGCATGGGGAAAGAATCAGGCCCAATATACTTCTCGTCTCCCAGATACTACCGGGTCACATTGTACTGGAGGATTCTGACATCACAGATGGATGTGATGGCTGTTTTCTGCATAATTTGCAGCCCAATTCATGTCATGCTGTGCAAATCTGAACTCGAAGTAGATGGCTGCAATTTGAAAGGCAGTTTGGCTTATGTGTACTTAAGAAGCAGCTTTGTTCATTCAGAAGACAAAGCACGGAGCGGGGAGCCGGGCGGCTGCTGGTCTAGCTCGGCGCGACTCCGCGACTCCGGTGTGGCCTTCTCCAAACCACTCCGCCTCCGGGCCTCGGCCCCCCCGCCAGGCGAGGCGGTGCAGCCTGGTCATCGGCCTTGACACGGGCGTGGGTGGCTCTGCAAGACGGCCTGCACCGCAGCCTGCGACGAAGTGGGGCATGAGCCGGAGCTCTGATGGTGGGAAAGGAGACAATGGCAATGCGTGAGTTGAGTCCTGGTCTCCGCGTTTCGGTAAGTAGGCACCTGCTATGGATGGGCAACTCCAAGCATATCGGGCTTAAAGTATTTCACCCACGATGCCTCTCTTTAACCGCTTTGAAACTCTGAGGACCTCGAGCAGACCTTTAAACCTTAAGGGAGCAAGAATCCTCACCAGCACGTTTTGGATGGGAGGACAGAAGCGTGGCCTGATTCACTCTGTTGTGACGGCCCGTCAGCACGGGCCCCGGGCATGAAACCCAGACGGCAGGCACCGCAAGGCAGAACGCTCACCCAGGGTTCCCAAACCTTAGCCCGCATCAGGATCACCTGGAGGCCCCGTGGTAGCCGAGGTGCCCCCCTGATGCCCAGAATCGCTGATTCAGTGCGCCTGGGGTGGGGCTCCAAATTTTGCAACTCTGAGAAGTTCCCAAGAGATGCTGCTGCTGCAGGTGTGGGGGCCCCACTTTGAGCACCACTGCTCTACTCCATCTCCAAATTAATTGAGTGCATTAAACGTGAATAGCCATGCAGAGAGCTGGAAAATTAGACTACGTATTTTGTTACCAATGAAGAAATTGGTCAAATTTTAAGATCCTTCAGAAACAAATACCTCATGGTGATTAAAGTATGCGTGCTGGCCCGTGTTTTGTGTGTGTATTTCGTTTTTTAATGCAAGGAAAACCTACGTCTATACATTTCACAATGGATTGCCAGCATGCTATTTAATTAAAAAGCTTTTTCACCAGCTACATAAATAATGAAGTATGCTGAGAATATGCAAGTACATTCATAATTAAAATACTCAGCTATATTTAAAAAAAATTAAGATCTCTGGTCTGTTCAAGGATTTCGCATTTAAAATGAAATAGCCATGCTTAATAATGATTTTTTTAAAGGCTTTAAAACTGCTGGTATTAACGAATGGGTTATATTTCACTAAGAGTAAGGTGCTCTTCATTCGTGAAAAGCAGGTGATGGTTTGTCCCAGGGTTGGATCCCAGGTTGCCTTTCAGAGCCTCGGCTCTTAGAGACTTCCCAGACTTCTAGTAAACAGCAGGACGTGGGTTCCCAGGAAGCAGCAGAAGCTGGTATTTATTCTCCTAGAGGCTGTCACTGGGCTCCTCCAACACACCCACTTCAGCCTGTTCCCAGGCAAAGCTGGAGGCCGAAGGAGGTGACCCTTAGTTGCTCCGTATGCTCGACCCTCTGGGGAGCACCGGGTCATCGAATGCAGCAGGTCCTTCCTTACAACCACTGGTTTGTTGGCTCACGACAACTAAGCCGTGTGTGCAACAGCCAGTCCTTCCTTTTGCTTGTTGCCTTGTTTATATTTATTTCCTACTTCATTCCCCTAAGACTGTAAGGCAACTTATAAAAATGAGTAAAACGTTATTAGGAAAATCAGCATCATGCAGAGGCGAAAATACACTCAGGACTTCCCTGGTTTTGTGCTGCAACCTTGGTTTTGAATGTGTCTTAGCATTGACTTTGAGCTTCCTAGTAGTAAAGGGAGAAAAAAACGAACAGAAGGGAAGGACTATACCAGTTTTTAAGAGAGATTTTTTTTTCCCCCTAGTACTTGATTCCAAAAGAAATTTCTGAAAGCTCTGATGGACGGGCAGGGGGTCAACATGATAGCCACTCTTCCTGACCATAATTTTATGATCTAACGGTGTGGTTCTCATCTGGAGGAATGCTACTGCGTCTCTGGGTAGAGGCTGGAGACACTACGAAACACCCCACAGCCCACAGCACAGGTGCCCAGAACAAAGAGTTACCTACTCCAAAACATCAAGCAATAGGGCTGAGGTTGAAAAATTGCTCTAATGTGAAGTTTTTATCTGATTTCTCAAGGACCTTTTACATTGGAATCACCCAGAGGACTTTTAAAAACTCTATCCTCGTAAGCCCACTCCCAGAGAGTCTGACTTCATTGGTCTAGAAGGCAAGCCGGGCATCAGAAGTGCCCCAGGCGATTCCAGACAGGGCCGAGCTAACATTCTCGGGTGGGCGTGCTGGACCCAAGACCGGAAGTTTGAAAATCACCTCCAAGGAGTAGAGGGGTAGGACGGGTCTCAGACTCACTTCCCTCAATGTTACCTTTTATAACGGGGCATGGAATGATGACCTGAACTCTGAAGTAGCCTAGCAACCAATCACTAGTTTAGGGAAAAGGGGGAGATGACCCAGAACCTCGCCACCCTTACACCTGGTCCGGGATTGGCAAACTCAGTGAGACAGAGACCCGGCCCCGCGGGGGCTCTGGCAACCCAGAGAGCAAATGCCCCCTCGCCTGCCCCAACGGTTGCCTGGAGGGAAAGCAGCCTGTGAGGCCAGATTGCCCCGTGTCTCAGGAGGAGCCAGCAATCCGGGTGGGGACGTGCCATGTGCCAATTTCTAAATGTTGGCAACCTACTCCATTTTGCATTCAAACTCCCCGCCACGTGGGCCATATGAGACACGCTTTTCAGGCCAGGTCCGACTCTGGGATTGCCGATTTTGAAGTTTGGCATCGATTATCCCTTTTTTTTCTAATCATTCTCATTCTATTTAAAATGTTTGTTTTAAAAGAATTGTGTGATTTTTGTATATAAAGGTTTAAGTCGTGCTTTGTTGTCAATTGATATCACCTGCACTTTCAAAGTTGCCCTGCGGCCTTCCTAGTCAGGCTGCTTCAGTTGACCAACAATCTGCCGAATGGATGTGCTGTCTGTTAGTCCACTAATGATGAAGGATAACACATGGTAGAAAGTCCGTATTCTCTGTTGCGCGTCAGATAATGGTCTATTCTATGTTGTTCATGGAAGCCAGATCACTATGCTTTTGGAATCATGCAAATGGGTTGACATTCTACATGGAAAGCTGATAAGCGCGGTCAGGGTTCCAGCCCAAGTGGAAGGAAGTGGCATCAAAGACAGCCTCTCCGGATCCCCCAAGGGCTTATTAGGCTCCTTGGAGAAGCCCTGGGTCTGTTCCAGAACCCAGACAAGGAATCCACTGACCCCTCAAGCTCTCCTCTATAGAGCATGGCAGCTCTGCCTTGGGGGGGGGGGGGGCAGCATTGCCGAACCCTTGAGAAAGGAAGTTTGGAAGTCCAGATCCCACTAGAGAACACCTGCAAACGCTTCTTCACTTAGCTTCAGCCGGCCAGAGCCTCTCACCAGCTCCCTTGTGTGGAGGGAGCTCTACCAGACGCAGTGAAACTTCTGGAGTCCAAGGAAGAGGGATAATTTAGGGCAAAATGACCCAGCATGGGTTTCTGGCAGGCTCCCAATGCTCAGGTCTGGCTGGCACCAACTGCCTGGGTGAGCGCCTCCGGAGGCTGAGGAGTAGCCACGACCATCTCCGCCAGATTCCTCGGTAATGAAGTCAGCTGTCAACTCCTTGGGGGGAAAAGCACAGAGCCCCTTTATTTCCAAACAGGTGTTGCAGCATATTAAAGGTTGAATTCCATCTTATGCTCACATCCTGAATGAGCCAGTTTGCAGGCAAGCTCAGTTCTTTCTGCAAAGAGGGAAACTTGGCAATGCTGGAGGCTGAGTACTTAAATGGCAATCAACTTCTGGCTCATATCAATTAATTCCTTCATGGACTTCTGCCTAAGTATAGCATCTTGAATTCCCAGCTGCGGAGGCTAGGAAAGGCAGCCCAAACAGCGCACACCGCGATCTAGGGGGCGAGCACACCGGTGAAGTGATAAAGGCTGTTGTGATCTCAGGGCAATGATGGATGCCGACTTGGGGGCTCTCTCTTTGTTTACCTGCAGACTACAGGGCGGGACATACGCCTCATTCTCTAGATGGGAAATTCTTCAAGAAAACTTCTGCTAAGTCTAAGTGACATCATTCTGAGGGGAGTTCCCTCCTTCGAGCTTTAGAAGATCCAGATCCAAAGTGACTGTGTGATGTGGAAGCAGAAAGGGCACTAGGGAATCAGACGGGCTTCGTTGTCACTCAGACATCAGGAAAGGCTATTCAAAAAATGGCCCTTAGCCTAAGGAACCTCCTAGAGTCTTCTCCATCTCCGTCTCACACGAAGGAGGAGCTTCTTGATCAAGACATGTAGCCAGACTAAGAGTGAGTATTGGTGGTACCATTGGAGATTGAGCAATCCTTCATCCGGTCTGTGCAGACTACAGTTCAGACCGTGACATTGACACGGGGATGTGAATTTCACACGCCTCGCATCTCAGGCGGGCTTGCCTCATCTAATGAGCTAACACCGCGGCTCTCACCAAGGTGTAGCCAATGAAAGTCAGGCTCGCCTGGCAGAAGCAAAGTCATCCCTTTTTTCTCCCCTGCATATGAAACATCCCTGGTGTGTCTCCCTCCTTGCCCTCCTTTCCTGAGCCAGGGGAAGATTTTATTCCCTTTTTCTGGAGACAAATTCTTCAGTTCTCTAAGGGTCACGCACCGCCCGATATAGCAGCCACTAGCTATTTAAATATGTGGCTCTTTAGATTTAAAATAATTTAAATTAAAATTAAAAATTCAGTTCATCAGCCTCACGAGGAGCTCTTCAAGTGTTCATTGGCCACGCGGGGCTGGTGGCCTCTATGGAACAGCACAGGTATGGCACATTCTCCTCACCATGGAAAGTTCTATCAGGCAGTCCTGTGATTCTAGCCCACCCCTCTCAGCTCCTTTGAACCCTCGCATGTACAGAAGCCCCTGTTTCTCTAGTTGCTTTAGTATACTTCCTCCCATCTGCGTACCTTCCTCCTGTCTTCAGATGTGCACAGGTTTCTTCTCTTCAAAAATAAATCAGAACAAGACAAAAAACCAGCCTTTTTTCTTGACCCTGAAGCCTCCTCATAAGACTGTTTTATTTATTTCCTTCATTTTCTTCCAAATTTCTCAAACCTGTGGTCTGCCCCACATCCTCCATTTCCTGACCGCTGACTCACTCCTTCCTCACCTGCGGGCTGCCTTCCATCAATATCCTTTTACTGAAAATGTGTTCCCAAGGTCACCAGTGGCCTTCTTGCCGCCACCCCCCACCTAGTCCCCCTTCCCCTCTGCCTTTCAGTAATTTAGACCATCAGTCACATGGTCCCATGTTCCTCCTGCTTGGCAAGATTTCTCATGTTTATCCTCTCCTTTCTATTTCCAATGACAAGACCCTCGGAAGAACCTTCTCGTCGACTTACTTCTGACCTCGCCCCTCTCTAGCGCTTGTTGTATGTGGCCACCATGCTAATCTTTATAAACACTTATTTCACATCATTTTCTCATTCAACAAATACCAAGGACTCCCAGAGTAATGGAGTGAAAAAAGGCACAGATTCAATGGAGTTTGAGTCTTTTTCTGCCACTTGCTATCTCTGCAGGCTAGACCAACTTACTTTGCTTTTCTCTTTCCTTCTTTGAGGGTAAATATACTGACACGTTTTTGTAGGATTTTTGCCAATATTATTATCAATGGCTAAAAATACCTGATTTATCAGATGCCCCATATAAGAAAGTTATTGCTTTGAACATTATTTAATATAGGCTTTTTACATGTTGACTCTAGAATCACTGTCTTTTCTCCATTGCACCTCTTACCCTCCGATTCCCCCACTATTCCTTGACGGTCTTTCTTCCATGCACCACTTTCCCATGTGTCCTGCTTATGAAGGCGTGGAGTAATGGTCTATTGTCCTCTATAAAAGGTACGTAGTCCTTTGACTTTCAAGAGTGTTTTCGCCTTGCCCAATGACCCACCAGGCTTAGCCATCCAGCTTTAACCCGGTTCAGTCAGTCAGGTCAGAGCGTTCTCCTTTGCCCGTCTGCTCTACTCCTTTCCTTTCTTGTTCACTTCCATGGATACCCGCCCCCACACGCTCTTCCTTTTTCCTCTCCACTCACCTCAACCTTGCACAGGCTTCTGGTCACAAACCGAGCCCTTCTTCCTCCATGAATCCCACACCAATCTATACCATTGCTTCCTTTCTAGAAATTCCTCTTGCACTTACAACCTAGCTTGGCAATTCATGGCTTCCTTGAAGACTCACTTGTCTTTCTAGCTGGACTGTAGTCTTCCTAGGATGCAGGGTCTGCTCTCTGTATTTGTTTTTACCCGCCCTCAGGGATGCCACCTCACGGAAGTTCACATAAGCACATGCAGATGAGCTCGTGGCTTGTCTGTAATGCTCGGCCATCTCAGGGTGACGTGCCCAGCCATGCTGTTTGCCCACTCAATGCCAGATACAAAGGATGAGGGGGAAAGACAAGACCCCTGTTCCCCAGAAAGCCACAATCACAGTCACCGGATACTCCGTCTCAACTTCTCAGTCAGAAGTTGCCATCATCCTCATTAACCAGGCAAGGAAGGGCATAGGGGACTTGATTTGTCGCCACAAGACATTGGAGTTGAGCATCCAAAATGCCTTTCTCTTTTATCTCTCCGATGACAATGATCCCGCTGATGTGTTTAGCTTCAAAATCCCGCACTCCACTGCTCCTGGACGCGGGGCGGCATGCTGAAAGGAAGAAAATCAAGGAGATGGGGTCCACACCAGACTGACCAAAATCGTTTCTTATCATGACTGGAGTCTTGCCCTAGACAGGCTCATCTATGCACATTCAAAATGAAGGTTAAAACAGCATCCAGAAAGGAATCTGAAAAGTACCAGATCCATATGCAAATCCAAGCTACAGCCCATTCCTTCTTTAAAGCAACAGAGATGTTGACTGTGATTACAGATAATAAGAGCTTTCCTTCTGATGAAATGGGCATATACTGAACTGAGCGTGCACTATATTCCCTTGACAAATATATTTACACTCAACTCAGAACATGGAGAGAAAAGAAAATGTCAATAGTTGACAGATTCTTGGCCTATGGGGTATAATCCAGGAGCATAATAAATTCATTTAAGCTTGGTGTTGAATAAATGCATGTTAGGCCTGTGCATTTTTTTTTTTTTTTGGCCTTTCCTCCAACACATTGTTTGAATACAATGTCACGTTTCTGTGTGTTGCACAGTCTAGTGTTGTCAGCAGAGACAGGAACCAAGCTAATCCTTTGGGTCAAACCTGGGGTAATTTTCCCTAATGAGTAAAGATAAGAATCAGAAAAGGACACCATATAGGAAAATGCCTTATTGCCAAATGTTGATGCGTCACTATTTCACACTGAAATATGGGCCTCAAGAATGCCAGACACTGGGAGGTTACAAAGTCTAAAAGAAGATGTATTTCCACAGAAGATCTTAAACATGCTGATTAAGGGATAAGCTTAGTTGAGAGGATATAAACCACATAAAAAGCCACCTCTGTTTAGAAGCTGGATACCGCTCCCTTCTCCTCATTAATATAGTTCTCATCTCAGCCAAATTGGATGCGAAGATACATTCTTTATCCCTGGCAGATCTTGCAAGATAGCGAACATTTCAGACTTCGCGTGTGAAAGCATGACATATTGGTTAAGACTGAAAATAGCATGTTTCTGGTAGAGTTCAAGTATATAAGAAATACTACACCCCACTGTTTTTGTAAATGCCAGAGTTCCATTGAGTCGAGACAGATGGTAGCAGGCAAAGATGCAATCTTATAATCAAAAGCTAAAATATGTCAAAAATATGTTAGCAAGCAAAATATAGCAGGTTACTAGCTTCTCATGTCATGACAGCTTGCAAAACATGTTAGGATGTTGAATCTCTAGTTATGTAAATAAAGTCACAGTAAACAGAGCAGCAGTGACTGGTGTGAGGACTCACGTTATCGATGGTCCCCTCACGGCAGTTTGGTGAAAAACCAAGTCAAGGTGCCCCAGATAGACAGGAGGACGTTCCACGGTATCACATGTGGGGATCCATTTTCCTTCCACGAGTAACAAGTTTCTCTGTGATACCTAAAAGCTGTTTAGCTAAATTACAAGAGGCATTCAAATTTCCCAGAGAGAATTGTAAGGATTCCGTTGAGAATCATCAGGCCATTTAGCTCAGAGAAACGAGAGGGTGAGTGTTATTTTGTGAAAATGAAATGTACCCAAGGCTTTCTGTCTATGTCAATCTCATTGCAAGGAGGTTTCCTTGACCACAGGATGACAAGGCGTGGATACCCCTGGAGAATGAGCTTGACCATAGGTCGGCCTGGGCTTCTTATTGTCTTGGCTAATATTTGGTCAGGGCTGTGGAGAGGGAAGGCAGTGTCAGTCATGGTTGGGGAAAATGGAGATATTTTTATTGAGCACCTACCATGGCCCAGGCACTACCCTGCTGTCATATCAAACTAGACCCCTTGGCCCCTGAGATGGAGGTGATCACTTTGGTCAGTCCATGCCCACGGGAAGTTCAACTCCAACCTCCCCCATTCTTCTCTCCCTGCTTCAGCAGCCAGGGAATCCAGGGCAGGAAGAAGGTGGTAGAGAACTGGCCTTATGTTCTCACGCCGGCATTGCCTCCTCTGGCTCTGGGGTCCTACTTTAACACAGCCTGTCTCCCCAATGCAGGTTATACCGAAGACACAAAAGTCAGCTCTGCTCTTCAAGCTCCATGGGAAATCAGTTGGGGAAACATTAATGTACCAGAGAACGCTGCACTTCAGAGCAAGAAATCTTTGATAAGCTCCTTGGGTTGGAGAGGGAGGGTCCAAAGGTCTGCACATATAGACGTCTGCACAAAAGACGATAATTCGATTTTTGGACATAAGACAAGACAAGGGATCTGTGCTGTTGTCGAGGAGGAACCAGCCAGGCTGGGCTCTGCACTGGAGAAGAAAGGGCCAGAGTAGGCAACCAGCCTGGTTGTGTGGCCACCGAGGAAGGACCGTGGAGACCAGTGGTGCCTAATGCATAGCCCTAAGTTTTGTTTTGTTGGTGTGGTTTGGTGGTTGTGGAGGACTCAGTAAGGTGAAATTTCTCCACGAAATCCTCAGTTAAGGCATTTTGCTCACGAATGCTTCAGGGTGAGTGCCTTCTCCAAGGAGAGCTCAACCAGAGGCGGGTCCATTCTCTGCCTCATGCACGGTGACAGCAGACACACAGGCAGGAGACGGAGAAGAGAGGATGGCCGGCATCTGCCATCTGCATTGCCCACAGCAAACAGCATCTTCAGGAAAGCACTCCTGAGAGAAATAGACATACTCAAAGGCTGGGCTGGGTGACCGAGGTGTGGCTGACACGGCAGTGGCTTAGGTTCCAGTGGACATTCCACATGACACCAGCTGCCAAGGTGTCCTCAGCCAGCTGCCTGCGAGGTTCACAGCTGCTCCTCACAGAACGCCCCACCTCACACCATCCCCCACCTTCTCTCTCCTCCATCTTTTCCAGCCTCCTTCTCTTCCCCTCATTTGAGCAAAAGCAAGTTCTCCCAATGTGCTCCCGGACAGCTTGTGCGTAGCTTTGCCTTTTGCAGATGTGTCTGCCCTCTGGGTCTCTCCCCCACGAGGCTTAAAAAGCATTCTCATACGAAGTCTCTCCCTGCGAGAAGTTCCGGTGCTAGGGGTTAAAAAAACAAATTTTACATCCAAACTGCCTATGTGCCTTCCTAAATCCATACAACCATGGAAAATGTCCTATCCCCATTTTATGAGTGAGGAAAGAAGGCTCAGAAAGGTAAGGCAACTTACCCAGGGCCTCACAGCCAAGTAGAGGCATGATCCAAAATTGAGGAATATATGTGAGAATAAAAGGAAAAGAAAGTACAAGTACGTATTTGTGTGATACGTATTTACGCATCAGCTGAAGACCAAACGTACTTCTGTCCTAAATGCAGAATAACTATGAACATTTATTAAGTAGCATCCTATTTGGCATTCCATTGAGAAAGATAATCATTTATAAGACCAAATAAGACCTCTTGACTGCCCTACAGTATCATTCTGTGAGAAAAAAAAAAAAAAATGGACTCACGGTGGGCCCCTGCTAAGTAATATATGAAATATGCAATTCGCACATTCCGGTAAAATTGAAGCAGGTGAACTCTAACTGACAGGAAGTAATGAGTGTAATAAGCCAAAGGGAATACCTCCGTTTAAGCAGCCATATGCTTTAGCTATCAATCGGTGTGTAGACCTAACGGTGCCCACTGCATAATTCACCTGGCGGTTCTTTTCCTAAGTACACCTCAATGGACTTCGCCCCGTGGGTCCGGCCAATGTAGGAGATCTTTGGGGGACTCTTCCTCTGAGAAAGGCAGTTTAGGGCTTTGTGAGCTCTGAGGGAAGCCAAGAGGGGCGATAGTTGGTGAGGGTCATGGAAGGCCATGTGGTGGAGTCCTGGGCTCCCGTCCTGCTACACGATTTCAGAGATGGTGCAAGCTCTCGGGGCTTTAGTTGCTTTATCTCTAAAATGAGGGAAAATGAGTAGTAAGACTACTGTGAAGATTAAATTGGACACAGAGGGACGCCTGGGTGGCTCAGTTGGTTAGGAGTCTGCCTTCGGCTCAGGTCAGGATCCCGGGGTCCTGGGATCGAGCCCCACATGGGCTCCCTGCTCAGAAGCTCCTGTTTCTCTCTCTGCCTGCAGCTCCCCCCGCTTGTTCTCTCTCTCTCTGACAAATTCATACCTAAATAAAAAAATAAAATAAAAAATAAAAATTAAATAAATAAATCACACACAGATATAGTACACCCAGCACAATGTCGGCCAGCTAGTCGGTGCTAAATAAACCGAGTTCCTATTCATTACTAGCAGAGTATTCTTTTAGCCTAGGAGCTACCAAGAGTTGGAGGAACAGTGGTTCATCACCATCAGATTTTATCAGGTGCCATGCAAGATACTAGCATTGCAGAACTGACAAGATACCGTCTTTCACCCAATTAGCAAACTGAACATCCGGGGAACAGAGAGCCTACATGTGACCCTTTGTGATCATTCTTATAGCGCTCTCTAAGTAGATTCCATCGGCCATCAGTTTAAGCCACCCCAAAGGCACCGATACTAGTAAAATTGAGAGAAAGCGACTTTTCAATAAACTGATAGCCACGGTTTCGTAAGCTACCACCTAAATGGGTCACCAAAAAATAAATCCTCCAAAGAAAAAGCCGCTAAAGGATAAACGATGTCAGCCTTTCTCCTTGGCGATGCTGGCTTGCCTCCAGCCAGGCCCAAGTGACCTCAATTATTTAGCACAAGTCATCAGAGCTAAATCAAATCCATGCGCAGTTCGGGTGGCTGGGGCTCCATCCAGGAAAGCTGCCCGCGCTGAGAGGCAATGGACAAAGCCTGCTGACATCTATCCAGATCATATCTGAGCTCCCGGCAAGAAGGAAATGCCACCACCATCTGCCTCTGTTTGCGATGACCTGAGAATAAATAAAAATTAACCTTGGTCCTTGAATGAATCAGGGAGCTTATCAACACTTCCTTTGTGTCTCTAATGACTATTGTGAAACAAGTTAACAATGGATTTTGGAGGGACAGGGCAGGAGGGTCATTGTTCTAAATGGCTCTTTATCAGGCTTGGCGCTTCCCCACCTACTTTTCTCGCATCACGTGCCACCGGCAAGGCCCTTTGTACCCGGCATTGGAAAGAGTGAAAAATAGAGACAACGGATTTTGAACCCAGCAAGGGCTCAAAACCTCACCCCATCACTGGGGAAGAAAGGAGAAAATGGAGGAAGGGAAGGAGGGAAAGAGGGCTGGAGACAGGTAGGAAAGGAAAATCATGGTGTCCAGAAAATTAGTGGGGACCGATCATCAGTGGGGAGCTCCAGGGGGCTGCCTCTGGCCTCCACCCAGTTGTCAGTCAATAGGCTGGCTTCTGTACTCACCGCAGAACATCCGACCCCCTTCTTCAGTCCTCCCAGCAACCTCATGATGGATGAATCTCTTATGTTACAGGTGAGGCTATAATCTCAAAAGCCATAAACACAACTTGCCCAGGACAATTCAGCAAGGGAACGGAAAGACCAGGACTTGAACCCTGAAGTGGCTGATTCCAAAAATCCAAGCTTTTTCCATTCTTCTGCATTGATTCTCTGTGGCCATGCCACCGGGCACTGGGGGGAAAGCCATTATTAGCCATTAACTTTATTTCGAACTAACAAGCTAGTCACTTAGCAAGGCCCTGAAGAAATGGAACAAGGTAGCAGCGCATTTTGATTGGCTTAGGAGATGGAGGAGGGGGAGGGGTGGGGAGGGCTTTGGAAGAGCAGAGGGGAAATAGCTCCAGATTATGGGATGCTAATTTAAGCTTTATTGGTTCTGGCGTTTGCTGGACCTCTGAGCACACGCAGGCTTTCCTCAGAAAACACTGCCACAGGTGCCTCGGCGCCGTGTGTAGGATGTGTTATCAAGGGTGGAACGGGCCAGAGCCCTCACTGCTCAGAGCGTGCGCGGGTAGGAAGAGATTCAGGGTGTATTTTTCATGAACTAGTTTGAGCTGGAGCTAGGCCAATTTGGCCATATTTTTTTAAAAATCTGCATGCCATGTAGAAAATGCAAAGAAGAAGGAAAAAGATGTTTTGATCAAATGGTTCCTACGATGGGCCTCTCGAAGACCCAGTCAGAGTTGTTAGGCGATCTCCATGGTCAAAGTCGGGAGGAATGGGTACACCTGGGGCGCCGGTGTCCAAACTTGCCACCAATTTTCTTTCAAGTGATAATTCTAAATAAATATGTGTGAATGCTAGTCCCAGAAATCTGAGTCAGCTGCAGAGAATTGTTGGCTATAAATATAATTGGACGCTTGGTGAGCTGAACCAGCCCTTTCTGAAACTTCTTTTGTTTTGTTTCACTAACATTGTTTTCAACAAAGAGGGAGACATCCCTTGCATACTGACATATGGTACCTTCTATTTATAACAAGATTAACAATTCATTCACACCTTGATTGAATCCTCCTTTATTGAGATGTCACAACAGATTCTCACAGTCTGCAAAGGGAAAGACTTACAAATGATAATATTATGACAGGCAAGACACCTAAAAGTAAATGAATCATAATTGATGACAATTAGAAGGAGCTCAGCACAAACACAGAATCATAGCAGTGATGGCGAGCAGAATTCATCTCTTGCGAGGGAAGGATTGCTGTGGAGAACTTCCGCTGAATTTTTATTGAGAACTTCAAATCCATTCAAACCTATTCATTCAGAGCTTGCTTTCTTATTAATGCATGAAGGGCCTTCATGGTTTTAGGGCTTTGGCATATGTCTATTTTCTGGCCCACAGCTCCACATGAGCTCCTTATTTTAGAAGGAAAGACCCAATGGGTCCTTCTAGACGCTCTGGCCAGAAGCACAGTCATCATCTTTGACACCTGCCTCTCTCTTTCACACCACATCAACCAGCAAGACTCCTCAATGTTACTTCCACAAGATTTACTGACTCTCTCTGTTTCTCACCCCCCATACTGGTCTCACTTCAGACGGAGCCGATGTTGTTTCGCCTCAGAGCTATTGCTTCCTCCCTGGCCCCATGTCCCCAATCGATTACCCAGAGTAATTTTTCTAAAGTGCTTAAGATTCCTCTATGGCTCCCAATTGCTCTTAGCAAAAGGGGTCGATATCGAGGTCCTATAGTCCTGCCTAAGAGAAAGCACTGTGTAGTGATGAGAGCAGACTCCAGTGCAAGCCTTCCTTCTACCAGATGGGTGACCTTGGGGAGGTCATTTAGCTTCTGTGGCCTTCAGTTTCGTCATCTACAAAAGGAAGATCATAATAGTATTTACCGTACGAACACTAGTTACTCATCAGTTACTCAGTATTTACTTGTTAGTTTCTTATCCCTCGCTAAACCAGAAGTGCTCTTCTCCTGCCTCGTTTAGCCCCCGGCAAACTCTCTCCATGCAGACCTTCTGCTCTTAGCCCCAAGGGCTGCTTCTCAGTCCCCCCGCCCCATGCCCCGGGGCCTATACAGGGGGACTAGCTGTTCCCTCTGACCGGGAATCACCATCAGTCCGTACCCTAGTCCTACCCTCCTACACACGCTGCTGGGGAACTCCTAGTCATTTGTTTGGTCTCTGCTTTACTATCACCTCCTCAGGGTGTACCCTTGACTACCTTGACTGTTCCCCCCCTTCCCTACAGCCGGGGCAGGATTGCTTTGTAAAACAGTCTCCTTACACTCTGTACTTCCTTTGGTAGCCCTTAACATATCTGAAAAATTGTGTTCTATTTTTCTGCTGAATGCTTCTCTTTCCCTCAATACTGAAAGCTCTGTAGACGATGATGAAGACTGAGTCTAAGATGATGAAGATTGAGCCTAAGGCATTTATTATTGTGTCATCTGGACCTTAATTTGTTGGATGAATGAATCTAATTCACACCCGCTCCCTCGTTAACAGATAATGTTAGTTGACTTTCTGTGGTAGGCAGAACTACTACTGAACCCAAGTCTGTCTGCCCGATGCTCAGCAAAGCCAGTCACTGAGACATCAGGTTTGCAGCAAGGGAAGAGTGTATTCTAGAAGCAAACCAAGTAAGGAGACGGGAGGACAAGCCTCAAATCCGTCTCCCCAAAGGGGGAGAGAGGAAGTTTTTTCTAATCGTAAGGGTTGAGATTACATATGTATTGATGAAAAAGGCAGGGGAATCGATGGCTATTCATGGGGAAGGCAGAGCGTGCACATCGAGTAAAGGAGCATGTAACATACACCCCAAGTTCATTTTGGGGTGCAGACTTAACATCAGAATGAGGCAAAATTTAGCCCCTGATATCAGGAGGTTATCTTAAGAAGAAGAAGGGGCTATGGGCATGCTCCGAGAACCAATATAAATTGGACAGGGTCTTGGGCTCACTGTCTTGGGTAAGAAATGCAGGACATCGCTTGTTCATAGGCTGGAATCATATCAGTTGACCTTGAGTCCAGGCTTCTGCAGACCCAGCTAGCAGATTTGTTCGCGGGGTCAGAAAAGACACAATAGCTGATAAGGGAGAAACAGTTCACTGAAAAACAAGCTTTAAACTTCCTGCTAGTTTTAACCTCATTAACCCTATGGGGCACAGTTTCAGAAGAATGGCTCCCAAAGATGTCTACATCCAAATCCCCGGGACCTGTGAATATATTCATTTAGAAGACAATGTGATGTGATGAAGTTAAGAGTCTGGAGATGGAAGGGCGCCTGGGTGGCTCAGTCGATTAAGCATGTGACTTAGGCTCAGGTTACTTATCTCAGGGTCCTGGGATCGAGCCCTGAATAGGGCTCCCTGCTCAGCATGGAATTTGCTTCTCCCTCTCCCCCTGACTCTCCCCCAACTCGTGCACTCTCACTCTCTCAAATAAATGAATAAAATCTTAAACAAAAAAAAGTCCCGAAATGGAGATTAGCCTGGACTATCTGCATGGATCCAATGTAATCACAGGTCCTTATAAAAGGAAGTCCGGAGTCCGGGTCAGAGTGGCGCAGCACAAGAAAGACTTCCCCGGCCATCGCTGGCTTTGCAGGTGCAGAAAGGGGCCATGACCCAAGGAGCATGGAGAGAGCAAGGAGCTGATTCTCCGCTAGCACCTCCAGAAGGAACCAGCCTTACTGACACCTCGATTGTAGCCCTGGGAGACCCGCTTCCGACTGCTGACCTCCAGAGCTATAAGATAATTAGCTTGTTGTGTCTTAAGCCACCGACTCTGTAATTCGTTTCAGCAGCCATAGGAAATTAATACGCTTACCCACGGTCCGAAAGACCACGGCCGAGCCCAGGCCAGAATCTGAGCATCCAGACCTCCCAGCACCACCCCCCCATTCTTTCCATGACACTCCCCTGCTTCTGCCTCCCAAGGCTTAGTCGGTTTTCCAATCTGCTCTCGTCTTGTTTTTCAGAGGAAGAAATCATTAGAGATACAGCAGCTTGCATCCAAGAGCCTGTGCACGAGGCCAGCTCCACAGATGTGTGTGTGCGAGGGAAGGTGTGCGGAACCGGAGCGCTCGGAACAGCCTCCTAATAGAATCCCAGGGGAGGGCCGGAGGTCCCAGGCTGGCCCCGCTCCTCCGCCCGCGCCTCCTGTCCGCGGTGCACAAAGCCCGACAAGGTCTTCCTCATGTGTCAGAGCGCTCCCTCTTTTCAGGGCTGTTTGTTATTGTCTCTGCCATCACAAGTTTAAAAAAAGAAAGTTAATTAAATATGGAACAAGACTGAGCAACATCTTTTAAACCATCATGTCATTAGAACTGGAATCCTTGGAGAGCGGCCTAAAAGGGGTTTGAGAACAATGACTGTTCAATCAGATATTTATGGGCACAGTTATGTAAACACACTCTTTATTGTCTATGTATATTTAATATAATTATCAGTTTTGTAGTTGGACTCTCCGGAGACCCAACAAATCACAGTGTTGCTTTGAAAATGTCAGCAGAAAAGACAATTATGTTGCTAGCAAATATTCATAAATTATATTAAAAAGTCCTGTGGAAACGTCCCCTATGTTGCAGAATCCTTCGCAGTAACTGAACAATCCTCTTATTTCTTTGATTTAAGGGTGGTTTTCGAAGCAAGAAGGTTCTTTGGGAAACTTAAAGGCATGAGCCTGGCAAAGGAGCAGGCTGGCCTTGAAGACGAGCAGGTCTAGTCCAGGAAGTGAAGACAGTCCACTCACCATTTTCCGTTGGCCAGCTCTCCATGACCCGCGAATGTGCACGCGTCCAAACAGGTACGTGTAGACACCTGCTCGGCTCCCCGACAGGCAAAGTCCCTCTCTTAAAACACCCCACTCTAGAGAGAAAACGCATTCAATCTGTTCGGTCTTTTAACACCTCTTAGAGCCATAACTCTTTCCTATGATATTTTTCTTCAGCAACTATTTGCGGTATTCCCCATTTTTCCTCTCTTATCATGTTTCCTCTCATTATGCGCACGCAGAAATAGGTGGAGAATTGGGGAGCTGCTCAGTAAATTAGAATGCACCAGGCTCTTGCTAAACCAATATGAGTGGTGCAGGTTGATAAACACCTAGTAAGCAGCCACAAATCACTTCTATTGCAAGATATACAATCTGCAAATCAACATCTTAATTAGCTGCTAATGACATTTGGAAGGAAAGGTTAATGTTAAGCGCACAAAAGCAGTGTGGTTAGAAAAAATTAGACTTTCCTGCCTTCTTATAAAAAAATTAAAAAAGGAAAGAAAAGCTATATCCCGTGATTATAGTGGGTGTTATAAATATACATGTATTGGCAATTTGAAGCATCTTAATTATATGGGGCCTGTGTTGAGAGGCTACCTTGCATGGATGGAGTTCAAAGCGCGTTGCCTGTATCTCATTTATCCTCAAAATACCTCTCTGAGGGTGAGTGTCTACAGGCAAAATGAAGCGAAGAGTTAAGGCAATTATCTACATAATTCAAACCCAAACCCCTGTTCAGGAACTATAAGTGGGGTTTCTGAAGAGATTGAATTTTTCTGATTGGCTTTCTTTGTGAATCAAATTCCCTGGAGACTGAGTCCTTCTTGCACTGCCCTGTCCCTAAGCAGACAGCCTAAGGGAGCGAGGGCACCCGGACAGTCACCTCAGTTTGAAAGGCTGATCCCTGTCGCATGTTCAAGGCCATGTCTCCCTAGTCAGGGAGCTGGGTGTCCCTTTGCCTCCCTCTCTGTAGCCCAAGGGCCAGCTTTCAGATCGGACCCTGCCTACCCCCGCACTGCTCTGCTTTCCCATCCCGAGTCCTTCCTGCTCCCTCCGGCGCTTAGTCCCGCCCACCTCTTCCCTTCCCTCACAGCTGCTCCTTGGGTCCAGCTCCTCCTGGGAACTTCCTTCGATGAAGAGCGAAAGAAGTCTTTTTTTTTTTTTTTTGATACATTAGGTTGGTTTGCTGATCATTTTTACCATAACTTGTTAGATATTATCTGTGTAATTTCAATTCCGATGGCGGGAGCTTCGGCTTGCCTTCCCCTTGTCAGAGCGCCCCATCTATTTCAGGGTGCAGCTAGGGGTGCACCTGGCATCAGGTCATCATCGGCACCATCATTCTCCACAGGTGACCCCTGCCCTCCCCTCGGCCCGTCTATGTCCAGTGGCCAACACACCTGTCCCTTAGTTTCCCACACTAGCTCTTGCCCAGAATTCCCCATGGGCGATGTGCAGGGAATGCGATTTCCCGGGAGCTTTGGGGGCAGGGAGGGCACTGGAGCCACTGAGTAGGCAGTGACCCATCTTCCGGGACCCCTAACAGCCCTCCTGGTATTGCAACGGCAGGCTCTGCAGCCAGTGGGCCTTGCGGTCCCCAGGCCCCTCCCCCACGACCCTCAGCAGGTAGAACAAGGGGGATATTTTTCTCCATATCCCTCTCTGAGCCCTGCCTCCTAAGACTTCACTAACTGTCCCGGGATACATCCCAGAGTGGTTCCCAGGGGACTGGTCATTTCTTTTAGGGGACATCCCACCACAACCTGCAGGGGCGGGACACCCACCCCTCAAGATACGACCAACTCTCTGTCATGAGTACATTTTCCAAGCTCGGCTCAGCTCAGGTCCCTTTCAGTCTCCTACCCAAAGGAGGGCAAGTCCCAGGCCCGGGTGTCCTGGGGCTTTCCTCTCCTCTGCACTGCAGCCCCAAACAGACTTTTTCAAAGAAAAACACAAGACCCCCAAAGAAAACACAACCTATACACACCGGGTAGTCTACAGTTCATCGTTGAGACAGAGACAGTTGTTTTATAAAAACTGCATCTGTCTCATTCCTTGCTTTGTTCCCAGGGCCTAGCAGAATGTGGGGGCACACCAGCCACCCTCATGTCCCACCTGTGGATGGGAGGGTTCTCTTAGCTGACATGAAGGACAGCAGATGGAAAAGAGAAGCTACCTGTCTGCTAAAGCTAGCTGAAGTGCACTCCTGAGCTTTATGAATTAGTTTTTACAAATTGACATCCTAGCCATCATAATAATACCTCGGATTTATAGGGCATTTTCCTCCAGACAATGTAGTTTCATATGATTAGTGTGGTGACTCCCATAGCCCGGCTCCAACTGGTTATTATTGGCCACATGTCATAGCAGCACAATTTTCAGGGAATTATCCAGGCCCACCTAAGAAATCGGAGCAAGTGACTTTGAAGAAATGATTCCAGAATCCCACTTGATCTACTCCCATTTCCTGTCAGGATTCAGCCAAATCGGATTTAGTTATCAATATATCGCATTTTAATTATTTATTTTTATGTCTTTCTGCCCACCAGACTGGGGGCTATGTTTAATTTCTCTGCATCCCAAGGGTGGGAAGACTGGGCCGACAAATGCTCAATGAGATATTTGTTGAATGAATGGTGAACGTTAATGTGCTTGCTCTCAAGTTCAATGGGACCAGATCTCAGACCACGTGCATTTTCTTTGCATTAAAGGAAGACTCCCGGGTGTGCACTGAGCTCATTGTTCTATTCGCTGGCATTTCACCTACAGTTCCTCCGTGTCATCTTTACAGAGAAAGGCTATGAGGATATCTTAAGACAGAAGTCAACAACCTATTTGGATATGAGTGCTAACAGAATGGTTGATACCCCTTGGTACCATTTGCAGACTCTAGGCATAGACGAGGGAGAGAGGAAGAGTGGGGGGTGGGGCAGGGGCGGAGAAGAAAGTCAAGGGACCAGACAGGGAAATAGAGAGACCGAGGCAGCAGTATCTGCTGGGCTGGGGCAGCGTGCCACCAAAATTCCCCAGTGCTTCATGGTCACACCTATCACGTGGGTGCTAACCCTGGTCTTAAAAGATGAATGTCTCCCAGCTGGCCTCCCCAAAGTTCATGACTCTCACAGGTGAATAATGGTTGGGTTTAATTAGGACTTGGATCTTTCTAGAGCTTCTTGGGAGGCTCGTCAGGATCCGTGTATGGTGGGAAGATGGATTGGCTACTGGCATTGGCTATTTGGTTATTTTTTATGCAAGCCCTTTTTATGTTAGCTAAACTCTGAACTCCTGCTATTGCTCTTTTAGACCTTCTACCTTTTATAAATAATAAATTTTTTGAAGATTTTATTTATTTATTTTACAGAGACAGCCAGCGAGAGAGGCAACACAAGCAGGGGGAGTGGGAGAGGGAGAAGCAGGCTTCCTGCCAAGCAGAGAGCCCGATGCAGGGCTCGATCCCAGGACCCTGGGATCATGACCTGAGCCAAAGGCAGACGCTTAATGGCTGAGCCACCCAGGCGCCCCATATAAATAATAAATTTTTAAAACCTGGGAATGTGAAGAAACTGCCTTGGGTGCAGATTTAAGGGTATGGAAAGAGAAGCAAGGTGAAGTTAGACCCCCTTCTCCCAAACGCCCAAGACGGAGCTAGGTATCCCCTCCATATGGCCATAGCACGTGCTTTCTTGTGTTAACGAGCCCTGGGAGCTGCCTGCTGCTCGCTGCGTCTCCAGCCTGCAGCTCCAGGGTCAGGAGGTGCTTTCCCACGAGGGGCTCTTTGGTGCCTGGCACCATGCTTGGCTCGAGATCGCAGAAAGCCAGGAATGGTGGAGCCACAGATCAATGGAGAATTAAACACAATAGCCCAAGTTCAGCGGTGAGTTTCAAATATCTCAGAGACAGTCAATGCAAAGTGTCTACCACCCAGTAGCTTCTCCACTAGCACAAAGCATCTCGGTTTTCAGAATTTATAGGAAGTAAGAGTACCTTCTCTGTGCCAGACCTTTCTCGGTTACTATTTCATCCTCACGATAACTGTATGATGTAGGAATTCTTACCGTCGTGCACCAACGAGGAAACCGAAGCAGAGTCTGATCAAAGTTTCCTAAGGGTGGGACTTGAGATCAGATCTGCTCCCAGCTTTGCTTCCCCCTCTCCATGAGGCTAGTTTCTTGAGAAAACTAGGGCCCCCCCTCCTTCTCTTCTTCCTCTTTCTTTTTTTCTCCTTCTTTTTTAATTTTGGGCTTACTGGACATGCTGCCTTTAATGGAGGAAGCATATGTCTGTTAGGGCTATCTTTACATCATAGACAGACAAATATAAAATAGTCACACTCGGCATGTGAAAGGCTGATAGCCTAGCCATATAGATATTTTTATCTTATGCTCTAAATAAATACAGTACTGATGGAAATAAGACCAGGAAAGAAGAAAATTCACTGCTCCAGGAAATATGTAATCCCCAGGCAAAAAGCAACAATTCAGGGGGACTGTCTGGGGGTCGATCATTCTGAGAATCAGTACATTTCTCAGAGTTTCTGGAGAAGAGAAAGAAAAGTGTTATATTACCTAATTCCTTTCTGCCGTTTTGACTGGACAGATTTCCTTACTTCCTGCCTGAAATGGTTATGAGGTGTTGCCATGAGGAATGAGATATCCGTGATGTCTCCTATGTAAGGACAGGGTCACAGGAGGGAGAGGCGAGGGGCTTTGCTCTGCGCTCGTAGCATATGTCACTGTTTAAGCACTCATGGATGAAAGGCTACTGTGTGTATCAAGTCTTATTATTTCGGTAACAAAGTGCATATCATGACGTTCACAGGATGCCTGAAAGCCCCAAGAAATGGGAATTTGTGGTGAAAGGTGCTTTGCCAGGGCTTTGAAAGCCAGTGAGGGGCTTGGGATAGTCTGCGGGAGATCCTGGAAGACCTTGAAGGTGGTGGCAGGTGCAGAAGTGCGCGGATGTGTGTGCATGTAAACATCGTGTGCATGTGTGTGCACGCATAGGTGCGTCTGCATGTGTGTACGTGTGTGTGCTTATGTGCGTATGCATGCATATATCTGTGTGCACGTGTGCATATGTGTATGTGTGTGCGTGTGTATGTGTTCCTAAGACTAACTGCCATAGGGCACGAGCCAGAACTGTAGAGGACAGGTAAAGTGGAGGGCAGCGTAACCACCTCTGGAAATGCTGGTGCCCCAGGGCATTCAGGAAGGACGTAGTGATCCAGGGAAGGGGTTCTGAGATGGGCTTTTGGCATTAAATCTTCATTAGAATAGTCAATAAATTGTCTAGCTCTTTCAAGGGGAACAAAATAAATGCTTCACCACGAATCTCCCATGCAAAGCTAAAGAGAGGGCTACTCTGAGCTGAATTATTGAGGCCCTGTTCTTCAAGATCTCTCTTCTACCCCAGGAAGGGAAGAACCGGCAAGAAACATTTGTGTTTGAGTTGTGGTTTCAACCAAGAAATGAGATCGCGGGCGAGAGAAAACCTTATTTAAATATGAGCTATGTTATAGCATAGCCACATGTCCCACTGTAATTGTATCCCCAAAGTAAGCAAGTAGAAAGTTCCTTTGAAGCAGATGGAGAAAGAGTAGTAGGGTTGGCTTGGGATGACTGTATTGTCCCCTGCTTGTGCCTTCCCTCGTGGGATGCCCCGTCTTGCCTCAAAGGGCCCAAGTGTGAGGGAAGGGAGCCCAATCTCTTGGTCTCACGTTCTGTGTGAACAGATATGGTGCCGGTTGGTGGTTTTCATGAATCTAATCATTCTTGTACCCTATTTTCACGGCTCTTATGTTTCTTGTATCCTATCTTCTTTGACCTGAAGAAGCTACCTTCTGGAGTTTCATTCCCTTTTTCTTGAATGAAAAAACAAACTCCATCTCATGTGATGTTCCAATTAATTAAATCATTAGAATGCTAACGAAAGGAGCATCCGAAAGCAGAGGGAAATCCAAGGACGCGTATGAGAGGTGGTGACAGGGGACAGAGGCCTGGGAAGCAGGCTGGTAATAGAACTTGGAGCAGGATTCCCAAGCAGCCCCTGGCTCAATATATGAAATAAGTTCCTCAACAAAGACAGTGGAGAAGGACTTAATTTAGGAAGCTAAAAAAAGCCTTGTTCCCCTCAGACCACAGAACTTAAGGTCTGTTGAAAGGACTGTCAATCTAGAGGAAAATGTCCTTCCACGAGAGGCACCAAAGTAGGGGTTCCAGTGGAATTATAGGAGCTCAACAGACATGGGGCCATCTTAGCAGTGGCACTGCCATTGATGGGGGTGGAGCCCGTGATGGTGGGAGTGGTTGAAGCCAGGTGCCAGGCGACGACTCTGAGGGTTCCCAGCCTAATGGATGCACTACCCCCTGACCCCAAGAAAGAGTTGAACAGGCCATCAAAAGAGGTCTGGTGAAGCTAGGAGGTGAAATGGAGGTGAGATCTGGAGCTGTTACCTGTGTGTCTTTGAGTGACCCCCAAAGCCACTGTGGAGGCTGGAGAAACCAGAACTTCAGAGCCAGTCAAGTCTCTTGTATGGACAATTCCACTCTTCTCCATTTGTTCAAGCTTCTGCATTCACGCAGCTTCATTTTCTCCTGGGAAAGAAGCTATCTCACCCACAAAGCCTCTCAGCACCTTGTATTCTTCTCTTACCAAAATTTCCATGGGACAGATCACCTCTTTTCTTGTTCCTTTCTTGTTCCAAAAATATGGCACTAGATTTTCTTTCCTGTTTTTCAGACAGCTCTCTATTCTGTGGAGTCAGCGATCATGAAAAACTTTAATTTTCCTTTTTTAGTTGGAGAGAATGTGAAATCAAGGACAGTTTCTATGGTTGGGACATGTTGCCACCTACCCTTTCTTGAAGTCTGCCCCTAGGGGTGGCTACTTCTGGATTGACTCAAGAGATGTCTTGCGTGTATCTAACAGGGAAAGTGTTGGGTCACGAGCAGGTTCCTTTGGACCTTGCTGCAGATAATGGGGACACTGAGTCTGAAGGAGTACCACCAAGACTGAATCCAGCTGCCTTCATTCTGAAGAGATATTCTGATTTTCAAAACTCCCGACAGATGACCTTGTCCGAGGAACGATGTACAGTACAATTTTTCATTTGGAGGATGGCCCGTTTTATAAAATCAAGAGAGTGTCATTTGCGGTGTCTAAAGTCATCCTTAGCGTGATTCAAAGTGTGATTTCATTTAGAAGGTATTGAGTGATTGCTACGTGCCAGGCATCTCACAAAGCTCTAGAGAACAAGAGATAAAAGGCGCAGTTCTCAGGAAGTTTCAGTTAATATATTTGTATGTATTTGTTAATTCACTTAGCTGGGCTCTGCACTGGCTAATGGATGCACTACTGACGCAACGCAGGGAAGGCGCTAGAGTCTTTTCCCTGCGATCATTACAGACAATTCACTGCAACAAATCGTCCCGATCTGGTGGAGAGACAAGGAGTAACAGCTCGAACTCCAGTAGCATATACATGCAGGAGAACATTGATGGCTGCCGGGGGAGACTGCCCTGGGGTGGTGAGCGTGAAGGGTGTTGAGGAAGCTGGTCCGTAAGGGCTCCACGTTGAGAGGAGGGACCCTAGTGTGTGGCTGGCCAAGTACCTTGGTTTCCTGAAGAGTTGTTTCTCTCTCATTTCGGCTGATCCTTTTCATTCAACGAGTCTTTCTTTCCCTTTCCTGATTGCTCCCTGCATCCAGGGAAGACACACAAAATGTCATCTAGAGGTGATTTCTGCCCCGCCAGCCCACTGCTCTCAGGTGTCTGGATGATTGAGTTCGGCAAAGAGCTGTTGGCGATTTTGTGATCATCTCTTACCCCGCTGCTTTTCGTGTTCCCCAGGCGTACCTCTACTCTGTTAGAAGTGAAGGAGCAGAGTTTGGAACTATATCTCATTTCCAAGGAAAGAGCTCAGGGAGGATTGTCCCTTACAACAGCTAATGAGTGTTTGTCTGTGGCATGACTTTAGAAAGCCCGGGTAGCTTGGAGTTTATATAGGAAATTTCAATCAATCTAGGTTTTATTCTGGTTTTTGGCTCCAAGACAGTGATCCCATTGGTCTGTTGTGTCTAATGACCAGAGTTTTATTTCTGTTGTTCCTGCTTTTGGACATTTCTCGGATGTTTGATACTGTTATCTGAGTGTTTTTATGGTGGCTGACAAATGCTTGTATTGGTCTATCTGGAAAAGTACTTCCCTGTTTGAATCTTATTTTTCTCAGTGTACAGGGTTTATTGTTTTCGAACGTCATGCTTCTGCTGTGACCTAAATTGCTTCTCGAAGCACAAGGAATTGGGACAGGAACTCATTTTACTTAGTATTTAGGTAGTTCTTTTGGACAGCATTGTTTTCCAAGGGCAGTCTCAATATGGTATATTGGAGATATTCAGATCATGGCCCAAATTTTCCTATAATGGGCATACAGTCTGTCTCCTGCTTTCTGGTTTTAACATGCCCTTGGATGAGCAAGTATAAAAAGCAGCTATGCTATAGGCTTACAAAAGAACACCTGGGACAAATCCCCTCATAGTTAATACAACACATGTCAGTGTGGGGCCAGGGCTTGATGTGGACGAGGCAGGGCAGGGATTGTGTAAAACACTGGCTCACGACTTTTATGATGCGGACAGCTGCCTTTGAGTTTCTGGTAGCTGACTACATTTTATTTTGTTTCAGTAACTCAAATTGTAACTAGAGGAAGTTTCAACATGAATAAGGTAACAATTTGACCATTATTCTACAAGTGTATATGCTACTGTATGAATAACACGTGAAGAAGTCTAAACCCTACAGATGGGGAAAAGAAAGATTAAAAGGAAATAATCCAAAATATTAGCAGTGAAGGGACAAGGCATGATATATTTTCTACATTTTTCCATTTTCAGAGCTTTTTTTCATGTATGTATGTTGTGGTTTTAGGATAATATATAAAAAGATATTTATTAGTTTATTTAGTTGGGCTCCATGCTAGGCACTGATGATAAAATGATGACAACACAGGATCTTTGCCCCAGAATTTTTACAAATAAACAATTCGCTACAACAAAGTACTATAACTAATGTGTGAAATGCTTATGGGAGTTCCAGAAATAAAAAGATGTAAGAGCTCTGCATGTATCTTGTTAGGTTTATCTCCAAGTATTTCATGTTTGGGATGCTATGGTAAAATGGAATGGTAATTTTTATTTAATTTTCCGGTTATTCACTGCTAGCGTATACAGATGCAATTGGTTTTGTATAATGACCTTGAATTCTTCGACCTTGATACATTCACTTATTAGACTTAGGAACATTTTTTTGGTTAAGTCTTTAGGACTTTCTATATGTATGATCATAGAATCATCAAATAAAGACATATTTCCTCCTTTCCAATATGTATATGTATGAATGGCTAATGAGTACATGAAAAGATGCTCAAAATCACTACTTACCACAATGAGATGCTACTATACAATCTTTAGAATGGCCAAAATCTTTTTAAAAATTGACAATAGCAAATGTTGGTGAGGATATGGAATAATTGAAATTCTCAAATGCTGTTGGTGGGAATAGAAAATGTTACAGTCACTTTTATATCTTTTCATTCCGTATTGCAATGTCTTAGAGCTCAAGTACAATGCTATGTTGAAGTGGTGAGAGTAGACATCCCTGCTCATTTCTGATCTTAGTGGAAAGCATTCAGTTTTTATCATGTAGTATGCTGATGATGTTATTCGTGGGTTTTTTTATGGATTTTTAAAATCAGTGTGAAGAAGGTTCTGCTATTACTAGTTTACTAGTTTTTATTATGAATAGATTTTGGAAGTTGTCAAATGCTTTCTCTGCATTTACTGAGAAAAATCGTTTTTTTGTTTTTATTATTTTTTTAATACATGAATCACATTGATTGATTATTGAAGTTAAACTAGGCTGTAAATCCCATTTGCTCAAGAGGTATTCTTTTTTTATGTTTTGTTGCATTTAATTTGGTACATTTTGTTAAGTAAATTTTGTGTGTATAGTCTTGAAGAATATTGATTTGTAGTTTCTTTTTCTTATAAAGATTTCCAGTCTTGTTTTAGTGCCAGAGTAATATTGGCAAGAAAAAAAAAAGTTGGAAAGTATATTTTGAGAGCGTTTATGTAAAATTTGTATTATTATTATTATTTTTTTTTTTTTGTAACTCACAACTGACCTGGTGAGTCATTCATTTGGACCTGGAGTTTTCCTTGTGGGAAAGTTTTTATAATTAATTAAAACAATTTTTTTTTTTTAAACCTGAGGCTGTTCAGATTTTTTACTTCTTCTTGTCTCTGTTCTGGAAATTTGTGTCTTTAAAGGAATTCATCTATTTCAGCTACATGGTTGTAATTATTGGCATAAAGTTCTTCCTGATATTTCCTTATAATCATTTTAATGTTTGTAAGACCTGTAGTGCTATCTCCGCTTTCACTATTGATATTGATAATTTGTGTTCTCTCATTTTTTAAAATATTCTTAATTTATTAAGTATTTCAATGAACTGGATTTTTGTTTTGTTTGTTTTTTCTGTTGTTTACTGCTATTTCTTTGATTTTTTTTCACTCTGATCTTCATTATTTCCTCCTTCTACTTACTTTGCATGTAATTTGCTCTTCCTTTTCTGGTGTCCTAAACTGGAAGCTAGTTAGTTTCACACTTTTCTTCTTTTCTACTATAAGCATCTAAAGCTATAAACTTTCCTCTAAGCAGTGCTTTTGCTGCATTCTGCGAATCTCAGTATGTTGTGCTTCATTATGATTTAGAGTGAAACATTTAAAAAATTTCCTCATGATTTCTACTCTGCCCCATGGGTTATTTCAAAGCAAATTGCTTAATTTCAAAATGTTGGAGTTTTCTTGAAATTTTATTGTTGTTGGGTTATAGTTCCTTGTAGTAAAAAAAAAAAAAAAACACTCTGTAAGACAGAAATCTTTTGAAATATATTAAGATTTATTTTTCAGCATGTACTCTACCTTTGTGAATGTATGCTATATTAATTTAAAAGAATGTATATTCTGCATTTGTTGGGTATAGTCTTCTGTAAATCATACTTGGGAAAAGTGGTTGATAGTTTCATTTAGTTCTTCTAGGTCTTCAATGATGTTTTTTTAATTTTGTCTAGCTAATCTGTCAATCACTGAGAAGAGCGTTAAAGTCTCTAACTGTGATTATGGATATGTCCATTTCTCTGTCAATTTTTGCTTCACTAAATTGAAGCTCTGTTATTAGATTGATAAATTGTTCTATTTTCTTCATATTTTGCCATTATGAAGTTTCCCTCTTTATTTCTAAGAATATACCTTATGGAAGTCTATTTTGTCTGCAATCAATATAGCCACTCCCATTTTCTTGTGCTTACTGTTACATGCTATATCTTTTTCAATCCATCTACTGTTAACTTGTTTGTTCCTATATATTTAAAGAGTATCTCTTATAGACAGCATATAACTGGTTTTTGCTTTCTTATTCAACCTGACAATCATATCTTTTGATTGGAATATTTAATGATTGAATATTTAAATTTGGTGCAGTTATTGAGATAGTTGGCTTTAGGTCTGCCATTTTGCTATTTATTTTGTCTCATCTCATATGTTTGTTTGTTCCTCCTTGCCAATTTTTTTCTGTGTTCATCAAATATTTTTTAATCAAACATTTTTAAATATTTTGTTTAAATTCCTCTGGTGTCTGGCTTTCTGGCTATCAAGTTAATTCTTGCATTTTTTTTACAGTGGTTGTTCTAGAGGTTACAACATAAATCTTTAGCTTATCACAATTTATTTAGAGTTACTTTATTTGAGTTATTTCAACTAAAGTATAGTAATCTTGCAACAGTATATTTTAATTTCCCTGCCCCCCCACCATTTTTAGTGTTATTTTTGTCATACAAATATGACATTAAGACATGTTATCAACTCAACAGAATAGTTTTATTGGGGCACTTGGATGACTCAGTCAGTTAAGCATTTGCCTTTGGCTCGGGTCATGATCTTAGGGTCCTGAGATCGAGCCCCATGTCAGCTCTCTGCTCAGTGGGGAGTCTGCTTCTCCCTCTCCCTCTGCCACTTCCCCACCCTGCTTGTGCTCTTTCTCTCTCTCAAATAAATAAAATCTTAAAAAAAACAAAAACAAAAAACAACCCATGGGGCACCTGAGTGGCTCAGTCGGTTGAGCATCTGCCTTTGGCTCAGGTCATGATCCTAGGGTCCTGGGATCGAGTCCCACATCAGGATCCCTGCTCCATGGGGAGCCTGCTTCTCCCTCTCTCTCTGCCTGTCACTCTGCCTATTTGTGCTCTCTCTCTGTCAAATAAATAAATAAAATATTTGAAAAACAACAAAACCCCCCAACCCCCCCAAAACAACCCAATATTGTTTTTTTCAATTTTGCTTAAATTGCTATGTGTCTTCCAATGAAATTAAGAGTTGAAAAGAAAAGGTGTTGTGTGTGCCTGTGTGCATGTATTTAGTTCTTGTTATTTCCCCACACATTTTCCATTTCTGGTGCTCACCATTTCTTCCCATAAATCTGAGTAGCTAAATGATGCCATTTTTCTTCAGCCTCAAAATCTTTCTTTGGTCTTTCTTTCTTTCTTTCTTTCTTTTTTTCTATTAAGTTTTATTTATTTAAAGTAATCTCTACAGCCAACATAGGGCTTAAACTCACGACTCTGAGGTTAAGAGTTTCATGCTCTTCCGACTGAGCCAACCAGGCACTCTGCCTTTAGTATTTCTAATAACATAGTTCTGCTAGCAATAAATCATCTTAGTTTTGTTTATCTGACAACACTTTAATTTCTCTTTCATTTATGAATGATAAATTCTTTGGATACATAATTCTCGGTTGCCAGTTTTTTTTTTCCTCTCTCTCTCCAGTGGTTGAAATATGCCAACCTAAAGTTTTTTGGCTTCCATTATTTTGATGTGAAGTTAGCCATTAATCATGTCATTATTCTCCTACATGTAACATGTCATCTTTGGCTGTTTTGAAGATTTTCTCTTTATTTTTACTTTCAGCCTTTTGACTTTGATGTTTTATCCTTCTTGGGGTTTGATGAATTTCCTAAAGTTGTAAGTTAACATTTTCCACAAAATTTAGGAAGCTTTTTTTAGAAGATTTTTTTTCTTTAAAAAAATTGTCCTTTCCATTCTCCTATCATTTCAATTACACCTACTTTGTATCTCTTGATAGTGTCCCATAAATCTCTGGTGCTCCGTTCATTATGTCAGCTCTTTTCCTTTTTGTTCTTCAGATTGGGTGATTCCTATCAATCTCTTTTAATTCATTGATTCTTTCTCCTGACACTGCACTCTGCCTTTAAATCCAGTGAGTTTTTCATTTCAGTTATTGTGCTTTTGAGCTCTAGAATTTCTATTTTTTATAGTTGTCCTTTCTCTGTTGAGTTTTCCTAACTGTTCATTCATTAAGACCATTAAAAAAAAATTCTTTGACCACTTTATAATAGCTAGCTGGAAGTCTAATGGGGCCAACATCTGGGCCCAATTAGAGTCAGTTTCTATTGACTTTTTTTTTTTTTCAGAGTATAGGTCACAGTTTTCTGTTTCTTTGCATGTTTAGTAATTTTTGCTTGAAAAGTGGACATTGTAGAAAATACAATGTAACTACTCTGAATTCTGTCACATTATTCTGAGTATTTCTGTTGTTGTTGTTGTTGTTGTTTTATCAAGCAGTTAATTTGCTTGGAATCAGACTGAAAATTCTGTCTCCCTGATGGTGTGTAGCTCTTGATATCTCTATTCAGTTCTTATGGCTTCTGGCTGCTGAATATTTAGATTTACCCCTGGTACGTTCAGAGAACTCACACGGTGCAGCTCTATCTTTAAAGACTAAATTCTTTTCTGACCGTTGCCTGTGTTTTGATGTCTTTGTCAAGAGGGACGTCATTCTCCCCCACAGATGCAGAATTTAGTGGTCAACCAGTGATTTGGGCCAAATTTATACTCAAGTTTTTGGGCTTCAATTCGTTTGCCATTCTCTTGCTCACAGATTTCCCTCTTAAATTCCCCCTGAACTTTGTTCTCTAGAACCCTGAGCCTATAATGTGACTGATACTTTCCTTTGTGTGAGCCAGGAGAGTTGGGAGACATCTTCAGGCAAGATAACTACAAATTCCCAATTCTTACTCCTTCCAGTTGCAGTTTTTTAAAAGTAAACTCTCCTCTGGCTTCTGTCTGCTTTTGGATGTTTTCCCATTCCTAGAAATACTTTTAAAAATTTTTTTGTACAAACTTCGTAACTATCATCTGTGGGAAGGCTCATGGAGCCACATCACTGTCATTACTAGAAATGCTTGTGTTGATGTCTTTAATCTTTCCCTTCTTTATGGTATGTAAACGCCATGAGGGCAGGTAAATCTTTTACTTACTGCTGTATATCCAAGGTTTAACACAGAATAAAATACTTAACAAACATTCGTTATATGATTACATAAAAATTAACTGCTACAGCAGTACAGTTGGTCCCTCAGTTGTGCCTTCACACGTATTTGCTGCTGCTTTTATTTAACTGCCCATAGTCCTAGTCACGGGCTCTGTCTTTTGAGGAACTAGTCCTCTGGTTTCGGTTTTTGGTTTTAAATGGATTTCTGCTTACTTTCTGAACAGCAAGTGAGGGGACCATGTTTGTTAAGTGGAGTTTTCTTGTATGACCAAGAAAAGAACAAACTATAAGGAAACCGATCTATTTCAACTTCTGGGAAAAAAATATATATCTATATATATACATGTATATATATATATATATACCACCTGTGGGTATTTCTAGTGGCCCTGGAGACTCTCAGAGGCAAGGGGTTCTAGAATATGCGTGGAAGTGCCTTAACAACCACAGGGCATTTTGCTTCTCTCTTAAAGTTTGCTTTATCTCAGCCTCTGCATACTGTCACTTTCTTGAGGAAGGAGGAAGCCTCCCCTCCATCCTCCACTTTAGACAAGGAGCTTGGCTAGCAACCAATACTGCAAGATCGAGGCCCCAGTAAACTTGGGAATCAGGTGCATTTTACTTAGGTCAGGGGCTCATTAAACGAGCCAACCAAAAACCGAAAAGAAAACCCCAAACCTCCCTCTCTACAGGAGAGTTGGTATCTTTGAGATTGCAGCTGGCTTGTTCTGCTCCTCATCGATGGCTGTATTCCCATTTTGGACAAGAGACGATTATCTACCAAGTATGTCATACCATTAGGGAGCCTGCAATTAGAAGCAGTGTATCTACATTAAATATAAGTAATTATTAGTACAGTTTTGTACTTTTGGATGTGATTGCTATTTTGCTTTCTACTTTAAGGTACTCACATGAAGAGTTTTATATAGGTATTACTGGCTGCATGTTGGGAATGTTATATATTTAAACAGTTTGCAGTTAATTAAGAGTATTGACTTGGAACTAAATCAGTGGTCTCGCACAACATCTGTGCTCTCCTCCTATCTGTCTCTGTATTTAGATGGCGTCTATCACTGTGGTATCTAAGTGCACAGAAAATCTAATTAGGCTAATTTCAATTTCCTCTGTGAGGGAGAAGGATCTACTTCTCTTCATCACCCTCTCTGCCAGAGCCTTCTTGAAGGGAGTCATTATTATTCCTCGAAGAGAAAGGCAGTTGAAAAAAAGGCCCCAAGCAAAAAACAGCATTTCACACCTTACTTGAAAGTTGGGGTCTTGGCTTCTAGAAATGTCTTCAGCTTGTAAACAGCACCAGAAAGGCAAAAGGGCGGTCAGTGCTAAGGAGTCTGTGAACATGGTAAAAGGGGAACACTGAACATTTCCTCGCAGGCTCTGTGTTAAAGAATTTGCTGGTAGATTATGCTTGATGGTGCGCTGACTATGTCCTAGGCCATCACCACCTGACAGATGTGCAGTTTTCATCTATCAAAGACGCATAAAGGCAGTGTTCTCTTTCCCACACTGAACAAGCGTGGTTCTCTCCTCGGTGGGTTTCTGTTAACATTCCGACATCTTCATTTCTGTGTTGCGGAAAGCTGCCTGATTTCATTGGTTTTCAATGCCTTGCCTGCAGCTAGAGGTATGGGTAAGGCAGCAGCAAAATCATTATGAGCTCCGTTTTGTGGTTTTTAACACACATGGGCTACTCTTTCCGGAGTGAGTCCAAAGGAATAAATTCACGCACAGGCAGAGGACTGCAGTCACAAAGCAGAGCTTGTTAGGTGGAAATGAGAAAGGATCAGAGATGACCAAACATGTCTGCCTGAGCGGGGTTGGCAGCTCTGGTGATGGAGTGTGAAGGAAAGAGGGAGGTAAAACCATGTGACCACTCCGCCTCATTTCACTCACAGATCAAAACCAACATGGCTAGTTGTTCCCGGGTTTTTAATGTCAATGTTGTTTTTTCACTCTTTGCTTGAATTTGTGTTATTTAGAGTATCCAAGAAAGTGACGGGAGTGCTAGACCGCGAATGCGGAGATCAAGTTCATTGAAGAGAGGGAATTTTAAAATGTACTCCTTCTGGTGAAGAGAATTAAAAGGATGGTGGTAGTGTGGAGAATTGGGGAGAGAGAGATTGACACCGGGATTAATAGGGTGGCAGCATTTGGCACGGTGACTCACCTCTGCGCTCCCCTTGATATTTGGAGAGACATCATAGAGATTCTGGGCACGTCTCCCTGGGATCACAGGGAAGCATGAGTGGGTATCCAGCATTAGAGAGATTTTACAACCCAAGGATGTGCCAGACTATGACAAAAAAGTGACTGCCGACCAAAGCCAGTCCTTCACCTTAATGATTTCAAAAGACGTGGTCTTGGGGCAATGGTGTCTTTCCAGAGCTAACATTCTGAAGACAGTGCTCAACGTGGCAGTGCCACAAATATAAAAAGTGGACATCAGCACATATAAATGACCACACGGAAGGAGGGGAGCACAGCCCTTCCTCTATCTCTTTCATCAACGTCACTTAGCAACACCGTAATTCGCTGAAAACATACCATAAGAAACCCCTAAATAGGTGAGCCCTTTCACTATCTTGCTCTTTAGATGAGCATAAAGACAGTTTGTAAGCTTCGGCCTCTGGCCGAACTCAGCTGACCTTACAGATCTAGAAAACTCTGGCTAATTTCAAGAATTCTTTGGGAGGACATAAATTCTCTTTTGGATTGCTTCTCTACCAAAAGTCCTTGTATAAGTACATTCGTGAGGATGCAGCTATCATCGTGAGCTCCTTTCTGCCACAGATTCATTGGATAATCGTCTCTGAGTCTTTGCCTTTTCAATCTGTAAACAGATTACACTCAGGCCCTCTGTTCTGTATGTGGGATGACCATAGGAACACTATTTAATCTGGGCCATGAATCTATGGGACTATTTAATTTTCATCTTTTCTACCATGCAATGCAACTACTACTTTATATATTTAGCCTAAATAATGCTTTTGGAGTAATTCTGTATGAGTCCTTCAGGAATCAGAAAATGTAGCAGATGGCTTTCTGAGGTCATACAGGGATGGGGACAAGAAAAGTGTTCAAGATTCAGTGGGGTATGAAGAGGCCAAAACATAACACCCTCTTTCTCAGCTGAGTTCTAAACAACTTGAGAAATAAGACAAAAACTATGACAGACACACGGGAGATCAAAATATAGAAAAGAGACCACTTTTCTACTCTGATATTGGAGAACATGTGGCACACCTTCAGGCAAGAAAGCTTTGTAATACGGAGCCCCAGAAAGAGCCAGACTTTCTGAATGGATTCCTTTGGCTGGGTCACCACTAGCCCCCAGACCTGGAAGCTTGCCTCATAAAACTTGGGGCATGAACAAGCAGGACAACGTGTGGGCTTCCTATGAACTCTCAGCTCTCAACAGCAGGAAGAGAGGAAAAGTCCAAAAAACATGATCAATTTCTTCTTCCCAACTCAGTCCCAGATCATTGATTTTACCCTTGTCCCAGGAGAGGAGCGGAGGGCAGGGTTGTAAGAGGCCAGGAGTACTACGTTTCCCTCCACGTGGAAGGAAACCTTAAGAATGGGAAAGATGCATTCCCCCTAACAGCAGATGGTCCTGGAAGGTAGCCAAGTATTTCAGGAAGACCTCTTCCATGCCTACCTTCTCCAGAGGACGCAATGATGCCAAATGCTTAGCCACCTTTAGCAGGTGGCCCTAGAAGCCTGGTTCCAAGGGATTTTTGCTAGGTCTGCTTTGGTAAACTATCTGTCTAACCTGGGATTTTATTTTCATTTTTTTGAAAAATTTTATTTATTTATTTGAGAGAGAGAGAAAAAGAGAGAGAGAGCTCAAGCAGGGGAAGGGGCAGAGGCAGAAGCAGACTCCCAGCTGAGCAGGGAGCTGGACGTGTGGCTCGATCCCAGGACTCGGGGATCATGACCTGAGCCGAGGGCAGACGCTTAACCGACTGAGCCACCCAGGCGCCCCTATCCTGGGATTTTAAAACAGCATCAGGAGAAGGCATTCAACCAATGGACCCCAGTGTTATTCTTGAATTTTTATTTCTTGTGATATATCCAAAGTTATTATTCTTTTCTGACTTTTGGAGAACAGAACCATGCTTATCTGGGTGAGAGAGAAAAAAGTTTCATTCCAGATTTCCATCTCAGTGGCGGTGACCCTCTTGGATGTTGGACGCAGGTATGTGGAACTTCAGGAATCATTCACTCATTCATTCATTTGTCCATCTATTTAGGTCAATTATGCATACATTTAAAAAAGTCAGTAAGAATTCATGGAGTTTTATCTAAGTACCAAGCACTCTACTAGGCAGTAGGAAAACCGAGTCAACTCTGTTTGTACTAAGGTGCTAAGGAAGAGATATAGGTAGTCCTGGGAGGCCCTAGGGCATTATTTTGGTCAGCCTCCTACCACATACTAATGTGTTTATCTATTTCCTTTAGATCCTGGTAAGCATCAGGGAGACGTAAATTTCTTGATTTGATTTCTCCTTATAAAGTACGTTACTTTAGATATGTAATCCTCGGATGTTTTCATCTAACCTACAAAAGATTTATACAAGAATGTCCAGAGTAGTTTTATGTGCAATGACCCTAAACTACCAGAGAAACAATGTCTAGCAGCAGGTTAATGGAGTCGAATAACACTCAGGAATAAATAGGAACGAACAACACAGATGAATCTTAAGCCGTTATAGCATTACGCCAAACAAAAGAAGACAGATTAAAAGGGCACATACTACTTGATGGCATGTATGTGAAGCTACAGAAGAGGGAAAAATAAGTTAGAGTGATAGAAATCAGAACAACATTTTTATCTATAGTCTGGGGGCAGGAAGATTAATGCAAAGGAGCACGAGGAAGCTTCATGGGTGATGGAAATATGCTGAATCTTAGTCGGGGTGTTTGTTATACAGCTGTATGCGATCATTGAACTCAGAAAATGGTACGTTTGCTGCTTGTGCATTTTATGTATATAAATTATATCTTAAAAACATAAAGAGAAATATGCAAAAGGTACAAATTGATTACAGAATAAAAGCACCAATGTAATTTTTTTTAAAAGATTTTATTTATTCATTTGAGAGAGAGAGAGACAGCCAGCAAGAGAGGGAACACAAGCAGGGGGAGTGGGAGAGGAAGAAGCAGGCTCCTAATGGAGGAGCCTGATGTGGGGCTCGATCCCAGAACACTGGGATCACGCCCTGAGCCGAAGGCAGACGCTTAACGATTTCGCCACCCAGGCGCCCCCCAATGTAATTTTTAAAACAAAATCTACCAAAAACATTCCCAACATTTCCTCTTATGTGAACTGCACTAATATTTCACAACTAATATAAGACCTGATTTGGAAGTTCAAATTCAGAATGTTTTTCTTCCTGTGATCAAACTCGTGGGAAGAAAGTTTTATTACAGAAATGGAATACAGTGGAAAAAATATGCTTCTTCTTAAATATTTACCTTAACAGCTAAAGAAAACTGGGGACCGTCATAATGACAGAGAACACACTTGAGTTTTTACTTATCTACATCTCTAGCCGACTTTGTTTCCGTAGAAATTTAAGTGAGTGTAATTGCCTTTGCACGTGAGGTTGCGCGTGCGTGTGGCGTGTGTCGCAAGCAACACAGATAAATAAAAGCAGCAGCAAAGAGGGGAAACATAATTAGCATAATTTGAAGAACTAGATGAAATTATTTTAAGAATGTCAAATTATAATCATTTATGAAAAGAAGATATATTATTAGTTATTTTCATATGTATTAATTGGCATTCAAGCCATCTGTATCATTTGCTCATGTATGTTTAATGGGGACCATAAATACCCCCCTGGCAGCCAGCAAAGAGCCATCTATCAGGAGAGATGACAATCTTGGGGCTATCATTCAATGACTTGGTATTAAAGGCTGAGCATTTTCTGCAGGTTATTAGAATTAGAATTTTATTTTAAACTTCTTTTACAGTCATGTATAGTAGCACATAAAATACATTGTTTTAATGGATTTTTTAAAGCCCTTACCAAAAAAAAAAAATTGTAAGCATAGCAAATGCCGATCTATGGTGAAGTTTATTCCATAAACTATAGTTAGCTTTTGAGCTTTAAAGAATACATATTTTTCTAGAATACTGGCCAAATTGTAATAGACTTGAAAATAAAAATGGGAAGAGTTATGAACCCATTCAGCTCCCACGTCACCGCTTTGCCTACAATAGTTGTGTGCCCGTTTCTTGGAATTCGCAGACGAGTTTCAGTTCCAATATGATGATTGTCAGCCAACTTGCAGTCTGATGGCTGTGTCTCTAGATCACAGTGATGGGCTCTGCTAAACAGAACCACCAAAAGCTGCTTTTGCATGAAATCTCATGTTAAGAGAAAAGTAGGGTGTGATTTGGCTTGTTTCAGTGCAGCTGGGGAGTGGTGTGGAAAAACTCTGTGCTGGGCCCAGGGCAACTTCTTGGGCGTCCTGTGTCCACTCACCCAGGCTCTGCGACTTCTCAGGGCCCCATGATCTCAGCCTAGGACTGTTGTGGTGCTAGGACCATAATGGGCTCACTGATTGCTGATTAGACAGGGTCATTCAGAGATGAATATTTCTTTAAATAAAATGAAAGCATAGATTGAATAACATTCTCACCACAGTCTGAAATGTTTTGTTCGAGCATATGCTTCTGGTGCTCTGAACTGCGAGGCAGACACAGTTGCAGACCCCCGTTTTAAACAACGGGAAGAAACAGGGGCCATCACTCCTTTTCCCTGATTAAGAGCGTCCACTGGTCTTGTTTATACAGTTTCTAACAATCACCTTTGTCTCAAAGAGAGTTGGAATCTGTCCTTAAGAATGAGGAGTGTTCGGATTTGGTGAGAAGAATAGATAAATGACCTCTCACTTCTGGTGTTGAACTCTGAGTTCAGTTAGTGGTTTGATGTGATTGGCCGAGCACTGGATTGCTTCTCGACCCTGCCTATATGTTGGAAGCACCTGGGGAGCTATTAAAAAATTACTGATGTCCAGGCCCCACCCCCAGAGAACTCATTTAATTGGTCCAGGGTGGAGCTTGGGCACCAGTAATTTTTTAAAAGCTCCCCAGGCGATCTTACTGTGTACCAGGGTTGAAAACTACTGGTTTACAGCAAAATAGTTTCAGCCATATGGCAGTAGCAAAAAGGAGTCTGGAACAGAGGGCGTCAAAGAACAGGGAGTTTTGCATGGCTTCTGTAACTCTGGCAAACACCCACAATGAGGTTTCTGGAGGTGCAAACATGAATTAGACAGGGCTCTGCCCTGAGGGGCTCATGGAACGAGATGGAGGAAGACTCACAAGCTCATGATTATAGCAGAGGGTGGGTAAATGCCATCTAAGCAGGGGTGGGAAGGGATGCAAGGCTTTGTCCAGAAGTGAGAGGGAACACTGGGTATTATCCAAACAAAAGCTAAAAGAATTAGTCTTACTTAACTGAATCTCACCTTAAATACTCTGGTTTACATTAATTGTTCATTTGATCTGCATTCTGAAAAATAGGTACAGACTTGTGGATTGTATGTTTGTGTTCCCCCCAAATCCGTATGTTGAAACCCTAACCCCCATGGGGGAGTGGTATTAGGAGGTAGGACCCTTGGGAGGTAATTAGGTTTAGATGGAGTCATGAGAGTAGAGTCCCTACGATGGAAATGTCCTAGGAGTCCTTGTAAGAAGAGGAAGGACCTGGAGCTCATTCTCTGTCATGCGGGGACACAGCCATCTGCAAGCCAAGAGGAGGGCCCTAGCCAGAGCCCCACCATGCTGGCACCCTGGTCTTGGACTTTCAGCCTCCGGACCTGTGAGAAGTATCTGTCGGTGAAGCCACCTAGTCTGGTGTATTTTGTTATAGTAGCCGAAGCTGACACAGACCGAAGTCACATCTGACAGATGAGGATGTGGAAATAGAAAGGTCCTGAGGATCTGGCCCATAATCAGTGTCAGAGGTGGAGACGGTACTACCCCCAACAGGCAACAGCTAGGTGCTTCATATCACATGGCCTCCTTCAGTTCTCACTGCACAACCCTGTAAGGCAGGGGTTATTATCCCTTTTACAGATACACCAGCTGAGGCTCAGTCTCATTCAATGACTTGCCTAAGAGCAAGTCACGATCCATCAAGTGCTAAAGCAGGGTGTGCGGGTTTCCTACAGCTGCTGCAACATTACCACCAATTTCACGGCTTAAGACAACACAGATGCATTGGATTACAGTCCAGGAAGGTGAGAAGTCCAAAGTGGGTTGGCAGGGCTGATTCCTTTCATAGGCTGTAGGGAGGAATTTATTTCCTTGACTTTTCCAGCTTCTAGAGGCTGCCCATATTCCTTGGCTCGTGGTGCGGTCCTCCACCTTCAAAGCCAGTAGCACAGCATTTTCAAATCTCTCACCTCTCTCTGACTCCTGTCTCTGCCATCACATCTTCTCTGAGTGGCTTTCCTGCCCCTTCTTTCCCTTATAAGGACCTTAGTCATTAGATAAGGCCCACTTGGATAATTCAGAATAATCTCTCCATCTCGAGATTTTTACCTAAAGCATATCTGCAAACTTCCTTCTACCATGTAAGGGTAATATACTCACTGCTTTTAGACATGAGGACGTGTCTGTCTTTGGGTGGGGAGTGGGCATTATACTTCCTGCTGCACAGGGACAAACACAAACCCAGGTCTAAGTCCAAAGCCCTTAATCCCTGGATGATACTCGCTGCCCCACTTTTGTAACACACACGCACACACACACACACACACACTGGTAGAAATGAGATCTCGACACACACCCAGAGACGGGTAGAAGTGAGATCAGTTGACTTCCCCAGAAGGGAATCTTTCCCCTTTCCAATATTGTTTGATTCTTTCAGACAAAATCTCATGGCCTGAGTTGCTGGAGTTTTCCCAGTGTCCGTTTATGGATGTTATGATGACTGAAAGGGAGAAGAAGCTGGACGTAACCTATAAAGTTTGTAACTACAATTAAAGCAAAGTTTTGAGGTCCTTAAATGGGGATGGTTTGGTCCTGGGCCTTCATTAGAGCAAATGCATGTGTGTTTCTACCCATATTTATCAGGTGACGCTTGGGCTCAAGTTTTTCATTAATGACCCAGAGGGTCTCTTCCTGCTGACCCCTCTAAAGTTCAGAAACAGCCTCTTCCCTCTAGAACTCTGATGGAATGACATCTATGATCTTCTGCCTAAAGTCAAGGGTTTGAAACAAGAGGAGAGGCCGGAGACTGAATGTGCCCTCCGATGCGGTGGAACTTTCTCGATCCCACTCCCTGAGCTTCGCTAAGAAGCCAGGCCTCGCTTAAATCAATGCAGGAGGAGCAATTTTGCCCTCTGCCAAAAAGGGAGTTACAATATTTATAGGAACGTTAAATACATTTTCCATGACTGTCAGTAATACAGCCTTGGACTTTCATAATGCAGACCTTGAAGGAGTGGATTTAGTCGAGAATACTTTAGACAGTATTAAAAGTAACCTTAGTTTTATTTAGTACACGAGTAACACGATACTCAGCAGCAGCCATTGTCCCAAGGATGATTAGAAACAAATAGTGAGTGTGTTCCCTGAGGCGGCCTCCGTGGTACTGGAGTATGGTCTACTACGTTTCGACCTCTCTGCTTTTTAGTTTCTTTCAGGATGCTCACCATGGGGTGGGTGAGCTGGTGCTTGGCCCACAGATGGCTCGCAGCAGTATTAAGTGGTAACTGTGTGAAGGAAAGCAAGGGGTTAACAAGGGGTTAATAAGCACTTTTAATTTTCATATATGTTGACCTACATCAAAAAGTAGATCTGCCTGGTGAAAAGGATCAGACACGCCAGGGCAGTGCGGACGGCCGTGGAGGCTCCTGGGACATAGGATGTGCAGACAGCCTCTCCGTGGATGAGGCCGGAGACCCTCCCGGGGATGGTAGGAGCCTTGGGTGCGTCTGTGTAGGCAAGTTAAGCTCTTGATTCTGGTTTTCAGCCTCGCCCATTATGGCCTGGGCTAATTCAATCATCTCTCAGCCATGATTACTAGTCCACCTCTTCCAAAGATATTTTTGATCCCACCAAACTCTGTTTTCTCTGGATGCTTATCGCACATTATCTGCTTGACCTTTGTTTGCTCAGGCTGTCCTAACAGAGTACAACACTGGTGACTTAAAAAAAAAACAACCCAGAAATCTACTTTCTCACTGTTTTGGAGGTTTGAAGTCTAAGATAAGGTGTCAGCATGGTTGGTTCCTTCTGAGGCCTCTCTCCATGGCTTGTGGCTGGTGGCCTCCTCCCTATGTCCTCACATGGTCCTCCCTTCATACCTCTTTGTGTCCCAATTTTCTCTTTCTATGCAAGCCCCAGTCATATTGGATTCGGGCCCACCCTAATGACCTCACTTTAAGCTAACTACTTCTTTGAAGACCCTGTCTCCAAATACAGTCACATTCTGAAATAGTAGAGGTTAGGACGTCGACATAGGAATCGCAGGGTGGGTACACCACGGGCACTCTCATAGAACATCTCTCTTTCAGCCTTGTCGTGAGGTTGCTTATTTGCTTGTGGTTTCCCCTCTATTAGACAACAAGCAAAGAAGGAGGGAGGGAAGGAGGGAAAGAGGGAGGAAGACGGGTTAGAGCAAAGAAGCACGACACACTATTCAGAGGTTAAGCAATCACACAACTGAACGAACATAAGGACCCGTGAACTATAAAATAAGAGACTGTAGAAATGCCTGTAACGGAGGAAAAGTCCTCAAACTTATCTGAGCTCCACACCTGGAGAAAAGATGTCGGCCAGAGCACAGGGAGACCCTCTCGGAGCATATTATTAATGGATCCAAAGGGGGCAGGCTTCGTCTGATTGTGGGTGGTGTGTTTGTGTCGGGATAGATACGCTCTGTTTTGCCTGAAACAGTCACCCATAAAAGGCGCTCAGTAACGACAGGGCTGTTCGAATGTGCCCCGAGCTCTCCCACACCTCGCGCTTCCTGTCTTTGTTCTGTTCTCTCTGGAGGCCCCTGCACAAAGCAGGACTTTGTGTTGCTTCGTCCAGCTCTGCAGTCCTGTGATGTGGGCCTCTCCAAGTCACCCTGCTCCGCCGGGCAGCGTTTCAAGGGATCAGGAAACCGTTTTCCATCCCAGGAGCCAGCCTCCAAGTTAGAAAGTTCTGTGGTTTGGTTTGGATTTCGCTCATCCCTACAGAGAACTTGGTCTGCCAATCTCTACATACATGTCAGCATAAATAGCAACAGATGTACCTTCAACATGTAAAATCTCCATAAAATATAACAAACTCTGTTTTTCCATTTGGGATGAGTCATTAACCATATGTTTGTGAAACTCTCCCATTTGCGGGTCTGAGGCTCACATTTTTACCTTGCAGGAGACCAAGCGCTATTTCTTTTCAGAAGGTTCCTTCCTGTCTTGAGAATTGATTCAGCAATGCCTTGGTCTGTTTCTGTGGGTATCTTGAATCAGCCCGTGGAAAATGTATGGAATTTTCTTTACGTGAGCCGCATGGCGTGCCCGGGCTCTGCCCTTGGAACTATTCTTGGCCAGGATGTTTGAAAACCCGCTCTGGTGTTCAGACGGCTGCTCATGTGACGGCTCGGCGGCTGGCCTCTTGCTTGGAATATGCTGATTTCAGGAGAGTTTGTTTGGTTTCCGATACTTCAGAGAGAGCCATGTGGCACTTGGCAAGGCCGCAGGCGGGGACTACAGAGGTTGAGTCATTAGTGGATGTCATTTTGCGGAGAGATAGGAGGGCTCTTTGTTTTTTGTCTTGTGTGAAAGAGTTGTAGAAAAGTCCTCCCTGTGCTTAGATCTCAGAAACTCATCTGTCCTTGAGGAATTTTACCTCCGTGGAAGGCAGTATTTTCGGAGAATTTAAATCTTGCTCTTCCAAAAGAAGGACTAAACTTTTGATTATGCAAGATTTTGAAAATGCACAAAACAAGGAATATACTAGAGTCCCATGATGAACCCTCGTGTACTTATCACTCACCTTCAATAATTAACATTTTGCTACCCTTCCTTCATGTATTCTCTTTTCTTTTCTCTTTTTTTGTTTCTTTGAAGTACTTAAAAAATTGTGTATTATTTAAAATTATTTCTAATCCTTATGCATAAGGGATTTTACCTTTATGCATCCCCCAATAAAGCCATTTTCTTACAAATATAGTGGTATTATTGCAACCAAAAAATTAACACAAATTCCTTAATAGCCTCAAATGCTAAGTCTGCGTTCAAATCTCCTGGATTCGCTCAAATACATCATTTTATAGTCGGTTTGTTCAAACCTGGCTCTAACTGACGTCCACATGAGGGATTTGGGTGTTTTCTCTCCTAAGTCTCTTTATTTTCAGAGTCCCCTTGTCTTTGTTGGGGTTTCCCCTAAAGCAGACTTTGGGATAAGGACTTGGGTGCAGTTATTGTATTTGAGAGGTAATGTGAAGAAGCAAAAATGAAAGAACAAGAAAAGTGAGACAGGAAAGACCAAGAAAAGATGTATTGATGGGCAGATTATCAGTGTGGGCAAGTGGGGCTTCATTCCGCAGGGGGTACTCTGAGGAGCTGTGGGTCATGCATCGCAGCGTTGTCCCACCACAAGGTGGGGAAGGTGGGACCTTTATCCCCTGACCTCGACTCCTCGTTGGTCACTTCTGGGCTGCCCTGCTCACGAACTGAGTGAGCTCCTGGGATACTAGGTGGACACTGCCAACATGAACGGGACTGGTCCACTGTGGCTGCTGGGAACTTAGATGGGGTGGGGTAAGAGTCAGCTATAGCTCCCCTTTTTCTTTCTTTCCCTTTCTCTCTCTCTCTTTCTTTCTTTCTCTCTCTTTCTTTCCTCTCTTTCTCTCTTTCTCTCTTTCTCCCTCTCTCTTCCTTCCTTCCTTCCATTCTTTCTTTCTAAACTTCTTTTAAATTTCAATTTTAGTTTTTATTATTTCTTTTAGTGCTATTGACTTCTTGCCCTGTAAAACGTCCCACATTCTGGTCTTGACTTATTATTTCCTCGTTGGCATCTTAAGCTTATTCCTCTGTCCCACATATTTCCTGTGCATTGGAAGTTAAACCTAAAGATTGATTAGAGGGGTGCCTGGGTGGCTCAGTGGGTTAAGCATCTGCCTTGGCTTAGGTCATGATCTCAGGGTCCTGGATGGAGCCCCACGCCGGGCTCCCTTATTTGAGAGAGAGAGAGCGAACAAGCAGGAGCAAAGGGGGGAGGGTCAGAGGGAGAGGGAGAAGCAGACTCCCCACTGTGCACATGCCCGTGTGCATGCTCTCTCTCTCTCAAATGAATAAAATCTTTAAAAATAAATAAATAAAGGCTTGATTACAGTCCATTTCAACTTGTTTTTGAAAAAATACTTCCTAGTTGGTGTTTTTTCTAAGGATTTGATCAGGAAGTTCCTAGGTGGTTTGTGTCAAGAAAAGTGAGCCCTTACTTCAGCTTGGCCGTTCCTCACACCAGAAGCATCTTGGAAATTTCTAGTCCAGCTTCTTTTATGGGAAAGGGAATTGATGACCAGAGAGATCACTGGCCATCTTTCCTGTCACATTCTCTGCTCACATTTATTTCACATTTTTTTGTATATTTAATAACCTCAGACCATCTCTTCCCTGCCGTGGACATTCCACTGAAACTTGCTCCTCTACTCCACCTATACCACTGGCCTCCCTGTTGTGTAACCCTATGGACTCCTCTTAGCTCTCATTCCATATGCTGCCTCTGCAGCATTTAATATTAATAACCACACTATCCTTCTTAAAATACTTGCTTTGCTTGTGTTCTCTGGTCTCACTCTCCAGTCTTTCTGATTAATCTCTCTTAATCACATCCATTTGCCTCTAAAATATAAGTATTTGCTAAGAATTAAGAGATACCTGCCAGATATACTACAATTCAAAGGAAAATTTCATACCAAATTAAAAGAAGATTCCAGGAGTTGACATATAAGTCCTATACCTGGGAGAATGGCAAAGAATTAAGGGAAGTGGGTTGAGACAATTCTGTCAGTTCCTGATACTGTTTCCCAGCTTAGAGAGATGGGAACAGAGATGTGGGTGGGCCAAAGAAAAGGTGGGACCACGTTCCTGGGAGTCCATTCCCTTCCTGTGGATGAGCAGAGTGCACCAAGCTGGCAGAATGCCTCAGTGTTCACAGGCTCCACATTGTTTTCTCAAGCTCAAGAGAATGATCCGGAAGCAAGGTTAATACCAATGAAAATTTGAGATAATCTCCTATGAAACAACATCACAACCCTAGATTGGTGGCAACTAACGACAGTTATTGAGTTGAGAAAATATCTGACCAACCAGATGAGATGCCTGGGTGCCAGGTATCAGAAGTCAGCGTTTCTACTCACACTGTAGAGAATGAACCACAGAACCCTGAGGGACCTCCGTCCTTACTCCTCGGCAAGTGCTCACCCAATGAAGGGGTTTCTATTTATGTCCATCAAAATCCGGTGGACAAAGTTGTCCATGGTCTTAGCTCCCTAACTTCCTTGAGAAAATAATGAAGTGATACTTTAATCTACACCATTCAGTCTCTCAGATTAAATCCTATGGAAGGAGATTTGGCTCCCTCTATATTGATGATACCTTCAGAGCTACAAGGTCGTCTCTCCAAAGGTGAAAATGCAGAATAAAAACAGAAGCTTGAGACCTAGAAAAATGATACGATGAAAAGGGAGAAAATGAGTCTAACATGCAAAAAGAGAGTGAGAGAAAGTGAGATAAGAGAGATAAAAAGCATAACATAATGAAAAATATGCAACTCTGTCACACTCCTAAGAAAAGGAGAGGCTAAATGACCCTATGAAACAAGAAATGGGAGAAGATAACAAAATGAAAAGGAAACTTCCACAGGTAAGTAAAAATAAAGCAGAAGAAAGCTCTTACAGAATTAAACTACAGTAAGAGAACCAAACACAGAACCGATGTTAGAAAAACTCAATCAGTAGAGAACTATCTTGAGAAAGTCACTCAGAATGGAGAGAGAAGGACAAAGGAAAGAAAATGATCAGAGTGAAGATTATAGGTATGGAAATCAAACCGTGGGGGTTTGGAATATAGTTTGTGTGCTTCAAGTAGTAAGATATGATCAATAAAAAACACAAAAAGGAAAATATGCAGTTTGCAAAGGCTCACCATAACAGGCAAATGAATAAAAATTTGTCAACCACTCCAGGGTCTCTGTGAGCAAAGATACAGAACCTTAAGAGCAGAAGGAAACATAATCTGTCAAATCAGTATAACATTGCTTAAGACTGCAGTCACACTAACCTGGGCTCGAATTGCGTGGCTCTGATGTTAGACATGCAATATATAACTGATAAGATCATAGGATGAAATGTGAAAATACTTGCAAAAGTATTTAACCTGTTGTCTGGCATATAATTAACACTTGGTAAATGCCATCTATTATTACAAACGTTCAGCCAGAGGAAACACATAACCAACCATAGAAATCATCAAGCTAATCAGAATTCACACTAGCAGTATCAGAGAATTTTAGGAGGAAAGCCTTTGGCCAAGTATTCCTTAAATAGTCAAGTAGCTATTGCAAAGGCAAAAGAAAAGCATAGTCAAAAGAACAGGAATTTGGGAAGTAAATCACCAATAAACAATTCATGGAAAAGGTCATTTGCTGAAATATTCCATCAATGGAAAAGATGAACCCAAAGTAATAGGGAAAATTATGGTATTAAAGGGCCAATAGTGAATATGGATCAATTAATTCCTTTGTTCTTAACCCATAGGAGATTCTGAGAAAGGCATGGACCTTTTCAGGAGAACAAATATATATATTCTGCATATATATATATATATGTAGAAATGTAAGTAGTATTTTAAGTTATTCGGAAATCTATGGGAATTAACCCATGGTCTCCTTTGGAATCCATAGGTGACAGACCTTGTTTTAAAAAATCAATCTAAGTTTGGCGTGCCTGGGTGGCTCAGCTGGCTTAGCATCCAACTCTTGATTTCAGCTCAGGCCATGATCTCAGGGTTGTGAGATCGAGTCCTGCATCAAGCTCCATGCTCAGTGGGGAGTCTGCTTAAGATTCTCTCTCTCCCTCTCCCTCTTCCCCTCCCCACTCCCTCTCTCTCTCTCAAATAAATAAATCTTTTTAAAAAAACTTAAAAAAATCAAAGTTTTAGTAAATGTGATTGTTGTGATTACAAAACAAGAATTAGATGTTAAGTTTGTGATGAAATATCTATATTTATGTAAATATATCTATTTATATATGCAGTATAAAATAATAATTTAAATATAACAGATATGGACAAAAACTTCACAGCAAGAAAAACACACACAGACATCAGGAAATGAAGAGGTTGAGTGGTAGAAAGAAAAATACATAAGTGTGTAAATATATGCTTTTTTTTTTCATTTTTCTCAGGGAATAGATGAAAAGATATGGCAGATTTTGATAGGTTTGAACAAGTATAATAAGACCTAAAAGTAACAGTTAAAAAATTGAACACAAATACCCGCATAGTAAATGGAGATAACAAATTAGATACAGAATATTACAGATAGATTAATCAAACAGGGTAACATTTTAATATTGGCATATTGAGTCATGACTATATGGTTGTTCACTGTACTATTCTCTCAACTTTCATATGCATTTAAAATTTTTCACACTAGGGGCACCTGGGTGGCACAGCGGTTAAGCGTCTGCCTTCGGCTCAGGGCGTGATCCCGGCGTTATGGGATCGAGCCCCACATCAGGCTCTTCCGCTATGAGCCTGCTTTTTCCTCTCCCACTCCCCCTGCTTGTGTTCCCTCTCTCGCTGGCTGTCTCTCTCTCTCTGTCAAATAAATAAATAAAATCTTTAAAAAAAATTTTTTTTTCACACTAAAACCATGAATAAAGAGAAGAATAAACAAAATATATAGTAAAAGCTGAAGAAGAAAAAATAAAACAAATCATAAAAGCTATTGTAGACTTGCTCTCATAAAACTTAAAAACAAATCTCAAAATGATTAATTCAAGTAATTTAACTGACTCTCCTACAAAATTTATTTATTTATTTTTAATAATAATTTTTTATTATGTTATGTTAGTCACCATACAGTACATCCTTAGTTTTTGATGTAGTGTTTCATGATTCATTATTTGCATATAGCACCCAGTGCACCATGCAATATGTGCCCTCCTTAATACCCATCACTGGCCTATCCCAATCCCCCACCCCCTCCCCTCTGAAGTCCTCAGTTTTAAATCCTCTTTAAAATAAAACAAAAAATTCTCAACAACTCAACGATATTAACGATATGTCTTCCAATTAAAAATGACAAGATATGATATGAAGCAGGAAATTGTGACCCATAATAAGGAGAAAAAATCAATTATAGGAATAAATCTAGAAATGGCAGTGTTGATGGAATTATCAAGAACAGCTTTTAAAACCATGATCTTAAATATGTTTGAGGACTTTTTTAAAAAGAGCATTACATAAAGATGAAAGAAATGGAACATATGGGAAAAAATAAAATTCTAGAGATTAAAAAATACCACATGTGAAAGGAAAATTTCACTGGGTAAAATTTATAGACACTAAGTAATCACAGATTGGTGAACTTGAAAGCATAGCAAAGGAAACTATGCAAAATTAAATATAGAGAAAAAAGACTGAAAAACTTAAATAGAGCCTCAGTGACCTGTGGGATGTTATTAAGTGACATACCAGTAAAAAACTACATAAACATCATAAACAAATTTATGAACACCCAGTAATAAAAAGAAAAGTTGCAAAATATTTGAAAAATATACAAAAGAAAAAAAAGATACATAGACAGGAACAGACATAAGAAACACCACAAACTTTTGGTTAAAAACAATGCAAATAGATGACAGTGAAATGACGTATTTAAAGAGCTAAAGAAAAATTTCACCAACCTAGAATTCTTTATCCAACACGATTATTCTTTGAAAATGAAGTTGGAGAGAATACATTTTCAGATAATCATAAACTGAGAGAATTATTAATTGGAGCTCTGCTCTACACTATGAGAAATGCCAAAGACATTTCTTTATGCTAAAATAAGACACCAAATAGAAATTTGGATTTACATTAGAGAATAAAGAAATGAAGAGATAATCTCCAAGTGTGAAATATAGAATCCTTTTTTCTTTTTTTTAAATTTTCTTCAAAAGATAATTGGCTTCTCAAATAAAAAATAATCCCAATGAATCGTGAAGCTTATAACATATAGGGAAGTAAAGTATATGAAAAAAATGGTGAAAGGATGGGAAGAAGAAAATAAAAGTAAACCTGAAAATATAATATTATTTAAAGATAGAATAGGAGAAGTTAAAGATGCATATTGGAAAACTGAGATCAAACATGAAAAAATGAATGATCAATTAATCCAAAGAAGGCAGGAAAAGTAGGAAAGGAAAGCAACAATGAACCAATGACAAATAAAAAACAATATACTAATTGTTTCATAAATGTAAATGAGCTAAACACTCCAATTAAAAGTCAGTATTTTCATTTAAGCAAAAAGGGAAGTCCAAACTATAAGTTGTCTAAAAACCAGATCTTAAATATAAAGCCATGAATAACATAAAAGCAAAGGGTTGGAAAATGACATACAATAAAACACCAATTAAGAGAAAGCTGGACTGTCTATACTAATATCAGATAAAGTAGACTTCATAAAAATGAATGCCATAAAAAAGAAAGAGGGATATCTCATAATGATAAAGGAGCCAATTCAACAAGAAGATATAACAGCCTTAAATGTGTATGTACCAAATAGCCAAGCCTCAAAATATATAAAGTAAAAGCTGATAGAAATGAAAGGCAAAATACACAAACTTACAGTTATATTTGATTGCATCAACACTTTCTTTCAATTACTGATAGAATGGACAGAAAAATCAGTAATTTTTAAAAAGAAAAAAAATATGTTATCAACCAACCTGATGTAATTAATATTTATAGAACACTGCACCCAACAACAGAATATATATTTCTTCTAAATGTACATGGAACGTTCACTAAGGCAGATCGTATTTTGAGAAATTAACAAGTTCTAACAAACACGAGGAGGATTAAACTCATACATATTATATTCTCTGACTAGAGTGGAATTAAAGTAGAGAAAATAAGAAAAAGATATCTAGAAATTACCCAAATATTTGGAAATTAAATAACACATTTCTAAAGAATTCATAATCAAGGTAGAAATCACAAGGGAATTTCGAAAATGTTTTTAACAGAATGTGACAAAGCACATCATAATTTAAGCAATACAGATAAACAGGGCTTACAGGAAAAGAAATTTAGAGTTAAAATTTTTGTATTAGAAAAGAAAGAATATTTGAAGTCATTGACCGAGGCTTTCACCTTAAGAATCTAGGAAAAGAAGAAATTAATCCCAAGGTAAGTACAAGGAAGAAGATGATAAAGAGCAGAAGGCAATGAAATAGAAAAAGGACAAACAATAAAAAAAATCAATGAATCAGAAAACTAATTTGTTGGCAACATCAATAATATTGATTAACCTCTAGCTAAACTGATCAAGGAAAAAAAAGAAGAAAACACAAAGGATCAATATCAGTAATGTGAAAAGGGATATTACCACAGATCCTGCAGACATAAAAATAATAATAAAGGAATATTATGAACAAGTTTATGCCAATAAATTAGGCAACTTAGATAAATTTGACAATCTTTAAAAGATAGGTATTGTACCAAAACTGGTTCAAGAAAAAAATAAAAAATCTAAAGAGCCCCTATTTATCAAGGAATTTGAATCTTTAATTAAAAATCTTCCTCAAAGGAAAATTCCAGGCCCAGATAACTTCATTGGTGAATTTTATTGAATAGAGAGTAAGTACTACCAACTTTATAAAAAAAATTTCTGATTCATTTTATATCAATATCACTTTTTTTTTAATGATTTTTTATTATATTATGTTAGTCACCATACAGTACATCCCTGGTTTCCGATGTAAGGCTCAATGTATCATTAGTTGTGTATAACACCCAGTGCACCATGCAATACGTGCCCTCCTTACTACCCATCACCAGCCTATCCTGTTCCCCCACCCCCCTCCCCTCTGAGGTCAATATCACTTTAATATAAAAACTAAACAAAGACATTACAATAAAAAAATTTACAAGCAAATTTTTCTCATAAGTATATGTGTAAAAGTCCTCAACAAAATATTTTCAAGTTGAATCCAACAATATATTCAAAGATTGTCAACAAAGTAAAGTTTATCCTAGGAATGCAAAGATGGTTTAGTATTTGAAAATTAATCATCATCTTAAACGAATAAAAAAGAATAGGCATCGGCCCTTCTCAATAAATGCAAAAAAAATTTTGACAAAATTCAATGCCTGTTCATGATAGAAACTGTGGCAAATTAAAAATAGAAGGGAGGGGCGCCGGGGGGCACAGCAGTTAGGCGTCTGCCTTCGGCTCAGGGCGTGATCCCGGCGTTGTGGGATCGAGCCCCACATCAGGCTCCTCCGCTATGAGCCTGCTTCTTCCTCTCCCACTCCCCCTGCTTGTGTTCCCTCTCTCACTGGCGTTTCTATCTCTGTCAAATAAATAAATAAAATCTCAAAAAAAAAATAAAAATAGAAGGGAAATTCTAAACCTGATCATGAGCAACTATGAACACCTACAGACAAGGTATTTAATGAAGGAGATCAAATGTTTTCCCCTAATATTAGGAATACAGCAAAATATCTGTTCTCACCACTTCTATTTAACATGATGTTGAGATCCTAGCCACTGCAGTAAGGCAAGAACAAGAAAAGTAGGGGCGCCTGGGTGGCACAGCGGTTAAGCGTCTGCCTTCGGCTCAGGGCGTGATCCCGGCGTTATGGGATCGAGCCCCATGTCAGGCTCCTCCGCTATGAGCCTGCTTCTTCCTCTCCCACTCCCCCTGCTTGTGTTCCCTCTCTCGCTGGCTGTCTCTATCTCTGTCAAATAAATAAATAAAATCTTAAAAAAAAAAAAAAGAACAAGAAAAGTAGAACTGTGAGAAGTTCTTTGAGATCTATCCCAGCAGTGAGATTGCTGGCTCATGGGGTATATACATATTCATATTTGATTAAGTGTCAACAGATAATTTTCTAGAATGTCTGCAATAATTGTTGTTATTATGAAAGATAATTTTTTGCTCTATTTTGTATTTGGTTATTAATGGTATAGAAAAAGTGCTACTATCTTATAAATTGATCTCAAATCAGGCAACCTATACTTGTTAAGTCTATGGATTCTTTTTTTTTTAATAGGAAAGCCTATCACATACAAATAATATATGCTTTTTTTTTTTCTTTTCCAGTTCTTACTCCTTTGATTTTTTTCCCTTTAACTTCTTTTGAACATTGGTAAGGACCTAATGTAGAAATAATACGTTATTTTGGGCCAAAGTGGTTAAGAAACAGGTATGTCCTTTGTTTTTCCCCATTTCCTGGCAAAGGATTTTGGAATGAGAGGGGAAAGACAGGGTAAAAAAAACATAAAAAAAGAAGCTTTCATCTCTGAAATTCCCTTCAAACAGAACGCAGCCCTGCAAACCCTTGATCAGACTTTTTGTGTTAAGCCACTGCATTTAGATGTCATCTGTTCCAGCAGCTAGTGTTAGCGTAACTAATACAAAGAAACTTGAAAATTGGAGATTCATACCTTCTCATAGGCAAGCGATCTCAACATTATAGAGATGTAAAATTTCCTTATATCAATGTATAATTTGAGCACTATCCCAGTTACAGTCCCCAATAGAGTATCTATAGGAGCACGACAAATTCTCCGAAGTTTTATCTATAACAGTAAAAATTTGAGAACAAAGTTAAGAAAAACTAAACAATTAAAAAGGTTATTGAAGAATTTGTCCTGTAAGACATTGTGAAATAAATGAATGCTATTATATATAAATACATAAAAGTTATATATACATATATATGTTTATATATATATGTTTATATATATTTATGTGTGTATATTAAATGAGATGTTGTTGAAGGAATAAAGACTGATTAACAGAACAGAACACAGCACTGAAATATAGAGTCAGTATATGCTAAAGGAAATTTTAATTCAAAAAGGGAAAGGTGGATTAAAGTAAGCTGATCACTTACTTTTTTTAAAAAAAGATTTTATTTATTTATTTATTTATTTATTTATTTATTTATTTATTTGACAGAGATAGAGACAGCCAGCGAGAGAGGGAACACAGGCAGGGGGAGTGGGAGAGGAAGAAGCAGGCTCCCAGCGGAGGAGCCGGATGTGGGGCTCGATCCCAGAACGCCAGGATCACGCCCTGAGCCGAAGGCAGATGCTTAATGACTGCGCCACCCAGGCGCCCCTGATCACTTACTTTATTACTTACAACAAAATAAATTTCAGATGAATTGAAGATTTACCTTCATTCATTCAACAAGAATGTATTTGTTGAACACTTACTCTATGCCAAACTCTGTTCCAGCTCCTAGAGATAACAGTTAACAAAAAAGACAAAAATTCCCATCACTGTGGCGCTTACATTCTAATACTGGAAAGGGAGATGGTAAGACAATTAAAGAAGTGAAATATGTAGTAGTTTACACAGTGACAAGTGCTGTGGAGGAAAATAAAGCAAAGAAGAGAGTTAGTGTTTCTGCAAGAGGTGGGCATGGGACACAATCTAAATGGAAAAAGTGACGTTTGAGTGAAGCCCCGAAAATGGTGAGGGAGAGAGAGGTTGTACTGCCATTTAATAACGAAATCATAGAATGTATACAAGAAAACTTAGGTGGCTGTTTGTGTAACCTTGGAGTGGGGAAATTTTTTCAAAGCATGACACTGAAACTGGAAAGCAGAAAAATTAAAAAAGGACAAATTTTACAAAAAAATTTAAATGAACTTAAAACTAATGACAATCTGCGGTAGAAATAGCAATATACTGTCACACTAGGGGTTTATATCTAGGGTGTCCATACAATTTATTGTCCAAACCCAGAGAGTGTGGGAGTAAAAGGAGGACTCTTTATATTCCTGTCAGAAGAGGAGGCAGAAAGTAGAACCATCTCAGATGGACTAAACTGAGTCCTTGTAAATAAGACAGAAATCTCAAGAGAAGAAGGTGCATGAATGACAAAATGCAAGTGGCAGTAACATGAAATTGATAATAGAAAAGGAAAAATAACTAAAGCAACAATGGGACATGATATTTTTGGTTCATCTATTTTATTTTATTTTATTTATTTTTTTTAAAGATTTTATTTATTTATTTGACAGACAGAGACAGCCAGTGAGAGAAGGAACACAAGCAGGGGGAGTGGGAGAGGAAGAAGCAGGCTCCCAACCGAGGAGCCTGAGGGCGACGCTTACCAACTGAGCCACCCAGGTGCCCCTGGTTCATCTATTTTAAAGATGAAAATACTGATAAAGTTTCTGATGAGACTATCCTGGTGGGATCTCAAAACGGTGTCAATTTAGTTACGGGCACTTGGGCAAAGTACACGAAATTTTCAAAGTCCATATTCTTTAACCCTATACTTCTAATTGCACGAATAAATTCTAAGAAAGTAATCAGACAAATAGATAAAGCTATAGTGCCAGGATGTTCAAGGTAGGGCTTTTCACAATGGCCAAATGACTGGAAACATCCCAAACGTTCATCGACAGGGGTTTGTTTAACAGATTGTGATATCTTCATACATAAAATACTATGCACTATAAAGCCATATTAAAGTAATGATAGCTGTTATAAAAATCAAACCCCCCATATGATAGAAGCTTAATTCTCTCTCACATTAAATCTGAAAGAAACTCTTTCCTTTCTCTTTCATCTCTACTCAGGAAACAGGCAGTTCTTGCATCAGCCTATCTTTTTCTCATAAACCTTGTTAAAATCAGATAACAGTAGCCATCATGTACTCATGCTGATTCTTTCCAACAATTTCCCTGAGTCAACAGCCTCGGTATGGGCACGGTCAGCCTTCCAAGTTATTGCAGGCAACAATTTTACCAAATATCTGCCCAGTGCATGATGGAGCATGCAGCCTTCTGCTACTTTCTTTGCCATTTGCCATTCCACCACTAAGCCAGATGACATGTATTTTAGGTTTGGGTCATGGAAGCACTCCACTTCAAAGCACCAATTTCTTTAAAAGTTAAGGTAATGCTAGCTGCTGTTGTAAGCAACATAAAATAAGTATAATGGATCAAACGTGATAGAAATTTATTCTCACTCACTTAAAGTCTGATACAAGTGTTTCTGAATGGTGGGTGCTCTCCACCAAACAGTATCTCAGAGGATCCATAATCCTTTAAAACTTGGGGTTCCTTCACTTCCTGGACTTTGTGATCATCAGCAGAAAGACGAAAAGAGGAGAGAAGGTACACCCACTTCTTACTTATCTCATTCCAAAGATAACACACATTGCTTCTGCTCATACCCCATTAGCTAAAAGTCAGTCACAAAGGCCAGGAAGGCTGGGAAAGGTAATCTAGCTGAGTAACCCGGAAAAGGAGGAAATGGATTCCGTGACCAATGTATTAGTCAGGGTAGGCTGACTAATGTTGCAGTGACAACTCTAAACATCTCAAGTGGCTTAACCAACAAAAATGTATTTCTGGCCCACACAAAGTCTGGATGACATTACCTGGCAGCTCTCCTCCATGTGATGACTCAGCAATCCAAGCCACTCTCATCTTTTGGCACCCTCCTCTTGACACAAGGCCTCTTCCGTGATTGCTAAGAAGGCAACATGGGAAACTGGAGAATTGTCCAATCTTTTCACTTCTTCAAGCCACAAAGCAGCACTTGTTGCTTCTGCTGACAATGAGGCCCATGGCCATGCCTACTGGCAGGAGGTGAGATGTGGAATCTTCCATATACTTAGAAGGAGAGAGGACCCAGTGTTGATAAACGTTAGTAATATGTCACATAATGAACCAGCCAATCTCCGTCACAGCTACGTTGATATGATGATGTTTATGCGTATTTGTTTTCACGGATGGCCCTAAATATACGTGTTTTGCAAAAATCTGTAGAGCGTACAGTATGAGCAACAGCACGATACCGCCTCTTGCAACTATATGCATGGGATTAGATGAAGGCCAACCCACCGCGCCCCTTGGGAATCCACTCCAACCCCATTCCACATTCTCCCTTTCTCTTGTTCTCTCTGGACACTTCTCTGCCTGAGATCCAGGAATAGGGGGTGGTAACTTATTGTTTTCTTCATTTCTTCGGGCTTGAAGCTCACGCCATTGCTGAAGTAGGTCAGCGGTCATCTTGTCCTTCTCTGAGTTCCTCCAGGTTCATATCCCAGCGCTTTACCCCAGAAGTGGCACAAACATCTTTCCTTGCTATCTTCCAGAAACCATCACTCTTAGACAATGGAGATTTGGGGAAACAGCAAGAAGGATTACATTTCAGGTCCATGCAAAAGGAAAATCCAAAATAAAGTTTGATTTTCCTAGCATGTCTCAAATGTCCGTCTGCCATTTTTACAACCCCTTCTCTAGCCTCTGAGTCCCCGCCTTTTAGCCATGTATTGGGTCTACTTGTCTCTTGTCAACCATGGCTTTTATGTCACACCATTCTCTTTGAACAGCATATCAAGATGTTTTCCTAACTGTACTGTATTTACTTATACTGTTGCCTCCAGAAGAGAAATTCTGATTTCTTGAGATAATTAAGTTATGAAATAATATTAAGTTTATATAGTTATAGATAGTTATACCTAAATACACACGTACACACACACACACACACACACACACACACACACACAGAGAAAGAGAGAGAGAGAGGTTTCAAGCCAACCTGTTAGTGGCAGTATCTGTGTGGTTAGAATGAAAAATGATTTTTCCCTTTTCGATTTTCTGTATTTTTTTTTTTACTTTTTCTACAGTGAGCAAGTATTAATTCTTTATTGAGAAACAATAAAAACTATAAAAGCCATTTTAAAAAATATATATTTTTCACTAGTCACTTTCAGATGTCAGACATTTTAGAAGCTCCATGTCCCCTCTCCAGCCCCAAATCAGCCTTGCCAGGGACCTAATCATACAAACTTCTGGGTGTGCCTGAAATTGTTGAGCCTTCATCACCGCATGGCCCTAGCAGCCAGTGGGGAGGTGGGCATGCGGGTGGGAGAAAGCAAGGGTAGCGTCCCCTTTTGTTTCGCTCTGTCGTACTACCCTTTAGGCCAGATCACATCGCACCAGGATCTATATTCCCTAGGGAACCCATCTCCTGAATTTAAAGTCAGAGCAGAGAAGAGGGCAAAGGTGATAAGAAACAGAGCTGAAATTTTTAATAGAAAATGCCTCATGGCGCTTACAGAGAGGAGGAGAAGAGACAGAGGACTGTGTATTTTAAGGGTGTTTGCAAATCAAACTCCTTTTCCCTGCTAGGTCACTATAATACTTCCTTATTTCCGGAGGAAAAGAAATTCTAGAATATTTCTCATGGAGCCCGATGTAGACAACCAGGTAGTTGTTTACTTAAGAGGTAATTGCTTTCTCTAGCTCAGCCTAGTGAATTCTGTGTTTGTAAGATCTAAGGTGGGGTAAGACAGGAATGCAATGAATTTGCTCATTCAAAGCGTATTGAACACTTGCTCTGTTTGCAGGTCTGGCATTTGAATCAGTAAATAGTGACCCATGAGTGTTAACCAATATCCACATGGGATGGATATATCTAGGAGCATGGCCAAGGAAAAGTCTCTGCACCAAAGAAGAATTTGTAATTATTAGGTATTTAATAAGTATTAAGTAATGATCATGTGTAACTGGTCATATAGAGGTGTGTGAGGTAGGGGACTTTGAAAGGCCTCTGATAGGAGACTCGATAGTGTTAACTCTCTGACCCGCCACTACCTTCCATCATCTCCACCCCTGCCATTTGATGACTGATTTGTGAGGCTATCATTCAGGAATTTGTGGAAGGAAGGTCTCACATGTTTATAGCCCATATGTCAGTGCTTCTCTGAATTTTCTACAAGCTCACTGTGTTCACCCTGAGCCTCTCAACCTGCCAGGTTCCTTGAGCTCTCAAGGAAAGGTACATACCGATGCCCATGAAGGACAAGAGACAGTCAACAGACGGGTGTCACAATTATTTCAATGTTTGGGCACCGAGTAGCAGTCTACTTCAGAAGTAGTCAAGAAAGTGTTTTGGAACATGTTGCCTGCTCTGGTTGGGATAGGCCATTTGCCATCCCAAGCTCAGTGGCTCCCGACCACAAACATTTATATTTCCCTCACGCAGACTCTGCTGTGGGTTCGGGCAACTCTCCAAGGCGGCTCTTCCACATGCACTGACTCAGCGATCCAGGATGCTTCGGTCCCCTTGCTCTGCCATCTCAACATGAGTCTTCTGTGACCGCCAAAGCCAGGAAGCAAGTGTTTGGAGAACTCATGCCTATTTTTCTATGATCTGGCCCAGAAGGGACGTATCACTTCCAATTACAGTCCACTGATCAGAGCAATCATATGCCCAAACCCAACTAATGAAGGTGTAAGAAATGTGGGCAAGGACTTGGGGATAATTCAGAGCATTATCATCTCTGATCTTTGTTTGACTTTCTTTTGTTCTTCCCAAGGAAAGATTTAATTGGGTTGGCATAGATATCAATATGGAGGAGTTGAAATGGAGCACTTGTAGCAGGCAGAATTGCTATTGGCATCTCAAGTTTCCTTTGCTCAGAACAGATGTGGTTTTGCTGCTCGTCCCGCATCCTGGTTTCACCTCCCCAAGAGAAAATACCATAGCAGCTAAAATTTTTAAAAATCAGTCAAGGCCCCTTTTCTTTAAAAACCAAACAAGAACAACAACAACAGCAAACCAACTGAGGCTTCATACATTTTCCTTCTAGTGCTTCCACCACACATTCTTGGCACCATGCCCAGTGGTCATGGCTCATGTCTTATGACAAACGTCTAATACAAGAATGCCATCTCCTCACTAAGTATTGATGGGATTATGACCAAGTACCAGGCTGGGAAGATAATGGCACAACTACCTTCAAACACTTTTGGTCTCATAAGAAAAATCAGTTAATTATTCTAGCACCTCATGCAATAAGCTATATAAGGAATACTAAAGAACATGTGGAAAGGGTAAACTAATTCAGATTAGGAAATCCAGAAAAGAATCCAAGAGAGAGTGGCATTTGAATTTGAAAAGATGGGAAGAGCAAAGAGAAACTGAAAGGAGATCTTCCCAATTCCTGGAGCTGAAAGTGTGTTTTGGGCCAGGGGGGAGGGAGGGGGGAGGAGTGGAAATGAGGCTGGACAAGTAGGTGGAGCTCGATCATAAACGTCCTTACAGCATTTCCCAAAATGAAACCTTTCTGTACCTGGCCCATTTTCAACTTGACCTTAGAATGCAGAAGTGAAGATCCACAGAGGATCTCATTGGTCCACTTCCTCCCAAATGTCAGGATCTCCTTAATGTAGCCTTATGATCAGAACCCCAAAGAACAGCTAAAACCTCATTTGCTTCCTCTAGTCTGAAGCCAGCTGGCAAAGTGACAAGCAAATAAAATCAATACAGTACAGCCGGCAACTGGTCACCCAGACATTACGGCAACCCCTTACGTTTGTGTCCAAGACTATCTTCATGGCTTACAACACCCCCTCCCCCAGCCACCCATGCACCTGGTTCCTTCCGGGAGAGTGGACTGCCGGAGTGGCAACCCGCCAGGCTTTTCACCTCTTTGCTCTCCTAGACTGTGCAACCCCAAGCTGCTCCCAAGTCTCCCAGCCTGGGCTTTCAGGGCTTGGCAAGAACGTGGAATTAAATACATGGCAGATGTGCTTAGGGTCAAGGGGGCTCTCATTCTTTTGCTGATTTGCAGTTTCTCTGACAGTCTTATTTTGTCCAGGTCCTCTGATTATTTCCTATCCCGTCACACTATGAGGTCTGGAGGTCTGTGAATTTAGCTTAGAGCATATGACCAAACTCAGCGAGCCAAGCAGTGTCAGGGACCCAAGAGCGAGTCTACAAAAGGGGTTGAGTAAAATGGCATCAGTAGCTGGAGACGGGAGAAACCGGTCACAAGAGAGTATATCTCAGGAGGTGACAGACAATGACAGGTGTTGCAAAGTTTTAATGTCAACCAGTATCTTGGCAGTGGAAGTTCAGCTCGCCTAGGGTAAGAGGACATTATCAACTTTGCTCATGCTCTGAGGAATAGATGTGTCTGTTACCAATCCAAGGAGCCCAGGACACTATAGTAATAAATGTTATGCCACCTAACAACAATGGCTGTGACCCTGAGATGAATTGTTTGGGGAACAGGTCATATCAGACTGACTTTTAAATAGCTGTCCCCTTTTGACCTCCTGTTTTTCAACTGGGCAACCATTCCTGGCTTAAATGCTACTCTCTGTCCCTTAAGGGGATGTATATTTAGGTTTCTATGTATCTGGAAAAAGCCTATGCTTTCTCGCCAGATCTGGAGTACTTCATCAATTCTGATAAGATGGCAAATGACTGAGATGTTTGCATATGGTAATTCGGCACAGAGGGAAACAAGGTCTTAGACATTAGACTGTGGATGTCTTTAGAAGCCACATCTCAGCTCCTTTCTGGAGATGGTGAAGACAATGGCAGTTGCAGGAAATGATGTCCCTGTGACATACTGGTCTTGCAGCTGTGTTGCAGATTTAAAATTAGGGTGCCAAAGAATTGTTGTTTTTCTATTCAGTTGGGCAAAGAACACATTTTAACAAGGCAGTTGCTGGCGGTTGTTAACGAAAGGGGATTAGCATTTGTGGTAGGCTGAGTAATGGCCTCCAAAGATATCCACATCCTAATCCCTGGAACCTACGAATGTTACCTCATATGGCAAGAGGGACTTGGCAGATGTGATTGAAATAAGAATCTTGAGAGGAGGGGATTATCCTGGATTATGTGGATGGGTCCTGAATGACATCACAAATGTCTCAGTAGAAAGAAGGCAGAGGGAGATTTGACTCCAGAAGAGAAGACAGTGTGACCACAGAGGCATATTTGGGGTGATGCTACCACAAGCCAAAGAACACCCAGGGCCAGAAGGAGCTAGAAGAGACAAGAAACAGATTCTCCCTCTAGAACCTCTGGAAGGCATCAACCCTGATGTCAAGGTTGACACTAGTGAAACTGATTTTGAATTTCTGGCCTCCAGGGCTGTAAGGGAGTAAATGTGTATTGTTTCAAGCCACTGCTATTGTGGCTGTTTGTTATACAGCCGTAAGAAACTGATACACTATTTTTACACCGAAGGCTTACTTTCAAGAGTGAAGCCTCCGCTTTGCAATTACATCTTCCATGTTTTTTTTTAATGGATTACCTATTTTTTTTAATTGAAATAGGGATGTGGTAATGATCTGTTCGATTTACCTCATCCTAAATCTCCTTGGCTTGTTTATAAGCAAATATTTTAAAGGATCCATGGCAAATGAGCCTCCTGAAGTCCCGAAAGCACTGTGCAAGAGAGAAGCGTTTCTATAAGTCACTCCTGGAGGTTTCCACCAATCGGGGTGGTCATGCTGTGCCAAGGGGCCCTGGTGTCCTGCGATAGTGAGCAAGCACTGAACATAATACCTGAGCCATCTGGGGGTGAGTGCTGCTGGGGTGGGGACACCGATGACGACAGAACATCCATGACAGGCGTGTCACAGTCCCCACGCTGCCAACTCGAGGCTGAACAGGATGCCACCTTTTCCTGCTTTCACACATACTCCTTTGACTTTTTCCTCTGCTGATATACTCAGCTTCAATTCAAAACTGCCCTTGAAATTCACCGAGTTCTGATTGTGTCTTTGTCAACATGCTGGGAGTGGGGACATACAGTGTGATTTGCCTCGGCCCACATGCCCTAGGGATATTCTTGGACCCTCCATTCTTGGAGTGAACACAAATTGTTTTAGTTACGTAGGACCAGGAGAATTTGCAGAGTTATCAACAAGAGCATGGGGTCAGAGAGAAAGCATGAAGCCAAGACAGGGAACTTTAGAAATGAAATCTCATTTAATCCTCACGATTACCCATAAATTAAGGATACGATGTCACGTTCACAGATAAGCCGAGGACCGGGAAGACTGAAGTTACTTGCTCAGAGTTACCCACTCAAGTGATGGAGCTGGGCTCCAAATCCAGACTGGCCAGATTCCAAGGCTCTTGTTTTTCCCCACACCATCCTGAAGGCAGCGCAGGTTCCTGAACAGAATGTTCCAGGCATCCTGGCCTCTCGGCTCTCAAAGAGCCCAGCAGAGAGAAGGGGAAATCCATTCAGCATGCTATTCTCAAGTGACCAGAAGAAAGAGTCCTGTTTTGAAGGCAAAGCCTTTCTTCTAAAACTGTACGCGCTACTCAGCTCCTTCCTACAGAAAGGCTTCGGTGCACAGAGAACACGCTTCTCGCTGCGTGCTGGGTCCAATCCATGTGGCCTTGCTCCGCTGACGCTCTGCCACGGAGATCTGCCGTCTCGCCTGCCCAACTCCGGCTGCCCTTCACGTCTCCCCCACCCTGCACCTGTGCCAGAAGGAGACTGGCAGCGCTCAGAACCCCAGAAGAAAGGAGCGGAATGGAGTCCCTGTCTTTCGGGGAAATCTTATTTTCTGTCATGTTGTTGACACAGATGACCCAAGATGAATATCCAAGCACCTATCAGAAATGGGTTGATGGTGGTGGAGGAGAGGAACAAAGCCTCGGCTGAGTTTATGAAAGTTTTCCACTAAAGTCAGCAACAGCGTAAATTCAAACCAGGCACAAGGCGCTTGAATCTCCATATGAGTTGTTCATCAAAGGACTAAAAGAAAGGAAATCTGAGCCGGAGCGGGCTCTGGCCTAAAAGCTTTCAAGTGATTCCTTTCCGTAAGGAAACTATTTCCTTTGTCTGTACATGTTCAGGAAAACTGTCTTTTTGGAACCTGGTTCACTCTTAATTCAGGTCACAGTTCTTTTGACCAGTTTAAAAAAAAAAAAAATCACGATCTGGAAACGTCTACTGTTCTTGACACACCCACACTCAGTTACAAATATGGGGGCCTTGTGCATTGATACGGGAATACCATTTTCAGTACTTAATCCGGGTTGATTGAAATTAAGTGTAATAAGGCAGGGGAGTGAAGGAGCTAGCAGCCTGGATATTCAGATTATCTGTGACCTATCCTACTGAAAATCAGGGAAATCGGGTGCCCTTGTGATGCCTCTGATGTCCTTTAGAAAAAAGGGGAGCCCGGAGCTCAAGTGCACGCGCACCTGCGTAGGGGAGACTGTTCAGATGGGACTGCGCTGGTGAAGAGCCAAAAGGAAGAGCCAAACCCCACCAGCCAAGGAGGCTTGGCTGCTGTACCACGTGCTTCCGTTCTTTCAGCACTTTGTTCAGACAAGGGCCCCCAAGTTCTCCATGTCATTCAAAGGCAGTCCAGAAGGGTGTTCTGTCAGACCCTGGGGTCTTCAGCTCCCTGTCCGGGTTCCCTTAGGACACCCCCTTGGGTGGCAGCCCAGCCAGGAGCCCAGCCGGGACAGCGGTGGGCTCACGGTCAGGGCCTTCCTGCTGTGTTTTTAACTGTGGGCCTTCACTTGATCGCATTATTCTCTCTTCTGGTTTTTGTTTCTTTCTCCCCACAAACCACCCCCACCCCGTCCCCCCTCCCGGTTTCAAATTTCCTTGTTTTCTCTGTAGTCTAATCAGATTGTTAGAAATTAGAGCTGGAAAGACCTCTTAAACTTGTCTCCTCCATCCCTTGCCAGGGCACGATTGTTCCCTATGGTTAATTTTCCAAAACTCCAGCCAGGCCTCCTAGAAGGAGCGTCTCTACTCATGGGGTTCCCACCGCTTTCCCTTGGGAGACACCCGCCTTGGCCTCATGGACTTGATTGTAAGGAATACTTTCCGAATACCCAGCCGTCAAATTTCCTTTCTCTTCTTTCACGCAGCTCCTCAAGCCCCCCCCCCCCCCGGGGGGCTGTGGATTTGGGTTCCTGCGTCCACTGCACCCCCTGCAGGAGAAATGGCTATTTTTAAGTGATTTCTCTTTGGGGGGAAATGCAAATCTGATCCTGGATCATCCCGTGGACCAAAATTAGAAGGCACTCAACGTAGGCACTAATACATTTATATTTGGGATAGAGAAACTCCATAAATGAACGAAAGTCAAAATTGTGCCTCTTCGCTGTCTTTATCTGCATTAAATAGTTAATGGGAAATAAGTCCTACTGATGGTCCTCCTTTCTGCTTTTTAACAAAGTGATTGGCTTTATCACAGGTGACTAGGTGCTGTTGTCTGTTTTCCAGAAACTAGTCCTTATATGTTGGGGGAGCGGTGTCCAGAAGCCTCCTCAGCAGCACGGACCCCCAACATGGGAGAATGTTCTGGGTGGTGACCTGCTCTCAGACACTGCCACACCCCTGGTGGAATCTGGTTCCCAGTCAGCCTTTCTCCATGAAACTTCAGATTCAAGAAACTTTCAAACAGATCCTGGAGTTCTAGAATAAAGAAGATGTTTTAAAATGAATAGTAAACACAAAAAGAGATTTGTGACCATGTCCGAAGCCCCACTTGAATAATGTAGGAACCAAGTTACGGTTTCGACAGAGTGAAACGTTCTTGGAAAACTTAGAGACCTGCCTGATTACAAATGTACCATTTCCTTCCTTCTTGCACTGAGGAAAAATACGTTAATTAATGAAAAGTTTCGTGCAGCTTCTTTTATTTCTATCACGCTACACACGTCGGTTGTATAATTATAACTTGCCTTTCTATAGGTCTCGTTGGAGTAATTGCCAAAAACCTAAAAAAGTTTGGGGAGCCCAGAAAATTGTCCAGACGAATGGAAATACCATTTCAGAGGAAACAGCTTAACGCAGTAAAATCCTCTTCTTGTATAAGTTAATACTCTTCCTTTTTTTTTTTTTTTTTTTTTTTTTTTTTGCTTCATGTCTTAGTTTTACACGTTTTTCTTTAGCAGTTACTCTCATTTTGAAAACATCCCTTTCGCCGTTGCTTGGCCCGGACCAACCCAGGTGGGAAAATTTTTTGCTTTTAAATATCTTGTTACACCAACAGTTCTTTTCCCCTTAGCAATAATTTTCATCTTCAAACTCATTTTGGGCGTCGGAGTGATTCCCAGTGGGGGATCCCCAAACACCTAGAGGTCCTGAAGGTAGTAATGGGAGTCTATATATTTTACATATTTCAGAAAGCCTAATGGAAATCACATATTTACTCAGAATAAGGCTGCAGAAGAAATCAGTAAAATATCTTTGATTTGGTTAGAAAGAGACTAGAAATATAGCAAGTCTGTGTGTTAAGGCTGGACAATTTGTGTGGATGGGAAAAGTGTCGTCGTCATCAGAGGGATTTGTGGGTAGTAGAACTCAAGCTGTTACTCCAGCCCCATTGCTCTGTTGGGTAGATTGCAATTTTGGGAGTGAACTGTCTGAGGTGGGAGGAGGGGGAGGAGCAATTTCTAAAAGGGAGTTTGAGGAGGAGAAAGTCAAGAATCATCACTGTCCAGTGTTCCTTCAGTGACCACTCAGTTCTCAAGGCCAGCACCTTTGCTTCTGAGGCCTTTCCAGAAGAAAGGGAAGTTGTGGGAGGAATCCAGCAAGCCTGGGATCTGTTAGAGCATCTCCTCTGTTTCCTTCCTTGCATTCCTCCATCCGATAGGGCAGGAATGTGCTCGAGATCCCAGCGGTTGGCTGGTTCTAATCTCGCTCCCTGCTGCCTCCACCGGCTTTTCCTCCCTGGGAATTAAAAGAACGTGGCATCATCCATCCTTTCAGTTGTTGTGGAAAAGGGGGAAGAACCCAGGTATGTTCAATGTTTGAATTCCTCGGCTTATGATGCTTTGTAAAATACAAGTTATTATTATCCTATAAATCCCCCCAAAAGCAAGAACCCAAAGACAGATACCTCTAAGGAGATATTGTCCGAAAGGAGCCCTATATATATATTTATACATATATACATATGCATATATATTTATACACATATCTACGCCTACATATGCATGTCTCACACACGGGTGAGCCCATGTACGTCTTACACATACTTGTATACACACACATAGACACACGTACTTTTTCCCCCTTTTTGGTCTGATTTATTAATAATTAGCGTTCCATTAGAAAATGAGTTTTACGTGAATCGCACAGTGCTGAAATCGTTTCAGCGGCAGATCCTATTTTACCGTTGGGGTTTCAGAAGTCGCTGCAGAGCACAATGCCATCTCCATATTCATATTTCAGATCTGTCAAGACACCCGGATAGTTCATCTGATCGCATGGATTTCCATTCCAGGCCTTGAGAGACAAGAAACACGGCCATCACAGAGAGCCGGGGCAATTAAACTGAATCAGCGCTCGGGTCTCAGCGGATGTCCTCTGGGTTACCATGGGGGACACGGGCTGGTATGAGGTTTAATCAGGCACTAACAGCACCTTGCTGGGAACTTCATGGTTGATAAAGGCAGCCGCATCAGACCAAGTAGCTCCTACTTTTTAAAGAGAAAGCAGCCTCTTTTGAAATGTAAAAAAAAGGCAGGCTTTGTTGCACGGCAAGGGACCCGAGAATCTGAGAGGAGTTGCGGTTTGTTTTCTCCTGCGGTCTTCAGCATTTTTCCTGGGTTTTGATAATAAGGTGAAAGACGCCCTTTAGGCTACATTTTTAAAGGATCCTCCTCGAGGCCACAGCCTGCTCTTTCCTGTGGGTCCCTCTGCTGGGCCCAGGGTTAGGTGGGTCTCCGTATTAGCCCTGTCATTGTCGGGATGCTTCGTGAACCACACTGGTCCCCACTGCGGTCTTGTGCCAGGGAGCAGTTGAATGCATGTGCCAGGAAAGAGAGAGAGACAGAGAGAGGGAAAGAAACAAGAAAAAAAGAAAAAGAAACAGAAGGGAGGAAGGGAGGGAGGAAGGGAGGAAGGGTGGGAAGAAGGAAGGAAGGAAGGAAGGAAGGAAGGAAGGAAGGAAGGAAGGAAGGAAGGAAGGAAGGAAGGAAGGGAAGAAACACTGTCCAGAGCCCAGCACACATGAATGGGGCCTCTTCTGAGGTCTACCTGCTCTTGTCTCTGAGAATGAGAAGTAATTCCTTGCCTTGGAGTTTCACTTTTCTCTTAACTCTTTTCAAACAATTTTTGTCCCCCACAGAGGTGGGTGGTTGATGGCCCGATTAGAAGAGGCCCTTCATTCGTCTACCTGTAGGCTAGCCACATCATTTATGGTTAAGATCAGGATGTTAAAGAGCCAATGGGGGTGTTATTCATAATCTCCTGAGGCCAAGAGGCAGAAGCCAGGACTGTCACAGGCAAGCCAGGACTGTCACAGGCAAGCTAGGACACAGCGCCCCCAACCCCCTGGCTGGTTCATGGGCCCCAGCAGAGGAGTCCACACGTCCTCACGCACAGCCTCTGTCCTAACCTCATATGCCAGTCTTGGAGAATCCCAAACTAAGAGAGTCCACTTTAGCAAAATCGCATCGGAATCCCAGCTATGGAGATTAAGGAAATAAAGAGGTGCATTGCCATTTCTTTCACAACTAGAGACCTCTGCTTCGTTTTCCAGAATTACCAAACACTAGTAGCACTTCTTCTTCTTCTTTTTTTTTTTTTTAAGATTTATTTATTTGAGAGAGAGAGAGAAAGTGTGCGTGAGGGGAGAAGGGCAGAGGGAGAGAATCTCAAGCAGACTCTGTGCCGAGCGTGGAGCCTGACACAGGGCTCGATCCCAGGACCCTTAGATCACGACCCAAGCCTTAACCAAGAGTTGGATGCTTAACCGACTGAGCCACCTGGGCACTGCACTAGTGGCACTTCTTTACTATTATCTGCCCCTCTTTCCTCTTCTTTCTCTTCTTCCTCCCAGCCTTTCTTCTCTAACTCAGACACACAGCAGGTGCATGTCTCTCGGTCACAGTGACATGGTTACTGAGGGTATCCGGCCCCTACAACTCGCTCCTCTGTAGCTTCCAGGGACCTTCCCAAATACCCCATGTAGCCCCTTCCTGCTGCCGGCTAAGAGTTTTAGCCCCTGCCTTCTCATCAGATTCTTCTAGAACTGCTGACCCATAGTGACTGTTGGGACCCATGCTGGTAATAGTCACTGCTCACCTGCTAACCATCCTGAAGACCCGAAGCATCTACTGGGGCTGGTGGGGGTCAGGAAGGGGAGGGGGTACGACACCTTGGCCACTCGCCACCAGCTACATTACCCCCGCCTTACCGCCTTTCCCTGCAGCTCTGGCCCGGAGAAGGGAAAGGTGCCAAAATGCCTTCTCAAAAGCTCTTAGGCACTGTCACAGGGTTGGGTCTTCCCCTCTCCACATTTTAATCCCATTTAATTATCATATTCCATCACAAACGAGATTGAGAAGAAGGAGAGTTCAAGAAGGAGGGGCAACAGGAAGTCTGAGGCGCTGCTGGGGAATATTCCCGGGGTAAAATAACACAGGATGACAGTTATTTTGAGGCAAAGGAGAGAAGGAGCGGGAGACCGGGGACATGATCGGGATAATGAAATGTTGGTGACAAAAAGGTCCAGGGAAGTGGTCAAGTGTCAGAAGGCCCTTGAAGGAAAGAATTCCCTGTTTACTCCTTGCAAGTCTGTTTTTAAAGCCAGTTCTTAAAAACTCAAACAAAACTTTGTGTCTGTTGTCACAATTTCTCTCCAGCGTGAAGCATGACAGTATTTAAGCCTTCATTGACACATCTGTAATGCCCCAAAGAGAAAGGGGTTAATGGAAAAGGTTGCAAACCTTCCAGTACGCGGGGCTTGACGCGAGCGTCCGTGCACATTCCTGTGTATGTGTTGTGCTCCTTCCTGGGCTTTTCTTTCCAGAAGATGTTGACGGTGGCTGCACTGTATCTTAACTGTCAAGCTATTTTTTCCTTGCTAGCTTTCATTTGTGTTTTTCTTCACCTTTTGGAGACCCCTTACCTCTCCTCTCTTAAATCTACACTCACCACAGAGCAGACATAATCCCAGATTTTCAGTAAATCAACACTATTTGCTCCCCACTGACTGAGAGAATTTGATACTGACAGACTGTTATACCTAAAAGAAAAATACTGCCATGGCTCCTCTCACATTCTTCGCCTGGAAGGGAACGCAGGCAGGAGTGTGTGTGATATCCATTATAAATTAGGTAACACGGGCCCCGTTATTCTTAACGTGCATTTCATGAAAGTGGGTGCATATCTTACCCTACCCTTGCCCACATCTTTGACCAAACAAACCCCCGTATCTGGAGTATTTCCAAATGCAATTAACTCCCTTCAGTGAGGGCAGTGGTGATTTATTCGGACTGCAGCGAGGGTAGAGTCCGCTGCCTGAGACAATGCACGCCCCGTCATGTGTGACACAGAGGCTGACATGTGAGGACTCTGCCGCACGTTGACGATTCTGGGCTCCATCTTATGAAGGCACGTTCTGGGCAGGGGGTTGAGAGAGCAGTTTTCTTTGTTATTCATCTCTGCATCTATGATGGTGGAAGGATTGCGACTTTGTGTGCCTGGGCCAGAATTACTGAACAGGTTTCTGACCCTTCTCAAGTTAGATACCACGCCATAAACTTGTGCTTTAAGGTAGAACTGACTCCGTGTCAGAGATGAGACTTCTGCCAGGATGTCCCAGGCTGCCCCACGGAGGGATCCACAGCTGCACGCTCCTGCTAGAGGCCAGTGAGGAACCAGGGAGGCACTTATGCAGGCTCCAGAGTGGGCAGAAGGCATCCGGGTACAATAACTGGCAGCCATAGTTTTTGTGATCCCAGTCATCGCCAAGACCAATAAGCATGGGAGACTGAGTTATCGCTTTGAAGAGCTTGGACAAGAAAGAGATTATTAACTGTGTGAAGACAATTTTTCCAAGGAACAAATGCCTGTAGCAATATATACTCTGAAGGTGTGTGAGGGAAGGGGAAGGAGTTTTTACCATCAATTATCCCTGGGAAATGATGCAAACCTATCCCCCTCTTGGAAATTCACAAACCATATTCACTTGTTAAAGGCAAGGAGAAATCTTTCCGACGTAAAGCTAAATGTAGCAGTTGCCATATTTATTTGGTCCAAGGACTTCCTACTCCTCACCCTTCAGAACACCTAACTAAATACCTCACAGGACCACTTTGGGAATGGCTGCCTTAGGCATCTCTCTGTTCCTGGTGCCTGTCACTGCCCACAATGAGAAAGCAGTCAGTATGATCCCACAAATATGGATATAGCCCCAGGCATTGGTCTGGGTCCCGGCGATACAGAAGTGACCTAAACAGACAATTCCTGTCCAAACGAATCTGCTATTCTAGGCTATTCTTCACAAGCTCCGTTTGACCGATGAGAGTTCAATACTAGCCCAATCCTTTGGGGTCACTGCGAGTGAAATGGAAGCGGCCTGGGCCAAGCAGGTAAACTGCCTGTGGACGTGACCCAAGATGGGAGTCCCCGGCCACAGCCACAGGGTTCTTTGGGTCGAATATGGCGAACCTCCGCCATGTGGCACGTCGGGGTCCCGGACATTGCTACATTCAGCAGCAAGCGTTCCACCAGTCTGCTTTGCAGGCCATCAAGCTTTTGTCTGTCAATCCCAGCTCTGTGGCTGCCACAGCATGTGAGTCAGGAGGAAAAATCACTCATTTTCACTTTACCTTGGTTTCCTAACATGTAGCAAATAGGGATGATTAATAATATTCATCTCCCATTTCATATCCCCTTTGGGAGATGCCAACCTCTCTGTAACACATAATATAGTGCCTGGGCCCTCTGGGCATTCAACTATTTAAATTATTTCATAAAAGCAGAATTCCATTCCTCCTATTTCATCCTTTTCAGCCTCTATATGTATTTTTTTTCCATAGGCAATGTTTCTCTTCTGGTTTCTGTTTTGTTTTCTGAGGGCAACGTCTGATGAAAGAAAACAATCACCTCTTCCTCTGTGAAGTTAAAAATCCCCCAACTTCTCCTTTGGTGCCCAGCCATACCACTGAGTGTCAGCATGCATCTGTCTCCTTCACTCATTTTCCTTGGACCCTCTCTGTGTTTTTAGTAATTGATTAGGGGCCCTGCAGAGGTCTCCTCCACACCCTGTGGTCTGTTTCATTTGTGATGACCACACCTCCCTCACAACCCACTGAGATGTCAAAAGCTGCTATTCAGAGACTGGCTGATCAATTGAAGTAGGTTTTGGCTGGGAAGACTCCCATCTCTCCGCCTTTCCTCCCCAGGGCCTGGATCTTCCTGAGGTCCTCCTCATCCCGGGAACTTGGCAAGCAGAGAGCTCAAACTCGAAGTGCTGAGAAGTGAGGTGGGGGTGGCCCGTGTGTGCGGGAAGCAGGTCTCTGCCCCAGCTCCCAGCACACGTAACCTTGCCGAGAAATACTGAGCATGTGTTAGTCACAGCTCTCACCTACCCTCGTGTTCCTGTCTTGCTCTCCTGGTTAGGGACCCAGGTTCTACTCAGCCTCTGGCTTGAAGTCTGCTGTTTGGCATAACCCCACCCCCCATGCCCACCCCTCCCGCTGATCCAGTCAGGTGCTAATCATCCATAGTAATTCCTCGATCCTCTTCCCTCCTGTCATCGCTGCCCCACATCAGTCAGGGCATTGTTCGTCCATGTTCGTGTTCGTAGAGGCGAGGCCAAGAGACTGTGGAGAGAGAGAGAACACACTGACTCTGAGAACTGGGGGAAGCTAGCCCAATGAGGAAGCTACTGTGAATGGGCCATTAGGAGAAAGGTGCTCAGCTCTAGGTCTTAAGTAAGCTCTTCTAAGACACCAGGTGGAAGTCTTCTGCCATGTATGGAATGGCAGACACTCAGAAATGGTGTGGTGACACAAATGAGTACCTGCAAAACTGCTGAGCTTTTAAATAAGGTCTGCAAGTTCTACAAATGTCCGTTTCCGGCTTTTGATATCAGACGATAGTCACGGAGGGTGTTACCAATGGGAGAAACTTGGGGAAGGGCCCATAGGACCTTTCTGGATCCTCCTTACAATTTCCTGTGAATTTACAATTACTTCTAAAGAAGTAGTTTTAAATATTGTGTGGTGAGAATAAGCAAACATTCTATTTCCAGAAAAGTAGTTTGAAATTCAGGGCCTCCTTATAGAGCCTATCCACTCTTTGGCTCCCATAAGACAGTAACAACCAAGATTTTCTCAATAAACATTTCATTGAGGGTGCACTGAGACGGCAGGTGCCTAGGACATGTTTTTAGCATGGCTTCACCCAAATGACAGAGAAGAGATGCTGGATGAGTGATTGCATGAAGGTGAGAAGGAAGGAGACCCCATCACACCAACTGGATGGCGGGGGAATTACAGCCCTTTATTCTTAGCACAAAATGGCTTCGTGGTTTGGAATGGAATGTGGAACCCAAAACATGTAGGGTAATGGGTACATTTGATCATAAAACAGGCCTTTTAATGAAACATCAGCCACAATTACAATGACAATGGCTGTCTTTCCATGTTGTGGCCCCGAGAGTCAGTATTTTTCATTTTTATAGCCCCACTCTGAAGGGCAGGTAGGAAGTTTGACAATGAAGGGAGTGAGGCCACCAGAGCTTCTCCACACAAAAAGCCTTTGGACCTTTATAAGCAGGTGTCTGTCCCTGAGAACCGAAGCAGGCCTACAAGGCCAGTTCGTTAGTACCTGAAATGGAATGATTTCACTGGAGTAAAATAAAGAACATCAGTTTGGGGAAAACCAAGCATCAAGATAATCCAGCTCTTGAGCTCTTTAAGGAATGTGAGTTCCATACTTCCTACCTGCTCCTTCATCCTCTCTCCAGAGGGTGGACAGCCCTGCCTGCCCCAACCAGACTCACCTGCTCAGTCTCCCCCAGAATGGGTGGACTTCTGACCACCTTTGACAAAGTGAAGAGGAACAAGGCACGGTGGGCACAAAGTGACTATCTCCCCTGTGTTCTAGAATGAAATCTGGTCCTGTAGCCCAGCATCAAATAATTCAAGAGATCTGACACATGGAAGAGTGGTTAATCTTCCTCTGTGTGGCTCTGGGAAGCCAATAGGGATAGAATGGTGAAAGTTATAAAGCCTCTTCTGGACAGAGACTTGGTACAATGCAGGATTCCCTAGCTAATCTCTCATAAAACAGAATGAGTGGCTAATTCAAGAACTAATGTGTTTCCATTCTGGGGTATCCCCAAACAAGCCAGATGGTCATTTAAGTGACCTGGGGTAGAAGGATTTGCTGCACAGGATGGAGACTTGAGGTAGATGGTCTGTCCTGTCTTTTCCAAGTCCAAGTTCATATGCTTCTGCCAAGTTCAGCAGGGACTCCCGAGGAACATGTGGGGCCCAAGCAGAGCCCAGCAGCCAAAGTAACAAATGTTTCCCATCATGTCCACCCCAATCTCCCCAGTAGGGCTCAGGACAACTGAGCCACAGCCGCTGGTTTCTGCTTATCAGCCCTGGGTAGGTGGGCAGCCTCTTCTTGAGCAGAGGTGAGAGGGAAGAAGTGGCGATGAGTGAGAGTGAGAGGCAGGGCCAGTCTCCCTGTGTGCTCCCCAGGAATTTGGATTCTTTCCCGGGGGGCAGGCAGGTGGGAAATCATACACACAGATCAGCATTTGGGCAAAGGAACCCACCAAATTCCACAGCATAACAAAAGCTTTCAAAATTTTCTCAGGAAAAGAATTCCTACCTCTCCTCCAAATTGTAACTCATTCTATCTTACTTTGGAAATCATGTCAAATTCTAAATTTGAAGGTCACTCATAATCTCTGAGCACCTACTATGTGCCCCGTGTGGTGGCTTGTGGTTTTGTATCCTCGGTGCAGAGATGTGGATAACCGCCTTAGTGTCTAACAGTAATGATTTGGGGGGAGGGGAGGGGAGGGGGAGGGGAGGGGAGGGGAGGGGGTGGGAAGACTTTGATTTTAACGTCATAGTGTCAATATTGTACCATAACTCCAGTGGAATCACTGTGCACAGACCTCTGATTTTTTCCTTGTACGAGTGGATAAAGATTTAGGAGGGAAATGACGGAGAAACTTGTGTTTGGGTTCATGTAAATAAGACACAAGGTTTTCATGCCCTTCTGCTTTCACTGGGGACTCATTTCCCTAATACAGTCTCGTTGTAAAACAATCCACTCCCGAGGAGGTCAACAGTGAAAAGTTTGTCTTCTGAAATTAGTAATCAAAGAGTGAAAATAATTAATAGAGAAAACAGCACAGTTCCACACTGCGTTCCCATGTAGATGTCTATAGAACAATAAATCAGTGGGGGAAAGAAACAATATAGGCATTTACAATTAGGCCTCATGCATAATGCCCTGGAAGGAGGATTTGTGTTAAAAAAGACGACATCTGCCGCAAGTTGGTTTATAAATAATACAGCTAGAGAGTCAGGTAATGACATGACAGACGGTCTCTTGTGTCCTTGTCCTTTTGTGTCCAGTGCTGAATGTGTTTACATCCCGCAGCTTATGACATACATGCCTGGCCTGTTTGTGCTCGGGCCAGGAGCTTCTTTCTCTCTTCTCTAGTTAAATGCTTCTTTGCCCAAACCATAGCATTCCACATCGACGACCCAGATATCCAGAGAAATCTGCTCCATTTGGTTTTAATTGATCCCTGACTGTGAGAAGGTAAGCGCCTGAAAGCTGCGTGATCAGATGCACACTCAGCACTCTCATCCATGAACCAATTTCTTTTGTGTTGACACCCAGGCTTGACAAAAAGAGTGATGGTTAAGGTCAAGTGCATGAAAGCTAATTCTAAACAATGATGGATGAGCCAAGGCTTGGACTCTATCTTATCTAGGATGTTCTGCTAAAAGGTTGAATAGTCCCTCCTCCCCACCCCCATTTTGAAAAGTCTCCTAATTCTCAAATTAATGAAGTTATCACAGATCCCGTATTTGCGGGGGATCTTTTCTTTTCTTTTATTATTCAGCTTTTCCCCACTCCGCTGACAGCGTTGTGAGTGATGGCCTTCAAGCAGATGATTCTTCTTTGCCATGAAGGAACTGATAAATACGGCCTGTCTCTGCAATAAATTGTGCATGAAATAGTCCACTCTGGTAATCTACAGAGTTATGGTAAGGGAAACGGCGTTGTGAGGAAAAGCAGCAAAACTGCAATTAACCAGACCCAATTGAACAGAATCCTCAAATACCCTGAACCATGTTTCTATTGATTACCGTTTGTTTCTATGTATGTTCCACTTTGGGGGAAAGAGTCATAGCAAAATAAGGTGCTGTTGGGGGCCTGATCAGAAAGTTCATTTGCACAGTATTTAATGTAATTAGTAGACATTTATTTCAACCTCTGGTGCCTGCTAGGGCTTCAGTGCCGTACTGGAAGCTTTCCTATTTACAACGATGACCCAGGGGTCAGGCAGCACCAGAATTCTCAAGTGAAACTAAAAATAAGCTTACTGATTCTCACTTCCCACAAGAAGAAAGCAAATTTTGTGTATTATACACACCCTGTTGAACAATAAAGATTAAATTAAAAGATTAAAAAGTAAGATATTTAAAGTTCTGAATCTCGAGCTCTGGTTTTGATATGGAAAGATTTTCACTGTACTTAGAAATACACACTACATTTCAAACAAATTTAAATAAGTTGTCAGGTCAATTTTTGTTAGTTTTTTTGTTTTGTTTTTTCGTTTTTTGGATGGGTGCTATAGATGGCACTATTTTTGCTTTTGTTATTTTTTATTTGTTGAGCAGAGATTCATTTCTTTGTTTATTTATATTTTTATTTTTATTTCAGTGTTGTTAATACAGTGTTATATTGGTTTCAGGTGTACAATATAATGACACGACAGTTCTATACCTTACTCACTGCTCATATGATAAGTGTACTCTTGATCCCCTTCACCTATTTCCGTCATCCCTCCCACCCACCTCCCTCTGGTAACCATCAGTTTGTTCTATCGTTAAGAGTCTGGTTTTTGGTTTGTCTCTTTTTCTCTTTGTTTGTTGTGTTTCTTAAACTCTATACATAAGTAAAATTGTATGGTATTTGTCTTTCTCTGACTGACTTATTTCACTTAGCATTATACTCTAGCTCCATCCCTGTTGTTGCAAATGGCAAGATTTCATTCATTTTTATGGCCAAGTAATATTCCATTGTGTATATACACCACCTCTTTCTCCATTCATCTATCAATGGACACTTAAGTTGCTTCCACAATTTGGCTATTGTAAATCATGCTGCAATAAATATAGGGGTGCATGTATCTTTTCAAACTAGTGTTTTCATATTTTGGGGGTAAATACCAGTAGTGGAATTACTGGATCATATGGTAGTTCTATTTTTAATTTTTTGAGGAACCCCCATACGGTTTTCCACAGTGGCTGCACCAGTTTGCATTCCTACCAACAGTACACTGTTTTCTTGAAAGTAGTTATGGTGCCTTTTCTGTAATATATATATACTCTTTGAGTGTTTTTCTCAACATGTGGCAATACGCACATGCTGCTTGCTTTGCTAACTTACTGGATGTATTCTCTGTTATTTCCCCATATCGACCTTATAGATACCAGGAATCCAATCATAAATACAAATACTTTGTGTTTTTCCCATGGGTCTCTACTAAAATGTGCTCTGATGTTAGTCATTCACAACTGAGTATAAATTGAAATCAATGCATTAACTCTTTCAGGGGTGTTCCCAATGTGAGGATTGCCTCAAATAGTGAAATAAAAGTGTTTGTCATCATTAAGTAAGAATCAAGGCGTAGGCATTGTGTTGGAGATCAAGTATCTCTCAACACCAAGTATTGTTGGCATAGAAAGAAACTTGGAAATCATCCATTAACCCATTCAATTATTTAGGCTCACCTTATATTAAGGCCCTGCTTTATATCAGATAGCACAGTGTTTCCTCAAATCTGCTGTCTCTTTTCATCCTTACAAAACCCTATGAAGTTAGGATGATTATCATTATTTCATAGATGAGGTCACTAAGACGTTGAGAGTATTAACTTTCAGGCTCAAGATCATATATTCAGTATATGACAGAGCTGGTATTTAGAACTAGGTTCTCTGGCTCCCAAAGTAAAAGTCTGTCATTTACATGGCTAATTGGGAAGCATATTACAAAAAATACGAAATATAGGACTTGACGCTGGTATTCATGATGATGAAATTCTTGGGAGAAGAGAGAAATAAGAGAAATCCCCACATCGTTAGCTTTCGTTATAGTAAGGCTAAGCAATCCCCACGAAACCCAGTGGATTAAAACAACCTTTAGGTATCTGTGGATCATTTGGAAGGTGACTGATCCAGGCTGGTCTCAGTTGGGCTTAGCATCAAACTTCAGCTTGGACTCAGGTCTGCTTTATGTGTCCTTCATCTTCCTTGGACCAGTGGGATAGTCAGGGCAGTCTCTTATCATGGCGGGGGCAGAAGCATACAAAAGTAAGATAGTAAGATTAACCACATAAGGACAATTCACATCTCCACTTGTGTCACTTCTGTCACTCAAATTGCAAGGTCAAACATTTATATAGTTGTTAGCAGAAGGAACCTATCCCAAGCTCCTCAAAAGTGTCATCCAATTATGGCATCAGACTCAAGGGCTATGATTTCATAGTCCATGTCAAAGCTGGGTTCAGGTCCTTTTGATTTAAAGACCAAAGAAGTAAAAAAACAACTGTTATGCTCCCTCCACACCTAACACTCAACAGTGGAATAGGAGTAGGACTACTTTTCTTCGAAAAGAGGAGAAGGTAGAGCATATAGCTGCCACTAATCATAGCAAGTCTGAAATTCTTCAAGGAAATGATGTGGGGTGCCCTTTCCCCAGAGGTAAGAAATTTCCTCAATCTGGCCCCAGTTCTCCTCTCTATGCGTCTGATTTGTGTCCATTGTTCACCACTCTTGACTCCATCTCTAGAAGTTCTTTCCTTTTCCAACATCCTCTTTGACCACTTCCAATGAAGTCAAGAGGGAATATATTTGCCTTAAAGTCTAAGCAGCTTTCTCAAACTGCTTCCTATCTCTAGCAACTTGGGGGGCCCAGAGGAATGTTTACATTCCTGAGATTGAAAAATCTCAGTCTTCTTACATGTCTAAACGTGTTTTTGACAATACAGATCTCTCAAAAGCCATGTGGGTTTTCTATGTATTTGATTCTAGTCAACCCCATGTACCAAAACATACAATTATTCCCAACACATGCCTCTCCAAATATAGAATCAACTGTGCATACTTCAGCCTCCTCAGGCTTCTATGGGACTATGCCCTAATCTTTCTACAAGACACTTTGTTCAGCCGAGACAATATATTAAGCCCTGTGTTTTCTGTTGTCAGTCAAACAAAGGGTGTTATAGTCATCCCTCTGATTTGGTCTTTATATTAAAGATATATCTTTCTATCAGCACGTGGATTTGATTTTTTTTTTTGACAGAATTTATCATACTGGTCACACCTTTGATTTAGTGAGTTCCATTTTATTTCCAACATTGAGATTTCTGGACTTTCTATATTCCCTCAAAATGCTGCTTGCAAAAAGAGCCAGTTTGTCTCCAAGTCCTCTTTCTCATAGCTTCTCCAATGCTGCTAGTAGCTATAGCTTAGCTTTCAACATATTGCCACAGATCTGCTCCCTCAAATCTGCAAATTCAGGAGATTATTGCAGGCAACTCTTTACCAGTGTTTGCCATTATGTCCCGGGGGTTCTCAGTTTCCAACTCCTCTATCAGGTTGATGGTTTTTGCCACTTTATTATAGTTGCACAATTTGTATTTGTATTTCAATCACTGTCTCATTCCCAGCCACATATTTCAGGTTTTTGTTATGGGAGTAACCCATTTCCAATACAATTTTTGTTTTTTGCATTTATCATTTATCCACCATGATGTTCCATAACAAGCCATCTCAAAATGTAATGGCTTTTAAAAACAATCATATGCTAATGTTTATGCATCCATGGGTTGCCTGGGGGCTGGCTGATCCAGGCTCTGCTTAGCTGGGCTCAACTCCAAGCTGCAAGTTGGGTCAGGTCTGCTCTAGGTGCCTCTCATCCTCTTCTGATCAGCAGGTTAGCCAGGTCATATGCTTCTTATGGGGACGGAAAACCTCAAACACATTTCTTCTGGTGATGGTAGAAGCCCTGGTATATTTGCAGTCTTTACTTAAATCCTTTGGATTCAAACATCACTTTGGCCAAAGCAAGTAAGATATTAGACCCTATGTTAGCTTTCTACCACTGCCATGACAAATTACCACAAACTTAGTGGCTTAAAACTACACAAATTTATTATCTCACAGTTCTGTAGGTCAGAAGTCTGACACAAGTCTCAAAGGGCTAAAATCAAGATGCCAACAGGGCCATACTCATTACTAGAGAGAAGTGCTGGGGAGGGATCCCTTTTCCAAGTTCATTTAGGCTGCTGGCCAAATTCAGTTCCCTGTGGTTGCAGGACTGAGGTCCCTGTTTCCAGAGATTCACCTTTGCTCCTAGATCCTGCCCACATTTCTTCCATTTCTTCTTCTGCTTTCCCCATCCATCTTCAAAGTCAACAAGGGCACATCAAGTCTTTCTCATGCTTCTTGTCTCTCCAACACCCCGTCGTGCTGCATCTCGTCTGCCACACCTCTCTGACTTCAGCCAGACAAATATCTCATTTTTAAGGGCTCTTTTGATTAAATTGGGCCCATCTGGATTAGCTAGAAGACTCTTCTTGATTTCAGACCTGTAACCTTAATTCCATCTGCAAAGTCTCTTCACATCTGTGCCCAGATTTGTGTATTTGAATAGCCAGTGGACAGAAATCTTGAATTTTGTCTACTGCAGACCCCAAATCAGGGGACATAGACATATATTCTGTTCACCATAATACTGCAAGCCAGCATCGGTGGGGGAAATTATAGTCTTGCCAAAGGAAGAGTGAATATATTTGAAAAATCAAGACTTTTTCTGTTAAGGGCTAGATGGTAAATATTTTAGGCTTTGTGAAATATATGGTCTCTGTCATAGCTATTTACTTCTGCCATTTAACTCAAAAGCAGCCACAGGCTATACATAAACAAATAGGTATGAATAAAACTTTACAATAACACTTTACAAAAACAGGCAGCGGGCTGAGTCTGTCCCGCAGCCTGTAGTTTGCTGACCCCTGGTATAAACTACCATGGTTCCCCACCAGGCTCCTTCTCCTGTAATAGGAGGTTCTGGTGATAGATCATGTCTTGTAACATTGAGTGGGCCCCAAGATAACAAAACCAAACAAACATTAATTCCTTATCACAGGAACTGATTTTACCCTGAACAGCTTTTTGTCTAAAAGCTTCTTTCGAATTGGTGTGTTCTACCATTTAAGGTAAGGTTGACAAACTGAAATATTGCACCTGATTATCTGTCAGTTGGCCACACTGTGCAAGATTGCACCAGGCATTTGTGGGCAAATTACACACTGACTATCCAAAAAAATTCTTTGAGCATTGTACCTACCTCGGCAGCTGAGGCAGGGGCAGCCTAATGTGGCTAAGTCACTTGTGATATGTGGTCATTGCTTGCCTCCACAAGGATTGTCCCCACTCCCCATAGATATGGTTATAGTAGAGGCGTAATACTCCTACTGAGAATTTCTTTCACATCCTCCTGGGAATGGTATTCTGAAATCTAGAAACACTTGTCTTGTGGAGAGACACTTGTCAGAAACTTTGAGAGTTCCAGAATTCAGTTCAGTTCAGCCTGATAAACACTGAACATCTACGGTATGTCCAACATGGGGCAAAAAAACAAAATTGGCCACCAAGTTCCTTCAAGTGGCATGTTGACTATAATGGCAGCTACACTGGGTCCTGTTGGAGGTACACGGGCAGGCTGAATAGGGCCTCTCTGTGTTCATCTTCTTAATTTTTTGTCTTTCTTGAGCATTTTCTTCTGGAGTATTAAGCATTTTCACTGTAACCACTGATTAAAAGGTTACTATTACTGAAGAAAACAGATTTAAAAACAAAAGCAGTTAGTAGCTTTTATCCATCATCAAGGAATTAACCAATTGGCAACAAGTGGGACAGCTCAATTTCTTTAGATATCTGAGGCCTAAATAACTTAATTGGGGAAGCATGTTAAAAGGAACAGAATGACATTCATTATGGATTAAGTTAATACATTTCAGACCCATCACATGGCTTAATTTAACAAATTCCACATCTTACTGTTTGGCAGGAAATGACATCTCATGAACATCATTACCAGTCAGTCAGTTAGTTGAAAAGGCTGACTCCATCTGAAAACTGTTAATCTTAATAACAGTGTGCTTTGCCTTGGCAAAATCCTCTGTGTGCTTGGGAAGCTTAGGACTGGGCTGCCAGCCTCCCCAAGGTCCTCCCCTCCCACCGTGCTACTCAAAGTGAAGAAGAAAGAAGCATCACTCACACTTTCCAGCTAAAAGCATCTGAAACACAGTGGGGTCAGTCCACTGTTGGGAAGACTGGATGTATCCTACCATGATTACCTCTAAGTTTTAAACAGAAATCATTGAATTACAACATGTACATGTGTCTAGGTCATTAGAGCAATTATACTCTTTTGATGTAGAAAGGGGAAGATGAGAACCTCGGTGAAAAATAATACAAATCACTACTTTTTATTATTGGGTATCTGTTATGGACCAGGGAATCTGCACGCATTAACTCATTTACTCCTCAAAGTAACTGTGCAAGGTCAGTGGTTCTTCCCCTAATTTGCTGGTGAGGGAATTGAGTCTCAATAAAGTTACGTAATTTGGCGGTGGTCACTTCTGTAAGAGGCGGGATTTCAACCAGGTCTAATTGATCCCAGTCCTTCAGATTTAGACCCTCCGCTCCACCACATCGCCTCTGGAGAAGAACTTGGGCTTTGCTTACAATGCTTGAAGTGATGACTCCACCCAAAGTGTGTCACTTCTAACTTGCATGGACAGTATTTGGTGAAGACATCATAAATGCCACTTATCATCAAAAAGGGATTCTCCCAACTTTGCTCGTCCCCTCTGTGGGAAAGGACCATGAAGAATTTACACATTTCCTCTAAATCTCAGAGGTGCCACAAATGCGAATAGAGGCAGGCGACATCTTCCTCTTTCCTATAAGCTGTGGGCCACAGAACTTTCTGGCCTAGCATGGGGCAACCATTACAAAAGTAGAAAGAAGGTAAAATTCGTCTGTTTACAGCTTCTCTCACTCTCCCTTCATGACTCCAGTATCAGCCTAATAGTCCCATATAAAACAACTACAATATCTCAGCAGCCACAACAATAATTGTTGATTTCTCACTCACTCGTCTGCAGTCATTTTGGGTGGCTCTGATTCAGGCAGTGGTTCTAGGTGTGAGTGGATACTCAGCTGAGCCTGGCTGGGCTCCAAGTCTGGGCCCTGTATGGATCAGGGAGTTGACTGGGTTGGGTTCATCTCAGCTTGCCTTTAGTAGGTTTCTAGTCTGTTCTACATACCGGTATCTCACTATTCTGAGGCCAGTAGGGTATTTCTCCTCATGGAGATGGACTGAGTACAAGAGAGACGAGAGAAAGAAAGCACTGCTCTTAAGAGTCAGAACAGACCAACTGTCATTTCTACCCATATGTCTTGGCACCATCCCATGTCTTAGGTTAAATAGCTCACTGACTTGAAAAGGAAATTACAGCTCTATTAGCAATGAAGAAGCAGAGAATGGAGATCTGCCACTGGGAGGGTGGGGATAACCTATGCAATACAGTTTGCTAGCAATCAACTCTTCCACTTACTTATGAAGTCAGCACTAGTATAGGTAGAGGCAAGCCCCCCCCCACCCCTAAGCTCTCTGAACACCAGCTGGGACTACGTACATACTAGCTGCCTTGGCAATTGCAGTGAATACCATGTCAACCATGGTAGGCCACGTGACAAAGTCATTCCTGTTGTTATCATGGACTGGCTTTAGAGTTCAGCATTATTCATGAGTGAGGGTGGGAGTTGATGGGCCCCAGAAGCCTGATCCCTGGATCTGACTGTGGGTGTTTTCTAGAAAGATGGCCTAGAGTGGGTTGTTTCACCATGGCCATCAACACAGTTACATAGAATACAGTCCTCACAGGACTTTCCAAGGGAGCCCACTCATTCTCAGATAATGCCTACATCTTCCTTTTATCAACGTAGTCAATGGCTCTCTTTTACTCATTCATTCAGCATCTGTAGGACTTCAGCCATGTTCCAGATACTGGTCTAGGACCTGGAAGAACAAAGATGCCAATTCATAGCTCAAGCCCAGTGGGGATAACCATCTAGTTGGCGAGGCAAACGTGTAAAAGAACAATAACAATTTTTGTAAAAACTAATAATTATTGATCACTGATTACATGCTAGACATTATTCTGTGTTCTTTTTTCATGTATTAAGTCACTGGATGCTAACAACCCTATGAAGTAGGTACTAGTATTGCCTTGAAAACAAAACAGATGGGAAACTGAAGCAGAGAGAGATAAAGTAATTTGCCTCAGATCACAGAGTCATTAAATGGTAGAGCCAGGATTTGAATCCAGGGAATCTGGATCAGATTATGCTCTATCACTACCATAAAGTTCCATCAAAAAATGCTAAGTGCAAAGAGATTTAAGGTTTGAATATCTGGTGCCCTTGGTAGCAGAAAGATGGGGGAGCCCCTCACTCTCTACAGAAAGTTTTCATGAAGAAAATGGCCCTTGAGTTGGGTCAGGAACGACAGGGTGGGCACATCTAGATAAGTGAGAGAAGAGCATTTCAGTCAGCATGCCGTGCATGGAAGAAGGAGAAAGCAGAATTCAGAGTTCAGTGTGGCAGAAGTTGAGGACAAGTGAGCTACTTTTACTTGGCAAAATGAACTCGTTTGAAATGCATTTCCTTTCCTTCACAATTACAATTGTTTAATGAAAAGAAGGCTCAAATGCTGGAAAGCTGAAGAAAGAAGAAAATCAAAACATATAGATAATATTCAAGCAGAACAGTCTACCCATAAATGAATAATTGAATATATGTGGGAAATATTTTTATTTCTGTGGAAACATGCCCAAATTCAGCCTGTTTTGTTATGGTTTAGATGCGTTTTAGCCAAGATGGGTCTTTGCCAACCATTTAGATCCAATCGAATGCAAATTTATCTGTGATTGAGCAAAACAGAATAAATAAAATAACTAAACCCATTAGAAGGTACTTTCAAGAGATTGAGTCATTAAAGAACAGTGCTGAGTTGACTGAAAAGTAGAGAAAATCATCCAAAATTAGTTTCCACTTAGATGGGGACTGGCTAAATAATTTAGCTTACTTTGAGGTGACTTCATTCATTCATTTAGCAAATATATATTTTTAAAAATCTATTGAGTACTTACTCTGAGCCAGGCTCTATCCCAGCCTCTGGATATACAACGACAGACAAGGGTAGACCAAGACCCACTCTTATGGAATTTACCTCTAGTAGAGGGGACAGAACATTATAAGGCAGTGCACCCACAAGTAAGTGGTCTTTCCATATACAGGCTTGCAAAGCATGCATCTTTGGGGAGACAAATTTCTTGAGCTGTTGAATGGAAGAATATTTATTTGTGTGAGAGCACTGTGTGTGCTTTGAGCCTTTGTATGTGGGGGCAGGGAGCACTCTGCCCTAAGAAGCCTCACATTCACTCTCTATTCCTCTGTCAGTGACTACGTGGGGTCTAGACTACTGAGGAACAGGCTCACAAAATGATTTAGCTAGCTCTGGCAGTCAGCAAAAACAGTCCTGGAGTCTGAAGGCACCAAAATACCTTTTAATGGGATGCGTTTCCAAATTATGGACTGATTAAGATATGGACACAGAAGTTAGGCAGATGGGAAAAACATACCGGCTTTGTCTCTGCGAAGGTTGTGGATAAAAGACCCTAGAGTCAGACTTTTATTTGGAAAAGTCTTTGCTATTTACTCAGAGCTGTGTTGTAGGACAATAGGAGAGGCATGCTCACCAATCAGAAGCTGGGTGCCATGAATAATACAGGGACAGATCCCCTTGGATCCCATTCTGCATACCCCACACCTACCCTCCTTGCTCACACATCACACTTAGGCTACCAGAGCCTGCTTTGCCCACATTCAGGACATCCTCCCTGGGGCATCCGTTAACCAATGACCAATGGGAGCATAAGTATGAAAGTCCCTCCCTAGGGAGTCATTGGGCTCTGGAGAGATCAGGATGGAGTCCTCCTCTGTGGGTCTCTGGCTGAGATCACATAGTGCTTGGTTTCTTCCCTGTCCCTAACTTGGTCCTCATTTCATCACCAGGTTTCCTGAGGAAGTTTCCTTAATACGTGAATTTACACAAATCTTCATCTCAGGGTCCGCTTCTGGGGAACCCAACCTAAGACACTGGACAACCTTGACACGTTCTTTTACTCAACAATTTCAAACTTTCTTTCATACAGGAGTATAAACGAAGGCTGCTTCTCAGAATTGCATTCTGGTCAGCAGAGATGGAGGGCTCTCTGATTCTCAAGTGAAGGAAGGGAGCTTGTGGCACTCAGGGAATGTTGGGGGTTTTTTGTTTGTTCATTTGTTTTTGTGATCAGGGAAGATGGGGGAGACCTACTAGTCTTAAGGTAATTATCTTCCAAAGATGTTTATAAGGAGAGCTAATTTTAGGCACAGTATTTGGGCAGCGAAATATTAAGTACCTATTATTTTGCTGCAATTTTAACCTTCTTTACCTCGTAGCTAACTGAAGTGATGCTAAACTGCCACAGAGGGCATTGTATATCCAATGGCGGGATGTGGTCCTAGTAACTTTCGGGAGTGCATACATTCGGGTAGCAAGTCTCCAGAATCCCTAATTGACTATACATTTGCATTCAGCTCCTATTCTGATTTTGATGCTGTTCTAGACTCTGAACACAGTGTGAACAGGTTAGAGCACAATCCTGCTCTCGTAAATTGTTAGATTAGATCTAACTGGTTCTCTCTTGGATGCCTACTCTTTCTTATTAGTAGGATTTGTGGGAATAATGCTAGCGAAAGCAGCAGGTGGCAGGCAGACAGAGTACGTAGACAGTCCGTAAGCAACAGGGGGAACAACAGAGGGAAAAAAGAAGAAAAAACTAGCACCTCAAGTTGTATATTGCTTCTTCACCAGATGCACACCACGAGCTCCCTGTGTTAACTGCAAAGCTGTTTGGAGATGAACAACACATGCAACAGGTCAGCCGGGAAGAGCCACTGAAGTTGCATGGTGACTCACCAGGCTCAAAGGCACAGCAATAAAGTAGGTCATGCGCTGCCCCCCTGTTTGGAGGATGGTGCTGTATTTCTTGGTTTTACGAGAAAACTCCCTGTGATTCCAGGCTTCACAGCCTTGCAGTACTATTCATTCCTTCAGTGCAATTTCTTTCCTTCTCTAAAAGGTTCTCCACAGCTGTCTGGCACTCTCTCCGAACAGAGCTCTGTGTGACTGAAAGCAGACAGCTACCTGGTTTCCATCACCGTGGCTAAGAGAGCTAATGGGCTCAGGCACAGGATTACACATCAGCCCTGGCATTCTGGGTAATTTGTAAGGGAGACACCACTTGACTCCGGCCTGCTTGGGATGTGTCACAGGAAGACTTCAACCTGCAGAAAGAGAGTTTGGTGAAAAGATCATCCTGGGGTTGAGCAACTTTTGCAGAAATGTGTTATTGGAGTCAAAAAAACACTGAGTTGTAACACACCCTCTCACACATCTGATCGTTTTCTCAGGACTCGGGGACGAGGCAAGAAGGAGCTACCCTGACAGCCAGCTGACTTGTCTGAGCAACTAAATCTGGGCTGGCCCTGGAAGGAGCAGGCGGGGGCGGGCTGTGGACACTCAGGCTCTTGCCAGAGTCTTTCTGGCATCGAAATGGGGATGACAATACTTACACACCAGGTGGAGACAGAAGGACTGAGTTTTCAGTGGAAATGGTAAAGTCTTTGTGCTCTCCGTTAAGAACCTTCGTGAAAACAAGGCATATAGAGTCTCGGCTACTCTCAGATGTGCCTCTAAAACCCCATGGCCCACAAAGTTCAATGCCTAATGGAATCCATACCCCGTCCTCCCCGCTGTCCCTCATTCCTCTATAGTCTCAGTTCACAGGATATTTATCAGATTTCCAAATCCATGAAGATGAACTTCCCTTCCTACTTGCTCTGAATTGGGAAAAGTTGGGAGGTTGAAGAAAGTTAATGGTATTCATGAATATTATCATTATTAATAATTATTAATAACACTTATTAAGCACCAACTATTTGCCAACCATTGTACTAAATGCTTTATATGTTTGGGTTTGGGGGTTTGGGGGTTTGTTTTTGTTCTTGTTTTCATTTAATCAACATAGCAAGCCTAAGAGGGAGGGAGCTATTAGCATAACCTCCATTTTGTGGAGAAGGAGACAGGCGTGGCGATGGTAAAACACTCACCCCATGTTCAGACACAGCCCATAAGCAGCAGAGTGAGAGTCAAAGCCTGTCTGATTTCAGAGCCCAGGTTCTTAACCACTACACTTCACTGGTTTCCTTTTCACACCTCCCACACCTCAGCCACATTCCTGTCTCCAAACAGCTCCTAGCCATGCACTGCAGGTGGTCACACGAACTGTATTTAGGACAAGCTCTGTCCTTTGCTGGACTATCACAGGAGTATTTGTTGAGGACAATTTGGGCCTCCTGTGGAAATGCATCCTTTTCTCCTCTCCATCTTTAGGCATGCAGGTCCCTTCCCCCTCCCAATATAGAAATGTCCAATATAGAAAATTCTCCAGGTATTTCCACCTTGCTATGATTTTAAGTCCTCTCTTCCAGGACCAATGCCTTATGGAATGAAGGACTTTCCCTTTTTAAAGAGTTTGTGCCAGACCTCAGTGGGGAGGTATTTTGGAAAAGAGAGTTCTACTCCAGCTTCTGGAAATTACCATGCCTCTGCTCTCACTGAATGACTCCTGAACTCCAGTCCCACCCAGGCATATACCTGGGCCCACAGGAGGTTTGTTGGTTGAGATTGGAAGTTAGGAATGGGTGTTTGCCCAAAACCAGCCCAGGGCTTCTAATCCTGGGTTGGATCAAGCAACACAAAACACAAAACCCTCAAACTGCAGGCACTTCACCATTAAGGGGCTTACTCAGGGGGTGCAGATTGGAGAATACATGGAATTCAGAGTCCCCAAGTTCTGAGTGGGCCAAAGTGGTAACTGTCTGACCTGAGACAGCCCTTTATCTCTAGAGCTATTCTACAGCTGTGGGAATATACCATGCTCTCAAATAAGCTCCCCGCCCCCCTGAAAACTCAGATTTCTAAGCAGTAGGTCTAGCATTTAAAAGCAAACCCTTTGGAGTTAGACCTGAATTGTATCCCAGCTTTGCATGAGAGCTTTGCAGCCTTAAGCAGGCCTCTTCCCCCTCTGAACTCCAAATTCCTGTATCAGGGGGCAGCCCAAAGGAGATAAATATAAGTAAAAGTGGGCAGATTTTAAGTGTGCATTCAATTTTAGCTATTATTTATATGATCATTGTTAGGTAAAACACTGATTACCAGTGCTCAAAAATATAACTCATTCAAGTTTTAATTATTATATAATTCTTAGTATCAAATGCATTTCAAGCTATTCAAAGTAGCAGGTCATTATTACTATAACTATTATCATCTTCAGGAGCTTGGAGAATTCCAAAATCATGGGTGGCAATGGGTTTTGTAGCTCTATCCTACTTAGCTGATGATCTGGGGGCCTATAAGCTTCATAACAGATGTGTTAGAAAATGACATGGGGTCAGGAACATGGCATGGGCTGGGTGACCTCTGTCAGGCAATTTCCTTGACCAAGCTACTGTGGGTGTGGGAGAAATAGGGAATAAAGAGGACGGCTCTGAGAAGTCCACTTGGGCAAGTAGTTCTCCTCTGGAACAAGAACGTGAACAAAACAAACTATTAAGATTTCACCATGTGCTTTCACATGGACTGTCTCTCTCAATCCTCCCAGTGACGCTTGAGAGAGGTAACATAATTCCGCTCTTATAAAAGATTAAGCAGTCTTGGAGAAGGTGACTAACTTGTCCACAGTGGGTCAAGGTGAATGGCAAAACCAGGATAGATCCCAGGACTATGATACTTCTTTCTGTTATCCAGTGATGTAGGTGGTGTGGTCATAAGGCCAGATACAGTGAAGGAGATGTTCGTGGAAAAAGAAAATTCATTGGTGTAACTTTCTCATGCCTTTTCTTGATATTTTCTGAAGATGATTTCAGTGTGTGTGTGTTTGGTGAGGCGGCTTTAGGTTTCCACTTTCAGGGCTATCTTATCACTCCTGCCCCCTGGCATTCCTGCCCACTCCCAGGATAGGGGACCAGTGTGTGGACACAGAAAAGGTGGTGGATTTTTGTGATCCGTAGCTAAGGATCCGAGCTAAAGTCCAAGACAATGAGATGGATGATGTCTCTATTTGTCTTTTTTGATTTTTCTTCCTGTGGAAAAGACTCCTTTGAACTAAAGGTGGGTGGCAGAGCATTAGGAGGACATCAGCTCGTGTGCTAATACTTCATCTGATGATGCAGACTGGCTTATTATCTGTGCCCATCTCCACTGAAAAACCAAAACAAAGAGGTGAGCAAAGAAGAACATTTTTAAACAGGCCTTGAAGAACAAGGATTCTGGATTTCCTTCTCCTCTTCCTTTTCTCCACGGCTATCTTTGGTACAGTAGCTGCGCCACCAAAATTAGCTCTTTCTCCATTTTTTTTCTGTGGTATTTATTCTTGTTTGGATTTCACTTTCTTCTCTCCTGTCACTTTTGAGAATATTTTCTTTGTAAAGACCCAGTTCTCTGGCACAGACTCAACTTTCTCCCAGAATTCATGTGTCCTTGACTTCACAGAAAACCAAGTCATGCTTCTCAATGTCTCAAAGATTTTCAGACCCTTCTGACTCGGGTGGGGGGGTGGGGGATGAGATTACATCTGCAGGGTGTTAGGCTGTCGCTGTTAGCAGGGGAGGGGGAACTTTTATTGTAATCTGCAGTCATGAATTTGGGGGAATCATATGTTTTTCTTCATTTTGGAGTCCATCCATCAATTTCCAAGTAGGAAGTTAGTGTTTAGTACTAAACTTTAGCTTTCCCGGGGTCACTAGCTCAACAAAGCAATCAACTGAAATTAGGAAGGTGAGTAAGAACCAACTCTTCCTAGCTGAATTCTGGGATATAAGGCAAGTCTTATTTCTAGAACTTACGCTCTGTTAAACCTCTTCTTCCCTCCTTCCCCAATCCTAATGGGTGCCCCACTGGGGCTCCTACTGCTTGCATATATCATTCCAATTGGAATTGTTCCTACCGAATGCTTTGAGGAACATTTTTCTACTCATTCATATGTATATGTGTATTTATATATATATATATGTATGTATGTATATGTATATGTGTGTATATACACATATGTATACACATGCACACACACAACACATACCATGTGCAGACTCTGTGATAGGAGCTGTGGGTCTTAACAGCCTCTACTCTCAAGATACTCCCAGACTAGCCGAAGAGAAAAACATACATGAAGAGATTAATTATAAATGCTATAACAAAGTATTGCAAAAAGGCTCTGTAGCATTGGGTTTTGTTTGGACTTAATAAAATAAGAAAGGCCCAATAAACAACTTCCTTCTAAGGTATCAATTGGTAACTTAAGAATTACCCTTTCAAGGGTTAGGGGCATAATCTATGCTAGTTCTCTTGAATTCACCAAGGTGTTTGATTCCATGCTTACCCAGGGTTTCTGGGAATAATTACAATATAGAAATGATCTTGTTAGAAATTTGGTATCAAGAATAGTAACAAAAACACTTTGTTACTGATATACCATGAAACTATAAATAGACTGTGTGTCTATTGAGAATTTCTATGCCACTGCTGTTTGCAGAACTTTCATCACCTTGCAAATGCTAACCATCAATTCCTTTCCCTGAATGGAGGTTCAATGTCTCAGTGTCCAGTTGTTTCTATGTTCAGTCCTTGAGCCTGTTTTGGGGATTCTGAAAAATTGTTTTTTCTCTTCCATAGCCATGTGACACTTTCCAACCAAATACAGCATTATCTTGTGGGTTGGGTGTATATTTCATAGATGCTATTTATATCAGATTTCATTTCTTTAATATAAAAATACATACTGGATTTTTAGCAAAGATGATTTTTCTTTTCTGTTTGGTCTGTTCTATTTAACTAACGTATTGCAGCCATGCTGTATGCTAAGCATTGTATTAAATGCCATTCCATAGAATGTTTCATGCACTCCTTCCCCTTTTTCTATGAAATAGGTTTTAGTATCTTCATTTTTCAGCTGAGAACCCTGAAACCCACAAGGATGAAGTTTCTTGCTCCTGGTTCATAGGTCAAAAGTGGCAGAGTTAGAACTGGAATCCTGGCTGGCTGATTCCTGCTCCGGCATACTCTTAGCTACATGATGGCACCCCCTATGCTTTGTGCTAACATCTGAATTTCCCCCAGAAACATTATGAGCAGACCTACAGCTTCACTTTCTATGTGATAGCCTATTTCCAGCATTGGGTGGTGGCACCTCCAGCTCCTATTAAGTCATCAGTTAGGACAAGACATGCAGAAAGATATTTCTTGCAAGAATTCAAGGCTTGCTCTCTCTGTCTCGCTTTATTTGAAAATGACTTTTCTCTAGTAGTTGGCTTTCAAGTAGCACACTGGACTTATAACTTCTTGAGCTCAGAGATGCTCTCCTGAGGACATGTTCTTTATTTTAATTGAAGTCTTCATCATTGGCTGGCTTCCAAGTGGTCTACCAGATGTCTTTTTCTTTGCTATAGCTAAAGCAGATTATGATGTTCCAGTTCATTTTTCCAATTTGCTGTACTTTGCTGGCAGCCTGATTTCTTTAGCAAACCACACTTGAGAGGCCAAAATCATGGAACAGGGGGCAACAAGTGAGCCTTCAGAATATGTTTTCATAGATACTCTCAGGCTAATTAAACACACATATACACATGCACACAAACACATAAACTCTTCCATCTTTTATTTTAGAGGGTAAGCCTGAATTTTCCTAAATTTTCACATGCATGTAACTTTCTCAGGATGCGCTGCCCCACAATTAATCCTCAAGGGACTAACTAATCCTCCAATTGGGACTTTAAGAAATCTCCTTTCTCAGAAATCTTTCATTTTCTTTTTAGAAGCTTGAAGAAAAATACCCACTGCCTTTCCTTATCCTATTCTTGAGTCCTATCTGTTGTGGCCTGAGATGCTTCATACTGCAAAATGAATTGTATATGTGTGTATGTAGGAACAGGGGGATGGTTTAAAGTTCCCTCTGCTCCTTGAAGCTAATGCAGAGTTAATTCTTACTCACGACTGCAGCATCTAGAACAGCTTCTGGTACTAAGTTGTGGCTAAAAAAAATATTTATTGAATCAACTAACTCAGAGTCAAGCATCAACTGGTTGGCTGAGGCAGTTTGGAAAATTTAGTCATTACTTATTTTTCACACCGACTTTCAGAATCAATGTGACCTTTACCCCTAACTTAAGTGGCATGTGATGGGGGGTTTCATTTTACTTTCCGGTTCCATAGAGGAGCAAACCAATTAAACCTATAATAAAACAGATGGGAATTTGGACTTTATAGGAATCTGAGGGTCCGAGGGCCTCCTGGGACCTGTCACTGAGTGAGGACTGGAAATCTCCATCTCTTAGCCAAATTTTGTTAGCCTCAGGTGACGGTGTTAACACAGTGTTAGGCTGCCTTTTCAACAAAACACAAACAAAACCAAACAGAAGAAAAACAATCAAACCAACCCCCCACTGCCCACTGGCTGACTGAAGCAGCAGGATTGTTGTGTTGAGGAAGGGGCCAGAACAGGAGGAGGTGGCGGTTTCCTAACAAACTGTGTTGTTTGAACAATTTTGTTTAGTTTGGGGGGAAAAAAAGTCCCTGGTACTGAAGATTTTTTTGGAAGTTCTGGGCAGATTAACTTTTGGTAAGAGTCAGAACTAAAAATTTTATTGGGAATGCTGTGTACACTCCAAAGACCAACAAGAGAATTTAAGTGAGATGTGATTAGTATGAAGAAAGTTACATTTATTGTACTCTTATGTATAATTGATCACATGAAAGGCCTTTTGTAACTATAAAAGAGACAGCCCATTAAATTGTTTTACCCTGAGGATTATACAAATTTGTGGATATCGGATTGGATCACCAGCCTATTGGTTTCATAGCAATGGTAAATCATTAAGATGCTTATTTTTATTCATATATCTTTCTTGCTATTTATTATTAACTAAATAGCTCCTCCCAGTTTTAGCTTTATTTTCGAGCTTCTGAACCAATCATTCTGCCTCTTCACGATCAGCAAATGATCAAGTTAGTTGCTGATAGCTCCATAGGTCACCTCTGAGGGACTTTAAACAGAAAAAAAAATATTTGGCAAGAACATAACTGTGTTATTTAGTCATGGACAGGGAGTCTATAGAGAAAGTCAGAGGCCATCTTACCTCTCGATTTGAGTAGTGAGGTCATGACATCCTTGGCATTGTTTTGTGCAAATTAGTTGAGCTCCTTTCCAAACCTTCCGTTACCCAGATAAGAATGTGCTCAGAGAGTTAAAAGTTGAGTTATGAATATTACCTGGTACATGTGAGATGAGCAAACTGGCTCCTCTGTTCATGCTAGAAAACGTTGTTGAGGTTGATTGCCATTCCTTTTTTATTTCAGATAGCTCACAGGAAAACATAAGCTTGAACCCCTCCCATAGATGTTTCAGGAGGGTACAGCTGCAGATCACAGCCTATATCACAGAATGAGGCTGAATCCAATTTGTCATAGTCTATTCCTTTGATTTACATTTTTCATTCAGAGTGATATACCTGGCAGATCTCCATCATTAAAAATGGGGGTATTGAAATCAGATGGGTGTGTTGACATGTAGAACTTCTCCAGTTAAGCATCTCACATTTCTTCTAGGCCTTATAATGAGTACTCAGCCTAGTGGTCCTGGGGGTACTGCAGAAACTTTGGGACATGCTTGCTGCCAAGGATACCTCCAGTATCTACTGTTCCCTTTGTCCCCAAAGTGATCCACGCATTATGCTGATTTTTTTCTTTGTCCCAGATCAATTTCACTCAGAATTTTAACTGCAGAGATTGAAAAGTGTGTGTGTGCATGTGTGCGTGCGTGCGTGTGTCTGTGTGTATAAATCCAGGGTTCTGTCAGCCTAGTGCAATTTGGTCAGGGCAGGGAGGGAAGGAGAGGGAGAAGGAGAGAGAGACGGAGAGAGAGAGAGAGAAAGATGGAGAAGGCGGGGAGGTTCTGCTAAATAAATGGTATTCAGTTTTAAATGAAGTCTCTCAATTAGCATTGAACATTTTTTTAAACAATCAAGATATTAAAGCTAGAAAGAAGTTAATGAGCCTATGGAGAAAGTAACTTCTAAAGATCATTTTGTGCTTGGGATGGTAATTGCTTTATGACATTTTGATGTCATTACAACATGAAATTAGGAGGGCAAAATGTTTCCAGAGTGTTTCTTTGGATACCCTGTTAGGAAGCTATTAAAAGGCAAGATTATGTTGGCAAAATGATTTCAGTGTGTGCCTTTGGATACCTGCTTTGCAAACCATCGTGAACTGAGGCTACAATGCAAAATGATTCCAGTGTGTGTCTCAGCAAAGGCGCCCACTCCAGGGCTGTTATGCTCAAATTGCAGTGGAAGATTGAAGTTGGAAGCAAGAGCATATTGGGGAGGTGGGAGAGAAATTGGTGGAGATTAGTCTCAATTATGATGTCAAAATGAAATGAGACAATCATAAGCATTAGGACTGAACTCCAACCCCCTTGAACCTCCACTGTGTGTGCCGTGGTGTTCGTGAGATGCTGAGACTTTCTACTTCTTCTCACTATGAGAACAGTGAAGTCCTTTGTTGAAGGACTAAAGCTGTCTTATATAATAAGAAGTTGCAAAACAATATGGCTTATGGTAAGGGGGCAGGTCAGTTTATAGCTGGAATTCTAAAACTGCACAAATACAAGAAAACAATGAAAATCAAAACTTCAAACCTCGTGAAGAAATATTGACATTTTCTTCTGCTATTGTACCCAGACACTGTAAATAATAATCTACAGAAGAGGCTGCCTTTTTAAAAAATGCCTAAAACATACCCAAGAATCACAACTAGGCACGCACCAATACTCCATTTCCTTCCCAATCTTTCCTTTTTTTCCCCAGATGTTGTCTCCTGCTGTGCAATCTTCACATCCAAAGAGGCGTTAAGAAGCTGAACATCTGGGACGCTCCATTATAGGAGTTAGTGCTCAGAGCAAAAGAGGGTTAAAATAACGAATGTTCCTTTCTGTCAGTCCATAAAACCAGACTTACTTTTCAGATGTTTGCCAGTAGGTCAGGGTTTTACAAAATTTAACATATTTTTAAGTCTCTTCGCCCATATCTTTCATGCTCCCCAGTGGGTTAATTTGAACTAAGGGTAATGTATTATTTTGCGTGTGTAGTTTGTATATTTGTACGTGTGGCTATGTATGTGTGTGTTTCTATGTATGTGTGCTACTGTGGCTTCAAAACTCTGGGGGCCGTAAATGCAGTTGTTGTGGTAAGAAAAACATATGATTTGAGTAGACTGTACTCATAAATAAAGAAATAAGAAATTGGTTGAGATTAATATCACCCATCACAAACACAGTGGGACAGTTGGTTCTCATAGGCCCCGACAGCAGAGTGCCAAAGGAACCATTAGGCACCATGCCCACCTTCTCCTCTCATGATACCACATACATTTCCCCCAAACCCTCTCTTCCTGTGGCAGTTATGTGAAGAGACGTGGAATCTGCATCATCAGACAAAAGAGAGATGACCGAGGGACAGATCTCCTGGTCAGTAGGCCCATGGTCTTTCTACATCAAAGACATTCGAGATAGGTCGGTCCAAATATATTTCTGTCTTCTCTCCAGTATCCCTGCGTTTACCCAATTCTGTTTTGTTTTAAAATCAAATGATTGTGTTTTGATCAGAATAAAGAAAGAGAAGGAGCCCTATCCAATGTCAATGATATAATTTGGAATTTCTCTTAATTTTAGGCCTATTGGTAGCAACTTGGTGATGTGCTTCTACTTGGGGAAAAATGCCCCTGTTGGGATGTATTTATGGGGTTTTCTCTGACTGCATAAACCTTGCTCAATGATGCTATCGGAGCTCTCAATGAAGTTTGAATTTCAGTTATTTGCTATTTATGAATTTCATAAGCTCTTTGGAGAAAGTGGTGCTATAACTGCTCAGTATTATTATTAAGGTTATTATATGCATATGCACTGCCACTTAGTTTTGAAGAGTAAATATTTGTGCTAATTATATCAGTGTCATCCACTGTGCTAATTATATCAATATCAACATGTTGATATTAATATAATTAATTAGCACAAAGATTTACTCTTCAAAAATACATGGCAGTGCCTCTGATTCATTTGCCATGAGGGGAGCGTGAGCGAAGAACCGTTCCATGACACTATATTTAGGCTCTGATATGCAATCAGCTTTAATAATTACCTAATACTGTAGGTGGCCTTAGACTAGTAAAATGGCTTTTTTTTCCCCAGGATTTCCTGGGAATTGGATGCAAAGATGAAAATCATCTGAGTAGCTTTCTCCCAACATTCTACTGGTGATTAATCAACTATGCGAGTCCAGAGCCGCTCCAAATTCACCCTGAAGCCCCCAACAGAAAGGTAGGCAGAATGAATTCAAGTGTTAAAAAATAGAAAGTAATTGTCCTGACTTCACTATTATTATTAAACAATATTTGGCTTGGTAAATTTTAAATGGAAAAACCACCGGGCAATAAGAACCAGAAAGAGGGGAGAAAAGCCATATGAGTCATAAGCCACCAGAGCAGGGAGCAGAATTTTATTTGAGGTTACTCATTATGTAAAAAGTTCCTGGTAATCATATTAATGACAAAGACATTATAATAAGAATTAACCTCTATTGTTTTTATTCTATGCCCGAAATAACGCGAAGGGTTTTTTGTGTATTAATTCATTCAATGAACTCAACTCTATGAAGAACAATTCTCCTGGTTTCAAAGATGAGAAAGCCAAGGCTCAAGAAGTGCAAATAACCTGAATGAGTCACACAGCTGGTGAGGAAGTGAGTGTAGACTGGCGCCCAGCCCTTAGCTCACCAGTCTCTGCTGGGCTCCCAGTGGATGGGCAACTAACTACCCAGGAAGAGGGGGCCAGGAGCACTTGAAGGCTAACTCCAGACACTTATTTTATTAGGACAGGGGAGAGGGGGTGCCTTGAAGCATACGTTTCCCAAGAAGAGCGTATCAGAGCTGTCTAGAAAGAAGCACAAGTCTCAACTACGTCTTGACCAACGAAAATAAGACTTCAGGACAACCAATTATTTTTTTTTTTTCTGGATTCATAAGCCAATTCATGGAAAGCAGTTTTTTGAAACAGATGTCAGGAGACAATTAAAATGCCAAACCTCCCAATTTTTATTAGCAAGTTCCTGATAACAGGCCAATTTAGAAAAATAGACTTTTATAATCAGATCTTTGGGACACCCTCTTTCTGAGACAAATGGGAAAACGAATTGAACCCCAGATTTGGTGAGAGGCCAAGGCTTAAGATTCCAGAAAGAGCAAAGAAGAAAAAAAAAAAAAAAAAAAGCCAGAGCTCCGGATCCCCCCACTTCTGGGTTCCTTCCGCCATGCCACACGGCCTCTGTTCACCCTCCTCTGCAAGGTTGGCAGAATTGCTGAAGTCTCCCCCAGATTATGAGTAAAGCTCAGAAATGCGCTTTTGTTCTTAAATCAAATACTGAGAAGAAGGAAATTAAGAATCACATTTCAGTGTGAGCATCACTGCTCCTGCCATTTATTCATCTATTTGGCCATCATCCTCTAAATCTTTGAATGGTTCATGTATTATCTCAGAAATCTCCTTGAGTGAAGAAAAATAAGTTGATATGGTTCCATGTCAGTAAGTTCCCACTTTTGCTCATCATGTTACTTTTTGCTTTTTAAAATTTTTGAGCATCATCTATTGCCATATCAGCTAACCCTGATGAGAGACAGCCTCCCCCACCCCCACCCCAGATGGCAGCAACACAAGAGAGACAGAAGACAGGAGGACACGGAGAGGAGGAGAGGATACCGATCCAGGAGGAACATTCCAATTTTCCATTATTGCTCCTCGGCATGCTCTCTCGCTGTTGTCCCAGGCCAGTAGTACGGGCTTGGTGCCCAATGCCTTTGCACGTGGGTAATGTCCCTTCTCTAGAAATTTAGTGACTTCTACTTCAGTGTGACACAAGTCCTTTCTTTTCCCGTTCTCCCCTCCCACCCCCACACAGTGGTGTTAGTTTTCTCTTCTCAGAGCCTCACGTGGGTCATCTCATGTCTTATGTGTCCTCTTCCACCATACCTTCTGCCTCAAGGCTTCTGTCCCCACCTTGTCCAGGTTCTGACCTTCAAGAACAATCCTGTTAGTTCTGCGTGTTCCTCCCCCACCTCCCTCCATCGCTTGCTTACCTTGCTTTACTTCATGACAGATTTGTTCTACGTTTAGAGGGCACACTGCCTTCACCGAGGCACTCATAAGTGTTATAACACATTGAGTAAGTGTTTTTGTTTCTTTCCCCATGGAATTCGCAGGGCTCATGGTCATCGTCAGAGTCAGCACTTAAAAGAGCTTTTCATCTTCCAGGAACTCCCGAATTAGAATAGGCCCCTAAGGTGGGCTTGAATTTGAGGCTCTTCTGGTCAGGTAGCTAAGTGCATTAATTAAGCTCCATGTGCTTTGTTTCAGAGAGGGTCACAGACAGATTTATCACTTCCTATGATTTACTCCAACCAGTTTTTTCCTTCTCCTTTCTTCAAAAGCTATAGTCCATGACACACTTGTTCGGGGGCGGGGGGGTTCACTTCAAAGAAGTACATTCTTCTGGTGGAAAATATTGTTTCACGCCTTTGACTCCTATCATGTCTGTAATTCAGTCCCCAAGAGCAGCCCTTCAGAGCCTTCAATGACCCAACATTTGTTTTTTCTCTCTCCATCTTTCTCGTCACTGGATTTCTCTGGAGCAAATTCAGCTCTTCCTTTGCCCTCTTTCTGTAGGAACCCTGACTTACATCCAACCTCTGTCTATTTGTCTCTCTTCCAAGCCTTCTCCTTCTTGCAATGGGGTCCTGGTCTTCTGCTTGGGATCTTGGATTAGAAAAGAGTGCCCTTTAGAAAACAACTCCAAAATATCCTGCAATAACACAAAATGTCCGTCAGCGAAGTGCAAGCAGGCCCCCGTCCCATCATCTGTCTCTCCTTCTCCCCGCTGTGCTCTGAACGTCCTGCTCCCTCCATTTTCTTTCCTTTTTTCTTGTGCTTTTCTTCTTCCTTACATCCCTCTTTCTTCTCTATTTTCCTTTTTCTCTCTATTTCTTCCCTGCTGTCTTCCTTCCTCTTTTCCTCCTGAAAGTCAGTCCCTCGCAGATTCAGTAACTTGTCTACAAACAGAAAATGGTCAGGGTGGGTTTTGAACACCAAACTGAGAGACTCAGAGGCCTTTCTTTTTCCAATTTTGAGAGAAGCAGATGTGGTAGTTTCTACAAGGCTTGAATCTTTGATAAACAATTGATTATCTTACATATTCCCAGAGAAAACCATGTCCCCTCCCTCGGTTCCATTTCCCTCACATGTAAAGCAGAGGGTTAGTCTAAGCTCAGAAGATATTCCCGTTTAATTGAAACCTATAGGCATCAGAATTAGAATGTGAGCCTCAGACTGTGTATCCTTAATAAAAGGATAGTAATAACTGCCTCCTAAGTTTAGGGCGATAATTAAATTAGACAATGTACATAAGGCCCAGCATGGTTTCCTTACACATAGTAAGAACATAACAAGAGGTAGTTACCATATATATATATTGTAAAACTGTAAAGGCCAAGCACTGTGCTAGGTCCACAAATCTCCAATTTTTCATTTAGACCAGCAGGGAGAGAAGAGGTCACCCACAGCCTCATTTATATTCTAATGAATAATATATCTTAACCCCCAGATATTCCTGAGATGCCTTTCAGCATAAGTAACCAAAGGCAAAGGGGATATTTTGGGGCTAGAATCTTCCCATGCCTTACAAATAATGCTTATAGGCAGTTACCAAGGGGGCCCTGCTCATAATATCCTTTCCTGGAAAAACATCCAAGGTTGGACCATTTCCACAAATAGGACCAGGAAAATTCCCATGGTGCTGGAACACTTGTTTCCCGGGGGTTAGTGGGTCAACGACTGCTCCCTTTTCCCAGTGGAAAAGTGCAAGTTATCCCACGGGCCACAGGGCTGAAGGAGAATTAATGTGGTGTGTGGGAAAGAGTACAGACTGGATGAGGAGACCTGGGTTCTCCTCCCAGCTCTGCCACCAGCCTGGTGAGATCCTGGGAAACACACTTCACCTGCCTGACTAGATTCACACTCTCATGCCCCAGAATCACCTGAGAATTACAAACAGAATACCGATTCCTGGGCTCCTCCCCAAAGCCTCCAATTCGACGACTCTGGACTGGGGAAGCCTGTCAGGTGTCTCTAGTACGAAGCCACAGTTGAAACCACTTGGTTAGACATAATTCGATAACCCAGATTCATCTAAATCTGTTACTGTCTCAATACCTACAGCATTGATAACTAAACCTGGTTGTGTACTGGGTTGTATAATATCCTGGTTTGTCATGGAATGTTCTATTTCTTAAGGCCTGCCCACTTTTCTTCTTTGGTAGAGAATTAGCATTCATTTGTGTATCTGATACATCATCCTAGCGTGCCCACTACGCGCAGAGTGCTTGGAAATGCCACCACGCCGTTTGGTTCATGCAGACTCAATTGCTCAGAAGAGCAAAAGTTTCTCCTTATCCAACTCACTTAATCCTCTGGGAAATGGTCAGGAGCTCAGAGTACTTTTCCATCTGGAAAAGCCACTGGGGAGAAGGCCTGTGCTCCTGTAGCTGACAAGGAATTTGGCTGGCCTCCCTCTCTTTGCTGATAACTGCCCAGGCACTGGGTGAGAATTGTCCCCCGCTCCTACCCTCAGCTTTGTCCTTTCTGCTTCGGGTCGCCCTCACACATCCAGAAGGTGATGGGAACCATAATCGGAGAGTTGGGTAGAATGAGGCAAAGCTAGAGATGGGCCCTCAGCTTTGGTGTTGCCTAAGAGAGAAGGCAAAACACTCTGAGGTACTCAAAAGACTCATATCCGAATAAGATGTAAAGCTGCACTTTTCAAAGATGTTTCATCTAAATCCAGATATCTATTTGTAGCCCATCTCTTTCCAGAAAAGCTTTGAGGCAAAGGATCAAAATCTGGCTAAACACCGAAGCAGGTCTCCTTCAGGTAGAGGCCATGTTGGTAAGCCACTCCTCAACTTTTCTAGAAGAGAAGCCCTAGTGTCCCTTTCTAGACTCTGTGCTTACGTTGCTAATTTTTCCTTCAGGAACTCTTAAACAACCAGGCTTTTTTGAGAGCTATTGAATACTACCATGAGAGAGCTACTGTATTCTTGGAAATAGGAACAGGAATGTGTGGTAAAATCAGAAATACAGACAAAGAACACGACATCAATGAGGAGGGAAGTGGCCTCAGAAAACCACCTTGTCCTTGTACCCCCAGGATAAACAGGATAACCCCCAGCAAATCAACTATAATTGATGGCAAGAAATTTCAAACATTATTTTTATGTGAAAGCAAATGCAGATATATGTTAAGCAAATTGCGTAAGTTCCATAAATTATTAAGACAAATTCCAATACTTCAAGTGTATTTCTTACATGCAGTGGGTCGCTTATTGCTGCACCTCCAAACCCCTACCCCATGTTACCATCCACTCTGTCGGCCATGAGGGGGACTTCGATGGGAAACTGTGGAGAACACTGAAAAAAGTCTCATTACCTAATTTTACAGACGTGGAATCTGAAATCTAGAGAAGTCTCACAACTTGCTGAAACACACATAGCAAAGCTGAGACCAGAATGCATGTCCCAGTGCTTTTCTAGCACATACAGGAATGTCATGAGGGAAAGCTGAGGGGGGAAGTGCTTTTATTTATTTATTTGACAGAGAGAGACACAGCGAGAGAGGAAACACAAGCAGGGGGAGTGGGAGAAGCAGGCCTCCCACTGAGCAGGGAGCCCCACATGGGGCTCGATCTCAGGACCCCGGGTCATGACCTGAGCTGAAGGCAGACGCTTAACAGCTGAGCCACCCAAGAACCCCAGAAGTGCTTTTAATTATGAACTTGACTACGAAATCTGGAATTGGAATTAGGAAATGGGGGTGCCTGGGTGGCTTAGTCATTAAGCATCTGCCTTCGGCTCAGGGCATGGTCCCAGAGTCCTGGAATCGAGCCCCACATCAGGCTCGTCCACTGGGAGCCTGGTCTTCCTCTCCCACTCCCCCTGCTTGTGTTCCCTCTCTCGCTGTCTCTCTCTCTGTCAAATAAATAAATAAATAAAATCTTTTAAAAAAAAGGAATTAGGAAATGTATGTTTGAACTCAGCTCTGTTACCTAGAAGCTCTGTGGCCTTGAACATGTCACTTACCTTCACACACCTCAGTTCTGGGATCAGTACCATGGAGTGAGGACACAGATGATCTCTGAGGCCTGTCTTGGGATTGTCATCCCAGTGCTTGGCATGTTTCTGTGTTTGATTTCCCTCCATGACGTCAGACTCCTAAAAGTGATCGATCAGTCTGGCATTGATTTGAATAATAAAGCCAATACTGACTTGGCTTGCCTGTGTTTGGTGAAGAGTGGGAGTTTCTAGTACTGTCAACCTTTGCGTATAGGTTGGTCTTATTTTACTAACTGAATTCATCTCTTCTTTTTTTTTTTTAAGATTTTATTTATTTATTTGGCAGAGAGAGAGAAACAGCCAGCGAGAGAGGGAACACAGCACCCCTGAATTCATCTCTTCTTGAGAGCAAAATCCATGACTTTTACTCTTTTGTGTCCCCAGTAGTAGAAATGAGTATTTGTTTCATGACTGAATTCTTGGCCTTGCTGGCCCTCCCTTGGTGTTCCCTTCCCAGGGAAAGTGAAAAGAGGACCCCACAAAGAAAACCACCGTATCAATTCCATCAGTCTCAGAGCGTCATTTCAATTCTGGTACACCTAAACCACTTCTGGTTCAGAACAATGGCTAAAATGTATTTGTAGGCATTTATCTGATTATGGATGAGAGAGATGGTGAAAACTTGAGAGACATTTTGGGAAAAGAGTACTTTCTGAAAGACTCAGTAATGTTTAGGAAAACATCACCTCAAATATTTTCCATGTTAAGTAGTGTCAGATTTATTATACTTTTTTTTTTCTACCTTAGAAGAAGAAAGTGCCATCACCACCCATAACTGAATGAGTGATGCCTTCTCACTGAGTTTTTCCAAAGTCCCAGGGAAATTACCTTGAAAAAGACTCAAAATAATAAAGAAAAGCCTCTGCTCCTGTCATATACTTTTTTACATATTTTTTTAAAGATTTTGTTTATTTGAAAGAGAGAACATGAGCAGGGTGGGGGGCAGAGGGAGAAGCAGACTCCCCGCTGAGCAGGGAGCCTGATGCGGGGCTCCATCCCAGGACTCTGGGATCATGACCTGAGCCGAAGGCAGACGCTTAACAGACTGAGCCCCCCAGGGAGCGCCCTCTGCTCCTGTTATAAATCTGATCCAACTCTTGTCACTGTGTTTCCTCACCGACATTGTCTTATCTTACAGAAATCCTTCCTATAGCACTCAGTTGTTTTTTACCCCTTCCCTGTTTGGGGGATAGGGAATAAAATTGTTCATCTAGCATTTGGCACATTCTCCTTACGAGACTGAAGGAGGTCGGGGCTTGCTGAAGGTGCCCCTTTAAAGTACAGAAATGCTTCACTTTGCTTTTCCGCTCTTGTACCTCCAGGTCACCGCCATGGAGGGCTCGATTGGAAGCAATGGCATTAAGCGAGGGAAGAAGTGTATCTCCTGATGCTTTGGGCCCCTCCTCTCTCAACCCCCAGATTTTGAGCTCATTGCATTCAGTGACACGTGATGTGCCCAAATCTCTTTTCTCGGCCAGGTCAGTCCTGAGCTGATCATGCCACCATCTGAATCTAGAAGAAGAGACCCCCATGGTTTCCTGATACTCTGCCCTCTGGAGCTCTCAAGCTCTTGGTGTCCTGACAGACTGTTCCCCTGGGAACAAGCTTGACTTTCAGAAAAGGAATGAGCCCCCCTCCTGCTGAGGACAGGCTGAGGAAGCTAACTGTCCCCCAAGAATCGGAAAACCAAAAGAACCACTCAGTAAATTCCATTGCAAAGTAGGAAAGGGCACCAGCCTTGGTTGTGTTCAAAAGCTCGGAGTTGGGTGAGCTGATGGGGTTCTCAGCCAGTGCCAGATGACGGGGAGTTTTATGACAGTGACACCTGGCAACTAAAGCACAGGTGAAGCTTGTCAGTTCATTGCACCTGTGCTAAACTCTAGGCAGAAGAATCACATCTCCAGGCCTTTATGGCTGCCTCATGAATGCCATTGACCGAGAAGGAGGTGGTCGGCCAACAGGGAGCCGCGGGTCAGCTACTAGATAGTGTGGATGGACCCCGAGTCGCTTCCATCTGGCGTTGGTATGTCCTGCTGCAATGTTAGTGGGCTACATCCTTGATTCCCGGCATCCCCCGTGTTTTAAAGTAAATAACAAGTTGGAGCTCTGAATAACTCTAGGAGATACTAGAGTGCTGGCTACGTGTCCTGTCCTGACTCCCTTCCTGAGCAAAGTTTCAAGGCATGAACCCAGTGCCCTGTCTTTGACAAGCTCACGGCTCCTGGAGGTATAGAGCCCTGCAGGGACCTGCACTTACATAAGGCCCTCCTTTTCCTCCACCTTCCGACTCAAGTCAACCGGGGTTTCATTAACCTCAGCAAATGGATTAATTAAATTTGGTTAACTAGATTTGGTTAAGATGGCTAAATTAAACTGATTTCCCCCGGTAGCTTTCCTACCATACCAGATCGTAGAATTAGAAACCAATATCTATGAGTCCCCACCATGTTATAAAACGGGGTCTCCACGGAGGCAGGCACAGGTCCTAAACGAGACACGGTCAGTTCTCCAGGGACTCGCTTGAGGAGCAATGGGTTCAAATGGCCATAATGGTCTCTGGGCCTGGACAGGCTGCTCCCAGGGCAGCCTTCTGGAAGTGTGCCCTGCGGTGTCTTTTACTGTGTCATTTCCAGTGTTGTTAATCGGGGACACAAACAGGGCTGCTTCCAATGGTACCTAAGCTAAGGGCTCACCGTTGCTCAGCAAGAGGCTTACTTACGCCCCCCGCAGACCCGCCCACCCTCAGAACAGACGGCCGCCGCACGTGCCAGGTGGACGCTCATGTTTTCAGCAGTGCTAATTGGAAGTGAACATCTTATAAATAATCCCTGCCCGCAATCTTTGACGTGCATATACATTCAGCAAACCAAACCCAACAGATTACATTCCGAGTGGTTCGGGAGGAAGGCCTGTGACATCTGTGGCCTTTCGGTGCCCAGACAGACCCAGGGTGCAGCTGTACGCTGGGGTAGTGTCCTCCTCGCCTCCTTCAATTATACTTCCTGTCCTCATCGGGCTGTGCGTTCTAACAAAATATGTACAATTCTGGTGTAGGTCTCTTCTCTCTCTCTCTCTCTCTCTCTGTGTCTCAAAAGTGAACAGGATGAGAAAGAAAGAACTTGGCTTTCACGGGTTTTGGGGGGCCAAGGCAGGTCTGAGTAATTGGAACCAATTAACTTAAGTGAAATTTTCTGAAGCTGTATTTCATGTGAGTGTTTGGCATTTTCAGGAGAAGGCTGTAATTATGTTGCTTGGAAAAATAATTGGTGGTTTGGAGCCACGCAGATGTACGGTGCCCCTGAAAAGAGATGTGTTTTCTGAGAGTGATAGGAAACGTGGTGATTCTTAGGACCCATTCCCCAAATTCCTTTTATACTTATTTTGTCTCTTGCATCTGTTCCTTCAAAACCACAAGAGCTTAGCCTACTTCTGCAGTGCTGTTCAGGGAGTGAGGTGGGGGAGCCGGAGCTGAATTTTCCATATTCATGCCCTCAAATAGACCCTCAGAGGTCCCCAGTGGGAGGGAAAGGGAAACTCAAGCCCGGTACAATAACATACGCTTCTGGGGGCTCCACGCTCCTCAAATCTATTTTTAAAAGCCTGCTTTAGTAAATTATATATAACATATAGCCCATCATGAATGTATGTGTACAAAATGATGAAATGGAATCACTTCGGGGTGGGAACGTCATTCAGCTCCTTCCTTCAACCAAGTTAGCATCAAAGGTGAGCCACACAGCCTGGCCTCGAGGTTGGGCCCCTGAGGTGGGCCGATCACTGCCACTTGTCTCCCCGTGGGCTTTTTTTTCTTTTTCCCCAGAGCCATGGCATGCATGGACCATTGGGCTCCCTGGAAATGACCACGTCAGTCTAACTGCATCCTCTGGCATTGAGAAGTCATGGGTAGGGAGAAACCACTGTTGTCAGCCCATTTGTGAAACTAGGGGTCTGATTTCTCAACTCCTAGTCTCAGGGTGAGGAATGGGTGGGACAGCTCGAAACTGAATTCTCCAAAGTCACTCTGGAGCTGTAGCAAAGTAAAAAAAAAAAAAAAAAAAAAAAAAAAAAATCCCCCCAAAACAAAACAAAACCCAAACAAACAAAAAACACAAAAAGGTATTTGATGCCTGGCTCCCCAGCACCACATAGGAAGGAAAGTAGATGCTTCTCTCAGCCACTGAATTTATTTCATCTTCCTGAAGGTCTGGTAGTTTCCCCCGTGGAGCCTCCTTTTGAACAGGGCTACCCCCTCTGTAGCAGCCTTTGCTTACTTGAGGGCAGCACACTGGATCCAGCTACAGAGTTTCCTTCGTTCGACTCTCCTTGGCCAGTTCACAGCAGCAACCTGTGTCCGGCGCCCCCTCCAAGCCATGGGAATGGAAAGGGGAGTAAAGGGAGCTTTTCATACGCGGCCCTTTATAAGGAACTGACTGAGGGGCTGTGAGACACGAAGTCTACCAGGACTGGCAGATGAGTTCGGAAAGAGTCTCTAAAGCCCCTCCAAACCGGGCAACCCCCTAAGCAGTGTCCAGATTGGAAAATCAGCTTACATTGAAAGAAATGTTGGAAGGGAAGAAGCATGACTGTCCTCCCTTCTTGTACAAAGTGCTTCAAGGAGGAAGAAGAAATGGGCTGCAAGGCAGAGAGGGGGCCTCCCGACTGACATCAGGTGGTGGCAAAGGTTGTAGCGTGAGGGCGACGGCTCCAAGCCCAGTCTTCCTGGGCCAGAGCAGCCAGAAACCACACAGGTCATGCTTAACTCGCCAGGAGGCATGGAAGGAAGTCGGGAAAGCCGAAGAGGCGGTGTTCCTCGGCCCAACAAGTCCACCGACATTTGCTTGCTGGCCTCTGGACAACAAAATACCATAAGGCAAGATCATGAAGTAAAGGAAAACGGATGCCTTTTGAAACCAAATGAAATACTCTGGGCTGAGTTCCAGAGCATAGTCCTAAATTCTTCTTTTGGGGGGAGGAGAGGGGGCTAAATTTCATTAGCTAAAATCCTTTAAAGCATCATTCACATGCAGTTTTGGAAATGAAGAATTTGCCTTTTAATGACAAATCTGCATTTCATCATAAAGATGGAACATGACATCCTTGGCTTGGTTATTCTCCTGAGAAGTAGGCCCTTGTTTGTACAGTGTGTTTAGAATAGAGCAGAGACAAAGACTACGGCAAATTTATTTCAGGCACAAGAGCGTGGACGCGTATAAACATATGAAGCCGGGGCCATGAACAATGTAGCTTCTATTCCAAGTGGTCCAAATCCCACTTAACAGAACTCCAGAAATAATTTCATTATTCTATTGTTTCCAACTGCAACTCCAAAGACAGGACAAGTCACAAATATAAGAAATGTTTTGAAGGGCTGAAAAAAATATTAACATTTTGGTAACGTGGGCCCAACGTGTCGGAGGCATTGTGTGAGGTGCAGTTAATGTCAAACGCGAGTTTAAGTACTTAAATAATGGGCGATGGGAATGATTTGGGCATTCTACGCTGCTTCAGTGCTTCAAAATACAACGCCTTTAAAACTGCATAATAAAATGATATTTATAGCCTAATTGTATAGGGCCTTGTTTCAGATAGCGAACGAAAGAAGTTTTGCTACTGTAAGGAATAACTAAACCAGACAGCCCTGTTTGAGATTAACCAAAGAGCAGGTCAAACATAATTATAATCAGTTCCACTCGTAACAACTGCTCTTGAGGTCATTGGTCTTGTGTAAGGGGTTGGATTCGTACCCATGAAGGAAAATTTCAGGGATCCTTGAAGGAAAAGTTCAAGGATGTGGGACTTCTGCAGGTGTTCCTTCCACCAGCACCACGATGTGACACGAGGAGAGAGTTGGAACGAAGATCTGTGATTGGAACTAGATATTTTCACAGGAAATAGCGAGATGATAAAGGCAAAGTTATCAGGGCCAGCAACCGGCCCTTCTCCTGGGCACCAATGCACTTATATTCCCGAGCCCTTTTGTACTGAGGAAAGCCTTGGGACCAAGGCAGTTCAGAGTGTATGTTCCACATTCTCTTTTCTCTCTTTTGTGTTCTGTGGTTCGCTTGCAGACCATGTGGTAGAGATGGAGGTGACAAGAGACGGGAGATACCTGGACGGTTTCATGGTGCTGAGCCTCTTGCTATCCCCTAATTCTTATAAGATTGTGATGGGAGGAACAAGAAATCTTTATTATGTTAAGGTGCTGAAACTGTAGGGTTCATTGTAACAGAGTCACTTATCCTAATACAGCATCCTCATCTGGAATCAATGAGATAATTAATTCAAGTAGCCTCTTTGCCTAAAACTGTGGACAGAGCCTGGGAGATATTGGACCCAAGACAAGGTATATTTACCAAGTTCTGCTCAAAGGATGACACAGCCGAGTATGGCAGCCACTTTCTCGTAGTTTTCCACTGTGCTGCTACTATTCTGCACACAGAGTCACATTCCGTGAGCAACCGGGGCCCCGAACAAACAAGCCAGATAACTACACCAAAATAAGTCTTTCATTTCTCTCCAAATAAGCTGGTGTGCATGTGTGTGTGTGCGCGCACATGCACGTAAGCCTCGTCCACAGCAAGGTAAGAACTCGACCCTCGGTAGGAAAAACACCACCTACTACTTCTCTACCACCCTTCACACTAAAACCACAACCCGTGCGCATTTAAACGATTCAAAATGCCACATACATTCAGTTCTGTGCCTGGGCCAGGCAGCTCCCCAGGCAGATGGCGTGCAGCGTTTGAAAACTCGGTATTATTTAAATGAAACAAGCATCCCATTGCTCTCGATCATACTGAACAATGAAGATTTCACACCCAGCGATCCCATCAGTGGAGTTCCCTCTGTCTCCATTTGCAGCATTGGACAGATAAATAAATACTCTTCAGATCAAGTTATTTGCCTGATGTTGCTCACAGAGACAGAGATTCTAACGATCACGTTGGCGTAGCACCGGGTCATTACCGTCTTCCTCTGAGACCTGCTGTTTGAGGGAGAAGTGCGCAATATGCTGTGATATGACTTTAAGAAAGTATTAATGTGCCTAAGATGACTCGGAATTGCCAGCTTCCTGGTTGTTGGGGGGACATTGGAAGGAATCAACGAACATTTCCAGGAGATTACAGATACCGCAGGGGAAATGGTTAGTTAGCGCTGTGCACACAGACTGACTTTAGACACCTGCAAAGAACAGAATCGTTGCAAAAGAAAGGGAAGGAAAAGATAAAGCCAGAATGCTGTACTCCATTCGGATATAATAACGCCCTCCCCTTCCAACGCCTCTGTACCATTTTCCAGTTTCTCTCGCTGACTGGGTGACTCAGTTCCACCTGGTGCATCCTGGGCTGCCTTACTTGCTGAAGAACCTTGGTGATGGGCGGCAACTGACTTGCTTTCTGTGCTTAAGAGAAAGCAGGCTGAGAGCAGGGGGGGGGATCAAGCCTGCATTCATCTCCAGAAACCATTCCCACATCTCAGTAGGACAGACCCTGACCGTAATCCCTCTCTCAGCGATCTGTTCTCCTCGCCCTTGGTACCTGAGATTCACACGCCGCACTTCTGCTCATTCTTGGGAGAAGGGCATTTATCGGGACAGAGCAGGAACCCGAGCTCCCGAGGGCTTACATGGGCGGTCATCGTGATGGCCTGCTCTCTGCTCGCTGACTTCTGGAGAGCATGGGCAGAAGTGACAGGAGCCTACAAGAACCAGGCTGTGACAGCCAGGAAGCTAATGTGTGTTACCACAGAATCCACCGAGGGGAAAAACTTTGAAACATTTTAAAAATGCAGGTGCACAAATTACTCATGCCAGGAGCGGCGGTGGCACTTTGTAATAAAATCTTATGTTTATTTTCCACTGTTGAATACACATACCTTAGTGTTCCCAGAGAGAGAAGCCCGCAATGCTATCCAATGAACAGTTTGCAGACGGATTAAATACATGTGCCAATGAAATAAAACGTGCAGATTTGGGGCTTTTTGCCTCCTACCTTTACTCTGGGCCCAGAGCTCCCCAATGATGACACGGGAGGTTTGTGCAAAGATCTGAAGTTGAGAAGGATTAGTTTGAGAGTCAGATGGAAAAAGGACACAAATGAAAATACTTCTGCACGAGCTTGACAACCAAAACTTCGCAATGAGTGATTTCCTAGCTTTGGAGCCTGTGATAAGTGATAGCAGATGAAGGACATTTCCAATGGTTTCGGGGAGGGCGGGGCAATGGCCAGCGAAGCACTGTGGCATTTAACAGTCAACAGGACTTCGTGGTTCTCGTGGAAGCTTCGGGGGGTGGCGAGCATGGGCTATATGTAACGGTCTTCGTTGTTAATATTTTTTCTGAGGCATCTAGTTTGCAGGGGCACATCTTCGAGTGACTGCTTCCTGAGAACACATTCATTCGAGCCAAAGTTTATCTGAAGTCTCATAGTTAATAGCACTATTACTGGGACTGTTTAGGGTGCCAGCTTGTAGAGGACAAGGCGCCGGCACCTGCCGCGCTAATTATCTAGAGGAGTTCAAAAACCACACGATGTACAGCAGAAGGACATGAGCCCTTCAGACATTGAGCTCCGTAGAGGGAAAAGGGAGGTCCGTCTGGCTGAGGTGGTCAGGGAGGAGATGTGCAGGGCCAGCCAGGCTCCAGGCGGCAGGTATGATGCATGACCCCGTGCTTACGGAGAGGGGTGGAGAGCCAGCTCTAAGAAGGATGGCAAGACCTCTGCAATTGCTGTCCAGGATTTGGTTGGGAGAGGAGAAGTGGAGAGTCCTGGGAATGCACATGGCTGTGCTGCTCTGTGACCCAGGGACACAACCCATGATTTTCAGGCCTCTTCATTCCACAGACTGCCGTCTGGACCCTAGGGCTTCTGTCATTTGCTAGGTCCGGTTGGCTTTCCCTGGGAGCCCCTCAGATGGCTATTCAAACTGGTACCGAAAAATCCAGAAGACATGTTGACTAAACACCATTTGTGCACAACACACACACACACACACACACACACACACACACACACACACACACACTAGTGCTACATTGGCCACTCCCCCACCTATTCCACCATCGGCATGTCTGGGGCTGGGCAGCCAAGGGAGCTGACCTCCGTGAGAAGAGAGGAGAGCGGATTCCAGCCCGCCGTGCCTGGAGTTAATATTCTGGCGTGCCTATTGTTCCGGGGAGGAGGAAAAGAGAGGGCACAAAAACAAATCTCTTCGTGTCAGAAATCCTAACAAGGATGCACAATGGCCTGCTTGCCCCCAGCCTGGTGACAGAATTTGCATCTGCCACAAAGGGGAGCCCGGTCCCCTGTCTTTCCAGAGCTTTCAATCTGTTTTGGTTCTCCAGGCCCTCCTCCGAGGCGGGGCGGAGATGGCACCAAACCTTGTCCTCGGCATTACACGGATGACGGTGGGGTGCAGGGAGGGGTCGGCCCTCCCCGTGGCCCACTGTCCCCTCCAGGGCACAAAGGAGAGCGGGGGACAGAGGAGAACCCAAGAGCGATTTCCCCCCTGCTCCGCACACTAGCCCCGGCCCATTGTAAATCGGGTAATTGGCATGTGCAGATTGATCAGCGGTGGTGTGCTGCACGCTCGACAGACGATCAGCCGTGGCATCTGTACAGCTGGGCAAACCTGGCACGTAGGTGCGTCAGCCGGCGGCCGGGAGCTAGCTCTCCGTTAGCAGCCATCTTGTTCCGTGTGTTTGTTTAAGCAACCACAGATGCGAGAGAGACACAGGGAGAGGGGGAGAGAGAGACACAGGGAGAGGGGGAGAGAGACACAGGGAGAGGGGGAGAGGGAATTTCCACCCCCCTCTCTCTTACAGATCTGTCCTGAGGTTTAGAATCTTCTTTCCCACTCCAAGCACTCTGGGCCATATTAGATTCTATTTTTGTGCCCCCTCTTCCACCGGAATGAGGTTTGCTTTGGCATCTGAGCTACCACCTGCCGTATGCTCTTTAGTTCCTGTTTGCTGTAAAGCTTGCTTTGGGTCTTGGGTATCTTCACAGCTCATTCTGTGGAAGAGAAAGGAGCATTCCGGTCTTGAGGTAACTCCCAGTAGGTCACCAGCCTCCTCCAGATGGAACTCTGCCCTGCTGTAGCCTCCGTGAAGATCAGCTGCCTCCAGCTTTAGCATTTTTTTTTTTCTGTCTAACAGGCAACAGCCCTGAGAACAATTGTCTTGGAGGAGGGAGGAAGGGACGAGGCTGAACACTGCCGTGCAGGGAAGGGAGCCATTTTTAAAGCCCTTCTGAAATGTTCAGTTGTACACTCAAGATCCCAATTGTTGTGGAGCTTCAAGCAGGTGAAAACATGAGATGAAAGGAAATGAAGTGGCTGCTGACAGACTGGAGAACATGGCTTAATCAGCAGCTCGAATCGATGAGTCCAAGGCTGGCTGCCCCCAGGAAAAATCAATGGGGGAAAAGGACTGCTGGCCCAGATTCTTCCGATATTTGTACCTGCCCCGAGACCACCCAGAACTCTTCCTACGCCATGCGGGCTTTGCCCCAAATGATCACTTAGGCTGTAACTTAGCTGCCCCCTGAAAACTTCCCAGAAATCCAGCCTCCTACCCCGCATTAATAAAGAGAGGCCAACTGTTGTAGTGAGCAACCTCAAATCCCAACGGACTGACACAATAAAAGTTTATTTCTCCCTCATCCAGAGACCAATATGGATATTCCTCTTCTGGCAGTTTTCCTGGGTGGCCCTTTTCCAAGCCACGACACAGAGGTCCAGGCTTCTTCCTCCTTGAGAGGCTTCCAACTTGAGTCTTGGGCTCATAAAAGCAAAAGAGAGCATTGGGAAGGCATGTTGGGTACTTACCCTTCTTGGCCCGGAAGTAACACTCTGCTCCTTCTGCTTACATTCCATTAGCTTGTATCTGTCATCTGGTCCCATGTAGATGTGAGGAGTCATGGAGATATAAAGCCCTGGCTAGATACTTTGGGGGTTCAGATGGTTGACCCTGCCACTTCCCCACCAAATAATTCCCACATCCCCTGACAAATAAAACTCAGAGTTATAGGACCACCGATTGGAAATGTTTCTATATTTCTACTTACTCTGTTCCTCCTCTTTATTGCTCCAGAAAGCCAACATTATTGGGTCCGATTTGGCCTGTTCCACCATCTTTTGCCTCTTATTGTCTGACTTTCATTAAACTTCATAGGACCTATTTTGCTTTGTCTTTGAACTTGTTTTGTTGTTCTCTGGAATATGCCTCCAGTTGCTACACATGTAGTGTGGGTTCTTATCCTTAAGGTAAATCATTTGCCTAAGGTTGTTTCCCATCCTGAGCAGTTTCAAGTTGTTTAATGTAACAAAATTCCTGAGCTTGGAGTTGTAGGTGATCTTAAAGTTATTATTTTTCACTTATCCTGGCCTTCCAGAGCACCAGGAGGTTTTCCAATATGCCTTACGAAAGCTCAGGCTAGCGTGTAACAGATGACCAGCTGAGACATGCTGTGTGTGGCAGTGCCCAGCTCAGATCTTACCCACAATCTTCTTCTGCAGCTGTTTACTGAATTTGTAAGTGCTGAGATACCAAGGAGCTACCAAAGAAGTAAGACATGGTATTCCTCCAGGGAGAATCTCCAGCCTTCCTACCTATTCAACAAATCATCTTTAGACTTCCACTCTCCATTAACATTTTCTTGTAAGTTACCTAAAATGGAATCATAATGTCACCCCCCTATTTAAGGGCCTGAATGGGTCTCACTGATGGTATCAGCAAGGCCACACTCCTCTGATGTTTCAAGGCGTCCACAAACTGAAAATGTCCTGCTAGTGAACATTCAATCATCCACTGAAGAAATGTTTACTGCCCGTGACTATGTGCACTGGTATAGGCACCAAGGAAATGAAAATGGATTAATATGGTTTTTGACCTCAAAGAGGTCATGGTCTTGTACAGGAGAGAGAGGAATGAAGACAAATAATTCTAATACAGTGCAAGCCCTATATTTTTGCTTTGTTCAAGAGACCAGGTTGGTGCAAAATGAAAAATTGCTTAGCTCTGCCCAAGAAGAAAAGAGATCAGAGAAAGTTTGCTTCAAGGAAAATATAATGCTTGGATTGGGTCTTGAGAAATGAGACGGAATTTTCCTTATAACCAAGAAGGCTGTATGAAAAGAACAATCTAGCCTACAAGGATGGATTTGCAAAGAAACACAGGCATAAATTAATAGTGCGTCACAAAAAAAAATCTCAGTGAGATAGGAACTTAGAGAGTATGCATGGGTGTAGGTGGGGGGGTGGGGGGTGGGTAACAGCAAAGATCATTTTAGATGGAAAGATCCAGCATAATCCTGGTTGCCATGGCTTAGGATCTAACAAGCCTTCTAGGAGAGAAGGAGGACGAGCTCTTCTTCTGAGTGGTTCTTGCCGTGAAGAAGGAACCCATAGGTTCTGCTCCCCAGGCTGTCTTCAGGGGTCAGACCACTATGCTTTCCGCCTACACTGTCATAGTTTTCATTCCCAAAGCACCTTCCTGACCTGTGCCTTTGCAAATGATACCTTCCCCGCATCCCAAACTTGGCTGATTCTTTTGCAAACACTCCATTCCACACTGATTGCAAGCAGAGTGAATCAGCCCCCATGCCATTTGTCCCTAACTTATCTCCCATAGGTTCACTTGAGAAGCTCTCTCAAGGAGGGAGTGAGTTATCTTCTACCACTTGTATCCCCCACTATACTCAGCAGAGAGCTGGCCACATAGAAATTGTAAAATATATACTTATTGGTTCATTGAAAGGGAACATTTCATGAGGTCAGCTTATGCTCACATGTATTAGAATTACCTTTGGTGGTTGTTGGACTGCAGATATCGGGGTCCCAGTATCTGTTAAGTCAGCTGTCTAGAGGGGGTTATCTGAATATTTAATAAGTGCCCTAAGTGGTTGGCTTTTTTGTTTTTTTATTTTATTGGGAACATGGAAATTTGAGAACCAGTGGCCTAGCACAAGGGTTAGTAACCTTTTTCTGTGAAGGGTCAAATAGTAACTAATTTAGGCTTTGTGGATCAGATATGGTCTGTGTTGCATATTCTTTTTTTGTTTTTTCTTCAATCCCTTAAAAATGTAAACACCATTCTTAGTTCGTGGGCTTTATCAAAACAGGCCCTGGACGGTAGTTTTGCCAGCTCTAGCCGAGAGGACAGATTCCTCATTCTCCTTTAAAGTCTTTGGAGACATGTAAAATCCAGTGAGTCCAGGTGTGGACAGTCCAGAAAGAGAGCTCCACTTCCATTCTTTGCAGGGAGCAGGGCCTACTGGCCCTACAACCTTCCCTTGTACCATGGCACCTTGGGACTGTGTCCAGGCTTCTTGGTGGACGTTGCCTGGTCTGACCCATGGGACAGTTGATTCCCTCTGCCAGTTCCTGGGACCCACACCTCTTGGTTCCCTCTCCAATTGTCACATTCATACCAGCGAGGGAGGCACTAAGGCCAGAGAGGGAATCGCAGGTTTCCCAAGCACCCTACCTCTCCCAATCTGTACTTAGCAGATTGCTTCCGGCAGGCATCTGAATCTCAGCTTCTAAATGGCCTCAGGACTACCTGTTCACCGCCCACTCCACTATTCCCTGTTTTCGGTCCTCCGTGGGCTTTTTCTTGGGGGACAGCAGAAGCCCCATCCCATCCTGCCACTCGCAGTATGACAATGGTTAAGAGATCGCTCTTCTCTTTCAGCTCCTCAGTGAGATGTGAATTTGCACAGGATGATTCAATATATTTTCCTTGTGTGTTCTTCAGTATATTTGTACTGCCGGGTGAATTTTTGACATTTCAGTGCGCTGCTTTAAGCTACCCGTGTTAGGGACCTGCCCCTGACCCTGGGTATGGCTTTTAAGCAAGAAGAGCCGGGATAAACACATACAAGTGTTCTTTGTAGTGAGCGCTGGTGCCCAGGTAGCCCTTGGTTATCTGCGTGTTCAGTCCTCCCGAGGTCATGATGAAAAGGGTAGCGAGCCCTCCTCCTGAGATGGTTTGTAAGCAGCCCTGCCTGCAGGCTCAGGGTGGACAGGATGACCCCTCCAGTCCCATCCGGCCTTGGGATTCTATGATTTCTCACCTGAGTCCATTTTGTGCCCTGGGCTCAGGCACATCAATTAGAAACACAACAGTTTACGCTTCTACAGGAGGGAGGAAAATGAACCATAGCAGTCTTCCTATCCGAACCAGACCTCATTTTTCCAAGTCACCACCTTACTCTCATCTGTAAAGCGCTAAATAGCCTGAGACCCAGTTATCTTTGTGACAATCTCTCCCCAGGTGCCCCATCATGGTAATTATGCTCAGCGGGAAAGCTCTAGCTGCCCATCCTGGAGTTAAACTCATTAAGAGGAGAGGCTGAGACATCTCCACAGAGGGCCCCCGCCCTTGAAATGATGGGCATTCCCCTTCCTCGGCTACCAGGATTGGGGGTTGGAGGAGTTTGGGGTCTGGTGTAAGACTCTAGATTGCCACAGAGCTTGCTTTAACCTGGATTTGCTGCTCTGATTTGTACTTTGGCTTTGCTATTGGGTCAGGAGAGAGAAGAGCAGAAGCGAGGCCATGAACAGCTTCCCTTTGATGAAATGAAGTACAGTTGAAACAAAGTCATTTGGTTGCTTATTCCGGGTATTGAAAATGATGGGTTGATGGAGGAGGACACTCCCTTCTAAGTGGTTAGCGAAAAGGAAGGGAAGTTTCTGGAGAAAAAACAGTCAAAGCTCAGAAACAGGGATGTCAGAACCTGGGTTAAGGGCTTAGCTATGAAGAGAGAAATATGTTGAAGGAAGAGGAGGAAAGGGGGAGAGGACAGAAGGGAACTCAAAGAGATAAGGCACTCTCTAGGGGAATGAGAACATTCTGGTGTCTCAGATTTTGATGGGTTAGATTTTTTAAGAGACAATACAAAAAATTCTCCACTTGTCTTGTCTAATGAAACGAAATGTCAGACATGTCCTGCACTAAAAGACAAGAAGTGAAAAATGTGTTCATGGTTGTGTAACTTGTAACTTTAACGGTCAAAAATAAACGCCACCGAGGCCACATCCTATTTGTCTAAGTTGGGCACCAATATTACTCCTATAATGGTCAAGAAGGGGCCACCCTACTCAAAGGTCTATCTGTGACAATACCTGGAAGAATCTTTCGATGCTTCAATTTATGAAGACAATAAAAACATTAATTGAAATGGCTGAACATATGCCATGAAACGAGAACTATGTGCAGTAAACCATAAAGTATAATTATATGCAAGAAACCATAAATGAATCTATACTGGAGGTCTGTTATCAAGTTCCATTTATTCCTCATAAAAGAAATAGTTACAAAAAAAAAAAAACCCACCCTCATACATGGTTGTGGATAAGACTAGTCTTTGTTCTGATTTGGTTGACATTTTTCTTCTTGGATTTCTAAATCTCTTAGAGGTCTCCCATACAGTTCTGAGCCCACAGATGTCTGCACTGGAATTACTGGAAAGCACTGGGTTTACTGGGTTCTAAATGACCCCGGGTAATTTAAAGTGGGGTGGGGGGAAGGGAATCCAGTGTATTTCTTCCCTCTTTTTCTGCTTTGGGTGGCATTTCTGCCACCTCTTCTGTGGTCCCAGGTCCTGGGTCTGGCCCTCTCTCCATGACCCCACTTGCTACTGAACTCTGGGCTCTGCAAATATCACGCCTCCCTTGGATCTTCAGGCCCTAGAGGCTTCCTGCTTCTATAAACCTCTGGGTTGCCTTTCTGCCACCTGTTTCTTATATTTGTTTTGCAATTCTCCCAACACCTTTGTGACTAGCACCCCCTATAAAAGTCCCCCTGGAACAGAATCAAGCTCTGTATTTCTACCTGAATTCTGGCTTTCTATAGACACTCAGTGCTACTTGCAGAATATGATTGGATAGCATGTGTTTTTTCAATTAAAAAAGCCGGGCCTATGCTAAGGTCTTGCTCAAGGGCATTCACTTTTCTCCAAAGCCCACTTCAAAATACCAGAGAAGTATGGCTCGAGGTTGGCTGCTTTCCACTTTTGCAGATGGCCTGTGTGTGTATCGGAGCTGGGATGGGGCTACATTGCTCCTTTTGTTGGAAGAATAACTTCTAACAAGGACCAAGGTTCAAAATGCATCCCTCATTGGGCAGAAGCATTGAATCAATGGCTTCCCCTGCGAATCACTGCTCAAATCCTCCGTGGCTAGAGCAGATTAGGGTTTTAGTGTCTCACCATTTCACACGCGTGGTGGGCTTAAGCGAAAGCAAGGTTAGTCCAGAAGCCATTCATGTGATTTGTTGAGCAAAAGAAACAGAGGCAATTTTCCAGGGAGAAACTATCAGGGAAGAGAAGAATAAGGGCCCCAACCCCAGGAGCTGAGAACATTTTTGAAACCCCAGGAGAGCTGAAGACATTGACCTCCTAAAAGCTATGCCAGAGTGTACGGGGCATTAGGAGAGAGGATGTTTAAGTGCCACTTGATTAAGGAACCCCAAGGGGGACAAATATAATAGGAATGAGGGGGGAGGGTCAGAGGACCACGCTCCGTCATTCAATAAACACTTTCAGAAACACCTTCTATCTGCTAGAGACTATGCATTTGGCTCAGGGACTAGGGAGAAATAAATGGAACTGTCTCTGCCCTCATGAAGTAAATAAAAACTGAGTCGAAAGGAATCACAAAGAGTTCGGGGAAAGAATACAGATGGTGCGTAACATATTGCAGAAGTCAAAGTGTGAGAAGAGAAGAACTAAGGCAGAAGACTGAGATGAGCCTGGGTCTAATGAGGACTTCAGAGAACGACAGAAAATAGAAGCTTAATTCCGCAGAGCGAGAGGGGCTGGGGCAGGACGAAGTTTCTCACTCTGGGTCAAGTGAGTCTTGGCCATCGGACAAAGTCCAGTGTTTCTGCCTGGGCACATAGTCATTCTCGAATAGCAGCTTGCAACACACCAAAGCAGTGTTTTTGTTCCAAGTGGAATGAGATGCGGAAGGATGTACACACCGAGGGGAACTGGCTTGTTTGGGGTTCAAAAGCATACGTTTTGCCCCCTGTTCTCTTACCACCCCCCCCCACCAAAAAATCAAGAAAATCGTCATGTCCACCAGCTACTCTGTGTTCCCGCACACGTATCTCATATTGACATTGTCGGTAATTAGAGTTAGCTCGACATGGAAATTGTGTGTATTTATCAAGGACTGAACAGAATAGAATTTACTCTCTAGTACACAGACACGGTAGGTCACCATATCCATAAAACTCCGGTTTGCTTTGCGTGTAGATTTTGGAGATTTAATTCTTAATTGTGCTTCTTTACTTTGCCAGCTCCTCCTCCTACCGTGAGGACCTTTTGCGTGGAGTTTTCATAGACTATTTTTGCTAACGCGTATTTACATACTTATGAGTTGCTTGTTTAATGAGGCAATTGAAACAAATAGTGTAATCATGTGTTTATAAGGCTTAATGATAGACCTTCACGTACAGTGACAAAATTATGACATCTAGTCTCATTGTAAAAATCATGCTTAAAATTTCAGGAGGCAAAAAAAAGAAAAGGAATTTTCCCTCTTGAGTTTCGGTGTCTCAGATGTGTTCAGATTCATTCGGCAAATTGCTGAGAGGAATACAACTGCTTTCGAGACTCAGTAAATGGGAATTTTGAAGAGCACAAAAGTGCATCCGTGTTCGATTTTCGACCTACTTTTAATTTAGATAGCTGAGAAAATGACAGAACTTTCCTCGGAGTCAAATTCCCTCCCACTTGAAATCACAATACAGGATGTCAGAATCAGACAGTGGAGAGTGAATGTTCCTGTGATCCCGGTGAGTCACTGAGATGGGATAGTGCTTTCTTTCCTCTACTTCGCGCCGCTTTGGCGTTTGGCTTTCACTCGGGTGTATAAAACCCGCTATAGGACCATATCGGCCATCCCAGCTACAATAATAAGAGGAACTTGCCTTTGTGGCGTGTCTCCGTGTTCCAGCTGGCATTCGGACACAGCTCAGACGGACTTCTAGTTATGCCTCTACCGGGCAGGAGTCCGCTCTTACTGATGGGTGATTCTCAGACGGCCCCCGTGTTCACTTCTCATTATGGAATTGGTATTTAACATTCTCGGCCCAGGAATGCCAAGTGAAGTCACATGGCTTCAGTGGCTGAGGCCCCTCACCTGGTCCAAAGCCTTTGCTGGAACGTATTGGCTCTGAAGGGAATTTGCCCCAGCGGGGGCTTCTGGGGAGCGGAGGCAAGGGGCTGCAGCAGCTTGTGTGCAGGGAGTTGTGAGGATGTCACTAGATCCACGACCAGCGATGACAGCGTTCTGCAGCCGTCGTCCTGAGCCGGGGTCAGGCTATCTTTTAAACTGCTGATGGCTCTCAGAAACGCGCTCAGCTAATTGCAAAACATCCCAATCTTTATGGAGGGTCCAGTGTAATCCCCATCGCCCCTCCTGAAGCGGCCCTGTAGTTAGCATGATGGCTCTTCCTTAAATCATGGTTGCGTTATGTCAAATAGAATTTGCCAGACATCAGCTTGCTGAATGCAGTAATTGATCATTATTCCCCAAGAAAGGTAAAAAAAAAAAAAAAAAAAAGCAACATTTAAAGAAGCCATGAGAGAATTTATTAAAGCAAGGAGGAGAGGAACTCTCCAAAATGCTTTCATCAGGTTAACTGCAAGGAGACGAGGAGAAATACAGAAATGGTACTTTGGGTCCGTCATTGATTTGCTCGGAGGCAAAGCCCTGAAAAAAACAACTGATCAATGCGGGAGGGATCGGTTCTGCTGGACGCCCTGTCAACATCCCTCTTCACATGGCAGCATATTAATTGCAGCAGCGTTTGCTCTGAATGGATTTCCTTATGTTCATTCATTCATTTATTTGTGAATTCGTTGTTAAATACGTCATTCAATCATAGGGGTTCAGATCACCTAGCGACCCTGGTATTTGTTCCACCGGTACTGCCAATGCTGGGCTGCTTCAGAAGAAAGAAACGGGGAAAAAGACTCGTTGAATTTTCTTACAGTTTTAGATCGGGGTGTAATATCAATAACTTTAATGGAACCGGAGTTGGTGCCCTGATAGGAACCCTGCCGCTCCTCAAATAAATGGCCTGGCTCCACCTCAGCATTTGTCTGCCAGGGCTCGGCTTTATCAGGGCACCAACTCAGATTCCATTAATGTTATCTCTTAATTAGCTATGCGATTAACCTGTGTTCCTCCTGCACGATAATGAGTCGAAGACAGAACCAGAGAAGTTCAGCTGCCTTATAATTCCCTCTCCAGAAGCCAAATCATTCTGGAAACCATTCCAGGAAAAAAAAAACAACACCACTCAAAGCAGTTCTGATCCGTTCTTCTCTTGGATACGGGGCTGAATTTTGCACTCTTTGGAGGGAAAAGCAATTGGGATGTTAGCTAACATTTATGACACTTGGTACCAGACACTGTTCTAGTGCTTTCTATTGATTATCTCATTTAATCTTTACAGCAGGTCTATAAGGTAGGTCCTGTTGCCATCCCACTTTACAGAGGAGGAAATTGAGATAGGGAAAGGTCAAAACCTCTGTCCCAAGGTCACACAGATGGGAGATGACTGAGCCAGGGTCCAAGTGCAGGCGGGAGACAGGGCGCCTAGGCAGGCAGTCATTCCTCTGGGATCCTGAGTACAGAACTCAGCAGTAAAGGAGTCATCAGATAAGGGCAAACACAGCCCCTGCACCCGCTTTGAGGCTGACTGTCACAGCCGAGCCCCCAGGACATTTTCCTCCCACTGGGCGCCTCTGCTGCAGGTGCCTTCCCGGCTGCACAGGGCAGAGGAGAGCCCGCAATGCTTAGATTTTCTGCTTGTAAAAATTTCTCTCCAATAGATCTCAGGGGAGCCGGGGCTTGCACTGGTGGACTTGGATGGCCCTGGGCAAAATGTAAAGATGGAAAAATACCTTGGCTTGCCTGCTTCTCCCATCTTTATTCTGTGTCCTTTGTCCCCTCAAAGTCAGATCTCCTCCCCCACCGCCCTCTCCCTCCCCTCTCCACCTCCTCCCACACACATAGTCACCTCCCTCTCTCCTGCTGAAATTACCCAAATCATCAGAAATGTACAGTGTGGACAAAATTAAAGAGATCATGGCCTCATCGACGCTACCACCAGTAGAGACCACCTGAGTGGCAAGAGACCCCCTCTTGGGGGCTCCTCTTTCCCTGCAGTCTCCTCCCCTCAGCTCTCAGTAGAGAGTGGGATGGGGAGGGGAGGTGGACAGAGTTTTACAATATAAACCTAATGTCGGTAGGGAGAGAGGACCCTGCATGCAGCCCCTCAGATGACATCACCACACTGCCCCCCTCCCTGCCCTAGCCACACCATAGAACCAGGCCACTGTCCTAGAAACAGGACACATTGGACATTATGGACATTTGCTCCGGCTGGAGAAGAGGTGCTGCTGTCAGCACCCCTCCTCCACCTCCCATTCCTCGTTTCTCCACAGCCTATCCCCTCCCATTCAGCAGAATATCATAAAGCAGTTTCCGAAGAAAGTTTTAACCCCCGAGCCCCACTGTCAAACCATTCACCTTCTTCTCTCATCCCTAGAATATCCCATCACTGCGAGCCCTTCCAGAATCCTCGGGCTTCTTATTATTTGCAGTTGTCCCTATTGAGATCAGACCATAATATTATAGATCAATCAATCACACTATAGAGTGTCAATGAGAAGAAAGAAAACCTCACCAAGGATGGCTGTCTGAATGTTCCACTTTATGAATTGATGTCAAGCCATATGCAGTCCCTTAAGACTCCAAAGTCGGAGATATAAATGATCAATTCTTTATACACGTAAGTTTATTTTAAAGCGCCTTGTTTATGGGTGAGTGCTGTCCTGTTATTTAACATAAAATGTAAAAATTAGAAACAACAATCTTTGGAACCATATTTAAAAACAACTACCTAAGGGATACAAAGATATTTCTTGTTGTCCTGGTTAAGGAAACGACACCAGTTCTGCCAAGAGTGTACCTCACTCGCGCATATCCCTCTGTTCCTTTCTCCCACTTTCGTTCCCAGGCTGGAAAAACATGACAACAGTTTCTGTTTTACAATTTCTAGAGCTTGCAGCCTTCTAGGCAAATCTAGAAAACACTATTTCTCTGGGAATTAAACGAAGAGGACAAGGTGAATTTGAAAAGCAGAAAGATGGGGAGGAGGATGAAGCTCCCTCCAATCACATATGGAGAATATCAAGCACAAAAGGCACCTTAGCTCACATTGATTCCATTTCGGGAAGGAGTGTGATAGGGAAGGACCGCGGACTCATTTGACCACGTGGCAGGACGGACTAAATTCATTCCTGTTCAGCTAATGGAGAATTTCGAATAAGGTAAATGTTGCCTGTCTGATATTTATATAGGGCATTAAAACCCACAAATCTCCTGTGTGTGTGTGTGTGTGTGTGTGTGTGTGTGTGTGTGTGTGTGTGTTTCCCAAAGACTCAAAGAACAGTTTATCATCTAAGACTTGCTTTATTTTCAAAATAATGTCGGCCTAGGTGAACGCATTTTCTCTCTGAGAGCTCCAGTTTGTTTTTAAGGCAACATTAATGACTAATGGTGAGTCATCCGGTTTTGTGGCTTGGTACAGTAGTTTATATTTATATAATAGCTTAAAATTCAACTTTGAGCAATGTCCACAGCAGGGAAGAACAATTAGTAAATTCATTAATTGTGCTTTTGTGTACACTTTTATTCTCAAGGCTAATTATTTGTTTAAATTATTTTGCCTCTATCAAAAGTGTTACCACATGAAAATATTTCAGCTTCAGTTTCTGGTGTGAAATGTAAGGCTTGGGAAGTTCAGACATTCTTCTGAAATGTAATCAGCTTGCATTTGCTAATGACTGGTACTCAACATGGAGCCTTTTATTTAAGCATATAAGCAATTAGTTTGGGGAATGTAAGTGTACAAAGAATCATGATTCATGCCGTTGCTTCTCCTTCTTCTCTGCTGTGGACAATGGACATCTTCCATCTTTGACTTTTAAATATAACCCAGCTCTGGTGTACCGTAAGTTGGAATCATGCAGTCTTATGCAAAGCAACGCTATAAAAGGACGACGTCAGTTGCCAAGCCAATGAGCCAACGTACGTAATAAAAGTGAGGCTTCACTCTTTTTTTCGTGGAGAGGGACAAAAATCTCCTTCTCCTCTCTTTTCGAAATTCTCTGTGTGTCTGGGCTGTAGCTGTGAGAGGAACCAGCTGCTGCTGGAGTGGATGCTTTCCAGTTCCCAGTTCCAGGTGTGGGGCCGGAAAGGAGATTGATGACTTGGTGTAGGCATCGCCAGTTTCCTCCACCAGGTACAAGGGAGCGACAGCAGAACAGAAAGCAGCCAGCCCTCCCTTCTCCAGCATCTTCCCAGCCTGCCTCAGTCCTCGGGGAGATGCACCGTCCAGAACGCACAGAAGAAGAAGCGTGATAAGGACTCGCTCAGGACCTGCTGTGTCTTGGTGCCTGGCTAGGCATTTGACAGACTGATTTAATCACTGCAACCTCCACAAGAGGTGGGCATCGTGAGTCCCATTTTTCAGAAGAGGAAATGGAGGCCAGACGGTAGATTGGAACCCAGAACTGTATGAGTGCAAATCCAATGGCCTTTCCATGGTACCATGTTGCTTCCCTGGCATTTAGCACAGTACCTTGCCATCGTGGGTACTTTGTTCATTCAATGAATAAATATTTATTGAGGGCATACTACATGCCTGAGGATATAGCTGTAAACAAGTTAGATAAAGATTCTTGCCTTCAAAGATTTTAGTGATAGGCAGGTGAATGTAGCCCATTCTAATAATGAATGTGCATTGAATGAGGGTTGGCCAAATGCAGGCCAGGCCTGTATCAACCCTCATTTGTGTGCCTGCAGGGCCAAATGTTTATATTCCAAGTGAAAACAAACAAACCCCCCCCAAAAACTGAGGACCCCATTATCAAACCTCCAAAGAGAAGCAGGAAGACTGGGAACCCGTCCCAAGTGCCCTGGTTATATGGGACACCAGTTAATAAAGGGTGGTGGTGGCCGGGTGAAGCGTCATGCCCTCGTTTGCGATCTGGAAGAAGGACTCCAGGAGGAAGCTCTATTCCTTGGGCTGAGCAGGCTCTAGCATGTGCTTCTGCAGTTACTGTGGGAAGACGGAGCTTCCCACAGCCAAGGAGACCAAGGACGGGAGGCAGCCCACCCCAAACCTCAGGGAGAACAGAGGTGGGTTTCAGGCTGTAGAGAAGGAGGACGTGCCTGTGACTCCACAGAGGCTGCTTTCATTGTTAAATGTTTGTGTTCTGAGTCTGGTCACGCTCTAAAACCGGCTGCACTCATCACCGGAATTCCAGATGAAAAGGACCTAGGAGGTCACCTAGCCGAGCTGGCGTGCTGAGAATCCATCTCCACACGGCACGTTCGAGGCCCTTTCTCTACCTAGTGTTCACATCCCGAGGACTGTGCTTTGCTCTGTCCCTCAAGAGCCAATTCCAGAATCTACCCGCAGTAGATTTTAGACCAAAGATGCAGCCTGGGTGGGGTCTCTTTCTAGTTTTCCAAAGCACTGAGCAGAAGCCTGGTGGCATGAACAATTGCCGAGGACCCTCTCTTCCTCTGATGGTACCATCCCACCACGAGATCTCGGCTTGGCCAGGCAACTGGGGAGGCAACTCCTTAAACAAAGCTGCTGTCCACACCACCTCACAGAAGACAGGACCAGAGTAATCGTTCATGTGCACAAAGACTTAGCCACAAGATGTCCATCACAGTGTTGTTTATGGTTGGGAAAAATTCAGAAATAATCTCCATGCTCAGTGATAGCAGGCTGCTTAAATAAATCATGAAGAAGCCATTTAATATACAGAATATTATGAAGCCATTAAAAATAATACACCAGATGAGCGCTAAGGATATGTTTCATCACACTAGTCAGTGAAAAAGATAGGCTCAAAGAGTATGGGGAGCACACTGTTACTCTCTGTCTAGTTTTCTAAGACACAGGCATGAAGGACGGAATAGTGACATAGTAATAGTAGTAAAGTACTGAGAAGTACTCTTTTCTTCCCTGCTACTTTTCAACCTTTCCTACAATGGATATGTGTTACTTTTGTAATTAGATACAGAAATGTTATTTAAAAACATTACCTTTTGCTGCCTTTTGCCTGGCTACATTTCCCACATTCAGCATTCACAGAATCCCTGTAACAGAGGAAGAGAGGGAAAGACAACTTTCCCTTTTTCTCCTAGCTAGCTGCTGGGTGGCCTGGGTGCCCCTGTGTCGCTGGGACAAGTGCAGAACCGATGGCAACGGTCAGCTGTGACTCAATCCCACCGCCACGCACACAGTTCATCTACTGAACGGACTCCCAGAGGCGTGAAAGGGCGAATGCCCTGCCCACTGCAGAGACAAGGAGTCTCATGCTTGCTCATCTGAGGAAGCAAGGACACTCTCCCAGGTTTTTCTGCTGTAGCACCACTCTTTCCTCCAGAAAGGATCTTATTTATTGAAGGTCTGTGGGTAGCTTTCACAACATGTCTTCCCTGTAAAGGGGAGACTGAGACCTAGAGGGGCCAAGTGTCTTATCCCTGCATGTGCCAGTGATGTTGGCTAAGCCAGGATAGGACCCCAAGAGCGACTCTAACTCCCTCTGTCTCCGATGTCCTGTCCCTCCCTTAGGTGCCCACCAAACTCCTACTCATACCTCATGGTCCACCTAAGCATCATCTTCCTAGTGAATTCTCCCGGACTCCCGAAGCAGAGTTGGTTTTACCTCTCTCTTACCACTGTCCCTTATACATAATCCAACTGTTGCATTTTTGATATTATATTGCCATTATTTGACCTTGAATCTGGCTCTCTGACTGGATTTGAGGGTGAAGTTCATCTCTTTGCATTCCTAGTACCTAGTTTATCACAACCATTTAATAATAAACCCAAGGGTTTAAAGGCATTACAAAGCTATAATCTGCCACTGTTTCTAAGAGTTAAGCAGAGGGAGGAGAGGCTGACCATGAGAGAGTGCGCCCCAGTGTCCCGGAGGGGTAGGCACTGTGCGTCAGGGTCTGTATCAGACAATCTGGAGACAGAAACCTCCTTCCTGCCACTACAGGAAGACGGATGGTATAGAAAGTGAAAGTTTCCATTGGAGGATTGCCTGGGAAATAAGGCATTAGGAGTATGATGGGGTGGGTGCGTAGTCACATGACATTCTAGAAAGACCATAGCTTTGAAGAGAGATGCACCAGAATTTGAATCCTAAGTCTAGACCTTACAACGACCCTGGCCACATTATTAAACTGCTTTAGGTCTCAGTTTTCTCACCTAATACTGGTAATTGCTTTGCAGGGTTGTTCAGAGCACTGGAGATCATGATTGCAAAATCCCTGGTACATAGTCAGTACTCACTCAATAACGGCCTTCATTGTAATACATTCTTGATTCCACAGGCAGTGAATCAGGGCCCACACACAGTACTCATAGAGCTGGTCCTCTAGATGCAAGCTGAGACAAGAGGGAACCAGAGAGCTTCAACTGACCCCCCAGAGGAGGGGAGCCCAGGAAAGAAGTCCATCCTTCTAGAAATAGAGTAAAGGATGGGAGTCACCCTAGTGACACTGGCCTGCTTGCACTTAGGAGACTGGGGCAGGGAGCAAATGATATATTTGAAGAAGTGACAGCAGCAGGGTGACCCCGTGGTGCTGGGGCAGGGACAGAAGCATGCTTACCAGCACACAGCAGAGTCCTGAGGGCCATAGCTGTTGGACTGGGCTTTCAGCAAGCCCCCGGTGGGGAGGTGGTGACAGACTAGTTACACAAGGAAAGACACTCATCAGGTGCTCCCTCAAAGCCTCCCCTGCCCAGGGATGGGAGCACCACATCAGCAAGGGTGTCAACTGCTTATCTGGGAACCACTTATCCCATGGCGGACCAGCCCCATCTCACCACCAGTGGGAAGCCGTTGGGGGCAGATGCTTGAGGAAGAGCAGGTTGAGGATTTTATAGACAGGCCCTGGAGCAGGCCTATCTCTTTCCTTTTCCCTCTGCCCCAGTCCCTTGAGTAGGGTTTCTCCCCCAGTCTCAGCTTGCACCACCTCCTGGGGGAGACCATCCCCAAGCCTCCGTGACTGGCGTGCCTGTCCTTCTTAAGCCCCCTTTGATTACCACTGTATCTGACATATGTTTTGTATTGGTCTGTTTATTTGCCTATTTTTCCTAGATTGTAAACATATGCAGACAGTGCCTGATACATAATCAGAGCCCAATAAATATCCACTGAATGAGCGGATGGGTGGTGAAAGAACTTTGTGAGTGGAAAACTACCATTATTATCAGTAGGTTATTACTTGGAACATTATAGCACAGGGAGTAAGCACGTGCTTTTTCTTTTCCTTTCTTCCCATTAACATACATATGTACAACTCAGTTAAACTCAAAAAATATTTATAGGGCACCTACTCTCCGCCAGGCACTTATTAAAGTATGAGGATACATCAGTAAACAAAACAACACGCACTCTGATAAAATAAGTCATCCAAATAATTTCTTGGAAAACCCGCCATAGAGCCAGGGCAATTATCTCATACTTTTAGAAGGCTGTACTTAGAGTTAAGATACAAAATAAAATGTTTTGATTCAGACATTTCCAGGAGTAGAGTTCATCATGGAATCTTGAAAAGCAGACCAGTGGGAGACGATTTGTCCTTCACTGTAGCAAAGACAGTGACTTTCTATGGGCAACATTGATTGTCATGGTCCCCAGGAGGCACCTCTTTGCAAAACCACTGGACATACACCCTTGACTTTCAATGTTCTCCTCCGATGTGAGCATAAACAAATGGATTCTCTTTTTTACCTGTGTGTTTAACGTGAGGGTTGAGTTCATCTGTCTTGTTTTTTTTTCCCCCTAACAATGGAAATACAGCTTCTGTGAACGTCATCTTGAGTTTATCGTTCAGCTTTTTAAAGCAACAGATTGAATTTCATATTTTCCCCTCCCCTGTCTAAGATAGGGATACTCCCCATCGGTTGGTTGCCTTTCCATACAACAGGTCCATCCACTGAGATCACTAAATTGCTTTCAGTGAGTCTGTTAGCTTTGAGTACAAATGAAAATTCTATTCCACTCTCACTGAATGAAGATGTACTTCAATCACTCGTGGTTTACATGTGTGAAACGAGTCAAAAGGAAGGTGGGGTTAAAGATCATACATGTTCTGTGACTATTTTTATCACTACAAGGGAAAATGATTTCAAAGTCCCTGTTCTGCCCTTGGCAGGTAAGGAATGCCATTCTCGCATGTAGAGTCAAGTCATCATGAATTTGGTGTCCAGACCTGGGTCGTGCCCATGAACCACAGAAGGATCAAAACAAGATGACACAGCACCTGCTCTCATAGAAGGAATCACACTTTTTTTTTTTTTTTTTTTAGGAAACCAAAATTAAATAGTTGAGCAACTAGAAGATTCTAAAAAAACATGGAGCTAATGGTAAGTATTTACGAAGGGAGGAAGAAGAGATCTCTGGGCTGAGGCAACTCCCCAGCAGAAACTTCACAGAGTATATCGGACTGGAGGATGGACCTTGAAGATGGAGAGGTTTGGACCGCAGCGAGCTTTGAAAGAAGGGTGAGCAAGAACATGGTAGACGAGTTGTCTGATGCGAAGAGTGAGGACATCTTTCAGGCTGCCATGGATGGCTCCTGTGCAAAATGAATTGGAAATAAGTTTAGAAAAGGAGTCTAAGTTAAACTGTGGAAATTACTAAATACTGGGCTGAGGAATTTAGGTTTCATCTGCTACGCAACAAAAAGCCATTTGTCAAGTCATGGATGGAGAAGTGGCTATAGAAATATTCATTAGGCAGCAGCCTTCACAATGAACTAGAAAAGAGAATGGAGATTTTTTTGAAAATCAGTCCGAGGGAAGAGCTGTTGATAAGTTCGGTCAGAGTCACAGAGTTGTGAGTTGAAAGAGGAATTGACACATTGAGAAATTATAAATTAGGATTGGTTAAGGATATGTATGACAGGGTAAAATAAAACATAAGTCTAAAAGGGCACACGACAAACTCCAAAAGCACAATACTTGCAACATTCATAGCATAACCTTGGTAAAATTTGCCAAAGAAAATAAAAAGGAAAAGAAAGCCTCACAAATCAGTAGTAAAATAGAACAAATTAGAAAAATGGACAAAGAATATAAATAGGAACATTTCCACAGAAATCTGAAAGTCTATTGAATGTGTGAAGCCATATTTCACCACACTAAGGTATGCAAAATTAAAAAAAAAACCCAAAATATTATTTTGCCTATTTATTTGGGTAAAAATAATGCTAATCATTCAACTATAATACCAGTATCTGCAAGGAATATACTGTTTATGGGACGGTAAATGGTATATCCTTTCTGGAGAACAATTTGGCAATATCAAAAATATTATGAATATTTTTATATACCTTGAGCCTAGGTTTTCTCTATTTCTTTTCAGTCATGTGTCATGTATATACATCAAAGACTTACTCATAGATGATATAATTGAAAATAATCTAAACGTCCAACAATAAGATATTGTGTATAAAAAGTATGGAATATTATATAGACATTAAAATCGGTAAAGAAAAATCATTAATACCTGGGAAAAACATATCCTTGTGCATAACATATCCTTAAGTTTAAAAAGCAGACTACACGCAGCTTGCATAATATGTCCCCAATTTTTAAAATCTGTGTATATAAATAATATGTAGATTTTGGATTCTAATTCAAGCTAACCATACAAAGATATTTTTGAGACAATCAGAGAAAACTAAACATGGTCTAATTAGATGAAATTGAGAATTTATTGTTAATTTTGTCAGGTATGATAATGATCGTTTAGTTATGGTTTTAAAAAACTTTTAATACTAGAGATACATGCAGAAGTGTTATAGGGAATTTGCTTTACTCAAAAAGAAAGACAATTAGATAAAACAAAAATGACAAAATGTTAATAAGTATTAATTGTATAGTTCTGTTTTGAAAATTCCCATAATAAAAATGTTAATTTTAAAAGGAAGGCAGAACCCAGCCACACTTCAAAAATAATGTATGCATATGCATAGAAAAAGCTGGAAATAGTATACACCAAAATAGTTACAATTTGCTGGCTAGACAAACAGTTGATTTTTATTTTCTTGTTTTTCCTATAAATATATTTTTCAAATTTCTACTGTGAACATACACTTTTATCATAATTAAAAGAAAAGAACTCTGGGGGTGGCCTACATGGCTCAGTCTGTTGAGCGTCCAGCTCTTGATTTTGGCTCAGGTCATGATCTCAGGGTCATGAGCATGGGCCCCCTGTTGGGCTCTGCCCTCAGTGGGAGTCTGCTTGAGATTCTCTCTCCCCCCTGCCTCTGTCCCTCCCTCCACTCTCTCATGCACTCTCTCTTTCTCTCTCTCCCTCAAAATAAATAAATAAAATCTTTTTTAAAAAGAAGAATTCTAAATGCTCTTTTTTTAAGCTTCCTCATTTTGACTTGAAAGAAGTGAAGGAAATGGTGACACCAATAGCTGAAATAGAGAAGATGAGAATCAGAGAGGGTTTAGGAAAGAAATAATCAAAACAGGGCTTAAAGAAGTGGTAGTGATGGTAGATATCCGGATAGAGTCCTGAACTCAATGGGAAAAGGGAGTTGAGATGATGAAGGGGTTAGGGAAGGCAGGAGCTGTGAGTTTAACCCCTAGAAGTAAAAGGATATTATGTACAACAGCTTTGCAGGTCTATCTTGGGAATAATGGTTTTGAAAACTGAAGTTGGTTTTTCCTCTCGTTCATTTATTCCACATGGTCCACGTACTGTTCTAGATGCTGGGAGCACCATGGTGAAATAGAGACACTTGATTATGTCTTCATGGACTTACAAACGAGCAGCAGAGATAGAGGTTAGACCCCAAACAACACTAACAGTCTATTATAATAACTATTATGAAGGAGAAGTACAAGTACCAGGAGAGTCTGTAACAGAAAGACTTGATGTAGTTCTCTGACATTCCAGGAAACTTTCTTAGGGATAAGCAGGAATTCAGCAAAGAATGGAGCAGGAGCTTTCAGACCAAGGGATGAGCTCACCCAAAGGTCTTGATGCTGGAAACAAACTAACAAACAAAAACCATGATTACTTGAGGGACAAAGAGAAAACCAATGTATCAGTAGCAGAAAGTCAGGGACAGAGGAGTATAAGACAAACTGGAGAGGGAGGCCATGGAGAACATGCGGAGGTTTCTGGGCCATGATAAGGATCATTACTATGACAGTATTTTATTCTAGGCAAACAGGGAGGCCAGTAAAGGAGTTCAGGTATGAAGGTGGTCACTGCAGTGCAGGCATCTCAAGAGAGGTCCTGCCAAGAATATTCAAAAGCCTATTGAACAGTTAAGGTGGAGAAATCAATGCTTTGGACTGGGGTAGTAGTTGCAGAAGCAGAGAAAAGTGGGCAGATTTAAAAAACTTTAAAATTTCCTGAGGGAGAAGACTCACTGGCAAAGGGGACTGAGAAGCAACCAGAGAAAGAGAAGAAGATCAGGAAACCAGCATGAAGGAAAACATATTTTTCTGGAAGGAAAGGGTGGTCAAGTAGGTTGGTTGCTACCAAACGGTATACATTGAAATTAGCAAAATGCAAGTCACTGGTGACTTTGGGAGGGCAGTTGGGTCAAGTGTTGAGATGGGAGTGAGATTGGAGAGGTCAAGCATCAACATGGATGCTGAGATGTTTATTGGAAAACAAGAAGACAAAGATGAATTATGGAGATGTTTAATTTGAACTTGTATGTAGGAATAATCTTGGAAAGAAAATAAGAGAAGTGGTAGTATAAGGTTTGTCAGAAGTAAGAGGAGATGGGACTCTGAGTGCAGTGGGGGAAGGTCCTCAGCAGGAGGCACACTTCCCTTGACTTCACAGGGAGCAAAGAAGGGAGATGGACAGACTCAGGGGGGGTTATAGATCTACTGGCAAGAACTTGAGGGAGCTCCTTTCTGATTCCTTATGGTTTCTCAGCAGTGAAGGCATAGTTATGTTTGGTGTACGTCGTGTTCGTGGAGTGTGTGTCTATGTGCGCATGTGTGCCCGAAGAGCAGAGTGAGGGGTATGATGGCTGGAAGAGAAGGTTTGAAATAATCATGGCACACAGTGCGGGAGCAACCCAACCATAGGAAGAGGAGACTCTGAGTCAAAGTCAAGTTCAACTGAATTCCAAATGTGGATAAATGACAAGGCGAGAGGACATCCGCTTCTAAAGCCATGAGAGAATAACAACCAGAGCTGTGGGTGGGCCACTAAAGTTGCTGCAGGAAGCTGGACAAGCCGAATGGTAAAAATGGTAATGAGGGCATGCACTCTACGGAGGTAGACCGCATACACCCGGCACTCTCAGGACCGATGTGCAGTAACTCACCGAACCCCAACAACAACCCTTTGGGCTGGATACTGTTCTTTCCCTGTAAGAGCCAAGGAAACAAAGGCTTGTACACATTGCCCAAGGTCAGACAGCTTGCCAGTAGAAGCAGAATTCAAACCCACTTTACTCTGCAGCGTCTATGAGGTTCCATGCCTGCAAAAAGCCTGTGGGACACGGGACATTCACTTAATATTTCTACTATTAATTAATTTCAAATAAAATCAAGCTTCTCCCCAAACTCTCCAACCCTTTTCTGTTTTATTTTTCTCCATAGTCCCTATCAGTCTGCATTATACTCTCATCACTCACTTATTCGCTGTGCTTAGGATCGGACTTCTGCCAGGTTTTCCACCTTAGCCACACATGCCTGGCTACATGGCTCCACTCTCAACATTTTTCATTCATGGTGCCTGTGTCCCTCCTAACAATTGGAGATAAGCCATAAGCAGCTCCAACGTCAGGAACGCGAAACTATGAAATTATCTCTGGATGCATATTTTGATGTCACTAGAGTATCATTCCTTGCAAAACACACGGGGCTGTTCTTATGAAGCGTTTGTATTTGGATCCCAGCTCTAGTACTCACTGTTGGTATGACTGTCAACTCTTGTCATCTCTGGGCACGGCTTCCTCACCTGTAAAATGGGCATAAGAATCCCTGCTCACAAGCCTGTTGGCAGCACTAATGTAACGTTAGACCACGTCCCTGGTGCAGGGATGGTGCTTAATACATAATAACATTTTTCCAGCCCTTCCCTTACTCACCGTTTGGCCTGCTGTTACCAACTCCCCAAATAATGTGACCAGGGACTCTTCACTCATTTCTTTTTTTACTGCCCTAGAACAAAGGGAACATAATCAAGAGTGGAAACATCATTTGATATCGGCTTCAAAAGCCGGCTGTGTTTGATGTGTGATGCTGATGTGTGATACTCGGTCTATTACATATTAGTATTAGACGGCCGGCTTTGTGCTGTTTATTTGGTAACATGACCTTGACCAGATTCCCAGCTGTGAGCATTAAAATGTGGGCTTTCAGTGGTTGTTGGTTTTTTTTTTTTTCCTCCTACTGCCAGGATGAGGTTGAATAAGCAGCCAATGTAACAGCCTTCCCTGAGCGTGCTGAACTCTTAAAATTCAAAAATCAGGGTCTAGGGAAATCTTCATACCTCACGTTGCCTCCCCACCTCCCGACTTCCTCAAGGTGCTCGTCGGATTCTATTTCTCAGCCGTACCCTGGACCTGCCCAGCTGAAAGCCCACAGATCCTGCTGACTGACGAAGGAGGGAGGCCAGGCAGGAGAAGATTGGGAAGAGGGTTTGCAGAGGGGAAAGTGGGGCAGGTTGTAGCTCCCAGTAATGACCAGGAGAAGAAGAAAAATGAGGAGGAGGAGGAATGGAGGAGGCCGGAATGAGGAGGCAGGGGAGGAAGAGGACAAAGAGAAAAAGGAGGGGGAAAGAGAGGGCTAAGAGGACTAGTACGTACTGAGCATTTGATGCATACCATGCTGTTCTCAACCCACTCAATTTCATTTTCTCAACACTCCTACAAAGTAGATCCTTCAGTACCGTAAGGACAGGGCTCCATTCTGCCACTCCTGTCCTTTCCCCCACGCAATCCTGGGCCTCAAACCTGTTTTTCCACTCCACAGAATAAAACGCAACCTCTGGAGCAGACCACTCAAGGTTCTACAGGAACAGGCCCCCACGGGTGAGGGCACCACATAGCACCAGCCAAACCCACATTCTCTTGAGAGGAAAAGCAAGTGCCATTTGCAATTATGCTGGGGAAACAGATGAAAACCCAGACTGCCAGCGGCTGATGGGGACGCGTGATCTCCCTCCATGTCCAGCCGATGCCGCCCACCTTGCTGAGCTGCTGCACTCCCCCCCCCCAACTCTACCACGCCACGTCCCGTGCGCGGCAGACTGACCGGACCCTACCTTCCCCATTCCAACCTGGAAATCTCATCCTGCAGCACCTGTTCCGAAACAACTCCTCTGTGAAGTTCATCTCAAGTGTTTCAAAGCCGGCTTGCAGAGTGGTGAGAGCCCAGATACCATACCTATGATGGATCCAGGGGTTCAAATCCCAGCCCCACCACCGGCACGCTGCATGTATTAGGGCAACTCACTCAAATTCTCCATGTCTGGGCTCTTTTTTTTTTTTTTTTTTTTTGTAATGTGGAGATAATAGAACCTTCTTCAGGGGGGGGCTTTGAGGACCAAGTGAGTTCACAAGTGCTGGGACTTCGGGGTGAATGTGTGCCGCACGGCGATGTGGGGCCCAGACGGGCACATGCTCATACATGTATGCACACCTGAACGCCTCCTGTAAGGCACGAATTTTCTCCTTTGAGGACAAGAAGAAATTGTCAAGTGGAATGTTAAATGCTCAAGAGTTCGTAGATCATTTTGTCTATAATAACCTCCAGTTCTTAGGATGGTGATTTTTACATGATCTTAATCAATACAGTATGTTAAAATGTCTAAGTTCCCTCTAGGACTCAAGCAATCCTATGAGCTATCCCACATAGGCTTCTTGCTGGCGGGAGTGTGGGATGGTCTCAAAATGCCTTTTATAAATAAGCAGAATAGGCTCCTCTCCGTGTGATGCTATTTCGGAGTTCAGTAACATTTATTTTACCTAAGACCTACCTTATTAAAGTGCTAATACTCCTGGGATAAGTAACTGATCTTTTCTATCTTCAGTTATTTTTACCTTAGTGTGAATGCATTTCAAATCCTGTCTGAGGGAAGGCATGGGAGAAGATACCGGATATTCCCAAGGGTTGGAAGCAGGAACTTCGAAGGGTAAGAAAGAGCCTGGAAAGACAGGACTTCAGATGACAAAGATGAATTCTGTCCACATCACACTTTCACTCAGAGCAAAACACACTTGCAGGGCTCATAATGCTAAACACCCAGGCTAGGCTGAGTCTTCGCTAGAAGTGGCCAGATAACCACTCCAGCCCCCCACCGACACCCCCCAACACACACACACACACACACACACACACACACTTGACTCATTTCAAGTCATCAGCCTCCCTCAAATCCAGGTTAACGGGGACTTTTGCTGTTGTTGTTGTTATTCTCTGGCTGTCATTTTGAAGCTTTTCCCCCCACAGATTTTAATTGAATGTTCCAGAGGGGAGATATTTCCAGCATTTAGTTTTGAACTTTTGCCTCACATTGTGACCAATTAAAATATGACTAACAACAGAACACACTTTCTTTTTCTTCAAGCATCACCCCCAACAGAGACAATGGAACTTGAACGCCATATTATTATTTTCCATGCTGTTTGACTTAAATCAGAGAAAAAGTTTTTTTGGAAAGTTCTTTGAAAACTTTTTGACAATCTCGTTTGGTCTCCCCCCCCCCATTCCATGTATATAGTGGGCGGAATTCTCTATAATCTGCTTTCTCTCCAATTTTCATGTCAAACCTCCTGTAGTATAGAGCAGGGGTCCCCGCTGCATGACTGAAAGCCAAGCCACGGTGCACGGCTTTGGAAATGATACTAAAACACAGAGGGTGCGAATCCATCTGAGCCCAGCCCCGCCAGCAGCCCTCCACTCCTGTCCCCCTGTGGCCTCCTTTCCCTTTCCCCACATCTTGGCCACATCCCTCAGGTTCCCAGCCACCTCTCAGGGAAGAGTTTTCTAACACACAAAGAGAGCACATCGTCGATGAAGAGCCTAGGGCCACCGTCTCCACATCTGAAGTGTATCCACAATGGTGCCTTTTCTGCCCCCAGCCCTCATCTTCAGGAATTCCTCTTCTCCCTTTGCAGTTGATTCCTTTCCTTTCTACCCACCTTTGGCGCTTGGCCAAAAAGTAGTTCCCCTTCTGTCTCGTGCATTTTTTTATAATAATTTTTTATTATGTTATGTTAGTCACCATACAGTACATCCCTAGTTTTTGATGTAAACTTCCATGATTCATTACTTGCGTATAACACCCAGTGCACCATGCAATACGTGCCCTCCTTAATACCCAACACCGGCCTATCCCATCCCCTCACCCCCTCCCCTCTGACGCCCTCAGTTTGTTTCCCAGAGTCCATAGTCTCTTGTGGTTCATTCCCCCTTTGTCTCATGCATTTTTATTCTCCCTCTTCACCATCTCTCAAACTGAAAATATATGCATGATTCCTCCCTTGTTCTAACAAACCTCCCTGCAAACTCCTCCCCTACCCCATCACTTTGTCTGCTGGACAGAACAGTCCATGTCCCTCACTACTACCACCTGAACTTCAGTCACACACTGGCCCCTGATATTTGGATCCCGCCATATTAGATTCTATTGACAGTGTGTTGAAGATCCATGGTTCCGACAAAAGTCAGGAAAGGACCTGATACTTAATAAGTTGCCCTTGGATTCAGGCAAGGACTTTGGCAATAGGGATAATGCAGTAAATGAAAACAAAAAGTGGAGCTTAAAACTCAACTGCCCTCCCTCTTTTCCGGCTGCAACCAAGGAGGGTGCAGAAGGGAAGAAAAAGAAGTTTCCTGCTGTGCCAGAAACCTTTAAGAAAAAGCAAAGGAATTTCGCAGAGTTGAAGATCAAGCATCTGAGGAAGATGTTTGCCCAAAAGATGCTTCGAAAGGCAGGGAGGGCGCACCTGGGTGGCACAGTCGTTAAGCGTCTGCCTTCGGCTCAGGGCATGATCCCGGCGTTCTGGGATCAAGCCCCACATCAGGCTCCTCCGCTATGAGCCTGCTTCTTCCTCTCCCACTCCCCCTGCTTGTGTTCCCTCTCTCTCTGGCTGTCTCTCTCTCTCTCTCTCTCTCTGTCAAATAAATAAATAAATAAATAAATCTTTAAAAAAAAAAAGGAAAGGCAGGGAGGAAGCTTATCTATGAAAAGCTAAGCGTAGCAAATGGTGAGGACGGCAAGAGAAGCTGGCGACTTCTCTGTGCCTGCGGAACCCACACTGGCGTTTGTCATCAGGATCGGAGGTAGCAGTGGTGTGAGCCCAAAGGTTCAAAAGATGTTGTGGCTTCTTCACCTTTGCCAGATCCTCAGTGGCACCTTTGTTAAGCTCCACAAGGCTTCAGCTAACATGCTAAGGATTGTGGAGCCATATTTAGCATGGGGGTGACCCACACCTGAAGTTGGTGAATGAATTGATCTATAAGCATGGTTACGGCAAATCAACAAGAAGTGAATTGCCCTGACAGAGAACACATTGATTTGCTCAATATCTTTGTAAACATCATCTGCTTGGAGGATCTAATTCATGAGATCTGTACTGTTGGAAAATGTTCCAAAGAAGCAAACAACTTCTTATGGCTCTTCAAATGATCTTCTCCATGAGGGGGAATGAAGAAAATGGCCACCCATTTTGTAGAAGGTGGAGATGCTGGCCACAGGGAAGACCAGATCAATAGGATTATTAGAAGGATGAACTAAGGTACCTATATAATACCTAAGGTATTATTTTTTGTAATTTTGTCATTTAATAAATGACTACTTTCAGACTGAAAACAACAACAACAACCACTCAACTGCCCTTGTTTGGTCTGTTTTCTGAGCCAAAACCAGTCTGGGAATGCCTAGACCCAGAGATGGCAGTAAGAGTACCCCTTAGTGGAGGGTGGGGGTGTCCGTGTCACACCCATCCTTGACATTGACCCCGTGGGACATAACGAGAGCACAGATGGAGACCTGGCCTGGCTACAGGGAGCGTGATTCCAGCTGGGAGACAGTCAGGCAAAAGCGAAGCAACGGGACATCCTACTGCTTGCTTCTTCAGACCTCTGAGGCTCACGTGATTGATTACGCATGCAAAGAAGAAATGGAGGTGTCTACCTTTCTAGAGGTTCCTGCCCGTTCTTCCCTGTCCTATCACCTTCCTGCGTGTTCTCCAGTCTGGTCCTCTCTTTAGTCAAGAGAGCAAGAGCAATGTTCCTCCATACAACATCACCTGCACATTTACCACTGGCAATCGCCAGCTCGCCTCTGCTGGATAAAGTTTCTGACAAACCAGGAAGTCAACTCCTTCCCTAGGTCTGAAAAGAGGCATCTTCTTTGTAATCAAGCAGATGGAAGGATAAGACAATGACTCTTGCTCTCTCTCCCAGGCAACTCTTGCACTTTTTCCCTTGTCCCATGTGCACATTCTCTAAGAAGGGACCTCGTAGGGCGAAAGCTTCCAATTGGGGTCTTGGCCTCTGTGCCAAGTGCCAGCCAATGTCTGGCAGCACCCGTTCTGATGTGTCCTGGTGGGCAAGCTGAGGCCATCAATTCATCTCACGTGAACTGTGAAACAGCCAACATATGGCCAGCTATCAGACGTGTGGTCGCTACTGACCCAGCCTAGATTTGAACCTATAACCTCTAAGTAAAGCGTTTTATGTTGCAATAACAATGCCTGAAGGATCTAGGTGCTCTCCAAACCCTTACTTTTTAAATTAGCACTTTGTAGTTAGTCATTGAGGAAGGAGAAGAAATGAGAGAAGGAATGACTTGAACACCTGCCGTCCTTAAGGGAAGGAGGAAAACTGGGGGAGGAGAAACTTGCTCTTACACGCCTCAGTGGGGGAAGCTGTTGCTTTTTAAAGCAGGGTGCCATTTGAAAAGCGACTGCCTCTTCCCATCACTCTGCAGGGCCATTTGAAACACCTGCCTTGGCCTTAGCTCTGCTTCGCTGGTTGTCTTCAATCGCTCGCTTAACAACTGGAGGTGTTTACACCTTCCTAACAAAATCACTTTCTTGAACAGGATCACGATAATGAAAGGTAATTCTCTTCTCCCCAAAACTCTCAGGAGTTTCAGCCTCCTGCTTCATTAATTCACTCTACCCAGCTCTGAGGTGGAGAACAAATACGACTGTGCCCATTTCACAGATAGGGAGAGTGGAAAGTTCAGAGGCTTAATGCAGACTTTGTTTCCCACACGTCAAGAAATAGTCTTAGCCGTTGACACACCACAGAAGGAAAGTGATTCAAAGTATCAGTTTGCTCATCTGCAAATAAGGGTAATAGAAAGTTCGTGGGATTCGTGACATCATACATATCGAGTTCAGTGCATGGCAGCCAACTACGCCGGGCCGCTGCCCTGCACACCTTAACCAGTACTGTGCCACCAGTCGTATAAAACACAATGGGAATGACGCCCCCTAGAGTTGCTCAATCAACAGCCATGCCAACCCCAGTGCGACACACAATACGTTCTCCGTAAGCGTTAACCGTCATTGTTAGTTTGGAAGATTTTCTTCTGGCAACAGCAAAGTAGGTGTTTCAGAACAACCCTCTCTCTGGCCATATGCAGCACGTGAAAAGAAACGTCACTTTAAGGACATTGGGAAGTTACCGAGGCAGTGAGAAATCATGCTGTCGATGTCCCAGAGAGGAAGGAAGCCCGTGTAAAGCTGCCTTTTCCCTAGAACGGTGGTTCTTAAAGTGTGGGCACCGAGGGAGCAGTGGCACAGGGGACCTTGTAGGACTACAAATCATCAGGGTCCACCCCAGATCTGCTGAATCTGAAACTCTGAGGGGAGATTCAGACCTTCAGTAACAAAGCCGCATGGTCTGAGCACAGCTGAAAGACTGAGAAGCAGGGCAGGAATTCGGGGAGTCTCAAGGGCCTGGGGAGTTAAAACATCATTCTGAAGATAAAGACCAAACTCCTTACTTACTGTGGCTTTCCAGGTTTTGCATGATTTGGCCCCTACCTATCTCTCTAACCTCATCTAAAATATCACTTTATTTCCTCCTCCTCAATCTGTTCCAGACTCTTTTAATTCCCTTGTACTTGCCATGCTCCTTCTTGTCTCAGGGCCTTTGCATGTTCCTAGAATAGTCTTTCTCCCTTCAACTGGTTAATACCAATTCATTCCTCTGATTAAGAATTGCTTCCTCAGAGAAGCCCTTGTTGATCTCCTCAATTAAATCAAATCCCCTTTATTATCAGTTTTCATGGAAGGTGACCTTCTGTCCCTCTCTTTAATAGCACTCAGAATAATCTAATTTTATATTTGATTATTTATTATATGAGTCATGTCTATTTTTGCTGACCACTGTGTATTCGGCACATGTCTACAGCATATATTATACTCAATTAATAGTCACTGAATAAATTAATAAATAAATAACTAATCAGAAAAAGTAGTGTTATTATTATTCCAAAAATGAGAAGACTGGATTTTCTGACACTCAAATAAGAAACATCCCAGAAGAATTCCATACCCATGGCTCGAAGTCAGCATTCCAGGTCACCAACTAACAATAAACTCTTTTCCCTTCCTATATCTGAAACCAGTTGAGAAGTAGACACAAGAGAGAGACTGATGGAGATCAAAATATCAACTTAATTACTAATAAATCTAAATTGGAGAGCTGTGTTTGACTAACGGCCACAATCGAGTTTCCTAATATATCCCCTTGGATTTGAACTTGTCCATTCAAACTGCAGGCATCACCTATGCGGCGGCAGATCAGGACCCGTGAAGCTTACTGCATGGATTAGCAGAGGTATTTACATCCAGAGGTCACGCTGCTCCACCAGCGCCTGGAAAGCCAGGGAAAGGCTGGCCGGAGTAGACCAGAACCTTCTCCCAACCTTTCTTATACAGTAACTCACTATTCTCATGGGAAGGAATTGTAAGGGGGAAAGAGGGCCAGGAATATTGCTTTGGAACAAGCTTTCTCAAGGAAACATGAAGACAAAAGAGTGGAGGTAATTATTAGTGGGACCTTATTCACAGCTAAAAAGTTGGTTATTTTTAAAAGTGAGCCCAAGTGCAGGGTTTCCCTGTTAGTGGGATTAATGTACTCTTTCTACTGTTTCCTTTGTTTTTCTTTCCTCAAATGTCCTATTAATGAGTTGATTGTTATGGCTATGAATTCACACTTTAACGTTTGTCATTGAAAGAGTTTATTTCTCTTATAAATGTAATCTACCTAGATGCACACACACACAATGTTAATTTCCTGAAGATTTCCTGTTTTATGAAATATCACAACATCTGCTCCCGTACTGGTGAAAGCATTTGATTAAATTCATGCATTGCTTAGGCCTCTGGAAATACGACTGTAGTTGAACAAGTTAGGGATGATTTCAGCTGCAAGTAATAGACTATCCAACTAACAATGGCTTAAATATTAAAGACATTTGATCTCACATACAGGGAGCTGAGTGATGGTTGCATGTTGACATAGCGATTCAACAAAGACACCAAACACCCAGCTTCTTCTCATCCTTCTGTTTATTATATTCAGTTATGTTGACTTTTCATTCTCTTGTTGTCTCGTGGTTGCAAAATGTTCAATATGGGCCTCATATATCCTAATGATATTTAAGGCAAGAAGAAGTGAAAGGTTCAGTATCCCTGAGCTTTCTCTTTGAACACTGTGCTTTTTGTGGGGAAACAAAACACTTCTCAAAGATGTCTCACATACTTGGCAGTATGGTATCACATAGCCACTCCTGGATTTAATGGAACCTGAGCCGTGAGCGTTCTGATTTGCTTATATTTAAGATTAAACTGCTATGGCTGGGCACATTACTGTGCTGAATAAAATAGAGATCTTATTGGTAAGGAAGAAGGGAGACATTGCAAGGGCCACTAACAATGTGTACTGTAAGTATGTCTGACTCAAACCCATCCCAGAAGCTGTTCGTTATACCATAAAACATCATCGATCTACTGAGGGCTGTAAATAGGGAGAATGGTAGAGTCAAGTCTTGGAGCCATAAGTAATAAGCTCATCTAGCATTTGCTCAATCCTCACAAGCTGTGAAAATGTCCCAGGGTAATAAGGAAGACAGAATATCTAGTAGTAGGGAGGAGAGATTGCTGAGGAAGGCAAGTCTGGCCAGTGGAGTCTACATGGTTGAAGAGAGCCTTTGGCAATAGGTTGAATATGAGGAGCTAGAGAGGCAGAATGGAGAACTCCGTGTTGAAGGTAGAGTGGAGGTAGGACAGGGCAAGGGGTTGCCTCATGGGGGACATGAGTTCTCATTGGGGAATGAAGGGGCAAACAGGGATGCCGGGGGCCCAAGGGTGTAGGATTGAGTGCCTGGATGGACATACTGGAGTTTATTCATGGGATAGAAAGGAGCCACCCAGTTTCATGGGCAGAGTAATGTCATGATGAAAGCAGTATTTCAGAAAGATTAATTTGGTGGTCGGGAACAGAATAGATCAGAGGGATCACAGGAGGAGAGACAAGTCAGGAAGCTATTGCAATGTCCACAAAGTGATGGGGCCTCAGTGAGAGCATTATTGTTGGCAATAAAAACATAGCAGAAAGTGTGGGTATCCAAGACATTTTAACCTCATGTCAGGATATCTCCTACTAGGAAAAAAATAGACACAGTAATGAAAAACATAGACCCTCATAAGTGGCAGTAGCCAAACTTTTAATTGCCACACTCCCCATTTCAATTGCTCCTCTGGGAAAAAAAAAAAAAAAGTTAATTTTAAATAATGAAGGGAACTATCAGGGGGTTCAACCAAAAGTAATTTTTTAAATCTCAAATCATTGCTTTTCCAGTTAGTTACTCATGGCCTGGTTTCACAGAAATGGGCTGCTGGCATTACAGGAAATGAAGTTTTATGATAGGAAGAGCCAGGACCTCTCTAATTCTGCCACCCAAAGGGCATCTCTATTCCCCACGCAAGAGGTGGTATTTTGCATGGGGAGGTGGGACGCAGACAAAGGCCTCGTGCGGGTGGCCTGCACAGATTTGGTGAAGTATCAAAGCTCCGTGGATGCCGAGAAAGCATAGCCCTTGCAACCAAAGATCTAAGGCTGCTGAGCACCCAAGTACACAGCAGAATCCCCACTCCTGGAGAGCCGACCGCCTGCAGGGCACGGTTAGTGCCATGTTCTGTAATTTGCAGCCCAAAGCATTCCTAACGAGAGAGGCTCTCCTCTCCTCGTTCCACTGAATTCACACCACAGCTCCAGGGTCCTAGAGCAGAGGACATGCCCCAGAGATAGGTTCGGTAAGTACATAAAGGAATTAGTGACAGACATCTTCATTCTTTTCCATGATGGGTCATGAGTAGACTGTGGACTCTGGAACCAGACGACTGTGTTCGGATTGTTACTCTGCCCCTTGACCACGCAGAGGCCTGAGGCTTCTTCTTGCCAGCTTTCCCATCTGTAAAATTATAATAGCTCATACTCTGTAGATACATTTCAAGGACGTGATGAGATCATGACTGCAAAGCGCTTCGCTCAATGCCTGGTACAGGGTTAGCACCCAATAAATGTTAGCCCTGTATTTTTTACAGATGAGGAAACAGTCATCCAAAAAGCCTAGAGAATTGGCCCAAGGTCTCACAGATAAATGCTGTGCATGCTTATTTTCATGGCCACATCTTTTCTGAGCAGTGTGTCAACACGTCGGCAAATATTTATGAAGTGACCATGAGGTACAGAGTTCTGAACTAAACATTCAGAATTTATGCTCAAGGATGGGTCTGGTTCCTACTTTCGTGGAATTTACTATCTGACAAGGATGTTTAGTTTTTCATGGTCAGCCCGGCTTCACACAAGGCTGGCCTTCAAGATAAAAGAGGAAGAGGCCTCTGTGGTACTATCCGAAGGGTCCTAGGAAGGTCACCGTAACAACATCCATCAATTGGCATTGGGGATAAACTCAACACAACAGCTTTGCATTGGCCCAAGTTTTGACTTCCTAGAAAGTGGATTCACCAAATCAACCCATCTTTCCCCTTTTTCCTTTGTGGCTCCTCTGCAGATAAAATAGTTTCCCTGAGACTTTTAACTAATGCCTGAGATGTCTCCAGCCAGGGCTAGTCCCATGAGTGTAGCATTCCTTCTTACCTAGTAATCTTTGAAATTGCAGTTATCCCTGGGAAAAAAAATGGCTGATGTCAAGTGAGGAGAGGAGTGAGGTTGCTTCTCGGGCAGCTAAGATAGCTCGGTCCTTGGGATAAACGCAGCTCTAATGGAGTGAAAGGAAGGAGCGAGAGGCAGCAGGGGTGCCAGATCCCCCAGTGGGCAGGGTCTGCTCTCTGCTCACCTTCCTTCCAGTGGAACGTGAGTCTCTATCCACCCCCCCATCCCACAAGCCTTCTGCTTTGCTGCTGCCACCAGCCTTTGCCCCTTGGAGCCACACACCACACAGCCAAGTGGCAGGGAAGGATGAGTCTTCCCAGGAGCCTTCTTCCTTGCAAACTTGAACACAAGCACAAGGCCCCTTCATCTGAAAAGCTCTTCCACAAACCACTCAGTAGAAACGGTCCGGGTGATCAAAGCACACCCATGCGGGGACATCGTAAAAGTCTCCGAACTTTACAAGACTCTTCAGGCTCTGGATCCCAAACCCTTCTGTTTTTACTTTCTGGAGGGTGAGCTCATCAAGGAAACCCTCTCCTCTGACCCCACTTTGCACAAGGCTAATGTGTGTCCCCTCTTCCACGATGTCCCTCACTGAAGAAGCCAGCCTAAGCCGGCGTCGGGGCCCCGCCTCGTGGTCTCGGAGGAAATTTGCTTTCTGAGGAGCTGCAGAATGATGACACCTCAAAGCAAGGCCACTGTACCTCCTGGAAGATGTGTCCCCTCAGACAATTCCTCAGTGGATACATAAGCAGGAAGGGCCAAATCCTGGCAGCCCGGTTCAGGACCACACTCGTAACCCTGACAAGTTAATTCACATTCGTTTTCCATGACTGGCAATGACTTTTAAAATATTTCCCCTCCCAAAGGAAATTGTATTTCTGCGCATACCTCTGCCATGTATTTTTAAAATTCTCTACTGATGGGCTTCCTCTAAATGTGGGCCAGCTTGAGGGAAAGATTTGTACAGGCCAAGAGACCAGCATGTTTGGCGATCTGTTCCACTGTGCGAAGACCAGCTCTCATAGGTGCCCCAGAGTGGCATAAAATGTGTGCCAGGCACTGTCTAAGTGGATCGTACCAAAGGGCAACCCACCAAACAGCCTGACTGGAGAAAAAGAGGCACAGTGGAGACATAGGAGAAGCACCTGCTCCCACCTTTGGGGAAGCAATCACCTGGTTGGCCGCAGAGAAGTGATACATGCCAGCCCTTCCTGTCAATGGCTATGCCATGGTCGGGAACATGAGCTTCCACTGAGCCTGTCTCCAGGTTGCCAAAAGCCTGCACCTGACAAGCAACCGGGGGTGAGTCGTTCCGACAGACAGTGAGAGAGAGAAGGAGAGTCTGCATTTGAGAACAAGCCCTGGCCCCAGTTAGTCCTTTGAGAATGAGGACCTGGTAAATGCCTCCTGCCTATGAAAGACAGAAGGAAGGACAAAGTTCCGGCCCCACAGGCTCTTCGGTGGGGTCTAAAGGTCTCCCGCCATCCTGATTCTGTAATACCTCTGCCAGCATTGGCTCTGTAGGAAAAAATTACATTTGAGAAAAATGGGCACAATAAAATCAGAATGTGTGCCTTTAAGGAAGAGTCCCCCAGATAAGTATTGCTAAAGTTCCAAATATATAGCCCATAAAACACAGAGGATATTTGTACCACAGCGAAGGTTCAACACTGATCTTCACTAAATGATCACCACTAACAAATCAACATGTGACATTAGCCAGAAGAGCTATTGGCTGTTAAAACAGACTCAAAAATCCCAGGAAACAGCCACTTAATGAGCAAACAGTTTATAATTTAGAGTGTCACTCACAGGAAATAGACAATAGCATTTGGTTAAGTTGCAACAATGTAGCAATTTACAATTCACTCACATTTCACATTAGACACCCCCTCCTTCCAGCTAATATTGACTATTACCAATAAAATACACAATAACAACCATTTCTTGAACATTTTCAGTGTCCCGGCCACTGCGCCATGAGCTTTAAAAGCATTCCATGACTTAACTGTAACAGTGAATACTATGGAACTTACTATTTACCAGACATTGTTGTAAGCGTTTCATATGTGTTGACACCTTGCTCCTCACAGAACCCCATAAGGTAAGTACTATTATTATCACATTGTACGGATGAGAAAGCTGAGGCACAGAGAGGCTAAAAAATTTGCCTAGGGTTATATATCTCATTAAGACGTCAGCCAAGAATTCAAACCCAAGCAGTCTGTTACGAAGTCATGTTCTCAACTCTTACTTCATAATTGCATCTTCAACCTATCTCCATGAAATACATACTGCAATTACTCTCTTTGTAAGAGTAACAAAGGTAAGGTTTAGAATGGTTAATTAATAATTAACAATTTCTCTAATTGCATAGCCAGGAAGTGGCAGAACCTGGACTTGAACTCAGGTCTTTCTAGCACCAAAGACTAGGGGCCAGAAGCCTGTATTATTTCTTGTATCCATTGCAGTTCACTGGCTGTGAGTATATAATCATTCTTCCTACTCGAATGTCAAGTCAATACGTTTGAATTGTTAGATGCTAGACACTGTGTTTGGTGTCAAAGATCAGATGTTTCCTCCCTTTGAAGAGCTTATACTCTATCCATGGAAGTACTGACACTGAAATAGTCATCCAAGTACATGGAGAGGCTCAAGGAATGTCTTCTTCCCCATGCTCTTTGTCACCTGCAAGGAGTCTGTGATTGGTGGCTGTAGCTGTGGGTATGAAGAATACTGACTGTGTCCCTTCCTCCATCAAAAGTATCTCTGAAATGAGATCGGTGTTTTTGTGGATGCTAATTACCAAATTCCCTAAACCATCTCATGGTGCTTGAAGCTATTGTCAACACACTTTTATAATGGGCTCGATTTCTTCCACCCATACTGAGTGGAGGCCCTTCTGCATATCCTCACTCTGGTCTTTATGGTTATAGATGCTATGGGCCCTTGAGTTGTGCTGAGTAGGACATCACTTCTAGAAGTGACTATGCTCAAGGACCTCAACAATAGTGTCGAGGGACATTAACAAAACATCTAAGGAGACTAACAATGGCTTGTTGGTAACCTCAAGAATTGGTAACCTTCCTGAATATGCCACTTATCGGCCATGTGATCTCTGATTACTCAATTTATATGTATCTCAGTCTCTCTTGCATTGTGCGCATAACAATAGGATTTTTCACTAGAGTTTTTGTGAGAATTAAACAAGTTAATATATGTAAAGAGTACTTAGAACAGTGTCTGGATGGTTCATACTAAATAGATTTTAGCTGGTTCTTCTTCTCCTTCTTCCTCTTCCTCTCCTTCTCCTTCCCCTTCTTTTCCTCCTCTTCCTCCTTCTTCTCCTCCTCCTTCTCCTTCTCCTTCTTCACCTCTTCCTCCTTCTTCTCCTCCTCCTTCTCCTTCTCCTCCTCCTCCATACCTCCTCCTCCTTCTCCTCTTCCTCCTTCACCTCTTCCTCCTTCTTCTCCTCCTCTTTCTCCTTCTCCTTCTGCTTGTTCTCCTCCTCCTCCTCCTCCTTCTTCTTCCTCTTCTTCTTCTTCTTTCTCCTCCTCCTCCTTCTTCTTTCCTTCCTCCCCTTCTCCTCCTTCTCCTCCATCTTCTTCCTCCTCTTCCTCCTCCCCCCCCCCGTTTTCCTCCTTCTATTCTTCCTCTTCTTCTTGTTTTTGTTATTGTTATTACCAAACTCATTGTATGCTAGGAGTTCCCTTTGTTTTAAGAGTTGACAATACACTAATAATACTAAGTCCTTGAAATGGACTTAGAAGTGGAGAAAGAACATGCTGGTCTTCTTAATTTTATTTTCATCAACTCTTAACACATCTGAGAAGAATTTAATTTAAAAATATTTTTATGCTCTATGTGGTCTAAGTAATCATTGGTACGAATAAGATTGTAACTATATTCCGTAACAGCTTAGTGGCGTAAATGGGATCTAAAAGGACTCCTGAACTGTATTCAGTTTGTGAAAGTATAATCTTTAACAACAACAACAACAACAATACAGAGAAATTCAAACTTGCCAAAAGTCAAAAGAATAAAATAAATGGCCTGCATTTCATTTAAAATTCTACATTCCCATGAATCTTCTAATATTAGAGAATTTTGGGTTGAGGAGGTGTGTTGTTATTGCTGGCATTGCTGAGTGTGCTGATAGATTCTGGAAGTGGTCAGGAAAGCTTAAAGTCACACAACCGCATCTATCAAGCTGTGTTCAGGAAGTGTGTACGAGTACTCAAAATTAACTGCTCTACAGCTTTGAAGGAGACATTTGTCCTTCATCCTCTCACTAAAGTCTTTGTCTTTGGTCACCCTGTCTTTACTGAAAAACCTCTGGTTCTTGTTGACCTACATTAACCTTAGCTATTACTTCACCCCGCCCCCCATAACTCCAGGCTGTGTTCTAAACCACAAACCCATTGTTTCACATCATGAAAAATGTTCTCTATTATTACAACCTGTGGTGAGAGAGAGGCTTTAATATCATCTTGATATGATAGCATCTGATAGAGATGCCATTATCATGTATCAATACTAGAAACGTAGCGTATGCATGATGGTTGTGGCTCTTTTGTTTTCTAAATTAATTGACTGGCATAAAGGACTACAATATTGGACTCTAAATCAAAAAGAAGTATCTCTAAGAGGTTAGTTACAGCACAGTTTCTGGTAACAGGAAGTCTAAAGAGAAATTAGTGACAAACGTCTAGGAGGCCAGAATGAACTGAATGCAATTCCACAAAGGATGAAAAAAAAAAAAAGGAGAAGGAGAATAATGTATCGCTTATCTATAGCTTAGTAACAAATGTCTCCAAGACTGAATGACTTAAAACGATGGGTCCAGGACTAGGGTGTGGCTAGTGACGATGTACTTACGTGACCCCCAGAGTGAGTATCTCCTTAAATTTTGGACCCTATGCACCTGGCTTGCCTCACTGTAGTCCTTGTTCTCTAAAACAACAAAAAAATGTGTATAATCTCTCACAGTTTCAGTGGGTCAGCAGCTTGAGAGAAACTCAGCTAGATGTGAGGTTTAGCTCAGGGTCTCCCATGGACCTGCACTCCGGGTGTTGGCCGGAACTGTGGCTTCCTGAAGGTTAGACTAGAGCCTGGAGGAGCTGCTTCCAAGGTGGCTCACTCACACAGCTGGCAGGCTGGTGATGGCTGCCGGCAGGAGGACTCAGTTCTCTCTGTATGGGCCTCTCACACGTTGCTTGGGTGTCCTGATGACATGGTGGCTGACTTCCCCCAGGCCAAGCGAGACATGAGGAAGAAAGGTGGAAGCCACAATGTCTTTTACCATCTATTCTCAGAAATTACACACCTTCATTTCCACCATATTCTATTGGCCACACGGACCAACCCTGATACTGTGTAAGAGGAAATTACTCAAAGGAATGAATGACGGATCGTTGGGAACCATTTTGAAGACTGGCTATTACAAAGAAAGAGGAAAAGGAGAGAAAGGGAAATAAAAAACGCTTAATTGAGAATCTGATTTTCTAACGATGACTTTGGCTTGAACTCTTGGATAAAAATTAAGTCAAAATAGCAAATTGTAGAGGAGAATTAAGACTGGCTGTATTTTTGGACAATCCAAGTTTTTACTCAGCAGCTGTGTGCATGTGTGGGGAGTGCCAGTTGGTGGGAGGGCTGAGCACGAAGACTTCCTCCCAGACACGGCCTTGCTGTTGAATGTGTCCATCCAGAATGGACACTAGTCCATAAAGTTCCGTCTTTTGCTCATGGGATGCTGATGATTTGGGCCATAGAGGGGGTATAAAGACCCGTTAAAGACAGGTCATTACATTAGCATGGCTTTGCTTCCAAGCTGTGGGGCTTCATTTACTTACTGCTGGGTGACCTTTGAATAAGACCAGGCTCTGTGACCGAATGACATATAATTGTTCATCCATGTTCTTTGCCTCAGTTACCACAAATAAGTATCACGAAATTTTCTATTGCTCAAACGATTGATGTGAGTATCTCTGAAAAGAAGCCCTTTTTAGTTTTTCAATTTGACAGTGACTTCCTTTCAGTGTGGAGGGCACAGGCAGCCACCTTGTCCTACTCTCTTCATTTCATGGGCCATCTCTCTCCCTCAAACACAAAACTTCTCAGAAACTATATTACACCTTCTGCTGAACCAAAACCCTGAAGTTAACACATGGGTCTTTCTTTTCATCCAAGAGGGCAGTGATTCTTTTAGTGCAGAGAATGCTGTACTCCAGGGACTTCGTCCCTCAAGACTCACCACGGCCTACCTCCCGTCCTCCTCCTCGACTGAGTAGTCTCTAGCCATCCTGACAGGGGATCTGCCCTCACCCCTAGCCCTGTCCCCCGGCTGACGCCCCCTGAAAGCCCTCCATAGGAATGGAGGGAATGTGTCTGTCTTCAATCCGAAGATTGTCCATCACGAGCAAGAGTGAGTGTGCAGATGCCCTTCTCTGCTCTTTTGTCCCCGTGTCTTATCATGGCTCTCCAGCAGGGCCTTTGATTTCCACACCTCACTGGGGGTGTCTGGGCTACTTTTTAGCTTGCGTCTCTGTTTGTGAAGATATGTATCCAATTCCGCACACAATGAAAGAATAACAACAACATGAATTACAAATGTTATGATGCATTATGCTTTGATTAAATAAGAAATGCGATCGGCAGAGCCCGAAAGGAGAGAACTAGAATCCCGTCAAGAGGAAAGATGAATGAACAGAACTACAGTGACATCTGCTGGTCCCTCCCATAGAGCTGGTTGAAGTATCACCAGAAAGGGGTGGAGGAAGGAAATAATGATGATAATCTCATGCTTAAAATAAATCCTTAAAATGTGCTTTTATGTAAAGATGTATTAAGTTCAACTGATTTAATTGGTATGTCATGAATGAGAACACAAAAGTCTTTGGAGGAGAAGGCGAAGATTATTTACTTTGTAATTGTTCCGAAGAGGAATGGAAAAGACCCTCATGGCATCCTCGCGGCACGCCATTGCCCACACCCTCACCACCGCAGACAGACGCGGCTTCTGGAGAAGAGGGTAAGTGTGCACAATGGAAGAGTTCTACTCAAAAGTATCTCCGAGTCTTCAACTAGTGGCTTCGCCTTCGGATGCTCCTGGAGAAGCTAAGGTTCCAGGGCGCGCAGATCGCCCTCCCTGCCCAGGACGCACGACGTCTTGCACGGTTTCTCTGTGAAGCCATGTCTACCGCTGCGATGCTAAGTCACATTAGAAAACCATTAAGATGTAATCAGGCCCTCCCTGGGGGCCAGGCCTTCGATGGGATCGATGCTTTGCCACGCTGTTGGCTTCCATTCGGGCAAATCCGCAATGGTCAATGTTCGCTGCCCTCGCTGCCAAAATATGAAGTGAGATCCTGCTCTGAGGTTCAGCCCCCTGAGCACAGAATGCCCGAAGCTGCCTCCCCGGGGCCCAGGCCGGCTCAGGCAGCCTTCCCTGGAGCATTTCTCTGCCAGCGTCTTTTGTAGAAAGGGCAGGGTTTTTGTCGGACCCCCAATGCAGTGTCACAAAGGGAGGCGTCAGACTCTGGATAATGACCATTCTGTTTTCAATGAAACGCAAACCCACATGGATAATTTTTTTCTAAATGCCTTCCGTGGATGATGTCCACAACAATGGATTAGAAAGCTTTCCTAACGGCATTACTCACCCCAAAATTAGTAGAGATGGCATTTTCCAGAAATTATCAACATTATTTTAAAATGGTCTGCATGTCTCTGAGCTTTGGGGGCCCGTGTGACAAAAGATGAGCATTGCATGAGGAACAAAGGGACTTTTCGCTTCTGTCTCGCGCTTGGGCTGTGGGGCTGCGCTGAGTGGGGAGGCATGGCTCCATCTCGCTGTGCTGAAAGCATCCTTAGCGCACATCTGAATAAAGGACAAAGAGACCCCCATCCAGGCAGCATGTGGGGATGTGCACATCGAACAATAACCATATATTGTGCACAAGTACAAGTGTGGCCAGTGTGCACTTCTTGGAAGCTACGCTGCGTTACAGCTATCTGGGTTCCTTTTAATGACTCCGAGGGACAATGCATCACCTACGAGTCTAAAGCACATTCGATAAAACATCTTGGAGTCAGAGCCTGTGGAATTCATTTTCCAGAGACAGCCTCACTAGGGGATTTGGTTTCTAAGTTTTTTTTTCCTTTCTTTCTTTCTTTCTTTCTTTCTTTCTTTCTTTCTTTCTTTCTTTCTTTTTTTTAATGTGTGTGTGTGTGTGTGTGTGTGTGTGCGTCTGTGTGTGTGTGTATTTAAACTACAAAGCTACTTTCCCCCCTTCTATAATCTTCTGGGCCTGGTTGAGTCTGCATGATTCATCATTGTTTCGGCAGGTTTTCTACAAGGGAAGATGACGACACTAATTGATTATTCATTGATTATCATAATAGTCACATTCTCTTTGCAGTGATTCTGAAAGCAAGGTATGCCCCGGGTGGTTCTCAATAGCCAGGGCCTTGCAGACCCTGAGCCAGGCTGGCGCCTCCCCTAGGGACCCATCCATCCGGGTCTGCCAGTGCCACATCCATTATTCCCCCGAAGAATGCTAAGGGAGGGAGTATTGGGTGGAACTGAGAACATCTTTCTTAGAGTTTCTTCCATTGGCAAGATGTTGAACATTTCTTTTTTTCCGAGAAACTCTGTCATGAAGTCTCTTTGTGAGAAGAAGTGAAGTTCTTTTCCAGAATCCTTTTCCACCTTGCTATGGCTCCAGGCTTCATGCACCCGAGGTCAGCGGGCTGTGGTCACAGCCCGATCTACTGAAACATGGTTCAGCTTGTGACCCAAACTCTGGTGCTCCTGACAAGCCCCACGGTCGTGCTCATTCATTCAGCCCCGCCTCTGATTAGCAAAACCCTTTCCTGGGTGGGTGCCTTCTGTGCTTGGGCCCTTGCTCAGGCCCTGGGGGCACAGGAGCGCACAAGGGGTCCCCTCAGGCTAACAGGGCAGAAAGACAATTCCCTGGACTGGAACGACAGGGCGTCATTTGTGGTGTGGAGCATGGGAGACAGGGAAAGCGTCCCAGACGAAGGGACATTTGAGCGGAATTTGAAAAGGGGCAGAATTAACTGGGTAAAGAAGAAAAAGTACGTTCCAGGAAGAGGAGCATCAGAGAGGAATGAAACCACAGCTGAGTTCAAATAAGCAGCTGTTCTCAAGTGGCCGGAGGGAAGGGTGTAGGTAAGTGAGCTCTGGCATGGTGAGCAGCGTGTCAGGGAACAGCCAACCCCTACGTGAGGAGCTCGCTGGTTCCTCAAAGGCATAGCTTTATAACTTGTTTTATTTTCCATTCGTGGAGCACCTACTGTATACAGGGGATGGCTCCACATGTTGTACTAGTAGGACTGAGAGAAAAACCATCTCTGTTCTCAATAACAAACACCCATTGAGTGCCCACTGTATACAAGACCAGCTGTTAGATTCTTCCCTTCTGTTGTTCTATTTAATTCTCAAAGCAAACACGCAAAGTAGGTATTATCATCTCAGTTTTACAAGTGAGGAAATTGGAACCCTGGGAAGTAAAAATGACTTGTCCAAGATCAAACATGTGGTTTGCAGCACAGCTGGGATGAAAACCACAAAGAAGTCACCAGAAGCTTATGAGTCAACGTTTCCAGTGATACAACACCACAGAGGATAGGGGAACCAGAGGAGGGAGGGGGAGGGAATATAAAAATGTGGGAGTGATAGTGTCCCTGGTCAAGCCAACATATTCCTTTATACCATAAAAGAGCTCTGAGCCCCAGACTTTCCAGAAATCCCCATGAGGACATTCTCTAGGCAGGAGGGCTTCACAGAGATGGCTCCTTTGCTTCTCCTGTTGCCCCTTTTCTCCTTCCCCAAGCCTCCCCAGCTTTTAAACAACTTCTCCTCTCCCAAAGTACCCCCAACAGACTTATAAATTCTATTTTTCTCTCCATCACCCCACTTCCCAGCCTTCTCTTGTCACCAGAAGTTCTAATAACCAGTCCTCCAATTCCTGGGTCACGGCCTCCCCTACACCGAGGGGGGAAGTGGACTCTCACTAATACATAAAGTAGAGGAAAGGAATGGATAATCAAGGACTTCTTAAAACAACTCAAAGGGGCAAAATCTACTTGGGATGTTTTATAAAGTAGAGACATTCAAGAAGCAGAATGCTTCAACGTAAGTTGAAATGTAATGAACGCATGGAAAAAGTCCAAGGAAAGGAAGGCTGTGGAAGCAGTTGTCAAGGGTCAAAGGTCAAGCCAGTATGCAGGGAGTATGGCTGGATGTTATTGGAACACTACAGGCCTTATTTATTTATGCCTGGTCTCCCCTGGTAAAATTTCCTCGTGCCTGATCTTTGCATTCTGAACCCAAGTAGACAAGGTCAGACCTTAACGCTGTGTCTGGTGCTCCATCATTTCAGATAGTGTGTTGTGTGTTTGCTCATTGCTTTTTTGGTCTTTGAGTTCTCCAGGATTCATACAACGCTGTATTTCTGAATCTGTAATACTTCACATCACAGAGGGAAAATAGAAAAGGAAGATGCTGAAGGGGACACGAAGAGAGAAAAAGACAGGAGACTTTGTCAGGAGTTTTAAACTCTCCTATTGAGTTAGTAGAAGCCCCTGGGAGAAGATGCTTTAGATGTTTGGTCCTTCCGGGCTCACTGTTACTATAGAGAAGAAAGGGCATGATGATTTAAGAGTGGTGGGGACACTCGAGGGACTCAGAGAGAAGACAGGAGGAAGGTGTCTGTCTCACAATTGCTCTTTTATGTGGGCATTAAGGCCGTGACCGATATTGTCATCATTTACGGGATCTATTTCCTTCAGAAAAGCATGAGAAATCTTGGCTTTTGACTGTATAAGGAGAAAACTTTCCAGCTTTTACCTAAAATCCTTTATCCCATGATTCACAGCATTAAGAAAGGACTTAGGCACTCAGGGGAAGGGATTTGGAATTCATGCTGCACTCCTGGTTTGCCCTGTAAATTCTGGCCGGTTTCCTTACAGCCCCGGTTTTACGATATTGACCATTTGCTGCCGGAGCACAAGTGATAAGGAAAGTCATTACTGAGGTGGGCGGCACACCTGGCATGGTTCTGTTACATCATCCAAATGCTAGACGAGACATTGTGATACAGGAACACCAACATTTAGAACAGGACACCAGTTTGACTTTGAGCTTTGACCTCTCTGAAGCAAAAGACTCCAAAGTCATTGGAGGTATTGACAGTGACCAGGAGGAAATGAGATGAATAAATAATCTCCCCTGGCTAATTAGTTATCCTAGGAGACTGTGTCTGTAGTTTCTCTTATGTTCCCTCCCCCCCACGAAGGCCTGAGTCAGTGAAAAGGGCAGTGTACGATGGGGTACCAACTTTGTGAACATCAGTGGGGTCCGCTTCAGAGCTCACCCAACTCGGCACTTACCAAGGTGGCTGGCACGTATCAGGTACCCCTTATGGGCTGAATTGCATCCCCCACAAATTTACATCTTGACATCCTAGCCCCCTGTACCTCAGAATGTGACTGTTATGGGAGATAGAGCCTCTAGAGAGATAATTAAGTTGAAAGGAGGTCATTATGGTTGGACCTTAATCCAATCTGAATGGTGTCCTTATAAAGAGGAAATTAAGACACAGACACACAGAGTGAAGACAATGGAAGAAGATGGCTACGAACAAAGCAGGAAAGCCTCAGAAGAAACCTTCCTGCCGACAGCTTGATCTTGGACTCTTACTCGCCAGAATTGTGAGGAAATACTTTCTGTTTTTAAGCCACCCCATCTGTGGTACTTGGTTGCGGCCACCCAAGCAAACTAATACAGTCCCTAATAATTGCGTGCTATATGGGGGGAAAAACCCAATCTCTAGATGATGACTCTTAGGAAGTCTGAAATCTGTAGACATTACGGTGAGCAGCAGACACTATAAAGGGTGCCAAGGACCTAGCATTCGTTCTCCTCCTGCCTGATTGATGACTTCAGGCAAGTCAGCAAACCTCTTTGAGCACCAGATCCCTCTTTTGTGAAATGAGGATAATGACACTTGATTAGATACTATGTATTTATTGAAGAAATCCTCTAATATGTACCGGGCATATAAAGATGAATGACATTGTCCTGTTCTGGAGATACTTGTGATGATGTAATTAAGGTGAGAGAGATAGTCATAAATGAATAATTGCAATGTGAGGGGATATCCGTGTCAATAGACATGTATGCATATGCTTCCATAGAAAAATGTGCATGTGTTAAGGTCACAACACGTTAACTTTTAAGAGAAAGGTCGGGAAAAACTTCACAGAGGTAACAACGAAACTGGGCCTTAAAGTACCAGTTCACATGGCAGAAAATGATACAAGAGGGCTTTAGGCTAAAGAAGTATGTCCAAAAGCATGGTGCCCAGAAGGGCAAGACAGGCTCATGGAACAGTAAGTAGTTAGGTGTGATTGGCAAGCATCACCAAGGTGGTAGAATGTGAGACAGGAAAGCTAGGTTGGTGTCAACTAATAAACGGTCTTGAATACCTAGACAAGCTGTCTAGGCTTTATGCCGCTAGATACAGGAGGTTTTTAAGCAAGAGAGGACATAAACAGTTCTGTCTTTCAGAAAGCATATCTTGAAGGCAGTGTGGAGAATGGATGTGATGGAAAACATTTGGAAACAGATGACAAGTAGGTAAACCCCAGGGTGTCAAGAGGATTGAATTGGATAATCTGTGTGAATGCACTCTTTAAATAATACTACTAATAATTGTGATTATTTTTGAGAGGGAGAAGATTTAAGGCCAGACTTTGTCAATATGCATCAATGCTAATTAAATTTTCAGGGCCGTTGTGAGAAATTAGTTAATATTATAACAAGCATGTGATACCAGGTAATTTTCTTAGTTGCAAATCCCCTCACTTACCATCAAAAGAACCACTCACTTAGAACAGCCAAGCACTTTGAAGAAAGATAGTAGAGAGCTTCATCAAAATCACTTTTCGATTCATTTCTATCCAATTTCAATCCTCACTGTAATCTACAGTTATCTTTTGTGGCGATAAGAGCAAGTATGCTGGCACATTTAGCAGCATAAACCCAGGGCTGAAATTCCACAGGTTCCGGTGTTGGAAGTCCATAGATTCTGAAACATAAATAGCATTGTATTTTGGAAACTAGACAATAGACTTTGTTCACCTACATGCTCCCCTCTTTCTCTGTCTCCCCCTCCCCAGTGGTGTCGCAGAATTACCTGCTACCTCTTCCGTGCTCCCAAAGCCCTTTGTTCGGTACCACGTGACTCACACTGCAGGGGGATAGACATACGCCTCTGTTCTTCATGCTAGATCACGAGCGCCCTGTCTTCTTCATCTTTGGCTCCCCAGAGCCCAGCACAAGGCCTGCCTGGCCATAGTAGGTGCTCAATATTCAGTCATGAATTGCTTTAAGGTTCCTCCCAGGATAGTGTGTGTGTGTTTGTGTGTACGTGTGTGTGTGTGTGTCTGTTATAAACTCAACGTGATGAAACGACATGGATTCTGCTTGAAGGCCTGTTTCATAAAGTAGTTCTCTCCTTAATGTAAAAGCCCCAGTGAGCGCGTTGACACGTGCCCGGTCAAGCGCACATGCAAAGCGCACATGTCTTGGTAGTCAGCTTTGGTGAACTCGGCTGTCTTTGAATGCAAGTATTTGATTCATTAGTGCTTCTCCCATTCTACGGCTCGAGTGCAGGTCCCGTTTATTTGTTTGACCTCCACAGGACTAGGGTGTGTACATCTCCCAGGCAGAATCTCATCTTCCCGAGGCAGAAAGTGGTTTAATGCACATCTTGTCCTTTTGACACCTAAATAATCCAGTGATCTTCTTGACATGGAAATTGGGTTGTCTTTGTTCTAGGGGCCTGATATACTCAGGTTAAACTGCATACACCAACTATTTCAAAACACGATGTGTCCTACAAATATCGAAACTTCTTCACTGTGTTTCAAACAAGGCAGTAGAGACAGTTCATCCTACAGGGATGGGGAAATAAACACCCTTTTTTCCTCTTTGCCCTTCCTCAGTTCACTAAAGAAGTACCAATAAAAAGGCCAGGTACTCTGGTGGCTAATGTGTTCAGGGGCAACACACGTACTCAGCCCACAGACTTGCTGTCATTTATTACCTTTTTTCATTTGGTTGTTAATAAAACCATAGCATACTTTAAAAAGTGTTTCCTTGTTCATCCACTTGCTTAAATCATACTTAACATTGAGATATTTTAGAAAGCATTCTATTTCAATTACAGCTGATTTTTGGAGAACTTATCATTTGCAAGGCGTCCTACTAGGTACTTGAAACATACCATCTCCCGTATGATCCTCACCAGCCCTCCGGGGTAGGTATTATTCTCTCTCTTCTATTTACGGATGCAGAAATCGAAGCAGAGTCACTTTCCACCACTAGTGGAGTGGAGATAAGAGCCTGTAGCTTTCTGACCTGAGTCTGGCTTTAGACGTACTATACTGTCTCAGCCTTTTGAGGGAGCACACAATCCTCTGTCTCTTCTAGCTTCGATCTGAAGTTTGACTTCCAACTGAAAGTCTGCAATTCTCTCCAGCATGAATCAGGAACTCCATCTATGTCAATGAATGACTAATGTAGTGCTAATCACTGACTGTGGGTCCAGAGGGGAAGATTCAGGAAGAGCAGAGATAGGAAGATTTTTGCACCTGTCTAACAATAGCATCAACAATGGTAATAAAGATAATACATTTAGTTCACTGGTGGTGAAAATATTATAAACTAATCTCCATGCAGACAATAAAATTAAGGCAATCGCTGGGTTTGGGGTAGCAGTTTCAATATACTCACTTGGTGGCACGCTACGGCCCAACAAAGAGCCACAAGACTTCTCGAGCAATAGCCAAGGGATCATGACAAAACGTTGGATAAATCATTCCGGAGCTATTACAGAGAGACTCGCTCTGCCATATGGAAAAAGTGGTTAGGGAACAATTAACTTCCACGATGTATACTGCCCCTGGAAACAAACCTGGGTTAAGCCAAGATGACAAGACACACCGCAACCTCCATAAATTAGTCAGTAATAATGGGCCTAGTTTGAGACCATAAAAACTTTAAAAAATAGGAAAAAATGCAAGCCATGAAGTCATTTAGAAAGGACCCAACAACAAATTCTAAGGTAGACACACCAAGGCACGTCTTTTCTACTTAATTTGTCATTTATAACATAAGCGAAGCAAATGTTTGATGAGTGTGAAGGTTCTGGGGTAGCAAACCAAGAGAGGGTAATTGGCATTGAAATTAGTGCAAGTATTTCATAAAAGAAGCCTTGTTTATGAAGTGCAGAAGGTGTAAAACAAGTGAACATAAATGGAGACACAATGCTTTCATTTCTGGGCGCTACCGTCAGATAGAAGAATGCTGCTAAGATTATCAATCACCAGCTAGCCTTAAAATGCAAGTACGTGGTAGAATTAACACAGAGCTCAGTTAAGACCATAAACTAGGTAAGTAAATAAGGTATTTAAAACACAACACACCGAGATAGAGCCATTGTCAAAACCCAACAATTTCTGCATTAAACACCAGCAGTTTGCTACGTGCTCAAACCCATAAAGTAAATAGGCAGAAGCGGATAAAGGGACAAATGACCAGAACAGGAAGGCACATGTGTTTTGAAGAGTAGCCCGGGTATTTCCATAGCTGATGATTCAATAAAACCAAGTGTCTAATCTACCGTAGGGGCAATTCAGAAAATGGTGCCATTGGATTGCTATTCCAACAATGATCTTAAGGATTTATATACGAATAGGACAACTCAGTCAATATATGATTACACACCACCTTTCCAAGAATTTTTAATCATTATTTTTAAGAAAATGCCTTGCTTATTTAAGTAGCGTCATATGTTTTAGGTAACTTTATTTTTACAGGAATTGCAACTTCTATTCTTGATGCTACATCGCAGACGAGGGCATAGAAGCTCGAGAACTGTGAAATAACATGCCTGAGATAACACGGGGTGTCACAGGTGGGACCAAGGTTAAGCCATTGGATTTCAGACTTCTGTAGCTCTTTCTTCTCATGTATCCAGCCCTCTACATTTGAAAGTGATCTGAAATATAGAATACCAGTCAATTATAAGAAAAACATGTATCCAAGTTGAGCGATACATTTAAATCCCATTAAACTAACTGAAAAATTCATGAGCAATACATGGATAATTTGTTTCTTATTAAAACATTAAACTTGTAGAGAATATTTAGCTGTTCAAATGTCAAGTAACAGGATAGCTATAGTAAGTTAATTAGGTACCAATTCATTGCTAAAGATACTTAATTGACATTTAATAAGCATATTAAATACCAATTAACCAACTATATTTAGTGCTAACTATATTTAGTCAAAGCTGTTTTGTTAATTGCTTGCTCAGTGCCTTAGTATCTATGGTCAATAGATTATAACCCAATTAAATATATACATTAATGTGTTTGTGTATATGTCTCCCCAGTGGGAAATGTAGCCCGGGTGCTCATGTGTGGGTTTAACCATCATCACCCATCTTGGCGAAGAAAACATCCAGCAAGCTGTTGCAGCTCATGAAAGACCCTCTACAGAAAGAAAAAAAGTCAGCCAGCTTGTGATGACAAAGATACAGTACCTTCTGTCACTGCCAAACTCGGAGACATGAAGGTTCCGACGACAGGGGACACCAGGCTCTGCGGGGCAGAGCGCACAGCCCCTTTGAGACCTCTGCGGGGGGACTTTCTTGATTCAGAAGCCACAGCCACGATGTCTGGCCTGGCGTTCTTCTGGACTACTTGTGGAATAAGGTTGTCCGTCACCTGCTACAGGACCCGTATTCTGTATTCTGGTCACAGCACGTTCCTGCAGACCGTGATGCTTGCAGATACGATGCTTGCAGCACAATAGAGAAGAGACACGTGAAAAGAGATCAGGGACCAAGCACATTAACTTTGACCACTCTTCCCTGACCCCATGAAGGCATTTAATGTGTGTGAAGGTCCTGACATTGGGAATCCTTTCCAAGGTTTGAATATGCAGAAGTGCTGAAGAGTGGTGTGAATCCATTACTCAGAGGGGTGAAGGGCAAGGCTGGTGGTCAGTCAGACTACTCCTGCTGGCAAGACGCACCCAACTAAGCCACGTCTCAACATGGCGAGACCATGTAATAAACCTTTCCTAAATGAAGGAGAAAGAATATTGTGGAAGTCAATCCAATCTTGAAGTTAGAGGGGCTTTTCATTATCATGATTATTATAAATATTAATATTATAGTTACTTATTATTATCAAAATATTCAGATGGTTGCACCCACTGGGATCACTGAGCCTGGAGAGAGCTCAGTGGCATGAAGATAGAGTCCACGGGCAGGAACATTTAGTTGTGAGGTCTACGTGATCACGTTTGCTCTACGATCCAGAAAAGTCAGCCACTTGGACTGTGAATCGAGCAATTAGTTTTGGGAGTTACCAATTTATGGGAACTTTTCATTTTTCCAAGGACAGTCTGGAACCCAAAGTCCAGGAAAAGCTGAATCAGGCACTGACGACATGACAGCTATGGGAGTCAGGAGTCAGTGGACAGGAATACTCAAAATTATTCTTAGTAATCTTGGATAGATGAAAACCCCGTGACTGAGACTGTCTTAAAGTAGTGCTGCCCCCTCCCTGTCCGCACGACCAAAAGAAACTCCCTAGAATAGCTGTAATACAAACAGGTTAAGGCTGGAGGAATAAAAATACATTATAGCGAGAATGTATTTCTAGGTGACAGAATATAGTAAGACATGGAAAATAGCAGGACTAATAATTCAAGCACAAATAATTCCACATAGACTGAGTGAAATTGTAAAATGAAATGTGCGGCTCTGAACAAAGACCATGAACGCATTAACTGGATACTAAGTTGAGAGGGTGCCTAGTCACAGTGACCTGGGTTAACTTGTTCTGTCATTTTCTGCCCACTTGCACAATGTTTCTGAGTATTTCTCATCAGAGGCCCATCAGTGATGATCAGCAGGCCTGCATCTGTTTGTGGCAGGGGTGGTCTCCCTCCTTCACTAACTACTTTGGGCTCTGATGAGAATCTTCCCATCGTCTTGAGACTTGGCAGAGTATTAATATGTAACACTGTTTAAACTGTCCCAGGGCGGGTCAAGTAATGCAATTTACCTCATTTGGCTTTTGCATCGAATTTTCCATTGGAAAGACTTGTGCACTTTGCATGTTTTCAGTTAATGAAGGATTGCAGTGTGCCTGTGAGCTTTGTTGGAGGATGCCATGAAATGGGGGAGAAAATTAGTATCCAGAGGGAGATAATTGTTGCCCTGAATAAGTTTGATCAATGAGGGAAAGGAATAAAGAGATTGCATGTGAAATTTTAATTCTTCCATATGAGGTGCTCTTGGGTAAGCAAAACACTCAAGCTAAGGTTAGTAATGAATTAGTTAACACAACAGAAGAGAGTCTGACTCTACAGACGGAGCCAGCATTTCAATTTTCAGCTCAGTTGGCAGTGGAAGTGAGGCTGACGAGGGAACTTGGCATAAATCATAAATTCCAGGATATTGTACTATAGCCTTCTAGGGGGTTGGGTAAGCCACCGTTGACATATAGATTGGAAGTTCAGAATCTAGTGGTGTTTAAAGAAAAAAAGAAAAGAAAGGCAGAGCTAAGCCGGAGGGTAAGCATAATGCAGGAAATTCAAGGTAACGAATTAAACAGAGGATCTTCTGAATGAAGAGAAATGGACTAAAATAGGATTCCATATTTAGTTTTAAAAGTAGGTGATTAGAAGCAATCTGAACGAAGCATTAAACTCAATATGTCTTATAAATTTTTGGTCGATGATCACTTTGAGTTTATTAGGTAGATCAGAACAAAAGAACATAAATGCAAATCAAGAAGAAATGCATATAAAAGAAATTTGAAGAGATATTTTATGGAGGAAGTGACGACATTTAAGATAAATTTGAAAACTACGTGGATGTCAGTCAATTAAGAAGAGTATCGTTGTAAAAAAAAAACCTTGAATCTCAATGGATCGCTATGTTGCTTTGGGAAAGAAAATCGCGAGACATGGCAGAATCTCAAGCTAAGTTTGTTACCTCAGAGACACCCTCTCTACATACCGTTGCAAAGCGTGGGGAGCAGAGGAGAAACGCTTTGTGTTTCATGGTCCCCAACTCTTAAAGCTTTCCTGCCCTGTGTGATCTGTGGTCCAGCAACATCACCTGGGAGGTTGTTAGAAATGCAGGATCTTGGGGCCCATTCTGGGCCTGTGGGGTCAGAACCGGTATTTTACAAAATCCCCAGGTGACTCACGTGTACACTAATGTTTGTAAAGCATAGGTCCAATTTGTACTTTCCCGATGACGAGTGATGGTGAGCGACTTTTCATGTGTCCATAGGCCATCTGGATGTCTTCTTTGGGAAAATGTCTATTCAAGTCCTCTGCTCATTTGTAATTAGATTATTTGGTTTTGGTGCGGAGTTGTAGAAGTTCTTTATATACTTTGGATATTGACGCCCATGAGAAATCACTTTACACCTGTCAAAATGCCTAAAATAAAAAACACAACAAATAAGTGTTGGTGAGGATGTGGAGAAAAAGGAACTTTTGAGTATTGTTGGTGGGAATGCAACTGGTGCAGCCACTGTGGAAAACAGTATGGAGTTCCTCAAAAAATTAAAAATAGAATTACCCTATGATCCAGTAATTACACTGCTGGGTATTTACCCAAAGAATACGAAAAAACTAGTTTAAAAAGATATAGGCACCCCTATGTTTATTGCAGCCTTATTTATAATAGCCAAGATACGGAAGCAGCCCAAGTGTCCATCCACGGATGAATGGATAAAGAAGATGTGCCATATATATATAATGTAATGTTACTCAACCATAAAAGGGAATAAAATCTTGCCATTTGCAACAACATAGATGGACCTAAAGGGTATAATGGTAAGTGAAATACGTCAGTCAGAAAAAAAAAAATACCATATGATTTCACTCACATGTGAAACACTCACTTCACTCAAATTTAAGAAACAAGACAAATGGGGCATCTGGGTGGCTCAGTCGTTAAGCGTCTGTTTCAACTCAGGGCATGATCCCGGGGGTCCTGGGATCGAGCCCTGCATTGGGCTCCTTGCTCTGCTGGGAGCCTGCTTCTCCCTCTCCCACTCCCCCTGCTGGTGTTCCCTCTCTCGCTGTGTCTCTCTCTGTCCAATAAATAAATGAAAGAAAGAAAGAAAGAAAGAAAGAAAGAAAGAAAGAAAGAAGACGAATGAAGAGAAAAAAAGAGACAAACCAAGACACAGACTCTTAGCTATGGAGAACAAACACATAGTTACCAGAGGGGAGGTGTGTGGGGGGATGTGGCTGAAGGGGGTGAAGGGGGTTAAGAGTACACTTATCTTAGGGCATCTGGGTCACTCAGTCGGTTGGGCATCTGACTCTTGATTTTGGCTCAGGTCCTGATCTCAGGGTCATGAGATTGAGCCCTGCGTTAGGCTCCTCACTTGGCGTGGAGCCTGCTTAAGATTCTCTTTCTCCCTCTCCCTTTGCCCCCCACCAATGGCCTGTGCACCCTCTCTCTCTCTTAAAAAAAAAAAAAAGAGTACACTTACCTCGATGAGCAGTGAGAAATGTGTAAAATTGTTGAATCATCATATTGTACCCCTGAAACAAATACAATACTGTATGTTAATTACCTTGTGATAAAAAAAAATTATGGAAAAAAAAAAGAGAGAGAAAGAGAGAAAAGCCCGGGTCTCAAGCTGCCAACCACAGCTCTCTACCTGTGGTCAAGGTGGGATTTAAACCAACTTGCATTTGAACCCTGGCTCTCCCACTTACTAAGCAATCTTGCTTAAGTTATTTCACCCCAGCTTTTCAATCTTCTTGCGTGTAACACAGAAATGATGACCATGGTAGCTACCTACTCCAAAGAGTTTTATTAGCGTGAAATGAAATTAGCACTGCCATTCAGAGCCCAGACTCTGAGATCAGACAGCCTGGCTCATACGCTGCTTCCATCACTCACTAGCGACGGAGCTTTGGGACAACTCGTGTAACGTCACGGGGCCCTGGTTTTCTCGTGGGTAAAGAGGAGGTAATAATCATAGTCCTATTACAGGGCTGTTGTGGGATCCGTGATGTGACAGACGCACACCTTTCCAAATATCCCTGACACCTCGATGTTCCACGTGTGCGTCTCAAGCGTTGCTACGGACATGTGCCAGGCGGACGAGAGGTTTTCAGTAAATGGTAGCTATGGTCAATAACACGGCTTGAGAACAAAATGACACAGTTACAGAAGCTCTCGGATGAAGGAAGATGGAGAGCAACAACTTCAAGATTGCCGTCATTATGAGTTTGCAGCCATGTTTGCCTTCCTTCCACTTCTCTGATAGAATAATGTGGTTTTTGGCAAAAGGCATCTTGAAACTACAAGCCTCCGCAAGCGAGTGGGAAAACAGGCCAGTTAATTCACACAACAGGGTTCAAAAAAAAAAAAAAAACAGTCTTTTCCAAACAAAACAAAGGGGTTTCCTCCCAACAGATCCTAACCCCCTTGGTCTGGATTAACTTCTTTTTGTCTCTGTGAATGGAATTTTCCTAATTCAATCTACATTTCTTTAAGCCTGCATCTCTGGGTCTGTGTAGACACGAAGCAAACAATCAAAGTCGCCTGTGAGGAGGGCAGCAGTGGTACTGAGTTTTCTTTCCTTCCCCCGTTAGCCTCCGTGACCTCCCTCCAGGAATCTCCGTTCACACCCGTTCCCTCTAGCTAGTTTCTCGAAACCTCTTCTTGGAAGTCTGGCTGCCCCCTCCTTCCCCGTGACCTGGTTTCTGGCTCTGGGTCTCCCCGTGACCTCAGCTCAACCCCTTTCACTTCTCACAGCATCATTTCTGAGCCCTCGGGTCACCCAGGACGGAGTGCTTCCAACTCCACTGCCTCTTACCAGCCTGCGCAACCCAGAAATCATCTGCCTGGAAACCAGTTCTTGGAGAGAGACGCCTGGTCAGACACATGAAGGATTGTATTGTATTTCGTTCTTGCAAGCCAGTGCCCGCGGCAACATCTGTGTGTAGCAACAAGATTGGGAAGTTGTTTTCTGCTTCTTTGTTGCCCATTCTGGTTCTCTCCCGGGTGTATTGTCTGCCCCTGAGGGGTCACCTTGCAGAGTTTTCTCAGCGGTCTGGTCTTCGGCGCTAAGAAACTCGTAACTAATTACCGTGACTTCAATTCTGAACTTGACCAGCTGTGTTGAAGAAAGGAAAGCCTGGATCCCCCAGTGCTGCAGGATCTATAACTCATCCTCCATAAAAAAGTCAATATTGGAGGAAAAATGACATTTAAAAATCATAAAATAAGTAGTCTGGTATTTACCTAAGATGTTCTTTTCCTCCCTTCGTTTTATATATGCTTCCTTTTGGGCTCTGTGTGCGCCCGTGTGACTTCTGGGTGAGGGAGAAAACAAGACCACTGAGAAAAGATAATGGGGACGGCACAGGAAGAACCCCCGGCGACCCTCTCCTTGCAGTTTTGATCTGATGAAATCGGTTAACTTTAAGGACTGAGCTATGCAATTTAGCTTTTTTCTTGGTTCCAAAATTGCGCCGTAAATGTTTATAGCTTTACAGATTAAGGAAAGATTAAAACCACAAAGCACACGTTAATTACAAACGGCTCACCAGTGGCAAGTGTATTCGTAGCCCACATCGGGGTGGTGTGAACACTCAGCCCAGTGCTCAACAGTGGCCCCGTCACAAGGCGACCACCAGTCGGATTCAGGGAAGCAGGACTGGGGGCCCCTCTATGCCAGACAAACTCGGCTTCAGAGCCACAGGTGGCATCAACATGACCCCTCGAGGCCTCTACCAGAAACTAGATTGATTCCACCCACTCTTTAGAATGGAGAAAATATTTTTAAAGTCATGACCTACCTGGTAGGCTCAGGCAGCTTATAAACAAAGGAGGCTGGATACTTCCTTCAGTCCTGATGCTGGGCCTACCAGGCATTGTCTAGGAGACCCACTGGCCTTCTAGAAAAAAATGTTATCGGTGAGCTGGAAGAGGAAATGGTCAGGAAGGTGGAGACATGGGTCAGTGACCCTAAACTATTTTTTTAGGAGAACCCTAAGAAGGAGAAACCTGGAAGGATCTAACTGTTGGGTGACTGCACGTGTCAGAGAATTCAATGGGATGTACTTTTGTTCAACAAGAATTTATTGAGAATTATGCTAAGCAAATAGCAGACCCAATGTTACCATGCTAAAAGCAAAACAGGATGGCTAGAGAAAACAGTACATTCATTCATGCGCTCTAAAATTTCTGGTCATTTACTATGAATACATATAGGAGTTTTACATTCCTGTGTGTAAGTCTGTAGACTGTGTGTGTGTGTGTGTGTGTGTGTGTGTGTGTGTGCATGTAGCCCACTGCTAAGTAAAAAAAGTATAATAGCAAAATTTCAGGCCCAATTGTCATGATGGGTTTGTTAATAGCATGACCTGAAAGTAATTAAACAATGATTCTCAGTGTGTTCACCCATCCAAGAGAGCGACCAAATGTGGAACACAACAAAATACTCGAGTTTTTCATTCTATCGTATTAGCTTGGCACAATTTATTGGAAGATAGGTAAGAGATGCACACCCTTGTAGAACTTAAACAGTGACCTGAAATATTGGCTTCCTGGGGTAAGCGTGAGAGCCACCTGACACAGCATTTGTGAAATACTTAGTACGATGCCTCTCTCAACAAAGTTAAAACTCCCCACACAGCTCACCCAGAAAACGTCTTCAGGTACGGCAGTCTGTGGAAATCAACTCTTAGAATAAGCACTGTTTTTCTCTCTGTGCTCATCTGAAGACAGACGATAGCCATCTCTGATGATTTAAAATGTGATGAAGGAAAACAGCATTCTATTTATGAATCTTTAATTTATTATTTGCATTTATTATTTTTGAAGCATAAAATCTTCATCAAGTTCATCAGACTCCATTGTTCTCCAAAACCTGATAATAGTTAACATTTATTATGTGCTAATGGAATGTCCAGGAGTGGCCCGAGCCCTATGTATACATTATGTTAATGGATCTTCATATAACCTTCTGAGGAAGGCTTTACTCCCATCCTTACGTCACAGATGCTAAAACCAAGGGTGAGTTACACCCCAGGGTTGCATAGCCAGTCGTGCCGGAGCCCAGATTCTAATGCCGACTTTAGATTGTGAGTCCTTAACCACTACGCTCACATAGTTTGAGAACCATTGCTCAAAAGTAAATTAATTCTAAGAAGGAAAGTGAATGTTTTTTTCAGGTAACATTCATCCTGAAATTTCCTGTTTATTTGCTTGCTTGCCAAAATCTTGGGTGATCAGCTAATGTTCACTGAACCAGTTTTTTTTTTCTCTTGCATATCTTATCTTATTGTGGCCCCATGGCAACCCTTAAAAGGTATTAACCGCCCTTTTTCCAATGAGAAAATCATCCAAATCATTTCTCCAATGTTACATAGGCAAGAAATGCTAGAGCCTGAATTTGCTTCTTGGCCAATCAGAAGCTGATGCCATAGGCAGCTCCAGCAAGAGCAGCTGTTGGCGGAGAACGACATCGAGCCTGTGGCTGGTCAGCAGTTGCATTTGGCAATGTTCGGCGATGTATGTGATGGCTATGCCTCCTTACCTTCTGGTAACGAATGGACCTTCGCAATAACTGATAGAAATAGAACTAAGCAGGGGCGCCTGGTTGGCACAGCGGTTAATCGTCTGCCTTCAGCTCAGGGCGTGATCCCGGCGTTCCGGGATCGAGCCCCACATCAGGCTCCTCCGCTATGAGCCTGCTTCTTCCTCTCCCACTCCCCCTGCTTGTGTTCCCTCTCTCGCTGTCTGTCTCTCTCTGTCGAATAAATAAATAAAATCTTTAAAAAAAAAAAAAAAGAAATAGAACTAAGCAGAGTCGAAGAAGTTCCCATGATAAAGACTGTGCTAAAAAGAACAGGCGTCAGAGCCGTGGCCATGAAGGGCACAGAGGCTGCTCTGCTCTTAGCACCTGGAGCCAGGGTGGATGGCCAGAGTGTGAATGAGCAGAGATGACATAAACAGAAGAACAAGTGACCAAAGACCAAAACCAGAAAAGAGTTCTCTCTTCTCTTTAGTTGTGTGGTCTCCAGACCAGTAGCTTCTACATCAGCTGAAAACCTACCAAAAATGCAGCCACTCGGGCCCCGCGCCAGACCTACTGACTCAGAAACTGAGGGTGAGGCCCATCTGTCTGTGTGTCAACACCCCTCATGGTGGGCTCTTCAGTTGAGAACCACCCCCTTAGTCCTTCTAAGCTGTGTTCGTAAGGTGACCAAGGCAGTGAACATTGGGATTGCTTTGTACCTATAGGTCCATGTCATGTAAAACTGTTGGGTGCAAATGCATGTGAGTCTATAGTCATGTTCATGGCCCTTTAATGGTTGGCAAATCAAATATGTTGTGTTCCGTGACGGAGTCCCATTATTCTTCAGTATTGCAACTTTGCCTCAAATTGGGTGCGTGTCTTGATCAAAGGTTACTGCTCTTCTCAGGGTGACCTGGTCTACACGTCCAGGATCCCATAGCCCCTCCTTCTGTTAATCCCTTTGAGCTTTGGGGCAGCAACAGCCAATTTCCGGTGAGCCCTGGTTCCTGTCCTGTCCTGTCCTGTCCCTCAAGGACCTGCGACACCTGTGGTCCCCAACCCTGCTGCTCCCTGGACTCCTTGAAAGCTCTTTCAAATGTATGGGCTTTATCTAAGAAGCAATGAAATTAAAATTTCTGGAATGACTGAGCAGGCACTGAACTAGACACTGGGGTTCCAAATGGAAGAGGTTTCTGTTCTTATGAAACCTAAAGTCTTGAGGAAGACAGACATGGATAAAATAAACACAAATTGTTATAAAGTGCTACAAAAGGAAAGGCCAGGGACACCGATGCTTTTTAAAAGCTCTCCAGGCAATTCTAATGTCAGCCGAGGTTGAAAATCCCTGCCCTTTATCCACATCTGTATAAATAAACCTTCCTCCAATTACCTTTTTTGTGTGTTCCATCACCTTCCTGACGCATGCATCCCTCTGCCTCTCCATCTCTGTTCACCTGGGGGACAGAGGAAGATAAAAGTGCTTAGCTAACTCCTCATCTAATCCTAAGTCTATGTCTCCAAAAAGGAGTGGAAGACAGACTATCAAATATCTCCAAATGAAAATGGGCCCCTTTGCACTGAGACAATGTCTGTGGGACAGCAAAATTGGCTCTCGCTTCAACACTCAGACTGGATTTGATGTCATTCTGGTTGGAAAGAAGATGAGTGTGTATTCACGAGGCTACCAGATATCACTCCCTCGCTGGTTTATTTTTACTCCTTGCTTTTGACTGATCCTTGTATATATGATTATGAAGCTTCTGACCGCTGCTTTGCCATATCCATTAGACTCTTAAATACAATGCTTTAATTATCAATGTTCTCTTTTTTTAAAAGATTTTATTTATTTGAGACACAGAGAGAGAGAGCACAAACGGGGAGGGGCAGAGGGAAAGGGAGAAGCAGGCTCCCCACTGAGCAGGGAGCTCGATGTGCGGCTCGATCCCAGGACCCTAAGATCATGATGTGAGCTGAAGGTAGACGCCTACCCGACTGAGCCACCCAGGCGCCCCAATTGTCAATGTTTTCTTACTGGAGTTTTCATTTCCTTATAGACCCAAGAGCCGTTAAAGAGCAAGCTTTAAAATTTCTAATGGAATTTTGTTTTTGCTTTTGTTTTTTATTTTATGTTTTACCACCATCTCCAATTTTGCAGCCCCTTTGTCCAATCAAGAAACCCTTCATGCCTCCTATTTTACTGTGCTTCCATCTTTTTCTCCTTTATTTTCTGTTACTTCTACTTTATGAATAGCGATACTATCTGGTTCGGTGTGCAGCTATCATGACAGTGATATCTTCATTGTGCATTATTGCATAATTGAGTATTATAAATATATCTCTTCTTTGACTCAGTGAATGCCTTTTGGCTTGCGTTCTGCCTTGGCTGATGTTCACGTCTCAATGCTCGCTTTCTTACTGTTTTCATTTGCCCATTAGTTTATTTGCAACCTTTCTGAGTCACTTTATTTTAGGGTTGGCTCTTGTCCAGGGTTAGGCTTCCCTTTTTAAGTAAAGCTGGAAATATTTTTCTTTAGTGGGAGAGTTAAGCTCATTTATATTGATTGATGTAGCAATCTCTGTCATATAATTTTATGTTATGTTTTCAGTTTTTCAAAGTTTCATTATTTGGGTTTCTGTCTTTGGAGACTCTAATTTTGTGAATTTTGGATTGGCTTTTGTCTTCCATATATCTTTTTTCTCTTAATTCCCTTTAAACTTCCATTGTGTCTCCATTTCTTGTGTTAGCGTCCCTCCCTTCTACTTTCTAGATTCCTTACTATGTGTTCCCTGGTGTCCATTGTCATGCTCCTTTCAACTTGGCTTTCATTTCAATGATGCTTTTTTTCCCCTTCCACATTTTCCCTGCTAACTCATACTTCGTCTCCCTGCCTTACCTCTCCTGACTTCCTACATTTTGGTGGGGGGCTTCCTTTATACAGGGAATTATTTCCTTTTTTTTAAAAAATCATGGCAAAATGTTTAGTCATAATTTTTATGTACTGTACGGTAACAGATTCTGGGTAGGTCTTCTTCTATTGCTACTCATTTCTGCCGTTTTCTTTCAGTACATTTATGTCAATATTGTGCTAACTAATTTTTTTTTAAAGATTTTATTTATTTATTTGACAGAGATAGAGACAGCCAGCGAGAGAGGGAACACAAGCAGGGGGAGTGGGAGAGGAAGAAGCAGGCTCATAGCGGAAGAGCCTGATGTGGGGCTTGATCCCACAACGCTGGGATCACGCCCTGAGCCGAAGGCAGACGCTTAACCGCTGTGCCACCCAGGAGCCCCCTGTGCTAACTAATTTTTATTGCTCATTATTGAATGACTTAGATTGCCCCAGACCAACTCTATCCAGGAGTTTCCTGGAGATGAAAGAAAAGTCAGGGTAGTCTTCCATTTGGCAAGTTTCATAACCCAGAGATTTTTCTTCTCTACTGTCACAGAGATGAAGGTTTCCTGCCAATATGGCATGTCTGTGTGAGTCTTTGTATGGTCCCACTCCCTCTGCTTCTCTGAACCAAACTAGGTCTAGGGAGACGAAACAGATGTATGTTCTGGGAAGTAGCCTCTTGCCATGGAGAAATATTTTTTTCTGGCCCTTTCTGAGGCGTGATATCACTCTCTAGTCTCTGTGTTTCTTCTCTTCAGTTTCTTCCTCATGGCTTCTGCTACATCTGAGCTTAAAGCTTTCACATATTTTGGAGTCTGGAGACTCTTTCTATCTTTTAGTTTCACCCAAAAGGGGGGGGGACAAGAAATTTGAGTTAATTTTCTTTCTCTGTGTGGCTATGGGAGATGATTCCCAAGAAGGAATGAGAAATGGTAATTTATTCAACCACGTCCATATCAGGAGTTCCTAGGGCTTGCACAGGAAGGGCCAATCCAGTTAAACAGATAATTCGAGTCAACAAGAAATTGTTATTTTATTGACATAATTGATCAGTTATTTAGTATCATATAGACAAGGGCAAACCAAGTGCTCAGAGCCTTCTTTTCTCTCCTCTCCTCTCATCCACTCCTGTCATTTTAACTACTGTCACTATGCCAATGTCCCCAAATATTTATTTCCTTCCCATTTCTATATAGCAATCCATCAAAATGATATCTCCTTTTGATATCTAAGACATCTCAAACCAACCTGTTCCAAATTCAGCTCTTGACCTCCAGCCCCCAAATCTGTTCCTCTCCAAATCTTAACCAACGTCACTGAGAGACCTCCCTACACAACCAAGCCCTCGAGGCAGAAATCCAAGGCTTATTCTGACACCCTCCCTTCCACAGGCCACACATTTAATCTAACATTGTAGACCCTCCTGGTAATCTCCAAAAATCTCTTGCAATCCATGTTTCCTCAGCTCCCCTGCAATAAACTTCTAACCGGTCTCCCTGATTCCACCCTCTGCTCCTTCCAGTCCATTCTCCAGATTGTAAATACTAACTTCCTTGCTTAAATTCACCTACAGCTTTCATTTGTTTTTGTTTTTGTTTTTTTTTACACTAAAATGTACATTCCGAACATGGCCTACAAAGTCCCCTTGACCATCTCTCCAACCTCACCTTATGTCCGCCATTCTCACTGACTGATTCCTTCTCTTCAGCAGCCCTGGCATTCATTAAGCTCCAGCACAGAAACAAGCTCATTCCTCTTCACGTCCTTTGCATTAATTTCCTAACCTTGTGCCTTATCCCCACAGCCCCACCCTTTGGCTTCTCTAGCTCCTACTCATTTTCCAAGCTGCAGGTTAAAATCACTTCCTCAGTGAGTTCTTGGTTCTGCACCCTAAATAGGGTCACTCATGTGAGTTATTTTCGCTCATGGCACCCTATTCTTTCCTCTCTTAGCACTTGTCACCGTAGTAAGCATATATCCTCAGGGGATTGTTTCATCAATGCCCGCCTTCCTCACACTGTGGGCTTCAGGTCCATCTGGACTGCCCAGGGACTAGCTCAGTGCCTGTATATTCTAGATTTTCAATACATATTTTGTTTGTTTGTTTTTCAAATGATTTAAAGTTTATTTTAAAACATTACCACAAACACACAGTATACTCACCCCTTTATAATTCATTGTCAGGTTTTTAAAATAGTATTGTTTGTGTTGTATTTTTTTAATAATAATTTTTTATTATGTTATGTTAGTCACCATACAGTACATCCCTAGTTTTTGATGTAAAGTTCCATGATTCATTACTTGCGTATAACACCCAGTGCACCATGCAATACGTGCCCTCCTTACTACCCAACACCAGCCTATCCCATTCCCCCACCTCCCTCCCCTCTGAAGCCCTCAGTTTGTTTCTCAGAGTCCATAGTGTCTCATGATTCATTCCCCCTTCTGTTTACCCCCCTTTCTTCTTCCCTTTCTTCTCCTACCGATCTTCCTAGTTCTTATGTTCCATAGATGAGTGAACCCTATGATAATTGTCTTTCTCTGCTTGACTTATTTCACTTAGCATTATCTCCTCCAGTCCTGTCCATGCTGCAGCAAATGTTGAGAAATCGTTCTTTTTGATGGATATTTTTGGATGAAAGAAACCGCTTAATCGTGTCCTCGTAATTGTTAGTAAAGTGTGGCATATTTTAAAGGAATTTGTGCAAGTCTCGTTCTGTTTAAAGGAGTTGTTTTAAAAGCAAAGTATTTCAGGAGTTATAAGCTTCAAGCGTATATCTGGCTTTGAGTGCTCCTGGAAAGGCGAGAGCTGGGGGAGGGGGAACCACAGGCCCAGGGGTCACTGACACATGTATCTGAGACAGGGAGGGGCCTGCTGAGAAATCTTAGGGCATCTCCATTAATGAGCTGCTACTTTGGAAGGCCAAGACTGGACCCTCCCACTGAGGAGAGCAGTGCTGGAGCAGAAGGGCATGGAAAAAAAGAGGCATTTTCATCAGCCAGCCTAAAAGCAGAGGCTGACTGTGCTCTGTGAACAGGAGAGGCAGAAACCAAGGGGCACTGAACGCGACAGCAGGAATATCCATAGACCCGCTAGAGACACTGCCCTCCTGCCCAAGACCCATGCAAAACCAGGAGGTCCTTAGGGGCTCCTCCAGTGCCACAAAAGACTGAAGACCTTGGACACTGTTCATAAGACGCTCCTATAGGAAAGGGAGTGCAGAGTCACCCCAAGGTCCTCCTTCTCAGGGACTAACAGAGTAAGCAGAACGTCTGAAGGCCCTTTGGGAATTGGAGAGGAGCTATTGGTTCTGGTCCTTAGATACTGGGCTGTTTTGGTATGCTAAATTTCAAGCATAGGCAGGACTTTGAAATAAAGATGTTCTGGAAGCAAGAGAAGAAAGGGGATTAGGAAAAGAATGGCAAGTCAGAGCAGGAAAGATAAGGGAGGGAAGTGCTTTGAGGCAGCTTCAAGGTTAAAACCAGGGATGAACAGGCCTTCCTGGTGATACCTCTCCACCATGACATCTGAGAAACACTGTCTGGGCTGATTGTGTTTCCTTAAAATCAGGAAAAAGGGACAGAAAGGAAAGCTGTTTAGGAAAGAACTAAAGTGTGTTCTAACCGGTAAAAACACGAACAGGAAATTCTCCAAAGGAACATTTCCAAATGAATAGGCAGGATTGAATTTCCTCACTGGTTCTCAGTTTTGAACTTTTTAAGTGCTGAACCCCAAACGAGCATCAAGGTGGCTTTTCTCTTTATTAAATGGAGAAATAAGAAAACATAACATTTATAAAAATGCTGCTTGGTAACCTGCTTTTTTTCATTTTACAGTAAATCATATTGTAGTATTTTAAGATCACGTGCTTTACTCTCCCTTTCGTGATCTTACAAAAATCCAACTCTATTCCTGGCATCGCATTCAACTAAATTCCATTGTTTTGTGTTATAACACTGAGCGCTAGTATGCTGAACCAGAAATCAGTGAAATTTACTGGCAACAGAGCCTGAGTGTTCATGTAAAGCCAAGTGGAGTACATTACGAGTGATGCTCGGATCCATTCATTTGTTCCAAGATATTTATTGAGCACCTACTGTGTGCTAGACACTTCCTTAAGAAGTAGGGCCCTACTGGACAAATGGACAAATCAGACCAGGCTTCTGTTCCGCTAGAGCTTAGACTCCCAGGGGAGACACATTCAGCAAGGGAACAAACCAACCAGATTCTTCGAATAACTGAAAATGAAACCAAGCGATATGGTAATGATGGTACTGGGCGGGTCACTGTAGCTGATGGGCCAGTGAGGAGAACCCACGAGAGGACGAGGTAAGGGGCGACGAACTGATTTAGACAAAGGAGCCAGCCCTTCTAAGAGTCAGAGAAAACAGTTTTAAGCAGACAGAGCAGCAAGTGCAAAGGCCTGAGGAGAAAATGAACTTCCTCACCTGAGGAACAGAGAGGAGGCTTATGGGGAGGACTGTGTTTCAGGTCAAAGTTCAGAACAGTCTTCAGGTCATAGCAAGGAGTATGGATTCCAGAAGGGCTCCCTTGTTAACCACAAGGCCTCACCTGTGTTGCCTGGGCACCTCCAATGGGTCACCCTGAATCCTGGGCAGGTCAGATGTGCTCCCCGTGTGTGGCTTAGCCCCAGGTCAGCCACCCGCCCCTCAGCGTTCACTCCAGACCTCATGGGGCACACATGAGGATGAGCGAAGCTACCCCAGGCCCACCATCATCGAGGGAGGAAGTGGATGATATGGCCTCGCTGAACTCTTCCTAATGAGCCAAACCCTCCCCAAGCAGCCAGTCACAGCAGGCAGCCCCCAGCAGGCCCCCTGACCCTGTTTCCCATCCAACTCTATCCCCTCCTGATGTCCCCACCTCCGTGGTGCCCTGCACAGGCTTGACCCGGAGGACCCACTGGCCCCAGGACCTCCTGCCAGCTTTCCCCTCCCACAGCCCGCTCCGAGGAGCTCCCTGAGAGCCGTCAGTGCTCTGCCCTGGCCACGCCCTCCATTCATGAAATCAGCCTACAGGCATTCAGGGCTGCTGGTCAATGTCACGGCCCCGAGCTGAGCGTGCCCTGCCGCGCCGCCGCCCCAGCAAAATAAAACACGCACTGAGCCCTGACACGCTTCTCTCTCCAGGGCCTCCTCTCTCCTCACACCCTCACTGGCACAGCCACATGCCTGGCCCCAGGTCCTTCTTGCAACCACCTCACATCCCCTCGCAGAATACTATGCCTCCTTCCTTTGGAACAGAGTGCGGCCACGTGACGCAGGGCACGGGCTCCACGGCCAGCCCGGCCGGTTTCCAGCCCCGCCTCTGCGCTGACTGCGGGGTGACACTGAACAAGTTCCCCTTGCTGTACCTCAACGCCTTCCTCTATAAAATCCAGAGATCGTGATTTCCACCTTACACAATGGCCACGAGGAAAAAAAGGTATATCAGGAAAGATACGAAGCACCCCCCACACTGCGTAGCCCTCTGAGCACATCATTAAAAGTCACTTCCGGTTCTCTTTCCTTATAGTCCCCAAGGTCTGGAAACAGGCTCTGGCTTTTCTTTACCCCCGTGTCCATCTTCTGCTCCTTATACATAGAGGGCCTAGAAAAATGTTCTGCTCAAAGGAGTCGACCCTGAATGTTTCACGCTAACCAACCACAGAACACAGTCCCCACAGCAACAGGAAAGTGATCCAGGTGGGGGGGGGAGTGGAACAGTAGAGAGAGTTGGGGGAGAGGGGCATGCACGCTCTGTACTGGGCACTCTTCTGTATATGTTATAGCCTTCCATAAACTTAATCCTCACAACCACCTCAGGAAGTAGGTATTCTTATGAAGCCCATTTTTGCAGAAGAGAAAACTAAGGTGCAAAGAACTTAAGGAATTTGAAGGGCGCCTGGGTGATTCAGTGGGTTGAACATCTGACTCTTGGTTTCAGTTCAGGTCATGATCTCGGGGTTATAGGATCCAGCCTGGCTTTGGGCTCTGCACTCAGTGTGGAGTCGGCTTGAGATTCTCTCTTCCCCTCTGCCCCTCCCTCTGCTCTCACGCTCTTTCTAAATCAATCAATCAATAAAATCTTTTTAAAAATTAAGGAATGTGAGCAAGGTCCTACACTTAGTCATTGGTAGAGCTGAGATCTGAACCCCAGCAGTCTGGCTCCAAGATCACGCTCTTTGCCACTGTGCTCGTCAAGAGCCGAGACCGTAAGAAAGAGTGAGCTGCAAAGAGGACGAAGTCCACAGGGTGACTTCTTCAGGGAGCAATGGGAAGACTTAAGATCACTGGAAAATCTTGCTGGACACAGGGACTTCCAGAAAGAGACACAAAACTCCTCACCTAGAGTCAGAGTGGATAGACAGGAAAAGGTAAGAGAAGGAAACCCAGAGCCTGGGGTAAGCTAATGCGTAGGGGTTAAAAGGAAGGAGCAGGGCTTTTACGAATACATCAGAGGGGGAAAAAAAAAAAAAGAAAAGAAAGAAATATCAAGGAGAAAGTGGTTTCATTAATAAATAAGGAAGGCAAAATAAATCAATGAAGATCTTTCAGTGGCTGAACTCCTCCACTTGCTTTCTGAAATTGGATTTTAAGGAGAAAAGTAAAGAGGTAGAAGCCAGAAGGAGCTGAGTAATGCGTGCATATGAGCTGTCAAATGAAGCAGATGCAAATATGAAGGAGGCGCTGTTGACCTGAATCAGGAGAAGCAAACAGGTTGAATATGAATAGAGGATATCAAGTGCGGGAGGTAGAGATTGTCTACATTTCTGTGGCCCAGTCTCCCAGGTCAACGCCTGTTGCCTCACGCCACTAGCTTTCCAACCCAGTCTCCATGGATACCCCCTTCCCATTTATTTATTCATTTATTACCTAGTTATTGACTGAGAATGATTAAACTCCCTCCTTTGCCCTTGAGGAGCTTGTGATCTTGTGGGAAAAGCTGACGTGTCAAGAAATCATAAATATGCAATGCGAGAAGCCCTACAATGGAGGAACAGACAGGGGCATGGGAATCAGGAAAAGGAGAACAATGAGCTCTGCCTGGGGCAGTCAGGAAAGGCTTCACTGAAGAGGGGGTCTTTGAGCAGAGAATTAAAAATAGAGAACCATGCCAGGGCACGGGGGCGGAGGGCATAGTCTGTACGGAGTGTAGATAGTTTAGGGAGCTGCCAGCAGCCAGGTGTGTGCAGACACAGCGGGCAGATGGGGGGGAGGTGATGTGACCAAAAGGTTGGTGGAGTCCATGGCATGAAAAGCCTTACGTGCCCCACAAAGGATTTTGAACCCATAGGGTGGGCTATGGAGAGCAATGGAAGGGTTTTTCATGGGACGCTGGCTTGATCAGATTTTGTTCTAGAAAAATAACTTTAATAGTAGTAGGAAGAGTTGGGTAAAACATAAGGGCACTATTATAAGAGTTCAGGGAAGATTGAAGAGGGCCTGGCATGGCCACAGGGACAGAGAGAAAAGGCAATGATTTGAGACATATTTGGAAGATCGTGTCAAAGGCAACAGCGAGGCACATTAAGACAAAGGCTGGGAGTCACCCATTGAGTTGGGCAATTAGGAGGTCATGGGTGACCTTCGCTGCAAAGGTTGCTGGGCACTGGTGTGGGGAGGGGTGGGGGCTGGCAGAAGCCAGACTGAGTGTATGGAGGATGAAACGGGAAATGAAAATCTAAAGGCAGAAGTCTGTGAGATGAGCGTGAGGAAGCTGGGGTCCTAGGGAGATTTGCAGGAGAGGCTGGCCACAGATCGTGGCTCTAGTTACAGGTGGGGGAGGAAGAAGCTGCTGGACGAGCAGATGAAGACATACGACAAAGGACTGGTGGCCAGAGCGGGAAGGGACAGGAGAAAGCCCAGGAGACTGAAGGTGTGGGTATCCGTCACTTTCTCACCTGGTAGAAACTGGGAGTAGAGGAGTTTGTGTCTGGTGGTTTCTACTTTATCTGTAGAGTAAGAGAGGGGGAAAGATTATGCAAAGGTTTGGAATCAGCTTCGATGACCAAGAAATTAGCTGACTGCACATGAAGGAAAGGGTCGTGGAACTCTTTCACAGACCCAGCTGGCTCTACACAAAATCTGCAGTGGTACCACTTGTCATCTTTGGGTACGTTTCCTCAAGGATACGCAGCAACCCTGCTGTTGTCTTGGCCGTGCTCCCTCTCGTCCTACAATTTCCGGGGAACTGCCTCTACCTCGTCCCTTCTGCTCGTAGAGGGACATGAGTTACTTAGGGAGTAGCCGGTTCCTGCCACGTGGCCCCATCTTTACAGGCGACTCTTGATCGTTCCTGGGACAGGAACCTGATCCAGTCTTGGGATATGAGAATCCCCTCCCTCAGGGATTTAAAACTGGATCTGAAAGTTCCCATCTCAGTTTGCCTTCTCTCGAATTGTAAATTCAGAAGTAATCGGTGGGAGCCACTTCTTGCCACGAGGATTTCTTTTAAAATCTTCTTAGCTTGACCAAAGAAGCTTTCTGTTACTTGCTATGCCAAGATTCCTAAAACGATGGTGGAGACAGGTGTTTCACTTACCCAGATTTGGGGGTATTTGCAGGTGCCACAGTGCAAAAATACGGGAGAAAGAAAGCAGTAGAAGGCAGGGAGGTTGAGGGGATCCCCCAAGAGTCCAGGTTACTTTTGAGCAATGGGTCGCAACCACCTCCACCATCAGACTCTCCTTTCACAGGGGCCTGCCCACCCCCTTGGAGTCTCTGTGTTTGGCAGTTTGGGGGTGAGAGAGTGGAGCTGGCATGTTGGCATATTAGAAATGGGTCGGTCTTGGGTCAGTTAGTGATGTGGGTGGTGGATGAAGGTGCCAGAGGAGAGGACTGTGAGTCAAGAGCACCGGATGCATCCCCTGCCCGGACATAAAAACCCCAAGAGGACGGCAGGTTCGGGGTGGAGAAGAATCTGCAAAATGGGACCCGAAGGGTGGTTTGGGCCTGTGCCGACAGCAGTGAGGAAATGGAGAGCCAGAATTGGACAGCAGGCCACGGAAGCCACTTTCCTCCTGATGCATATTCATACCCTTCACGATTGTTCTATGATACCCCCTTTGGGAAGCATTGGCATAGAGGCCAAGAACACAGGCTGTGGATGTGGATTTGAACCCCATCTCCACCACCCCCTGCTGGGTGGCCCCAGGCAAGTTGCTTTACCTCCTTCAGCCTCAGTTTTTACATAGGTAAGATCCAAGGGCTTTATCATCTACGGAAGGTAAATAAAATAATGTTAAAATGAGTGTTCAATCCATGGCATCTATTATTATTCATGAAAGGGGTTTCAAGGCACAGAGTAGAAATGTTTGGGTGGGTGAGTTGGGTGAGGGAGTAGACAGCCAAGTGGGAATGAACGGCTAAGAGGGAGGAGAGGGCAAGAGGGTCTTTCTTTTCGAAGTGACGGAGGAGGACGGGAGGGATGAACTCATCTAGTGCTTTGTAACGGTATTTTGTTTTCTATGCTGCTGTTACAAACTACCACCTGCTTAGTGACTGGAAATAACTCAGATATACCACCTCATAGTTCAGTGGATTGGAAATTCAACATGAATCTCCACTGGGCTGAAATCAAGGTGTCAGCAGGGCCATGTTCCTTTCTAGAAAGCTCCAGGGGAAAATCCTTTTGCTCCTTTTTCTACATTCCTTGGCTCGTGGACCCCTTCCTCCATCTTCAAAGCCAGCAGCCTCACCTTTCTCGGAGTCACTCTTGCATATCATGTCTCTTTCTGACCACAGCTGGGAAAAAAATCTCTGCTCTTCAGGACCCTTATGATGACACTGGCCTACTGAGACCATCCAGGAGAATCTCCCCACCTCAAGACCCTTACCTGAATTACACCTGCAGAGTCCCCTTTGCTGTGTAAAGTGACTATGCACAGGTTCTGGGGATGAGGACACCACAGAGAACTTCCCGAGGCCATCCTTCCGCCCACCACACACTGGGACAAAGACTCTGCCCATAGCCTCTGACCATCTGCAGACCCAGAGGCCGGCCTGACCACCAGTGATGTGAAGACAATTGGAAATTAGCTCAGGGTTCCAAATGAGATGAAGGTGCGGGGCTGTTTTGATGTCTCCGCACGGTTCTGCCACAGGCCGAGGGCCGCTGGGTCAGGAGAGAGGGACGCATGGACACTCAGCCCTGTACACACTTCAGGACGCATCTCGTACCAGCTGGCAGCAGTGGCCACGCTGTGTGGGGGCTGAGAACGGCCTAGAGTCGATGTGATGCCAAAGGTGAACCTGGACTTGCCCTTCACATTGTTTTGTCTTCCTGCCCCACCAGTAGCTTCTGCTGCCCAAAGACGTAAGCTTCCCACAGAACGTACTTCTGCCGCAAGGCGGGCTGCTCCTCTCCACCTTCCTACCCGGCTCTCCCTAGTCCCATCCAAGTCTGTCCTCGAGAGCTGCTATTTGGAAAGGATCTGTTGCTTAAAAATATATCAAGGTAAATGATTATCAGGGGTAATGGGTTCTTTTTCTCAGGAGGGTTCCCATTTTAATAGGGGATCCTATATTCACCCAAAGGAAAGAATTGCGAGTGGAGGTTTCAGAGAGTCAGGCACAAGCTAGAGAGGCTGGGAGGACCTCCAGGCACATCTCTAATCAAACTCCTTGGGTAGCCACCCACTCCAATTATGACCGATGTTAGGACCAGCTTCCAATAAATTATAGTTCTCTGCCTGACTTTAACGGCATCTTGAAGCTGCAGATTCCAGCTCCTTCTCCCCCAGCAGGTACCGCCTTGCTGTCGAGCTTCCTCCCAGAACATTCTCACTTCCGCCTCTCATTTCCTGATTTAGGAAAATCCTTTGGCCAACTTCCTGTCAAATCTCACCAGAGACACCTCTAGCAAAGGAAGCAGCTCCGTCATAGGTATGTTTTTAAGCCAGACCCGACGACCTACCTAAACACATGGAAAGGAAAGAGGAAGACGCGGGTATGGGCAGCTGAGGCCTTAGGAAAGCTTAATAGCTACTCTCCAGATTTAGCTTTTATGGTTCTGCAATCCTTGAAACATTAATAATCTATCTGATGACATCTGAGTTACCCACCCTGCCCCCCAGCTCTAGAAATGTCAATGCTTAAAAGGGATCTTTCGGGGAATTGGCAAGCAAATTTTTGTTCTTTTCTTTATGACTTTGCACTCCTGCTTCTGTCAGACACAGTGAAAGGTTTTCCATTGCATAGACGAGTTTCCTCTCATTGATTGGAACCTTTTAGCTGGGCCTCAAGCGTTATCATTCCCCAGCACTACACTGGACTTGCTGACAGCCAAGAAGTATTCCGATGGTCAGCACACTCGTTCAAACCCACCCCTTATTTCCTCAGTTATTGGTCTGATGGGCAAGAAGTTCCAGGATTCCAGATCACCTCTTTGCAATGCAAAACCAAACATCTCTGTCCTTATCCTGTGGAATCGGGCTGGTCCATGGGCTTTTCACTTAATGTGCCATCAAGGAGCCTTGGTGCTCTGACCCATCTTTAAGATGGTTCTTTGGGGACCTTCTGGGAACAAATGAGGTATTAGTAAGTGGCAGAGAGTGAAATGACTAGCCTTGTTTATGTTGTTCCCAATACCCTAGTACAGCCCTGATTGAAATAGGTGGCTGCCTGTGGAAGAGAACTTCCATAATTAAGTGAGCTCATGTTCTCAGTTTATAGTCAGCTACCCACACACACAGCAAGTCACAATCAGGTGATGACTGAGGTTCTCATCTCTATAGCAAAATGAAGGCAAATGTTCTCACCAAGGGAAAACAGAAAGAAGAAAGAGTGAACACAAATAAAGAAGCAGAGTGACACCTACAAAATTAAATGAAGCAATGATACAGCGATTCCACTCTTAGGATGTACTCAAGAGAATTGAAAACATATGTCCACACAAAAACTTGCAGAGGAAGGTTATAGGTGCATTATACACAAGAGCCAAAAAAGGAAACAACCCAGATGTCCATCCACTGATGAATAGATAACTGAAATATGGACATTCGTACAATGGAACACTATTCAGTGATAAAGGGAATGGAGTATGGATACGTGCTACAACAGAGTTGAACGTTGAAAACACCTGAAGTAAGAGAAGCCAGACACAAAAGACCACATCCTGTATGATTCCACCGGTTTGAAATGTCCCAAACAGGCAAATTCATACAGACAGGAAGTAGCTTAGGGATAGCCAGGGGCAAGGGAGAGGGGGAACGGTTAGTGACTGCCGATGGTTACAGGGTTTCTTTAAAGGGTGATGGAAATGTTTCAGAAGTAGATGGTGGTGATGTTGGCACAACTGTGTGAATACACAAAAAGCCGTTGAATTGTGCATTCTAAATGGCTGAATGTTATGGTACGTGAATTGCATCTCAACAAAAAATTTAAAATGTAAAAGCCATTGCAGTACAGGTAGGCCAGACAAGGAAAAGGACATCAGAAATGAAGAGTGACCAGGAATAGGGAATAGGGTGTACATGGATCACTCATTCATTCAACAAAATTTTATAAGCATGTGCTATGCTGGACACTACGCTCCCAACAGAGTTGACCGAGTGAATGAGACAGATTACGGTTCCTGTACTATTGAAGGGTACCCCGTGGTAGGGGAGACAGACATTAATACAACAATGATGCAAATAAGAGCAGGATTATAAAGATGGGTGCGTAACTTGATGATAGATAGATAGATAGATGACAGACACGCAGAGAGAAACAAATATATTACACACACTTCTTAAATGGGCAATCCTACATATTATGCAGCTTCACCTAATAAATTCTTTTAATCAGACTCCTGGGATAGTACAAATGAACCATCGATAATGTCCTAACATCTAAAGACATTTTGATGTTTCCATCAAAAGCATTTCTCCTTGAGACATCCATAGAGCCATCATTCTTATCACTGATGGGACAAGCTAGAGGGAACAGTCATCTCGTACTCCATGAGTATTGGCACCACCAGTAGGCAACTCCCCAGATGATACCAGAGAACTGTAGGGAACCGCAGGCTTGAGACTCACTTTAGAGATGGAGAAACCCAGACCGTGAGAGAAGCGGATCACCCAAGGTCTGGCAACTTGTAATGGTAGAGTTGAGACTTGAACTCCTATGATGATGAGTTGTTCAGCTAAACAGCAGCCTTACACACTCCTTCCATTCGGCAGATCTATGAAGTTGGGCTCTTACCTTCTTTCCCTGGCTTAGGCTGGCTTATTTCGTAAGTGCTCCAGGGCCCTGGTTTGAGCCACCTTGGTGAACTTCCAGGAATGCATGGCGGAGAGGGAGGACCACCGGTGGCCTAAGAGCCCAGATAATTCCTGAGCTGTCTATAGAGAGAGAACCCTGACCTGTCCCTCAGCCCAGTTCTCATCATCTCAAACAAAACAAGACCTCCGGGTATTTCAAGTGTGGACCTAAGGGACTGGAGCTTTTTACTCTATGAGCCCCAACATACTTCATAGGCCCAAAAGCCCATGCCCAACACTGACTAAGTCAGCTTTCTTATGAGCCCCAAGGACCCGCACTCTCAATCACTGGCTGGTAATTCCGCTGCTGCTTCTCACAGAGCCTGCGGCATTCCTCCCGTCCCTTTTGTCTCTCGTTTCCTCTTTTGCTCCCACATCAACAATCCATGATCCTCTATTCCTTTTTCCTCTCTCAGTTTCCTTCCATTCTCTTCCCCCCTCTTCCTTCCATCCTTTCTGCACCTCCCAGGACATACGATGAACCACACTAAGTTCATATTTTACAGATATGGGACACATTAGGCTATGAGTATAAATAAATGTTTTTTTTTAATGCTGCATCAATAAGTGTGCATTCCTTGGTCAAATTTTGGAAGGAGTCCTACTTGGACTCAGCCCGCCAAAGGAGCTGAGTCTATCACTGAGATCCAAAGCATTTTCTGGAGTGAATGTTCTCATTTCTGTCCTTCCTTTGTGTATTTTTCTACTATCGTTAAGTGCACTTTCTGAGAAAAGCACGTGGCAGAATAAAGATAGAAAGTGACAATGATACTTAATGCTTCCTAGCAGGATTCCTATCTGCACAGTTTCACAAATATCTTACTTACTCTCCCAATAACTCTGTAGATAATGAAAGTATAATTGGATACCGACATGGATGATCCCATTCAGCAGAGGAAGAAAACGAGGCTTAGAAAAGCTGATCAGCTTCCCCGTGAATGTACAGCAAGGAGGAGACAGAGGGACACTCAAGCCTCCAGACCATAAGGGCAGTGCTCACGTGACTCTTCTAAGCCTGCCTTGGGAAAAAGAGAAAGAAGGAGAGAGTTAGATGCGTAGGGGAATATAAGGTAAGAAAGGGGGCCAAAATCAAGAAGAAAATAGGGGTGAGGGAGGGATCCAATAATACAGAACTCCCATTCTGGGGAGCAGCCACAAAGCCTTCAGCCCAAGTTTAGGCTTAGGAAGACCCCAAGATCCGATATGTAGGAAGCAGAAATTTCTTCTGTAGGTGAGTGTTCCCTTGGAGACCGTGGTGGGAACGTCAGAGTCCTCACACGGGCCACACTGTGTCTCAGAAGTATTGTTGCTGTTACTCGGGCCCACCCACAGGGTTGAGGGGAGCAAAGAGACGGGGCACCCGGCCACAGTTCTCCAGACACTGATTCTGCAAAGAGAGCTGCAGGGACTAACTCCAACGAGCGAAATGTTTGCTTTATGGAGTACCGCAGTGCGCTAGAAATCATTCTGGTTGTGGGGGTGTACGGAGATGACCACAACCTCTCCCGTGGAGTGAATGTGCTCATGCCAAACATAGACACAAATGCCTTCCCAAGAAGGGGAAGGTCTCTTTGCCACACAGTTCCCTCTTCACTGCCTGTGTATTTTACCATCTGAAACTCCGGTGCCACGAGGTGTTCTAGGTAAAATACAGTCTGTGGATGAGTCTGACCTGGAAATGTACTGTCAGCTCAAGAAAATGATAAGAAGAAAGTAATCTTTCCCACCTGGCTGGAGGATCTTGGATGCATATTTCAATCCTGATTCTGCCGTGGATTTGCGATGTGAGCTTAGACTTCACATAGTCAACTTTCTATATAGTCAACTGTCTACTTTCGTTTCCCGAGAGCTCTGTTAGAAAGCGTGTTTGTCCGGAACAAACAAGAGGCTGCACACCAGGACCCCCCAAACTTTCAGGGCGCATCAGTATTGTCTCGAGAGCTTAAAAATGTTTATTTCCAATCCAGATGCAGCCAGTCGTCCGGGATCCTGGGATCTTCCTTGCTCGTGAGCATGACCAAGGATTCTCATGAGTTGGTCCACAGACACACGGCCACAAAACTTTCCCTAACTTCTCCCACCTTTCCAGAGCCCCTTTTCCTCTGAAATCACTCAGCACTACTCGTCTGAGCTGCACAGGAAGAAGGACTTTCTTAGGCTGTGTTTTTGTTTGTTTGTGGTTTTTTTATGCTTCCAGAACCTCTCTCTCCAGCCTTCTGCGTGTGATCTCAACCAAAAGCCCTGTCTCATTTCTCTGAACTCCCACACCATGTGTCTGTGCTTCTTCTAAGGCACATGTCCTTGGGACTTTGCAGTGTTCATACTCATGCCTCATCACCTCCACTGAGCTAGAGACATCTTGAACTATACAGAAGAGTGAAGGGAGCTCACGTTTATGAAGCATCTCGAGTGGAGGCTGGGGTGCTCCGCCAAAATCCCACCTTCAGGCAGACGGCTTACCCGTCCCCCCACCTGCTGGGGGTACTGCCTGCCAACAACCTGCAGCTGTGTCCCTCCCCAGGACTTGCCCTCAGCAGACGGAAGCTGCCTCGCCCACGCTTACGCCTCCTCCCTGGAGACAGGAAGTCAGTGCCAGGCAACAACGGACAAAGGCCTGGCACCCTGGACTCAGGATGTCTCCAAAGGGCCATCCAGCTCCGGAGCTTCCCGTGGGATGGGAAGGGCCCTTTGTCACAGGTCAGCTCCTCCCTCAAGCAAGCCTGCCTCCCCAGCAGGACTTCCTCTGAGAGCACTCCCAGCACACCTCTGCGTGCCAAGGGCAGAATCTTCGAGTCTGTTTCCTGGAGAATCTGAGCTACAATACACCTTCTACATGCCGGGCACCAAGCTAGCTCCTTGGTGTGCAAGGACTCAGCTAATTCTCACCGAATTCGAAAGGTGAGTCTGCTTCTTGAGTACAGCTGAAGCTCCTAAGACCCGAGAGGGTGGCTCATTTACCAAAATCCACGTAGGTGGTAAGTGTAATGACACAATTCAAATCCAGACCTGTCCGACGCCAAAGTTCTTTCCACCGCACTATGAAAGCAGGATCTAGACCACATATCCTCCTTTTTTTAATTAAGGTGTAATTGACATGTAACATTACATTAGCTCCAGGGACACAACATGACAATTCAATATTTGTATACGCCGCGAAATGATCAGCATCATAAGTTTATTTAACATTCACATAGTTACATAGTTTTTTTTCTTGTGATGAGAACTTTTAAGATCTACTCTCATAGCAACTTCCAAATATATGATCCAGTATTGTGAACTCTAGTCACCACACTGTACATTACATCCTCCCCAGGACGTATTTATTCCATAACTGGAATTTTGTAGCTTTGGAATATGATTTCTCTTTCTTTATCCCTTCAGCACCTCTTATGATACCAACTAAATATTTGCCAAGGAAATAGTTAAAATGGAGATTTGAAAGTTCTGGAGGGTAGGGACTATGATTTCGGTATGTGTGACCTCTCCCTTATGGCTTTCGAGCGGTGCTGAGTACCTGGCTCACCTAAACCTGCCAAATGCCCTGATGACTTCTATGGCTCAAAGAAGCATGGGGTAGAGTCCTAGAACTGTAGTTTAGTCTTTTTGGAAATATTAACTGGCCTACAACCTAGTTTCCTTTTATATTTGCCTGATAGGATTGTAAGTTGAGGCTCTGTGCTGTGGGCTCTTATTTGGATACCAAGTTACTTCTTACCCCTGACCCTTCTCCATACTTTAGGGCCAGAGAGCACTTTTTCAATGTGGACACTTGCCAAGATGCCCCACTGTCTTCATCCATACCCTGCTCCACAGCTGTAAGACCTCAGTTTTGTTCGTAAACACAAGCGGCTAGAGAATACACACGGAGTTGAAGCACATCTCAGAAGGTGGTCCTCGGTAGCACCCCGATGGCTGTCATCTCCTCCCAACCATCATGCTCGTAGACCAGTTAGTTCATCCTGCCAACGCTCACAGATCAAGAATCTACACCAAACCTGGATTCTGGTTTCTACGTCAATTTTTATTAGATCACGATTCAATGTGCATGGTGTACACATGCGGGGCGTCTTAAATTACGCAGTGAGGTTGAGAGAACATCTTCCATGAAGTTCTGTCTGGGTCCACCTCTACCCCAGGATCCTGTTAGATCGGGGCAGTCTTACCTATATACTTGGGGAATATTAAGTGGGTCTCTAACATGGATGCATGCAGCCACTTTGCCAGCTAATGAGGCAGCCGAGAAACTGACGAATATCTGATAACCCCCACGGCAGGGACTTATGGAGCGCTGACCTCAGAAGGAGCGATGGTATGTGACTTGCTGATGTGTGTATTCAAAACAATTTCCCCCTAATATGGGTTCTGCACAACGTGAATGGAAAAATAGAGTTTCCGTGGAATCTCAGGTTGTTTTTTCATCTATCTACAAAATGAACCACCCTCCTGTCTTAATGAAAATGCTACTCAATTACTATGATTTTATTAACAAGACAAGTGTAGCTATTTAGTGTGTAACAATGCAAGAGTTATCATTCCAAGGGGATTGTCAAATGCTAATTCTAAATTCAGAATGCAACGCAAAAGTTTTATTAGCCTCTTCCCTGCAAAGAATACTTCTACTCGGTGCTGGAAAAATATTTGGATTTGGTGCCTGGGTGATTAGTCTTAAAGGTTGCTGTAGTCATCAGCACATTATAAACCCCTGAAGAATTTCACAGTTGAAAACACTGGAAACTGAACCTTCATCTTGGTTTTTGCCCACATGAAGCAAATAGATCCAAGAACAGTGTATTATGTCCCTGTGATGTTCCTCCCTTTGCCACCTGGGTCATCGTACAGTAAGATGTAGGATGGGACTTCTGTTTTCTCAGAGCTGAGGCTAAATTCCCAAAGAACCATTACAGGTCCCCCAAACACGGGTTAGGCCTGAGCCAAAGTGAGGGGAGAAGTTTTTAACTGGATGTGAAATCAAAATTTTCAACATAAGAGAACTGGACTATTTGATAACTGAAAGTGAATCTTAGCCATGCAAAGGGGACTTTTCCAAACCATGAAAGTGGCTTTGAAAACACAGGATCTCTCAGAGAACATGCAAAGAAGCAGTGGAAGGGATATTTGCCCAAAGATATCGGGAGGTGAGGTTGGGAGAAAAGCAAGCTGTTTCCTGTGCGTACCCTGTTGAGTTTCATGCATTTAATGTACAAGTTACAGAAATAAACCAGATCCAGGTCAATATTACAGAAATTTCGTGAGGAAGAAATGCGTGTAGAGCAGAGTACTGGGCACACAGGGAGGAAATAAAAGATGAGAAATCCTATCACCTCTTGAAAGCTATAATTGTAAGTGGAAACATTTGGAAATACCTACAAATATAAATTATAGATTCTAAATAGAAAGCCCAAATAGGAGGGGCCATTCACTTGTCCATGTCTCTCAGGATCCTGAATCTGTCCCCCTTCACCCCAGGGCCAGCAGGACCCCATTTGTGCTGGGCGCCCATGTGGGGGGTCATGGCAGCCTGAGGGATCTGGACACTGGTCTTGTCCAAAGCTCCTGCTGGCTGGAGCCAGAGACTTGTGGTTTCCGGTTCATGAGTGGATAGATTAACTTGGGGTCACCTCTTCTTTCCACTTCAGTTTGTTTGGAATCTAAATGAAATGGTTTTATGAGAAGCAAAAAAAAAAAAAGCAGGGAGGGGGTTCTTTTGACAAAGTTTTGTCATATTTCTGGCTGAAAGAGGCAGGCTGAGAAGTGTAGATGCTGCCAGACATTGGAATTTTTGTCAGATTCAGTGATTTATAAGACAGCAATAAACATCTTAATCTGTCTGTTTCCTGAAAATCTAGGATGAAACACAAGATAGAAAGAAATAACTGTCATAATAAAAAGACAAAGTAATGTGGGTTCCCAGAAAAGGATTTCAGAAGCTTTCAGGAGGGAAAGGCATTTGATCTTGACCTTGAAGGATTTTAGCAAATAGGAAGGAGTAGGTAGAACAATGAGAAAACTAAGTTTGTAATGGGCTCATTTGTCTTCATAATGACCTGGTTGAACAAGATCCTTATTGTTTATGGCACACAGTCCACGGGATCCATTGACATGTGACTACTTAGCAAATCTCTCTCATACATAGAAAATATCAGGTAAAACTGAAGTTATTTCTGGTATATTTCATTTTCCCCATTACATGTTCCCTGTGTCTGGGAATTCAGCTTGTTTCCTCCCTGACACAGAACATTCTGGAAGAGCTGTAGCCAAGGATCAGAGGAGCTGGATCTAGGCTCTCAATAGATCTTGGAGAAATTCGATTTGTTTCATATCACGTTGCAATCCACCACTGAGTCAGTCTGCAGTCACTCCTCTCTTCCCTATTCTCATCCCCTGACTTAAATTCATGCCATTCTTTCCCGAACTCTGCTGTCTTTTTTGGACACCTTTCTTCTGAAATCTGTGAAACTTATCTGTACTTACGATGAGAGCCATGAAGGATTTGACAGAGAAATCTAATAAGATTGTAAACTCCTGGAGACAGAGGCCTTTCCTATTTAACTCCAAAGCAGAGTTCCTAGTGCGTTGCTGGTACATGTGTTTAACAAAGGTTTTCAAATTAATTAAGATTAAACTCCACTGCCAAATGGAAATGATTAATTGTGGTAACTAATAAAAGACTATCCAGGATGTATATCAGCAAAAGAGCTTGGTACATGCCGAATAATTATTAGAATGATAATAAGTACGTAAAGAACGTTTTAGGGTCTGCAAAGTTGTTTTGGCTATCCCACAAGGTCAGGGCACCTCATAAAAATGATGGATGCTTTCTGCCTTCCGCCGAGCTGACAGCCCTCATCTCACACTGCAGTTTATGGTTCCTGACCCCGCATTCCACCGCCGACCTGGAAGGGCCGCGTGTCAGAGAGCCAGCTCCGATAAGCCACCTGAAATCTTCCCTCCAAGGCAGCAGGCAGAAGGGGTCCGCTTGAGCCAGCTGGCCCTCCCCCGCACCTTCCCCGAACTTCCCCAGATTCCATCATGATGCCTGTGACGGACAACAGTGCTAATCTCTTCGGGAACACCCCAGAACACAGAGCTCATCTGTGCTTCTAGGCTGGATTTTGCAGAAAATGGGAGATGGCACCCAACCCCCTCCGGCGTGCCAAGAGTGTGGCTGGCCGATGTGATACCCAGGCAGCTGGCACACACTGGCGCTCTCTGGGGCCACTGCAGGAGCTGTGGCTCGTGCTGGGCTCCCCCAGAGTATCTGGCGAGTGCAATCTGCATTACAATATGTGCTCTGATGCTGCGGGGAAAGATGTTCACTTTGTACCGACGGCCACAGGGCACACCAGCCGGCATCTTGAAGATTTGTGGTTCAGCACCCACCCCTAGGTCGGTAGTCCAGAAACCTGCCTGAAGTCACGAGTACCAACCACCCGGTCAGTGCGTCGGGGCTGTGCGATGGTCGGACTTTCCCTGCCTCCAGAGAAGGCCCCAAATGGGCCCAAGGAGCCGCATACCCCATTTGTAATATGGAAGACACCTTGCTAATTGACAGGCCTGTGATGGTGTGGCCCTTTAAATTACCTTGGCATTAATTGCCTGGACAGGTTGTTCCCTCAAATTGCCCTGGCTCGCTAATAACCTGAGCGGACTGGTGTTTTAAATGACCGCGGCACTAATGGCCCAGGCTGGCTGCTATTTCACATGGTCCTGGCACTAATGGCCTGGAAAGGGGGCTTGCTCTGCAGATGAACGAGTGTCCTCCAAATGGGAACGGATTATGGAAAAAGAAAGAAAAACAAGCATTTGCAAGGGAAATATGAAGGAAGTTTTTGCTTCTCCTCTTGCTACACTCTAGGCGCTCTGGGACGGGGTCTGGAGCGCCACGCTCCTCTGGAAGCTTCCACGGTCACCTGTCTTTTTACTTGCCGGACCAACCACAGGCCACCGTGACGTCTACATTTCCAAATTAAATTTAAAAAGTGTATCTACAGTTCACTGAGGAAGAAATGGCACTTCCTCTGCCCTACCCAGAGTTCTCCACTTGAATTTCTGTTTGTTCCCATGCCCGCCTCCCACGCCTCCCCAAACCACGTTTTCACCAAGCGTGGATTAAGGGATTGGCTTCCACGCACAAGTCTCCTGTTGAGCCTTTGGGGAAAGAGATATGGAGGCTAGACCCCACCTCTAGGAGCTCCCCTTTAGGGCGGGGAATGGAAAGCCCTTTACCAAAAACTGCGTTGCAAGGTGATTCGCACCATGACGGTGGCACTTGGGGTGCGGAGGGAGCATGGAAGTTCCAAGAGTCTGCAGCTGAGAGGAGCTGGAGAACTTCCCACAGAGGTGAGTCTGAAGAAGACAATAGGAGGAACTCCTCAAGACAAGGAGGCAGGGGAGAGAGGGCCTTGAGGGAAAGAGTGACTAGGCACAGAGGAAGAATTCATGAAAAAGCCCAGGTGCAAACTGTCTGTAGGGCAGGGACAAGGGGTGGGAGGCAAGGCTGGAAAGCGGTAGGTTGGAGCCAGACTGTAGAAGCTTCGGGAAAGAAGGGAGAGATTGGAGAAATATTCCAGAGGTGGAGTCTCCTGGATCTGAGCAGTGGCTGTATATGGGCTTTGAGGAGAAGGAGGGGTGGGAGAGGGCTTCTGGCTGCTGGTACTGCTAACTGGGCACACGGTGCCGCCCTTCACAGACATGGGTTTGTGGGAAGGAACAGGGGTGGGGTGCAGAAGCAGGGATGGTAGAACGTGTTCTTTTTGACAGATATTGGTTCTCTGTTCCTCTTTGTCAATGGCATTTCCCCCAACCCACTGCTTACAGGTGCATGAAGTCAATACACTATTGGAGGTCATGGGAGAGATGCTCTTGTCATGGGGTCTCTCCTGGGGTGTCATCTAGAGCACCATCCTCCCCATTCCGTGTGAGTGGGTCTTCGTACAAATCAGTGCAGAAGGTTCGGTCCCCACAGTTAACAAGAATAAGACAGCAAATCCAACAGCAGTCCCCTCCCTCCCCCTTTGTGTTCCGTTCTAGCTCATTTTCATGGCAATCCAAACTTGCAGTGGCTCTCGGGATGGTTTAGCGATAGGATTTTTTTTTCTTTCTCTTTTCCCTACAATCAGGGGAGTAATAGAAAGAGGAGTGGTTTTAAAAAGGACAGAGTATCTATACAAGATTAACTGTTACTGAAAATCTAAATGCCGCCAACGTACTTTGACAAGTGAAAAAGAAGTTTAGAAATTCTTTTGCACATCTGCAAGATTGACTGAATAAGTGGAGAGAGTGATTGGATGAAAGCAAGTGGCTCCTCTAGAGTCAACTGAATGCAATGGAATCGATCTGAATTGAGAACTGACCATTTGCAAAGCCTTACGCTAGGCACTGGGGCGGGGGGGGGGGGGGGTACAAAAATGAACAAAGTGTGGCCCCTGCTGTCAAGGAATTGAATGTCCCAGGCTGGGTTACAAGCACTACGCATTGTATTTAAAGCTGCTTCTAAGGTGAGAAAGAACCTTTCACAATGACCAGCCTCTCCAAAGCGTGACACAAACGTTTCCCTTTGTAGAAAACACAGCTCCTTTTGGAAGGAAAGTTGGTCTTTCATCCAACCATCAATAGATGTAGCGTTTGCAAGTACAGGGTGCCTTGCTGGGCACAGAGGGAGGTTTAAGATGGTCAGCCATGGGTCCTGCCCACCAAGGTTTTACCTGTGAACATCTAAAGCCCCTTAATGTCAGAGGAAAGGTATAGCAACTTCAATATTTTTGTTAAACTCTCCTAGGATGACTTTTAACCCAAATAATGATTCTTAACAACAATTTATGTCATTTGAAGGCTAGAAAGGAGCCTAGAAGTCTCCCCTAACCTCACACCCATTTATTAAGAGCAGGTCCAGAGAGGTTGGATGGTCTGCCCAACAACACACAGGTAGGCGGTGGCAGATTCAGAATTGGGACCTCATCTAGTCCTATTCTCTGTAGCCTGTCTCTTGCATCGAGAGATGCAACAATACAGAAACAAAATTTCAAGACAGAGAGAGAGCCAGGAGCACCCTAAGTCATGAGAAAATCTTGGCATCTCTAGGTAGTTTCCTTCCCTTCGGAAAATATATTTGCAACACTCTCTCTATGGACCTGACTTTGCCAAGTTCGTTAATAGCATTCATAGATCCGTAAAGAGAAAATCTGCCGGCAAAGGTAAGAAGTAAAAGACCCTCTAAAGTTGCATTAACGTCAAAACCAAGGAGAAGGCAAATAATTACAACTAGCAGCCACAGATTTTTCTTCCAGCACAACTTGGAGATGTAGAGTGGGTGTTTTCTTCCTTATGAAATCTATAAGGCATGATCTTGCCTCTGGGCCTTCATTTTACCCCTTTCCACTTGCCCTGATGGTCCTTTCAGACCTTGATCACTCCCAGCTCTTTGAGGATGCCTTCCCTGACCCCTTCTGGACCCTATCATGAGCTTAAGAGATGATAAGATTAGATCAAGAAGGAGAAGATTATGATAATGAAGCCAGTTTTCTACTTTAAAAAAATTCTCTCATCTTCCTTTGAGTCTTCACAACAGCCTGAGGTCATCAGAGTAGTTTCATTGTCCCATTTGACAGATGAAGGCATTGAGGCTCAGTGGGAGAGAAGGAGTCAAGTCCCAAACCCGGCTTTCTACCTCCAAGTCCGGTGTTCTTTCCCTTGCATTACCCTGGCCTCACCTTCACTCAATTTCTATGACTTCAGACACGTCTTCTGCATTGTCTTTTTTTTTCTTTTCTTTTTTTTTTTGTATTGGAGTAAAATACATATAATGTAAAATTTACCATCTTAACCATTTTTAAGTGTACAGTTCGATGGTATCAAATGTTCTCATAATGTACAACCATCACCACCACCCATCTCCAGAACTCTTTTCATCTTACAAAACTGAAACTCTGTCCCCATTAAACACTAACTCCCCATTCCCCTTCCCCCAAGCCCCTGGCAACCACCATTCTACTTTGTCTACTTGTCTACTTGTCTACTTTGCATTTCCCTGATGATTAGTAATGTACGGCATCTTTTCATTTGTATGTTGCCCATTCCTATATCTTCTTTGGAGAAATGTCCATCCAAATCTTTCACCCATTTTTAAATCAAGTTGATTTCTTTGCTGTTTTGAGTTTTAGGACTTTTCTATATAGTCTGTATGTTAAGCACTTAGTAGACGTGTGATTTGCAAATATTTTCTCCCATTCTGTGGTGCCTTTGGTGTCATATTCAAAGCATCATTACCAAACCCAATGTTGTGATGCTTTTGCCTTATGTTTGCTTCTAAAAGTTCTATTGTTTTAGGTCTTACATTTAGATCTTTGATGCATTTTGAGTTAATTTTGGTATATGGTGTTGTATAAGGTCCAACTCCATTCTTTTGCATATGGAGATCCAGTTTTCCCGGCATGATTTGTTGAAAAAGCTGTCCTTTACCCACTGAATAGTCTTAGCACCCTTGTCAAAAATCATTTGACCATATACACAAGGATTTATTGTTAGATTCTCTATTCTATTCCATTGGTCTCTGTATCTGTTCATGCCAGTACCATACTTGATTGTTGTAGCTTGGCAGTAAGTTTTAAAATTTAAAAGTGTGAGTCCTCCAGCTTTGTTATTCTTTTCCAGGATTGTTTTGGCTATTCAGGGTCCTTTGAGATTCCAAATGAATTTTGGGATTTTTTTTTTCCTATTTCTGGGAAAAAAAAATCATTGAGGCATTGATAGAGATAACACTGACTCTGTACCCTGCTTGGGGTAGTATCGACATTTTAATAATACTGTTTCTAATCCATAAACATGTGATATGTTTATATTTACTTATCTCTTTTTAATTTCTTTCAGCAAAGTTCTGTCGTTTTCATGGTACCAATCTTTTACCCCCTTGATGGATCCCTAAGTGTCCTATTCCTTTCGATGCTATTATAAATGAAATTGTTTTCATAGTTTCCTTTTCAGATTGTTCATGGTTAGTGTATAGAAGTATGATTGATTTTATGGGCTGCCTGGATGGCTCAGTTGGTTAAGAGCCCAACTCTTGATTTTGATTCAGGTCATGGTCTCAGGGTCAGGAGATCGAGCCTGGCACTGGGCTCCATGCTCAGCAGGGAATCTGCTTGAGTTTTTCTCACCCACTCTCCCTCCCCCTTTGCCCCTCCTCCCACTAGTGCTCATGTGTGCTCTTTCTCTCTCAGATAAAAAAATAAACAAAAATCTTTAAAAAAAGAAAGATAACGGATTTTTGTGTATTGCCTTTGTATCCTGTTACTTTGCCTGATTTATTTGTTCATTATAACTTTTTTTGTGGAATCTTTAGGAATTGCTACATATAAGATCATATCATCTGCAAACAGAGGTAATTTTACTTCTTCTTTCTGATTTAGATGTGTTTTATTTCTCCTTCTTGCCAAATTGCTCTAAAACTTCCAGAGCTCTGTTGAATAAAAGTGACAAAGCAGACATCCTTGCCTTATTCCTGATCTTAGGAAAAGCTCTCAGATTTTCACTACTCAGTATGAGGTTTACTGTGGGTTTTTCATACATGGCTTTTATTATATTGAGGTAGTTTCCTTTTATTCTTTGTTTTTATCATAGAAAAGTGTTCAATTTTGTCAAATTCTTTTTCTGCATCAATTGAGATGATTTTTTTCCCTTTGTTCTATTAATGTGGTGTATTATATTGATTGTTTTCTGTTTGTTAAATCATCCTTGCATTCCAGGAATAAATTGTACTTGGTCATGGTTTAGAATCCTTTTAATATTCTGCTGAATTCGGTTTGCTAGTATTTTTGTTGAGGATTTTTGCATCCCTGTTCATAAGGGATATTAGCCTGTGGGTTTCTTTCCCTGCAGTCACTTTGTCTGGCTTTGGTATTGGGGTAATGCTGGCCTCATAGAATGAGTTAGGAAGTGTTCCCTTCTCTTCATTTTTTGGAAAATATTGAGAATGATTGGTATTAGTTCTTCTTTGAATGTTTGGTAGAATTCACCAGTGAAGTCCTCAAGTCCAGCAATTCTATTTGTTCTGAGATTTTGAATTCCTGATTCAATCTGCTTTGTAGTTACAGGTCTATTCAGATTTTCTCTTTTTCATGATTCCATCTTGGTAGGTTTGTGTTTCTAGGAATTTGTGCATTTCATGGAGTTTATTGTTTGTTGCTTATCGTTGTCCATAGTGTTCTCCTATAATCTTTTTTGTTCCTATAGAATCCATAGTAATGCCCTGCGTTCATTTCTGATTTTAGGAATTTGTGTCTTCTCTCTCTCTTTTTCTTAACCCATCTGGCTAAAGATTTGTCAATATTATTAATCTTTTCAAAGAACCAACTTATGGTTTCATTGATTTTTCTCTATTGTTTTTCCATTCTCTATTTAATGTGCTTTTTCTCTAATCTTTATCTTTTTCTTTCTTCTGCTAGCTTTGGATTTAATTTCTTCTTCTCTTTCTAGTTCCTTTTTTTTTTTAATAATTGTGCTCTCATTTTAATTTCTTTTTTTTAAAGATTTTATTTATTCATTTGACAGAGAGAGAGACAGCCAGCAAGAGAGGGAACACAAGCAGGGGGAGTGGGAGAGGAAGAAGCAGGCTCCCAGCGGAGGAGCCCAATGTGGGGCTCGATCCCAGGACCCTGGGATCACGCCCTGCGCCGAAGGCAGATGCTTAACGACTGAGCCACCCAGGAGCCCCTCTTTCTAGTTCCTTAAATTGTAAAATTCAGTTGTTCATTTGAGACCTTTCTTGCTTTTAATGTAAGCACTTACAGCTATAAATTTCCCCCTTACCACTGCTTTTGCCACATCTTGTCAGTTGTGTTATATTGCATTTTCATTTTCATTCTTCGGTAAGTATTTTCTAATTTCATTTGTGATTTCTTCTTTGACCCACTGGTTTTTTTTAAGAGTTCATTGTCTAATTTCTACAACTTTGTGAATTTTTCCGTCTTATTTCTGTTATTGATTCTAAATTATCTCATGGTGGTTGGAGAAGTTACTTCATATGATATCCACGTTTTTTAATCTATTGAGACTTAATTTGTGACCTAACATATGGTCTTATATGGAAAATGTCCCATGCACATTTGAGAAGAATGTGTGTGCTGTTGTTAGGTAGAATGTTCTGTAGATGTCTCTTGGCTCTAGTTGGTTTAGTGTAAGTTCCCTATTTCCTTATTTATCATCTGAGTGTTCTATCCACTATTCTGAGTAGGGTAGTAAAGTCTCCAGCTATTATTGTGGGACTGTTTCTCCTTTTAATGCTGTCAGGTTTTGCTTCTATATAGTCTACAGATAGGTATACACATATTTATAACTGTTCTATCTTCTTGCTGTATTGAAACTTCTATTAATATACAATTCCCTTCTTTGTCTCTTGTAACTTCTTTATGATTAAGTCTATTTTGTTTGCATGCATTTTAATTTATTATTATTCTCGTGTATCTTCTCTCCAAAACTAAATATAATCCCTTAAATACAGTTCTTTGTATCACCAACATCTGTTCATTGAATGAATAAGTGAGCAAAGTACAAATGCAAATAGCTTTACATTTAGAAGGCAACAATACACGCAAAGAAGGCAAAAGCAATCGTGGGAAAACAGAGGAGTCAGCAAATAGTTCAGAGATCTTGAAATTAAGGACTTGTGATCCTGTTTGAATGTATCAGTATGTCTTTTGTGTGCGTAAGCTCTTTAACCACATTTAAAAATAGTCAGTTCTTCAGGATGCACAAAAAGGCATAGTCAATTGAATTTTCCATATATGAACCTTTGAAACATCTTCCTCTAAGTGGAAAGGAATGCTTTTGAAACAAACTATTTGAGAAATTATATAGGCCAGATGGAAGCCATTGAGATGTCAGGCCATCCTTGTCTATTTGTTCCCCAGTTGGTTTCAGTTTGCTAGTGAAGTAGTTGTATAACTTTGAAAAGAAAAAAAAAAAAAAAACTTTTAATACTTCTTAGTAATGGGCTCAGCTAGCCCCCAAAGTGACTTCTGGAACATCAAATTAGCTTTTGTGATAAATATTGCCATGAAACCAGTAATTAGTTTCTAATGATCCTGCATTTTTCATCAGCTGTAAAGTCATAAACAGATGAAGATTTTGGCTCCTTGGCAAACTCTTTCTGACACAGATACCTGGGAAAAGAAAAAAAAAAAAAAAGATCTTTTGTGGTGCCCCAGGCCATAGAAATCTGGCAAGGAGCTCATGTGCTTCCCCTCTGGATTATACAGCAATTTATCCACCAATATTTTTAACTCCCTCCCAAATTGTGACTGTAAGCATTGCAGGTCAAGCTAACGAGTGAGTTTTTTTCTGACTCAGTCCTAAGGAGAAAGAAAAAGGACTGTCAGGTCTATAGATGCTTCTTTGACCTGCAGAAAGGAAGAAAGCTAACGCGATAAACAGTAAGCCCTACCAAAGCAATGGAAGCAAGTCCTATTCTTCATTTAGATTTCATTTGATAAATTGGGACTTATCATAAGGATTTTTTGTTCATCTCATTCAACAGATTTTTGGAAGACATTCTATATTCTAAACACCGGCCTAGTTGCTAGCATGCAAACCTGAATCACATACTGTCCTGGCTCTTGCAAAACTTCTAATTTAGTTGCTGGGTTATGAGGTAGAAGAAAGGATAAATAAAGCAATCGATGCGATATGTCCTGTGTCACCATAGAAATTTCTCCAAGTACAAAGATAGAAGGAAAGAGCTATAGTCTCTGCTATGGATGTTAGGAAGATTATAATGAGAAAGTGAATTTACCATTGAAAACATCTTAAAGGATGAGTAGGAATATTTAGGCAAGGGAAATTAAGGTGAACAAACATAAGACCAAAGGACACATTGCACAAGGGGACAGGAAGCACTTCCGGTGGCTGGAACAGGGGATGTCCATAAAAATGGCAGCAGGTAAGTTCCCTAATGAGTTTCTATAGTGTCCGTTCAGCAAAAAGGTTGACCAGTGGGGATTGCAGCATAAATATTAATGAAAAGTCTATAAACAGTCTGAGAAACAGTCATTGAGAACAGAGCCAACTCATGCTTTGCTTTCAAAAAGTAGAATATTCCAAATTTCTACTAACATCGCACTCAGAAATCTCTTTGGGGCTTTATGTTCTCACTAACATAAGTCGTGGCAATACAGGGGAAACCATTAAAAAAAAAAGGCACTGACTACAAACCAAGGGATCCTGAGTATATTTTTCCTTCTAACCTGTTCCGCTTTTTGACATGGCATTTCACCTCTCTGAACTGCAATTTCCACGCCTATCATATGCGTTAGACCAAGAGTTCTTATTCTGCGTCCCCTGACGAGCTCCAGAGGGTTTGTGGATACCCTGAAATGATGGACAAAATCTTACGTGTGTGTACGGGTGCACATCTTCCCGGAAGAAAGCACGCAGTTCTTGTGAGTTTTTCAAAGGCTCAATGATGACAAAAAAACAAAACAAACAAACAAAGGAACTGCATTAAATGACCTTTAACGTCAGCTCAAAAATTCTGTAGTTCTCTGAGCCTGTGTTCCGTAGAAACTTAGTTGTAGGCTACCATACGGTCAACTTTTATAAAACTAGTAGACTTGTCATTTTTAAAAATACTGCCACAGCATATGAGTGTCTATCAATCATTTGTGAGGTAACGGGTTCCTAAACCAAATAACTTGCTGAAGACCACACGAAGATAGGATGATCTTGTAATTCGTCATCTGTACCGTTACACTCTTGAGGATGACAGGAGACACTATCTGATGGCGTTCCGGAGCAGTATGCTGCAATGAGGGATGTTCTAGGCAAACCCAGCTGTGTGTGTGGTCTTCCCGGGCAAGGAGCCAATGCAGGTAACCAACCAAGGACTAATTCAACCCAAAATCTGCATTGGTTCTAGAGCTTTGGGTGACTTCCTTCATATTGTTGACGTTTACGTTGGCTGTAATCCTCCCTGAGATTGATACGTTGTGAGAATTTAGTCTATGTTTGGAGCAACCAAAAATTGAGGGCCTTTAACAGAAGGACGTGAGGTGGCAGGTAGGAGCTGGAGGGACATCCCTGGAGAATGCTAGTGGGACTCCAGGCTCCATCCCACGGGGTGACAGCACTTTCCCCTGATCACCTCCAGGATTCAGTATTTACCTGTAAGTTCTGGAAGTCAGATTCACCAGTGGATCCAGACGTGGTTGGCCTCGAGTACAAAAGATATAAAGTCATGATTCCCAGAAGAAACTCAAAGGGACAGTAAATAATATAAGAATAATTATCCTCATTTGTAGTCAGGAAAATGCACATTAAAGCAACAAGGTGATACCACTTTTTGCTAAAAAGTCAACAACACAAAAATATTAGTAATAGCTAACACTGGAAAGAGGAGTGTCGTGTCTTAAATCTATATACCTCTGTATTTTTAAACTGATTGTATTCCTGCATCTTGTAATTTTAAGAAGCGAAGTTAAAAAATAAATACAACGAAACAAAAATTAAGAATAGAGGAAAGCAAAAGAAAAAATAAAGGAAGAGATAGAAAAGAACAGACAGAAGGGGACCAGGGCAAGGGGTAGAGCCCTTGGAAAATGTGAGCAGAGAGAAATTGCCAGTGACACAGTGGTCATAGAATCTTTAGGAACATGAAAGTCTACAATCCAATTCTAAGTGTTCTCATGTCTCTGACATAAACCTCTCCTTCAGTAAAGTCTGACACTCACAAAGGTTTCGTGCAGTTGTTCTTGGAGTCATGGGAGCAGAGGGATCGGAGAAGCCCAAGACTGGAGACTCCAGCAGGGGCAAGATTCAAGGAAGGGCAAAAACTCAGAGCCAGAGTGACGGTGAGAGCCTAGGCTCCTAGGGATTTATGGGAATCTTGAGGAAAGCTTTGCAATTGCCATGGAACATAGGAGAGGAAATTTGCGGCAATTTCAAATCTCAAAAACACAAATGAACCCGACTGATATCTTAGGGACATAGCAATGTAAGAACTTCAGGAGGGCCTGTGTCACACTGTCTCTGTCAGATGATTTTGTTCATTTCTGCTTTAATCTACTATGTATTGAAGTTCTTTCTAATTCTCAGAGAGTGATTTTATTTCCAAGTCCTTGGGCTACACTTCCCAATTGTCCCAATGTACCGATCACAGGCAGGGAATGCAAACATTTGCCATAATTAATAGCTCCTATCACCCGCTTCCTGTAAGGCCAAAATATGTGGCAAATTAGTAAGGTCACTTAAAGTACATATGCCGCTGGTACCGTCCGTTATTATTTGGATCTTTAAATTTTGCAAATGGAAACAATACCTGATGTTAATACAGCATCTCATAGAAGAGTTTACCGTGCACTTCAACATTGTAATTTGGCATATGTCTCAGTTGATATGTGATAAGATTATATTCCAAGTGCAACACAGGATACAGAAGTATAAAGAGAATGCACCACTGTGCACCTGCGTGAAAGCAGGCAACAGTCCACAGTTGGAGAAGTAACAGCCAGCTCAACCAGGGTGTTACAGCACGTAGATGCTCCAAGGGCCCAGGAATACAGCCTAGAGAGGCTCTGCTTATTTAGGCTCCAAGGGCCCAGGAATACAGCCTCGAGAGGCTGGGCTTATTTAGGCTCCAAGGGCCCAGGAATACAGCCTCGAGAGGCTGGGCATATTTAGGCTCTAAGGGCCCACGAATACAGCCTAGAGAGGCTGGGCATATTTAGGCTCTAAGGGCCCACGAATACAGCCTAGAGAGGCTGGGCTTATTTAGGCTCTAAGGGCCCACGAATACAGCCTAGAGAGGCTGGGCTTATTTAGGCCGGGCTGGTTGATGCTCCTTGTGTTAGACACTCTCCACTAGCTCCCATCAGCCCCATTCTATTCTCCCCCCTTTACTGCACTCCTACAGGCTGACCCTTACAAACTGTATCACCCAGGCTCACATAACCTCTGGTTCCTGCTCAGGTTGCTATGGGAGGCACACTCAGGATACTGGTGAGAAAGGGAAGGAGGGACAGAGAATGGTCTGAGTATTTCTCCTCTGTTCCCTTTCTCCTTTGACAGTACATCCTTGGCAGGGGCTATATGTTTTCCCTGTGGCTTCTCTCCATGGCTCACGCTCTCCGTGGGGCTCCGATGATACCGTTTCTCTTCCTGTCCCTTCACACCTGGGGGTGGTAAGGGCTTCCAGCCATCTCTAACCTCTGAGGTCTCAACTCCTAGTTGGTTCTCTCCACCTGTTCACATCAGTCAGTAGTGTCTACATTAAACGTATTCAGTCAACAACCTGAGTAGAAATCCTGACAGACCCTGATCGATTCACGCTAAAACAAAGATCCATTTCTCACCTGCGCTCTCTGTCCATCATGGGTTAGCAGGCAGCTCTGATCAGGTCGAAGGCTGATGGACACTCTGACTCCTCCACAGGAGGCTTCCACAACTGAGAGATAGTCTAAAGGAAGGTCTAAAACACTCTGGCCAGGAGGCGACATATACTGTTTCTTCTTATAGTCCATAGGCCACTAAAAGCCATGTTTCTGGCTCTACCTGACTGCGGTCGCTGGGGGGTCATGTGGGGGAGTACGTGGGTATTTCGTGAACAATAAGTGTCCCCCACCCCCGGGCCAAAGGAAGGTGTGGGCATTCCCATTCTGGGGAGGGAGCAGGAGGGGTTTAAAGCAAGTCTTCGGGGATTTGGAGAAACGCGGTTCAGAAATCTGCAGTATTGTAACAGTGTTCACGAGCACATGTTTCCGTGTGCTCATAAGAGATAGAAGATAACTCCAGCTGTGATGTGTCAATAACTGGTAATGATAGCTTCTACAAAACCATTTTCCAGAGCCGTGGGGTCTGTGGATTTTGAATTTTTGGAGACGATACTAGGAGCTTGCTTAATATTGCGGGGAGGCTTTCCGTCTCAAAAATAAACACTCCTTACTTCATAATTTTGCTTGGGAATAGCCCTGATTATATTCTCCCAGTTATTATTCTCACCAACCACTACAACTCTTTGGGGGGTGATAATCCTGGGTAGAGACAGGTATAGTAGGCCTGAGATGACTTTATGTAATGGAGAAACTATCCCCGTAGACTCATATCTTCTCTCTACCCCCAAGGAACCACCTAAAGGAAAAGAATCGAGTTCACTCTCTTTTCCCCAAAACAAGAGATTTCAGTTCAGCATAGCAATTACTATTATGGAATCTCAAATATTCATGTAGTTGTTCAGTAAATATTTATTGAGTTCCTATTAGATGTCAAATGCCAGGCAAAGCTTTAGATCCTGAAAATACAGTAGGAAACAGGCAAGCACAGTCCTCCCCGACCTGCTCTCCTGGGAAAGACTCGGGCATTAAATAATGAATCACACAGTAACTTTTTTGTGTGACAGATGTGACAAAACCTACAAGAAGAATTGCAAAAATGGGATGAGAAAGTTAAGAGGGCCTACCCAAGACCAGGGGTTTAGAAGGACGTGGTGGAATAGGGTACTGGGTAACTTCTAGCCTGGAATGACCCTTGTTGTTCAGAGAGGCTAGGAAGGGGAAGAAGAAGGAGGAGTTGGGGCGGTATCATCTCTCCAGAGGAGGAAGAGAGAAGAGTTGGGGTGGTCTCATCTCTCCAGGGTTTCTAATGTAGAAAACATACACCTTCGGGGTGTAAAGCCTTAGCCTTACCAGTTGGCTACTAGAGTTTCCCCAACTGGAAAAAAAACATTCTAGCAATTTCATGACCAAAGTCTAACCAATAGACCACCAAATCAATGTGGGAGGGGTTCCTGCTTGAACTGAAGGGGTCCAGCTCCACTCCGGCAGGCCCAGCACGCCAGACTGGCCAGCAGGACAGCCCGTGGGAAGATGATTTGCCTGAGAGACCAGGTCCCCAGCCTGCTGAAAAGCCCTTGATGAAAGAAGGGCTCAGACAGACAAGTTCTTCTTCCCCCGCCCCACCCCTAGACAGAAAATCTATTATTGTAAGAGAGAGGTGAGTACTTAGCGGAAAGGAGAGTCGGAAATAAAAAGTGAAATTTTTATTTTCTACCAAAAACTCCCATCAGGGCCCCCGTAGACCCCAGGATGGGAAAGCATTGTACAAAAAAAGAGAGGGAGGCAGCATGCCCTTCTGAAGCGGGGAGAGGACACAGCACTGCCGGGCCGTTGCGACAGCCTGCGGGGGCCGTGCCCAGCAGCCATGGCAGAGCCCCCGGCACCGGGGCCCCGTCAGGGCAACTCACCTGCTGCTCGAGTCATTGACAAGGCAGGTCCACACTCCTTGGCAGGCGGCAGAAGTCTCAGCAGCCGATATCAACGAAGGGGGCCAGAGCAGATGAGAAAAAAAATTGATGGACACCACCTGGTAGCTGACAGTAGTTATTCATGACCACACGAGCGAAGCCCCCTGAGAACTCCCAGGAATAATTTGAAGGGACTTTGTGAAGCACTGGATAACCTGCAATAATAAGCAATAGCGAGGGGAGTGAACGCCAGCAAAACACAGGTAATTAGTAGATCAGAACGTAGATGACAATTTCCTTTGGTAACTTCGCGAAGCACCTCTGGGTCAGTGTGGCGGCGTGATGGGGTCTCAGCCGTGCAAATACCTCTTGCAAGGACAAACCGGCAAGCCAACGTTTTCAAATCAGGTTTTGGAGGGTGACAGGGAAAATTGTCGACCGCAGGAGGCAAAAAAAAAAGCCAAATGACAGAGAAACCGGTCAAGAATCTAAAAAGAGTGGGGGGGAGGGGAGGCTGTAGAATCAACCACAACAAAGGTCAGATGCCAGAATTTACGGGAAGGAGGAAAGTCAGCAAATAAAGACAAAGAACTTCGGGAGACCCATTTTTAACCGGCTCCTGAGTTTGGTAGGAAGGCCGGGAACCGGGAAGAAAGGCTGAAAGACAAAGGAACTGTGAGGAGCTGGATGCCTTTCAAGCACACAGACCTGCAGGCACTGGGACAAGCCAGATTAAGGTGTGAGGGGACCGGAAGCCAGCGAGATGCCAAGTTGGCTGAACACAGATCCCTGCAGAGACCTCAGAGGCAAACAGGCCAGACTGCTGCAGAGGAGCTCAAAGAAATAGCAGGATTGTATGGAGAGAGGGGGAGAGAGAATGGGGGAGAGAAGAGAGAGAGAGATTTTAGAGAAAACTTCACAGAGAAGGAGCTTTCCCCGGAAAAGCTCCGCTGAGACCTTTCAAACACGGGCTGACCCCGAGACCACGTGAGATGGGGATCCCAGGCCCTGCCCCACCGATGCCCAACCCCGGTCAGCTCCCGCCTTGGGCAGAGCTGCTCACTGTCCTCCTGAGGGTCACGATTCCTAAGGGCAAATAACAGAAATCAACTCTGGCCCAGTTAAACACAGAGTTGTGTTTTCCAGACCCTGGGAAGTTGACAGAAACACTAAAACACCTGAAGAACCAGATTTGGGGGATGAGGTCCAAAATCCTGCCACAGAACACTTCCGGGGGGCACCGCTGCTGCCACCCTCAGGCCCAGACACTGCGGCCAGTCCCTCCAAGACTCCAGGCTGCTGGCCGTGACCACCACGGCCCAACACCCTGGAACCAAAGAGAGGGTCTTCAAGGCCCCCCTAACTCTAGAACGGGCAGAGTGCACGTTCTAGACACAGGGGAAAGCGGGAAAGCTAGTGTTCGGCACTTTCCCCTTCAGCCGGCTGCTCTGCGTCCCAGGAAGATCTGCAAGGTGGTGGCTCCCCGAACAGGGGACGATGGATCCTTCAGACGCTGAGGGGCCCAGAGAGGAGGGGCCAAACGAGGAGGGCCCGCCACTGTTAGCCCCGTGCCCGTGTTGCGCAGCCTCAAGGTGTCAGGAAGGATCGTATCCATCTCGGCACTTACCGTGCCCCAGCTCTGCACACCTCCCCCCCACACCTCTTCACCCCCTGGTACTCAGCGCTTCTGCTGCTCTTCCCCGCTGCAAGGCTTAGAGGGAGACCCGAGCAGCAGCTGAGCAGGCCGCCAGGAGGATGCAGGGGAGGGTGAGGGAGGGCGAGGGAGGGCAAGGGAGGGCGGGAGGGAAGAAGCTGTCTCTCCTCTGTGCCCAGGAGGGCCTGTGGCTTCTGCCCTCCCTAGTTTGAAGGGGAGGAAACAGGCTCTGTGAACATTCCCCAAAGTACAACTGTCCATCTGTTACACTTGGATGTAATGGGGGTGTTCTTTTTTTTCTTTAATCATTTTGCTCCATTTTACTGGTAGCCTCCATGCTGTTTAAGCAGGTAATCATCTATTCCTTAAAAACCCTGGCACGATTTATCAGAGAGTCTGCTTGGCTTTCTAATGAGTGATCATAATAGCTGTGCTTGCTGGTGGCTCCTTTTTTTTTCCATTTTCAGATTTATCAAGGTCTGATTTAATTGCCATAAACAAGGAAAAACAAGATCAAATTAACAGATGAAATCATAGGGTTTGGAACTGATACATATTAATGAGCTCTTACTTTTGTGATCTGTCTAATAATGACCGCACACCTTGATAAAATTAGCCAAAAGGAAAACAAACATATCAGGGCACTGCAGTGCTTGGATGCTTCTAGGCTGGGAAGCCACCAGATACAGAGAGAAGCTTCCTTGGTGAGCCAGAGGGAGTGGGAGCAGGGTCTGCAGGACCCATGGCCTCCGTTGCCCCATGGCGGAGCCCCTGTCCCGTTTCAGCGGGATGGTGCCCGCCCGTCCTGTGAGCGGCCCAGCACTGCCCACTCCCCAGGCTCCCAAACAGCCGAGCAAACCCCCTTGGCAGTGCCCCAATCTGAGAAATCAGACACAATATAAGCCGCTCCTCGGTGGAATTCTCCTCAGTCCTTTTAACAGGCTTGAAGTATTTTACATCCTTAGGAAAACCACCTTTGAATTAGGGGTTTTGTTCTCTGGATTGTGCTTTGTATTTGCTCTAATCAAATTCCCTCTCACCCAGATAAGCATTAAATGTGGATCACATCAGAGGCGAACACTTGCAACTCCCTGCCTGCTCTTCTCAGAGAGGAGAACTTGCCTTTGTTATGGAAATGTTTCTCGGGAGTGAGCCGACTCTGGGAAGCCGGCACCAGCCACAACACACCCTTTCAGCCCCTGCCTTTCTGCACCGTTTCAAGCCCCGCGCGGTGAAGGCAGGGAGGAGTCTTATTTGGGACGGGAGTTCTGTTTCTACTGAACACACACACCATCACATTTTCCAACCAGCCCCTGGATGGTGGTATTGTGAAGCGGTTAAGGATGCCAGCTTGGAGTCTGAGAATTGGGGTCCACCTCCCTGTCCTGCCACCTCCAGCTGGAATCTCAGATAAGTCATTGAACATCACTAAGCCTCACTTTCTCCATCTGTACAATGGAGGTAATAAATACATTTACCTTCAAGAGTCGTTGCCAACTGGATGAGGTAACATCTATAAAGCACGGGGAAGGGTTCTTAACACATAATACGTACTTGAAATTTTCTTATTTTTACTGCACATGGTTTCTCTCCATTCTATCATTAAACCTCAAAGCATTCTTAACATAAGCACTCTACGTTCGTGGTGACGACAGAGCGGTGATTGGCAAGTGGGGTCCTCAGACTAGCATCATCGGCATCATATTAGAGAACTGGCTAGAAAAGCAAATTCTCAGGTCCTACTCCAGGGAAACCTACATTTTCATGACAATTCCGGGTCATTGGGGCACATACTTCAGTCTCAGGGCCATTAGTATGAGGAGAGTACGGTATAGGGAACTCCTCTTAGAAGAAACGTTGTCCTATTAATTTCACCTGCCCAAATCTCTGCTTTGTATTCATTGGCTGTTTCTCTTTCTGTTTAGTGGATTGACATTTACAAAAGTGACTGCAGTTGGCGTATAGTGAGAGTGATAGCAAGCATGAAAATGAAATGAGCCACATTCTACTTCCCTGACTCAGCTTTTCCAAAACGAAGTTTCAAAGACAGTTAAAACTGTGTGTTCCATTTTGGTAGCAAAGCAGAGAATCACTGAATCACCGCTCCAGCAGAAAAGGGAAGTCTTTGGATCAATCAAAAAGACTGGAAGCTATCTTCTCTTGACTCTGGTGGGATTCGGGACAGACAAAAGAGAAAAGGCTATGGAAAATGTAAATCTTTTTATCCCAAAGGTTCCACAATACTAATGATAAACATGGGGGCAATTGCAATGTTTTTAATGATAAAACTACATTCTGAGGTTATGGATCTTTTGTGGGGTTTATGTGCACAAAAGAGTGGTATTTATAAATTTGCCAGTCGCGGCTCAAGATGCGAAAGTTCATGGTTTCTATACGTACCTGTAATATTTTAGGTTCCACTGAGGAAGATTTGCAAGCTGCAGTCATGAGAACTTGCATTTTTGCCTTAAGCCGTGATTTTGATCTAAATATGCTCTAATTTTGAGTCCTTTGTTTTAGAGATTGTGTTATTATTACTGGTAAGATAATTGAGTATTTGTCTTAATAATTAGGCAAAATTACTGCTTTCTTCTATTCCCAGAAAGTGCTGTGGGGCCCGAGGCAGCGGGTCCCGCTTTGGGGCTATCCGCGGATTTTACATCTTGAATTACTTGTCCCCAACACTTGTAGCAAAAGATCCTTTCAAGGAAGTTTGGCAACAATTACTTTCCCTCGCCAGGGCCTGACATCTGTCAATTCTATTACACCGTATGAGCTGTGACTGCTTTATGGAGGCGAATTGTGGCTAGCGGAATGGGTCACATTACCACATGGTCCCATCTCTTGGATTTAGAAGCCTTGAAAGATTAGAATTTCTCTGGCTTGCAGAACAATGTGCGTGAAAACTAGGTAAGAAAGACATAAAAGTCATTCTTCCCTCCATCTATATGTTACCTAAAAGCATTTTTCCCCCCTGGCAGTTTCAGTCTGTAGCAGGACTATTGTTTGAAATTTAGTTCTCTCTGCGTATTTTGGAAAGTCTTCTAATTGCAATTTTTAGTGTTAGAACTGTATTAGCATTGTTAGGGGCCCCAAACAATATGCTGAATACATAAATTAGTTCAGGGCTAGGCTTTTATTAACTGGGAAATCCTGTTGGTTTGGCTTCAGACTTAGTAAAATAACAATGACAATAACAAGAGTCAGTGATGGCATAGCCCTGAGTCACTGGGAAGCTACATTTCTCTCCTGTCCCAGGGGCGCAGGGAAATAAGACACATAGAGAGGTCATTTAGGCCCAGTTAGTGAAGAGCAGTAGAAAGCAAAGCAAGTGTGAACAGTGATGAGTCATTAATGACAAACACAAGAATCCCAGGCAGGGCTAGAGACCGTGTCCTTCTACAGGGCTGATTAAAGAAGCAGGAAAACACGTCAGTGGTCTCACAACCTTCCCCTTCACTCTCACGTTGGCTTTTACCTTCCCTTTGTTAGACATAAGAGGCCGAAAATGCTGCAGTTACATATGGGGATGGTCGCGTCACAGAGACACGGATCCAAATCTTGGTTCGTTCGGTCACTTAGAGCTGTGCCACGCTGGGCAAGTGACTTAACTTCTCCAGGCTTCCATTTGTCATCGGTCCAGGGGAGAATGTGATGAGCGCCATCTTGGCACGGAGTAGACAGTACCATGCTCCTTCTTCCACAGGACCCTGCTCTCAGTTAGATTATGAATACAGTCCTCCCCACCTGCAGAGACGCTGAGCAGAGATTTGCTGATTGCCTTTTTGTGTCTCCCCATAACCTTGTTGTATGCTTTTCTGGTTATTTTGTTTCTCTTCTTGTCTTTCCTGCATCATGGTGGTTGTAGTAGGCAGCATAAGGGCCCCCCAAAGATGTCCTCGTCCTAATGCCCAGAAGCTGTGAATAGGTTACCTTACATGGTGAAAGAACTTTGCAGATGTGATTAAACGGAAGATTCTGAGACTGAGAGATTCTCCTGAGTTATCTGGGTGGGCCCCGTGGAATCACAAGGGTCCTTCTAAAAGGGAAACCAGAGGGTCAAAGTCAGAGAAAGAGATGTGATGGCAGAAGCAGAGCGAGGTCTGAAGATGCTGTACTGCCGGCTTTGAAAATGCAGGAAGGGACCACCCCCCCAAAGATGTGGGGAGCCTCTGGAGGCAGGAAGAAGCAAGGGAATGGATTCCCCCCCACCCCTAGAGCCTCCAAAGGGAAGGTGGCCCTGTCAACACCTCAGTTTTAGCCAAGTGAAACCCATTTTGAACTTTTGACCTCTAGCACTGTAATTACAAGGTAATAAACTTGGATTGTTTTGAACCAACAAGTGTGCAGTAACTTGTTACAGCAGCAATAGGAAACTAACACAATGTATACTGTTGTGTAATTCAACATGTCAGTAAAGAACTACAAAGAGAAACAACTCTCTCCCCAGCATAACTGACACAGACTGATTTGCTAGTTCTAGCAGTTCTGTAGACTGCTCTCCATTTGGGCCTTCAGAGGAGATGCAGTGAAAGTAAATTATTTAAAAGTGAACACGATTGGCTTGGGAGAAGTAATCATGTATCAGAGGGGAGAACTAATTGCCTGGGATTCATTTTAAATATGGGGAGGAGGGTTGAGTGGATCTTACATCTTGGTTTTTATATCATTTTCAACGAGTAGACAGTGGTGTTCATGGAGGAATTTACTAGAATGTAGTCGACTCCTATCTCTCATTCAGCCCTCACACTGTATGTTGAAATGGGTTGAAAAATTCCAACAGAGCAAGCACGCTGAGGAAAATCATCTCGATTTCAGGCTACAACTCACTCCCCAAGAGTGGCATCGCAATGCAACTGCCTAGTTGTCCTATGCTACGGCTCAATTTCACTCTCAAGCCCGTTTTGCCTCAGCTTGAACCCATCTTTACTCTTCTGCCTGGCTCAGAGTCACCTGACCTCCACATATTTTCATTATTTGCTCACGCTTTTCTTTTTCAGTTTTGTTGGGGGGTGGGGCTTTGCCAGAGACAGAATCTAGGACCGTCTGACTAGGTCTAAAATACCGGATCGAAAGATTGAAAACTGAGCCCTGAGTAACAGATTTAATCCCTAAATAACCAGCCAGATTCAGCTCTCACAAAAAAAGGAAAAAAAAATTAACCCACAAACCACGTTAGGGATCAATTTTCTCCGTCAGAAACAGCCACAAACTACCAATTTATAGCCCATAAACATAAATTGTATAGCTTACGGCTGATCCCACCTATCAGGGTGCCCAGTGTCTGGTGGGGCCTCAGTCAAAATGTGTCGGTCTTTTTGTAAAATCCTCTGTGAAGTCAGTGACTCACAACTCGGACAAAACAGGCTTAGGTCCACCAGCAAACCTCAAAGAGAAGGGTGATGTTACACTCCTTTCCTTAACAAATATGTAGTAAGTGCCTATTATGCGTTGTCAGGAGACATTTGGGGGAACAAGTCCCATCTGGAGACTCTGCCTTTTGAAAGTCCTCACTCTTTATCCTCATTCCTCAAATTCCAAGATAAGCAACCATCCTCGCAGTTCACTCCCTGGGCCACTTTTGTCTTTCGCAGGACAGCTCTTCCCAGTGATTCACAACGATGTTCCAAGTCCAGGGAAACCTTACTCCCAGAGAGGAGAGAGAGCAGAAAGGGCCCCCAGTCACTAAAGGGAGTGTGAGGAGGCCAGGCCCTTCCTCCTGTCCCCCTGGGAGAGGCCTTTTCCCCCTCGCCGGCCTTCTGCTGGTCTTCGCTGCTTCCCTCCACACCCAGCCCGCCGCAGGAGCCCAAGGACAGATCCAGTCGGTGGTCTCTGCAGATTCGCCCAGCCCTGGAAGAGGTTCTGGGCACGTGGAAGACAGCCTGGCCTCAGAAATGTCTTGCAGACTCTAGCTGTTAGGGCTTTCACATCAAGAAACAAGGGAGGGGGGAGGGAAATTTAAAAAATTGGTTGGGGTAGGTGGGGCCTGGATAGGATTTGTTCAAGACCAGATTTAAAACATTCTGCTCTTTTTGAAACAACTTACTTTGTAATCATTGCCTTGGCGCCTGGCCCTCTCTCATTTAACCTCATCTGCCTGACTTTAAATTCATGGAACAGATTTTCACTGCCTTGGACTCCAAGCAGTTGGCTGGTAGAGTGTTCTTGGATGTTACCAAAAAAAGGCATTTGATACCATTAATCATATTGCCATATGTAATAAATTGGCTGCCTATGGTACATCGCCTAAAATTGTCACATGGTTCCAATCAGAGCTCTGCCAACTGAAAGGGGTTACTGGAAATTCTGACTCTCCCTTTCAAGCACGCCTGCTCCGTGTTCCATGGGCCCCTCCTGCTCGCGCCGCACATTAATGACCTGCTGGCTCATCGTGTGCACAAAGGCCAGTCCTTAGGAGGACGTACGTGTCCGGCGTGCTGCTCTGCGTGGCCGGGCCGTAACCTGCGTGGTATCCAAGTCACATCGTGACAGTGTCTTTGACAGCCAGATGACTCGAAGGTGAATCCGACGTGTCACTTAATTTGCGGTTTTGCATCCGCCTCTGCCCTGATTCTTTGTAAACCTTCTTCCTGGGCCGCTCCCCGAACTACCTGCAGGTATTGAATTTAGGGGAGCAGTGCCCCCCCCCCGCGAGAAGGCGGTTGTCCTCATCTGGGCCTACGGGAGGGGGCCTGCCACGGTGCAGTGGGGATGCTCTCAATCCGCTTGCAAACAATTGACTTCGGGATGTGGCAAGAGGAGGTGGAAGAGACAAAAAGTGTTGTAAAAATCCTGCAGCCGCGGCTCCCGGCCTTAATGAGTTACATTTGCACGTTAGGTTTTCCTTTCTTGGTGGCTGTCCCTCTTTTCTCTCACTCCATCAGGCTGCTCTACAGAAAATAATAAGGAGCTAAACATTTTCCCCCAAATCAGATTGTTGTTCTCTTTGGTTTTGAAACTTTGAACAGCCTTTGTGAAATGCTTTGGAATTCAACCCCAATTTTTTTTTTTTGAAATGGAAAATACGGTGTGCATCTTTTAGATAAAATCTGTGAGTACAGATGATGCCCCTTTCTAGGTGTTTGCCTGTGTGCGAGCGTATGTGCACACGTGTCCCTTCTTTAAGCACATCTGTATGTGCTGATCCCAGCTGGGGCCAGGTACTGAAATCCTGAAATACAGTTTTTGTCTCATTTCCAGGAGCTCTAAAACAGGAAGTACAGGAAATCTTAGTCACCACCACCCCTACCCCCACTCCCCAGCCCCTGAAAAAAAAGTTCTGTTCTCCTGAAATTTGCAGCCTGATCTTTGCAGACCCCAGAGGTTCAAGCAGTTTGGGTAGGGTTCATATAAACATCCCTGTCACCATCTGAAACCCATAAATAAGGCCATTGCGGGGGACAAAGGGGGGTGCAAACCAAGTTTCCTCCTTTTTTCACACCACATCTACATCTTTTATCTTCAGTAAGACATTGTTCAGCGGAGTAGGAGAGCATTCGGGGAGAGGCCGAGCAAAAAGTTAATAGATGGCCTTAAAAATAAGAGCTCCAAGTGAAACACAGAGCTGGTCATGCGCTCTGATTCACAGAAACCCGGCCCACGTTCCAAAGTGCCTGCGAGAAAGGGAAGGTCTGGCATCCCCGCTGCTTTGACGAAGTGTCGGCGAGATCAAGACCAAGGCTCTGTTGATCTTGGTCTTTTCCCATATAGGTGGTACAGGGCACACGTAGCAAGTTTGACCCCTGCTTCAGAGGAAAACAAACAATGAAAGGAGCTAAATAGCAGGTTCTGAAGAGTTAGTGGTTACTTACATATCCCCTGAATGGGCAATGCTCTGGGGACACATGAAAAAGCAGAAATACACCCAACTGCGCAAAGGATCCCCCCTCCCTCCACCCGTTGGCTGTAGTGAAAAGTTCAAGTCTAAACATTCATCACTTACATATTCGGGGTCTTTGGTACAGAATTCTGGTCTGAGGATGCAAAATGACTGGCTTTCTTTACTAATTGATTGTGTTTTGGACTGACAAGCAGATTCTCCTTTGCAGAGCCCTAGATGAACTTACACGGAATTAATCAGATTTCGCGCTTAATGGTGTCACATTTTACAAGAACTGTAGCTCTTGCAGACGTCCTTCCCTCCTCCTCACGTAATCAATATTTATTGAGCATGTGGTGAGATCAGGGGTGGGGGATAGAGAAGAAATCTTCTCTGCTCTGGAAATTCATTGATAGAGTTTGGTACACACACACACACACACACACACACACACTTAGAGTTGCATACTGTAATCGCATGTGTTTTGTGTGTTTTTATTTGTCACAAACCTCATTTGAATTTCTATTTCAAGTTTACAGTATTGCAGGAGCTATGGGCTTCCCCTGACCCACTCTGCGAGCATCTCTCTTCTTGGGGTTGTTTGTACCCATGGCCAGTGAGCGACAGTCATTGCTGATGGGAACGTTCAGGTTGACCACTTGATGGGAAGGAACAGGGGTATACACCTCTATAAAGGGAGCCACAAAATATACATCAAAAATGGTAAGATGAGGAAGTAGTCAAGGAAATCCACACGAGGAGGACCCTCATGGACTTTGGTGTCCTCTGTGGCTGGTTCTTACCGTTTTCCTCCAACTGTTTGGTGAAGGGGCTGCTAGGAAGCCAAAGACAATGACACAGCCTTTTTGCCTATTCAGTTGTAAGTTAAGCAAGCAAGTTAAGTGGGTCCTAGTAAGTGGCCTATAGCTGAAGCTGGGTGTGCCAACCATTTATTACGGAGTCTGGGCAAAAACTGAAACCTAAGAAAATCTTTAGCAAGCCTTAGTGCCAAAGGACTATATCATGATACAAGAAGAAATCTTTCTCCAAGACAAATTTTAGGAGGACCTAGAAGGAGCGTCCTAATGAAGTAAGGGTCAGGAAATATTTTCTATAAAACGTAAGATAGAAAATATTTTAGGCTTTGCAGCCACATATGGTCTCGGTCACATAGTCGTGTATGTGTGTATGTTTTACGGTCCCTTAAAAATATACAAACTATCCTCAGCTCGAGAGCCCTCCAAAAACAGGACACATGCTGGCTGGGGCTGGTAAGCCAGATTTGTCCAGCAGGGAATAGTTTGCCAACCCTGGAAACTCCCATTTTACAAACATTTCTTGTGCACCTATTATGTATTAGGCATTGTGCCAAGAATAGAACTATCTAGATAAATGGTTTGGCCCTGTCTCAAGAAGCCTTTAATTTAATGTGCTGTAGAGTATTCAGCAAGGAGTGGAGAAAGCTGTAACTAAAATTGTATGAGATACCAGCTGGCATCTACATATAATTCGCTTCTCGTCTTCATCATGGCCTAATCATCTTGGTAGTCCCATCACCTAGCACAGAGAAGGAGCTCAAAAAACATGTTAAAAGGACACCAAGTTTTGGGGCGCCTGGGTGGCACAGCGGTTAAGCGTCTGCCTTCGGCTCAGGGCGTGATCCCGGCGTTATGGGATCGAGCCCCACATCAGGCTCCTCCGCTGGGAGCCTGCTTCTTCCTCTCCCACTCCCCCTGCTGTGTTCCCTCTCTCGCTGGCTGTCTCTATCTCTGTCAAATAAATAAATAAAATCTTTAAAAAAAAAAAAAAAAGACACCAAGTTTTTACCCAAGACTTTGTTCTGTTTAAAAGCTTGCTATATGAAGTTTTTAACTATAATGCATGACAATATTATTTAAGAAAATCTTGTTTTGTTTTGTTTTGTCTTTTATTGAAGAGTTTACTAAAGCATTTTCTCTTCTAAGTTGTATCTGCCTTTACTTCCCCTTTACTTCTTCCACATCTTATGTCACTAGAATAAACATGTATTTACGTATGCAGCGTGCCTACACAGAGAGAGGTAAGATTCAGAGCTTTCCTTAATTGCAAATTTAATATTTTTTACCAGTTCCAAACTTTTAATTCACTATTTAGAAGCCTACAAGAAACAAAATTCATTATGTAATTTTTTTATTCAACTACAAGACTGCAAGAATAGACTGTTTCCTTACAAAATACACTCATTATTCACAGATGTAGATGTGAACTTGTTATGCCAAGAGGAGACAGATGTGGTTCTATTCACGTGGGGACAGGTGCTTCATTTAGTCCTTCTCTGATGTTCTTCTCTTCTTTATATAGATTCATGTTTCTGACCTATATCATTTTCCTTCTGCTAAAGAACTTCTTTTTAACATTTCTTGCAAGGCAGACCTACTGGTGATAAATTCCTTCAGTTTGTATTTGTCCGAGAAGGTCTTTATTTCTCCTTCAGATTGAAGGACAATTTTGTTGGATGCAGAGTTCTAGGTTGGTAGTCTGTTGCTTTTAACACCTTAAATATTCTATTCCACACTCTTCTTGCATCCTGGTTTCTGATGAGAAGTCCACTGTATTTGTTATCCTTCTTCCTCTATACATAAGATGTTTTTTCCCTCTCACTTCTTTCAAGATTTTCTGTCTTTGATTTTTTGAAATTTGAATGATACGCCTAGGTGTAGTTTTTTTGTTTTTGTTTTTGTTTTTTTAAATACGATTGTTGTTCTCTGAACCTCCTGGATCTGTGGTTTAGTGTCTATCATTAATTTTGGAAAGTTCTCAGCCATTATCACTGCATATTTTTCTTCTACTCTATTCCCTCATTCTTCTACTTCGTATCTTATACCTTTGGAACTTGTCTCACAGTTTGTCGATGGTCCGTTTGGGGTTTCCCCCACCCCCCATTCCTTGTTCCATTTGCATTTCATTATCTCCCTGCTCACTGACTCTTCCCTGGGCTGTGTTGCGGCTCCTGATGAATGCATTCTTTATTTCTCTTACAATATTTCTGATTTCTAGAATTTCTTTTTGTGCTTCAGTCTCAGCATTTTCATCTCTTTCCTTATACTACCCATCCTTTCTTTTATATTGTTTACTTTTTCCAATAGTGCCCTTCACATATTAATCACAGCTATTTAAATTCCCTGCCCAATGATTTCAACATCTGTGTCATATCTCAATCCAGTTCTGATGACTGCTCTCTCTCTTCGGGCTGTGCTCTCCCTTGGTTTTTTATGTGCCCTGTAATTTTTTGTTGAAAGCAGAACATGTCGTATTAGGTCATCGGAACTGAGGTTGATAAGCCTTCAGTGTGAGGATCTATCTTAATCTGGCTGGGAGTTAGACTGTGCTTAGTGTTTTCAGGAGCCATAAGTGCCAGAGATTCAAATTCCTGTAGTGTCCTTGTTTTGGTCTTTCTTCCAGACTTTGGGTTTCCGTAAGTACTCCTTCTCAGAGAGTCTGTGTCCCACAGCTTTTTCAGCTACAGGCCGCTGCTATTGTACTGGAGTCCTGTTGGTACGGTGGCAAGGAGCAGAAAGAGGGAACGTTCTATAATCTTAAAACCAAATCTAAATGCTTGTGGTTGGGTCTTTGGGCTGTGATCTTCACTAATATCTTTCCAGCTTTTTTTCATCTGATCTTTTCTCCCTCTCCTGGATGCAGCATCCCCAATATATTTCCTTGAAACCCTGACATCTCTTGACTCTATTCCTCACTCTCACCCCCTTCAGTGAAACAGGAAGTCTGTAGGGTGCTGGAGTGGGAGGAATGCCCTTCCTTGACTGGGAGAAGGTGCTGGTAAAGTCTTTCCCTCTGAAGTATAGACCTCTGTCATGGAGAAATCTCTTGGTGTATGTCACAGTGATTATTCTTCCTCTCCCCATGCCAAAGCCATGAGGGAATCTTTCTCAGATCTTCGCCATGAAAACCTGCTGAGGTCCTCGGAGGTAAAATTTACAAAAGTGTGCAGTCCACCAAGACTGAAGTCCCCAGGAATTTTTCACTCTCAGGCTAGTCTATACTCAGCCTCCTGTAATTCATCGAAATTACTATTTCAATGTTTTTGACAGTTCAAGGCTCCAGGAACTTCAGGGGCAAGTTCAACAGGTCTCAGCTGTATCTTCCTGGAGCTGTGTGTCTCTCCAGCTTTCAGGGTGGAGGCTTTCTTGCAACCTCAGCTCTCTGTTGAGCACAAGAAATGGCATTGGTTTTCAGTGTGGTCCAGCTTTTTTCTTGTTGTTGGGATGCAAGTGGCAACTTCCCGGCTCTTTACCTGTCAGATCTTAAAACCTGAAACAACAAAATGTTTTAATGAAGAGGTATGAGCAAATACATAAAAATAAAAAATACATTCTGAAATCAGTCTCAAGGTTTGACTTTTCTACAACTACAAACCAGGACTGACATACCAGTGCCAGCAAATTGCAGGAAATTACATAAGAAGCAAGCAACTCTAGGGTCAAAATGGCATAGAGAAATAACAGACTTTTTATACACTTTGTATACCTATCTTTACATATAAGAGGATTCAGTGGGGCGATTGCATTGATCTGTGATTTTAAATCCTACATCTTCTTAGTTGTAAGTTTTATATACCCAGAAAGCACGTCATCCTCATGACCAGTTATGAAGACCTACTATGTTCTAGAATTACTGGATATTCACAAAGGATGCAATTGGTGAGCCTGGGGACTAGAACACCAGCTAGAGATGAAGAAGGTATGAATAAAGAGGTTAAATAACAAAAGTTTGCATAAAAATAATGAATTTTCATATATTGCTAGAGGATGTACATTGATTCAATGGAATGCGTGATATTTTAAATACTTATATGGATAATTTATTGAAGTATGGCTTTATAATAAAATATTAATTAAAAATAAATAAATGTGTTAAGTGCCAAATGAGTGGTAGAGGAAATTGCAGCAGGAAATCGAAGAAGCTGTGTATATGCCATAGTTGGCTGGGTACTAGTCATCACCCCACATTTGCAGGCACCCAGACATATTTTTGTGACATTAACTGGCACTACTTAATCTCAGTTTCAGCTGAGCTCCTCACTGCCAAATGTATGTCATATTATAAAATGGCATTTGAGACCACCAAGCACGACTTAGAAATTACAAAACCACAGCACGATCCTTTGCTCAGTGTATCTTCAGTTAAGAAAAGACATTCAAGAGGCCAAGAAAAATTTGAGTGATTAAAAGAACCCCAAATTTCCTTGTCTTTCCACCAAAAGGAAGGTATAGAAGGTATCTGGCTTTAACCTCAAACCTAGGAAAAGGAGTTTTAATAGGACCTCCAGCAGCTTAATATGTCCGTGCAAAGAGTTCAAGGACCCATCGGGCTGATGTCTAACTGATGTCTGGAAAATCTAAAGTCTGGAAACTCAGGTTAGGACTCCACTAACATGAGATCATCACAGACTGCCTGCAAAGTTGTAGTGACATCAATCAGAGGTTAACCATGGGATTCCTAGGGCTTAAGGAAAGAACCATAAGCAATTTAGAAAATATGTGTTCCCCACATCAGAGAAACTGGGGATAATTCTTAAGTACACCCTATGAATGTGCTCTGAGAGAAAAGGCCAACTTGAAACATTACCAATTCCAGGCATTGCCTCTTCCACCTCGTAATAGACTTTGCACTCGTTCCTTCCACCTGGGATGCCTCTCCACCAGGTGTCTGTTAACTAGCGTCCTCATCTCTTTTGGGTCTTTAATCAAAAGGCATCCTATCAGTGAGGCCTTATCTGGCTACACCGCCTAAAAGTGCTGACACTTTATGTCCCTTTTCCCTCCTTTATTTTTCCCCTGACTTACTAAACGCTGCACTTAGATATTTTGTTTTATTGCTTTTCTCATCCACTAGATTGTAAGCTCCGCAAATATAAGAACTTTTGTCTATTTCGTTCACTACTATATCCCCAGGACCTAGAATAGCACCTAACACACAGTAGGTATTCAGTAAATATTTACTTGATGAATGAATTAATAAATTAATGGAGAAAGTAAACAAATTGACAAGGTCTGTGAGAGACAGAAGTAAATGAGTTTCTGATTATTCTCCATGAGCCTTCTTTATTCAACATGCGGATTATGCTAGTTTCTGATTAACCTTGTGGTGCTTAGAATGGTATATTACACATGGATCAAAAAGTGTAGATGACTCGGGGCGCCTGGGTGGCACAGCGGTTGGGCGTCTGCCTTCGGCTCAGGGCGTGATCCCAGGGTTCTCGGATCGAGCCCCACGTCAGGCTCCTCCGCTATGAGCCTGCTTCTTCCTCTCCCACTCCCCCTGCTTGTGTTCCCTCTCTCGCTGGCTGTCTCTATCTCTGTCTAATAAATAAATAAAAATCTTTAAAAAAAAAAGTGTAGATGACTAGAAATGTCAGGAAGACTTCTTGTGGGAGCTGGAATCCAAACTACGTCTTAAAGAATTGGTAGGAACTGAGAGACACCAAAAAGGTCTTTGACCAAAAGTAAAGAACCAAGAATGTCCGTGAGGTACTCACTGAACTATAAATAGATTCATTCATCCAAAGCAGAGGATTGTGTAGAGGAAATAAGCCTTTGGAAGGCTACAGAGGGTATACAGTCACTGATGACAGGAGGCCCTAATGTTATCCTAAACCTATGTGTGGAACGAGCCTTCTCACATAGCTGTGAGTTGGCTTCAAGTTAACAGAGTAAGTCAGAGATAAATGGGTCAAGGCTGAGGGTCAGACTTTAAGGACCAGAGACTTTGAGACCTCTTGTAGGAGCCCAGCCGGTGTGGCGATGTCTGGTGACCAATGAAGGCATCTGTGTGGTCTATCACGAGATTGAGTGAGGAGTTGGAATAAACACACTCTGTGGTCCCTGCATCTCCATATTTTATAACTCTGTGGTTTTGTTCTCAGGCAGAATCTTTCAGGGCTTGGAGAAGGGTGTTGCCCTGGGGACCCTGCTGTATTCTAGCCTTTGTGACTCCCAGCTTCGGACTGGCCAAGGCCAGGGAAGCAAGTCATTGCATTGTTCCTAGGAGGAAAAAAGGTACGAGACCTTACCTTCTCCCTGCCTGGGGCAGGCTTGCCTCCATGCTCCAGCTGTTTGCATCTGCTCCTGTGATAGTTGACATAGTTCACTGTTGACAATAAGTTCGTTTACACCTTGACTCAAGACACTTTTCTCAGCTCCCTACATTTCTGTAGTCTGACCAAGATCATCATTACATTCTGCCCATATTAGGGTAGGGCCACGTAGCCTGACATTGCGTTTCCTTCTCAATCCTTCCTTGACTCATGCATAAATGGACTTTTTGTCTTCATCTTTAATTGATTGCTGCTTATAGTTAAGCTTGCCGTCATTTCTGATGAGTCCAAGCCCATGTGAAAATTTTCATTCATTAAGACTCATTGTCCTATTTTCTAATCCTTCTGGCCAAAATCTAAATTGACCAGACCCCCTTTATTCTCTTTTCAGCAATTCCCCTTTATAGGCCTTGTCACAATTTATAGACGTTTGTTATAATATGAATGTATTTACGTGTATGTTTATTTAACAGCTGTGTGTCCCCTGCCTAGTCTACAAGTAACATGAGGTCAGAAGAATGTCTATTTTGTTCACCACTGTGTCTGAGCCCCTAGAACAGTGTCGGGACCCTAAAATATTCAATAAAAAATGTGTTATTGAATATATTCCCTAAAGGACGAATGCCCCTTTTACCTGCTTTATCTTAAAATAAACAACCTGTTTATTTTATGGCCCTCTTCTTACCTCTGCCTGCCTATCCCTGGTCCCTGATAAAGCTTATTTACACACCCACTTTTTAAAATTTGGCTATAACACAAAAGGTAAAGAATCACGGCACAAATAATAAAGAAATGCTTTTTTAACAGGAAAGGGAAAATTAAAAAGAGAATCATTTTTGGGGCACCTGGGTGGCTCGGTCAGTTAAGCGTCTGCCTTCGGCTCAGATCATGATCTCAGGGTCCTGGGATCAAGCCCCACATTGGGGTCCTTGCTCAGCAGGGAGCCCGCTTCTCCCTCTCCCTTTGCCTGCTGCTCCCCCTGCTTGTGCTCTCTCTGTGTGTCAAATAAATAAGTGACATCTTTAAAAAAAAGAAAAAAGAGAATCATTTTTAACCACCATAGTTCCTCCCCCTCTTCCCGAAGATAGCCCATCAAGAGAAGAGCCCAGAACCTTCTTTGAATAGTATTCTGAAGCTCACTGAGCTTGGACTGGGATAGCTGGAAAGAAGAGGGAAGCCTTCGAAATCCAGGTCCTCTTAGAAAAACGGCACAGCCCTTGAAGGTCCTTCCCACTGGGATCTTGAGACCACCAAAAAAGAGGGCTCTCCTCCTCTCTGCCTGGAGTTGTTATGTATTTAATAATCGTCTTCAGGGTCTGAGGAGTTCATAACTCACCTTGAATCACATGTCCTAGCCCATGGTTTGTGTGGAAATTCATTTCTCCTGTGGACATGTGAATTACTTCAAGGGCCCTGAAGTTAGCGATCTGTCTATAACCTCTTTAAATCCCCTTCCTGCTTTCTCAGAAATGGGTAAGAATTGGAGGTCACCTTCTTCCTGACGGAGCCATTCTGAGTTCCTGCAACTAGCGATATTTCTCAGCCGCCCAGGCACTAACATCACATACACCTGGGCCAAACCAAGACCAGGTCTCCCAGCATTAAGAGGCAAACTACTTCTCATGCCTTCAGAACGTCTGGTTCTGACTGCCGTAGGGGCCATGTTCACTCTTCTTCGTTTGAGAGCAACAGGCATACCATGGCTCTTGAGTGCCATTGGATTCCTTCTCGTTTCTTTGTTACATATTTACTGAAACCTTTATAAATTACTGACTCAAGTTCTAGGGAGGATTTCTTCCTCAGAGTGGGGGATGGCAATGAGGGTTCTGATGGCCGTGCCTCCCGCCAGAGTTTCGGATGTAACTGGTGCCTAGTCAAGTCCAAGCATCGGAATGGCTTAAAAAGTATCCAGGTGATTCTTTTCCTCTTCTAACAGGGGTGAGAACTGTTGATCCAGGGACATCTCAAAATTTTACATATATGAGATCCACCTGGAAATCTTTTGCTGCTGCAGCTCCAGTAGGGATCTTGGGTGAGGTCTAAGACTCTGCATTTCCAATAAGCTTCCAAGTGATGCCAGGATTTCTTTTTTTTTTTTTTTTTAAAGTTCCATGATTCATTACTTGCGTATAACACCCAGTGCACCATGCAATATGTGCCCTCCTTAATACCCATCACCGGCCTATCCCAATCCCCCACCCCCCTCCCCTCTGAAGCCCTCAGTTTGTTTCCCAGAGTCCATAGTCTCTCATGGTTCATTCCCCCTTCTGTTTACCCCCCCCTTTCTTCTTCCCTTTCTTCTCCTACCGATCTTCCTACTTCTTATGTTCCATAAATGAGTGAAACCATATGATAATTGTCTTTCTCTGCTTGACTTATTTCGCTTAGCATTATCTCCTCCAGTGCCGTCCATGTTGCAGCAAATGTTGAGAAATCATTCTTTTCGATGGGTGAGTAATATTCCATTGTATATATGGACCGCATCTTCTCAATCTATTCGTCTGTTGAAGGGCATCTCGGCTCCTTCCACGATTTAGCTATTGTGGACAGTGCAGCTATGAACATTGGGGTGCATATGGCCCTTCTCTTCACTACGTCTGTATCTTTGGGGTAAATACCCAGTAGTGCAATTGCTGGATCATAGGGTAGCTCAATTTTAACTTTTTAAGGGACCTCCACACTGTTTTCCAGAGTGGCTGTACCAACTTGCATTCCCACCAACAATGTAGGAGGGATCCCCTTTCTCCACATCCTCTCCAACAATTGTTGTTTCTTGCCTTGTCAATTTTTGCCATTCTAACTGGACGCCAGGATTTCTAATCCGCACACGACACGGCAAGTAACATGGTTCGTTGAATAAGACATAACTATAAATATGAAGTTTTATTACTCTGCAAAGTAAAATGAAACGCAAGTAAAAATGCAAGTCCTCAGTTGTTGTGGCCACATTTCAAGCGCTCAGCAGCCACAAGTGGCTAATGGCTCCTGTCTTGAACAGGGCAGAGTATAAAAATTCTGTCATGGAAAGATCTACCAGACACTACCACTCTAGACCCTTCATTTTCTTGTATTTCAGTTTGCAAGAAATTTCCCTGGCCAAGCCTGCAGCTCCCATGTTTCCGCAGCACCCGAGGGCTTTAATAGCACGTGTATCTTGTACGCATTTGCTTTGGACTTTTAAAGGCAAACTTCTTCCCAGAAGAGAGTGGGAGGCCCTACAGAAACCTTTGATTTCAAGACCAGCTTTTGGCCTCAGTAGTCGATTTATAATACTGGTTTTGTTTTTGCCACTGTTTTCATTAAGGCAAACTTTATTAAAGGTTTGAGTGAGTTAATTTACCCTCTCTGGTTATTTTTAAACTCCTTTTTAGGAAGTCTTTTTTTTTTTTTTTTTTCGGCAGGCGGGGGGTTGGCCACTGTCTTGTGCCAACCTATTTTACCGACATTGCCTGAAAATCAGCTTTGTCGTGGTCTGTGTTCAGTGTCTGTGCGCTCAGGTCTAGCCACCTGCCCACCCTTGCTCTAATCCCTTCAACTCCAGCAGGACAGAGGACCCGCCGTCCGGGGCTGCTCAGATGCTATGGGAGTTAGAGAAGACACAGCCATGGCGCTTCCCCCTCGCCGAGTTTATAATTGAATAGAGGACCTATGATGAGACAAGTAAAACTCAAAATCTCATTAAGTTGCTAGCAGTGGCTAGCGAGTGGTAACACATTAAAACATTAAAACAGATTAGTTTCTCATATTAGCCAGCTATCACTGAGCAAAGGGCAGCGGCCAATAAAATGGTACACGGGAGAGGTAGAATTAATGGAGGGAGAGGAGGCCGCGGTAAGGTCAGGGGCGGGCTGCGATGGGAAAGGGCTGCACGCGGAGTAGGGTGACTGCAGGCGGCCTCAGGGGGGCCCGGATGCTGGGAGGAGGGAGGCATGAGAGAAACTATGAGGCAAAATGGGAGGTCGATGGAAGTGATTGACAGACTTCACTCGTTCCACAATTTTTTTTTAAAGATTTTCTTCATTTATTTATTTTAAAGAGAGAGGGAGCGGGGGGAGGGGGGCACAAGGGGCAGAGCGAGAGGGAGAGAATCTCAAAGACTTGGCCTTGACCGCAGAGCCCGATCTCACCCCCGAGATCAGGACCTGAGCCAGAAACAATGGCTGGACGCTTCGCGGACTGAGCCCCCCCAGACGCCCGACGGGTTTCACAATTTGATGGAAAGCCGTAGCCCTCTGTTCACTGCACCTTCCTCGAGGCCGTCATGCCCTAGGATGGGGAGGAGACAAGTGGAAGGAGGGGGCTGAGGGTGCGGATGGGGCCGCAGAAGGAACGGGCTCCATCCTGCCGCCTCCTGAGCCCATCGTGAGAGCAGGACCTGCCTGAACCAGGAAGGGAAAAGAGAGCTTACGTCTCCACAGCACAGGGCCGACAGGACTGGACTGGAGGGACTGGAGGGACTGGAGAGTCGGTTCTATTTCCAGTAGGACCCGGCGATCTGAGGGCACCACCCCGTGCCTGCTTCGGACCGGGCAGTTCGTTTGTGTCTGTTTCCCCATCAGCTTCCGCAGACCACCGATCAAGATGTTGTATGTGTTAGATGCTCTCAGCCGTGGCCTCAGAGCCCTCTTCACCCTTAAACACGTACATTCATCTGAGAAAGTCAAAAGTGTGAGAGAGGAGAAGTGGAGGGAAGGGGGCGTGGGGGTTGGAGAGAGCCAGCCCGCACATGACAGCCCACCTGGGGCAGAAGAGGAAGAGACTGGACGTCTCCACTAGGGCAAGCCACAGAGAGCCCTTTCCCAGAACTCATACTTGTTAATGAGACGGGGTCAGGAAGATCACCCACCCTGCTTTGCACAGGAAACTTATAAAGAAAGTTGATGGATCAAAACTTTACACCCACATTAGCTATCATTCTGGAAAATTGTACACACACTTGAATGACGCTGACTTTGTTCAGCCACTTTGGTTCCTTGCAATCCCTTCTTTAGGGCCTGCTTAGCTTCCACGCATGCTTGTCCTAAACCCCTGTGAAACTTCAGTTTTCCGAGCCATCGGCGCTTTGCGGCACGCACCTCCGGACTGAATGCCCTGTTGTGGGAAAGAGGAGAGTCACGTTGATTTGAAAGGCAGGTGGGAGCCAACGTATGAGGCTTCAGCTCGTGTATCCAGGGTCATCACCTCCGGGAAAGACTAGCCCTCCTGACATACGCCCTTGGCCAGAAGGTCAACATAGAAAACTCTTCACTCTGAAAACAGAGCCCTCCGGCTGAGAGAAATAAGCCAACCATGATTTAGAGAGAAGCCTATTTCTCTTTTCAAATTTTCCAACTTGACATGTTGCTGTAGTGCACTTCACATCTGATTACATTAGTCACATCACATTATACCGTATCAGATGTGACATGATGCAAAGGGACTGTGAACTGTGTATAAAGACGTACCAGCAGCCAATAACTTCAACCCATTCCTGATGCAGGAGCTGAGCCGCCTACCCTCCCAGTAGCCCTTTGTTAATTCAGATAAAGCATCTGATTTTTTTGTCAAGGGGGAGGGGGGCATAAGTCCTTACCTGAGTCATCCGTCAGAATAGAAATGATTCTAGAGCTCTTGCTTCAATCAGGGCCGCTTTTGCTATCCTAGGACCAAATCTAGAATTTGTCTTTTCCAAAACTCTGCAAATGATGCCTTCCATACATCCTACAATTACAATTGGCAAGGGACTTTCAAAGTCACTGTCATCTTATTGACATTCTGGATTCTTAGAAGCCAAAACTTAGCAGACCCTTTCACATTTGGCTAGGTGATTCAGAATGTTCAACAGTGTCTCTCTCTGACCAGAATCTCGAGGGAAGAGGATCGCGCAGGATGTAACCCTCTATCTGAGTCTCCCTCTTTGTGGCACAGAAAAATCAACCAGCCTTTGCCCTCTATGGCCTGTGTCTTCATGATGGGCTGCTTGCATTTGGTGTTTGAATTGACTCAATTTTATTTTTTTATTTTATTTCATTTTATTTTATTTTTTAAGATTGTATTTATTTGAGAGAGAGAGAGAATAGAAAAGAGAGAGAGCACAAGAAAGGGGAGGGTCAGAGGGAGAAGCAGACTCCCCACTGAGCAGGGAGCCCGATGTGGGACTCGATCCCAGGACCCCGGGATCATGACCTGAACTGAAAGCAGTCGCTTATCCAACAGAGCCACCCAGGCGCCCCGACTCAATTTTATTTTAATCTAATACTGATTGAAAGGAAACTACTGGAGACATATCACAATGCTGGTAAACTAACTTTCAAGATGAAAATTGAAATATTATCCTGGTTTCCCTAGAGGGAAGAGCAAAGAAAATGACACATAAATCTGACCAGCCACAGTATAGTAAGAACTAATGTCATCCAAAAGTTGAACTTGACTCTTCCCACAGATTGTCTTTCTTTCTTCATTTTCAAAGAAGCGACAGAAAACACTCTGTCTCAGAAAGGATGGTTTTGGCTGCAAGTATCAGAATCTGTAATAAATTGCCTTTAAAAAAAATAAGGAAATGTATCAAAAGAAGAAGTTTCAGAAGCAGAACAGCTCTGGAATCAATTGCTTCGGTTGGTGAATCTTGTCATGAAGAACCCGATATTTGGGCTCTGACTTCAGCCTCAGGCCAGGGAAAGGTTGTTGCTGGAGTTCCAGACTTGATATCCCGATACAATGACTTCCAGCGGAACAATACAGGCTCTGTTTCCTTTCTTAGAAGAGGAGAAACTCTTCCAAGAACCACTACTCTTACCCTAAAAGACATCCCCTCGAATGCATGGGCCAGGATCATGCCACCTATGCTTGTTTCTAAAGCAACTTTTGGCAAGAGGAATGGGCTCACTATAAAGACAAGGCAAGCAGCCACAAGCGTCATGACGTTGCAACTGCCGTGGAAGGAAACACTGAGACACCACTTAGACACCAGAAAAGGGCAATTGCAGTGGGATGAGGACAACTGGGGAAGCGCTCTGGGTGAAATTCAGCCTGGTTATATACTCCTACTCGTGGTGGGAGGGTCAAGAACCAGGGGTCCACCGTGTAATGATCACATGCCACCAACTACGATGGGCTCCCCCACCACCCTGGCCTGGCCTGCCTCCATTTCTGGAAGAGAGCCAGCGTTCACCTTCCCAGAACTCTCTCTCCCCCCCAGGACAAGTCATCACCCATTCTTCCTTGTACAATATAGATGTATTCTGTCTTTTACACATCAGGCATGTATATATATTTGAAAACAGCTGCTGTGACCCTCTTAAGATGATTCTTCTCCAAGCAGAACATCTCCAGTTTCTAAAAACATCCCTGCTATGCCTATGGTAGAACTTCCTCTTGGCTCCACTGACTGCGACTCAGGCCTAAACTGGCTAACTGCCCTGAGTTGCTAGTCTTTGGCACTTTGAGGTACATTAATTTCATCAAATTAACTCTTTCCCAAGGTTTCTGAGCGAGAACCAGGAGACAAAGAAGAGAGAAAATACGACTAGAGCAGGCTGACATTTTTAAGAGCCTGCAGAGAAGAACGAGCCATTGAAGGCCCATCTTGCCAATGACACCAACCTCCCCCAGATGCGTGATATTTTGGTGTTGCGTGTGAGCTCAAGGGAGGGCAAGCCAGCCTCCGCAAGCTGGGGTGAGCTGAGATAGGTAGTTTCTGGGCAAATGGACTTTGCCAGCAAACACTGGAAAAAGTCCTGGGTAGCAGATAAAATGAAGTCATTTATTCACCAAAGATTTATTGAACATCTACTATGGTCCAGGGACCCCACTAGATGTTGGATATGTAGCTTGGAAAGTGCCCAACAATCAACACCTGTTTGTCTAAGGCTATTAGTCAGCAGGAAGCAGGGGGAGGGAAAGGTGGACAACTCAAAGGAGTGAGGGTGTCCCCACATCCATTTGAAGGATGACACGAAGAATAGAAACAGGCAATATCCACTCCTCCAGGAGTTAAGTTATAGAGAAGGTTCTACGCCTCTTGACTTTGGGTAGAGGATGGCAATGGAAGACATCAGTTCTAAAAGAACAAAGAGGATTGAGAGCCACAAGCAGCAAGACAAGGACCCAGCCGCCATGATTAGGACACAAAGGGGAGACCGAGAGAAGCACCTTTATGCAAATTGGAGTTCAAGGTCACAGCCGAGTGGGTAGCATGACTGACACAGAGCTGATCCCCAAAGTCAGACCACAAAAACCCTCCCAGGCCGAGATCAAGATTGGGCCTGGAGCCAGGGCCTGGGGCGGAACTGAACTTATATGCAAGGGTCACATCGTTCCAGAGGTCAGTAAATCCTCGTCACAGGCCACCACCTTCCCTCTCAACTACTCCTCTTCCTTGACATGCCAATCCTCATTTCTTCAATTTGGGAGCTGTTGTGGCCCATTAGATCAAGCCGAATGGAACAATCTGCTTCCTCGGGGCTGCTTCTAAGTAATACCAAGTTACGCTTGAACAAGACATTTTGCTTCTCAGCATTACAGGAACTACTAACCAAGGAGAGAGAGAATTACTGTGACCTAAAATTTAAGATGCACACATAATGCATAAATTGACTTCAAACCACTCAAATCTAAGCCGAAGTAAGATAGTCGTATCATTTAGCTGAACCTACCTCTAAAAGGCATAAGGGCAATATTCACCCCAAGTATAAGATGTTTGATAACAACATACTTTCTTCTCTTATTACCATATTTTTCTCCCTTGTAAGCATGTCAATAGTTGCAAACTTCAGGCAATTGGTAATTTTCCAGCCCCACAACATTCTAGAGTGCTACATAAATGCTTAATACTCATCAATTTTAATTAACAGCCTTGGCTGATTTGATCATTAGATTCTTGGAATTTCCCATTCAAATACCAGCTCTTCATTTTTAAGATAGAAGGATATGGTTTCCCTTCTAACCAGAGCAAATTGCTCCACGGTATACAAATAAAGTCTCTGCTTCCCAGAACCGATGGCAAATTCACAAAGCTCCATAAAACTCATGCATGACTTGCTGCTGCAGCTGCATAATTAAAAGAAAACTAATATATTGACTAGTTCTCCTCAGAATAGCGTTCATAAGTCACCGCTGCTTGAGAAAAGCTTGTTGCTAAAAGGATTATGGCCAATATCAGTTTTATGATTAAAGAGAAAGCATGGCTGTGGTTTGCCTTGTCCATTCCTCTCCCAGATATCCAAAATGCTCCACTGGCTGATTTTTTATGTAAGTCTTGAACCATCATGACAACCATAAGGAAATAGTTATCCAATGTACAGATTTCCTCCAGAGTTATTGCTTTCTCCTCGTTACACAGGCCCTCGTCTCCCAAACCCAATCCATAGGCGGCTTATTTTTAGCAGTGACTAAAGGACTCCATGCTCTAATTTATGCACACATATAAAATCAATAATTACTTAGTCGACCTTTTCATTCGTCTAAATTTGGCCTGGCGTAATGGAAGCTGCCCACACAGTTCCCATTGAGAATGATAAATAGGAGACAGTAGTGCGTCTCTATCTTCTCTCTAAGGGGCAGATGAAATCAGAGGCAGCTCAGACCTCAGCCAGTCCTTGAACGGAGCCACACAAACTTCTATTGGAGGCAGAGTTCATTCTGATGAGCGTCATGCTACCTCCTAAAGAGGAACCCTAACTTTGACTGTGATCCACTCTGGCCAGATGCGGGACTCATGCCTTAAGTATGTTTGCCCGCCTAGTTAATGAGAGCAGCTCTTGCAATGAATGTCAGTGGATAAGGAGTCCAGTTCCCAGAGTGGGCACAAGGCAAAAGGCTGCTCCAATGAAAAGTCAGCTCCAGGCCCCCCTGGGCAAGGTGTGGAATAAAATGTCCAGAAGTCCAGAGAGACTTCTAGAAACACTTCTCTGTGCCTATCTCCTCCCAATGCCCCCTTGCAATTTTGGAGGTCTTCCTAATATTGTCCAACACTTCTATAAGGCCGATTTCCTACCAAATGAATGGTAGTTGTACCCTTCCTTTGTTTTTAAAGACTGGATTTCTGGCTGATAGAGCGGCCCTTTTCTTTTTCCTGAACTTGCTCAGAACAAGAAAGTAACTTTCTTCATATTAGCATGACTTTGGGCAGAGGTATCAAAGATATTTTTTTTCTTTGCCTTAGGATTACACTCACCAGCAAGCCTAGATTCTAAATTTAATTTCCCTGTTATCAGAGCAGAGTGGACACCTCCATACCTGTGTCTGCAACTCTACGCCATTGTTCTCATTGGGTACACGGGCATCGATGCCACACAGCCTGACCAGACACAACAAAGGCCCCTCCCACCACAAACTACAACCCAGTGAGCCTAGAACTCGCACTGGAGCTTCCGGTCTGTTCTCTGTGTCTACAAGTTGATGACCTCTTCTAGATCCACTGAAGAAATTGAGTTCTATAGAGGCACTGATGAATTGGTGAGGTCCCTCATAATTACGATAATAACAATATTGCTATTTTAATTACCCCTTATCGAACACTTATTATGCACTTAGTACTTGCTAGGCACTTTAAGTTCTTTATATGTATTGATTCCTTGAATCTTTATCACAACACTGGTGAAGGAACAATTCATGTTTCTATTTTGCTGATGCAACTCCTGAGGTACAGAGAGGACAGGTGACCTTGCCCAAGGTCACAGACATAGTAAGTGGTAGAACTGAGCTTTAAACCGAAGCAGTCTCATTCCAGGGTCCAAGTTCATCTACGGAGCTCTCACTCTTTCAGAATTCTGCATGCATTATCTGATTTAAGCCTCATAACAGACTCTGCTCCCTTCCCTGTTTTCGATCCGATACGCTATAGAGCCTATTTATGCTTTCTGCCTGGTAATGTGGGACTTGTTCAGAAGGTTAGAACAAAGGCTCAGCCAGGGGGGCCTACTAAGTACCATACATTCTCTGTCACCACTCCCAGTGTTTATCAACCACTTTTTTGGAAAGTTCACTATTCCTCGGCACGGATGCCTGGCATGGAAAAAGCTCAGAGCGCAGCCAGCAAATGCCGACACAAGGGAGTGGTGGAGAAAAGATCACACAGCCTAGAAGCCAGGAGGGGAGGGAAAAGAAGGCAGAGAAGAGGCTTTGGAACACAAAAGCCCCAGACTCTCAGGGGCTTGGTGGCCAGCTGCTCACATCTTTGCATAAAACATGGGCACAGGGCTGTCAGGGGACACTGTAAGGATGGCTCCCAGGGGCAGCCAGCAAATTGGAGAATGTGCCTTGGTGAAGAGAGGAGTTCAGGAAAAAGGGTAAAAAGAGGCTTTCCTCTTGCTTGTGCCTAAGAAATGCATATTGCGCAGAGCTGAAGGGAAAATCAGAACAATTCCAGTGCTAAGGCGCTGCCTATGTTGCTTTAAATTCTCCGGGCAACATCTAACATCCTCACCAGCACAGAGGGGAATCTAGCCACCTGTCAACCCCAAGACGCACTACCGACTGTTCGGGGAGATATTCTAGACAGGAAGGAGCCTGCCACAATAATTACAGCACATCGTGATGGCCTTAAACAGTACCACACTCGTGCATCATGCAAGGCCCTTTGTCAGCCCCTCTGAAAGCCATCAGCTAGCTGGGCATGCTTTATTGGCCAAAGAAACTGATGTTTGGCTTTGGGTGATTTGTGGAATCTGAATTCTCATTATTCTAAAAGTATTACAGTCCACAATTGAAAACCTCCAAGGAAGGCATGCCAAGTGCCAGAAATGACAGAGAAATCTAGGGACACTAAGATTGTTTAATTACACACACAGGATTTTTAATGGATTCATTCCACTTGAGGACTGTGCAAGTATTTTAAATTTTTAAATTAAAAATAAAACCTTAAATACTTTTATTCAGTGAAAGAAGAAAGCTGAAGAACGTGACAATTATTTACAGTATAATTAAAATAGAACCAAAGAGTAAGAAAAAAAAAAAGTCTGCAAGTTTACGAAACGAACATTCCAGATCAGATGACTAACTGGAGAAGATGGGAAGTAGGTCCTACTCCTCAGGAAAACAAGGCTAAAAGCAAGATGTCCTGTTCCAGTCTTCTTCATTTTTATGCAGAGAGAGGACAAGATATTCCAACCCATGTGACTGGGGAGTTCAAGAAGCTGATTTATGGGGATACATTAAAATAATTAAATATGTATAGCCTGGTTAAGTGATGACTGGCAGGGGATATGATGTGTCTACTAAATTTTGAAGGTGTGAACACTAAGAATACAAGGAACTGTTTACTCCAATTCAGGTGGACAAATTATTAGAAGTAAGGAAATCTAAGGATTGAAATCTGTCTGGAAATGGAGAAATCCTTCCTGATGGAGAGGCCTGGCTAATTTATGATTACTCTCCCACAGGGAAGTGGTAGAGATATATCAGTTGAGACTCTTAAATGAGGCTTGTCAGAATGTTCTCAAGTCACATCAGGGCCTGATGTGACTGGAGGACATGTGCATCAGTGGGTCCAAACCCTCAATGCACACCAGAATGAAGATGGATGCTTCTAGCATCACCTTGGAGATTTGGAATCAGTAAGTTTTGCTAGAGTGCTGGAATCTATTTAAAAAGCTCCTTAGGATTTCAGCAAAGCATAAGTAACAAGTATCACACTTACCTACCCATTGTAATCAACTATAAAACTAGACAATTCAGGCATTTTACAACATACAGAGAATGGGAGAAACAAAAAGGTGAGCTCCACATTCACCTCAGCTTTCTGCCTTGGGGCACTTTTTAAATTAGCAGGGGGAAATGGGGCCCAGTCACAGGTCTTATTGGGAGGAGCATCTTGACCAGTAAGTGAGATAATCCGTGTAAAGCAATAGACACAGTGACTAATATAGACTAAAATTTCATATTGTAATTATTTTTAGAATTCATCTCCAAATTAATGATTTTCCCAAAAAGAACATTGACATCTTACAGATGTCAGAAAAAAAAACTATTATTAAAGAGACAAAAATAATACTTGAATTTTTATAACTGTAGAAATATAATTCATTTTGTTTTCATTGTTATGGTGCCGCTTATTTAGGGTATCTTTTATTTCTAAGTTCAGTTGGAGTCTGCGGTTGCAGAGACAGCTGGAATCTGTGGGGTGCACACCAGAGAGGAGGCAGCAGCACAGAGGACCCCTCCATAGAGAGTTTCCCTTATGTCTTTGGTCAAGCGTTAATGTGCATATTGATGGCATAAGATTCTGTGACACCTAGGAGAGAAAAGCTACTGGTGAGTAGTGGACAGAATGGACATTTTGAAGGTCACAGGAATGGGAGATGTTGAAGTTATGACCAGCCAGAGGAGAAAGAACTCTGAAAACCCCACGCATTCAGTTAAGACTCCAAAAGGCCATACCTAGATAGCAGGATTACTCTAGACATCTCTAACAGGGCCCACAGCCAAGCCTCAACAGGATCAAGCTGCCTGGGAGTACAAAACTAAGCTTTCCTTATAGAAAAGCAAAAAAAAAATACATATTTTTAATAATATCATAGTCACAATGTCTAACACAATAAAAAATTATTAGACATCAAAAGCACAAGAAAATGTGACCAATACCCAAAAGAAGAACAACCAATACAAACAGACCCAGAGATAACACAGATATTTATTGAAATTAACAGAGGATTACTTTAACACAACTATTACAAATATATATAATAGTCTAGTGAAAAAGATGAACATATGAATAAATAGGGATTCTCAGGATAGAAATGGGAACTATTTTAAAAGAACAAAGTGGAAATTCTAGAATTAGCACAGTATCTGAAATTTAAAACTTCAGTGGGTGAGCCTGAGAAGGCATTAGACACTGAAGAAGAGATACTCAGCATACTTAAGACAGGCAAATAGAAACGATCCGAACTGAAATACTGGAAGAAAATGATAGGAAAAAAAATAAACAGAATCTCAATGACCTAATAAACAATGTCAAATAGGCTAACATATGTGTAGAGTGCCAGAATAAAATGAGAGAGAGACTGGGGCATACGGGGGAAACACTGGAACAGAAAACACATATTCCAAGAAATACTAACCAAATATATTCCAAATTTGTTGGAACCTACAGATGCAATAAGTCGTAATAGATTCCAAGCAGGATAAATATGAAGAAAACCCTACATAGGCATAGTATAGTATATTACTGAATACCAAATATAATGAGAAAAGCTTAAAAGTAGTCCAAGGAATAGAAGACACATTACATTCAAGGTAACAATGTTAAGAATGAAAAGTGATTTCTCTTTAGAAATAATGCAAGGCAGAAGGCAAAGAAGTGACACCTTTAAAATGCGAAGAGGAAAGTAGCTATTAATCTAGAGTCCTACATCCAGCTAAAGTAGCCTTCAAAGACATTTCTCGATAAACATAAGCAGACAGAATTCATCAAGAAAAGACCTCCACTACAAAAAATGGTAGAGAAGTTCTTCAGACTGAAGGGAAATGATACCAGAGCTCAGTCTTACATGAAAAAATGAAAAGTGCTAGCAACAATAAATACTTGGATAAGCAAAGGATTTCTTCCTGATTTTTATTTCTTTAGTATACAGTTGATTTTTTAAAAGCAAAAATATTAACAATGTATTTTAGAATTTATAACACACGTAAGAGAAAGTATACGCTAGTAAGGGCAAAAGGATTGTAAAGTTCTTAAATGTGAAATAGTAAAACAGGAATTCGAGGTAGGCTCTGATAAGTTAGGGATACATATTATAATGCAGAACGACCACTTAAAATATAAACGAAAAGGGCACCTGGGTGGCTCAGTTTGTTAAGCGTCTGCCTCCAGCTCACGTCATGATCCCAGGGTCCTGGGACTGAGCCCCGCATCGGGCTCCCTGCTCAGCGGGGAGTCTGCTCCTCCCTCTCCCTCTGCCCCTCCCCCTGCTCATGCTCCTCCCCCCATAAATAAATAAAATCTTAAAAAATAAACCAAAATATAAAGCTAATAAACCAATAGTGGTGATAAAACATAATTTGAGAAAATTATTAATCCCAAAGAATGCAGAAAAGGAGAGAAAAAATAGCAAAGAACGAATGGGACAAATAGGAAACAAATAGCAAGATGGTAAATTTAACCCTAACCACATCAATAGTCACATTATGTCAAAATGGACTAACCACTGCTATCAGAAGGCAGAGATTATCAGACCACGTAAAAAGAGATGAATTTTTTAAATACAAAGACACATATTTGTTAAAGGTAAAAAAAAAAAAAAGGAAGCATAAAGTATGCAAACACTAATCATAAGAAAGCTGGAGAGGCTGTACGGTTATCAAAGTACACTTCAAGACAAAACAGAGATAAAGAACATTTCGTAATAATAACAGGATCAGTTCATCACACACACACACACACACACACACACACACACACACACACAAAGCCTAAACGTGTATGCACCTAATAACAGCTCCAAAATACTTGACACAAAAATTGTCAGAAATAACAAAGAAATAAACAAATCAATAATTATTGCTGGAGATTTTAGCACTCAGTCATTGATCCAAAAAAAGGAGACAAGAAATCAGTACAGACAGAGATATGAATAACACCATAAAACCTGCTCACTTGAATCTAACGATGCCCATTCCTGGACTTACGTTCAATAGCCACTGATTTACTCCATCTCTTTAACTTTTAGCAGAATCATAGCAAATCCATTCCAATCAGACAATTCACTAGTTTGTTTTTTAAATTAGGAGGATAAATCCAGAAAGCCTTCGAAGTATCACATCTGGTATCTAACCAGGACATTCTTTCTTTTTTATAATCTGAAGACATAAGATTCTGTTTAAATCCATTCTCTTCCCTGTGGTTTTATAATAGACTTCTTGAAATGAAGAGCGGATCGCATACCTCAAATGCTCCATTTTACAGAAGATATTCCACTGATTCCTTGTGGCCCAGCTTCATTGCTACATCCCCATTTAAAGATAAGAAGGCAGTGTCTCCAAAGGATAAGTAACCTGAGCAGGATCAAGTTGCTAAGCGGTATTGTGTGGACTCTGACCTACACAGTCTAATTCTAAAGCCCATTAGCCTCATGACAGACTTGATAAACGCTTACTGATTTAGGGTAACAACTTAAGAAAATCAAGATACCGTAAGTTCCAATGATGTGATTGCTTCAATATAGATCATTATGGATGGAGCCAACAGGAAAACCCAGATCTTCTGAACCCTAACACCTTCCACTCCACCACATCGTTTGAGAGAACGGAAATTAAAATGAGGCAATTTGTTTTTAAATATCCTTGATTTCAATCTCATCCCTAGTTTTTCAACCTAATCTCTTACAACGAAAGTTGTGATTGCTTTGAATCAGATAAATTTACTCTGAAGCACAGGAAAATGTGTGGCATCCCAATTTTCCATTTTGACCTCATTGTACCTAAAATCTAACCAGTGACTTGAGATGACCGAGGGAGATAACCTTGCTAAACAGTAACACTCACTGTGGCTTTTCAATGGGAATCAAATACAATTTATGGTAGAATAATCTGATCTGTTTTAACATGTCCCAGGTTTTTTGTTTTCCAATGGCTGCCTTCACCTTGTCAAATCTCCATTTCCAGTCCCCAGGATCCCGGCAAAACCCATAGCTTTCCAGGCATTTTCAATTATTAAATACTCATCCCATTGTGTTTCAACATCGTAATCTCTTCTCCATTTTAATAAACCTTTCCATTTACTTAGGGGCAGCTATCTAGGCTTCAGCCCAAGAGGAGAGAGACATAATCTTCTCAATTCTCTTCTTCCCCAACATTAGAGTTGGAGTTAAAGTTTTCTCTGGGACAACTCAAAATCCTCTTCCTTCTGCATATCTAGCCCTTTCGGTGCGCTAAAGCAGGGAGCAAGAATAGAAAGATGGCAGGTATCGTCTTATACAGCTAGCTGACTTCCGAGGTGGTCTTCCTCTGGCTTGGTCTGGTTTCATCTTCTGTGTAACGCTCCCTGATGTGCAGATGGTGTCCATGATTTTCTTAGAACAGGCCACAATGTACTGAGGACCCGTTCAGAAAGGGAACAGTCACTTCTTTTTTGGCCCCTGTCACTGCTCAGTGCCCTAAAACCCCTCTCTGGGCAAACAGGAGGGGCTAAGTTAGTTGCCTGATTACTGTATGATTCATGTTTCCTTTTTGATCCCACTGGATCTTCACTTGGGGTCTTTAAACCAATGAGGATTTTCTATGCCCTTTAAAGTCTTCAGGGAATTTGCACTTGGAGAACGCCCCCATATCCTTAGTACAGTCTTTTCCTGCAATTTATTCCAGCAAGGTTCTTATTTTTGAGGATTAAAGAGATATCAAAATGAGCATTGGTCATTAGGGTCAGGGGTGCCAACACAGTTTGGGAGAAATAGCAGACTCTTTCAAGAAGTTTCTCATCATGCTTGACTCTCCTTCACTGGGAAGCACCAGGTCAGATTCCGCCAGTATCCAGCCAGTGACTGGGATGACAGTTTCCTTTTGTTACAGGCACATCTAATCCTTGCAAGTGATTCTCCTGGCACTTCCCTCATATGGCTCGGAAGTAGAGAAAGAAAGCATGCCATCCTCCTCCTACCCCTGGGAAGGGAAGAGAAAACCTTTTGCCACAAATGCTGTCCCCCAGTGACCACTTCCATATCCCCTCACTCATCTACCCAGTGATTTTTTTCATATAGATCTGTGGGATGGGGTGATTGTGAAGGTAGCAAAGTATGCATGACCACCTTTTATGAAGGACGCAGTTGTTAGATCCTGCTACAAGCTGAATTCATGCCCCCCAAAATTGGTATGTTGAAGTTCTAACCTCCAGTACCTTAGCATGTGACTGTATTTGGAGATAGGGTCTTTGAAGAGGTAATTAAGATTAAATGAGATAATCAGGGTGGGCTTTAATCCAATGTTACTGGTTTCTTCATTAGAAGAGTGGATTCGAACACAGATATGTACAAAGGTAAGACACAGTGAGAAGATACCCATCTACAAGCCAAGTAGAGAGACCTCAAAAGAAACCAACCTCTCCAACACCTTGAGTCTCAGACTTCAAGCCTCCAGACTGAGAAAACATATTTCTGTTGTTTAAGGCATACAGTCTGTGGTATTTTCTTACGGCAGCCCTACGAAATGAATACAGAACCCTTGAGAAGATGGAGAGAGTTAACGCTGATTTATCCTCAGCTTCAGAGTCTAGTTCTGAGGCCACAAGGAAAGTCCCACTTCAATAATCAAGCATAAGAGATAAAAGTTAGCACACATCAATGCTGGAGAAATACAGGAAGGAAGAGGTAACCAATAGCACAAAAGGGATGGACCAAAGAAGAATGATAAACTAGAAGAAAGACTGGGCTGAGTTTTAGAAGACTATACCAGCGAGACAATGGAAACATGATGGCAAACAAACCACACTCACATAGTGAAACCAATGCACCAGGTGAGACCACAGGTGAGGACCCTGGCTGTGTCAGAATAGGAAAGTCCTGCTAATTCCAGGGCTGATAAATGGGGACAGCTCGAGGAAGTTAAATATGTTAAACCACACAGAGCATCAGAATCACAGAAAGCAGGACAGGCAGAGAACAGTGAACACACAAATGTCATCTAATGAATCCAGGATTCTGGGAATATCAAAGCAACCCCATTTTCTTGGTCATGATATGGTCCTAGTCAAAACAGGATCTATGATTCAAGACAGAAGAGGCAGTCTACCATGTGGCAGGTTGGAGAGACCCCCTTCCCGAGTCTGAAGTTGGTCTGATGAAAAAAAAATCTTCCCTATAAATCTATCTTGACCTGAAAACTTGACTCCAAAGGGGTATGTGAAAAAGAGAATTTTAACTGAGTTTAAGAAATTAGGTAAGTTTGTGGTGATTAGAGTTAGTTGAGCCCGGCCCCTGAAGTCAGACACACCGAAATTCCAATTCTGGCTCTACTTTTTACTTGCTGTGTGCTGTAGGCAAGTCACTTAGTCTATAGGAACCTCAGGGTTCTCATCTGTAAAATGGGGATAACTCACATGCATAACTGTGACTCCAATACAAGACCATGTATGCCTTCTTAAACGGGGACTAATCACCATATATTATTATTCAATCAATATTAGCTCCCTGTCCCCCTTCCATTATCAAGGTGACAGAAACCAGGACTTCTAAGGTCTAGGATGACGGATAACTAGATTTTGAGGCAAAAGGAAGGAAAGGAGGGGCGCCTGGGTGGCACAGCGGTTAAGCGTCTGCCTTCGGCTCAGGGCGTGATCCCGGCGTTCTGGGATCGAGCCCCACGTCAGGCTCCTCCGCTATAAGCCTGCTTCTTCCTCTCCCACTCCCCCTGCTTGTGTTCCCTCTCTCGCTGGCTGTCTCTATCTCTGTCGAATAAATAAATAAAATCTTTAAAAAAAAAAAAAAAAGGAAGGAAAGGAACCCAGAGAAATGGAGAACTGGCAGGAGAAGGTGATTGGGGGTCACAGAGGGGGATGCCAAAATAGATATTGCCCGTGTTGTCTGTTTCATGATCTCATTTAGGAAAAGACCAGTTTGAGGAAGCCTGTTTCTTCTCCAGTCGTGGGGTAAACACTGCTACCAGGTTTGGGAGCCTAAGTAATGATCCAAGGACGGACCTGAGAAGATAAAACTGTTTCTGCTGGTCAGATGCCTAGACAGGCATTCCCTCCTGCTCAGTATGCCATGGGCAGACCACTTCCAAATGTGCACCTTGCACTGAAGTGTATGACCCTCCCAGATAAAGAAAAGCGGGTTCTCCAGTCAGTCACAGAGAATGGCTGCCCTCGTCAGCTAGAAACCCCTTCAAGTCCATTTGTCTTGACCTTGATCAAAGTTTCCCTGCTGTGGATTGGGATATTGTGGGACAGCGTTTGATAGAAAGAATTTACTCTACAGAGGAAAATTCTAAGAGAGTCACCCAGAGGACAGTGATTATAAAGTACTCATGTGACAGAGCCAGCAATCCGTGCACCCAGATGTCAAAAGCTCGTTAATTAAGATTAAGACATATTTGCTTTAGCAAGTCCAGTCAATCCAATTGCAGTATGGTTCTTTTCCTATTGTTCATGTCTACAGAAATTTCTTTGTCTCTGTAGAGCAGCCACAGTGGCAGAAATAACCAGAGTTTCACAACAGCATTTCTCAAGCAATAATGAAGAATAGCTCATTTATTTGAAAAAAGGAAGGGGAAATTTTTAGGAAGGATTTCAACGGTCTAGCCTTCCAGCGATCATTTTTAAACAGAAAGCACATGCCACAACTTCCAATGGTGAAAAAGGAAAGCGAACGGTCTCAATTGACCATAGACACGATGGCAAAGAACGGGAGCTCAGGGCTGAGTCTCATTCACACTTTACCAGCTCCCTTGGGTAATATGCTCCGTCCTGACTCAGAAGGAAAAGTTTCCCCACCAAGTCAGTCATAAATGCTGCTGCTGACATTTCTATTTCTCTGTTTGCTTGACGATGGTAGTAAGACCCAAAAAACACGGCTAGTACAATTTGCAAATTAAGATGATTTTTCGGCAGCCATAAACTTCGAGCTGAAGAGGCTATTCAAACAGCTGTGGCAAAGGAGGCAGTAACTGTTTTATCTTTTTCCATAAAACTCTAATGCGTTGGAGGGAAAATAAAGAAAGCCCAGGTATAAACACCGCTATTGTAAGTTCAGTACACAACCTCTGTGATCCGTCTACAACCAAGCTGAAGCTGTTGAGTAAGGCAATGATCAAGTTCTAAACAGAACTCATGAGAGGAACCCAAACGATCTGAGAAAAAGAGTTTTTTAATGGGATATATTAGCAAGACCCTCCTTGGGAATTATAGTGACATACATAGAAGAGCTTTGCAAAGGCAAATTACACTATGTTGGGCATTATTCTACCTCAATTGAAAGGTAAAAGGCAAAAAACCAAAGGTCATCAGCCCAAGAGTGTATTAATTTATATCTAATGTAGGGTTTTTTCCACACATGAAGAAGTCCAAAGGGGAAAAAATTATAGCTCCCACAAGAAACTTTCGGCAATAATCTTACATAATTTACAACATAAAAGGACATCTCCGTGTCCAGGAATTGTGGCTCATCAGCATTGTAAAAATGGATCCGCGTGACTCATTTGACGCAAAAGTCATAGTAAAATCTTCAGGCAGCTGGCTGCTCCGCACAGCCCATTCCTCCCATTGCCCGTCACACTCACAACAGGTGATACTTACGGACGCTCTAGCGGAAAGACAAATACGTGACCTTTGGGGAAAGAGGGCAAACTCAAAGGACAAGCCCAATTCTTCAGAACCCAAGGAAGCGTCGCTCTGTTGCCCGATGAGGCCCGTGCCAGCTGGATCGTCTATCTAGCCTAGCACAGGCTCGGGGAAGCCCTGAACGATTTCATTATCTCCTGCCTTCCAAAGGGAGAAGGAGCCTGCTTTCCTATTTCATGATAATTGGATGAAGAAATGTGGGTGGGAGCACAATTCATTTCAGAGTTTGATGAATTATTTACCAATTAAGGAGAAGAGCAGAGGAAGGGGAGGGCTACATAACTTTGATATGAATGTTCCTTTTATGATATTATTTATACACATGAAATTGTTGCTTTTATTAACTAAGAGGTTAATCACTTGAATGGGATGCTTTGCATTCTTTACAAACCCGTACACAGGCAAATTGGCTAATTTTATGTTAGGAAAATAACCTGGCAATTTTTCTAGTACTTATCTGTGTGGTGCAGTTTAATAACATTTTATAATACGAAAAATGAGTAAACCGGCTGGGCTGCCGGTGTTGCAAAGCCACTCTGTCTTAGTGGTAAGAGAAAGCAAAGAGTTCTTGTGATTCTGGTAGAGAACGGACTCCAAGAAAATTACCTTTTGCTGCTTATCCAGTGGCATGGCAACAAGAAAGTGTATGTTACACAGAACCAAAGCACCAACTGCAGGGTCAGAAGGTGTGGTCAGAGACTCGGTCCCTGCCACTCGCTATCCATGTACTCTGGGCAAGTCACATGCTTTCCGGGTCTTGTCCTCATTTGTGACATAAGGATAATCCACTCATTCATCTAAATATATTTCGAGAGCATTACACAGGGTACTGGGATTGTAGTGATGAGCGAGACTGACAAGATTCTTGTCTTCTTGAAGCTTTCATTCTAGTGGGGAGAACACTACACATGTAAAAAAAACCAAACTAAACATTTGAAGTTGTGATAAGTGCTGTTAAAGAAATATATAGGGATGATATCGTAATCCCGATGTAACTGGACTGATGGCAACTACACCTGCAGGGAACAGAGCATGGGGTATAAACTTGTCCAATCACGAAGTCGTACCCCTGAAACTAACGTAACACTGTGTGTCAACTGTACTTGAATAAAAAGAAAAAGGAAAAGAAATATATAGGGATTATTGGAAGATAACAAAGATACCTATTCTTGATAGGAGATCCTGAGAACTCTTTAAAGAATTAAGAGAAGACCTAAGCAATGGGGAGGAATATACAATTTATAGAGCTAACAGAACAGTATTCGAGGCAAAGGGAATAGCAAAGGCAAAGGCCTTGGCGCCTGAACAATTTGGTTTGTTCTGGATCAACTGAGAGATGGTCAGTGTATGTGTGCACCATAGATGTAAGAAATAAGGCAGAAATAAGAGAAGCCAGAACACATAGGACTTTGTAAACCATGGTAAGGAATTTGGATATCTAGTCTAAGTTTAATGGGAACTCATTGAAGGGGATTCACATGATCTTGTATCTTTCTTTTATTATTTTTTTTAAGATTTTATTTATTCATTCGACAGAGATAGAGACAGCCAGAGAGAGAGGGAACACAAGCAGGGGAGTGGGAGAGGAAGAAGCAGGCTCATAGCAGAAGAGCCTGACATGGGGCTCGATCCCAGAATGCTGGGATCACGCCCTGAGCCGAAGGCAGACGCTTAACTGCTGTGCCACCCAGGCGCCCCTTTGTATCTTTCTTTTAAAGATCCACCTACTCTGTGCAGAATCAGATGAAAGGACACAAAAGATACAGCACAGGAAAGCAGACGGAGGAATTGTAATAGCATTGTATGATGACAGATGGCAGCTGCACTTTGGTGAGCACAACATCGTGTCGGATCGCTCTGTTGTACACCTCAAACTAATGTAACGTACTTCAACTATACTTCAATTCAAAAAAAACACAATAGAGAAGGAGGGATATCGTGTATGGGGCCATTGCAGTAATTCAGATGCTAGGTGTCGATGGCCTTCACTAGAATATTGGCCACAAATATGGAGACAAGTGGGCAGAGACAGAGCTGTGCTCTGCAGAGTCATCTGGGCCTCCTGACGGGAAGATTACGTCCCATCACGCTTCCTATAAAATAAAGGGAGAAGCTTATAAGGGCAGTGACTTTAGTAACTGAGAACATGCTAGTGCTAAATGCTAATACAAGACTGGAGACGTCCAGGTTTGGCAAACATTTGTGAGTTCAGTTGCACACAGTTTTGAGGCATCTTTTGAGACATCCAAGGGGATATGTCAGGTAGGGTCATTAGATATGTATGTGCAAGGTCTCCTGGCTGGCTCAGCCGGTTAAATGTCAGCCTTAGACGCAGATCCTGATTCCAGGGTCTTGGAATCGAGTCCCACCTCAGGCTCTCTGCTCACCAGGGAGTCTGCTTCTCCCTCTACCCCTCCCCCCTGCTCGCTTTCTCACTCTCTCTCAAAAAAATAAATAAAATCTTAAAAAATAAAAAAGGTATGTTTGTGCGAGCTCAGGAAAGAACCATGGGCTGGGAATATAAATTCGAGAGTCATCAGATTAGCGATGGTATTTGAAAGCTGATAATAATATCTTCCTTACGAATCTCACAAGTTTTTTAATTATCTTGCAAGCTGCCTGTCTCACTTAAGCTAAGTAACGCTACTACATAACAAAAACGTGAACATATCAGCAGCTAAAAACAAGAAAGGTGGATTTCTCGCTTACGTTACAGGCTCGTAGTAGGCAGTCTGGGGCTTGACTCTGTGTACTTTGGTATCACCACTAGGACTCAGGCTGGCAGAGCCACCAAATCTAGAGAATTGTTGGTCCTGGTAGCAGAGGGCATATTGAACCCTGAAGGGCCTCACACTGACATTAATGTTCCAGCAAAGAAGTAACAGTTACTTGTGCTTTCAACTCTTCGGCCAGAACTGGTCACATGACCCCATCCACCACACAGGAGCCAGGAACTACAATCCTATCCTGTACCTGGAATGGGCAGAGTGGAACATTTGGTAAATAGCACCAATAACCACCACACTAAGGAAATTCCATCCCCCTTGGGGATAGAAGGTGCCAATGAGAGCGGGTGGTTCTCAGCTCTTCTAACTTCTGGGTCCCACTTTGTGTTTTCTGAAGCACTTTGCTCGTGTGATATAAAATAATAAATAAGGAAATAACGTATGGAAAGTAAATGATAAGTCTTAGGAAAAAAATTATTTTTAAAGGTAAGTTCAAGAGCTCTACACTGAAATGTGATGGGGGAACTGTTGACACACAACACAAATCATTAAGTATTTAGTAACCATTGGTTATCCGGGCCTTGGCTTGACATCCTCGTTTTGGAGACAGCTGTACTTGCTTGTATTGATTGAGGTGGTATGCACTAACAAAAGCTGAAGCCTTCAGATTTAATGAAGGCAAAAAGCCATCCATGAGCAGAAAGCGGCTATCGAGCTGATTACAGTAGACAAGCCCAAAGTTTGATTAATTCCATGGAGAATTGACCCCAAGAAGAAACTCACTATAGTTTATATGAGTCAACTCAATCAGGATCAGGGAAATCTGGTAAATTCCCATTGGCTGTAGATGGAGTAAGTCCAATAGGTAGGCAATTAGACCACAGATAATTACTAGGTCAGGTTACCCCGAGTGCCTCCCTAGTAGCAAGGTAAATGTTTAAGGAGGCCTACTTACTTCCTCGGGTCGTTTGGATATTCTGGACACCTTCTCCTCTCCAAATCCCTTTTTACCTTGCCAGGTAAGGCTCTGAAAAGGCTGGTGCTCTCAGAGTCTATTCTGTTCTGAGTCAGATGCTATGCAAAAGCCACAGTCCTTGCTCTGTTTAACATTGCAGACCACATTCTCTTTTCAATTACATGTATTTAATTAGTTTGCTTACTGATCTTTTGTAAATAATCTAAGTTTTAACTTGAGGCTGCAGGTAGCATAGAGGCAGGTGAGTTGTAGGTCCTAGAAAAGTAAGGGGGCTGGGAGGGCAGGTGGGTAACGCTGTTCCAGGGGCAAAGTACACTAGAGAAGTAAGGACTGTTGACTGCTCAGCACATAGAGCCTGGCTCTGGGTCATACTGGTCTATAGCGAAAAGACAGAGGCCATACGTGGCGGTGGGAGTGAGGGAAAGCAAGAGGCTCTGACTCACAGCGATGAGAGTGGCATGAGAAAGGGGAGGTTGGAGAGGTGGGATGGGGCTGAGGGTAGAAGACTTTGATTGCTACCATAAAGCCTTGAGACTCCCTTCTTTGAGCAAAGGGAAGTCATTAAAGATATTTCTGACTAAAGGGGGACTTGATACAAGTGGGGTTTTTTTAAGAATGCAGGGAGAGGATTGGGTTGGGTGGTAGAAGAGAATGAGATCTTCCTTGGACTGAAAGAAAGACCAACCATGGGAAGGACATCTGGTATGAGGCTATTGAAATGACCCACGTAATCATCCTCTCACGCGGTTTCTAGCCACAGTCCCCCAAATCACCAGCAACAGAGGACCTTCATCCACACACGATATCCTTCATTTTCTCCATAGATAAAGTTTCTTTTTCTGAGCCCTAAGAAGTTGAAATGGGCATAATGAGTCACTTCCTCCACACTTTTCTCCTCTGTTACAGACACGTCTCTCTAGAACCAAAGGACTAGGAAACCAATCTTATATTTTTGTTATTGTTACCTGATTCTGTTCAACTCTGCCCAAGAAGAATAACTGTTTCTTGGATTTATGCGTGGAGCCCCCATAAAATACCAGGCACTGTGCACAGAGCATACAAAGAAAATCCCTGAATCATTGCCTACAGATGCTCAGAGGTAACTGTGGGGACAATAAGCAAACTGTACCACCAAAGATAACAAGCAGGGCTATGCAATGCGGGCTGCCTGGTCCCTTCCTCTGTCTAACGCACAGAACTTCATGAAGTAAGGTGGCCACACCAGGAGAAAATCACGTTCCACACCAAGTCCAGGAGAAAGAAAAGAGGAAAAACTACAAAATATTCCTGGGCTTGTAGAGATATTGGTCTTTAAGAAAAAAGGAAGCTGCTGAGTTCGAAAGGTCTTGGGGGGAAAAGAGGTGAAGACTGACATGTGATATCAGGCAGAGGCTTTCTGGGTTACGAGAAGCAAAGCAAAGACATATTTCATCAACCTTTGCCTTCTGCCAAGCTCTTCACCTGTCTTATCTCGTTTAACCCTCTGCAAGATACCATGAAATACGTCCTATTATTATCCCCTTTTGCAGATGAAGAAACTGTTGTTCATCCGAGGACACATAGCTAATAACCAGTTGGTTAGGAATTTCAACCCAGTTGAGCCCTAATGCCTATGGGCATCAACGCCACACTTATACTGTCTCCACAGTATTTAGTCTCTGAAGTCTAGATGCAGTGATCCATCTCTCCTTCAGAGTAACTGCCTCTGAATCACGTTTCCACGTACTTCATGAATATCTATGACATAGACATTCTGTAAGTACTTTATTTTGAAGTGTCTACACGAATTTCACTCTCTTCTACCACCCAATCCACTCCTCTTCTTGCTTCCTTTAGCTCATAAAGGTAACATCTTTCTCCCAGTTAATCAATTGTCCTTGACTGGGGTGATATCTCCCCAGCATAACCGGTCATTAAATCTTTTTTGGCCTCGTTTTGAGATATTTCATATGACTCTGAAGTCTTTTCCTAGCTGCCCTTTCTGTCCGCATTCTCTCCCTGCTGCCATCCGCTGTCCAGCTGTCTCATCCTGCCAGTGGGGCTAGTTTTCTTCAACACCCATGCTGGGAATTCTCAGTGATAAGTCAGGTAAGCCACAGACTCCAGAATCAGATGGCCAGGGTTCAAATCCACTTTTCTTCACTTAACAGCTATATGACTTGGGCAGTTACCGAAATTCTTTTAGTTTCAGTTTTTTAAATCTATTAAGTTAGGATAATAAGAATACCTATCTTGTAAGGCCATTGGAAAAATTAAGTGAGACACCTCAGCTTTGGTCACAGAGTAAGGACCCTGTGAAATGTTGTCAAGATCATTTATGTTAATGATGCTGTCCCTTCCCTGTTCAAAATCTTCTGTTGACCCCACCTTGCTTACAAAATGAAGTCTGAGGAACTTCTCGGTGTGGTATTCTAATCCCACCAGAAAATTGTCTTAACCTGCCTTTCGGGACTCCTTTCCTTTCACCCAAGCTCTCTTCTGCAGCTTGCCGTAAGCATGGAGTCTACTCACAACTTGCCAGCGCTCCCCCATTCTACCATTCCCCCTTCTACACCTTTGCTCAAGGTGCCTGAACAGCCTATGCTTACAGTGATCGATCAAAACCCGTCGCCACTTCTCGGAACACTTCTCTGTGAGGTGTTCACACATATCCTTTTCCCAGATGCCTCCAGCGATCTCTCCTAGTGTTCATCTCACCTGAGCTTATCCGTCCAGATTTCAGGTCACCTTACTAATGGCCCTTTCTCCCCTGTGATGATGTCACAGGTTTTGTACTATACTGTCTTTAGGGGAAGCACACATTCAGCTTCTGTCCATCCTCCACTCTTGTCTGGGAACATCTCACTCAATGGCCAGGAGCACCCCCACGACTACAGTTTCTTCCATGAACAGGAGCACTGAGAATGACTCTTGAAATCCTCCCTCATGCCAACCACGTCAGATACGTGATCAACCCTGACCCACACTTTAGAGGATGGCACAGCTGGTGGAAGCAAAAGATGGCAATGACCTCCACCAGCCCTAATCAAAATGAGGGTACCTTATAGAGATTGATTTCCCCCCATTCACACAGCCAGTTCTTAAGAAAAGAGATTAATATATAGCAGTGTCTGTACAGTACAGTACAGACAGTACAACCCTGTCTGTACACCCAAGTCAGTTGGGGAGCTATATTAGTTTCCTGGGGCTACCCTAACACATACCTATAAACTCTGTGGCTTCAAGCAACAGAAATGTATGGTCTCACGATGCTGCAGCCTAGAAGTCTGAAATTCAGGTATTGGCAAGGCCACATTCCCTCTGAAACCTGTAGGAGGGAATCGTTGTTTGCCTATTCCGCCTTTTGATGGTTTGCTGCAAATCTTTGGCATTCTTTGGCTTGTAAGTACATGGCTTCAAGCTCATGACATTCTCTCTGTGTGTCTCTGTCTTCAGTGGCCCATCTTCTCGTCTTTTTTTTAAGATTTTATTTATATTTATTTATTTATTTATTTATTTATTTATTTATTTATTTATTTATTTTAAAGAGAGAGAGAGAAAGCGTGCACATGTGAGGGGAAGGGGGGCAAAGGAGCAGAGAGGGAGGGAGAGGAAAAAGGAAAGAACTCCAAGGAGACTCCGCACTGAGCACTGAGCCCGGCAGGGTTTGATCTCATGACCCAGCCAAAACCAAGAGTCTGACATTTAGCTGACTGAGTCACCCATGCACCCCCAGACCATCTTCTTAGAAGGACACCAGTCCTACTGGAATAAGAGCACACCTTACTACAGTATGACCTCACTTTAACTGAAGTGACTAGATACCAACATGACCCTATTTCCAAATAAGATCACATTCTAAGGTAGCAGGGGGTAGGGCCTCAATATATTTGTTTTGGAAGACACAATTCAACTCATAAAGAGAAATAGAAGAATTTTTCAAATACTGTCAGTAATGGCCCATCCCCAGAGTCTGTAATCTAATTGATCTGGGATATAGTCTGGGATTCTGAATTTTTAAAAAGTCCTCAAGCAATTCTAAAGTGCAAACTAGTTTAAAATCCAAGTGTCATGGGTTAAGATCAAGGGGCTTTGGAGTCAGGCTATCTGGGGTTGATCTATGCCTATACCACTTATAAGCTGAGTAGCTTTCAGAAATTTGCATAACCTCTCTGTGCTTCAGTTTCTCCAGCTGAAAGTGGGGATAATCATAGAACCTGCCCCAGAGGGAGATTATAAGGATTAAATCAGGTTATCAAAAAAGGCATTTAGAATTATGCCCAAACCTTATTATCCTCATTATTATTATAGTTCAAATACGTTCGCATCCTAAGTTTTAAAGCCTGAATTGTAATGTTCAATGAAGAGTACTTAGGCTCTATTCTAGAGATGAAAAAAAGGGAGCGGCATAGATGTTCAATAGTTTACTCAAAAGTCAGTGGGGAAATCTAGAAAGAAATTTACATCTCCTGTGTACGGATCACAGTCCAGCACTTCAGGAAACCAGTGGCTTTTAATCTTGGTCTCAGGGGCCAACGTGTTGGGGTGAGGGGCTGTGAGGGAATGGAGCAGTACAGCTCATTTTTATCTGCTTCACATGTTAATTCCCCACAGGATTTTGTTTGAAAAGAATAGGGAGTGAGGGTTTCCATGGTTTAAAAAAATTTGGAAATCCCTGTGTCCAATTATGTTACCATAAGCCTCCTAACCGGCAGAGATTTACCCTAGCTTCTGCTCCCTCCCTTTTCCTCCTGGAGCAGAAAACCCCAAGAGAGTTTCAGGTGGTGAAGCCACTACAAGAAGGAAGATGAGGGTATGTCTCCATGTCTGGTAAGAAGAGATATGCAAAGTGACCTCGCTGTAGCATTTCATAATGTCTGCTCTCTGCTGGTTATTAAAATTTGTGTGAGGGAGGCAGAGAATTAAGACCTCCCAAGGCCCCAATCAGAGTCGTCTCCACTGAGAAATGCAGGGTGAAATGGACGGGGCACTCTCTTACCCTTATGCTTCTAATCACTGGGAAGCTCAGGAAATTGGAAAGGCCCCAGAAACAACATGACATATCAAATACCAGAGCCTGGGCGATCCATCACCATCTTCATCACTGTGGTCATTACCATTCACTTCCACTCTGTGGACAGCCCGTAAATCAGCCTGTGGAGCTCTTTGGGATCGCTGAGTGAAAGGCACTGAATAAATGTCAGCTGGGATCATTAGAGATACCTTTCACTTTAGACAGACAAATGTTAGTGAGTCCATGTTCAAGGAAGCACCAATCGGGACCCTGGATATTTCCAGGGGCCCCAAGATGCTAATAATGATTCACATAGAAAATTAAGATAGAAAAGGAGAGGGCTTTCTCATCTCACAATATTAAAAATACTCCACAAGCATAAAAACTCATTTACTATGCTTGGCTTGTGCAGGGACATATTTCTGGCCCCATGTGCTTTCTCCAAGATCTGAAAACAGGCAGAGAACCAAATAATTTTTGATTCTGCAAATACATCAGGGCAAACCTTTGGAACCCCCGCTGAAGACACTAGTTCCAAGTCAAAGATGTTTATAGGAAGGATATGTCCATTCTGACCCCCCTGAGCCCTCTCTATCTTTTCCCTGAATTTTCTCTTCATAGGCGATGGCTGTCTACAGTGTGCCCACTCTTTAAAAACAGGCTGGATCTCCTGCAAAAGCTCTGGAAACTCAGACTGGGTTTAGAGATGAAGACTGCTCTCATGGAAGGGTTTTCCAACACTTCCCAGCTTTGGGACATCGTGTTTTCCAGACCCAAATCAATTCATCTCTCTTGCTCAGAAAGTGAAAGCTACATCTCCTGGCATATTCCCTTGTGTGTTTCGCATCTCTGGTGGTTTTCCACTGAATTGAGTACCCAGCCCAGACTCCCATGCACACGGAGGAGAGCAGTCAGCCTTTTTAGTAGGTTTTCTATTGTTCATTGTTCGCCAAGTACTGAAAGCATTCTCAGTACAGTATTGGATAGATCTTCAAGGTCCCCTGAGGCAGAAAGTCCAAAATAAAGAGACAGAAGTAAGTGACTCATACAGAAAACTGCTCTGCTGGGAAGAAGAGCCAAGTTGTTCATGGTCTGTATGTGAGCCAGGTGGGTGGGAGTATGTTTATGTTAGAACTTCCAAAGACCAACTTCCAATGAGGCTCTCTAGGGACATGAGGCTCTAGTCAACTCAGTCTTTGGGGAGAATCTTCTTCCTGCAAAATAGGAGGCAAGGCCACAGGAGGATTCTGGAATTCCCCGTTTAACAACTACATGGATTATATTTGTCACTGGAACACAAACACCTTTTCTCAGAGCTATATTTATTTAATGCTTATAAATGGGGTGGAATTAATAAGCCCAGAATGGAGGAGTCCAGAATTCCAGGGGGAAAAAAAAGAGCATATTGGGTTCATTTCTGCTCTTCAGGGCTCCTCTTCAGCAGGGATTGGGCTTTCTGCTTTCAGATCCTTTCTGCCTTCTAAACTGCATTCTGAGAGTTCCCATACAGCTGCCATGTAGAACTGACTGGAATCTAAGCATCAGTGATACAGGTGTTTATCCATTGAAACTGGGCTGGGAAACCCTAATGAATTACTGAAAAGTGTAGGTAATTCCATGACATTACTATTTGCTCTTGAAATGAGCATACTGCAGGCCAACCTCTTAGTGAGAGAGAGGATTGGGTCCTTCTCTTCTTATTTTTCTTCACCGTCACTCATATTATCTATTTGCTGTTAATAATCCAGAACATGTTGGAGTACGGGCCGGAAAGAAAGGATAAGAAAGCCATTCCCTTACTTGAACTAGTACTGCCCTAAGACGGTGTCTCAGTCATTTTAGGCTGCTATAACATTATTGTAGATGGAGTGGTTTAAAAAACAGAAATGTATTTCTCATAGTTCTGGAGGCTAGGAAGTCAAGGTACCAGCAAATCCAGTGTCTGATGGGAACTTTCTACCTGGTCTGCAAATGGCCATCTTCACATGGCAGAGAGCAGAGAACAGGAGCAAGCACTCACGTCTCTTCTTATGAGAGCGCTAATCCCATCCTTGAAGGCTCCATCCTCATGTCCAATTACCTGCCAAAGCCCCTACCTCCAAATACCATTGCTGCGGGGATTAAGATCACAACACATGAATTTTGGGAGGACATAAGCATTCAGTCCATAGCAGACGGCTTCTTGCTCTTTGGGGCTGTGGAAGTCCCAGTGTACCTTCCAAGTATACTTCAGCCATGAAAGATCAAAATGTTGGATAGAAGGAAAATACAGAGACGAGCATTACACCAGTTGCTACTTGCGCCTCTCCAGGCATTTGCCAATTTTCTTTATGGAATATAGGTGCTGAACAAAGAGCGCCAGCTAAGAGTTTATAACAGTCTCACTGACGGGGGAGTTGAAAATTGGTGTACAGGGCTGCCAAGGCTGCTAGAACTTGAGAAGTCATTTTCTGAGAGAACATCAAACTGCAGAAATGTAAACTGGATAGTATATGTGCAATTTTTCCTTGAGGTATTTTTCAACTCCTAAGCTGCACATGTGTGAGGCAAATTGCCAAGAAAACCAAGCAGGAAACAGCTGCTACGATGCTAAAAATCTAAGCAGATATTTCAGTAGTCTCCTGGTCCTTGGAAGGCAAAAACTGAAGTTCATACATAGCCTGCCAAGAAAGGGAATCTCTAATAATCATACCAGACTTATCCTTGAGATCCTTGAAGAGGTAGGCTCCAGAAATAAAGAAAGCTGAGATAGAACAGATCTCATGAGCCCTCACAATGAGTCTGGACCCAAGTCCAGGGGATCAAGGTGATCTCCCTGTGGTCTATTTACCTGTCAAAAGAAAATTAAGTCCTCTCTAAAGGAAGATGTTATCTACAGTACCTATAATTTTTCATACATAATTCTTGGCATTAGATCAAATTTACAAAGTAAGCCACAATATAGGATCATAGGACCAAAAACCAAGAGGAGGAAGAAAAAAAAATCAGGCTTTAGAAACAAGTTCAAAAGTAAATATTTGAATTATTGGACCTGGAGTTTTAAATAACTATAAATAACATAATCAAAATAGGAAAAAAAGATGGAGATTTTTATTAGAGTACTAGGAATCTATTTTTTTAAAAAAAAACCAATCAGAAAATATAGAGCCCAGTATTACAACACTGAAATTAAAAAAAATTCAATAAATGGGAGTAGTAACAGATTAGACATAGCAGCGGTGAGGATAAGTGAACTAGAAGATAGATCAGAAGAAAATATTAGAATTTATATTTTTTCAGAGAAACAAAGAATTAAAAACACAGGAAAAGAGCTTACAAGACAAATGGGTTATGCCAAAAAGGACTTTTATCAGTGTAATTGGAATCTGAAAAGGAAAGGAGAGAGATAATGGAACAAAAGAGATACACTTCTTTCTTTTTGTTTGGCTTTCCAAAACAAACAAAAAGAATAACAACACACTGAAGAAACACTACAAATTTCCATCAGGATAAATACAGATAAAACTATATCCATGAAACTGCTTAAAACCAAAGGTAAAAAAAAAAAAAGAGTATCTGATAAACATAGAAAATACATACATGATTTTTTAGGGCAGCAGCAATAGAATTATGATGGACTTTTCAACACAAACTATGATGCAAAAAGACAATAGAATAATGGTTTTAAAATGCTTAAAGAAAATTATTGCCAACCTAGAATCACATACACAAGAAAAATAGTTTTCAAAAACTTAAGGCTAAATAGTGGCATTTTCAAACAAACACAATGACACTGTAACAAGCAGGGGCAAACTTTTAAAAAATAAACATAAATTTTAAAAAACTAAGGCAGAAAGAGAGTGATCCCAGATGGAAACATGTTACTGCAAGAAGGAACAAAGAGAACCAGAAAGTCTAAGTATTCAGTAATTCCAAATGAATTTTGTCTCTTTGTAACAATAGTAATAATGTCTTTTATAATTTAAAATATCTGTAAAGTCAAAATACATAATAACAATACCACAAAAGTAAGTAATGGATAAATGGAATTAAGGTATTATAAGACCTTGTCCATAAAGTTAAACTTACTGTCTCAAGTTAGACGGTCATCAGTCTAGAATGAATATTGGAGTTATAAATAAAAAATAAATAAGATTGTATAATTTCATGTGAATGGTGGAAGTGAAGTAATTTTGACAGTTTATGTGATTGAAGCAAAAGAAGGCCATGGTGGGGGGGAGGTGGAGGGAAACAGGCTAAGAAAAACCAGAAAGCAAATAATAAGGTGATACGTTTAAATGTCTGTAAGTACACTGACTAGAAAGAGAACAAACACTCTAATTAAAAACAAATATGATTACACTGGATAAAGCAAATAAGATGTTATTGTACATGCATGTAAGAGACAGATGCATACCTTACAAGTTGAAAGTAAAGGGCTGGAAAATATATACCGTGTACTACCTAGCCAAGACATGTCTGCTGCAGCTATCATAATATCAGACAAAATAAACTCTAAGGCAAGAAGTATTACTATAGATAAAGAGAGATTCCATAATGATAAAAGTGTCAATCTAAAGAATATACAAGAATTCTAAAATTGTATGCAGCAAATTATATGGCCTCAAAATATTTAAAGCAAAAGCTGACTGAAGTGGAGAAATAGATAAATCCATATACTTGTAAGTTTATAATCTTTCTAGCAATTAATAGAATAGGCAGACCAAGAAAATTATTAAATATATTACAGGTGATTAGAATAACATAATTAATAAACTTAACCTATTTGCCATAATAAAGCACTGCGTCCAACAACTTCAGCATACACATCATTTTTAGGTGCACTTAGCAACCACAATAGGCCATATGCATGGCCATAAAGCAAATTTCCAACAAATTTCAAAGTAATTTAAATTACACAGTATATATTCTCTGACCTCAATGAATTTAAACTAGAAATCTACAAATGCTTGCAAATCAAGAAAACAGTTCTAAATAATCCATGGACAAATTTTATATCTATGTATGCATATATATGTATATATATAATTATATACATTATAAAATTATAAAATTTTATATACATATAAAATACACACACATATCACAATAGAAATTAGCAAATATTTTTAATTCAATGATAAAAACATAACATGAAACTTGCTTGATGAAAGGAAAAGAGTGCTCACATGAAATGTGTAGCCCTAAATGCATAAACTGGAAAGGGAAAAAATGCTTAAAATATATAATGCAAGCGTCTATATCAAGAAGTTAGTAAGAGAACTGCAAATCAAGCCAAAAGAAAGCAGAAGGTACGTGGGAGATAAAGATGAATGCAGAAAACACTGAAATAGAAAACAAACATACATTAGAGAAAATCACTGAGGCAACAAAATACGTCTTCAAAAATATTAATAAAATTAATAAATGTTTAGCAAGACTAATCCAGAAAAAAGAAAATAAAAATCACATTGCCAATATTAAAAAAATTAACGGTCTATCACTATAGATCCTATATACATTTAAGACAATAGTAAGAGGTTACTATAAACAAAGTTGACTTTAAATTTGAAAATTGAGATGAAATGGACAAATTCCATGAAAAACACAACTTATCAAAACTGAAAGAAGAATGAGAAAATCTAAATAGTCCTACATTTGCCTACAAAACTGAATCTAATTGTACCAGCTATCTCCCAGCTCCAAATCTGCCCATAATTACTTTGTGATATTGGAATATTTCTCCTCTGCAGGCAGGCAACAATGTTAAGCTTTGCCAGTAGAGGGTTCCGGGCGTTTGGAGGGGGCAGCTCCCTTTCCTCCTGGTTCCAGTGTGCTCGTCCCCATTTGTTCTTTTGTGCATGTGGCCAGCAACATGTAGACACCTAGAGGCACTCATCCACCAGTGGTCTTCGCCAGGGGAACCCAGAAAATTTCTCCGGTATCAGTAGGCTACGGTTATGCCTCAATCCACAATATTTGAGTCCCAAACTGAGAGGGGGCACCCCACTTCCAAGTTTGTTTCTGACTTGGGTATTCTGCTTCAGCCCTACAGTAACTTTAGAGAGTTCTCTTTTATTCCCTTGTAATAGCTAAAACACTGCAAATAGTTAATAATTCTTATATAAAACTTCTACTCAGATTCTGCGTGGTATCTGTCTTTTGTCTGGGCCCTGACTGACACAGTCAAAACAAAAACACAACAAAACAACAACAAGAAACCTTCCCACGAAATAAAGTCAGGACAAGATGCTTTCACCAGTGATTTCTTCCAAAAATTGAAAGAATAACACCGACCTTACACAAACTCTTGCAGAGAATAAAAATAGAGGTAATCTTTCCCAAGTCATTATATGAGGCCATTATAACGTTACTGCCATTTAACAAGCACCATACAAGAAAGAAAAATTAAAGGCAATGTCTCTCATAAACATAGACACAAAACACCTAAATATAAACTTGGAAAATATAATCTACCAATAATTAAAAGGATAATGAATCGTGACCCAGTTGGATTTATTCCTAAAATTCAAGATTGGCTTAACATTTTAAAAGCAATCAGCAGAGTTTATATTATAAAAATAAAGGATAAAAAGTTCATGTTCATTTTGATAAGTTCAGAAGTTTAACACCAATTCCGGATATTAAGAAATACTATTAGAATTATTAAGTGAATTTAGCAAGTTTGTTTTAAATATATTTCTATATGCTAATAACAAAACTGCATTATTAAAATACCACTTAAGTTAACATAGAAATATCAAATACTGTAACAAATCTGACAAAAGATGTACAAAACTATATATACTACGAAATGTTACTAATAGAGATTCAAGAATAATAAATAAATGGAAGTACGTACATGTTCATGAACTGGAGAATAACACTGTAAAAATGTGGATTTCCCCCCCAAATTTATATTTAATTATACTTGATATTTGATTTATAGTTTCAATGCAATTACAATAAAAATTCCAGGAATTTTTATAGAAATTAAATTTATATAGAATGCAAAAGATTAAGAGTAGTGAAGACGATTTTGAAGAACAAAGTTGAAGGACTTAACGGGTATCAGGTTTTATTAGAAAGCTACAGTGATTAAAACAGAGTAGGACTGGAGCAAAGATTGACAAAGAGATGAAAGGAACAGAACAGAAAGTCTAGAAACAGATCCGCATTTACACAGTCACATGATTAATGACAAAGGCCCTCTGCAGTTCAGTGGGGAAGGGATTGTCTTTTCAATAAATGGTGCCGGGGTGATTGAATATCCATACGGGAATAAAATGGACCTTGATCCATGCCTCAAACCAAACACAAAAATTAATTCCAGATGGATGAAAGACCTAAACTGCAAAAGGAAAAACAACAAAGCTTCTAGAAAATAACACAAGAGAATAACTTCCCAATCTGGGGGTGAACAAAGTTTCCATAATCTGGACACACAGAAGAACACTAACCATACAGGAGATAATTGCTGCACTGGACTGCATGAACATGAAAACATTTACTTATTAAAAGACATTATCATTAGCTATTCATTTATAATACATATATCTGCCAAAGGATTCATATAAACGACAAAGAAAAAGATGGACCCTCACAATTTTTTAAATGGGCAAAGGATTTGAACAGGTACTTCACAAAAGAGAGTATCCAAATTGTTGGCAGTGACCATATAAGAAGTACTCAACTTCACTAGGTATCAGGAACTGCAAATTAAAAATCATAATAAGACACCATAACACAGCCACCAGAATGACCAAAAAAAAAAAAAAGAAAGAACAGAAACAAAGAGACCGACAGTACCGTGAACTGGCAAGGGTGTAGAGGAAGTGAAACTCCCATTCACTACTGATAGCAGTGCAAATTGCTATGCCGAATTTGGGAAACTAGCAGTATCTACTAAGGATAAGAATAAACATATTCTGGGGTGCCTGGGTGACTCAGTCGGTTAGGCGTCTGCCTTCCGCTTAGGTCCTGATCCCAGGGTCCTGGGATCAAGCCCCATGTCAAGCTCCCTGCTTGGTGGGGAGCCTGCTTCTCCCTCTCCCTCTGCCTGCCACTCCCCCTGCTTGTGCATCCTCTCTCTCTCTCTCTACCCCCCCCTGTCAAATAAATAAATAAAAACTTAAAAAAAAAAAAAGAATAAGCATATTCTATGACCTGGCAATTCCACTCCTAAGTAACCCAACAGAAAGGTATGTGTATATTCACCAAGATGTGTAAAAATATGTTCCAGCAACACTATTTCTAATAGCCCCAAACTGGAAACTACCCAAATTCTTTATTAGAACAGAACAGATATATATAAATCAGGGTATGTTATTAAAATTTCATAATATTCAACGATGCGAAAAACCGACTACAGCTACGAGCGGTAACTAATATGCATCTCACATACACACAAGACACAGGAGATTCTTCTATATTTTCGGAGTTGGCCAGAGAGTCCAGGTGAAGCATCCAGGTCTGGAAGAGAACTTAGTATCTTAATTTGAGATTTGCCTCACCTATGGATTGCTGGTTTAGTCATTACCTGGAAACACATTTTAACAACTTGTGACATATTTATCAACATTACCAAAAATTCAACTTGAAAAAAAATCACTCAGTAATGTTGTCTAACCTCTAATCAATTCAAAAAGAAAAAAAAGGCAGATGGGTATCCCCTCTGCAGATTTTTTATTTTATTTAATTTTATGGTTTTTGTTTCTTTTCTTTCCATTCATTAGATAGGTACTGTGTAGATTTTTTTTTTTTTTTTAATGCATACCAATTGCAATGTAGGAAGCTGGAACGTGAAGGCTAGCTAGTCCCTGGACAATTCACCACAGAGTAGAATTCGCCAATGTCCAGGATTTGGTTGTCAGAAATGTTGTTAAGGCCTAGACAATGGATAAATGGCTCAGGGGCACACTTACGTTAATAAAGCTTGTAGAGTCCAGGTGGAAGGATGGAGAACTAGGTAGATCAGATAAGATATTCAAATACAATGTAAAAGCACATTAACCAAACTCACAGAGAGATTTATTTATTACATAAGAGAAACATAACATAATGTCAATTGATAAATCAGATGTTTGTGAGCTTCCTGTACCTTCTTGTGTTGTAACCAAAATAGGTGGGGAACCAAGTTGTCAGAATGCAAATAGATGCAAATGGAAAGAGAATGAGAGGAACTGGGTGATTTTTTTTTTTTTTTTTAAGAAATCTTTCTTAGACGAGGTGGTTTGCAGCACCATCTTCCAAATCGGTATACACTGAGCAAGGAAAACCCCATTTTGGGGGGTCTGCTTCACCCAAACATCCTCACCTCTGGGTCAGGCCACAGGCAACACTTGCCTCTGTGATGCTCTTTTTAACTTTGTCCATGGCTGTCCCAATAGTCCTTCGGTAAGCAGAAAAATGGCTCCCTAAAGATGCCCACATTCTAATCCCTGGAACCAATGAATAAATTATGTTACATGGCAAAGGGGAATTAGGTTGCAGATGGAATTAAGTTGCTAATTAGCTGACCTTAAAATAAGGAAATAAATTATTCTAGATCATTTGAGTGGTCCAATATAATCACCATGGTCCTTAAATAGGGCTAAAGAATCAGAATCAGACTGATGGCATCTTGAGAAAGAATAACTGGCCATTGCTGGCTTTGAAGATGGAAGGGAGCCAGTATCCAAGAAATGTGGGCGGCCTCTAAAAACTGCAAAAGGCAAGAAAACAGATTCTCCCCTAAGCCCTCCTAACGGAATACAATCCTGCCAACATCTTGATGTTAAGCTCATGAGACCCATTTCAGATTTAAGATCTCCATAACTATAAGACAGAACATTTGCCTTGTTCTAAGCCACTCCATTGTGGAAATTTGTCGCAGCAGCAATAGGAAGCTAATACAACCCCACACACCCTCTCCGACCCTTGCGACCTTTAAAAGTGTTCAACGAAAATCTTATAACAGTTCATCTTGGCTAGCCTAGAATTCTTTCCCTCTGTACGAAGCGATTTTGTATCACTCTTCTCAGATCCACTGTGTATTGAATTTTTCTGGTTTCACTCACAAAGGATTTTCATATTCCCTTATTGCTAAGTTTGGGGGCAGTACCTTACTGCAGGACCTCTGTACTAATGAGAGATATATTCTCTAGAGTTAATCAAAAGTGATTAGCTCTCAGAAAACACATTTTTAGGAAAAGATTTCTTAACTTGATGAATAAAGGACTCTGATCATCAAATGACATTCGTTAAAATTTTGCTGCAGACACAAACTCATGGATGAAGAATGCGACATCCCAACTATTCATTCAGAAAAAGGCTGAAGTTACTCTAATGGCAAATGTGACTTTTCAGGGTAATGATCCCCGTAAACACTGTTTGGGGAGCAGGAAAGCAGAAGAGAGAAGAAAATGAAGCCAACATAGGTCACCAGTGTGGGTAGCTAGGACTCGGTCCCACTGCGAATCTCTGCGAGCCAATACAGAACAAATCTCAGAGTTATCCCATGTGAGGGGTGTGGGAGCTGGGATATTTATACCATTGGTCATTGATTGACAGCTACTCCTGGAAGCATTCATTCCCCAGCATTTCCAGCTTATAGAGCAAGTGGCAAAGTAAGCTTTGGAAAGCAGAGACAGCCCTCAGGCAAGGAAATGCAGGAGCTGTCAGATGAAAGGCAAGCAAAGCCAGGAGGAGTGAAGTGATAGGGATGCAGTAATGAGGGGAGGGGGCTTACAGCATCTGCTAGTCCCCACACTTAGAGGCACTGTTCATACCAAGTAAAAATTAGTTATGGCCATCAAATAGATAATGTTTCTAATAATGTCTTCTAGGATCATGTCATCAAAGCCTAATCTTTTAGAGTTGATATATAAGAACCACTCTAAAATTTCTAAGCATTCACATTGCGTGTTTTAATTGATGGGTGCCAGAGGCGAGGGGCAAGCAGTATGGGCAAAATGGGTGAAGGAGATTGGGAGATACAGGCTTCTCGTTGTGGAATGAATACACCATGGGAATAAAAGTTACAGCATAAGGAATACAGTCAATGACATTGCAATAGTGTTGCAAGGTGACAGATGGGAGCTATACTTGCGGTGAGCACAGCAGAACATACAGAGACGTTGAACCACTACGCGGGACACCTGAAGCTAATGTAACATTGTGTGTCCACTATACTAAAAAAACACATTGTTTGTTTTTGGGTCCATTATTTGCTGCTCATCCATCTATCCATTTGTGAATTCAGCAAACATTGGCCCGAGGATCTCCAATGAGCTCTGAGCTATTCTACGTGCTGGAGGAACAAAACCAAATAGCGTGTGGCCTGTCCACAAGGCCAGTCAGCAATTACAGAACAGATGCTAACAGCTCTGATAGACATCTCTACAGACGCTGGGGCCACACAGACAGAAAGCCAGAAATCGAACAAGGCGAGACATTGCAGAAGCCTACCAGGAAGAGGAGCTTCTCTCTCTTTTTTTTTTTTTTTTAAGATTTATTTATTTATTTGAGAGAGAGAGAGTGGGGGGGGCAGATGGAGAGGGAGGGAGAGAATCCTAAGCAGACTCCACACTGAGAGTGGAGCCCAATACAGGCCAATCCCACGACCCCGAGATCACGACCCAAGTCAAAACCAAGAGATGGACGCTTAACTGATTGAGCCACTCAGGTGCCCCAGGAAGAGGAGCTTCTTGAGCTGAGTTTTGAAATAAAAGTAGGAGTTAGTAAAATTCATATGGGGAATAAAGCATTGCAGATAAACAGAACAGCATGAGCAAAAACCCAGGGGCATCAGAATGTTAACTAGTCATGTATACTTTCGGCAGAAGTAATATTACGGCAAAGGAGAAAAGGTGGCCAGACCTAAAAGTGAAAACATTTGTTGTAAGCCTTGTCTATCCCAGATGCTAGATGCAAAGATGACTTAGTTATAGTCATGGCCCTGAAGGAATCCACTGCCCGTAAGGGAACACATGCGGTAAAGAAATAAGGCAGAAAGAGAAGCTGTAAGAGTGAGAGGTACAAAGTGCCATTTGAGCATGACTTCAACATGATTCCTCAGGCTTTGACTGATCCGTGCTCTCTTAGGTCGTAGTAACTATGACTTCTTATCTCTTTTTGGGGGTTAAGGTTCCTGAGGGCATGGAAGTTGAGATCAATATAGGAAGAGTGTGCCTTACCCTCTTCTTTGCCTACTTTTCACCCAGCCCAGCTAACAGCACTTAAACAGAAGAAAGTACCTTTGTCCCAGTAGGGGCCATTGCCAAGCAAATACAATGAGAATTTCAAGATTACTAAATCTACACCAAAAATCCTTCATATTTGTCTAAAAAGCATATAATTATAAAGAAAATACATACCTTGGGAATGAGTAATTGGATCATAAAATCCATCAAATGTCATTTTATTCATTTTGCCCAAGTGTCTCTTTGAAACGATTCTAAGCGGTGTGACTTCAGCATCTATTGAATGCCGACATTATGCAGGGATGCATAAGTTAGCCTCCAAGAGAATTAATGGCACATAAATATATCTCCATTAAATATGTTTCAAATGTACTTGTTATACATTCACTAAATGTATAGGCTTTTTAAAGTTACAGCTTCGGCCATGTCTCTTCTAAAACCACAAGATTTTTCTTCTCTTTGGAAGATGCAATGGAGCCCCACCCCAGGTCTGTCATACACGGTGATGACAGCAGGCAGCTCAGATGACCACAGCTCCAACACCCAGACCAGAGCACAAAGACACCGGCTGGTTCTAGGCTGCTCTAAATTAGAGGCCTCGTTGGCAATTCTTTCATGCTGTGCCCTCTGTGGGTTGGTTCATCCGGAGTCGATGAAGGAAGAGCTATTTCAGGACCAGAGTCTGCAGCTCTACACAGCCTTTCACAGACACCTGGGTGTCCAGGCCCCATGGTGGGTGGTTTTCCTCCTCGACCTGGAGAAGGCTGGGTTTAATCCCTGTCACCACACTACACCCTGTAGTCAGGCTTTCACCCCTTTCGTTGTTGGGGAAACATATTTTTCCACTTTTACTTGTTAAAATGATAATCATCATTTTTTAAAAAGAAGATTCCAAGAAGTTGGATTTCTTTTTAAATAATTAAGCGACTGTAGGAAGAGAAAGAAAGAAAACTGTCCTTGATTAAGTGCTTAATTCTTTCAGTCTTCACAACACCCTGGGGAGGCAGCCATTGTGAGCGGGTCTGAAGCAGAGAACAGTACTGGAAACCACTGATACTGGAGTGGATTGCCCGGATCCAAAGCCTGGTTTCAGTGTTACTGGCTGTGTGACACTGGGCAGATAAGGTAACATATCCATCACCCCTTTCCTCATTTATGAAATGGGAAGTTATTGTAAGGATTAGATAAACCAAATGTTAAAAGCACTCAGAATAGACTTGGCATAGAGCACACACTCAAACAAGAGTTGTTGTCATTATGTCATGTTATAGATGAAGAAACTGAAATTCAGTCATTCCTAAAGTCACAACAATGTGGAGAATAGAGTTGAGATTTGAACCCAGATCTGGATTGTTCACTCATTCATTCATTCGATATGCTCTTTCTGTTGCCCAGGATTAGCGGTTATTGGAACACAATTCACCATGGGTCTCTTGTATTTCAGCTCATCTTACAAGTGGGACACTAACTGCCCTTTGTTCTGAACTATCTACGGAAGGGCATCTATAAAGCAAATAGCCTTGGAAGATGGAGATGGTCTTTCCCTCTGGAGCAAAGGGTAGACGTGCTCTGGAATCCTCTCCTGTAATACACCGACTGCAGCCATCTGGGGCTATTGTCGTGTCCCTCGTGGGACTTAGGGAACAGGGGAACTGAAAGCAAACATGCTGATGTCCGCGCTGCAGGCACGCTGTGCCATGCTGTCTCTGACCCAGGAGCCTCATGTCTCTGTTTCTACCCCTGAAACTCTGACAGTCTCATGTCTTGGTCCATTCTGGCTGCCATAAATTACCACAGACCAGGTGACTTATAAACAACAGGAACTGATTTCTCGTGTTCTGGAGGCTGGAAAGTTTAAGATCAAGATGCCAGCATGGTCACTTTCTGGTGGAGGCCCTCTTTCGGGTCCATAACTGGTCCTTCCCACCGAGTCCTCACCTGGTGGAAGGGGTGAGGGATCTCTCTGAAGCCTCTTTTAGTAAGGCACTAATTCCATTCATGCTGGCTTCACCCTCGTGACCTAAGTACTTCCCAAAAGGCCCCACCCTTCCTAATGCCATCATCTTTGGGGGTAGGATTTCAACATATGAATTTGGAGGGGGAATACTTTCAGGTCATACCAGCTAAGTTGTTAGCTTGCAAGTATGGTAAAATCTCAGACTCCCCTCAGTTCTTGGCAGTACTGGTGATGAGAATGGGATTTGCTTTCTAGAAGAGGAAAAAGGGACATGCACGTTTGAGAATGTGAGAAAACCCCCTGAGATCTAGTAGAATGTTATCTCCGAAGCGGCGGGCAAATGGGGAATAATAAATCGTACTGAACCTCTGGAGGGTGAGCAGAAAGAGGTAGGGTTGAACAAGTACCCAAATGGTGCCTTGGTTTTTGAAGGGAGGGAAGAAAAAGGAATGTTAACCACTACAGTAAAGCCCCAGCCTGCAGCCCCAGTCAAAAGGCAATATGGCTAGACTGTGGAGCAAGAAGCCCCAAAAGCTAAAATGAGTGGTGTCAACAATGAGTATATAGAGCTTTAGGTAGACTGACAGCATTAGAAATGTGTTGGTTGATTTGGGAAGAAGTAGCTACTAGAAAGTGAAAGTGAATGCAAAGTCTTGTTTATTGATCCTACATGACCCCCATCCCTCTGTCTCTCTCTGTCCTGACCACAGTTGCTTTAAAGGAAATAGATGATGTATGCTGGGACTTCAGGCCATATGCACCCATCTGAGTACACCAAGGAACTTCAGGAAGGAGAAGGCACCTAACTGTATGGCCCTGCTGGATACAGGTACTCATGTCACTGTCATATCTGGTCCCATGAGAGAAGGGAGGACCCAATTTCAATGGATGGGATTTGAGGAAGGTTCACAGTAAGCAAGAGAAGCTAAAGTGACCTTGAGCCTCTGCGACTGATGATTTTGCCTACTGGCAAAGGGAGGTAGCTTCCGCTCAGAGGTGCCCCTTGGGATTATGGACTTGTCACCTCCCTTGTATGAATAACAGGTACATCCTTTAGGGAAAGCAGCTATTAGCTTGCTACACAGCTCTTCTCAACACTGAGTACCTGACCCATGGAGGCCTTGTGACTCTCCGATATTCTTCTTTTGGCATAGGTCAACTAGAACTCAACAACTAACAAGGTGCAAAGAGTCCAACATATCCCACTTATCAAAAAAGAACAGAGGTTGCCTGGGCCCGAGAAGTATCTTGGCTTCACATGAGAAAGGGGTAACCACCCCTTGGGAAATTTTATGCCTCATTGCACCACCTGAAGAAAAGCCATTGCCTTACGGGGGTCCTTGGTTCTCAGAGGCTTCCTTGATAGTGTCCACTGGGCCTGCTGGGGCTTTTCGACCACCCCGCCAGCTACACAGAGCTCGGATACGGTTGCTCCTCTCAGTGGGCAGAACTCAGAGTCATCCTCATATCTCTGGCCAACAGTCCCTTTAATGAACCATATTATATTTCTCCTGTCTCTTGGGCTATTGCCAATGGCTTAACTATTTGGTCTGCCGTTTGGAAAACTACAGACTGGCAGATTAAAGATACTCCTCTTAGGAGCCATGAAATGTGGAAACATATCATGGCTGCTAATCAAACCATCTGGGTCACTCCTGTAGATGTCCACAGTAAGAGCCTGTGCTCTGATGAGACCGCCTGGAATCAAGCTTCTGATTGGGTCAGTGATGTCCAGATTGCCACTGTTGTTGCCTGGATCCATCATCTTCCACAAATTGAAAGGGCTGACACATTGAATATAACAGCACGTCCACCATCATGGACTGGGCACAAAGGAAAGGACTCTGTTTCTGATGCATAAGCTACCTCTGGACAGCAGACCTGTGACTCCTGCCAAAATTGAATCATTTCTCTCCCAGTGAGGAAGGCCACACTGTAGCCCTTAAAGCTAATGTGTCATGGTTTGGGCTTTCTTGGCCAATTTCAGTCTGATAATGATGAAACTTTTATCATAAAAGCTACCCAATTATCAGCTAATGGTCAAGATATTCAACAGAACTTCCATGTTCTTTATCATCCACAAGTATGTGGAACCGCTGAGACTTGGAAAGGTCTCCATCACCTCCTCCTAGTCCATATACTTTCATAAGGCAATTTGGTCACTGAATGTGGCTGTCCCCAGAAAGGAATCATTTTCTCTTGGCTACTTCCTGGGTAATAATTAGATAGAAAATTTGGGGAGGGGGGACAATATATAAACCTATTTTGAAAATTCTGGATTCTACCTGACCATTCTTAGGCACGAAGCTCTTTTCTTTCTTCTAGCAGAAAGCCCAGACAGTCCAATTGGTCCATCCTCTGGATGGTAACACAACCAAAAGGGAGCCAAGGGACTCAAACTTATTCTGGTTTAGCCACCAAGATTCTCCCGTTGGACTGACATGGTCACAGAGCAGAAGAATGATGACCACTGTTGAGTACTATTCACTGAGTCCCCCCTAGAGTGGTCCACACACACCAAATGGGGGACATCATAAGTCTTTACGTTTTATTAAAATGTCTTTATGCCTCTCGTACTTGACGCCTCTGAATGAAACATCTGGGTGTGAACAGGGGATGCTCAAGAAAAAGGGGACATTATAGCTCCTAGAATGGGACACACCACTTCTGTGGCCATGGAAGGACTATAAGTATGTTGGCTCTTGAGAACAGAATATCACAGAATCTAGGAGAGATGGGGGAATGATGGACACTAATAATATTTGTCCTTCACAAACTTCTCTGGACCCCTTTTAATGAAGGAAAACACCTTGGTGCCACCTTTCCAAACTCATGCAAGCACCTTAAATTTAACTGACATCTAGGTCTGCTGTCGTCCACCAATGGCTCTAACAAGTCTAGCAAAATAGCAGGGGGTGGCCCTAGTACCTATCCCTCCCAGGCAAACGCCTGTCGACACTTCTGGGTGTTTTCCTCACCACTATTTCCAATCGGTAGCTGTCAGTCACTCCATGGGGCATTCAAATGTTCCCCTCTGACAGTGTGGACAGCCAGCATAGGCTGGGCTAATTGTGCTCAGGCCAGAAACAAGAGGCAGACTCATTTAAACTCAACTGCGAACTTTAGGGTTTACCAGTCAGTTGGGAGGCCAAGTTGGAAGTATTGCCAGCCTGTGGCCTCCAACTGATACAGGTCACCTGAGAGGGACAGGAGGCATCCAATGTAAATAATGCTTTCTAGGCAGGGGGACCATGGACACTCCTGGGGCAGTACTTCCTGTGTGGAAGCCAGGCACTACATCGCACCTCAGAGGTAGTCATAGGAGACTTCAAGTCTGATGTTTAAGGAAATATCCCAGCATATCACATAGTCTTCAGATGACTGTGGAGCTCTCTCCAAAATGAGGCTACCCCTGGTTATTTGGGAGAACTTCCAGGAGGGATAACTGCCTTGTTATTTAAGCACACCCCATGGACAGCTTTCTCTACAATAGGAGTCACCAAATTAGAAAAGGGGGAAAACTCTCCATGGGTCTGTAATGTTTCTGCACCTCTTGTGAGTAATATTCTAAATGCCTTCCTCCCAGAGTGTTGTGAAGCAAACAGCCTTGGAAGAAGGGCAGGCTCTCCCTCCAGAAGAAAAGGCAGGTCCAAAATATGTCTCTGATTTTAGCTGAAGAGATTAGTGATGCTACTTTGGATCTTGAAGGCCTTGAAGTCAACCTCAACTTGCTGGCCAGGATTGTTACTGATAACTTGACCTTCTCCTTGTGGGCCAGGGCAGAGCCTGTCAATTACCAATATAGCCCCCCTGCCTGGATTAATTCTTCAGGCCAAGAGGAAAGTTCAATTCAGAAACTTAAGGAGAGAGTCGCCTGACTTTCCAAGTCAAATGCTGTAGGTTTGTGGGATTTGCTCAGCAGGTTGGATGCAAGACTCAAGGGCCCTGGTTGAGGTCAATACTGCAGGCTGCCCCGATCCTGCTCCTTGAAACAGTCCTGTTGATAGTGGACTTATTACTGCATGGGACAAATTGATTGGAGCTGGCCCCAGCCTCTGTCACATTATTCAGAACAGCCGAAGGGTTGCCAGACTCATAGAAAGTTCACCAGGAGCTAAGATGGTATAAAAATGAGGGACAGGGAGCCTGGGTGGCACAGCGGTTAAGCGTCTGCCTTCGGCTCAGGGCGTGATCCCGGCGTTCTGGGATTGAGCCCCACATCAGGCTCTTCCGCTATGAGCCTGCTTCTTCCTCTCCCACTCCCCCTGCTTGTGTTCCCTCTCTCGCTGCCTATCTCTATCTCTGTCAAATAAATAAATAAAATCTTAAAAAAAAAATGAGGGACAGATATTGTAAGAGAAAATTCTCCATAGATCTCTCATGTTTCTGCACCTCTTGTGAGCAATGCAGTAAATGCCTTCCACCCAGACTATTTTCCAGGGCGTTTGTGAAGCATACAGCCTTGGAAGATAGAGACGGTGTCTCCCCACAGAACAAAAGGCAGACTTGCTTATAGTCTTAAAAGATAAAGATAGTATCTTCCTCTGGAGGAAGGACAAGTACATTTACTATCCATTATAAAAGATTCAAGTTCCCTATGCTCAGGAATCCTCTCCTGTAACATATCCCTCTGGACCCATCCCCATCATCCTTATGGGACATGGAGAGAAGGGGAAGACAAGCTTACACTGTTTGCTGTTCTGTGAGTAATAAAGTCCATTGTCTCTGACCCAGAAGTCTCATGGCTTTTGCCAGAATCCACCAAACTATGACAAGTTAACTTGTTAGCTTGCAACTAGGTAAAATTTCAGACTCCTCTCATTCTTGACGGTCAGGAAATATGATTTTAGATAAACATTCCCCTTTTAAAAAAGAAAAAGAAAGATTAAAAATTGAGGAAGTCTGTGAAAATCTGAATGTTTCTATTATATATGTACAGTCCTTTTTAATTTGTCTGTACTTTTCACGTTTCTTATTCATTCATTTTCCAAATGTTTGTTGAGCACTTCTTGAAAGATGATCTAATAAAATACAAAGCAGACCAGGTTCCTACGAGCCAGAGGCCTGCAGGCTAGTGGGGAAGACAGACATGGGTCGTATAGAATGGGGATCATGAAATATATGTGTGATAAGTGTTAGAAAAGAAAAGGGAAAGGTGCTAAGAGAAAGAATGTCAAAGGGAAACTTCGGATAGGTTGGAAGGACCAGAGAAGAAATCCCTGAGCAAAGGACAGTGAGCTGAGATGTGAAAGACATGTAGCCTCAAAGTAAGGCAAATGACAGGGTGGGAAGATTCAACCGGCTGCATGAAGACCCTGAAGAGAGAGGATCTTGACACAGCCCAGTGTGGTGGAAGGCAGCGTGGGCTGGAAAGAGAGGTGCAAGAAGCTAAGGATTTCGGCAGAAGTCAGATGAGGCATCACTTTGTAATCAATCATTTTAAAGCTTGTGACTTTACCCTAAGAATGGTGGGAGCCATTAAAATGTAAGTTTCGTAAGGACAGAGAGTAGGGTCTTTGTCTCATTCACCATGATATTCCTAGCACCTGGCACGGTGCTTGGCACATAGCAGGTGGTCAATAAATATTTGTTCAGTTAATTGAAGGGAAAGACACAGTTTGCATTTTTGAAAAATCACGTTGGCTTCTATGAAGAGAATAGATTGAAGAAGACAAAGCCAAAGCAGAAAGACAAGGCAGAAGGCCGTGGCACATCCCAGTGACAAGTTCAGTAGCTTGGACTAGGGTACTGGCAGGAGAGAGGAAACATAAGCCCCCCTGCTGCCAATCTCTCTCCCTCTCTCTCTCTCTCTCACACACACACACATACACACACTTTTTAAAAAATCATTTAGTAGTCTTAAGGATGTACTCAACTTGAAAGGTCATGAAAGGTCATCGAATCCAATGTGAGACAAACAAAGATAATATGTTAAGGGGTGATTGGACTCTTTGGGGTAATAGCGAGGTGTGTGTGGTTACCGAACCCGGCAAAGAGACTGAAAGAGGAAAACTTGCTCATGAAGACAAAGAGAGTAATAGTAACTGAAAACATGCGCAGTAAGACTCCCAGGCTCAGCAAAATAAACCCCAGAACATTCCTTCCCCCAAGACTGCATCAAGCTCTCTCCCCAGCCTGACTGCCCCTTGCTCCCTGTAGGATGCTATGAGTTATTGCCTCATGTGCCATTGTGGGGAGACCTTTCTCTCCCATGAGGAAGATAGGCATTCGTGTGTATGTTCAGTGTGTGTGTGTGTGTGTGTGTGTGTGTGTGTGTCCATGTGTGTGTGTGGGTGTGCGTGTGCGTGCATGCGAGCATGTGCCTGTGCTCCGGACTGCCTTGCATGCTGGTAAGGAAGCACTCTTTCCATGGGCTTGCAAGGCAGAATGTTAAGTGAGTGTGGGGGCAGGGCTGGAAGAGCGGGGAAGGGCTGGAAGAGCACGGCACCCCAGGTGAGAGAATAGGACGGTGCCTTTCCAGGTCACACGGTGTCCGTGCGCCTGGCGTCACATGCCGCGGTGCTGGGCATGGCAATTCCTAAAGCAGAAGTTGCAGAAGAACTGGCCAAGGTTATTCTGGTGCCATGGTGGTCTCCGTCTCCCAGCCCAGATGGCCAGGAATGCTACGAGGCAGAGAACTCAGCTCCCGGTGGAGAGCTGAGCACTTGGCACTGCTTAAATCATGACCACTCACGCCCACTCGGACAGGTTGGCCTCCCCGTCTGAAGGGCAGGGGGTAGGCGAGGGCCCCGGAGAGGGAGTTCTCATTGAGAGACTGTGGAACGGCTGTACTAGTTCTTAGCCCTGCTAGGAATGCCCACAGCCCAGGAGGGGGCTGAGCAGGCATGAACACCTGCAAAAAGCAAACGGGGCAAGGATTTCAAGATCTGGTGCTGATGGAAATCAGCCACCAACTGGGCATTCATTTTCAATGATTTTTATAAAAGAAGGAAAAAGAAACTGTCTCCAGTTATATTTGAACAATAGTCAAAAAAGAGAACGAAGTAACATATATTATTCTTCTTACGTGTCACGGGATACACAGAATTTGTACACGGCTACTTCATTTTCGAGACTTTTGATGAAAAACAATTACTCTAGCTGCCATTCCCAGTCCCAGCTCATCCACAGTGAATAGGGACTGGGGTTACTACCTGTGCCCCTCAATTTGTCTTTGAGTGAAAATGGTTTCACCGTTTTTTAAGATATTGGACCAATATTCTGACTATGGCTCTCACTGTTTTTAAGGGCCGGATGCTCTGCTTGGCTTCTTCTCACCCAGTCTTAAATACCTCCAACACCCAGGGAGCCTTAGCCAGTATGGATAATGACCTGTGTCCCAAAAGGACAGCCTGTTGCTTTCACTGGAATTGCCCTGGAAAGGTTCTCCGTGGGGCTACTCCTGGGATCCACTCCCAGATCCTGGGCAGACTGTCATGCCCAGTTAATTGTCCAGAGTCCTGGCAAGTGAAGCATCACAGCCCTCACCGAGTGGACATCCTGATTTCACAGGTGTACCTAGACTTTCAGACCTGTTTACTAGCCCTTGATGACATCAGAACTGAAGGAACACAGAGAACTTTGAGAAAGAAACATACAAGTGCATTGGGTCAGCAGGTGTTTGGTTTGTTTGTTTGTTCTTTCTGGGACCTGCCCAGCTTGACCCTTTTTCTCTCCAGCTGTATCACTTCACGCTAGATACCTGTCTGGTTGAGAGGCCTTCCTGACCAAATGGTCTTGTCAGGGTTTTAGATAAATTATAAACAGAAAAGAGATCTGCTCTCTACTCATGCAAGATAAAAGGTTATTAGGTATGTGTGATTGTTCATTTTACGTGTCAGCCCATGAGGTGCCCAGGTATTTGGTTAAATGTTATTTATGTCGGGATATTTCTGGATGAGACTAATATTCAAATCAGTAGGATGATTTCCAATGTGAGCAGCCTTCATAGACTCCATGGAAGGCCTGAACAGAATAAAAATCTGAGTGCGAAAGAATTCTATCTCTCTGCCTGTCTCCAAGCTGGGACATTAGCCTTCTCCTGTCTGTAGACTTGAATTTGGACTTGGACTTACGCTATCAGCTCTCCTAGGTCTGGAATTCTCAGCCTCTGTAGTCATGAGAACCAATTCCTTAAAATCTATTGGTTTGATTGATGACTGATTGATTGTTACACGCACATCCTGAAAAACACCTTCCCAAGCCTCCTCTAGACAAGCAGTGCAAACACAAATGCCTGTAAACAAACCAGGACGAGCATAGCAACCAGAGACAGGATGTCAAGTCTAGGGTTTCCACCCAATCTCCTCTCCTCTTGACTTAGACTGTGTTGGATTAAAGGCACCATCATTGCCAGATTTTTCCATTTTTTAAGAAAAATAAAAAATCTGGATGTTCTTGTCAATGTTGGCAACCACCCTGAAAGATTTCAAAACCCTGCCTGAGCCAACCAGCCCAATCTATGGGGGGATCCAGACCCTGGCTGCTGGCATGCGGTCCTTAGGCAGGTGTGGGGAAATCTTTCTGAATCGAAGGAAAAGGGGATGCTTAGAAATATTTTCTGGGGCACCTGGGTGGCTGAGTCTGTTAAGCATCCGACTCTTGATTTTGGCTCAGGTGATGATATCAGGATTGTGAGGCTCAGGGCTGGGCAGGGAGGCTGCTTAAGATTCTCTCTCTCCTTTTTATCCCCCACCTGCCTCTAAAAAAAAAAAATGGTAGAAAGAAATACTTCCCTATTTCTGAAATTTAGACACTGCTACGACTGCTATAGGACAACCTTAATTCCTACACTGATTGTTCGTTCAGGCTTCTGCACAAAGCCACTCCTTGCATGTTGACATTATCCCACAAGACCCCATGAGAATAGGAAAGAGAACAAGTATGATCACCTCCATTTCTATTTTCTTACTGGAGTTAAAGACGCCTCAGGTGGAACGCCCCATAGAAACATGATAGAAAAATTTGCCCAGTGTCAACTAAATTCCCGACCTCACGCTCCTCCCCCCCGAAAATATGATCATTCCTGCTGCACGTGATTCCTTCTATTCTTCCCCAACACCTGACTTTTGGTTTAAAATTCTATAAATGCTGGGTGAGGAACAGACATAAATATTAATTCAGGAACACCCCCATGGATAGTTTAAAACATTATTTGTCCCACGACTTATTTGTTCTTTTTTTTTTTTCCACTTTGGTCATTATACATTTTCCTTTTTAAACCAAGTGTTGTTCTTTAAAGATATCTTCCCTGTTCTTCAACCTCCAAAGAATTTCCTCTCCCTTGAAGCTGTGCCCCCAGGGCCCCCAGGAGCGGAGCGAGGTAGAAAGGAATCCCCAGCTGGCTCCCTAGGTCTTTATTACGGGGCCCTCCATTGTATTCAAATTAATGACAGCACATTAGCATGGGCTGCCCTTTGGTGCTCATTTGTTCCTGCACTCCAGGGGTTAAAGGGGCCGCCTGCTCTCCAGATGTTCAGTAGCTCTTTTAAATGAAAGATTAGCGATTTTTTGCTGCCTCTGCTACTTCCTCTCTTCCCATTTAAAGCTGGTATTTTCTTTAGGAACTTGCTTAGTGTCTGAGTCAGAAGAATCTCCTCCCTGAGGTCTATCAATCAATAGCATATGCAGCAGCAGAAGGGCAGAAAGTAGAGGCGGTGGACCTGGTCCGTATTCATTTGTGGGCTGCCACCCCCTTCCCGTGCCTGATAGATGCAAACTGCGGCTGTGCTCCGCCCTTTGAAATGCGAACCAAATGCATGGGACGTTTTTCTCACTGAGAATGAAAACAAAAACAAAAAACTCACTCTCACGCGCCTTCTCTCCCTTGCTCTCGCTCTCTCTCCGTCCCTCCCTCCCTCTCTGTTTTGGGAGACCATCTTTTGTTAGTGCTAGGACAGGAATATCAGCTTCATTTTCAAGTCTGGCCTATCTTCCCTCTACGCGAGAGGCCTAAGGGTCTGAAATATGAGTGTATCGAACTGAAAGCTACCCCCAGCGAGGTCTTCCCAGGAGAGAAATGAGAAAAGTACCCAACATGGATTCCAATAAATGAGTATGCCAGTTTAACATCTACCATGCTTGCCTTTTGTACCAGAGACACTCCCGGGTTCCTGCTGTTGCGAGAGCTGCTCGAGCATTGAATAAGTAGCCTTCCAATGAGATGAAAACTTCTGCCCGGCTGGTGTTTAACAAGCTGTTTTCTTGCTGCAGCTCAGTCAGGACTTCTCCAACCTTAGCAGAATTACCACATTTCACATCTTCTCCTAACACGTTCCTAACGCTTCTTTCACCAAGTGGGGAGAAAAAGAGATCGACTAACTCGAAGAGAAAGGGAAAGCTTGGTGGAAAGCCCCAGCCTTGTAGCCACCTTTCTGACAATGGAGAAGAAAGTAACGGATAGGCTGAGGGGAGCCACGGGCCCTCAGGGGCTGGCACCTGTGATGGGAGCAGAGCCTAGAATGTTCCACGTGCCCCTCATCCAAGGTAGAAAGTGTAGAACACAGCAGGAGGTGGCAGTCACACCTCACATCTTAATGTAAACATGGACCCCTGTCCAGGATGGGAGCCTTAGTCACATACACGTGAAAGAATGTTCTTGAAAGGAGACCTGAGATGAACTAGTTTATAACACACAGGTAAAGAGGACATCTCAAGGTTGCCACCTCGGAATGAATCACTAGGGCCACTACAGGAAGGAAAACCTTTTTCTTTCTGCCCTCCTGCTTTCAACAGCTGGGACCTGAGAACCAACCTGATAAAAGACTGATTCACAAGAGGAAAACAGTAGTTTAATTAGGTGAGACTCAGGGAGGCAGCTGATTGAGATGACTGAGATGTATGTACCATCCTAGGTTAAACACAGGACAAGGGGGTGGGGCCTCTGGTCTGGGTAGGCGGGTCATAAGCAGAGGAGGGAAGGAGATGGGCCATAGATAAAGGTGGTCCCTTATGAAGATGTGAGTCTCTGGGTGTTAAGAGTGGTCTAGAAGGAGCAGCCTTCTGAGATATCTTTATAAATGGAAATTCCCTTTATACATGCAAGCTTCCTTCACAAACAGGCAAGTTTATACTTTATTTTTAGGGAGGCAGGGGACGTGAAGAGTTTTTCTCATAGATGCTGGTTTTTAAGTACCTTTAGCTCCAAATAATCCTTAGGCCATAGCCGCATAACGTGGGGTGGCATATTCGGGTCCCCTTGACCTGCAATGTAACTAGTGGGGTCATGATGTTGCCTACAGAGACCCTACTGAGGGGAAAGGTTTGTCCTTTCCTCTAAAGCACACTACTGTCAGCCAGTGAGGGGCAAAGTTGCAGTGCAGAGATAGCTGGGAGGAAGACCAGAGAATGTGCTGAAGGGGCAGGAGTCCAGAAGAAAGGACACCAAACCGTGGGACAGAAAGGAAGAAACACATGGAGCAGAGTGGGGAGCCTCTGCTTCGCCTTCACCTGAGAGGGTCCTCCCGGCAAGGTTCATTACCAGAGGGCTCTCTGGCACGGCTAGAGCTCGGCTCCTGTGCCTGGCTGGTGGGCATTCAGTGGGTTGACCCAGTGAAGTGGGTCGTGGAGGTTGAGCTGATGGAGAAGATTTAAAGGGAACAGGAAGAATTGATGTGCGATAGAAGCCAGAGAAGGAAAAGACAGCGGTCAAGGACAGAGAGGAAAGTCAAAAGTAAAATGCCCCCTACGAAGATCTCAGAAAGAAGATTGCCTTCCAGAGTTCAACTGAAAAACTCAAAGAAACAGAACCACTTCAAGCAAGCACGAGGGGTTAACTATATGAATACAGCTCCAGAAAGAGTGTATAAGGCAAAAAGAGGTTTTTTTGGCAAGAGAAATCTCAAAAGGGGTAACTCAGCTGAGAAAGGAATGCAAGCATTTGTAAGAGAACAAATCGAAATTCCAAGAACAGAGAGACCCAAACCTGAGTTTGCCTGCTCCACGAGGAGGATGAGTGAGTGAGTCTTCGCCTGTGAGATGTGAGAGGAATGGCGCCCTCCGGGCCCCTAGAACCCTTCACCCCCATAACCTGCCTGCCCTGGCACAAGAACCCTGCGACTCCCAGAGGTTGTCACGGAGATGACGCAAGCTCATTACATGACTGCAAAGCGTGGTGGCCCCTAGTCTCTAACCAAGATCTCTCCTTGCTCTCCAGCCAGACAAACACGTGCTGATGTCCGGCTCCTCTTCTCAGTTTTTATTAGTAGAGAAAGTAGAAAACGATGGTCAGGACTCAGTGGTATCCAATTTGAACCCTTTCCCTCACTGCCAGGAAACGCTACTGGAGTATCTCCTAGCAGCAGGCAAGGCCTGGGGCTCACCTCTCCATTTGACCACCCAGCATTTAACATTGCCAGCCCCTGATGACCACATCTCCTTTCCAGCACTCCTAACCCACCCGCTACCACCACCCCCCCCCCCGCGGTAGCAGGAATTAACCTGACCCTTAGGGCTTGCTTCCTGAGTAACCTAGTATACGTAATCAGATAACGAGAATTTGTATTTTATTTTTGCGTTGGTCCTAGAATTCTTCCTGACTGTTCTTCCTAGCAGGAAGGAGATGCAGTCTCTGGTCCACTTGCAATTTTTATAACCAAGGCTGTTTGAGTGTAGATGTGCCAGTGGATTGATTTCCTTCCCTTCTCTGATGCAAATAAACACATAAATAACAGCCGGGGAAGGAGGAAGAAACGTGATGAAATACCCAGTTCAGCCTGCGGAAGGACACTGTCTAAAGAGGCTTTGCTCTGCCGTGGTCCAGATCCCCAGCAGATACTCCAGGAAAGAAGAAATTCATTTAGTTCAAGCTACCAACACCCGCATATATGGCTTTCTCTACCTACCACACCCTAAACAGTCTCGCTTCAAAGGGTGCCAGTTCTGCTCCAGGAAGAAGTCCCATAGCTAAGAAACCAAGGGAAGCACCATATTTGTGCCTCTACAAAGTTTCTGAGGCTCTGACCGCAGAAGGACATCAGAAGTGTCAGGCACAGAACTGCCCTCAATGGGACATGGAGAGTCTATGGACACAATTCCAATCATCAGTAATACAGGTGGCGGAGTTTATAAAGACAATGTATACCAGTCCTAGTACTCAGTACATTCCAGACAAATGGATTCGTACACGTGATGCTGGAGACAAACAGAGTCTATACAAGCAGAACAAGAAGGCATAGAGGAGCTGCCCTCCAATGTGAGTGTTTGTCATTTGAGCAACTTCTCTACCTTTCCCATGCCCCCGCAGCTCCAGGGGTGGTCGCGCTGGCATAAAACAGTTAGCACCTGACATCCGCTAGGCATAGCAATTCAGTGATTACCTCAGGATGGGTATAGAACTTACGTTTATCTGATCAGATGCCTGGGATTTAGTTCCATGGTTTTGACAGACACACCCCCAAAATCAAAGACCGAGAGAGAGAAGAAAAACCTTGAGCATATGCCCATGGGCACTCTTGTCTCTTTCTCTATAGACAGAGAGGTATGTGGCCACTCCAATGGTATTGGGAGGCCTTTCGCGACCATGAGTGGCGCTGGTCTCAAAACGAAGTGGATAATTTGGTGGGTGGAGCAGAAAGAAGGAAAGACATGAGTCCTGATTTATACTACTGGACCCTTGGAGACACCCTGAAAGGCACCCTACTTACAGACTGTGCAAATTCATTTAATGTTTAAGCCACTAGAAATTGGGGTTTCTGTCCCTTGGGACCAAAAACATCCCTACTGATATTCAGGGGATAAATTAGCACCCTGTAATTCAGCCTCATATGAGAGGGAAACACTTTGATACCTTCTAATGTTAGCTCCATGTTTGGGGAGGAAGAGAGGCAACGAGAAGGGAATGGCAAAGTCCCAAGGACCGTCCAGCCACCAGCACCTCTCGGCAGCTTGCTTTGTTCCCATGAAACTGGGGGAAAAGTAGTGAGGTAATGAGGAGAGGGAGGAGAGCATGGGAGGGAGGACATGGGGAAAGGTGCCAACTGGATTGTGCTAGCATCATCTGTGGGCTGCCCCGGAGCTTTCCATATGGGCATCAACTGATTACATGAAGCACTTTCTGGAACTGCATTCACGCTTCTGGGCCACATACTCAAAAGTGTAAATATAGTGTATAAAACTGGGTTTAATGTGTTTTCACAAATAAATTTGAAGTGCAATTAGCTCTGTTATTTGCATAATCAGAACCTTCAAGCGTTTGTTTCCCAAAAGAGATCCCTGTCCTACGTGTGTCACATGGGCAAACTGGCCCATCTTAATATCGTCCCTGCCCAAGCGTGGAGAAACACAGAGGGGCTGTCAACCTCGTCGGCACTGCTGGCCCAGACTTCACACGATCGGGATAAATAAACCTCCGTCCAAGCGAGTAAAAACGTGGTTTGCTTTATTTCTCTGCCTTTTCGTCACTACAGTCAAATCTTCGAGCCAAGATGCTTTCAAATACCCTCTAAGGGTTTCAACTTTGTTTTTCCCCCAGTGAGTACAAGGGCGGTGATTTCATACTCTGTCTCCAATAGACACTGTGACATTATTTTCCCTTTATTATTATCGACACCTAAGTGAACCTATCTTCAAACAAATTGCTTTTCTTTCACAGCCAGGATGTGGGAAATCCATCTGTCACTTAGCACAAGTAGAAACGAGTGAAACAGGGTGGCTGCCCAGACGCATAAAGAATTTTGTGAGAAAATTGGAAAGCGAAAAAGTTTTTGAGACAAAGTCAGAAAATGCCATCTGTGTAGGCCAAGAGTCACCCCCAAAATTGGGAGACGCTAAGAAAGACAGAGGCAGAAAGGGGGGGGAGAGGGGAGAAAGGTAAGAAATAGACAGAAAATGGAAAGATCGAAAAAATTATCACTTTGTCTGCACAATGGGCTGCTCGCGAGACAGAGATTCAAATAGCTGCAAGCCATCCCTTCATGTTCCCGGTGAAGTCACCTCTGGCCTAAAACACGAGATTTTTGCCCTTCGGGAGGAAACTTCGCCTGGCCCTTTTTTCTGCCACTAGACAGAAAGTCAGTGAAACTGTTATTGACACAGGAATTAAGTTATCATGATTTCGGAGAACTTTAAAATGGCCTAGGAGAATACTCAGCGCTGAAAGTCTTATTCTTTACTAATCCTCTCCATTGCCTTCCTTTATTGGCATTTTCTTGGCTTACCTAACCCTTGTCCCTTCCCTTTTGTTTCTTCTGTCCCCTTCCTGAGCGTGGCCACCACCTCGGGCAGCCCTCACTTCTCGCTCTACTGTGGCCAATGCCCGCGCTGAACGGAGGACGACAGGCAGTGAAGGCGTGTGTGTGCGTGTCCAGGCGCACACACATACCACACACCACATGCACACACCCCACCACCACCACACACACACCACCACATACATACACACACCACATACACACACACACGCCACATACACACACACCACCACATACATACACACACCACATACACACACACGCCACATACACACACAGACACCACATACACACACACCACCACATACATACACACACCACATACATACACACACCACCACCACATACATACACACACCACATACACACACACGCCACATACACACACACCACCACATACACACACACCACCACCACATACACACACACATGCCACATACACACACACCACCACATACATACACACACACACCACACACACACACACACACCACATACACACACACACGCCACATACACACACACCACCACATACATACACACACCACATACACACACACGCCACATACACACACAGACACCACATACACACACACCACCACATACATACACACACCACACACACACACACACACCACCACATACATACACACACCACACACACACACGCCACATACACACACACCACCACATACACACACACACCACACACACACATGCCACATACACACACACAACATATACACACACACCACCACCACATACACACCACATACACAGACACACCATCACCACATACACACACACGCCCACATACACAGACACACCATCACCGCATACACACACACACCATCACCGCATACACACACACACCATCACCGCATACACACACACACACACCCACATACACAGACACACCACCACATACACACACACACACCACACACACACCACATACACACACACCACCACCACATACACACACGCCCACATACACACACACACACACCATCACCACATATACACACATACCACACACACACCACACACATACGCACATACCACTACCACTGACACACCATACACACACATACCACCATATATATACACCATAACATACACACACATCCTACATGCACACACACACCACACACACACCATCACATACACACAAATCCCACATATATACACAAACCACCACATACACATACCATCACATATACACACATACGAAACACACGTACACAAAACCACATACACACAGACCACACACATACATACAGCATATACACACCACATACACACACACCATATACACACAATCACGTGATTACACACACCACATACACACCACCATACACATACACCACCACATACACACACATACCATACACACACCGCCATATGCAGACGTACACCACCACATACACACACACCACCACATACACACACACCACCACATACATACATACCACATACGCACCACACACAAAAACCTAACACACACACACACACAGACCATACCATATACACACACACATACACATATACCACACAGATAAAACATACCCACCCACCCAACTTCCCTTCATACACACACACACCAACACACTTCTTACTTTTTTCTGCCCTCAACCCAACCTGCTGCAGGAGACGAGGACAGGGATCCCCTGCCAAGCTCGGAGAAGGGCGACAGGGAGTCCTCCTACCAAGTCGCCTTCAACCCAGGGCCCACGCCTGTGGATGAAGCAAAACTGTGGCAGCTCCCCCGTGTGGGGGCTGGGTCCCAGGCCACGTGCATGGACGCTCCCCCTGACTTGCCCACGTATTCTTCCCCTGGTCCAGGCAGGAGATGCGTATTACTAACCCCTTCCCAAGGTTGGGAGAAACGTGACCCCAAACGGTTAAGGAGTTTGCCCAAGGTCACAGAGCTAGTGAGTGGTGAGCTGGGATTGGAACCCAGGTCCATGTAACTCCAGAGCATAACTTCCTCTCTTAACTTCCATGCTCCCTTTGCCTTATTCCCCGAGCAGGGACCCTGGGGACAAGGTCAGGAGGTATCTCAGGGTAGCAGCATCTGTCTGACGGAAACCACAAGATGGTGGGCATCCCCATGGAGGCGCTCACACGCATCTCCAGAGCCTCGAGTGTCACACTTGCTGTTTGCTCGCACCCAAAGCCAGGTGCCAGCGGGGGCCCACGTGTCTTTAACACTACTAGAGGTTACCCATGCAGGACTTGGAACCACCCAACTCCCAGGCCCCTATGAGCACAGCCACGCACTTGGCCACATAGCCTGATTTCGTAAGAATGCTACAAGAACTTAAGATCAGAATTGTTTTCTTCCCCAGCCCTCTTCTCTCCTATGTAAGGTCAAAATAAAGTTACTGCTTCCAAAACTTCAAAAAAAAAAAAAATGCAGCTAAATGTCAAGCAATTTAGGCATTTTTAAGTAACATTATTCTGCATTAATCCTCTGGGATGTCTTACAAAGAAGCAAAGTGCTTCTCTCTCCTGTCACTATTTTCTCACACTGTTCTCATGGTTATTATTATGGTTCACTCAACACTCAAATGGTAACATTTAAATTGATCAAGCATAAAAACAGACATAATTTCTGTCCCAGGAATGGCCCCCACCTAAATCAGAGACAGCTGCGAGATGGAGCCGCCGGAAAGCCTGCGGTGGGAGCCCTGCCCTTCCCTCTTTTGTGTGTTGTCTGAAGAAGGAGCCAACGAGGGCTCCCCTTTCAGGGCAGACAAAGTGGTCCTTCTTTATCTCTAAAGGAGCCACTTAGATCAACCAGACTGGCCACAGGATGTCACTGTTACTCCACACACACAACAGCGAGGGAGCCTTTCTGTCAGGGGTTGGTTGTGGATGGGACCTGGGCTCCCCTTCGCCTCACCTCTGCTGGAATTGTAATCCCATCAGGTGGCGCTCCGGCAGCCAACAGCACGCGGGCTATAAAAGCCGCCCGTCCCATTGTCTCAGTCTTCCTATTGTTCCGTATCAAAGGAGGAAGGGAAGAGAAAGAGAAGTGAAAAGAAGAAAAGGACCAGCATGGTCTCTCACATCACAGGTCCTTCAAGAGGTGGACTTTGAACATCTCTGACCTTCGATAAAACCAATGTCCTTGTCGTCTATTTTGTAGTGTTTTGTAAGGGTAAGAACGTCTTTGGCTTACTTTTATTTTCTCAGATTTCTGGAAAGGATATGGAATATTTAAGCAATTTTTAAACCGTCTTAACTCTTTGTAGGGATGCTTTGTATTCTCTTGAAATGAGACCAATGCTCGTGAAACACCTTCCCTCTACCCCCAAACCTACCCCTACTCGCCTTCCACTCCTCAAATGTCTCCCAGATTCATGAGCAAGCCACAGTCCAGAGAAGACTGTGCTCTCCGCAGCTGGCAAGCTAACGTCACGTCAACATTGGCATGACAAAAGTCTCATCGGGAACACACCAGAAGCTACTGTTGGAGCAGGAGAAGCACCCATTCCTGCCACCCTTGGAGGGAGGGTTTGCTGTTCATGTCTTCTCCAGGCCCACTTCCCCTGACCTCTTCTCTGTTACTGTCAGCATACATCCCACACAGCGGCTGGCAGGAAAAGGTTAGAAATAAAATCTTAGACTAACATAGCCAGTGGGAAGGAGTATTTTGGATAGTCAGGGAGATATTTAATAATGCAACATAAAAAGTAATCACAGAATAAAGGTATTTGAAGTCATAAAGAGAGGGAAGGACATTCGCCTTTTTAAAAAAGTGATTGCTTCATAATGGAATAACCTGGAAGCAGCTTTGAATAGATGAAAGTCAGGGCAGTCAAAAACCTCTCTGTCACGTGGCAGCCTACGTTAGCGGTACCATAGCAGCAGAAAGGATTAGAGCAAGCAAAGCGGGCAGTTTCCAACAGAGAATACATTTAAGAAAAGAAACTTGGTATTACTTCTGCATTTACAAGGATCTGTGCAGTAGCTAGGAGCTAGAACGAATCAAGATAATAAATGGAGACTCTGAATTTCCACACCGCATTAAGTATACCAATCTCAGTATAAGACAGCCACGACTCTGATTGAAGTGGCTTGGACATTGTAAGGAATGGACTGGCATGAGCTATAGGAGAAAATCAGTAGGCTGAAGGGAACCAAGCAACGCACAAGAAGAATCTAGACCAAGACAACTGCCTTAGCTAAGTGTGCCTCAGGATTTTTACAACTCCTTAATGCTGATGGTTTAGAATTAAAGCCGAATAAACTCTGCCTAATAATTGTAGTCTGTTGTTCATTCACACTGTAAATATTTTTTGAGCACCTACTTTGCGTTTATCGCAAAGACAGCGATGAACAAGGCAGCGTATTCCCTGCCCTCAAGAAGTTAATGAGGGAGACAGTAAGTGTGCAGCCACAAACACGGTCCTGTGGACTGTGTGTGACGAAGAATCTGGCTGGCCTTCATCCCTGGTTCCTGGTGGCTTCCCTGGCTGGCAATACTCGGTGTATTGTCACACGTGGATACGCCAGGAAGATAATACATCCCTGAGGACAACAGAACCCTCCCTCTCTATGCATCTCTTATTCTGGCTGCTTAAGTATAGTGCTTCCAGTGAGTTTTACAAGTCTTTCTAGTGAATTATTAAACCCGAGGTTCCTGTGAGGTAGCCCTTGGGATTTCCCAGTGATTGGAATGTCTTCGTTATTCCTGTTGAGCCCCGCCAACTACGCCTGATGGTTCAGGCAGACAGATGACTCAGGATGAGGATCGCCGGGCCAGCAAGACCAACTACAACGATTAGAGGCTTGGGGCTTGAGCCACCTGATATGAGCTTGACCTCTGGGGACAGGTGAGGGCTGGAGACTGAGTTCAGCCACGTGCCACTGATCGATCAGGCATGCCTATGTCATGAACTTCAGTGAAAACTCTGACACTGAAGCTTGGGGGGCAATACTCGGTATATTGTCACACGTGGATACGCCAGGAGGATAACACATTCCTGAGGACCACAGAACCTTCCCAGACTTCTCTCTATGCATCTCTTTTTTTGACTGCTTAAGTATAGTGCTTTCAGTGAGTTTTGCATGTCTTTCTAGTGAATTATTAAACCCGAGAGAGTCTTTGGGGATGCCCAGCCCAAATTTGTACCCAGCTGGTCTAAAGTGAGGGTGCCTCTGGGAACCCCCCTCCCCATTGCAGCTGGAGTCAGCAATCTTGGACAGACTTGGCATTCTGGAGGCCTCTACTCAAGCTGCGAAGGCTGGCCTAACTCTGGGTAGGCTGAAATGCAGAAAAAGCAGGGTGCAATAGGCACACATAGGAGGCTCTCTTGATCCAGACTGGATGGGGGAGAGATACCAGCACACACTCCCCAGAAAAGTTACCCCTGGCCCTTGAAGGCCAGGTAAGCCTTTGAGATCAAGGTAAATCCTCAGCAAAGTAGAGTCAATTCCATGGAGGATGTGTAGTTCTCAGCAAACCACCGTCCTTGTTTTTTTAAAAGTCCCAGGTTACAGAAATACTCTGGTTTTGCTTAGGAAGTGTCCCTCAGCTCGATGTCCCCAGCCAACAACTGAAACACAATTCCAGGCTTTCGGGGAGCACGGAGCTGACAAATGGCCAACCACACTTCAGAGTGGTGCCGTCAGAGAGCAGGTGTTGTTAGGATGGGCTGCTGGTTATGTGCGTAGATCCAGGTGAAGACTGGGGCCTGTCCAGTCCTACTGTGCGCGATTCTTTTGATGGAACAAAGACCTTATTAACCTCTCTTTGCGGAGAGAAATTACTAGGCACCGAGAGTTCATAAGATTTATCTAAAGTAAACGGTAAATTAGTTCTCGGTAGAGGAGAGGAGGCCATTAAAATATGATTTAGCAATGATTGTCCTCAATTAACTTTTTCTGAAGGTTCTTATTTAGGAAGCATTTTATGAGTAAATGCATATAATTTCTCCCTTCCATCCCTTTCCACCAAATTATACACTTCTACAGAAACTGGTAAAAAAAAAAAATCCCAAGTGAAAATGACTCAGGACACCTAACTTGTTGACCCCAAATGGCGTGCTTCGGCACTGACTTACCAACCCGTATCGAAATGATCTACTTATGCGTGAATATCTCACGTTTGTCCTACTCTACTGAGAACATGGACCGTATTTGGGCCCTCAGCCCTCACACAGTGACACGGTAGTGACCCAGTAAATATCTGTTCAATCAAATGAGGGTAAAGAATGACTCAAAACAGAAAAATAAATCTCTGATAATAACATTTCTGTCATCAGAACATAGCCCCATTTGGAGTGCGCGCCTATCACCCAAGCGCACCACGCCCTGTGTTTTAATGGTTGGTCGTCTGTTCAAGGTCCCCGATACTCACGCGAGATCATCTCATCTCATTCATTGATTCAACAAATACGTATGGACCCCTCGGCTCTCATCGCTGGGGATGCAGCTGGGAACACAATCAATGAAATCCCCTCCCTAACGGAACTTACACTCGCATGGAGGAGACAGTCTAAGCAAGCAGCATACACAGGATATTAAACCACGGGAGCACAAGGACACGAGGCAGAGACGACGGTGAGGCTGGTGTTGGTGGGGAAGGGGGCAATTTTAGAAGAGCCAGGGGGGCTCTCCCCGTTGGCAAAGAGCTCTGGTAAGAGGTGGGCAGTGAAGCCACCTGAACTAGGAGAGTGCCCCACAGGGGACATGGTAAGTGCACACATTCTGAGGTGAAGAGCTGCCTCACGTGTTCAAGGAAAAGCAAAATTACCAATGTGACAGGAACAGAACAAGAAGGTCATGCATGAGAGCAGGGAGGACAGGGGCACAGCCAAGAGGCCGTGGAAGGTTTTGAGCGGAGTGCCATGGACTGACATATGTTAACAAGACCATGCGGGCCTCTGTGCTGAGAACAGATTGAACGGGGCAAGAAGAAGGCAAGAAGACCCAGGAGGGGCTGTTGCCAAAGTCGGGGCAAGAGATGAGGGCAGCAGGGACCAGGGCAGTAGCAGTGCAAGTGGAAGGACGTGGTCAAAAGCTGGCTAGGATTTGAAGGTAGAGAAGACAGGATTGGCTGACAGATCAGACAAAGGATACAAACAAGAGAGGAGTCCAAGATGACTCTTGGGTTTGGTCCCAGCAACTGGAAAGATGCCACCTACTGAGACAGGGAAGGCCAAGGAAAGGGCTGAGAGCATCTCGGATGTAGGAGGAGGATGTAGCAGGAGCTCAGTCTGGGAGGTGCTGCCCTCGCCCCGGGGCCCCTGCTGGGCATCCAAGGCCTTCCTCCTGCTGATGAGGGGGCTGTGCGATTTATATACAGATAATTGACATAGATGCCATCAAGAGAGCTAGCTAGACAGACAGACAGACACGAGTCTGCAACGTGGAGGAGAGGTTCTGGCTGGAGATACCAATTTTGGAATTAGCAGCATGTAGAAGGGATGAGTTCACCAAGGAAAGGAGACAAGAAACAAAGGAGACTCATTTATCAAGGGTCTGGAGTTAGCATTAATAGCAACATGCATCATCAATCCTGTTCTCTGCCAACTCTTCTCTAACTTGTAACCCCACAGCAAAGCCCATCCTGGCCCTTCCATGGCAGAAAGGGGTGAACTTGGAATGAATGAGTATCTCAGCATAGATGGTGTCTGGCATGTTCAGTGTATCAAGGCCAGAAGGAGCAAGCAATTATTTCAAGGGAAATGACAACCTAAATTGGGGCTAAAATGTCTTAAAACTAAGGTGAGGTTCTCGGTCAAGAGCAAGGCTCCAGGGATAACACTGGGAAAAGTCAGATTCCATCCCTTTTCCGTGTCCTCTCCTTGTCTTTTCAGGGCAGAGGCAATGCTCCTGAGACCCTCTTACCCTTTCCTCTAGGCGACCAACAGTTACTCCACAGTCCACACGGGGTCATTCTTCTCAGTAAAGCCACAGTAATAAATGCATAACTAAACGTGATTCAAAGTGAGTAACGGTAGAACTAATGAACAAAACAAAGAAGAAAATAATGTGTCAATGCATGAGTCCCAATTTGGGGCTCAAAAGCAAAAATCTAACATATCAGCTATCCCTCGCCCATGCCGCATACAACAAATAAAAAGGGTCGAAGCCTTGCTCCCAAGTGTGGCAGGGGCAAAGGGGGTAGTTAGGCAAATGCTGCCATGAATGCTGTGAAATGCTCTCAGAATGCTCTGGAAAGCAACACAGGATTTCACAAGGGGAGAGGGAAACAGTGACTCATTTCAAGTGGATGCAAGGCTTCTTCTCTGCACAAAGATGGGCATCAGCTCTTCACAGTACCTGCATATCGTGGTGCCTTGACCTTGAACTCACAGAAGCCAGATGGAGAAGCCAAACCTGAGAGCAGCTGCTCGCTCAAAGTTGCAAAGCTGGAAGACTTCAAGCCCCAAATAAAGCCTGTATCTTCTGATCACCAGTCCAGAACGTTCTCTACACCAGAGCAAATTGGTTCTGAACTTTAAAAGCAAAAACAAAAAAACAACCCTTATTTGGGTTTGAATCGTCTGAAGTTGGACTTCAAATAACTCCGATCCCATCTGCTCTGTATTTAAATAGCAATGAAATACTTTCCTAAAGGTTAGGTCCAGTAGAGAACCCTCCAAAGTTCTGAACCAAGAGAGAAGGGAAACAACAGCATCACCTACATCACTGACTGTCGAGAGCAGCGGTTGTGGGTTATATCCGTGGGTGAGTGGGCTTTCCTCCTGCTGAACCCGACTGAAGAGACCTGCTCACCCAGTCGGTGGGCAGCACAGGGACAGGCTCAGCCCTGGGAAATGTACAGAGGGAGAAACGGACCGGAATTCATGCTCCCCACAGGCAGCCTGGCTCCTGGGGGTGGGGGGGAAATAGTGGGTTTGGGGTTAGACAAGCCCTATTCTGCCTCCACACCAGCCGCGGTCATATTAAAGCCCTCCCCTCCTCTTCTGGGAGGAGCGAGAGAGAGCGGTCAGGAGTGTCACTGCTAGCGAAGCCCCCTCCCCACGGTAGAAACATCCGAAGACTGAAAGCAGCGAGGGAGAGAGTAGCCACCCCACTCCCCTGGTTGTGCTTCCCTGAGAGCCACGGCCTCCTAACCCACAAAATACACACAGTCATGTCCCAAATGACAAATTACGTATGAAGCACCTGTCACGGTGCCTGGAACACGGTGGGTGCTCCAAAATGATAGTTACGAATACAGAGCAGAGGGAGGAGAACAAAAGCGAGGGAAAGAAGAAGGGAAAGGCAGAGAGGAGAGGGAGGGGCAGACCGATGAGGTCGGGCACATCCGAGCCAGAAAGCCTGCAAGTGGAAGAATAGAGCATGGGCACCACGCGTGCCGAAGCAGGCGGTGTGGTTGGGACCCACATGGGACTGGGAAGATGTGATGCTATCGGGAACAATGTGTGTCTGTAACGTGCTCAAGCCGGAGTCACTAACTTAGTGCTGTGCTGAATGACGTGGAAGAAATGCCATTAAAGCTGTGACTCCATGAGGTAATAATATTCCCAGCGAGCCCACGCCTACAGAAATACACCCAGCAAGCAGGCTTTCCAGGAGCCCCCTCTAAGTTATAACAAGCTGCCTATCTCCTGCTGCCAGGCTGCAGAGAAAAAAATGAAAACCAGTTACCAACTACTTTATAAACTTACTGACCTGCTTCACCTCCTTTGGTTTAGTGACGAGCTTGGCTGCCTTTTGGGCACGAAGAAAGAAACATAAGGCAAGGATTAAGTTTCTTGGCTTTTGAAGGCATCAAGAATCAAAAATGCTTTCAGCTGGCATTTCTCTCTGTTAGTCAGCTTTGATGGATTTATTTTCTTTGCCCTACTTCATAGAAGGTACTGGGGCCAATTACCGCTAACCGATCGCCAGATAGGTTTTTTTCCACGGACACTAGGTGGCGCTGTCACCCCAGCTGTTTCAGTTCTCCTTCCAGAAGTGCAAAGACGTTTCATTAAAGTCCTCCTTAGAGCTTTCTAACTTGCAATAAGAGTGAGGAATTCAATGGTCAGAAAGGCACTCACTTACTTTCTCCGATCTGTGGGTCTTGGAGCCCCGAGAGAGCGGTAGGATCCTTTATACACTTCACACTCTCACAATTTTATTTCTCTTTGTTGCAAGTGAAGCAATTAGAAAGTAGCACTATTCAGATATTCATAGTCAGCAATCGGCATTCTTATTCATTTTGGACTCATGCATTCTGATTCATTTTACAGGTCTTTTCTTACTGCGAATTACAGATGGCTCTCCATTTATTTATTTATTTTTTTAATTCTATAACCCTATTCTCGATTTGAGGACATTTCTAGTTCTGTTCAAAAGACCAGGATCTCTTACATGGACTGGAATCTAAAATCCTGACCTGGAGGTTGTGAGCCTTGCAGCTCTGAAATAGGCTGAGTATCACTTCCCTCTGGGATTTATGGAGATAGCAGCAATGGAGGGGGAGGGGGAGGGGGAGGGGTGGTTCTTGCCTTGAAGAGAAGTCAGTGCCTCAGCAAAGCTAAGCACTTTTGCTAAAGTCACACCAAATCGAAAATACCATTGCACCTGGGCCTCCTGATTCCTGATGCTATGCTTTCTTTTTCTTTACGATACTCCACTGTCTCCCTAAATCCAAATATCTATATATGCCTGGATTGACAATACATGTTACATGACGTCTGAAAATTATTGCTGGGCTATCTATAGCTCTACATAGAAACCCAGGGGCTTCTAAGCAGCATGTGTAGATTTAAGAGAAAAGCAATATTCTAACTTCTGGCAACACGTCAAGTATCAAGAATATCACTTACCAGAGCTGATTTTATAAGGATGCCCCTCGGGGGCCATCAAGCTGCCTCATTCCAAACATCTGCCATAGACCCTCTCAGGGCCAGGGAGCTGGGTGGCGCAGTCCCAGACTTTTCTCTTGGATCTTTTCTCTGAAGTGCTCCCAATCCTCTCTCTCTCTCTCTCTCTCTCTCTCTCGCTCTCTGGAGCCTTGCCTCCTGGAGTAGAGTTATCAGAGCATGGGCTTATAATACCAGCTTCTGACCACAATATATTTAACCTGTGAGTGGAAGAAAGAATCTGTTCTTTTTTTTTTTTAAGATTTTATTTATTTATTCGACAGAGATAGAGACAGCCAGTGAGAGAGGGAACACAAGCAGGGGGAGTGGGAGAGGAAGAAGCAGTCTCCCAGTGGAGGAGCCTGATGTGGGGCTCGATCCCATAACGCCGGGATCACGCCCTGAGCTGAAGGCAGACGCACAACCACTGTGCCACCCAGGCGCCCCGAAAGAATCTGTTCTTAAAATCTCTGTGTTCCTTGATATTTACAGATCTTATGAATTTGGCTTGTAAACCTGAACTTGGGTTAGTCAGTTTTAGACTGGTTTGTATTTTCTCTGCTCTCTTCTCTTGGTTACAAAAGGATTAACCTGCTTCTCAAAGGAAGAGCCCACTCTGGTTTCTGATACGACTCTCCCCAGTTTCATGTAGAAACTGGAAGGCTGCCCAGTCTTCTCTCTAATCATAAGCTACCTGATCCCACCAATTTGGGGTTTTCTGCCTTCTGAGAAGCAGACCGCTCATTCTCAATCACGGGTAAAATGTCTAATAGTTCGGGGGGGGGGGGCTCCTTTTTGCTTTCATTAACAAGGTACGAAAGTCATTATTAATACCACTAGACACCAATTTTAAACCAATTAAAATTGAACTTTGAGGGTTGCTAGAAGGGGAGAGAGTGAGGGAATCGGTTATTTTTCCAGGGCAATGAAATAAAATGAATACAACTCATTCACTTGTTCATTTATTTGCAGAATACGTGTGGAGCACTTATTTATTGCCTGTGGAACACAGTATGCTGATTATACATCAGGAACCTCTGGTCTTGGATGGAGACAATAGTGGACCAGACCCACTCAGCCCATAAATACTCTGCGAATCAGTGAGTGAATGAACAAATGAACGACATTTACGTCACTTCAATTGTCATCTGTGTCATGTATCTATCTTGGCTATAAAATTCTTCTCTAGCCTGGGCTCACATGCCTTCTACTTGACCCGAGTTCCTGTATGATAAATGCATGCAGCTTAATTCTCTACTGGTTACCAGCGTGTCCCCTGGCAGCAGTCTGGCCTTTGAAAGTGCAGTCCCAGGAGTCGTGACATCAAATGTCAGCAAGGGTAGGGAGGTCATATGAAAAGGGAACTGGGCTGGGCTAGGCCAGGAGCTTCTGTGTCCCCTGAAGGGTCTGGAGCTCAGCGTGGCCTTGAGGGAATAAAGCTGGGTTGTGAGATTTTCAAATTAGGAAATCTGTATTGCTGCCTAAAATCCCTGATTTTTAAATGGTGACAAGGGATACTGTCAAAGCACTGTTTGGGCCAAATACAATACGTTTGCCGATTGATCCAGGCTGTCAATCTGAGCTCTCTAATGGATAGTTTCAGATTAAATGAACATTCTAAAGAGAGGATAAGCCCCAAATAGTTCAGAAATACCTGGCTCAAGATGGCTTTCTTCCGAGCTAGAATTTTTAAATCCCCAAGTGAAAACACTTGATAATTAAACACAGCACCATCCTATGACATGTTCTCTGAACATCACCTGACCTTTAACAACCTTGTGCAAAAGTCTGAACTGGAAAGGGGTGGATGCCATGATAGGGAAACTACACTGCAGTCTCTCTGCTTGCTTTTTTAAAAAATATTATTTAGACAAAACACAAGTGGTTTTGAAGCTCTGAAAAAAGGCTTCCTAAGATGTAGATGAGAAAGGGATTTTTATTATCTTAGTAGAATCTAATACAATGGCTCAAATAAATCAATACATTTATTATCAAAATAAAGCTTCAGGGGAATTTTTAGGTTAACACTCTCCAATTTCTCTCTCTTATGAAAGCGAAGAAAAACTTGGCCCGTGCTTTAGATCCTTTTTTCATTCAACAAACACGTATGGACCTCCCAAAATAACCTGACATCCTGAGATGCAGAGTTTATCACTCTCTGAAGGCTCTTCAGCACAGAGCCTGCCTTTCAATAAACCATGTTCCACACATATTTATTGAATGCTACTCTCTAACAAATCTGTTATAAAAACAGATCTGATCTAATAATAGCTACACAAAGAGACCAGGTGATTCCTTTTCACAGAAAACAAGCATAAAACTGGACAAAATTGTCCTAAAAAAATAATTTCAGCATGTAGAAACCTACCAAAGACAGAAGATAAATTTAGAAACATTTACCTGAAACATAAAAACTAATAGAGTTGTGGGTAGGAATGGTGGGAGTCTGTGACCTCTTGCCTGGGGCTGTTCCCATACTCCTCTCCCCCAGCTCAGTTGGCAAGAATCATAGCCACACCAGCCCAGGCTAGCTGCAATAAAAAAAAAACAACTTTGCTGCCAGAGAAGGCTGACTTGCCCTGGAGCAGAGGTGGAGAGGGGGACAGGCAAACACCTATGACAGTCACAGCTAAAAAGGCAGAATTAATTTGGGATAGACTATAACATCCTGCAGTTTTTCTGGACCAACGTTGTGTTTCCCACTTTAAGGTGAGCAGCCCACCAGCCAGAAATGTAGTGGGGAGATGCCCGAATTCAGAGCATCAGAAAGAACTACGGGCTCTCCTCCTCACATCCCTGGCTGACTGCAAAACTACACATGTGATGGGGCAGGTGTGTTGGGGGGGGAGTCCTAGGATCCGTGAGAACGTGAAAACCAAGGGAGGCCTGGGAACTGGCTGCGACTTTGAACGCGACCCACAATCACACACAACTCCGTCGGCACAGGTGGAAGCTTAATGGATTCAAAGGGTTTAAACAAAACTCGAGTCCTGATCATTGGTCACTGAACTATACGGATGGAGGAGTGACGTGCCCTAGTGAGCCAGGGTAGAACATCAGAATAAGGAAAACTAGGAGGCAGAGCCACCAGCAGTTACACAGTATGAGAAAAACAAATTCCACCGTGTAAGTTCAGGCAAGTTATTAGTTAATTAATCTATAGAACTACACTCCAGAAAATAAAACTGAATCTAGAGTTACTACAGTATCTGGAGTAAAGTGTCCAACGTTCAACTAAGAATTATCAGACATGTAAAAAAACAAGAAAGTGTGACCTATAATCCAGGGGTGGGAATGGGGGAAACCAGTGATTAGAAACTGACTCTGAGTGAATCCAGATGCTGGAATTAGCAGACAGGACTTCACATCACCATTATAAATATGTTCAAAGAATCAAAGACAACTACACTGAAATAGTTGAAAAATATGCCAATGGTCAACTAATAAGGAATCCCTACAAAGAAACAAAAATTATATAAGAAAAACCAAATGAAAATTCTAGAAGACTCTAACCAAAATGAAAATTTTACTAGATAGGACCAACAGCAGATCTGAGATGGCAAAAGAAGAGAAAACTTAAAGATGGACCAATAGAAATTATTGAAACTGAAAAACAAAGAAGGAAAAAAATTGAAGAAAAATTAACAGATCCTCAGACTTGTCAGGTAATGTCATGAATTCCAACATGAGTGTAACTGGGAGTCCCATTAGAGGAAGAGAGAGAGGGAAAGGGACACAAATATTTGAAGAAACTGTAATCTCCTAAAACCTGACCAAAAAAAACTTGAACCTACTAGAGCCAAGAAGTTCAAGATATCAAATAAAATAGGCATAAATAGGACCACATATAGATACATTGTTGTTAAATTGCTGAGAGCCAAAATAAAGAGAAAATCTTGAAAGTGGCAAGAGAAAATGATTCACCAGGTGCAAAGCAATAATAATACAGTAAATGGCTAACTTTGCATCAGAAACAATGGAAGCCAGAAGGCAGTGGAATTACCAGTTCAAAGTGCTGAAAGAAAAATGCAACAAGGCACCCTATATTCAAGAAAATTATTCTTCAAAAATAAGATGAAATAAAGACACTTTCAGATAAACAAAATCTGAGAAGGTTATTTGATAGCAGACCTATGCTACATTAAATTATAAGGTTTAAGGCCTTCAGGCTAAAAGGAAATGACATCAGATGGTAACTGGAACCCATGGGTATCAATGAAGAGCATTGGAAACAGTAAATATGTAGGAAAATATAAAAAATTGAAGACTGTGTATATTTTTATTCTCTTTTCTTCTTGTAACCTTATAAAACATGAGGTTGTTAAAGGCAATAATTATAATACTGTAATTATACCTTTATTATAATACAATTATACCTATATTATAATGTAGGTTTGTAACATATATGACGGTAGCACTAAGAAGGGACAGGGATAGGAAGCTGTACTCGTACGAAGTTGTTATGTTTTATTCAAATTAAATCAATATTAACATGAGATTGTGATAAATTAAAGATTCCCAGAAAGACACAAATTACTAAAATGGATTTGAGAATAAATAGAAAATAATCTCAACAGATGTAGAAAATTTTTTTGATAAGACACAGCACATGTTGATAAAAATTCTTACACAATTAGAAACAAAAGGGAACTTCCTCAACCAGATAAAGAGCAACTACAAAAAACTTACAACTAATATCGTACTGAATGGTAAAAAACCTGAATGCTGTGACCCTAAGATCAGGGGCAAGGCAAGGATGTCTGAAATAAATAAAAGGCATATAAATTGCAGAGGAAGAAGCAAAATGGTCTCTATCCACAGACATGATCTCGTATGTAGAAAATCCCAAAGAATCTTCAAAAAAGCTACCAGAATTAATAATCAAGTATAGCGATGTCACAGGTTATCAGATCAATGTACAAAAATCAATATAGGGCATTTTTATATATTAGCACCAATGAATTAAAAAATAAATTTAACAAACAATCCCATTCACAAATACATCAACAACAATAAAATAGGGGCGCCTGGGTGGCACAGCGGTTAAGCGTCTGCCTTCGGCTCAGGGCGTGATCCCGGCGTTCTGGGATCGAGCCCCACATCAGGCTCCTCCGCTGGGAGCCTGCTTCTTCCTCTCCCACTCCCCCTGCTTGTGTTCCCTCTCTCGCTGGCTGTCTCTATCTCTGTCAAATAAATAAATAAAATCTTTAAAAAAAAAACAATAATAAAATAGGAATAAAGTTAACAAAGGAAATGCAAAACTTAAAGGAGTCCCAACTATGTAGAAAGATACATCACATTCATGTATTGAAAAACTCATTTGTTAAGATAGCCTTATCCCCAAATTCATCTTCAGATTCAACACAATTTCTATCAAAATCCCAGCAAGTGTTCTTGTACAAATTGACAAATTGATATAAATTTATATGGAAATAACATAAGACCAAAAATATCCAAAACAATTTTGAAAAACAAATGAAGAAAAAACATGTTAGGATTTACATGATTTCAAAACTTACTGCAGAGCTACAGTAATCAAGAAAATGTGGTTATAGGTGTAAGGATAGATATACAGATAAACAAAAGAGAACCAAGAGTTCCAAAATAGACCAAAACATATATGGCAATTGATTTCCAGCATAAGGGCCAAATAAATTCAATAGCACAAGACTAGTCTTTTCTAAAAATTACACTGGATATTCACATATTTTATTGACATTGGAGCGATATCAATTGGATATTTATATATTTCAGAAACTCAACCGGACCCTTATCTCTCATCACACACAAAATTAACTCAAAATGGAGGTTAACTCCCCCCCCCCAAAGTAAGACCAAGCTAAAACTATAAATTCCTAGAAAAAAATCATTGTGTGACTTAGGTTAAGCATATTTTTAAATTTTTTAATATTTAATTTAATATACATATTTTTTAGATATGACCAAAAAACACCATTTTGAAAAGGAAAAATTGATCATTGGACTTCACCACATATAAATATTTTTGAAAGACACCATTAAAAAATTAATAGGGGCCAGACTGGGAGACACTATTTGCAAAGCGTGTATATCATAAACTTTTTTTTTAAGATGTATGTCTTTATTTTCGAGGGAGAGAGAGAATCTCAAGTACACTCCCCGCTGAGCAGTGAGCCCTACATGAGGCTCAGCCTGGAGCTCGATCCCACTATGTTGAGATCATGACCTGAGCCAAAATTAACAGTCAGATGCTTAACCAACTGAGCCACCCAGGCACCCCTCTCATGAACAACTTCTATTCAGAAGATATATACTACCCTCCCAATTCAATAATAAGATAAAAAATTTAAATCACAAAAGATTTGAAAAGATTCGTCTCCCTCCAAAGATATACAAATGGCAAATATGCACATAAAAAATGCTCACAATCATTAGTCATTAATAAAATGCAAATTAAAAACACAATGAGTTACCTCTGCGAAATCACTGAAATGGCTAACATCAGACAGACCGACGGTACTGCGTTGGTGGAGAAGGGGAGAAACTGGAAACTGCATATATTATTGGTGAGAATATAAATGGGACTGTCCCTTTGAAAAGAGGTTAAGCAGTTTACTAAAAAGTTAAGCATGTCTCCCTCTCCCACTGCCCCTGCTTGTGTTCCCTCTCTCACTGCGTCTCTGTCAAATAAATAAAATCTTTAAAAAAAAAAAAAGTTAAACGTGAACTTCCCGTATGACTCAAGAATTTGACCCCAAGGCATCTGTCAAAAAGAATGAAAAGATGTCCACCTGAAGATTATTCACACTAGTGTTATTCATAATAAATAGCAACAGGAATAAATAGGATGACCAAACAGCCATCAACTGGTTAATGGATTAACCAAATATGGGTATGCATAAAACATGATATTGTCTAGCAATCAAAAGGGACCACCTACTGGTAACATGCAACAACATGGGTAAACCTCAAAAATATTGTACTAATTAAGAGAAGCCAGACAGAAAAGACTGTATATTATACCATCCCATTACATGAAATGTCAAGAAAAGACAAAGCTATACCAACAGAAAGAAGAGCAATGGTTTCATGAGACTAGAGAGTGGAAGCGATTATTGACTGCAAACATCCAGAAGGGAAATTCGGGGCTGATGGAAATGTTTTAGAACTGGGTTGGTGTGATAGCTGCACAACTTTATAAACTCATGTAACTAGATGCTTAAAATAGGTGAATTTCATAGTATGTATATCATTCCTCAATACAGGCTTTTAAAACACAGATTTGATTCTGTCTCATACAGTTTATAATCTAGGCAATATTCTTTCTCGATGATCCCATTTCTCCATCATAAGAATATACAAATTATTCAGATACGTGAGTCTCATACAGAATCCCTGATCTCCTTTATCTTCTAATAAAAAAAGAAATCTTCATTATACCTTCTCCATGCTAGTTTCCAGCCCTACTTTAATAAATGTATGTTGGCTGAATGGGGAAAAAATGAGTGAAACAACAAATAATGATCATTTTAAAATAAACCTACAGAAATCTTTCTCACTCTTAAAAATATGTAGGATTCTGTAGACCAGTGGTTCTCAACCACAGGCCATTTTGTCCCTCAGGAGATGGTTGGGAACGTCCAGAGACATTATTAATGTTCATGACCTCGGGAGAGTGCTACTAGCCACCAGGGGGCAGAGGCCAGTGGTGCCACTAAGCATCCTATGATGCACAGAACAGTTCCCACCCTCTCCCCCACCAACAAAGAGTGATCTGGCCCAGAAGTCCACAGTGTCAAGATTAGGAAACCCTGCTCTAGATTCATGTAATGTTTCTTTCCTATACAGCTTGCTCCTTAATCTACATATCATATTTCAGTTGTTGGCTTTCTGTTCTCTCCTATAGACTGGGACTCTCCAAAGAGCGATTCATGTCTACTGTGTGTTTCTTTCTTTCGTGTGCTTGGCATAATGCCTAAAACAGGTAGGTGCTCTCTAAGTGGCTGGTAGAAGAACAGGTAAAGGAATGAAAAAATGAGTGATTAAATAGAATTGCTATTTTTAGGATAATTGTGCTATTTCCACCATTGAGCACCTACCATGGTTTTATGTTACAACACTAGCACTAAAAACTAATTTTTTAAATAAACATGATTCTATGCCTTTTTCTAAAGATGAAAAGAACTCTTCCAAGACGCTTATGTCACATCTCTAAAAGAGATGTGAAAAAAGGGGCTAATTTCTGAATTCACATGCTACAGCCAAAAATATCAATCTTTGGTTTTTGCACAAGAAAACCTTCCTTTGTAAATCTCCCTTCCCAATTGTGTACTAGCAAGTTAATATTATTGTCATCAATAATAGTCATTCTCATTAACCAGTGTGTGCTGCTCTCATCTTTAAAGCTCTTGGCAGAATCTACTAGTTACCATTAGGATTAAAGTTATGACATTTAAATATAGGCATTTCATCTTAACGTTTCCATTTCCTATTCTCATATTATAATAAAAGAAATGAAACTAGCTAATATTGTTACAATTCCTCTTCAACACTCTGCCTCCCACCCCACCCCAATCCTGGATTAGTCAGAGGATTCTAGAGAGGATGTAGACGTAGTTGTAATTACAGTCATAGACATAGAGAGCTAGATAGAGAGCTAGGTAGGTAGATAGGGAAGTGGGTAGATAAATGATATAGATGATTAGATAGATAGATAGATAGATAGATAGATAGATAGATAGATAGATAGATAGACAGACATAGAGATAGAAAATACACTTACATATAAACATAAAATTATCCATAAGCATGTGTACTTTGTCTCTATCTATCTATCATCTATCTATCATCTATCTATCTATCTATCTATCTATCTATCTATCTATCTATCATCTATCTATCCTTTTCTCACCTTGTTTCCCCTCATAGTACATACATTAGTGGCTATCTAATGTTTATGACATAGTCTTACCTCTTGACACTGGTGTTTAAGACCTTCTACAGTTTGGCCAATTTCTGGTTCCAATGGAATATACCTCTGTCTCAGAAATTCTATGCTTAGGACATGTTGACCTACTTATGTCCCTCAGAGAGGAGAGGTTCTGAGAGGATTTGCCTCCATAACGCATGTCCTCAAGCCGCTTCAGGAGCACAAAACTGTGATGGATAAAACTGGAATGGGGATTGTCTCTCTCTTTGAATTAATGTTCTAAAGGAAATAGGAGGAAAACAGGGAAAAGAGAGGGCAAAATTCTTTTCCTTCAGTAATTTTCTTCTACCTCTTCAATGGGATCTTATGATATTCTTTCTACTTTGCTTCTGGTATTGCTGATTTGTCTATTCATTCATCACATAGTGTTAAAAACACACAAAAGGGTATAAAGAATGTTAAAATAAACATCAATATCCTGTATTTCTTTATACTTTTACTATATTTATACTTATGCTTGAACAATTCTAAGTATCGATTTGCATGTTTTTATAACTTCCATAAATTATATCATAATGCATAAAACATTCTGCAATTTACTTTTTAAAAGGAGCATTATGCTTATAAGATGCATTCAGTATAGGTACCATGTAGCTATCATTTCTTTACTTTCACTGTTTGTAGTACTCATTTATAAGAACTTACCACTTGAGGTTATGTCCAATTTTGGGGATTACACATAATGCTACTATAAAAATACTTACACACATCTCCTTGGATATGCAAGTGTTATTCTAAGAAAAATGTCGAGGTGTGGATTTTTTTAATTATAAGGTAGGCATATCTTCAGCATTCTTTCGACATTTCCAAATTGTTCTCCAAAATGGCAGTACATTCCTACTACCAAGTGTGGAGATTTCCCGATGTTCTTATTCAACACTTGATATTGTCAAACTTATTCCCGTAGGATAAGGTGAAATCATGAATCATTTTGCTTGTCTCTGCTCTACTCTGTGTTTAATAAAGATATTAGCCACATCCTATCATTTTGTTTTTACATTTTTCATAATCAGAAGCTATTCTGGATCACAAGTTGATCTCTTCTTTTACATAGACTTAACATCTATGGTTAGGCATTAGCAGGAATGTGTTTTGGGACATGGCTAGAAAGCTATCTGTACATGCCTTCTAGAATCTCCATCATTATTTTTGGGTTTTCTGAGGACGATCAAGCTGGTGATGATAAGGTGATACAGTCACGACTAAATCTGCCAAACTAGAACATGCTGAAGTGCAGCTATTTTAATCATTGATTGATAGGCAATCATCTCGGCCCCACTATCTGTAGGCTACAGCCAGACCATTCAATCCAGGTCAGCCAATTCTAGCGTAGAAAAAACGCAGGGGGGGAGGGGCAACCGTTCCACAGTGTAACCCCTTACAAACTATTTTTCAGCTAGAATCCAAGATGACTCCATACTTAAGCATACCTCACATTGCACTTCCATTCCCCCTTTCTTCTTTAATACCCATTATAAACAATCAAAAGAAGCTCATGTCTGGGTTATTAAAAGTACGCAACTGCCAGGAAGGGATTTTTTAGTTAAGTCTTTATTTGCCAGCCCGATGATGATGACTGTGATGGCAATGAAGAATGTTTACGCAAGAACCAAAGACTACAAGACACAATCCAGAACACCTGTGCAGCCATGTGTATTCATGTGTGTGAACCCGAGAGAATGGGGTTGCCTTTTGCGCTTGGAAACTACAGTGCCCCTCCTCCCACAGATACCTTGTTTTGGATAAAGCTAAAATTCAGATAAGTGTCGGTCATCCTTCCTGCCGTGTATTCATAGGAAGGTGACAATAAATTGAAGCACGATAGTCGCATTCAACAGTCTTAGCTATTGCACGATCCTGGTGCAAACTCACTGGAGATGTGACCCATCAAGTCTTGCGTGCAGGCTTTTCCTCCTCTAAACCTCCAGTTCCTTTGGTTTTGAAGTCACGCCATCCAGGATTTGGGAAAGGAATAACCAGATTTTGAAGAATGTTGAATGCCAGCGTTGTTAGTAACCACAAAATAATTCCCAAAGGCTATCATATAACAGAAACCCGCCGCCTATCCATTAGACTCTAAACTCCTTGAAGTCAGTAAGCCTGTCTTCATCCCTGCTTTATCACAGAGCTCCTAGCCAAGTGCGCTACACCAAAGCAGTCAATAAACATTTGAAAAGGTCTGTATGCTGCTTAGAGGGCCTGTTGCTATTTACAGGCTTGGTGCGGGTCTGGAATCCTGTCCCTCCCTGAGCCACGCAGGGCTTTTTGCTATAAATGAGCTGCCTCTCCCTGCTTGCTGTGAGCCAGGTTTTTGTCCATCTGCTACCATTGTTTCCCCACGTTTCACAGCTATGTTGTATTGCATGTGGTTATTCTTTAGTGGGTCATTACGGCATCTGTCTGCCCACCTTGTGAATGCCCCGTCTCAGTTCAGCAGACAGCAGCTGCCAGAACACCCCGCTCCCCTCCATCATCCGCACAGATCCAGCCCCGTCAAGCCTGCCCTGCAGAAATCATCGTTTCATTGCTTGGGGGTTGGCTGCGCTCCAGGACCCGGTTACTGGGATCCTTGCTTGCCACTTAATACTCCTATAGGTAATTTTTTAAACCAGATGTGTTACCCACAAGAAATTTCACTTTCACGGATATACACAAGGATGCATGCAACCGTCACTTCATAGATCTTAATAAGTTCTAATTTGTTTTTAGGAAGTGACCCTGGAAGCCACATTAATAACAATAGAGGAAAGCTCTCATTTTAGAAAGACTGGACTTCCAGAAACCCTAATCCCCATCCAGAACTAATCCGAAAAGAGGAGAAATAACACAGTCACAAAGGTCATGCACTTTATTCGACCACCTTAAATAGAAGCTTCCTGATGGTTCGTAGCCATAAAGATGAAGCTTGATTACATGCAGTATACAGCTTATGATAGGATGAACCACAAGTTTGTCTGTTAAGCTGATTGTTTGGAAGTCAGCTTCTGTTCCCTGTGGTAATTTTACTTGTCATCCAATTGAAAGCAATAAAACTCAGGTTGTATCCATACTGATACAGTATATCCAAAAACTGAAAGGATCCGTACCTTTTCTAGGACATAAAGCTCATGGTCTTTGTCACACTTTTCCTAACCCTTCTTGCTTACTTTTATCTACACTGCATGATAAAAAGATTAAACTTCAGAGCCAATGACAAAAGCACACTTAACATACAATGGGTTCAAATCGTATTAGTATTATAGAAATTCATCAACAGGAATGACACTGTGGCTCAGTGAAAGTCATTCTAAGACAATATCAGGGAGGCAAGAATAGCACTTCTTACCCCTCACCTTCCCCCCCCCCCCCACTCCCCACCCCCCCCCCCCACACACCCCATCGTTGCAAAGGTTAACTGGGAGTAAGACAACACAAGCAAGCTGGCTGGGCAGCCTCCGTGGTGGGAAGAGTAGCAGGTCCTGACAGAGATAGAAGCAGGATCTCCCCACCTCCTAAGAGCCACTTGTGCCGGATATTATGCCAAAACATTTTGTATATGGTGTCTGTCAAAGAGTAACAAAGCTGAACACTAGTTAATGTGGTAAGGACAGATTTTAATCAGTAATATACTATTGCAATAGGGAAAAGGGTCCAGGGTGAACCAAAGTCAACTCAACTGAACTGATTTAGGCAGAGATGGTCAGGTATTCTAAAGGAAGAATGAAGGAATGGGGAGAGGGGTGAGTGGGGGCTCTATAGAGGCAGGGAAGTGAAAATTACAAAAGCTCAAGAGGGGTTTGGTCCAAACCCATGTGGGCTTATTAACTGGTCCTCATCAAAATTAAGCTCCTACCCTCCCACAGAGGCTGGGACATAGCGGCTTTATTTTCAGGTGTCAGCTGGAACACACAGTAAATTCTCTGGGCAGCCTGGAGTTTTCTCGGGCAGGCACTTTCAGGCGTCATCCTAGGGATATGGCCTTGAGGTGTTAGAAACTATGTTACTGTTTGTTCAAGCCTTTATAAGGCAAGGTTGAGGCCTACTTGGGAGGAGTGCTCCCAGGAGCCTGGCTAGAGGTTGGCCAAGGAGAAAATCTTCGTCATATCTCAATAATCATCCAGTACCCCATGAAAGCAAGTTTATTGTTTCCATTTTGCAGATGAAAAACCTGAGACCAAGAGGATAATGGGCCCAAGATCAAGGGAGTCTGAGGTGGCAGAGGAGGGATTGGAGAGGAGATCTGTTCAGTCTCTGCCAGGTGGTAACGTGGGTTGGCTCCTCGGAGCACTGCCTTCCAGAAGCGTGGGTCATGCATATCACCGGCATCTAAATTATAGTTCGATGAAAATGGCAGAGAATCATTTCAAGGCAAAGCAGACGTGCAGAGCAACCAACTCCTTTCCTTATTAAGTTTAAATAGTTAAATAAACCCTCGCTAACGTGAATAAAAGTAGGGAAGGACCAAGCTGAGTCGAAAGCAGAGTTTGAAGCTTTCTATGACCTATTTAAATAAGGTGATGGAATAAATTAGCTTTAAAATCAAACACAGGAAGAAAAAGGGCTTTCTCATACGCCATTTTTAAACAGTTCCAAAAAATGTGCTCTTCAATTCTACATTTGGTTTCTCTACAAATATTATGACAACTGGCGTTGCGCTTTGGAGCTGAGATGCTCCCCCCTTTCCTCACTGCTTTCCAAAACTGACGTGCATTTTCTACTTCTGCTGCCGCCACTCTTGAGTCATTTCTGCCAAGCCAGTCCTTTTCATCCCTCTACATAATGTGCTATTCCTCAGTTTGAACGCAGTCATTTCAGTCCAAGAGAAAAAAAAAGGTGCTATATAAATAAATCTTTATTACTGTCACAGCATTGTTAAAAATTTCCTAGTTTGAGCTGCTCTTCGTTTGAAATCACCACCTTACCAGGGCAGAGAGGATCCTGCTAGGCATTTTAAATTAGGGAAGACAGTTTTATTGTCAAGGCAGGTCAATCAAATTATAATTGGCTCTAATTTGCACTCCCACCAGCTGTTAAATTCTTCACCTGCAGCACTCAAAATGGTGTGAAATTCTTGTAGGCTTTGTGAAAGCTTCAAAGAGAATCACTCTCCATCTGATCCCTAAAACCAAAAGTCCTTGTTACTCTTCATCAGAAGCAAGGAAAATGCACCATTGGCTCTGACTATGGGAAGCAGGATCTGGTCCAAAGTGGGCTGAACCTGACAAGGATGGACGAACGCATCTTCCATGTACAGTCATCCTTGACGAGCCAATATTTCTATCACAGACCAACCAGGGGGGTTTTCCTTTGTTTTAGCCATAACACCGCGAAGTTGTATATTCTACTTCCTTGCAAATTAAATTTGCAGCTCTCAGGGAAATCACAATTTTAGCACTTAGAATGGGACAGGAGGCGAGGATAGAATTCTGGGGTAGGGCGTGTCCATGCTGGTTCTGGAGTGAGGACCCACCATGCTTCCAGACATCCAGCATCGCGGATTGTCTGGTACTGCCGAGATAGTGTGGGACTCTGGATCACTATAACACCTCTAAGGAACTTCTTTCTACCAGTGCCCACAAACACACAAGCACGTAGAACACATACGGGTGCATGCATGCGCACACACACACACACACACACACGGACATAGCTCCAGAAAAGAATGGAAAGCAACAACCAGCTGGCACATTATGATGGAGTTCCATCTTGCTATGACTTCGAGGGCGCCAGCTTCCTACTCGTTTCCAATTTTGCTGAAGGCGGTTTTGAGTAAAACAGTTGCCCCTCTGATGACAGCAAGAGTTTGGTATGGCCGAATGTGGAAACAACATGAACATAACCTTATAAATCTTTCCTAATCTTGCTAATGTGCCATTGGGACAGCCCTCGACCATCTTAAAATGAGGGTATTTGGGGATGATTGGTGAGGAGGAAATGTTATGAAGAAAATAAGGTTCTTTGAAGAAATATTTTTGGATTTCAATGGATTTAAGAAAATACAAGATAAGCTTTTTAAGAATAAAATGAAATATTGCACTAGAAGTAAGAGAGAGAGAACAGTGTCTAGGTAAACTTTCTCAGGAATTGCATCAGGAACACAAATAATCATTACAACAATATTTAATAAAGCCAAAAACTAAAAATAATCTAACTTTCCAGGAATAGAGAATAAGTTAAATCATCTGAAGCACTTCTGAAAAACAGGGTTCATGCAGCATTTAAATGGTCTTTATGGAGCATTTTATATTACATGAGAAAATGCCTAGAACAGTGTTAAATGAAAAGTAGGATAAAAACTATTCATAGTATAGTGTCACTTCTGTAACTATATATGTATTATATACATAGTACAAGCTCAGAAAAAATACTGTATAAGAGTGTTTAGTCCCAAGTGGTAAGTTCACAGGCAATATTAATTTATTTTTCTTTGTGCTTTTCTCTACTTTTCAAATTTTACAAACTGAGTTTTTGAAATTTTTATAAACAAAGAAAATAATATCAATAAATACTTGTACGCTGTATGAATTTGGGATGCAATTCTCAGGTGCAAAAACTGTCACCTATTTTTATTTCTCTAGATCAGATCAAATCTCTGAGGCCCAGTGGCCCAGGGAAGGCAAGATGCTTAAGAGTGGTCGTTACAGGACCGTCAGTGCAATCAGGAGTTGAAATGGATACAGAGAATTGAGGACGGAACCAGACCTTTAGTGTTTAGTTTCCCGTCTTCCCCTTCTTCCTTTGAGCATCCAGATATGGCCATGCAGCAGGTGCTGGCACTTGGATGGGGGTCCTCAATCCCCTCCATGACTACTCCATACAGGACCTCCTCACTTAATGGCTATGGTCTTTCCTGCTGCAAGGAATGGCATGGCTTATGAATAGAGCACAGTTCTCCAAAACTCTTGGACACCCCCCGCCCCATCAAAAAAACACATCTCTTAATCTCCAGGTAGCTGGCCCCACTCTAGTGAGCACACTTCATCCAACCAGATGTTCACCATAACTTTCCCCTAATTGCAGACCTTCCAAACAAGTTATGCATTAGTCAGTATGGACCCCAAAAGCAATACCAAGAAGTGGGAGATAGATATAGAGATAGACATAGAGATAGAGATGATAGAGATAGAGATAGATAGAGATAGATAGAGATGCTATATCTCATAGACCTTTCCAGATATTACCTTATTTTATCCTCCCAACAAGCCAATGAGATAGCACCATAATTATCCCCATTTTCCAGATAAGAAAACCTGAGGCTCAGAGAGATTAAGGAACTCCCCAAGATCACACAACTTTAATATATAACTTATCTTGGTGACCCTGACAGAAAACCTTTAACAACTCCCTAAGGCTAGGGGCTAAAAATATTGAAGAAAAATTGACTTCCTTCTTGGGATGGAGGCAGAAGATATGCTAATAATTCCATCAAGCATCCTCCAGCACTAAAAGTGGGGTATAAATTAATATCTCAACACATTAAACTGTTTAAGACCAAGAACAAGGAGAGGATAAGAGAAAAGAAAGCAAAGCCATAACACGTTGGTTGATAGTATCTGCTTCACTCGGTGAAAGTAAACAAGAGACTGAGCATCCATCAGCCAGGAAAAAACTGGCAGAGACTATGGGGAGAATTTTTGGGAAATTTGGAAAAGATTTTGCTTCTCTGGGGACTTGGGGCCTAAGAAGTTCATCCAGGCCCTATTATCTTTCAGCCCAGATAGGATCTGTATCTGTTTGCTTGGGCCGCCATAACAGAGTACTACAGAATGAGTGGTGTTAACAGCAGAAATTTATTTCTCAACAAGTCAGCAGGGGTGGTTTCTTCTGAGAGATCCTCTCTTTGGCTTATAGATGGCTTATCTTCTCCCTATATCTGCACATGGTCTTTCCTCTGGGTGTGTCTGTGTCCTAGTCTGCTCTTCTTATAAAGACCCCACTCCTGCCAGATTAGGTCCTACCCTCATAACCTCACTTAATTGCCTCTTTAAAGACCCTACCTCTAAGTATAGCCATATTCCATGGTACAGGGGGGTAGGACTTCAACAAATGAATTTTGGAGGGACACAAGTTAGCCCATGACAGTATTGAATGTTAGTTGAAAGTCTAGTTTCCCTTTTGATATACTCTGACACATTCATATGCCACTTGGAATGGGCTGCTTCTCTCTGCGTTCACAAGTAAGCACCTGGATGTTTCTGTTTCATGTAGGAAAAGTCAACTTTATTCACTAAACACATCCTGTTTGTTCAGAACTACCCTGTACTATGAGGGCTACATGGAAAGTGGAACACTTGAGTCCTGGACCAAGCACCTTGCAACCTGAGACAAGAAATCAGATAAACATAGCACATACGTAAAAATCCGTGCTCATAGTGATTCATGTAGGTTTGCTCGGAAAAGTAACACAGAGTATCAGGGATGTGATAACAATGGATCATAATCTCCCGTGGCTTTATTACAGCTGTGTAATCTTAGGCAATTCGCTGGGTCTCATTGTGCCTCTGTTTTCTCATCTGTAAAATGGCATTAATAGGTACTACAAAGGATTTTTGTGAGAATTAAATAAACTAATACATATAAGGCAATTGGAACAGTACCTGGTATATTGTAATCACTCAGGAAATGTTATCATTTGTATGGTGGTTGCTGTGCTGTCTGGGTCACCCAAGCTGGTTGATGGAAGCCAGACAAACTGTATCTCACACCTGTGCTCAATTTCAAGGACCCAGGAGTTTCCAACTCCAGGTCAAGTCTCTCAACACAGACAGAAAATCAGTCTCAGAGCATGTCTTCAAGACAAATCAGTTTGCTGGGAAGAAACTGCCACTTAAGACAGTGTTGACGATGGACCGAGAGGAGATATAACTCAGGAAGGTAGGGGAGTTGGCAGTAGTAAATGCTGACTTTGGAAAACTGGGTTTGAGGCCAGAAGCCAGGGAAGCCCTGTTTCCTCTGCCCAAGACCCTGGTCTGTGTCGTTTGCATCCTTACTCTGCCGGGTATCAGGAAAATCACATGGACTTGGAAGACATAACCTGGGATCAAATCTTGCCCCAATTTCTTCTATGCTTTTAGGCACATTGCTGAGCTTTTCTGAATGCCAGTTTCTTCTCTGCACAATGTCAATAATACAGGTAGTATGTATTCAGTGTCTTGTGCAGACACTTACACTCTGACACTTGGTTCCCTTTCCCCTTCTCCTTTCAGTAAAATTAGCAAAGATTATTATGAAATATTTCTGTCCCCCACACACATATCCTGAGTACCATGTACTTCTCCATGCGATTCTTTACAGGTAGCACAAGTGTCAGATCCAGTGGAATGAATTAAAACTCTATACCTCCAAAAAGGAAGTTTTCAAGAAGTTCCCTTTCTTGAATCATTGTTATTTCCAACACCGCCAAACATCCAAGACATCAGGAAGAGTCCATCAGTGTCTCTCTGTCAATGTGGTGAACGGTCAGATGAAACTTGCCTCTGAAGTAATGGATGACAGCTGATCAATACACTAATAAAAAAGACCAAAGCAACAAAATTTTAAAAGGGAAATATATCAATACGACTCAGCATGTGTCTTACGTATGTCTTTGAGGAAGAAGAGAATGAAAGAGGTAGAAAAAATTAACTACATACTTACGCTTAATCACTTGCAAAATATTTTCACATAGACTCTTCCATTGATTCTTATAACAACCCAGTGAAATATTTAAATTACCTCATGATGGGAATTATTACTAGATCAAGGATGGTTAAAACAAAATGCACATGCGTGTGCACCTTTAAAAGGGTGGTTCTCAAGCCAGATCTGTGGCTCTTGGGGACCAAGGGACATAATCTTCACTTTCCCTGATTGCTCTGTAAAATTTTATTTTGTTAATTTGTGATTATCTAAAAAAACCATGAACCCATGTAAATTCTGGATCATGCGAATAAACAGGTGATAATCGAGTACATTTGGGATATCCCAGTATCTCATTGGCATGGAGGAATTCTTGATGATCGTGAGCTAATGTGAAAAGAATTGAGGCGCCTCTGGTAAGTTATATGTGTTCGTGCCGCTGACAGACCAACAGACACGCACATAGCATTTGTTCAGGAGTGCGGTGAGGGAACGGAGTCATTCACACAGCGCGCAGGAGCAAGTGTTTGCCAGATGCCAATACCTAAGCTGTAGCCCTCAGCACCACAGTTATTTGCAAAGGGGATTTCCTTCCAGAAAAAAAAACATCACCGGCCCCATTCATGTAAAGATGATATTTTGACTTTCATTTTTGGAAGGATTTTTTGAAGGGCATAGAGTTTGAAATTCTCTATGTGTTTCATGTTCCCTTAAGAGTTCTAAGCACCAAAGATACACACATTTTAATTTTGCATATTTGTCGATTATTTTATTATACACTTTTTTCATATTGATTATATTTTTATTTCGTATTTGTAATTATTGTATCGGACTCCCACATAGGTGAAAATTGGGGGTCAACACATTGGAAAACATTGCTTTTTGAGATAGAAATGTTTCTCAAACTTGTCTGTAAAATGTCTTTGAATTAGTTTCATCGTTTGTGGTGACCTGGAAAAGCTAACTAAAGACCTTAGTGAATTCTTCTTAAATGAGAAATCCTTCTGCACATGAACGATCATCAGGTGATTTCATCCTCTCTACGTGCAGACTGTCATAAAACAAGGTTTTCTCGAAGCAGTGCATGTGACATTGTGCAATGGATCAGTGAAAGAAGAGGCGAGAGAGAGAGAGAGTGAACCAACCCTGCAGGAACGTGTCCCTGACGTGCGGCAAAAGCTGACTATGCGCTCCACCTGGAAGTTAAGTAACCACAACTGAAATTTTGTGAAACTGAAATTGGATAACTGAAATCCAATATCGAGGCATGCAAAAAGGGCAAAGCAGAAAAATGTTCCCCGCGGGCACTGGCTCCGAATCTGGAATTCCTCATATTTCCTCTGTGACTCTCAGTCATGTTATTATTGCCCTGCCCTGGTCTGCTTGATTTTTTTGCTTGGGGAGGGGGACGCAGTCGTCGTTGTGTTTGTTTTGTTTTGTTTTGTTTTGTTTTGTTGCCAGTTACAAAATGGGGGCCAAGAATATTGCTTTGTAAAGTGCTTTGTGAATTACAGACACCCGGTATTCTGAAGCCTGAAAATCTTCAAGATGTGCAATTTAAGGGTCTTCGTGTAGCATGCCTTGCCATCTTCTTTCGTTGTGGTTCATCTCCAATCACTTTACTTGTTTATTTGAAACAGATGGACTAGAATAAATAATACTCTCGTTAAAGGGGGTTTGATTTTCTATTAAGAGGACTAATATTGATGTCTTCTCCTTTGGCCCCAAAAGGAGAATGGAAGGGCATGTCAGTCTCCAACTTCAGTCAGAGGGAACACATTGGCAAAGGAAAAATTTGATAGGAAAAAAGAAATTAATTCGAGTGACTTTCATAAGCCAAGAACTTCAAAAGGTTTTATTTTGGTTTAATAAAAATTGTGCACACTATTACAATTGCTCTGTGGACTGGGTCCTCTTTTCTTTTTGTTTAGAAACAAATAAAAATAGCTGAATTATTAATGTGAAGTAAATTGGTTACTGTGCATTTAGAGTTACTTTTTAATTCACACATACATCTGTATTAACATCTTAATGGTGCTTTACTACAGATTATGCCGTACTTGTAATGGCGTCCAAGGAACCATTTAAAAGATAATGTTTCTAGCAGAGACATATTTGAAGACGTGGATGGTGTTGAGTATAGGAAAAAATGGTCTGAATAAAATCAAAAAATCCATCTGTGAAGTTAGGGGGTCCAGTCCAGAAGACCACCCTCACTTCTGACACCACTGCAGGGTACAGGGGTCCCTAGACTGGCGTTAGTGTCCATAAATCACTAAAGAAACTCACTGAAAGCTGTAATAATCATGTTTATGGTTTAATAAAGTGAAAGAATTAAGGATACAGACTGAAATCTGCCAAGAACAGAGTCCCAGAAGATTCCAAACATGGAGCTTTCAGTTGTCTTCTCGCCATGGAGACATGGACGATTTTAACTTTCCCAACTGTAATACGTGACAATAGGCATGGAATATTGCTAGTCAGGGAAGCTCTCCTAAGCTTGGTGTCCAGAGTTTTTATTGTGGAGACATTGCTGACTGCATACATGGTTGATCATGGTCTCCAACCCCTCTGGAACCCTTCCAGAGGCAGAGCAGATATCGCGCAGTCCAAAGCCTTTATCATAAATCACATTGTTAGTTATCTCTTGTGGCCCAAAGCCCCCAGATAAGCAGATACTTCTAGAAAGTACCTCCAGCAAAGGTCAGACCTCACCTTGAGTAAGTTTGAATTCCTTATTACACGAGCCACCCCCTGGCCTCTGGACAAGGATCTCTTATAGAGAAATGATCATATTTGTCCAAGCATCTACCGTTAGGATAGCATTTATATGATGGAGGCAGCAACAGTATCAGTATGAATATGCCTAACATTTGTGGGATGGGAACAGATTTAAAGAAATTAATGCATCCTTATACAGCCATTACAATCACTTAAACATTTTGTGCTAATTTGATTATTTCATCTATTGCTATTTGTACCTTATGATAAACTCGTGCAGAACTATTTAGCATGGCAATTATCCAGTGATTGGTCAATCCAGTTCTTCTTCAGACCGGTCATTTTCTATTGGTATTATATCCTGAGGAGGATTTAACTGAACCAAACAGTATATTTGATTATTAATATGAGTATAATCGTAAGACTTATTTACATATGGAAGTCAAATCTTACCAACAATGCCAATGTTAACTATATCGCAGCATGGTCACGGTACAATTCTGTTTCATTGCAGAACAAAATCAGTAAGAATTACAGAGGTATTTGGTATGCCTTCCAACACAACCCTTGCCGATATACCAGAAACTACTATGGACAGGCACCATTATAATTGGCCATGACTGGTTATTTCCAGGTCAAAGTCAGTTGGGGACAAAGCCATTCAACCTGTCTCAGTTCATAGGCTTGTACTAAAACCATCTTCCATTATGTGCTGTTATAGAGCAAGCCCTGCCTCCCTTCTATGGGGAAGACACACGTGGTGCTTCATCCACCATGCATGTTGTTGCCATTGTATACTAATAGCCTGAGTGCAGTTAGAATACATGTTTTGTACCCAAAAACATTCGTCCTCTGTTCTACAGTTAGATGAATGGTAGTCACAACTGGACGTATTTTAGTTTGAGTATGCCGTAAGGCCTCCAATAGCCTTCCTCATCTCAAGATGGTGCTGTTCCCAAGGGAAATCGGACCTGCCATGTGATGCCTCCTGCTCTAATCCTCTCAGGACCCATTGGGTTTTTTGAATTATGTGGGGTTTTTTTTTTTAAGATTTTATATATTTATTTGAGAGAGAGAGAGCACGAGCAGGGGGAGGGACAAAGGGAGGAGAAGCAGAGTCCCCGCTGAGCAGGAAGCCCGATACGGGACTCAATCCCAGGACCCCGAGATCATGACCTGAGCTGAAGGTGGACACTTAACCAACTGAGCCACCCAGGTGCCCCTTTCGTATTGTGTTTAATAACTTCCCACCCACAAAACCAAGGATGATAAGTATTTGTGTATAGCACGTTATGGCATATCAGGCATGCCACTGCTGTGTTTTGTCCAGTATACCCAAGAAGCTTTCTGAACATTCGGTCATCCAGGTTTATGGTTACATAGTGGTCAGGCAACTGAAAGTTGTATACCACATGGTCCCATGACCCAGTAGGGAGCAGTTCCCAAAAATTCCTTCCCAAATGATATCTTTTGTGGCAGATATAACATGAGAAATAGGAGTCTGATTCTGATACGTTAATAAAGTTCTACTCAGTCATTAACCTTCAGTCTAGTTCATCCTATTGTATGACCAAAAGCTCTCCCAGAGCAATGCCACTCAGGTTTGCAAGCTTCTATCCAACCTTGTGAGGTTCCAAAAGCAGAGGGGCCTTGGCAAACATGGCTTTACCCCTCTGGGCATCTGGTACAATTGAGCTAAGAGGTATTACTATTCTTCTGCTCTGAGCCTCTCTCAAGTCACCAGTGTTACATTTGATTGCCCCCAGCAAGTCCAAGTCAGGTTTCTCATTGTCACCCTTGCCTTCCAGAACTTCAAATTTCTCCACAATGTGCTCAATAGAGAAGATTTGTTTAAGGCCTTTGATGTTGGGAAACAAGAGGAGCTCCCATTGGTCTACCTTACCTCCAATAGTGCTGCATTATTAAGACCTTTATTTCAACCCATCAATGTTTACTTTATTCATCCTGTTTCTCAAAAACCATTGAAAGGTTTCCAACCTATTGGGTGGACTTTGTCTTTCCCCATTTTCTTATGAATCATTCTAATTTTTTTAATTCTGTAAAAACCCATAGGAGAAACTGAGATAACAAATCTGACAAGACTTCTCAGACTGTTGCTCCATATTATAGCAGTAATATAACATAGGATGTCCATGCAAAAGGGGCTCCTTTAACCATAGTATTTCCTATGCCCTGGGTATGAATATCCTGATTATCCCAGCATGGCTTGTATTCAAAGCATATCAGCTGTATTACCAGGGATGTTCCACTGGGCATTTATGGGGAGAGTTGGACAGTCCCCCTTCTCAGGATAAACTTACTACACAGTGGCTCTTTTCCAGTCCACTGAGTTTCCTGTCCTTTGGGGAAAAACATGCTCTGTGTCTGATCATGTAGAGCCATCTATGATTGTTCAATAGTCAGCTGGGTCCTGTGTTAACCCAAACATGCTCTTTTATTCTTCAGCATTCAAAACCAAAGATAATGCCCTTAAGCTAGTCACTCTCAACTTATTTTAAGCTCTTCAGCAAACCGATGATACCAATGCACAACATGAGACAATTCCTTCACACTCTACCACCTGGTTTCACTGGTTCCTTGGTTTTGCCCTCGCCTTCCCCCACCTGGACTACCTGCTTGGTGACCAGTGATCCTAGAAGTGCTATCTGCTCTCCCAGCATAATTGTCCCTTCGGTAGCAGCCCTGTGGCTACCATAGCTGAGACTGGTTGAAACCTGAGCATGGTTCATAGCCAAGACCTGCTTCAACACTCTTTACTTTCATTTTAGCTAATATGGTTAATGATAGCCAAGGGATTATATATTTAGCTTATTTCTTATCATTTCACATTTCCCAATGTATCCAGTGAGCTGACTCCTTGAGGTTTGGATTCATCTCCAAATTCACTGGTAACTTTTACCTCTAGTAACTGACCCCAGCACAATTGCAGTTCCATACCATGGGTGACTAGGTAGCCATTCTGAAATCAAAGAGTCATCGACCCCGGCCCCTCATCCTCTCTTGTTCCAAACCACATGTTTCAGTGTGTCAGGATCATTTGAGGAATCCCACTTCTGATGCCAATTGCAGTTAAGGGGTACAGCCTACAAGACCACCCCCATTTGTGACACCAACTGCAAGTTCAGGATTCCCAAGATTACCCTCAATCTTGATAAACCTTTTCACTCTTTGGGTAAAGTTAAATTATTAATTACATACTATCTAAAAGATACCCAGACTTTGCCGGGGCCAACACCCAGATCCATAGCATCATCCAGTTTGTGCCACATCTACCCCTAGCCATATGCCCAACCCTGTCACATACACAGACATTGCCCTATACCGCAAACCCTTGGGTCTACTTAAGTTGTTTGTACACAAAATTCTAGTAAATTGCAATGCTCTGAGCACTGGGTAGAAGGAATCTGATTAGAATTCTTGCTTTCCTAGAATTAATCTTGAGTTTTTTTGACAGGATAATGACATCACTGACATTATGGCACTGGGGCAAGTCTATGGAGAGAAATTTCCTGACGAGAACTTTGCTTAAGTCTTAGCACATTTTCCATGGTAAATGCTTGGACCCAACACAAATAGCACCCAGTTTTTGTCTCCATTGCTAAGACTGACTGGTTGGGTGGCAAGCATGTGATCTTTGTGAGAATAAAGGACAGAACACTATTGTGAATGCTTAGGGCACAGCAATGACAAGATTAGCAAGGAGTTCACCACTGCTAACTGTGGACAGCTTTCATAAATTTTATGTGTTTTGTTTTAATTAACAAACCATTCCTGCTGTCCCACAGAGGGCAGCTCCATCTTCAATTTCACCTTATACTCCGCTCTCCTGGTATTCTCATTTGCTACAATTATTTAGTCCTTCTTTCCCTTATACCGTTCCAAGTCTAGCTGGACAGTAGAGTTAAATTTATGACTACCTAAAACCCAAACTACAAACCATCCTAAAAGGGTTTTTCTGTGCTATGGATTTTCCAACCATTTCATAGAGATATTCACTTCAGTCTTTCTTGGTGATTCCTACAAAGGCCACATTACATGTATTAAAACTAATAAATAAAAATATGGCTTGGGAATGTCTAAAATGGTTTTATGACCTTCCAACCATATTTGACATTAACAAAAATGGTATTTCCTGACTCAGAGAAGTTTCCAAAATCAGACAGGGAAGTGTACAAATGATCTGTTTCTCATATTTCATATTGATATAGGATATGACATTTGTTAAAATAAACTTGATTTAAAAACCTTTATCTCATTTGTCTCTACAAAAGACTCTCCTTGGTTGTCTCCCCAGCACCCCCTTTCTCCTCTTTTCATAGCCCTGGTTTCCATGTGGTTCCGGGGAATTTCATTCCACCATCAGCTCCATGAGGGGGACCTTCGGTGTGGGCTAAGCCAATCAGTTTATTTCATCTGTATAATCAGAACGAATCTTAGGACTTTAGCTGGCAATATTGGGAAAGCAGTTTTCTGCTGGCCACAACCAAAGATGTATGAACCAAAGCCCCAGGAGCGCTGGGGCTGGAGAGTCGGCCTCAAGGTGAACGGGACATTACAGCATGGAGGAAAAAGCAAAAGGAAACTAGTACTTTCATAACTTTACTGGACAGCTGGAACAAGCCCCAGCTGAGGCCAATATTTGTTCCTGGACATTGCAATTAAATCAGCTAAAATGTTCTTTATTGTGGAACCCTTACCACCCGAAATGTGGTCTATATGCAGGTCAGCAGCGGTAACATCGCTTGGGAGCTTGTCAGAAATGCAGAACCAGGACCACAGGGTGGAGCCTCCTGAACCAGAATCTGCATTTGAATAGTCTCCAGGAGACTCTACGCACATTGATGTTTGAGAGGAACTCCCCTGGCTTCTTTGAATCACCTTGCCCTGTAATTATCATCTGGAATCAGACCACCACCACGTCCTTAGGCAATAGGCCACCTAGATGTTATTGCTCCCCGTTACAGATACAGAAACGGGGGTCGGGGAATTTCCATGCTAGCCAAAGCTCACACACATTTAAAAGAGGCGGGAGCGGCAGGAGCATCCTGGCTCCAAGCTCTACTGTTATTCCCTCCTCTGATGTGCTACGGGGACCTATCAACAGTGTCCAAGCACCTGCAGCCAGCATCTAGGGCTACCTGTTCAGCAACCTTGCGTTAGTCTTTATTTTAAGAGACCATGGATTTTAAAGACATCCTTCCCCCCTGTGTTTGTAATCTTGGAAAAACTCCTTAATCTAGGTAATTTATTTAATGAGTAGCTCCAAATATTGGTTCCCAATTACCAGTAGTTTAATACAAAAATTACAGGCTAGTTTAATTGCACTTAACCAAGTAAGCCCTGTGAACAATTTTCTCTCGTTATTTCTCACTGAGGCATACCCCCTTGGCACAGTTCCCTTTTTATTAATAAAAGCAAGGAACAGGCGTTGAAAAATCTTCTTGCTCCTTGATGTTTTCTAAAATCCCTGTGATAAAGAAATATTACTATATAAAACAGAATTATTTCAGAGAAAAGCTTTCCCACGAAAATTTTCCAACTGGTAGGCTAAAATGGGAGAAGACATTTAAAGACATACCTAGTAAATTGCTATGGAGCCTGAATATAGTTTATGCGCACAACAGTCCTCAACAAATGCTTGTTGCATACCTAACTTTCATTTTTAAGTTACTTTACAGTTTGCAAGGCATCTTACCTCTTTTGTTCCTTTTAATCCCATTGACTTATACCTTTGTAACAATCCTGGTAGATAGGCATTATTATTTCCATTCTAAATATGTTGAAACTAAGCCTCAGGAAGATTAAAAATATTTTATTTATTGTACTTATCTGTGATAGAAGTGGGATTCAAATCCTTGTCCTAGGACTATAATCCTAGGTCCTTCTATTACCTTGTACTGAATCCTTCTTCTAGAAAGGCATTCCAAAGGACCTCATACACAAATTGCTGTTCGTAAATGGAGGCCCTAGACGACCCTTGAGTGCACACATACCCACAGCCATTTTATGAAAGCCACTCTAGATGCAAGCCTTGGTTTACTACTTGGAGTAATTTGCATTACACTGAATAAGTGACCGTAGACCAAGCAATCTTCCACCATTTCCATCGTTCTCAAAGTCTATACTGTAAGATTGCATCTTGTAGGCTAGGGAGAGGAGACATTCTGACCCTTACGGATCCCAATGAGATGCAAACATGGGGGTTTCTTCCAGCTTTGGTTGGTGTCTGTTGTTAGGCTTCAGCATCTAGTCTGATGAGGCCAAGGTAGTATGAACAGAGACCCCAGCACCCCCAAACCTGCCACTTCTTGCCCCTGTTCTCAGTCAAAGCCACAAACCACCCAGAGGTAGCCCAGAAGCAGGCCATCAGATGTGGTGACGGAAGACAGAACATAGGTAAAGCCTGTCTACTGGTCAGTTACACACCGATGCACTTCCTTGAGAATATATCCCCAATGTCTTTGACAACTTTCTGCTAATGTTACAAGGTGGACTTACGAGGCAAGAAGCTGGACAAGAAGATTATGACTTACACCCCCTAGCCTATCTGAAAACAGATGTATTCTTTATTTGCTTTCCCCCTGTGAGTCCCACATCACTTGCAAATATGTGTGCAAAGTGGTATCCTGAAGCATGATCCCATCTCCCCAGCACATCATACTGTGGAAACTAACCATGATCTTAGGAATGGTAAAGATATGATTGAGAAAATGCAGGAGACGTTGACTCCCATCTCATAGCCAAAGATTTAGCCACAGCCAAGGAGATCAGTGCTATAAAATAGCGTACCTGGAATGCTCAGCTCTCGCACAGAGGAGCCTCAAGACAGTGTTTGATGGAGACAGAATAGCTCCCTGCCCACTGCCTGTCAAGAAGAGGAAGAGAAAGTGCTTGCTGTTTCAGGAAGGGCGGAATAAATAAAATTCACAATCCTGTAGTTAATTCATTTAAAAAAAATAAAAGGTATTAAGACAGATGAAATCAAGAGTGAGACAGATATAACAGATACAGAAGAAATAATTGATAATAGAATACTACGAAGTCTTGTTGAAATAGCTCATTTTCAAGAAAATACAAACTCAGAATTCCCTTGGGAAAAAGCAGAAAACGAAATAGACGAATAACCGGGGATGAAACAAGGGGGGAAGGAGGGATGTTGTCAACAAATTATCTCCAAGAAGCCTATCAGACCCCTAATGTGTTCCCACCAGCTGTGCACACACAGTCAAGAAACGGGTAATTCCTAAGTTTAGACAAAATAGTCCATGGCATTAAAAAAAAAAAAAAAAAGCTTTCCAAATCATTTCACAGAGCTAGACTAATTCTCAGATGGAAATCCCAAAATAAATAATACAAAAGGAAAGACTGACACACTTAGCTCTTCAAGAAGTGGCAGGTAAGGATCTTTTCCTCCGCCCCTCCACATCCGCCATTGCTTTCTCCCCTCCTGCACAGTTTGCCCCTCAAGACCGAGGACAGCGGCACTCGTTCCTTGCTTTGCCCCGTCCCCGCCCAGCGGTTGTGAAGTTCAACAGGTCAGCGATGGAGCCCAGATTCTCAATCTCATTTTCTGGTTCTTAGCACCTCTCACACAAAGCAGCATAAGGTAGCAACCCGTTTGTCAATATTCATACTGCAAAAATCTAAAGAAGTGCAGCTTACCGAGACCTCAGCATTCTCTCAAGAACAACTCAGGGAAAAGGGGACACTTGCCAAGAAGCAATACTTAATTTGTGATTGGGAGACTATGTAATTATCCCTGGCATACAGTACGGATTGAGAGAAACTGCCACTTCCCCCCACCCAACAAAGACCTTTCTGGGTGCTTTGGGAATTATCCCCGCTTTGATCTCTGGGATCAGCAAAAACACCTCCCCAAAGTTACATTTTCTTGTTTCCTGCACATGCTACACTTTCTAAGATTTGAGCAGTATTTTGGGTTCTTCTTTAAAGACGTATTTATTTATTTGAGAGAGAGAGAGTACACACATGCGTGCAAGTGCTCACATGGCGGGGGAGCAGTGGGAAAGACAGAATCTCAAGCAGACTCCCCACTGAGTGTGCTGTCCAAAGCCTGGGCTCGATCTCACGACCCTGAGATCATGACCTGAGCCAAAATCGTAAGTCGGCTGCTTAACTGACTGAGCCACCCAGGTGCCCCTAGTCTTTTTGTTCTTAAAACAATCACACAAAAGCAATTGAGAATCTTTTCCTGTTTTTAAGCAGTAGAGTGACAAGCTTCTCAGGCGACCGAGCAGACTACCTGTAAGGTCATGCTTTCAGTTACTCATACTTTTTCTTCCCCATGGTGTCTATCATCAGTCTGTGAATGAAGGGTTCCAGAATGTGGGATGGGAGGAGAAAGAAGACCACGACCAAAGGTGTGTGGACAGAGATGTAACCACTCTCCCTCTCAACCTTCCACAGCTCACCAGTTTTTACAAGGACAGATGTCAAACTCATTTCCTAGGGAGTGAGTGTCCAAGGGCCTGCACAATCAGACCCCAAGCTACCTTTCTGATCTCATCCGTCCTAACTCTTGCTACGCCCCAGCCTCACCAGACAACTGGAAGATCCCCAAACTCATCAGAAACTCTCTCACACTGCTTCCTCTGGCCGGAATGACGTTGATAAAGTCTCCCTCCTGCCACGTTCCTACTCACTGTCCCAGGCCCAGATCAAATGTCACTCTCCCTTTGAAATCTTCCACGAAGCCAGAAATAAGGACTCCTGTATTTTCGGGCAAGCATCGAGGTCTGAATTGTATTATAATTATTTGAATGTGACTTTGCTGCCCCTTAAAGATTTTAAGCTTGGTGAAGACAGGGACTGTATCATATTTGCATATTTGTGCATGTGCCCCAGTGCCCAGCTCAGGGCCTCACACAATACAGTCTCATTACATTTTTGATGAATGGCCCTGTTGAGTGTCCACTGGAGGCCCACTGCCTGACACAAACCGGCTGTAATTTGATGTAATTTGATTACTCAGAGTTATCAGAAGACCTCACAAGAGCATCTTACAACAATGGGAAAATGATGTCCGTAAGGAGAAAAATTGAGGGCAATGGTTTCTCAGACAGTCAAAGGGAAATGACACCCAAATCAAATGAAAAATGCCCAGGAAATGTAGGCCTAGCTATCCCTGAAAGCATTTTCTCTGCCCCGACTCTCTTATTCATCAGGCAATTTGGTTTCCTAAGTAAGCTTTCCTTCAGGGAAGATGGTGGGTGGTATGAGTCAATCCTTTTCATAATGGATTGCTGTGTAACAAGATGTCCCAAAACATAGGGACTTAAACATAGCTATTTTTTCTTGCTTACAATTCTACCGATTAAGAATTCAGACAAAGGTAAGCTGAGTGGTTCTTCTGCTCCATGCAGCGTTGGCTGGGTTTAGTTGTTCCGTGGCATTCAGTGGGCGGCCCAAATGGGCTAGTTCTGGAAGCCTCCATAAACATATTTGACACTGCAGCGCCTCCTGGTGGCCGCATGACTAGCTTGGGCTTCCTCGCAGCATGCTGGTCTCGGTAATCACGCCTCTCACATCCATGCTGGCTTCCAAGAAAGTGTGTCTCAAGCAGTGAAAGTAGAAGCCACAGAACTGTTGGGCCCCCTCGAAAGTACAGCGTTGGTCACTCCTGCCACATTCTATCGGTCAAAACTAGTCAGATTCCTGACAGATTCCTGGATTCCAGAAAAGAAATAGTCTCCATCTTCCGATGGGATGAAAGGCAAGAAATTAGTATTCATTTTTGATCTACCACACCTCTTCTTTCTGCGGCCTAATTAACTTTGAATAAACCAAATGTCAAAGTTCTAGGCCTACTAGAATGGGAGCATACACAATCAGACCGTTCATTAGGATGAATAAGTTCCTTATCATTATAACACATAATAGGTATGCCTTATGTGACACTTAGTATATATTTCTGAAACATGTCTGTACTTCAGTATTTTGGAAAATGAATCACATTTTAAATGCATCAAAGGAGTTGGCTAATTACAGGAAATCTATTCTTTTGCAGGGATTTCTTTGCTTGCTTGTTTCCAAGACAGTTCCAACTCTCCTTATCTTTATTCATTTCAGTAAAGACTATTCCATGAATATGATACTGAAGATATTCATAAATATATTATTAAATAAAACTTCATTTTATAAATTATAAGCATTTTTACATAAATAAGTTCACAAAGAAGAAAAATGTTACTGTCAGAATTACCATAGATGTACTAACATTTTCACTAAAACCCTACCAGTTTAGAATTTTTACAATTGCTGTTGGAAAAATCAGTGATTTATAAGTGGCCAAAACATCTTCTGAATCAAAGCCTGAAGTATTTGTTCAGCAGAATCTTAAGTGGTGGCTTTGAGAGAGGTTACTTGGGAATGATGGATAAGAGTTGTCATTTAATCTTTGCTTTCTGGCTACATTAACAGCTAAATGCCCAATCTGAAACTGCTAAGGCTTGAGAGCTACAGAACACATAGTTAATTAACCCAGATAGTATGAGAAAAGGCTAGAGTTTCCGGGTCAATTTTAATTTTCTCAAAAGGATCAACACAATTTTTTCCCAGTAACAGGGAGATCTATATGTCTCAATAAATTTTTGTGGAGTGAATTAGTGTGGGAATGCATAAGTAAATGTATCACTCGCCCTTTTCCTCAATGTGCTCCCAAGAAACCTACAGACACAGTGGAAAACCCATTTAAATACACAGGGCAGTGGCAGCATGAATGAGAAAGAGGGAACAGATATCAAAAAATATTTTGGGGGATCAAATCAAGATGTGGTGATCCAGTTAAATGTGACAAGGGAGCAGGAGGAAAGAAGTTCACAGGTTCCAAGCTTGGCTGACTAGGTCAATGGTGCTGATGCCAAGTGGGTTAAGAATAATAGTGAAGCTTCCAATGCCAAATAGAAAGGAGAATAGCTCAGTGGGAAAGTCTGATACTTGTAGACATCAGGAAAGATGTCCAGCAGGCCATTGGTATACAGTCCTGATGCTTGGGGGAGAAGTCAGAGTTTGAAGATGTAGGTTTGAAAATTGTCACCTTATGTGGTAGTGATGCCATGAAAATATGTGTAATTACCTACAGAGTATGGAGGGAGAGAATGGGGCATGGACAGACCCCAGGAAAATATCAGCACTTACCTAGCAAGAAAAGGAAGGAATGTTCCTTGGAAACAGGGAGAGGATAATCAGAAATATACAAGAAATGTGCAAAGTGATGTACTGCAGGATCCAAAGGATAAGTCTTCAAAGGGTGGGGAGGGGGGACAACCAGCCCAGGATACCTATTAAACTCACCTGTGAAATGAGACTAAGAAGCACCTTGCATTGTAATATGGACTAAGAAAACTCACGGTCCAGATCTAGATACACATCTTTTGATCTGCCAATTAATTAGCTCTATGACCCGGGGAAAGTCCTTAACTTTTCTGTGTCTCAGAGCTCTCGTCTGAAAACAGGTAGTAGTAATTAAGCCCATTCTAACCACCTCATAGGATTATTGGAGTTCAATGAGAAAATGAACATGTGAACATCAGCCCATTGTAAAGCTAAAAGCACTTATTGGTATAAAGTTATTTCTTAATTTTGGTAGGCAGATTAATGATTGTTAAATGCTTGAAAGTAACAGTATATGAGAAGAGCATAAATAACTCTGCTTTGGTGAAATTTTTTGGTAAAGAGCTTCTTGGATCACTAAAGTGCTCTTTTTCTCAAGAACTAGTAAGTCCTGCCCCACATGGGGCAAGGGATGCCGCGCTAGCAGCAACAGCACTGGGCTGGGATTCAGGGTCCTCACCCTGGGCCTTGCCCACCATCTGTGTCTTTCTCCATTGTCCATGTGCCACACTCAGTTGTGATTATTTGATGCAGATCTGCCTCCCTTCTAGACTGAGATCCTTGAAGATGGACCATGCTTTGTGCATTGCCCTTCTGTTTTTATCAAAAGTACCCAGCACAATACTTGGAACATAGAAGGGGCTCCATAAGTATTCAGTGAAAGAAAGAATAAGTGGACAATGACCTCAGACCATCGTTCAATTTTAACCTCATTATAAGAGAACAAAATTCGATTATAAGTTTCCTCTAAATCCTTTTTTTTTTTTCCTCTAAATCCTTAGAGCATTAACATTTTCTTTAGACACACTAAGCAATACAAAGAAATGCTTGACATGTTATCTGGAATAGACAAATAATTAAAAGCATATATAGAGATGAAGGGTTACAAGCATTTGTAATCATTCCGCCTTCGTGAGATCAGTCTTCACAATAATGTGCTTTCAAGCATCCCTCACCTCGCAGTACTTGCCTCGTGAACAACCAAAACTGATAACAGGTTGAGCAGCGTGAAGCTTCGGTCTAGAAAAGACACTTGCCCTTAGGTCTCCCACTATTTTGCTGATTGTCCTTGAACCTGCCAGCATGTGTCAACCCTCACCACTTCACTACCAAGTGAAAGATACTTGTTGGGTTTTGCCCCAGAAAAAAAAAAAAAGCTAAGAACCTTAAAAACAAAAGTGACTAGAGTTAAGATGCCTTTGGCAGCTCAGGATGGTACATCTTTGACCTGGAGCAGCTGCAGCCTACACCTGACAATTGAGCTGCTGGGGGTGTCGCTGAAAGTCACAGTCAAGCAAGTATATCCATTGTTTTGTTCAATTGGTTGAGCGGCAGAAACTAGAATTATTAGTCATAGGGGCTTGCAAAATATAATTGTGTTCCTTGATTTCTGTGAGCTTATACTCGTTGTTTACCTGCATAGAAGTTTGCCTTTGAGGTGTTTTTCCCCAGTATTATCAATACCCTGGGAAACTTGACACTAACGGGGCCAAATTCAAGTCAAATATCACATAACATCGGGGAGTATTAGGCATGACTTCCAAATAAGCAGTCATGTCTGGTTTAGTGGCCAAAGTCTGGTGTTCCTCCCTTTACTTTTTTTATTAAAGATTTTTTTTTTAATTTATTCATTCGACAGAAAGAGACAGCCAGCGAGAGAGGGAACACAAGCAGGGGGAGTGGGAGAGGAAGAAGCAGGCTCCCAGTGGAGGAGCCTGACGTAGGGCTCGATCCCAGAACGCCAGGATCACGCCCTGAGCTGAAGCCAGACGCTTATCAACTGAGCCACCCAGGAGCCCCCCCCCTTTACTTTTTTTAAATCCCCTTCTTATGAGTTAGACATGGGACATGCCCCCAGACATCAACCAAGAAACATCCCTCCTCTGAGAAGCATCTAGAATGCTAGAAAGATCACATTTCTGCCCATCCATCTCCACGAGACTGTGATGGATTCAACCAGTGTTCCGCAAGTCGTGGCCACCCTCCATCCATCTCCTCTGGCACCAGACTAACCGAGAGTCTTCCTGGTGTTTTGGAAGTGTTTTCATCCTTCAGTCCAGAGTAATTCTCTGCATTTAATGGCTTGGATTGATCTTGTCAATACTAAACACGTGATGGTTGTCATCCCTGCTCCAGCAATATCATTCAAGTGCCAATAGTGTCTTTTTCAACTCTCCAGTCCTGAGGGTCCTGGAGAGAAAAACAGCCCCACAGACAACTTTAGGGATTCACTTAAAGTTCTATGTTTTCCTAAAACAATTCAGTGTCACCAACAAAATAAGAACAGGACAACTAGACAATGCCTGAACTTTATCAGTACGAGGGAAATAATCATACAAAGAATCACAATTCCATGGAGCTGCCTTAAACTGAAGAGGAAATTGCAGAAGGGGTATAAGATCAGCTTGGTTTCTGTTGCTGCTTGTAATGAACTGGGCAGACTCGCCTGGAAAGGCTTCCAACTTAACACCTAGAAATGCTTCTCACGTGAAAGATTCTCAATGTAAGATTCATCCTCAAAGGACACTAAGTCTTCAATAATGTTGTTACTAGGGGCGCCTGGGTGGCTCAGTCATTAAGCGTCTGCCTTCGGCTCAGGGCATGATCCCAGGTCCTGGGATCGAGCCCCACATCAGGCTCCTCCACTGGGAGCCTGCTTCTTCCTCTCCCACTCCCCCTGCCTGTGTTCCCTCTCTCACTGGCTGTCTCTCTCTCTGTCAAATAAATAAATAAAAATCTTGAAAAAAACAATGTTACTAAATCATAAGTGGGGCTTCAAAATGACATCTTCTTAGGTGCTTAATCAATGAAACTTCCTAAATCAGAGCACATCATAGACATAAAAGTTTCGTCTCTTAGTGTGGCAGTCAGATCCTTGGGTTGGCTATGACTTGTAATTCATTTTATTATCTAATAGGTTTCAGGTTGCATTGTATCAGAACACAGAACAATATAAAAGGCTGGCAGAGCCCAAGTTCCAGGTGGGGAGGAACCAGTGGGAAGGCCAAACTTGCTTTGCTAACTTTTCCCAGAAGGAGAAGGTAAGGGGTAGTATTACTGAGGTGAAAATAGTGGAGAGCATTTCTAGTGCCCCTAGGGAGCAGGTGACCACTGCTGGGATGGGGAAGCCCAGGGAGAAGGTCCCTCCAGGTTGTAGACCCAGGGCCCTGCTCAGTTCCTCTCCATCTACCTCTTCCTTCTCCCTGACCCCACACTCACGACTTGAGTACCTGCTGCAGGGTAGAGTTCATGCACATTGTCTCCTCTGACAGACTGCATTTCCCAAGCTAAAAATCAATGCCCATTGTTCTTATAGTGGGAGCGAATATTTGAAATTAATATTAACTTGGAAAACCTGGGAATAAGTTTCCCCCATAAATTATAGTCATTTTCTGTGAACTGCTTGTCATTTGTGACCAATATGCCTATAACTTAGTATATAACTGATAAACCTTTCTTAAATTTCATCTCATTACAATAGTAAACTCTACTCATATGTATTCAGACATCATCATTTGTTCTTCCTTACCAAGGCTGTCAATGTTAAAATAAATTAAAGAAGACATTGTCTGATAAGTATATTATAAAGTACATACCTACATTACAAAGTATAGCCTAAGTCTGTCCAGAAATTACTACTTACTTATTTAGGATCATTAGTCATAGAATTCACACGTGATTCCACCTTTATGGCAGATGGTATACACTCGTAGCTTGGCTCAAGATGACATTTAGATGAATATTCTTAAACAGGATGTGATAATTCAAAATCCATCATTGGAAACAATTTATGGTTCTCTTGTCGATTATAATGATTGGTTTGCTTAAGCAGACTTCTCAATATATCTCACTCCCCTCTTTGTAAAGTAGGAATTCCGATGTCTGAGTTTCACAAATGTCTGACTTGCAAACAAAGAATATTTCACTCACAATGTCCAAGGTTTGATCCATACTTTGGCCAAAAGTTCTCATAAACTTTTATTTGTTTGTCATCACTAATTGCTTCCATGACAGAAAGATCCAAGGATTAGAGCATGGCACGTCAGGACCAACTGGGAGCTTAAAGACTATGTCATCCACCCTCCTCATTTAATTTAATTGCATTATTGGAACTGTTTTCTGATTGCGTTGATTAGTCAAAGCCAACACTCGTATTATGCACTGTTCCAAATAGTGGTTGTATCAGTAGAGATGCCTTCAGTTGCAAGTAACAGAAAATCCAATGAAAAGTGGCTTAAACACCACAAGAACAATGTGTTACCTTATGTAGCAAGAGTCTGAAGGCGGTCAGTCCCCAGGAGCTGGGTGCTCTGCTTCTTTCCATTCTGCTGTCCTCAGCAGGTTAACAAAGCCCTCCTTTATACTTGCAAGTTGGCTGTAGCAATTCCAGATGGTATATGCAGGCATGACATCCAGCAAAGAAGAAGGCGTTCCTCTCATGCTTCTCTTTATGTATTTCAAGGGAGACATTTCCCGGAGGCCTCTTGTACGCTACCCACAATTGTCTTGTAGTAATCAACATTTGCCTCTGGCGCTGGAGAGGGGTCTTTGGAGCTCCTGTAAACCCAGTTGCTAAACAAATGCAGTGCTCTACTAAGAAGGAAGAAATGGGGTGGTCCATGTGAGATAAGTAATCAATAGTTTCTGCCACAGGGGTCTTCCAAAATAGTTCATCTTGCCCTATGCACCTTAATTTTAGTATGAATTTGTCCATTTATACCTATTCAACCCCCTTAATGTCATCACCTCTACAACTTGCTCATGCTTCCAGATTTCTAGGAAGTCTACCAAAATTTTCAATATACTTCCATTTTCTATCCTGAGCCATTTTTCTCCTAGAGATTCTGAAGAATAATGAGATATAAAAATCATACATTATTTGCAGGCCTGCCTAGGGATTGCACCTCTACAATCGTAAAATTCTGGAAGAAAATCTACCTGATTTTGACCTGTCAGCAAGGAAACACATATATGCACTGCTACAAAAAAACTTCAACTAAGTAAATTTTAAAGATCTCAGTGACTTTACTGAACAATTCATGAATCAAGTAGCATCCAATCTAGCAGACAGAAAAGAGCTCCAAGGTGCTTTACAAAATGAAGGACTTTTTTAGGCAGAAGAGAACAGGAACAAGGAAGTTATACCCGCCAAAAAAAAAAAAAGAGAGAGAGAGAGAGCGAGAGAGAGAGATTGGTTATTGCAGGGTTATTTTTCTTTGGGGGATGTCTGGAGTGTATCAGGCAGATTACTTCACTAGTGCTGATCAATCAGTTCCTGATTGATAGTTTTGAGATTCCATTCTTGGGGGAAGAGAAATGGTAATTAAGTTAAATCTTGGTTTGGTGGCATGGAGCTTAGCATTAAGTGACTCCATTTGGGGCCAAGAGTCTTGTTTTTAACAGCATACACATACCACCCATCCAAGAACAATGGAACAGCACTCGGCCCGACCTTTTCCGGCCACAGCTTTTTCTCAGAATGGGCATACTCACAAAGTTAGGAAGAAGACTTTCTTGCTCTGCACATCATTCCTGTGCTCACAGATTACCACCAAAGAGAACTAGAGGAGAAAAGCCCGACTACTCAGATTTGTATCTACCCAGACTGGTGTCCCTGATTCAGGTGTGTCTCCCTCCCCTATACCTGACTTGTGTCACTGGGACCCTTGGATCAACAATTCTTCTCCTGGGTAAGATGTGAATCTGCTCTAGGGTTTTTCTTTAGTCTTGATCAGAGGTGGAAATGTAGGATTTGGCTGGTGTGACCATTATTGATAGCCACATGGTTATCAAAGGAAAAAAACCCGATAGCAGGGAGTGTTGTCATAATTTATCATTTATAAGCCCTGTCACTGTGTTAATCGCCCTTAGAAATCCATTACTGGGCCCACCAGCAACATTCATTGGTGAGACGGAGGTCAGAGCTCTCTCCAGCTGCTGGGAGAGTGAAACGTGCTGAGGCCACAGGGTCAAGAGGTGCTCCCAGGCGCAAGGGCTTGAACTTCATTAGCCCTTCCCCTTGGCTGGTTACACATGTGTGTGCCAGGATTGCATAAGCCTCAGGAAATTTCCATCTAAACCTAAACTGAGAGCCCACAAAAAGAATGGTAAAGACCAGCATAATAAGATTACACAGAGAGCCCCATTCTGGAGGGGCCATTCCAAATAGTTAGTGTATCTGTGCCCAGTTTCTTTCATGTGGACCCTGTCCATGGGAGTCCCATAAAATGTACAGAATGATGGCTCTGTTTATAGGCATCTGCCTTTTCAAAGCTTTCTTTTCTATTTTCCTATTAATCTCAGCCACAGCTACACTAGAGGGCACTTGAACACCACATTCATTGCAAACCAAGTCATTGGCACAGGTACTGGTGGTACTTTGGGGGGGTGCAGGGGTGGGAAGCACAAGGGGGGTGATGGGAGGGGTATATTTATTTTAACATGTCTTCGATAAACCCATCAGTATTTGAGGAAGCTTCCGAGTCAGACTTTGGGGACCAAAACCTTAATTATACAATATAATTGTTGTTAATGGAACGTGTACATTTCAACCCAGCAAGACTGGTGGTGTTTAATGCCAGCATGACATATTTCCCAAATCGTTCTCTTTATTTGTATAAATAGGAAAGAAGCAAAAATTGCATCAGCTCTCTGCATAATGAAGAGGGAGGGAATGTGCAGCCTGTACTATGGTGGCCAGATGCTCTTTTATCTCTTTTCAAATCAACATGCAGAGCTGGTGGTCCTCAAATAGAAAGCATTTTTCCTAAGGGATGGCAGCACTGTACGTTTAGAATGATAACATTCTATAAATAAATAAAAAAGATTATTAAGAACGCTCTGTAAATCTCCTAGTCAAACACCCCTTCAAGCAACCATCATCAGTAATTCAGTCTGGTCCCTTAATCCCACTGTATACAAATACACAGCATAAATACAGTATTTAACAAGCACCAGAGAAAAAGCAGCACTCTTGCAATAAAGACTCATCGAGGAAGAACGAACATCCCTTGCCCCGAGTCTTGTTGGCCTCCCCTAGAGTTCAGTTCTTCATTTGATTCTCCTGCCTGAACAAGACGTCCACCTCACATGAATGAATCTCAGGCATAACCATCTATTTAGTAAAACCTAAACATAGTAACTTGGTTCCCACATTCTTTTTGTTCTACTTCCACGAATTCACAGGGTGTCCATTAGGAACCACATCACAAGTGCAAACACCCATGGGCTTCCTTAAGCCCTGACATTCCAGTGGGGTTTCAACCAAATCAGAGGCAGAGAAGAGAACAGATCGGACGTGGGATCCGGGTGAATCTCATGGGATCTGAGGTATTAGCGCCGACAGCTTGCTTTCCCCATGACCGCCTACTTCTCTCTGCTTGTTCTTTGTCTTTGTGTATTGTCTCTGAATCTCTTGCTGTGTCCCCCTGAATCTGCATCTCTGCCTCTCTCTTCCCTACCTCCCTCAATTTTCTTCTTCTTTGCTGTTCTCTGTTTGGATCTAGGGTCTTGGTCAACATGAGGACTGGGGTAACAGGGAGGGTAACACACTCTGATGGTGAATACAGCCTAAACATGACGTCCTGGCATTCTTTGCTGGCTTCTGATGACTCGTGACAGCATGCAGCCACATGGCTGGAGGCTGCCACCAGGCCAGTGCCAACCTCTTTCCTCAGTCCAGTTACCGCCCAATCCGAGCACTTCCAGTACCTACTTAAATGAATACCGTGCTTTTTTCCTTTCTCCCTCAGCCTGAATTATAGAAATCATATTGCCCAGGTGCCACCAGAAGGCTCTGCCAATTAAAGATCTTCTCAGTGAGGGGCCATTTCTCAAGCTGCCCATGGAAGCGTTCCAACAGCCCCAGTGGCGCTTCTCTCCATGCTGACTGGTGTGTGAGACAGGAGAATGGACACCTGGATCCACTTCCATCAGGAACACCCACCACCAGGAAACACCCTCAATCTCCTCTTCCCTTCTCCTTTAGGACCTTCAGGTTTAGTCTCCACCATGCTGGGAGTTTCCAGCCATTCCCCTCCCTCCTCTGCCAGGCCCAGAGATGTGGCATTTTCCACTTGAGGACCAGCCCTGAGGGCAACTCCAGGGAGAGTCTGAGGCTCCAAGTTCCCACCCTGAAGCCAAAGCCAAGGCCAACTCAACACCTTAAGATCTTCAGCTCACAGGTGAGAGAGCCAAAGCGGTTTCATGCGTGATCCATTTAGCAACTGTGATCTAATACCCGACTTGTCAGCTGTTGGTTAGCAATAAAAGTTAACTTTTAGAAGAGTCTGATCTTAGTTTTTCTATGCCCTTTATTATATTCCGATTTTAAATCAAATAGGGCAGAAAGATCTAGGAACTGCGTTAGGTTGCTACAGCTACACTAACACAGTATCACCGATGAGGCGGCTTAAACAACAGGTATTTATTTTCTCACCGTTCCGGAGGCCAGAAGCCCAAGGTCAAGGTGTCAGCAGGTTTCATTTCCCTGAGGCGTCTCTCCTTGGCTTGCAGATGGCTGCCTTCCCACTGTGTGCATGCATCCCTTGAGTCTTTGGTATCCAAATTCCCTCTTCTTGTAAGGACACCAGTCAGATTGGATCAGGTCCTGCCCATATGGCCGTATTTAACCTTAATTACCTCTTTTCTAGGTCCCATCTCCAAATACAGTATATTTGTACTAGATTCTATATATATATGTACTAGATGTATATGTACTAGAATATTCTAATACCTTCTACAGTACTAGAAGTTACAGCTTCGACATATGAAACTGGAGGGGCATGTAATTCTGCCCATACAAGGAACATTCATATGTTTCAGGTAGCTTCCAAAGGCTTACCAAGCTTTGCCTAGAAAGAAATAGATGTGCATCTAAGCCCTGTTTTTAATTCCCTGTTGATGCATTATATTTTTCATAACATAACAGTGACATTTAATGAATATTGTGGAGATAAAAGAAGAAAAAGGAATTGCAGGCACAAATCAATGCCTAATAAGTCTCTTAAGAATCTCTGAAATTCAGCTACTCAAAGCAAAGTTTCCTACCCTGGTTTAAAACAAAACAAACAAAAGGAAAAAGAGTGGTTTTTATCTCTGAGGTGTTTTGGGTGGGCTAGATTGTTATTATGACTGCTTTGTCCTTCCACTATTTTCTGTATGGCGCTTTCTTGATTGCTAAATCTTGACTGCCTTTTGCTGTTCTTTATGTTCGTTGCATTCTTACAATGAGCAGCGCTCCTGTCCAGGTCTCTACAGGACACCTGTGCAGTGTGCTATATAGAAATAAGTACCCGTCTTCTGCTGCACTGGTAACAGCCTGCTCTCAAGTCAAGGGAGGCAGATAAGAAGAAAAAGCATACGTAATGCTCTCCTGTTTGACAAGCTTTCCATGAAACATAACCCCAGGTTTGTTTCTTTGTTCATCTCTCCCTTTAATAAATGTGATGGGCAGTTTGGAGTATGAACATTATGAATAATAGGAAAATTACTGCTCCAGACCTTAATTAATTACACAAAAGCCATCCTAGAAGTCTGTCTCCCATGCTCGTAGCCTGATGTTGCAGCAGCTGCTCACAGGGAGACGATTCCCTGAGGTGTCTCTGGCCCTGGCCACATTCAAGCCAGGCACAGTGAAGGATTCCAGAGGCCAGCAGACCCAACCGCCAGGCAGGCCGCCACCTGGCAGGGCTGCTCCCCGTGGGGGCCCTCTGAGACACAGAGAAGTTTTTGTTTACTATAAACCAGACATGAACCACAATCTCTGGTGCCCTCTGTGCCTAAAACCTGTTATGTGTGATCTAAAATCCAGGTAAACAGAAGGGAATTTTGGTCAAACACGGTAAGTAGAGTACATACATTTATCTCTTCTCCCATCCCAAACCTGGACAGAATGCCAGTGAAAAAATTAAAAAGGTCAATGAGAACCCGAGCGGGACCAGCAGTGAATGAGAACTGCCAACACACTTTGGTGGGGGGGAGGATACAACGTAATGGAGAAATGGCAATTAGCTCTGCAGAGTGGAAGAAGCTATAAGCTAGCAAGGAGCAGGTGCACCCACCGAACCTGGAGAGGTTGGGCACATGGACGCTGCAGGTTCCTCCATATTTGGGAGGGGGGGCAGCATGGGCCCGGAAAAGAGGTGCTGATCAAAGTCTGCATGTGCAGTATGTCCATGTCTCTTCCCCCACCAAGCACCAGCCCTGCTCACTGGCCCTAACAACCCATCCCTGCTCCATCCCTTTCAGGTAGGCAAGAATGTAGTCTTTGGAGACCTTGAACCCCAGAAGCTCCACACCCAGGCAACAACAGGCGTAGGAGAGGGGGAGCCAAGTGCTAGACGGAAGACAAGGCACTTAGGTAAAAGTGTTTTCCAAGCACCTTCCTGCCTCTGCTCATGGAACATGAGTGTCTGGGTATATACCTCAACAAGCAGAAGCATAAAGGAAAATTCTCCAAAGAAACTCACTCGCCCTGGAGAAAATCTCCACAGAGACTCCATCTGAACTGTTCTTCATCAACGAGGCCAGCTCACCTCCTAACAGTACTTACCAAGAGACAAGCCAGCCCCCTGCACGCAGTTTCCTATTGGCTTCTTCATGCAACAGTTCTTAACCATAAATGAACATACAAAGGTCACCAGACACTTGAAGAAGTTCTCCAAAATGCAAAAAGAGAACTAAACAAGTAAACATTTTTTAAAGAGGCTAAGAAGACATAGAGGTGGTAGAGGGAACAAAAGGAAAACCAAAAGAAAAAGAAACAACCTACAATCATTATCATCAGAGAGTTTTGAGAAATTATTGCCTTTGCAAAACAAGATAGGATACAACAACAAAAAAGAATAGTCAGGGTGCAAAAGAAGAGTTTGGGGAATTATAGATATAATAACCAAAATAGAAAATATTCAGTAGGACACTTGGAAGATAAGGTTGAATAACTCACCTCAAAAGTAAAAAAAAAAAAAAAAAAGGACTGGGGGAGAAAGGAAAATTAGAGGACTAATCTAATGTAGCCAACATCTGGAATTCCAGAAAGAGAAGAGTGAAAAAATAAATGAGTGAAAACGATGAAACAATTGTTTTAATTTCTTAGAACTGGAAGATATGTTTCTTTTTTTTTCCCAAAAATTTTATTTATTTATTTGACAGAGAGAGAGAACATAGCAGGGAGAACAGCAGGCAGAGGGAGAGGGAGAAGCAGGCTTTCTACTAAGCAGGGAGCCCAATTCCAGGCTTCATCCCAGCACCCTGGGATCATGACCTGAGCCGAAGGCAGACGCTTAACCGACTGAACAACCCAGGCGCCCCTGGAAGACGTGTTTCAAGAGAGTGTCCGACACAGTGTATTGAGCAACAAAAAGAAAAATCCACCAAGACAAATACCATGAAATTTCAGAATACAAGGTACAGGAAGATCTTAAATTTGCAGAGAGAAAGCCTATCACAAAGGACAGGAAATAAAAATGCCATTGTGCCTCTAACAAGCTACACTGCGGCCAAATGACAATATAGTAATGCCTTTGATATTCTGAGGTAGAAACAAACTTAGTCTATGTCTACAGCAAGCCAAGCTCTTAATAAAGCATGAGGGCGGAATAAAAACATTCTCAGAAGAACAAAGACTAAAAAAATACACCTCCCACACACCCTTTCCCAAGATGTCAGTGCTTAACTGGTGTTAACTGGAATTAGTGCTTCACCACAATTCTTCCTTAGTTATCAAGGAAAAACAATTTGGAATACAAAAAAGGAGAGAGGAGAAAATCAATCGCAGGAAAATACAGAAAAGAAATCCTAAGGCAGGGGTGCAATGGACCTGAAAAGCAACCAGTGCAGAGTGCCGGGGTTTGGGGAACTTTAGGAGAAGAGTCTCCAAGCTGGGGTAGGGGCAAGTGGGGGAATTCTAGATTACTTGATAAACACAACTTGTGGGAAACTGCATGAGAAGCATTTTATACCACTGTCAGAGAACTTGAAAAAAATTAGTCATAGGTTCATAGATTACTAAACAAATGGAGGAAAAGACAATTATTAATTTCTGGGGGGGCGGGGAAGATATACAATAAACTAAAGGTAAATCCAGTAAACCATTAGACTCCACTCCCCATCCATCAGTCCTGTTGGATGTTCTAGGTTGGAAAATTGATGCATGTTTATAGAATATGCTTTTTCTGTGGAATTTCAAAATTAGAACGGAAAATACCTTTTTGAGCATCTCACACTATAATATAAAACCTCTGGATAAATAACCCCTTTATCCGTGGTTTCACTTTGCACAGTTTCAGTTCCTCATGGCCAACCGCACTCTAGAGCAGACCATCCTCCTTCTGACATGTGGTCAGGTCAATAGCAGCCTCACACTATGTCAGAATGTCTATGTCATTCTCCTCATCTCACCTCTTCACGTAGGCATTTTATCATCTCACATCATTATGAGAAGAAGAAGGGTGAGTACAATACAATAAGATATTTTGAGAGAGAGGGAGAGAGAAACCACATTAATATAATTTTTATTACAGTATATTGTTATAATTATTCTATTTTATTATTAGTTATTGTTGTTCATCTCTTCCTGTGCCTAATTTATAAATTAAGCTTTATCATAGGTATATATGTACAAGAAAAAACATAGCATCCATAGGGTAGGGTACTATCTGCAGTTCCAGGAATCCACTAGGGGTCTTGAAGCATATCCCCCATGGGTAAGGGGGATACTGTGTAGTACCTATTTGCTCAGTAGTAAACAATATTTACATAGCCACAATAAGGTAAACCAAACAAACAGAAACCAAACAAACGTGGTATAAGTATGTTGAGAGGAAAGGAAGCAGGGGGGAATTAGAGAAAAGCTGTACTACCATCCTATGAAGTAATTGGTAATGTCTAAAAGAGGTAAACCCAGAATTAACAATATTAGCAAATTGTTTACAAATATGAGTGTACATAGGAAAAGACCTAAAAGACCTAGGAGTGGTTGCCAATGGATATAGAGAGAAAAGGGGCTGGGGAGAATTCGAGATGGGTGTTGCTGGGTTGGATTCTATGACTTTTGGTTCCATTGATTTTTTAAAATTACGTTCATAGAGAATACTTTAACAAATACAAAAAATAATACTAAGTAGATGAATATACAGGAATAAGATAGAGGAGAGGAGAATAAATAGGGAGGTAAGACAGTTTGCATAAATAACTGGGACAGCTTCCGTTGAAGCTAGAAACCATGAGAGGAGACCCAGGCTGAGCCAGCACGGGTGCCCTTTGGCCAGAAATGGAAGAGCGTCTTTGGGCAACCAGGTAGAAATAAATTGCTTTTTAGATTATATAGGAAAGATTCTGGCTTGGACTGAGAGAAAAATAACATTGGAACTCAGGAAAATGTACTGACTTCTGGAGAGTCTGCAACTAAAAGGACCTGAGGGGCCCCTGGGTGGCTCAGTCAGTTGAGCGTCCAACTCTTGATTACAGCTCAGGTCATGATCTCAGGGTCCTGAGCCCCAAGTCAGAGTTGGAGTCAGAGTCTGCTTCTCCCCCTCCCTCTGCCCCTACACCTGTTCGTGCACGCTCTCTCTCTCTCACTCTCTCTCAAAATAAATAAATAAAAATCTTTATAAAAAACTGTACCTCAACTCTTTTCAATTATATTTAGTCCTTGTAATTACCTACCCGAGCATACCTGTATCCGATAACCCTTCAGACTGTCAACAGTTACAATATGATATTGGTGCCGTATTCTTGAGATTTGCCTCTTGGAGAGATCACAGACTGCAAGCCCCCAAGAAGAAATTCTTTAGTCTCCAAGTAGTAGCAGAAGTGTCTGCAAAGCAGACACCCAGGCTTGGTATTGCCCTTCACAGCCATCCCCTCATCAGTGTGAGAGATCTCAGGCAGCTCACTTCACCTGCTGGGCAGCAAGACCTTTCTTGAGATGAGAAAATGGGCTAAATACACTGTATGGCCCACTTCGGCTTTGAAAACTTAGCTGTGTCTGAATTAGACTCTGCTGGAGTCGCTGCACCTGCCTCGTGGACAGGAATCTTCTGACATGGTCACCTAGTTTGGTTCCCCTATTTTACAACATTTCAGGTTCTACTCAAAAGGTTGCCTCTTCATGCTCCAGAGGGTCTGCTACTAAATTTTCAACACGTACCTTGAATCAGACCCAATCGATCTTCCTCTTTTCATGTCTTTTCTTCTGATTTTAATAAATCCGTAGTGAAGAGCTAGTTATGAACTTCTAGTGGTCAGTTCTGGAATACGTATTTCCCTGGTGAAGGCTGTCACATGGCATCCTTCGAAGCATTCCTCCTTGTTGTTCTATTTGAGTTGGACGGTAGCTAAAGAGATTTTTTCAACCCAGGATCAGTATGTAAGACAATACTCCATGCCGTTGCTAAACCTTCTAGGTTGTGAAATACAAATCACATTTTAAGACATTTTAAGTTGCCCTTCAACTCTGGCTCTAATCCTTTTGTGCCACATATTCTTGGCTGAGTCCATACAAGCCCACTCGTTAAAAGTGGTGCCCCAGTACAAGCAGTATAGCCATTTCCACTTTCCCGGTCTCAGATAACCAAGACTTTCTACAATCTGATTCCAGGCTTACTTTGCAGGGTTTCTGCCTTCCACTCTACCCAAGATGGCTGCTTTCCAAACATAACGTGTCTCATCTTCACCCTTTTCTCCGAATTCCAAACCTCCGGAATGCTTCTCCTTTGCTCTATATTTGGAGTTTTTTTGCACCTTCCAAATACAATTCCGTTCCTTCTTCCCTCTCCCTGTACACTTTCCCCAAACCGGAATGGCTGAGAGGTTGACTCTGCCCACTCGTTTCAGGAAACTCGTCCCCTTTAGTGTTCCGCATTGTGTATAAACCTCCTTAGCTCTTTTTTTCGTGATCTCGGATGTTTCTTAATCTTTCCTCTATCTCTGCTAATCTTCTCACCAGGTTATAAATCCCTTAAAGGCAGGACATACGTCTTAGACTTCTCTGTCCTTCCTACGGCTGTCGGTACACCTCAATAAACCCTCCTTTCTCTTATTATTCCTGAATAAGAAGCGTTTCAGTAAGAGATGCCCGCCGTGGGTTACAGGAGATGTGAACAACACCCCAACTTTTCTTCAACTCGAAGATCATTTTTGTTCAACATCACCCACCTTTGACAACCTCGGCTGCCGGAAGCCCGGAGCTGTGAGGTTCGCCGCATCCCATGATGCGCAGGCGCAGTAGTGCGCGGTCCGAGACAGGTGGAGCGCGAGGTGACCTGCGCGGGATCCGGAGTTGAACCGCACTGTCAAACTTGGTGATTTCACCTCCTTGGGTTTCCATTCCCTCCTGTGCAAGATTGGGGAATATTAGTACCCACCTCCTACGGTTTTGGCGAGGATGCAATGACTTACTTAATAACTGTTAACACTGTAAACCGTGAGCATTGTCTGGCTCGTAGTAGGCACGCAGTAAATACTCTTTAATATTATTATTACCTTTTTTTTTTTTAAGCCTAGGTCCAACTCTGCACTTATTTGATTCTTCTTTCCTTTCGTTTCTCTCCCCAGACACCTCTTTGGCGGCGCTTATCCACTTCTGTGGCTCTGCTCTAGTTTGCGGCTCTCCCTGCTGGCAGCGCGCTGCGCAGACTGAAAGGACGGCCGGAGACGTGTCCAACCCTCGGGTGGGCTGACAAGACGAACTGCTGGGCCTCCCCCATTTGCAAGCCCCATATGAAAGTTTTGCCCCTTTGACATAATTAACATATTTCTAATAATAAATGTGAGTTTCTACAAGAGGATAACTATAAAAGCGTGGTGGTGAAGTCAGATGAAGCATCTTTATGGATGCAAGGGACTTCAAAGACTGGAAGACACTTTTTAGAAATTCCAAGTCTTAAACCATTATTTGTTTCTCGGGGCGCTTATTAACATTGAATCTAACCCAGGAGCCCCCAGGTTTCAGCGAACATGTCCTATCAGCTTCCCCTCACTCCATGGCGTGGGGTGGACAGGCTGTTTCTGCAAGAAAGCTGTCCTTTGACCACTGTAAGAGTTGAGATTTATACAGTGAGTAGCCTTTTTCTCCTGGGGTTGAGGTTTATATATTGAACGATTTTCCCCCTGGGGCCTGTGAGCTGCCCTGCACACTTAGTACTCAATCAGGGAAGAGGGGAGGCTGCTGAGAGCTCTGATCGGTCGTCTGCGGGCTGGAGCCCTGTCACCAGGAGCCACTCTCCCTCGACTTGCACAGTAACTGTCAGTATAAGAGGAGAGACATGACAGGAGAAAAGAGCCAGGTACTCAAAAGCCCCAGTATTCATCCAGGAGTCTTGAGAACCATTTGCTACTAGAATGATCCTCCAGTTGTTTTTTGGGGGTTTTTTTTTTGTTTGTTTTGTTTTGTTTTGTTTTGTTTTTTAGCTATCTGGGAAAGAAACTTCTAACTGGGAGATTGGGGGAGGAGGGGAGAGAGACAGAGAGAGGGACACAGAGAGAGAGAGAGACAGAGAGACAGACAGACACACACAAAGGATTTGAGGAACTCGAGGAGAAATAAAACAGTAGGAGCCCTCCGCAGCCTCACACATTGGTGACAAGCCACGCCGCTGCCGTTGTGGGGAAGGGATTTGATGGCTTCATTCTCAAGCCACACAGCAGACCCAGAGCCCAGGGTCTGGGCACACAGCAGCTGCACTCCGCCTCTACCTGCCGTAACCGAGATCTGCCCTTAAGGTGCCCGTGAGGCCACATTTTCATGAACTGCCTGGGCAATTGATAAGTCGTCAGTTGGGAAGCCGAGACATTCACAGGTTCAGACCTGAAGCCCGGTCCTTAAAATGAACTGGAAGCATCTGGCTGTTTTGCTGCCGGTAGGTAATGATGCAGCCGCGTCACACACCCAGATGTGATTCTACATTTCTGCAGCTGTTCTGGTGGGAGTTTCAACACCCAAAACATCTGCTGCGGGGACTCTGTGGTACAATTCTCACTCCATCTCTCCGGGTTCTTATTCTTTTCCTAGAAAATGTACTTTCTTTCTCCTCGGTATTTTCCTATTTTCCGAAGGTGTTATTCCCAGCAAGGGGATACCCACCAAATTCTATGCAATGTGGAAGAGAAATCCATATCGTCTTCAAAATTCACAGCCAAACTGAGGGGGTGTGACACTAATGCATTTTTACGAGGTCTGATGAGATAGAACATTACAGCCAGGCAAAGAATTTCATACTTTATGGCACACGTAGAAGGAATGGCTATAATGAAGTCACTTTTGTATGTTAAACACAATTGGCAGGGGAACACCTTGAAAGTCCAAAATGTTTATCTCTGGGATATTCGTCAGCATCATCAACCTGCACACATAAAGTGCTCTCGGTACTGCCTATTAAGCAGGAAAAAAGACCCTTTTAAGGCATGATTCCGCCAACATTGTAGACGATATTACAAACTGACATAACAGTTTTGAAGAGGAACAGGAAATATCGAGGCATAAAATATTTGTGCACTTTGACCCTGTAATTTCTGGGAATTTATCCTAAGAAATTATCTTATACATGGGAAAAGTCTTATGAAGACGCTTATCATGGGATTTATTATAGTGAAAAACGGGTTTGGTCTATTGCCCCCAAATATGGAAATAGTTAAATAAATATGATGTCTCTATTTCTACAGGAGACATGGAAAAATCCATTGGAGGGACTGAAAAGTTCCAGCTGCTCAGGCAGCAATTACTGAAGTAATAATACTGAAATGCTTCTGACAGACATTAAGTGGAAAAGCAAAATACAAAGTTGTTTGTATGTTATGCTTAAAATCATATCAAAACTTGGTATTTGAAAATGACCCAAAGTAATTGTCCCAAACCAATAATAACTATTGTGCTTAAGTGGGAGAATTATGGGCAATTTTCTTCTTCTATTTTCTAAATTATTTATGAAGGGTTTATATTACTTGAGTCAATAAAAAGACGAAGCAAAGTGCATCCTTACACTATGACCAACACATGAAACGTGCCAAGGCAAGTGAGTCTAAAGAAAAACACGAAAGGAGCCTGAGGCGTGTCTTGAAAAGGAATCTGGACTAGCCGACTTCAGATGGAGACCAGTTTCTCTGTCGCAATCTCAGCTTTTGGCCCATTTTCTCCAAAGTTTTAAGGGATCCAAAGTGAAAAGAACCCAAGATTCTGACCGTCACATGACAAGAGTTGGAAATGCAGTGACAGACCAGGAGAAAGTCAATGCTGCATCAGATGAAGGTTAGCAAATAAGCCCAAATGGAGAAACTTGTTTTCCTTCATTTCAGTGATTGAAAAAAATTTGGAACAAGATTCCTCTGTGTGGTTCCACCAGGTAACTTCTCCAAGCCTGTGAAACTTGGGAAGAGCGAAGGTAGGACTTCCGTCTCTCCACACCCACATCTTTGCCAACCTCAGATTAAGCCTCAAGGAGAAAACAGATTCAACTAACAGTACTTGGGTCCTAGTTTTTTTTTTTTTTAATACTCCACTCAAATTTTAAAATAGTACATTGATTTTTTTAATATCCCAAAATAAATTGCTATTTCTTAGCCTTTAGGGGGACAGCTTTAATTTAGGAGTGAAGAGGGATGATTGAGTGATAATAAACTGATTAGTCTGAGGATTTCTCAAGGAAATGCTGACCCAGCATCATGGCCCTCACGCACGCCATTATAATTCTTTGATTTCCTGTCATGGCAGACAGTTCAAAAACGGAAAGTAAATAGGAGACATGGAAAATCAATGTGAGGTGCTGAATTGTTCCAGCTGCCGAGGCCTGTTAATTACATCATATTTTTATGGAGACGTTCGGCTCAGACTTGCCAAGTGCCCACATCTGGAGGCCGTCGTCTGCCATCCTGTTGGGGCAGCTCTTCTCCCCCAGCATCTTGGTTAACTGCAAAAGGACAAGCTACCCCAGGAAAGCCTGCTTGTACAGACCAACTCTCTGAGGCAAAATCCGGACGATCGTCGTGTCTTCCGTTACCATAGAGATAAGAGGTGCTGGGAGCTGGAGAGGGGCCACTGGAGTGGCTGGAAGCGGGTTAGTCAGTATGCACAGTGTGAACCTGAGGAAAATGAAAGTCTGTTCTACTTGGATAGACAGGCCTTGGTGGGCTAAGTGGGAGAGAGCCGAGAAGAGATGAGAGACCACAGGGAGCAGGCAGAGAGAAACGCGGCTAGGGAGCGAAGGGCAGGGCTTAAAGCTGTGTGAAGAGCCAAGCCACTGGGGAGCCGCAGTGGATTTCCAAGACAGAGTCCTTTGAGCACCTCCTTTCTTGCCAGAGCAATAAAAGCAAGCTCACAGCACGAGCACGAAATTCAGGGATTGTTTCAATAAAGGTCCTTCCACGTTTCCTTATAATTTGGACCCTTCCAAAGTCCTTTCTGGTTTCTCTTCCTCCTGTCCATCTTATATCCTTTTTTTCTTTTCTCACATCCTTCCAGAAGGTTCTGAGCCCCTCCCCCCTTTTTTCATCTATATGCATGGTAGGACTGGCTTCCTCATCCACACATTTCTAACTCATCACAACCCATCCTCCTTCCCCCTCTTTGTTTTTCTCTCTACACTTTCCTTCATTTTCTTCCCGCTATTTTTCCTAATTATAGCTTCATAAACAAATAACAGGATGAAAGAAAAATCCAGTGCTTGTCAAAGATGCTGTAAGACGTTTCCTAATGTCCACTCCCTGCTGTCCACCCCTTACCCACCGCCTTGGTGACAGAGTCTGTCACAAGCAAAGTCTTGGCCCAGGCCTCTGCTCCTTAGAGAGGTTCCAAGGGTTCTACACATATTTTATTTATATCCCATTATTTAAATATGTATTTTAAATGTGTGACACCAATCTCATTCTCTCTCTTTCTTCCTCCCCCTCAAAAAGTTACACACTTTAATGTAAGTTAAATGTGCATTACATTTAAATGCACATACATGTATGTACGTAAATGTACTAAATGTAAATGTGTATTGCATTACATCTTTACGTATATTCAATGTAAGTTTAAAAACCTACAGACTTCAACACACTGTGGGTTTGTGCCAACCAAGTAAACTGTGCAGATTTGCAAGAGAGATGTTCCTGTTGATTCTAGCAACTGTGTCACTGAGACGAACATGGTAGGGCCACACTGGTATTTTTATCAGTTCAAGCCCAGGCATGACTTAGAGCACAGGAGGGAAGGGCCCAGTTAAATGTCAAGCCAGAGCCCCTGCATCAGCTTGGGGCACCCTCCTCTTGCAGGGCAATCGCACCGCTGCTATAGCGAAGCCAGCGTGTCCTGTGTCAGAGGTGTTCTAGCTCTTGATTTAATGTCCTGGGCTGTGGTTTGAGTGGCTTTTCTAGGAGAGGGATTTGAGTACGCACTAAGCATCCTCAGTGATCCAACTTGAAAATAGAAATGTCCTGCTACTCCACGTGTAAGAATCCAGATCGGTTTGATTAAGTGCTCCTAAAATTGCAATGCCAGCTGTCATCAAGCTTATAATTTGCAAGTATTTATCTGATTCCAAAAGCTGATCTGACACTGGAACTGTTGTCTATAATTCCCCAATTTCTCATGTTTGTGTTCGTTCAAATGCTTTCATATTTGTAATTTACTGAAATTTGAAACAAAACAAATGTGTATTAATAAATCAGCATTTAATTGCCTTTCTGTATTCAGACTCCCATTTCCATTTCATCTGAAAAGAAATGCTTTGCTATCAAAAAAAAAAAAAAAGTGAGAACCCCTGGCTTCGTCCCCTGCCTCCTCATGCCCTCCTCCTCTCGGCACCCCCAGCAATCCCTGCTTGTCCAGGTTATTCTCTGCTCCCTAGTCTCTCCCTTTCAGACTCGATCCTATGACTCTGCCTGTCCTGCTCTAACCTGATAAATAGACTCACACTGAGGTGGGCTTAGCCGTGGTGTAAGGTAAGGGGTTACTCTTCTGTGGGGGGGCGGGGGGAGAAGACTTGCATTTTACCCTGAACTGCTCAAGTCCTGGTGAACTAGTAAGGGAGCAGATCATCCACAGTGAAATTCTGGGCACTTTTGAGCAGAGTCTGTCAGAAGCAGCTCTTCGTTACTCTCAGACCTTTCAGCATCTCTCAGACTACGGCTTGCCTCAGATCCCCTTGTGAAGTGCTTGGGGGAAAGGCAGACTCCGGGGACCTAACCCCAACTATCTGGAGGTTAGGACCCGAAGTTGCCTTTTTAGCAACCTCCTCGAATAACTCTGTGCTTTGAAGTTCAAGGGTGACCACCGTTAATCGTCTGCACATTGGTGCAGGAGGCAGATTGGGGATGCTGCCTGGCCTCCCTTGGCCTGAACTGAAGCATGCAGACTGAGAGGCAGCCCAGGGCGGCATCCAAGCAAAGAGAAGTATGCAAGCCAGACAACAAATGCAGAGAGAGAGAGAAAGTATAAAACCCAGGGAACAATTTCGAACGGGACAAGAAAAATAATTCCAATTTCCTTTTCTCCAGCTCCCAGTTCATCGGTCAGCAGCGGCACAGCAAAAGTAGACTGGGGACAGTCTGAACGATGGAGGGAGCCCAGCTCCTGGCCCATCCTGGAGGAAATGGTAGCAGGGAAGTATAGCGCCGTGCGGGGCAATACATGTAGACATAGCCCCGGGGACAGCGCCGTCTGCCTGCGTGGAAAGGGTTCAACCCTTCTCCCGGGCTGCCCCAGAATTCCTGAAAGGCCCGAGGTTGCAAGCCCTTGAGCAGAACAAGCCCACTCCCGGCCCTGGCCCCTCCGCAGGCTGTCATCCGTACCTCCGTTCTGCCTTCATAAAGACCCACCATGCACTCCAAAAGAGTAACTAGGACACTTCGTTTTTATTCCACATGCATCTCATTTGTCTTCAGTAGGCTCTTCCATAATCTCATCATTATTGCTATGGCCCTCAGAGGACAGCTGACTTGCATTAATCAGCCAAGCCCCTCATCGCTCACCAGATTCTTTACACTTTTACCATGCCCTGGGGCATCCTAACTTACTTGAAAAATTAATAAACCTCCCCCTCTTATCTTACCTTATTAATGTCTGTCTTTGTAACCCATTATCCCCGCATATCATCAGAGATCACTGGAGGGCCCAGTGGTCACCGGCTTGCTCCCCTAATTCTATCCTAAAGCCAGAATGCCCCCCTTGAATGGGCAGGAAGAAAATGGCCTTCATGGGCCAGCAGGGTATTTTTTACCAGCTCGATGGCACAGTGGACGGAAAGCCGAAGAATTCTTCAGCTGCAGCTCAAGGCCATTAAAGTCCATTAAGTTGTTCTCTCCTCCCCACCCCCTTTCCCCCTCTTTTGTGCACCCTAGTAAATCTGACTCATTAGCTTTAGATGTTTTGAAATACTGGTACATTAATCACTTGTGTTTGCACACTGTTTATGTGGGTTGTTGGTCATGGTCTGTAGTTATATGGGCTGTCTCCCTTGCTTACTTAAAGGTACAATCCAATTGAAAATAAAGATTTTTGCAGGTTTGCTCATTACACACAGTGTCGGCAGCTGGTGAGTGTCTTTTGCAATTCATCAGAGGCCTCCCAGACCACCTGCTCTCGGCATCCTGCAAACAGCTGGCTCTGGGTAAGTACCATAAGCTATTACCTTATACAACAAATAAATAAATAAATGGATGGATGGGTAGACAAATAAATAAATACATTGAATTGTCAGCCTTGAAGCATTGCTTCTTGAAGGGAAAAGTCCACGCTGAAAAGGGAAAATGCCTCTAGCCCACACTTTCTTGATGCCATTTAAATGAAAAAAAAGGAAAAGGGTGGTGATACTCCCAAAACTTCAAGAGGGAATACTTTGTCATTCGAGTACCAAGGCAGTCCAGAAAAGGACTCTACAACAGGCTGGCTGTGTGGTTTGGTTTGGTACAAAGAATGAGAAGGGGGGGGAGGAGGTTGAATTGAATTCACTGCTGGGTTTTTCCTTTTCTTTCCTGAAAAAGTCATAGGGAAGCTTTGTGGAGCCTGAGCTAAGGCTGCCAGATGTCCTGGGATTAAGAAATCAATATCCATTTCCAAGATTGTCACCACTTTAGGTTTTCGTGACCTTGACCCCAGTTTTTGACCTTGAGACTGACCTGGGTGTCCATGGCCTGCTCCCGTCCTGACCCGGCAGCCCAAGGAAAGCCTAGGGACAGTGGAGCAGGAGCCCCATGACCGGGCACTTGGGAGGAGGCAGGACAGAAGTCCCTGGCTGCATGCCACAGAGCTTGGCTGGGGATGGGCATTCAGCAGGGAATCATTTTGAGAGACCTCTAAGGTTTATCACAGATAGCCTGAGACTTCTTTCAAGTCTACTTAGAAACTTTTTATAATCTGAGCTGGGTTTTGCAAACATCACCCTGTACAGCTATGATCCCCAAATCATTTACTCTGGTTTCCAGGGGTCAGTCAAAATGTAGCTATGTCCTTTGCCTTGTCCTTGCAAAACTGGAGAGGCATCCTGGCACACTGACAGGGACCTCTCTGACTCACTGCTTATGAGCTTTGCCAATCAAATGCCTGAATGAAGCTGTTAGAAATCACTATTTTTATCTTATGCAAGTTAAATTCCAATAATTGAACTTTATTAGATTAACTTTATTAGTTTTATTAGCAGCCTTATTTTTTGTTACCTTTTTTTTTTTCTGGCAAGAGTATTAATGGGTCGAATTAACATGAAGAAATGTTTTCTGATTTACCAAATTGAAAATGAAGATACATCTATATTCCTAAGTTTTTCCTCCTTGAATCCCCCAAGAACTATAAAGAAAGTAGCTGCTCCGGGAGGTGGAAAACCAGGAATATCAGCAACAACCAGGGGGCTCATCAGAAATCCAGATTCCTCGGATCAGAATGGGGAGTTTAACCCTTAAGATCCCTAAGTGATTTGTTTGCACATGAAAGTTGACAAGCACCGTTCTCATATGCCCTTGATTCTTTCGGGTCAGAACCATCTGATAGAGACTGCCACAAGCCATATCAATACTAAGGTGATCATAAGAAGTTGAATAAGAAAATGCAAACCAAACAACTTCCTCCTCTACTACAGGAACTAAAACATCCCGTTCTTTGGCCAGGCAGTACGATGTGATAAAAGAGCGGACTTTGAGTCAGAAAAATACGGGTTTGCTTTCCAACGCTGCCTCTTAGTAGAATCCTGACTTTAGGCTAGTCACTCTTCTAAGGCTCCATTTCCTCACTGAGATTGAAGGTCACAGCAACTCCACTGCCCCCTGCAGGACAGATTCCAAAATAAAGCAGATCCTCTACATGCAATCCCACAGGAAGCTCCGAAAGTCTTACTCTACGTGTATAATGAAATCACAGTCATCACAACACTAAGGAGGAGGAACGTTGGAGATGGGACAGCTGGATTGACCAAGGGGATGAGATGAAGACCCTACATAATTGGCAGGTGGGTGGGGAGAGAGAGACCCTGGCGGGCTGCAGGGTGGCAATTGCCCCCACTTTCCCTGGGGGAAGTGGATGCATGGGCTACGACAGCATCTCTGGCCCTTGAGGAGTAGGAGGAGTATACTAAGTACAAGGGATCGAGTAGTCGTGGCTGAGGGCTTTTGATTCACTGAAGGAAATTATGACAAGTTCAGGAGGACAATTCAACAATTCAAGCAAACTTGCGGAAACCTGCAGGCCTTCTAGGCAACATTTAAGAAAATGCCGACCTCTTACGGCCAGCGGACAGGCAGATAGAATGATCAGAACTTAATCACCAGAGGGACAGAGTTTCAGAGAAAGTGAAGATCTCCTCCTGGAAGGTTTCCTCTGCTGAGATCAGGGCCTCACAGGGAAAGTGTCAGACCCTGGGACGTGGAATGGGGATCTCTGAGTAATGCAGTTGAGAATTTTTAGCTGCCAGACCCCTGTCACCCCCGGGCCTACAGACAAGGCCCACCACACCCCTTCATTAGAAATGGCACACCCCCCCCCCACATGCTGGAAGATCCCTCAGAGGCTTCAAATCAGAGGTCTCTGCTAGTGTGTCAGGAGTCCCCAAGGCCACCCCCAAGTTTGAAGATTCTTGAGGAGGACTCAGAGACTCAGCATATCATTGTACTCAGTTACTGTTTACTGCAGCAAAACGACGCAAAGCGCAATCAGCAAGGGAAAAGGCATGTGAGAGAAAATCCTGAGGAAATCAGGTGCATGCTTGCCAGGGTCCTCTCCCAGAGGGCTCACACAGGATGCACTTGATTCTCCCAGCAAAATGTTGTGACAACACATGTGAAATGTTACCGACCCAGGAAGCTCATCAGAGACTCAATACCCAGAGTTTTTCTTGGGGGGCTGGTCATATAAGCTGCCTCTGCCTGGCACGTACCCAAATTCCAGATTCCCAAAAGGAAAGCAGGTGTTCAGCATAAACCATGTGTACAAATAGTCTACACACAGCGAGCCACTCCTATTGGTTCTAGGAATGGAGGGAAGCCTTCCAGGAGCCAAGACCCCAGATGTCAACCAAGGGCCAACTTTGTAAGCAAGGCTTTCAAAGGATAGCAGGCGTACTTTGCGAACCTGGAGCTCGATGTTGGAACCACTTCTCCCTTCTCCGATGGGGCAGTATCTCTGTCAATAGAGGGCTCCAGAGTGACACTGCCATGGCCACTGGAAGGGACTTCTCTTTCTGGTTCCTTTGTGCCATTTTTCTTCAGCCTGGCTGCCAGCGGATCGGCATGCAGGAAGCCATGTGGTACTCCCTCACCAGCCATCACGGATGACCTCCAGCCTCCCCCCTGCACATGCCGGCCATCTCCTCCCCCACCCAGAGGGCTGTTCCTGCAGACCAGCTCCAGCAATGCCGCCTCACAAGGGTCTTCAGCCAGCTGGGGCAGCCATGCCCTCTCCACAGAGGTCCGGGTCTCAGCCCTGTGGGAAGAGAACACAGAACACGTTTCTCCTAAGTCCTCAGTGCTTCCTTATTCATGCTTCCTGGGCCCAGCAAGTATAGCCGCTTTCCACATATGCTATTTCTATATTCCTCAGAGTCCTCTTTTATTCCTTTTTGTAGTTAAATATCTTTTACTAATTAATAATTCCTTAGATTAAATTTTCTCTGTTTAAATTACTTGTGTGGTTTCCATCTCCTGGCTGGACCCTGATTGACGCTGTGCCTTAAAACACAATGTTTGTCCTCACCACCCCTCCTGAGAACCAGATTGATAATGAGGTTAAGCTCAGCACCCCCTAACTGGGATGTGCGGGGCCAGCTAAGGGAGAATAGGGACTCTGCATCAAAGGAGCTGCAAGACCTGGCCAAGATGTGCCAGCAGAAGTGGGAAAGATAAGCCTGGGAATGGGCACTGGGAGGTGGGGGCACGGAACATAAAGTTGAATAAAGTTGAGTGTATCGGCATGGACCATTTTCCCATGATATACAGGTCTAGGCAAATACCCCTGCTAGGATGCTAGGATGGCCCTTACAAGCTTAGAGAATGTGATGACCCATGTGAATGGCCCAGTGAATTAGAAATACCCAAACTGATATGTCAAATGGTCCAGAAAGGCATCTCAAGGCTCAGAGAAGTAGGTATGCTAAAGGGGGTATATTGGGTTAGCCTACAACCTCCCCATCAGCCAACAAAGTGCCATAAGAGGCCCCAGAGGACACCCTTTTACCAAAGAGAGAAGGAATGTGCTCGTGAGAGGGGCAGCAGCATTGCTCAGGAGCTCAGTGGTGGCTATCCTCCATAGCCAAGGCTGAGAGTAGGAAACACAATTACAGAACTGAGCTCATTGAAAACAATGGGAATCTTGAAATGATAGAGGACTGGTGGTAGCACTTCACCATCCAAAGCAATTATCACCATGAAAGCAAGGTCAGAGTAGCAGCCAGCGAACCGCAGAGAGCGGGGGATATGGTAAGCAGAACATGGTGCTCCTACGGGCAGCCAGCAAGGGTATGGCACAAATTATCCAACTAAAGGAAATCAAGAATGAGTGATCCAAAGTCTGCAGGCAGTTGCCTGAACAAAAGGTCATGATTGCTTACCAGGCTTCTGTACCTGAGCCTGTTTTTGTTTCTAGAACAGCCAAAAGAGAAGTCAGATCCTCATGACAAAACATTGGAACATCACAGCAAGTATATTCAGTAGTAATTCTCCCAGCTGTTCTCCAAAGTGATCTCTAGCCATTTACTCACATAACCACCCACTAGGAAAACGGGATCTTACAATGATTGTTGGATCCACAGTCTGGGTTGACTTTGATTCCCAGGGATTCAAAGCACCCTTGTACCTTCTGTTATAATTGAGGAATATGGGATCCAGTTATGAGTCCGGTGCAGCTCACTGTTGGGGGCACTGGGTCCATAGACCCATCCAGGGATCATTTCCCCATACCCAAATATATAACTAGAATGAGCAGAACTCTTACAGCAGATTCTTGATCTGTGGGATAAAACCTATTGCAGTGGGGAGAGCCAAGTGGAAACCTCCGAAATGTCCCCACTGTCCCCCACTGTAGCAAATACGAAAAAAATACCATAGCCCAAGGGGAATGGCAAAAATTGGTGCCACCATTGTAATTTTAAAGAATTCAGGAATGGGATCCCCATGATATCCCCATTAATTCACCAGTCTAGCCCCTACAAAAACTGTATTAATCATGGCAGACAACAGTGGACTACCACCAGTGGTGTGCTGGTCCATGCTCAGCAACTGGCTCTCCAGCGTTGGGGGAGGCTTGTAGCCTTTGCCAAGTTCTGTGGTATAATGCATAACAACCAGCTCACAAGGCTCCTGAAAATGTAACAGTCTGTGCTCACAGGCCAGTACGGGGCTGCCTCGGCACACAGGTAACCACAGACTTAACTAAGTACAAGTCTCAATAGCAGCCACTGTGCCACATGTGGTATCTTTTACACAATCTTCAGTGTATCCATAGCTATTAAACTGGCTAACTTTTTTTTTTCCATCCCTGTGGGAAAGAAAGATCAGAAGCAGTTTATTCCCATGGGATGGATGATAGTATACAGTTATCATCTTCCCCCAGGGCCTTGTTAACTCTCGTTAACACCTCAGGGCCTCTGGCATAATAGGGTCCGAAGGGACTACGACATTCTGGAAATTTCATAGAACATCATTGGTCCGCAATATTAATGATGTCATGTTAATCAACTGGATTCGTACAAAGTGGAAAGTGTTTTGGAATATCTGGGTAAGAGACATGAGCTCCAAATGAAGATAAGCTCTAAGAAGATTCAGGAAACCACTATCTCAATGATGAGATTTTAAGGGGCAGGCAGACTGGGGAATGTTGGAGAATAGCCCTTCCAAACTAAAACACAAATTATTATACCTTAGACCTTTTTAAGTTCTTATTATGCAGGTGCAATCGGCAGTGTTACATGGCCAGTTGATCCAGCAGAGTGTATGAGGCAGGAAAGAAAATATCATGCGCTACGTTTGGGATGTGATATCCTGCCTTGTCCAAGGTTGCCCTCCGCTCCGCTGGGATCAACCCAGTCAGTGACTAGCTGATGGAGGGATATAAAGTCTTAGCCCTTGCTTCAATCTAGGACAATTCTGAAGAGTTCTGTCCCACCCAAATTCCCCAGGGAGCTCCCTGGAGAATCAGCTGAGGCCTTAGATGCAATGGCCCAGAGGACCAGCCTCTCCTTCTGCCTGCTTCTGCCATTCTCACTCCTTTGCAGATGCATTTCTCAAAAACCTTGGGAGGGCATGCAACTTTCCATCTCAGAGTCTGTTTCTAAAAAAGTTTCCAGTGGAATTCTGAATCCCACTCTCTATCTGGAAATGTTCTGGTTTTTAATCTTTATTTATGTTATTGTTTTTGTTTCCTGGTAAGATTTCCTCTGAAGGAAAAAAATAGCAAAAGGAGAATCAGTCAATGGCTCACACTTGACGGGACACCTTGGGTTTACTGCCTTGTAACAAACCATTGCCTGCTAAAGCTTGATCTGGATTTTGGACTTTGCTACAAAGTCCAAGATGGAAAATATGTTGTCCTTCCACCTGCCACTGGCAGAGCCTTACAGGAGATTTTCAAGAAGTGTTCTGAGGTCCTATTCACAGAAAAATGAATATACTCAGTTAATCCTAATTAATCAACTTAATTAATCGGTTTAGTTCATTAAACTTAACAATGTCAACCTTGAGTCAGAAGTAAAGAGTAGTGGCAGCATATGTGACATATACTGGCAGAACTGTTCTAGAAATTGTATTAGGCTATGTACTGGGAACCGACGTGAGCAGAGGAAAACACCAGGGTAGAACCCAGAACTGCTACAGAATCAGAGGCTCCAGGAGAAGCTTGGGCTGCTTTCCTAGAGCAGAACTCCTGGATTGGAAGCAGGCAGGACAGGTCTTCCCATGAAAGAGCTGCAAGTATCAAACCCATGCGGCCACCAGAATGGAGGCAGCATGGACCCCCTTGACCTGGAGGGCACTGAACAGGTTGCTCTAGGATCTAGACATAATTAGGGGTACCGAATATACACTTCCTTCTGAGGCTGTGCTGATCCAAGACTCCCCAGGAGCAGGAAAGTTCACAGGATTGGCCACAGGAATCACAGAGACAAAAATTGGTCCTACTTATGATCCAAAGGAGTCAACTAAAAAACTGACATGTTTTAGGACTACTCGAGAACCCAAACAGTGACTATTCCCAAAAAATAAGAGTATAAAAGTAACATTCCCAAATATACTACAAAATATTATAGGAAAGCAGATCTCACACTATATGTGTGTGTGTGTGTGTGTGTGTGCGCACGTGTGGGTGTGTAGCTATTTAGTTTGGGGTATAACTTAGCATATATATATATATATATATTATATATGCAAACAGATTATATATATATATACAAACAGATTATATATATATATATGTATATATATATATATATATATATATATATATATATATGCAAACAGAATCCTATGGCACAAAACCTGTGTCAGTCCTGACCTGCTGCCCTCAAGTCTTTACTTCCCCTACTCTGGTCTTTGCTATAAAGTGGCTGATAGCTCTCGGCTACATCATCCAGGCCCCTGTGTCAGCACTTTCTGGCAGGATTTGGCCAATGGGAGGCACTGCGGGAGATTAAAAGGATAGGAGAAGAAAGAACTTGGGGTCATTCACCCCCTCCTTCTGGGCCTCAGGAGACAGCTCAGTAGTGATGGTGCTTCTCCATTGCTCCAGCTCCCGCTGAACACCGTCTTCAAGCAGCTAGCTCTGCAGCTGACCTCAGCCTCCAGGACCGCTGCGTCCTGCCTCTGCCCCTCCAGCTTTTTGGTGGTGGTGGGGGGGGTACTCCCTCTGTTGCCTCCCAGGTTGCCTCACTATCCTGTTTACCATCTGAGCTCTTTCACCACCTGTGTGACTAACTCCCAGTGTTCAGTCTCCTGGGTTTAAATACTCAAATGGTTTTCATGTCCCACGTAGACACCAACTATTCAGAAAACTTTAAAATGTACTGAGGGTAAAAAGAAGATTTAATTATTAGAAAGAGTTTTCTGGCTGCAGCTTCTCACACCCCAATTCCATCTGTGCCCTCCTCGGGCAGCTCAGTGGCTAAACAGAATATGTAAACACTGACCTTCCAGCCTCCAGAGCAGGGTGGACAGGGAGGATCCAAACAATTACTAAGTAAAGAGCACAGGGAAGCTCTACGGATACATTGTTTAGAACAAATAGCCGTTCAAGAGAGAAATGGCCCATTCAGAAAAACCAACATGGTACCCAAGCAATAATTCTCCCAACAACAATGAAAAAGAGGAACTGGAAACTAGTATGTAATGAATAAAGAACAGTTTAGATGTTTACTTAATCTGGAAAATCAAAGAAGTTTTTGGAATGCAACAACTTTGCATTCCCAAGGTAATCAAAGGAATGGGATGAAAGATGACAGAACAAGATAAACTCAGATGGAAAGGCAATTAGAAGAGTTACGTGAATATGTCTGAGACCAATGATGGTGCAGAATTCTAAGATGCTATTAGAAGCAGAATTAAATCTATAGAATGATGATGATAGCATAGAGCATATGTTTGTGAAAATCACCCAGAATGGATGGGAAAAGAATTAAAAAGATTAAAGCACTTGGATGGAATATGGTTTATGTGGCAGACCAATAATGGAGATCTAATATATAAATAACTTCTATACCTGGTGGAAATAACAACAACAGCAAAAGCAACAATATTAAAATTCACAATGGAAGAAAATCTTTGTGAGATAAAAGATTTGTATGGAGAGCTCAGAAGGCTCACTCTACTCCAGCTAAAATAATAATAATAATAAACTCACAGCAAACCAAATCTGGCAAATTGTTGAATTTCAAATATGAAGAAAGTATCCAATAAGCATTCAGACAGAAGCAATAAGTTATTGGCATAGGAAAGAAATTAGAGAACTCCCAAACTTCCCTTGAGAAACATGAATGGCAATAAGTAGTGGAGTGTAGAATATGCAAGGGAAAGAGGTAGATCTGACATGTACAAAGTTATACATATATAATACCTATACATAGTTTGTATACATAATATGTACTATAATATGTATGTATGTATAATATGCATATATGTGTATTTATATGCCTATATGTATATACATATACAGATGTAATATGCATATATATACTTACATATACATATATAATATACATATTCTACTTATAAACATATATGTATATATACCTATTTTATATGTATACAAAAAGTAAACAATCCATGTTGTTTAAAAGGAAGAAAGAGCTTTAAAGGAAGATGTAATAGATTAAGAAATAGAAGTTTAATATATTATTTATGAAAAGAAGCAACAACTTAGAGTATATACACCTTTGAAGTTGCTAAGGTCAAAACTAAAGGAAGCTAAAAAAGTAGAAAAGCTAAAATTAAACAGATATTTAATTAGTCACCTTTTTCAAAAATTTACTTTGAATGAGTTTCCAAGTTACAGAAAAGTTGAAAGAATAGCATAGGGAATTCCTACGTACTCTTCTCCCAGACATCCACTAAAGCTTCACAGTCGTCCCAATAATGCTCTTTATAGCAAAGGATCAAACCCAGGACCACGCGTTCTACCCAGTCATGCTGAGTCTCTGGTTCCTTTTAATCTGGAACAATCCCTATGGGTTCTTAACTTTCATGAATTTGACATTTTTCGAAGATTATAGGCCAGTCATTTTGTAGAATGTCTCTCAATTTGGATGTGTCCCCTGTTTCATGATTAGAGCCAGATTTTGCATGTTGCCTGGAATTGTACAGGTAACGTGTTCTTTTTACTGCACCCTGCTGAGTGGCACGCAATACCATTTGTGCTCTTACTAGTCGCGTTAGCTTTGATGACTTCATTAAGGTGGTATCTGCCTGGTATCTCCTTGCAAAGATACTTTTTCCCTTTTGTAACTGATAAGTATTCTTATGGGAGAGACTCTGGAATTACGTAAACGTTTCTTCCTCGGTACATTATCACACACTAATTTTAGCATCCATTGATATTTCCGGTGTGCATTATTAAGATGAAAACTGCCATAGAGTGATTTCTCTATTACCATCATTCTTTCGACCATAAAGAACTTTCTCTTCTCCCAATGTATATGTTCATCTATTTATTTAGTCAGTGTGAACTGAAGAATTTCTATTTTATTCAATGGTTTATAATCAGTTGCTATTTTATTTATTTTGATGCTTCAACATCCTCGAGTTGGCCAGTGGGAGTTACGTCAAGCTGGCTTCTGTGTTCCCCAATATTCACTGAGCACTTCCCTACAGTCTGGCACAATAAAGTGTTCTGTCCTTTTCCACCTTGTCCTTTTCCTGGCCCGGCCCTGGAATAAGCCACTTCTCCCAGAAGCCCTGGTAAAGGAGCCAGGATTCCTGGGAGTATTTGGAAACCAAGATCTGGACACTAAGTGTGCTCATGGCCACTACGGTGTCATTGTCCCCAAGCCCTTTGAGTGGACAGAGTTAGAAAATATATGTAAGACTACATCACACACACATGCATACCATATGTACATCTATATTTATTTCCACATTTATCTCTCTATATTAAAGACCATGCGTTCACATTGTTTCCTCTACACTACAGTCCAACACTACAGGGTTTATTCTAGCAATGGTTGCCAGATAAAATTGAGGATGCTTAGTTCAATTTGAATTTCAGATAAATAAATAAAATTTTAGAATAAAAATGTCCCAAATGGCACCCTGTATTTTTATTTGCTAAATCTGGCAGCCCTAATTCTAGCTCCCACCATTTCCATATATATGCTCTCCTTTTCCAATAGTAAGATATCTGCTTCTCGTTATCCTGAATATGCTGCTCAATGTCCTTCCATATGGCTAATATCATAGCCCCACACAGCCCCTGTCCGCACCTTGCACACGGGCCCCGATCCCCGCTTGGAAGGTCTACTTCATTCTAGTCTCCTAATGCTTCTTTGATGATGAAGGGATAGAAGAGAAGGAAGAAAATAGTTTTCAGGAATGGATAGGGAAAGGGAGAGGAAATGCAGTAATGAACAACCCAAAATCTCAATGGGTTATCACAATACGAATGTATTTTTTGCCTGCATGTTCCCACGTTGGCTGTGCTCCTGGGCACAGTTGGATTCTGTTGGGCTCCCTCTGTCTCTTCGTTCTGTGTCCCAAGATGAGGAGGCAGCCACTCTCTGGGGCTTCTTACACAAGGGGACAGAGCTCAAGGAACAAGCCAAACTCAAGGTGCTTCTTAAAATCCCTGCTCAAAACTGGCTGCCATGACTTCCATCCACACCACATTGGTCAGAGCAAACCCATAGCAAAGCCCAAAGTCAAAGAAGCAGGAAGGAGAGTACAGGAAGTGCACTAGGAGGCATGGCTAAGTACAGGGCTGGATGAATGACTAAGAACAAGGAATGCCATCCACCACTGAGGCAAATTAAGTCAGAATAAACACACCCCACAGAACAACCATACATAGAGGCTAAACCCATCAATGGGGGAAAATACCTCTCATACTGAATCAAAACACTAAACTCAGCTGCATTATGAACCTAAGAGATAGATCTAAAATAAAATAGCTTAGCATGGTTGAAAGGAAAAGAATAATTCTTTTTTTGAAAAGGTGAAGTAGCATCTTATAATTATCTGAAAATTCGCTCCCACAACCTTGTGCAAAACTCTCTAATACAATAATAGTGATGACAGTAGTCAACATACCTATATGGTACATTTGAAAGTGGCTAAGAGAACAGATTCTAAAAGTTCTTATTACAAGAAAAAATTATAACTATCTGAGGTGATGGATGTTTGCTAAATGTCTTATAGTGATCATTTCACCATACGTACACGTGCTAAGTCATTCTGCTGCACACCTTAAACTCCTACAGTGTCGTATGTCAATTGTATCTCAATAAAACTGGAAAAACAGGAGCTCTCCGGCAAATCAAGCAATTACTTCATCTGCAGGTCAAAGGGTCTCCTTCCCCAACAAACCAAGTTCCAAAACTCAAAACCCCCTTACTGAAAAAGCTTAAAGACACACTTAACAATGACAGAAATTACAGATGCGAGAGGAGAACGAGAGGTGGATACTATATCGAGATTGTATCTTCTTGCCAACATTTACAAGACAGGAAATGTACCAAAATAGAACCATATTACATTACAGAGAAACCCTTAATAAATTCCAACCGGTTCAGATCATACTCACTGACCACAACAAAGTGAGACCAGATATAAATGGATGAGTATCGTAGAAGGAAACAATAAATGAAGCCCACTCCTCAGAGACTTGGCCATTCTCAGTGGCACTGGTTAAGGGAAAAAACCAAAACTGCCATTGTAGAATATTTTGGAGAATAACAATAAAGGGAACGCAACATATATATGCTACAGCCGGCGTTTCTTATTAAAGGGAAAAAGATGTTGGAACAATTAGTTAACCTTCTGGGGGCAAAAAAGTAAATTTGGATCCTTACTGCATAATTCCTCATGCCAGATGAATTCCAGATGGATTAAAAACTAAAATACAAAGAGGGAATTTGTACTCAGCCATAGATTCATTTTCTCGTTTAGAGGTGGCCAAGGCCTTTCTTACCTTAAGCCAAAGGAAGAAACTAAAAAGATAATATTGGTATATTAGACTCCATTAAAATGTAAAGTTCCGAAGAGAATAAAATGGCTCAAAGAAATTAAATTCTGGAGGAGATATTGCTAAAATTTTTAAATAAAATATTTAAGATCCTTAAATATGTTAAAATGATCATATAAGTCCATATGAAAAATTGGAACCCAACCAGAAAAAAGTGCAAATTGCATGAACAAATCCTTCAGAAATGAACATTTCAAATGTCTAGAAAGCATATAAAGAGACATTCAGCCTTCTTGGGCACATGTTTGTGTGTTCATGGGCACGTGTGTCTGTGCACAGGAAAATGTCTGAAAAGACAGGCATCAAAATGTTAGCAATGACTTTCCCTGGGCAGTGGGATCTCTTCTCCCTCTTTCCAAATAGCCTTGGTTGTTTTAAATTAGCATATGTTAATTGTACATGTTTTATGATGAAATTATTCATCCTAAAAATATACAAATAAAAACTGATGGTTTCTCTTTTGTTTTTTTACAAAAGTTCTTAAAATCTGTTTTTAATTACATGATTGAAGAATGCTACTGACAAGTGCTATAGACTGAATGCTCATGTTCCTCCAAAATACATATGTTAAAACCCCATCCCCCACATGATGGTATTAGGAGGTGGGGGGGGAGGGTTGGAAGGTGGTTAGGTCATGAGGGTACAGCCTCATGGGATGGGATTAATGCCCTGTTGAAAAGGAGCCCAGAATGCTCCCTTGCCCATTCTGTCAGGTGAGGACACAGTGGGAGAACAGCAGACTAGGGACCAGCAAGAGGACCCTCACCTTGATCCTGAACTTTCCAGCCTCCAGACCCATGAGAAATAAATGTTTGTCATTTAAGCTACCTAGTCTATGGTATCTTGTTATGGCAGCCTGAATGCTTCCCAATAATGGGAAAATGTTCACTTTGTATTAGAAGATAAGGAAATAGGGCACCTGGGTGGCGCAGTCGTTAAAGCGTCTGCCTTCGGCTCAGGGCGTGATCCTGGCGATCCGGGATCGAGTCCCACATCGGGCTCCTCCGCTGGGAGCCTGCTTCTTCCTCTCCCACTCCCCCTGCTGTGTTCCCTCTCTCGCTGGCTGTCTCTCTGTCACATAAATAAATAAAATCTTTAAAAAAAAAAAAAGAAGATAAGGAAATAGGCTACAAAAATCATGATTTAATTTTTGCCTTACAAAGGAGATATACTACATAACAGCGCTTCTCTCCAAGGATGGACTTGTGGGCCATTGTATGTTCTTCTTGTTTTCCAGTTACCTACAATAAACTATTTAGAAAAAAGTCAACAGTTTTTAAATAAGAAGAGTTTATCTGCTACAAATAGGGGTTCCAGACTGTAAGGCCCTTAACATCATTGCAAAGTTTGAGCTTCCTGGTTTTCCTTGTCAGAAATAAAGCAAGGCCCACCAGAGATGTGGGGCATTCAGGGGTCCACAGTGTTGATTCTCAGGCAGAAATTCCCGCCTAGTCATTCCTGAGACTGCAGCTGGGAGTAAGCTGTTCATCCAGCGTCTAAGCCTTGAGCAGGGATTCGTGCTCAGCAAATATTTATGGGGCACCTACCAGGACCAGGCATGAGGGGAGATAGCTGAATCAGACAGAAGCCCTCTCTCTGTGAGCCTGTAGACTCACAGAGAAGACTCTGAGCCCGTGGTGTGCAGTGTGCGATAACAGATATGCAGGCTCAGGAAGGAGAGGGTAGTAGGGGAGAGTCCCAAACCATCCCGGCTCGCCCAGGACCTGGGGTGGGTTTCTGCAAGACGGGACTTTCAGTGTTAAAAAAAAAAAAAAAAAAGGGAAATCCTGGCCACACCAGGACAACTTGTTCACTCTGGACAGAGATCAGGGACAGCTTCAAAGCAGAGGTTCAGCCTAAGTAGGGTTCTGAGAAATAATTAGGCATATTTCTAGAAGGGAGAGTCCCTGCTCTCCAAGTTCCTCCTTTCCGGGTGTTTGGCAAGAAGACAAAGGACTGGAGTAAAGAACAGAACTGGAGATGCAGCAGGACATTTTCTGTGTTTTGGGGTTACCAAATCCCTTCCAGAGCTGAGGAGTTAAGAGACGGTAGCCTGATGAGGCCTCTAATCCTGCCATCCCCATCCCACAAGGTGAAGATGAACCAGGCCTCGTCATGAGAGAGGGGACCGTTGGCCCTCATGCAGAGTGCCAGTGGCAAGGCTGCCATGCTGTGCACCTCTGGGGGCACCATGCACGTAGAACACAGCAGTCCCTGTTAGGAGGATGCCCATCAGGTCCTGGAGGATAGTGAGGGCTGCCTGTCTGGGGAATTTTCCGGAAGAGCCCCGTATGACACTACCATTCAATTCCCAGTTACCCATTCATCTTTGTTGAATGAAGAGTCCTGTGTTTGCAGGAGGAATCACGATAAAACAAGTTCCTCCACTGTATGACTGCAGAGGAGACAAGGACAGAATGGCGCGGCATCAGGAGTGCGTGGGAGCATCACAGACTGAACCAGTGATGTTCAGTCTGCTGTCTGAGCAGACACCAAGCCACAAAAATGGGCTTCACAGGGGACCCAGGAGAATTACCAGGTAGCCAGCTCTACAAAAAGTCGGGGGAGGCGGGTTGCAAGGGAGAGAGAGAGCCGGCCATAGATCACAGGGCTTCTGGTGGGTTCTCAGGACTTTAGGGTATCCCCCCGTTCACCCCAAACCACCACAACCCCACCACATGTACCGTGGCTTTCATCCCGGATAGCCTGAAGAGACCACGCAGTCTCAGACCATTACACACTGACCTTGGGGTTACCAAAAGAATAATCTGAGTTCCTATCTTTTCTATTTCTGAAGACCAAGCAAATTCAATGATCATAAGCCTCTCCTTCCCAAGTCATTTCTCACCACAGCATACCTACCATACCCCATACTTAGCAGAATTAGGGTGGGCACTGACATGTCCTTACCTATCTCTGGGACCCGTCTCCTGAACAGAAAGGAGAACATGGCCCCTTGCCTCTGTGTGGGAAGGGTTATTCCCGGGGACTGCAGGGGAGCAGCGGGTCAGAGCTGTGGCCCTACAGCTCCTCACTGGCCCTTCTCACTTGGGCATCTGCACCTCCGAGGAGGAGGCAAGAAGCTGGCCAGGACCTTTGCCCTCCTTCCCTGGTCCTCTTCCTTTACTGGCATGTATGTAAAAAACTATAGTATACCCTCCCTCAAGTCAAGCAAAGATTTGCTTAGACATTGTTGAAGAAAACAGAGGTCCAGAGCAGCTTGTACTGAGACATACTTGGGAGCTTCTCTAAAATAAACAGGTGGCCCCCACTTGGTCTCTACTAGCTTCCTAAATTCCTGCTGTCAGCAAGCCACTGAATGTGCTCTACCACCTCCCCACCTCCATGAAATACACTCTGGCCTGGGGCTTTGCAAAATGGTTTCTGTGGAATACTAGTCCCCTGAGTTGCCCCCCCCACCAAGAAGGGATTCTGGAGCCACATAAGGTTGGACAAACACAGCATATGCAGAGCCTGCCTCCTGAAGGCTATGGGAGACCTCCTGCGGTCCTTGGATCTGGCAGCATTCCCTGTCTCTCATGGGAAGTAGGCAGCGAGAGTAAACTGTGACTACTCTTTGATATTTTCACATGAAGGACAGCAAGGACCTCTGTATCTTTCCCGAAAATATAGTGGACCAGCCAGGGTCTACCAAGAAATAAAACCCAACTCAGATGGTTCAAGAGGCTTTAAAAACAGGCAGGGACTATTTGAGGAGCTATAGGCGGAGGGAAGGGAAGGTTCAGTAAAGGGAAGGGGGGGAGTGTGTCCCTGGAGGTTAGTGGGGGCTGGAGCCATGGGGCGGGGCTGCTCATGGAAGGTGGGGTTGGGGAGGGACCAGCCTCTTCCAGAAACACAACACAAAGAGCAAGGACAGGAGACAAGTGCCCCCATCTGTCTCCTCCAAATGGGAAGTGAAGCAAGAGGAGAAGGGGGTACAAGAGGAGGTATTTGTAGGGGTGAGCCTCCTGGGGCACTGAGCAAGATAGGGGTGGGGTATGCTGGAACACAGAGCTTATAGATCGACAGGGAATCAAAACATGAGAAATTTATGATTTCCCTGTGAAAATCCTTCATTGTTTAGAAATTAGGTTTGCATTTTGAAATGTTTTACTAAGAATAAGGAAGAAGGGACCTGCCTCTAAGTGTCCTAAACGTGGTAAGAAGGTTGAGTTTTGCCGTTTGGGCCACCATTTCTGTCCCGAGGAAAGCAGTAAGAAGGATTAAGAGCATATTTCCCTTTTTAGAAAACTGCCCTTTTGTGCTGGCAGGGACTTGGCTTTGGGAAGGAGGCACTTCCTCTGCCATCCTCCCCCAAGGACACAGTGACCCCAGCCACTTCTAGGCCCTGAACACTTTGGAAACCTGAAGGCTTCCACCTGCAGGCAGAGAATAAGATAGACCCAGGTGGGATTTAGCACTGCAGGGTGTGGGAAATAAAAAGACAATCAAACCTCTTTTGATCAGTCTCTATCTCTTGATGTCCTAAAATTTACATCTCATTGCAATAAAAAAGAATCAAAGGAGGGCTGACCCAGAGAGGAGAGCTATTCCTAATTCTGGTGGATCATAAAACATCCCTTCTTGGAGATCTGTAATGTACTTTGTAAAATCTCTAGGTATTCCTCCAGAAAGAAACCCATTTATCTCTGCTTAATCCAGGATTTCCCACGCTCATGTGAAAATTGAACCTTTTTTTTTTTTTTTAATCCAAGTACCCTTTGGAAGGTACTGTGATGTCCTGTAGGCTATGTTTCTAGGATCTGTATGTTGAAGCATGGAGGCTAAGGAGCCTAAGCTTAACTGTGTAGTCATTACCTCATACAGCAGAAGAGTAGAGTTAAAAACACATGAGGAAAAAGCCGTCAGAGGTACAGGAAAGAGCATATCTTCCCAATCAAATGTAATAAAAGGGATGAGATTTGTCTTACAGCCTACTAAGAAGAAAGTCTGTGGGAACCTCCATTCATGGCGCCTTAGCAAGAGTGGCTAAGAAGTAGCTCGCCTGATCCTAACAAGAAAGACCTCCAAAAGAAAAGAAATCTGAGGCATATATGGGAGAAAGGGAGAGAAATGGCATTTCAGGCAGGAACAGTGGTGCCTGCTCTTCTCTAATGTGGCCATAAGTGAGTCACATGTGGAGAGCAGTAAGGCTATTTGCCCACAAGAACAAAAGTGAATAGGGCTGCAGCCAGTGATGAGGACAGGAGGACACCTGAGGAGGTCAACGACCACTGGAGAGCCCCCCAGTCCAGGATTAGCACTTTCAATCTGGTTCTAGGAGCAACTGGGAGCCAGATAGACTTTGGAGACTCTTCGAAATGAAAATAATGTACAGTGCAATACCCGGGATAGCTTGCAAGAGAAGAGAGCTCAGAAAGCCAGGTAGAAGGTTGTACTAGTCCTTGTTAAAGAAGCAGGGGACAATGGGACTGGGACTCCAAGCTACAGACGTAGGGACAGATCTGAGAGGTAACAAAGTCAGCAACTTTATATTTTCCAGGTAAAACTGTTACAAGAGGCTAAGGAGGCAGGGGAGTTGAAAATGAACAAAGTTTATGAGCCCAGGATGGAATTTGAGCTTTCAGACTATAAGCTAACCCAGCTCAAATTTCTCAGCAGTTCTTCATCCCCATTGTAGTGGTTCTGCTTCACTGTACTCTGGGCAAGTCAGCTGGCATCCACTCTTCAACACTTTCTGGGCCCATCAGCTCTGATGCCAGAAGCAAAGGCAGCTGGATGAGGAAAAGACAGCCAGAAATAACAGAAACCCAATGAAAAAGGAAGGCTAGGATACATTTTTTGGTACTAAAAGAAAATTAAAAGGAGGCCTGAAGATAATCTAATAAAATCCAAACTACAGATCGGTTACATCCCTTGATCTTGGGCCCAGAATCGTTTCAGGACCTCGGGACTTAGCTTAACCCAACTGCCTCCACCACAGAGACAGAAAGCTCAGCTGTCATTCTAAATGATCCTGAAATACATTGATGGCCAAATAGATGATGTCTAAATCACCATCTGTGCATGCCTAAAGAACATCTTATTCCATGCCCATGAGTCTTATCTCACAAGCACATTCTGATAGCACCTAAACCCAATATTATCATAAGAGCTAAGAAGCATTAAGTCAAGTTCAGCCTCAAAGCTCATGACTGAGAAGTACCTCTCCAGGTGCATTGTCTTTGTACCAACACATCATCACTATTTTCCCAACCCTCTTTCATCTATCATTTTGTTGGCCTGTGTGCAGCCTTCCTCCTAATAACCCAAACTCAAATGTGTGGTCACCTTTGACCACCCTCTCTTCTTCATTCAAGTTTTATGTCTTCACATGTCACTGACAACAGTTCTCTCCTTTCCATTTTCACAAAACACATCCCATACAGTTAGCCCTCCAGCATCTCTACCATGTTCTATTGTTGCAGTGCCCAGAAATGATTTTTGCAATCCACTTCTTGTCCCCCAAGTCCCCCATGCAGCCAGAGTAACTTCATAAGCAGAGTTAGCTCAAACTGACTAGCTCCAAAATGTCCAAAGTCGCCTTTGGACAAGATATATTTGCCTGGCATTGGGGGCTTCAATTATACACGCCATCTGTCTCTCAACATACCATTGACGAGTACCCCCCCTGTATTTACTTTGACTATGCTCTTCACCCCAAATATGCCTCCATTGTTTCCTACTTGCCTTGGTGGCATTACATGCCACAGAGCATTTTTTAAGAGTTAAGAACTTGTACGTAGGAAAGTATTATCTTCACCACCACCGAAATCAAAGCCCTTCTCAAATGTCGTATATTCTCTGATGCCTTTATTAAATCCCTTTTACTAAAAGGAATATCTCTCTCTTTTGACCTCTCCTGGAAAGTTTCAAGACAATCTGCATTGTATTACAGTTAATGACACTGGTATCTTAACTCCCCTATCTGAACATAAGCCCCCTGAAGGCAAAAGCAGTGCCTTACTCATCATCCTACCCCTCCTATCTCCTAGCAGAGTGCCCTGCTCCATAAGTGTTTACTGAGTGATTGGATAAATAAATAGACTTAGTTAGAACTCACACCCTCTTAGCAAACTGGAAATAGATGGAGAATATGGAATATCAATGGGAGGCCTTGCTCCAGCTGCTGCTACAACACTGTTAATTACACAATACTTTTATTGAGCAATTCGGTGGTAATTCTTGCAGCTATTCCTCCTTAATAAGATCCATTGTGCACCATAAAATAGTAACTGGGACACAGTTTGTATTCCGCATACATCACATTTCTCTTTAGTAGGTTCTTCCGTATCCATAATCTTATCATTATTACTATTACCCTCAGAAGACAGTTGACTTGCATTAATCAGGCCTGCTGCCATTCCCTTGCCAGATTTTCTGCAGTTTTATTGTGCTTTTGGACATTTTAATTAACTTGAAAAATTAATTTTAAAATCTTACCTTATTAATGCTCTGCCCCCTTGGAAATCCCTTCTTCTTGTTTATTATCACTGACCACTTGAAGATGAGGTCATTAGTGATTAAAGCTCCAGAGAACTTTCACACCATCTTGCCGCAGACTCAATGCTATTTTTAAGTGGGATGAGAATAATAATCCAAAAATGGAAGGTGGGGGGAGATTTCTGTTGCTTTGGGAGTTCAAAGACTTATTTCAATTATGCCATAACATTTATTCCTCAACTACCTGCTTTCTACTGAAGCTCAACAGTGTTAGCTTATTAATGCCATCGACACAGCTGAGGGCCTTTTTTTTTTTTTTACCCACTTGACAAGCCGAAATGAATAAGGCACCAGGTTTCGTAACTCAAGAACGCTGACATGTAGCCAAATACCAGGACGCATCAGATAACACTAGCTTCTTGAGCCTTAATGCTTTTTCTGGACCCTAGGAAATATAAAGGGATAGTCACCAAATGCGAGTTCTTCTTTCTCCGAACAAAAAATGGCAACACCTCACAGCTAACGGCAAAACGTTGGTAGTGGCTTCCTGGTCACTATTAATGGGGGTGGGAGGCTGTATCAGGATCTTCCGCAAGGAGAGCCCTCATCAATAAGAGCTGCCTTCCATGTGCATAGTTTGAGTGAGTGACAGCCAGCCATGTAGCTGCCTTTCCCATTATAAACATTCAGTACTCTTTTGGTATCATTTATAATAGTGATTTTTTCAACTTTTGATTACAAGGATCTTATCTTAATTTCACAAATAGGATGGACTTTCATATAATCCTATGGTGCCTGTTGGTACAGAAAATATATGACAAAAAACTAGGATGAATTCAGTAACCACTTTACGTGAGTCTTTATTTTATTGATACTAACTACCCCTACATATATTTAGAACACACGGCCCACGCATGGACAGGACGTATAATTTATTGAATTTACAGACAGTCCTTGGTGTGTGCATATGTATTTGGGCACTCTTTGTATAAACTCTGTACCAGCCCCACCCCCCTCCTCCTCCATCGGCCTGAGCTCAGGGGCTCACAAAGTGGAAACCTCTCATTTTAGTCATACAACTCAAGAAATGAATGTGCAAGCCAGAACACTGACAGGGGTGTTTACCTGTGAACAGTTTCTTTCTTTTTTTTTTTAGTGGCTTAAAACAAAAATCATTTTATTGGATCGAACATTTTCAAGAGAGGGCTTATTTTGCCCTGATTCCATTTAAAACGCCTGCAGTTTTCTATAATAACGGAGAGGTAGAGAGCTACTTCTTCCTGCCGCCTCCAGTCTGAGCTTCATTAGCCAGCTACCTAAGGTATCTGTTGACGGGAAGGAACAGGCACCCAACAAAGCTGGTTTATTACCAGGATATTGTAAGCAGAGTAATATGATGGGACACATGTGCGAAGAGCTCAGCCTGCTTCCCTTCCTGTCACTTACTAGCTGGTGTTCTGAAGTAACTCACCTCCCATCGCAGAGCTTCAATCCCTTCACCTATAAAATGGAGATAGTGCGAGTGCCTAGATCATAAGGCTACTGAGACGATTAACTACATGTCTAGAGATTAGCCCAGTGTTAGGAACATGGTAAGTACTTACTAAAGGTCCACCAGTAACAGTAGTAGCAATAGCAATGGGGGGGGGTGAACATGAAAATGATATGAGTCGGAATCTCTGAGTCTCTTGCCAGGGCTGCAGAATTTCTTGCCGATATGCTTGATTCCCTTTGCTGCCGACTGTCTTCCCTCTGCCTCTTCTGTAATTCTGCCTGAACTTGTCTAAAAGGAAATCCTACCACTAGGAGATCTGTGGGGGTGGGCATGTGGGTTGATTTTGCTCCCTATTGCCTCATACAGTGCCAGGCACATATTAAGTCCTCTGCCAACCAATACTGGCAGCATGTATGGGCTCTCAAGGCCCCCACTCTGAACACCACTCTACACGGTCTTAGTACTGCCAATAACTCAGCACCATCTGAATGATTCGGTGTCTGTTTTCAACAATATATTCCAGGGAAAAGAATATGAGTGGCCTAAAACGTGCGTCAAGTACCAACTATAATCAAGTCAGCGGGGGCCAGACAGGCAAGACCACATAAGGCTGCCCATTCTAGAATGAATTCTGTAAGAAGGAATGGCAATGAATAGAGCTTTATGAGTATCTTTTGTTTACATAGTATAAAAATTCGGAAGAGAGATGATTTAGGGCTGCCAAGATGGATTAATCATGGCTTCATAGACTAAGTGGTTTTTCAGGCGGGTTTTCAAGGATAGATACAGTTTTGATAGGAGGATTGTTTTCCTATGTATAATGTTTATTAAGTTTTGCTTAATATTTACAGTGAGCAAAAGCATACTCTACCATTCTGACACAATTTTTGTTTAATTTCTATTATGTACAAAACTCTATAGCAAACACTGCTAGATATGCAAAGACACATAAGCAGGTCCTGCCTTCAGGATCTTTCCATTGGTTGAGGGGAGACCTAGACATATGAAAACAAGGGCTCTAGGAGTTAAAAAGGTGAAGAGAGCCTTTTAGGCTGGAATAAGAAGAGAATTGGCTTCCTGGAGGTGCGACTGGTGCTAAGCACTGGCTAAAGCATAGGAATGTTCGTGTCCTCCCAAAATTCTTAAGTTAAATCCTAACACCCAACGTGATAGTATATGGATGTGGGGCCTTTGGGAGGTAATTAAGCCATGAGGGTGGTGTCCTCATGAATGGGATTAGTGTCCTTATCAAAGAGACCCCAGAGAGCTTCCTCACCCCTGCTACCATGTGAAGTTACAATCAGAAGACAGCCATCCATGAACCAGGAAGCAGACCCTCATCAGACACTGAGTCTGCCAGTGCCTTGATCTTGGACTTCCCGGGCTCCAGAACTGTGAGATATAAATTTCGGTCGTTTCTAAGCCCTGCAATCCACGACATTTTGTTATAGTGGCCTAAACAGACCATACCATGCTAAGTGTTCAATTGTTTCCATTCCAAATTTAGATTCAGGCTTTTCTCTGCTTTCCTAAATGAATGAGTACAATCTATTCAACTGCCACTTGGTATTTCTTTCATGATTTACTAGAAATAGATGATGTCCTCTCAAAGATTCTCCCTCACCACATGAACACACCTTCCCTAACTAGGCCTGGTCTTAAGCATTCTTTGATGAGCGCTCTGCTCATGACTCATTACCCTTTTCTCCAAATATGATTTTTAAGGAAGAAATGAAAAGGCAGAAATGCCTTATTAACTTTGAGGAGGGGAGAAAAGAATGACTAAATCTGGCCCAAAATATGGAAAATTGCCCACGTGCTCACTGTTGGGTGACTTACCCGTCACCATGACACACTGACTTCATCTTTATCTCTAGACTCAATGAGCTAAGGAAAGTGAGAATTTTCATAGAAACTGACAATAATCTCCACAGTGAGAAGCCCTGTGCTTTTTCAGGATCCTGATTGTCTCCATCATCAAATGCCAAGTGTGTAAGAGCTGCTATCATTTCATGGAATGAAAAAAAGGCAGAGCAGGGAGAGCTTAGAAAATGAATGAAAGTCATCTAGAAATTTTTGCAAAGACAAAGTCAAATCAGCAACTACTTTTGAGTACATAATCAGGACTGGGACCTAGGGTCTGAGAGCCTCTGTGATCTAGAGCAGACAGGAAGAGAGGAAAAACCAACACTTGGATGTATACCCTTACCCTATACTTTCACAGGTGACGGGCTGCTGAGGCCAATGGGAAGGCCCAGTGGGGCCAAGATGGAAGGCTGTTTCAGGCCACAAGCCGGCCCTATCCACATGAGTACGCTGGCGAAACATAATAGCTCTGGAGTCAGACACCAGCTCTTCCACATCCCAGCCGTGTTACTGTGAGTCACGTTACTTAATTTCTGTGAGGTAATGGCACTTTCCCATCTGTAACATGGGGCTGTTTGGATAAATTGCTATAATGCATCTAAAATAATTAGTGTGGCATGTGACACGTTGTAAGAACTCAACAAATGTTGTCCCTTATTATATTGCTATTGTTGTTGTTCTGACCAGTGGGTCCAGAGGTGTCTCTCATTTCCAGATGGCATTTGGTAGATACTGAGGGAATGAACGAACAAACAAGTGAGCAAACTAACGCAGGAATAAACAATAGGAGACTCGTCGGAGGCAGCACACAGCAAACTATGGGTTCAGTGAGTTTGGGGTAAATCATTTTCTTTAAGTTTCATTTCTCTTTTTTTAAAAAAAGTGCGTTCCTTTTTAAATCAATATTACACTATGCAGATTTTTCTAATATACTTCTGGAACAAAACTCCTTTTAATATCCAAAATATTACAAGCATAATGTTCAACAAAGACAGGGTTACCTAGAAATGGGAAGCAGCCTCTATTAATCCTCCGTGTAGGAGAGTCTGTTTAAAATTCTGTTACGATTTGTTCAGGGCTGAGAACTCAGCTTGTCACATTCACCCAGGGAGTATGGCTCTTAAGGAGTAAATTAGAAATTGGATACACATCTTCCAAGGGATTGCACCTTTTTTAAATGTCTGTTGAGATCCACTCACATAGAAGAGGAAAGAGAAGATCTGTAGAGCTTGGCCATTGCACAGCAGATCAGGAGTGGGAGGAGCTACTTTGAAGAGAGGCTATTTAGAACCCTCCGGTAAGTTCAGAGTGAGTAAACATCAGCAGCATTTTAAGCAGAAGTGAAGGTCAAGCTGGTATAGAGGACCAGAGAGCTGACAAAAATGACCTGGACAACCAACAAACAGGAGAAGCATAGATAGTTCAGTCTTGGCCCATCAAAGCAAAGATTAAGTTAGCAGCAAGAAAGTAATTGCTCTTAGGTACTTTTCTAAACATATCACCCATGTACTATGCAGATTATACGTAGGAAATGAGATGTATGTGCTGTTATCTGGGTAAAAAAGTATCTTAAGTTTCAAAGAGGCACACTTGCAGTTTTAGCCTGGCATCATTTCTTGGAACTTAGATCTGGTTATTTGGCAAATTCTGTCCCCCAATTGAACCCGGTAGGGGGTCAGCTTTAACTTTGACTTGGACCAATTCAGAGTGTCTTTTCTAGATACGTATCTAACCATAGCCTTGGACTTCACTTGTGCCAAGAGCCATCTTCCAAGACGAAATGCATGGCATGTTCAATAAATGGCAAGTATCCCTGTGTGAGTAGAGCACAGAATGCCCAGAAATAGGGAATGGGTGGTAAGGCTGGAGGGGAGATTTTGTCCAATGATAAAAGACCATGAGGCCATACTGAGGAGTTTAACCACAGGCGGTAGGCATGGGTGAGGTTTGGTCTTTGTAGTGCCAGATTATACTCCTTTCTAAGATTAGCTTTATAAATCTATTGTTTGTATACAAGACATTGTTTAAAGTTTTTTTAATGCAATACCTAATGTCAGAAATAGTCAAATATCATTTTTACATTTTTTTATTAGAGGGGGGAGGGGCAGAAGGAGAGGGAGGGAGAATCTTAAACAGACTCCATGTCCAGCATGGAGTCCAACCCGGAGCTCAATCCCACAATCCTGAGATCATGACCCAAGTGGAATTCAAGAGTCAGACACTCAACCAACTGAGGCACCCAGGTGCCCCTTATCTTTTATTATTACATATTCTATAGTCACTTCTTTACCCACGTTTGCCTCCTAAGAAGGGCAGGTTTTTAATTTATACCAGATTTGCTGACATTCTTGATTCTTGATTTTATTGCCTCCTTTTTGAAAAGAAAATATATTTTTCTGTAAAATTCTACACTGCTCCTCTCTCACCCAGACAGATTCTCTTCTCCCATGGGTGCAGTCTGATGGCTGTCCAGGCCCCTGAACCCTCGAGACCATCCATTCCAGTGCTCACCACTATCTGAAATACTTTGGAGCTTCACAGTTAGTATTACGAGAGAAAGAATCTGATTGAGTCCGTGTGAATCAGGTACCTACTCCTCATCCCGTCAGGTTGGGGACACCAGGTCACCTGGCCTACACGGGGCCACAAGACCCCCTCAGCCACAATGGAAGGATTTTTGTGAAGAACTGAGCACAGGCTGGTCACGAACCGCATGTCTGCCGACCACCTAACTCTTTTTCAAACATGAGGGCTTCCAGGCAGCATTTACTTGTGGGGGCTTGTGTAGATGCTAAAGAACTTATAAAGAAAAAGAAACCCATCCACACAATTTGATTCTGACTAAATCGCCGCTGATTGTGGTTTAATTCTGGATGGGTTGTTATTCTTCAGTTAACCAAAGAGAAGAGACATAATAATTCAAGGGTAAAGAGTAAGATGGACCATAATTCAATTTATTATCTGACTGAAGTCTCTAGACCTGAATTAAAGTGATAATATCAGGGGAAAAGAGTGTGTTTTGAAAAGAAATCTAGTTTACTATAGGTAATCAAGACATTATTGGGGTTTCCATAGCTCTTAAGAGCTAGATGAGATGTCCTCACTCCCATCTCACACTTAGAAAAAGTCCAATGTGTACCCCAGGGTTCCTGTGGATTACTAGTCACCTCTGTTCCAATCCCCTGTCTCTATAGGTCAATTCAGTTCATGGATCAACCTACCTCCGACGTCTTCTGTCCATACCCATCCCCTTCACATGGTATTAAACTTGGTTGTGGGCTCTGCCCCTTTCTCTCTTTGCACCAAATCGAAAAATCTCATGCAAGGAATAGTGGACTTTAATGAAGATGTCAGGAGACAGAGGATGCCGTGGGCACTGGGCCCCTTCCTTTGGCTACCCCAGGTGGCAGCCTGTCCAGAGAGAGAGAGCTCTGCCTCAGATCAGCAACACCACCCAGAGAAGAGGAAGCTGGAAACAGAGACAAGAAAGCCTGGAAAATGAACTGGCCTGTAGAGGCAGGATGTCGGATGGTGGAGTCCCCAGAGTCATCACCATAATAAATCTAGAAATCACGACAACAGCAATACAGCAATGGGAAATCCAGACTAGCATCAGATACAGCTAAAGCTCTTTTAGCCGTCCTCCCCCTTCCGCTCCCCCACCCCCCCGCGGATGACTTTCCTTTGCAAAGCATTCTCATTGATGCCCATGGCATTCTGAAGCCCAGACACCAAGAGGCTACACTCCAGTAGCTGAACGCCTGGCAAGAGTCCCTGCGTTTGTTCCCTGTTTACACCATGTACGTGTGCACTACGTGACTGTAAATGAGAAAAGAATGAGAATTGGTGTTTCTGTGAAAACTAAGCTGAAGTCTTTGGAAAGACTTAAGACAACTAACAACTTGCCAGCAAATGAGCATAAGAAAAGACACTTGCAAAAGACCTGGAGAAAATGGTAAAACTCCAAAGTGATTTTGAACTCAATCTTCTAAAGTCTCAAGTTTTCTTTCCACTAAGAAGGAGAAAATGTGGAATGTATAAGCGGTTCACTCTAGGTGTGATTTATACACATAACCTCCAAAAATCAGAGCCATAAAGAAGAGGGCTTAGCCCTATTGCAAGGATGGGGATTTATCACTGTGTATGCTTTAAATTTTTTGATGCCTTATTTTAATTGTATTTTTTGAATTAATTTGACACCTTGACCATGTGAAAGAAGAGGGCTTATGCTGAGCTTGGAAATTTGGCACATGAAATTTTCGAGTGTGGAAATGTGGAATGCTCCGTGAAGAACTCTCTGCATCCTATGGATTCTCAGTCAGCTATTGCAAAATACAGGATCCAGGCCCAAGGAGGAAGTTAGAAAGGACTTGGGTAGAGAATCGAGGCCTGTGTCAAGGGGTGTAGGACTCAGGACGGGGCCATAATCTTAGGAAGACACTAGGCAGACACAGAATGGAATACCAGACAGGAGCTGAGGCCTGTAGCTAGTTCACAAAGCAGAGATTAGTGCAGTTGAGGGTCTCAGGCTTGCTCTGAAAGTCTAAATCCTGAGTCTCGCTGGCAGCAAAGGTGATGTGGGGCTGCAGCAGGAGTGATGGGGGAGGGGCAGATGGAGGTGTACAAGGGGGAGCCCCACAGGCCTGGCGGAGCCCATACCCTCACTGGACAAGAACAGAGATGATTGGGATGTCATGGTTGCTGATCTACGTCTTGGCTTAGTTAGGAATGCCGTAGCAGCTGGACTGATTCTTAGAGTAGGGGTGAAGGAATGCTGGAACCAGTTGCAGAAGGTGAAAGAACAGGAAGAGGATAATCCATCCTGGGCTGCAGAGCTCAGGTATTGGGGCGTATCTGGGATCCCTCCCCCTGCTGCCTCTCAAGTGTTCTTGGGACTCAGAAATCCCTTGGTGCTCAGAACGGCTCTAGGACTCAGGTCAGGCAGCATTGGAATCAGGGTGCTGGACCCAGATTCAAGCCTCGATAGGCTTGAGGTCCAGGGGAGGGTAAGGCTGTGCAGCAGCCTTGTGAGCTCAGAACAGTTCGCACTGTGTAAGGCGGAGGTTTAGCTACAGACACCCATGTCCAGCCTAGGAGCGGAAGAATCATTTAGAAAGATGGTTTTTTGAGAAAGCTGTTCTCTATTTCCAAATATAATAAGGTATCACCAGATGAAATTGTCCCCCTACTACATACACACAGCCCCGTGCACATCATGGGTTTTCTTTTTTTTTTTTTTTTTTTAACTCCTGAGGAGAAAACTGAAAAGAAATGATGCTGAGTTTGGTTTGGCCCAGCATGGCATCATTTCTCATTGAATAATCCAGGTTTTGGACAAATTTATGCCACATTATTATGTGGTTATCCTGTTCATGCCATGGGGCCAGATGATATCTTTGTGGTTAGGCGCATGACTATCTGAATGGAATGAACATTTGGGGGGGGGGGCAATCATTTTAAGAAAAGGTCAAGCTGAGACCAAAACATATATAGAAACCAGGAGGCCAACCTCATATAGGGAAGAAGGAAAACACTTATTTCTCTGAATCTGGACATCCATTAGGATTAGTAATGATGTGTGGAGGGATAGAAACATGTCGGGAGATGAAGACAAGCTATCTTTAGTCATGTGGGGGTAGACAGACAGCTGACCCGGTAGAGAAGCCTACAATGGGTCTGGGTGTGGGTAGCCGCCATAAATGATTCTCTCTATTGTGCTTCCCTTTACTATTAGGATGATTCTGGGTTTCTCATGATAGAAACACAATTCAAACTAGCTTCAGCAAAAACATAATTTATGGGCTCCTAGATTTCAGGAATTGTTGAATAGCCAAACTGACAAGGCCATCTGAACCCAGGGACCCTCACACGCCTCCAAGACTCCTGCCCCTCATTACACTTTTATCTACATGATGACTTTATTCTCTCACACCAGCTATTTCTTCATGCAGTGGTGAACATGGCTGCCACGGGCTCTTGAATCTTACATCTTGAAACTACTGCTCTCCAAGAGACTGCCTCGACCTCTCCCATTGCCTCAAGGAAGGATTCTTAACGGCCCAGCTTGGATCATGTGTCTTTCACTGGACCAATCAATTAAGGCCAAGGGTGGTGGGCACTGTTCCCACCCCACCCCTTACAGTCACGCTTACTGTTTTGTGGTTCACATAGCACTCGTGATGAGCTGAGCTTACTGATATCTACTATCTGTCTTCCTGACTGGCATGGAAGTTCTTTAAGAATAGACACATTCCCGATTTGCTGACCATCGTATCCCCAGCACCAAAACAATCCTTCAGCACATAAGAGCTACTCAACAAACATTTCTGAATTAACACATCATAAACCCAGTCAAAAATCAAACCATATGTGAAATTCAAGAGCCATTAAAAGCATGTTTTGGAGAAAATTGCTATGCCAAGCAAAAAAGAAATGGATATAAAACTCCATTTCCAATAGAACCCTAATTTATAAATAGGCATAACTTTAAAATGCTGTATCTCACATGGGAGGGGTAAAGTGAGCAGGAACTCACCAGACTATAGAGTTTGCCCAGAGACTTCATTCCATGCAAAGGAAATGAAAAAGGAAACCAAAGGCAGAGGGAGGCTGTGCCCTACTGTCCCCTTGGGTTCCTGGTAGGGTTGCCAGATAAAATACAGGATTCTCAGTTACGTTTTGTTTTCAAAGAAACAACAAATAATTTTTAGTAGAAGTGTGTCCCAAATACTACATACTAAATAATACTAAAAAATTACACATCGTTTATCTGAAATTCTCATTTAACTGGCTGTCTAGTATCTGTATTTGTAAACCCAGAGACCCTAGTCCTTAGACACCCCGTGCCCACCCAGCGGGCCACAGAAGTACTGAAATAGCAGCATTCCACAGAGAACAGGGTCAGGATATAGGGCCTGAAGTCTTCCTGGGCTTCAAGATGACACAGAAGGAACGTTCCAGGTGTTCCTGCATGCTCGCAAGGGAAGGACAAAAACGATGGCCAGCCTCCGCCATGAGGAGCTTGCAAGGTGACCCAGACTGGAGGCTGGGGGTGAGATGAGTAGGCCAGCTGCTGGAGGACCTGCGGCCAAGACTCAGAGGATCTGTGGGCGTAGCAGAGCTGAGGTGGGGCTGAGCCAGCAGAAGGACCCCGACCCTGACCAAGCCAAAAGGAGTTCCCCTGAGTCACACCAGCTCGTTCCTCTTAGCTGACTCTAACAGCATGCCAGCAAAGACAACAGTCACCTTTGCAGAGGCCATCAGAGCTCCCGAGGAGCGCACAAAGACCAGCCCATGGATCTTCCCCAATCACCATGAAGCAACCTGGGAGGCAGTCTAAAGCTTGGTAGGCATATATCCCCAAAACGGTGATTCAGGCTAGAGGCTATGTCAGAGGGATATTTAAACCCAATTAGACACCCAAGGGTGTCTAATCTTTAGTTGTAACTTATTCTGTGTTCTGGGAAGGGATATAATCTAACTTCCCTTCTTTAACTGCAAGTCGGGAAAATCCATTAAACACAGAAGTCTATGGTAGAGTCACTAGAGACTTAAAGGATTGACAGTGAAGAGACGAGTTGCCTTGCAGATTCTGCAGTGCACAACCTGCACACCCATGTGTGGTGACCCTAAGTGATCCAGGACTGGAAATGAAGAAATCTTCCTTCTCCCCTAAGTACATGAGAACAAGATGATCCTCAAGAGGGAGGGCAAGGAAGGCTAAATTGTATTATTACCTGGATTAGAGAAGGAATAAAATATATCAAACTGTGAATAGTGATTATCTCTAGGTGCTACAATGGGTGACTATTATTTTCTGCTTAGTGTTATATTGTCCAATGAATCTGCCAGGAGGGAAAGATGATTAAGAATCAAAGAAATAATCACACAACAGGCAGACAGTGGTGATGGAATGGCTGGCCATGTCCAGCCTCTCATCTCTGGACACCAGCTGGGGTCCAAGTCAACTGTTGCTCTACCTGCCTTGGTTGTGTCTAGCTCAGGAACTGGGAGGTATGAGCCCACACCTGGAAGGTGCCAGTGCCCTTGAAAGAAGGAGAATGCCTACAGGGCAGTGGTGGGTGGAAGGGTAGGACTGGAGCTGGGAAGAAAAACTCTGCAGCAGGACCTGGGCAGGATATCTTGTGTTGGGGAGCTGTGTTGAGATGTGCACTTTACCATCCCAGACACTCGCCACACCACCTCTCAATCTTGAGCAAAATGTCAAGAAATGAGGAGGTGTTTTCATATTTTTATCTAGTAGCTCTCTGGAATGTACTTTCATTACTCTTTATAAAAATTTTACATTTCAAAATTAGCAGGTTTTTTAATCATGCCTTTTTTCTCTCTAGAAGACCTTAGAGGGTACGCAGTACCGCTTCCTCTCTTTACAGATTGCACACTTGAGCCTCAGAGAAGAGAAAGGATGAAACCAGGATTACATAGTGCATTAGTCAGGATTCTCCAGAGAAACAGAACCAACAGGATGTGTATATAGAGAGAAAGATGGATTTTAAGGAATTGGCTCATGTGATTATGGAGGCTGGCAAGTTTGATGTCTGCAAGGTGGGCTGGCAGACTGGCGCCCCAGAGGAGAGCCGATGCTGCAGTTCAAGCCTGAAGACCATCTGCTGGCAGAATTCTCTCTTGCTTTGGGGAGGTTAGTTTTTTGTGCCATTTAGGCCTTCAACTGATTGGATGAGGCCCACCCGCATTATGGTGGGCAATCTGTCAACTCAAAATCCACTGAGTTAAACATTAATCTCAGCCCAAAACGACCTTACTGAAACATTCAGAATAATCTTCAACCACATATCCAGGCACCATAGCCCATCCAAGGTGATGCCTAAAATCAACCATCACACATAGATAGTTACAAGTAGAAATGGAATTAAAATCCAAACCTTTCAGAAAGCTCACTCGCTACATCATGTGGCCTCAATAAGACTTAGACTTTTGGAAAAAAACAAAAACAAAAACCTAAATTCTGGGGGTCTTAAAATTTCCAATGCAAGAAGCTAGGGGTAGTGAAATGTTATGCTTAACAAATATATTCATTGATATGCTCTCAGTGATTTTCCCTAGCAATATGGCTACTTGGACACCTTTCAAACCAAGAAAGAAACAAAACATAATTTAGAGAGAATGAATCCAAGACCCCCAGCTCTATAAATCCCACACAGCATCCCAACCCCACCATAAAATAATATTAATAAAATATTTTTGCAGCCCTTTGAGAGCCATAGATATTAGATCTGGAATATCGTAAAATACCAGTCAGCAAGAGGTACAAGCACCACATGTACGCTCAGGACAAGTTGAAGACAAGTTGAAGACAGCCACTTCTCATCATTAATCCTGAGTATGCCATGTGATTCCTTATCGGAGGAGGAGCACATCGGTGCTCACATTTTCCACTTCCCTTGTATTTCAGTTTTAGCGCTTTGAATGGTACCTCCTACAGTCTTCTTTTTCTTCATTAAAGGGAAGAGAGAGGATGTAGGCTTTGAACTTAACACCTCATTGAGAAGGCTATGGTATAGGAGGAGACTTCCCACCTTCGCTGCTCTAATTTACTGGAAGAATGTTTTATTAGCTAAAGAAGTAAAACTATCACTGTTTAAGATTTCCACCATACTTTTACTACAATAACATCGTTACCTTCGCAAACTATGGACTTCAGGTCAGTACCTTCTTTTTTCAGGACTTTAGGTAATGAATCCATGTAAACGCTCTAAACGCATCGGGAACTATTTGGAGACCACTGCAAGTTCGAATCTAGACAGATACAAGAATTAACAAGCTCACGAATGTTATCAGGCAGGAAGCAGCTGCTGAGAGGGACAGACCCGTAACTGAGCAATGAGTTATAATGCCGCCGTTACACACTTACAACAGCCAGCGTACCAGACCTCGGGATAAAACGGCAATCCGTTCTGTCTTCAGGACTGCGGACCTGGTGAGGCATCAGCTCAGCCTGCCGTAACAGAATACTACAGAATAGGGGGCTTCGACGGCACAAAGGTATTCTCGCATGGTTCTGGAGGCTGGAAGTCCAGACCACGGTGCCAGCAGGATTGGTTTCTGATGAGACCTCTCTCCCTGGCTTGCAACCAGCTGTTGACACCTCCCTGTGTCCCTATGTGGCCTTTTCTCTGTGCACAAGCAGAGAGAGGAAGAGCGAGGGAGAGGGAGAGAGAGGGATCACTCTGTGATATCCTGACCGATGAGGGCCCCACTCTTATGACCTCATTTAACCTAAAGGACCTCCTTAAAGGCCCCGTCTCCAAACACAGTCACATTAAATATAGTCACGTTGGGAGTTAGGGCTTCAACATATGACTTTTGAGGGGACACAATGCAGTCCATAATTTAGGCAATATTAACGGACCTAAAAGGTCTTTTCCTAACGTTTCAACTTTATGTGGAGGATTTTTTTCTTTCCCTCCTCCTCCTCTCACATTTTCTCCTCTTCCTCCTCCTCTTTCTTCTCACTTTGTTCTCCTATTAGATGCAGAGTAGATAAGCCTGGTGGTAAAGTAGAAACTATTTTTCTTCTGTTATTTTTTTAATGCAGGGAGTACTCAGGAGCCTTTCTTTAAGGCAAAGGAAATGACTCACAGTTATGTCAAAAGAACCCAAAACATATTTTTCTAAACACTCTCAAGAATTTAAGCTTGCTCTGACCAGATCCAGCTCAACCTGGCGATCAAAACACAAGTTGGAACACATACCAGACCTGAGTTCGGGGAGTTCCTTCTCACCTGTATTTAACTTACCCGAATTCAACTGTATGCACTTGAAGGGCAGGTGGAGGGTAGGGAGGGGGCGGACATACTCTCTACAACGTGATTCCTAAACGCTAGTCATTCGGTACACCTGCCATTCGACCAAAGAAAAAGCAAAACGTTGTGACTCGGGAGGGACATTCTACCATAGGTAATTCGTTACAGCAGGAGACGCGCTAAGACATCGACGCCATATTTGATGGGCAACTTAAAATATTTTCAAGGACACTTCGGCCTCTCGGATTTTCCCTAATGACCCGTCCCCAAAAAGCTAACTCCAAAGTAAGACTCAATTTTCAAATGTATCATGACAAGGTGGAAAGAGGAGAGTGCAAGTTCAACTGACCGGTACCAAAAAGATGACAATTTGCCCGAGTGGAAGGAGGAAGGCAGGGCATTTCGGGCGGAGAGAACAGGGTAAGCCAAGGCAGGGAGGCAAGGATGTGGCCAGAAGGTACTGGAGCCGGCTTCGCAGAAGAACGTGCTCAGGAATCACCTGGGAACTCGTTAACATGCAGATTCTCCTGAGAGGCTGTATGTTAATGAGCTCCCAGGGGGCGCTGCGGCGGCCGTTCTCGGAACCTCACTTTGCTGACGAAGCCCTTAGAAGATGATAAAAAAGATAAACTGGAAGGGTGTTTGTCGAGCAGGTAGCAAGACAAAAGGCAGGGTCATTTGTTGAGGTCGGGTTAAACAGGGCCTTGAAAATTCGAGCAAGTTTGTGGGACCTGTGATAAGTTACTGCTCTCCGAATGCCCCGGCGGAGGAGTAACACCAAGTATTAGCAGGAAAGCGTTACAAATGTGGTCTGACCGAACTATGCGGGGACCAAGCTGGGAAAGAACAATTCGAGTTAATTAATACAGAAGATTGGAAGAACTTGCATCTCAAGGAGAAAAATTCCACTAAGGAGGGCAAAAATTTAGAGTGCTAGGAACAGTAAAAGCAGTCCGCTTAATGAGATGTCACTGCAACTTTAATGTTCAAAGGCCCTAAAATAGGTTGTAATCTATTTTTAATAAATGTCTCTGAACAAACAATTATAACAATCTCTCTCCGAAGTTGGAAAAAAAATGCATTTATGTATTAGAAATATTGAATTGCTTTTCCAGAAATCACTTCCAAGAAACACCATAATGGGCAAATATTTATACACTGGTTGGTTTAGAACCTTAAAAATCTCTCCTAAGGAAAGGAGACATTTACAAAATTAACCATAAAGTCAGAGAAAATTCATGTCAAATATGGATTTTTTTTAATCCTATATTCTATGTCAAGAACAACACGGGTAGGAAGAAAAAAATGCAAGACTGAAATCAGATCCTTGTCATGATTTTGCTACCAATTGCTTGGCAGAACTGCTTTTTTAAAAAGCTGATTGGTACTTCAAGGTACATTGTTTGGGCCCAACTCTAGATAAAGATAAACATTCAGGCTTCCGGGGACTGGAATCACAAGAGTGACTTGCAAAGTTCATAGGCACCGAAAGACCCTGGTGCCAATTAAAAACCATACATCCCATCACAGCAAGAAGGGAAGCTATTGAATAATTGAATAATCTCAAGCCATTCCAAAGGAGAATAAACAGATGATGGCCGGATCCCGTGGAGACTGGATGGGGCTGTGTGCATGGGAGTGCTCTATATTCTCTTCATACTTTGATTAATTATCCAGCTGTGCAACTGTCATTATCAAGGATATCTGTGAATCATGTGGCTCCGACAGTAACCAAATCTGGCTGTTCCTTTCATTTTTTTTTTCACATGGGTAAGCGCCTTGCTGTTTGGAAGAGAGTTACCTAGTATGTCACTTGAAACGAGCAAATGCTCCATTCACAACAGACAACAATGGGTCAGTCTTTAGGCTGTTTTCCATGGCACTGCTGATAGGCTTGTACAGAGGTATACCTGGTAGATGAGAGAAATATACCCTCCTGTACATTGATCTTCCACTGGAAGAGGTTGGAAAATACCAGGCTTGAGATGAGAATGAGTGTCATTTTTAAATCTTGTTTGCTTATTTGTTTAATTATTTGTCCTAGAAAACTCCACCCAATCCCATCATTCTAAAGAAGACATGAACCTGTGGTTCAGGATTAATAGGCTAGTTCTCTAAAGACTACTTTAATTTTCAAAAAATCCAAGCCAAAGAAAACCATTTGAAATTGTAGAATTTCTACCTCTTTCAACCTATCCCAAGAAGAAAGAAAGACATGGGGGTGGAGAGGGAAAGACACTCTTCAAATAATGTATCACGTCAATAGTGGCTTATTCTACTCTCTCTTGGTAGCTATGGCCAAGGTGACCATGAAATCTTGAAAGAGTCAGTTCATTTCTGTGCCCAAGTCTATTCACTGATTAAATCTGGATAACAATGCATGTCTTCCCTACTTCCAGGGAGGCAGCCCAATAACAGGGAGGAAACAGAATATTCATCAATATTCCCTCTGTTTTCTACATTTCCCAGCCCTCTTGCAGTTAACCAAGACCATGTGACTAGTTCTGGCCAATGAAATGTGAGCAGAGTGATGTGGGTCACATCCAGGCAAATGTAATAAAACCCTCATGAAACATTCTCTTTTTTCCTTCTCATGTTCCAAAGGGTGCAGCCATAGATAGTGGCCCTTCAGCCTGGGTCCCGGAGTCAACGTGTGGCAACAAGACCCCTTGCCAATCTACTTTGTAAATACATCATGAGCAAGAACTAAACTTTTGATTGGTTGACCATCCCTTCTCATCTCTCCCAGGGGAAATTTTATTCATCCTTCAAAGGCAATCTCAAATGCCACATCTTCCACGGAACCTCTCCAGATAGGAATTCCCATAGCACTTTGAGTCTCTGGTTTTCTTAATATTAACTAATTTTGCCTAATACTACTAAAAGTCTGTAAAGCATAGCTCAAGCTCTGTGGTCAAATGCACCAGGTTTCAAATCTCAGCTCCAGTATACATAGCTGTTTAGCCTTAGGCAAACTATTGAACTTCTCTAAACCTCAGTTTCCCTGCCTTCACATGGGGTTAACAAGGAGTGTCCTGAGGGTTTAAATGAGATACAGGTAAAGAGCTTGGCATTGGGTCTAAGACATGCATGAACCTTCAGTTTATTATTTTTGTGAACTGGTCCTACAACCTTACAAGATTGTAAGGGCCTTATGTACGGAAGTGATATACTCATCTATCTTCTATCTTCTGCAATACCTGGAACAGACTCTCACTCATAACAGGTGCCCAGTAAATGTTTGAGGAATGAATGAACTTTAAAAAAAGAATAAAACAGGGGCGCCTGGGTGGCACAGCGGTTAAGCGTCTGCCTTCGGCTCAGGGTGTGATCCCGGCGTTACGGGATCGAGCCCCACATCAGGCTCCTCCACTGTGAGCCTGCTTCTTCCTCTCCCACTCCCCCTGCTGTGTTCCCTCTCTCGCTGGCTGTCTCTATCTCTGTTAAATAAATAAATAAAATCTTAAAAAAAAAAAAAGAATAAAACAAATCATCAAAATGATAAAAGAAATGATACAAATTCTCTAAGAAGAAAAATGAAAGAAAAATAAGAGACAAAATTTTAAAATATAGAGACAATGGAAAAATCTGAAATAAACCATGTTGATTTGGAAAATGTAGACAGATGTCATCTATGTTTATATAGGTGACCATTTTTAGAAATGACCTCGGGTACAGAAAGCAGAGGTAATCATACTCCCCCATTTCTAGCATTTTCTTCTGGTTTTCATAATGTTTCAATGAAATATTTACACTTTAAAACTCTTTGAGGACATATAAGACATTAGACATAAGGGTGCTATGAATTCTGAGGAAGCCTCTAGGTGTGAGATTTGATATTGCTGAGTAAAGTAAAACCAATAATAATAAATAAAAATAAGACAGGGGCCTTGGGGAAGAGATGGAACATTGTCACACTTAGAAATGTCTTTTAAGTGTATAAAAGTGTGCCTCTCATTGGAACAGTTTTCCATCTTCTGAAACTCCATAAACTGGTTCTCACAAAAGATGGACTGCCGTTCATCTAAATTTTTTAAGCAACAGCGACATCATGTGGCCGCTCTGGTAGCTAACTCGTCTTCTCGCCCAACCCTGAATTTCCCCAGGGAGATATCAATACGCGCGTGGCCTTCCCTTAAGAATAAATTCATTCAAAACACATTGAGCGTAGATGCCCATGCTTCGGAAAGGCACAGGGACGTGCATCTCCACACAGTCTTATCTATAGGGTCATCCCGTTGCTAAACTCTGAACCAGACACAGCCGACTCAGAGACTAAACGAGTCACACAGCGGTCAAATCAAGATCGTCCGACAGAACATCTACCCAGCGTTACTGGGATGGATCCATTCTCGAAGCCAGTTTCAGAAACAATGGCACATAGCGTGTGGGTGGTCTTTTCCCACTATTGTCCGGGAGAGGCCTCCCAGACCAAGGCGAGACCCTTTGTTTGGCACCCTTGTGGCCCCTGTAATGCTTTTGCGGAATGATTATTAAGGTCAAGTTCCTCCTCCACCCAGTGAAGGCCCTGTGAGGGCAGGGCAGATATTTCCTGCTCCTTCTGCCTCCCACTGGCAGGAGATCCTCCATTGTCTCAACAGGTGTTTACTGCGTGCTTACTGTGTGGCAGGCGCTGTTGCAGGGGCTGTAGGTTTTGCAGTGAACGCACGAAGTCCTTTCTCTCCTGAAACTTCCAGTCCAGTTGGAGCAGTCAGACGATAGTCAAGTAAGGTGGGAGTACGTGCCATGGGGGCGGGGTGGTGCTCTGTGCTGGGTGCCCAGGGAAGGCTTGACTGGTAAGGTGACCTCTGAGCAGAGACCTGAAGACAGTGAGGAAGCCAGGTGTGTAGCTAGTAGGAGAACAGTTCCAGAAAACTGAAGTTGAACTTGGAGGGGAGGGAAGGAAGGAGGGAAGGGCTGAAGAGACAAAGGAAGAACTCGTGGGTCACAGGACAAGGCGTGACACCTGGGCTCTAGCCCTTACTTTTCATAACTGGCTGGGCAAACTCAGGCTTCCCTTCTCTTTGAACCTGTTTCTGCACTATAAAGTGAAGCATTTAGATTAGAAATCGCTAAAATCACATCAGTTTTAAGGCTCTCTATCATGAAAAATCAGAGATTGTAACCTCTCAGGCATTTCGTATATGTGAGTATGCGTGTCTGTGTCTGTGTGTGTGTGTGTGTGTGTTTCATTTCCCAAAGCAATTCCAGACACTTGTGTCCTTTCAGGAATGATCTCACACACACACACACACACACACACACACACACACACGCACCACTGTTTGCTCACTATTTAGAAGAAATTTCTCTGAAGTCTATGAGTCTAAAAACTGGTTGGTCTCACACCAAGATGCGTACTTCGGGAGATTTGCCATTACGTGCCCAAACCCAGGAATTGCTAAAGGATCATGCACTGCAATTTGACCCTAATAACCATTCAGATGGGGTTAAAGTGGGCAGTTAACTACAAGATATCACCACCGGTCACGTATACGACACTTTACCAAAGAATGAACCCCCGATCTGGTAATCCCCTAATTGGCTGGTATGAGCTGTATTAAGGTCTGAGGCTCTCTGTAACGCAATGATAGCCATGTACAGTACGATACATGCACACTATGCAACAGATACAAGAACGGAGAGGGGATAAAAGCAGATTAAATGGGCTCCGGGTTTCAAATGGTGCCTTGGTAATATGCTTCTCCAACTTTCATCAACACACTCGCGTGTGGAGCCAGCACAGCAGACAGGCCAGCGTCTGTGTTGGATCAGCATCAGAGGGCTCGTCATCAAGATTTCAGGAATCGGAAAGGTCCATCTGCCCAAAAATGTCTTCTTCACTGGACCATCATTTTGCCTTAAATGACATTATTAGAGGTTTATTCTTTGGGCTGTTATTATTTCTAGAAAATTCCTGTTAAAATGCAACGATGCGCCTACAGGGAGATACCCATTCCAATTTTGTGGAACTGTCACAAATGCCACAAATGCCTTAGGAAGAATGTGCAAGATCAGGAGAGAGACGTGAGGATGAAGGCTTGGACAGAGTGCTAATATGGGGAGGGAGGGAAAAGCTCATGAAGCAATGCAAGACGGGGATCAAAGTAAGAAAAAGTCAGTCCCATGTGGCCAGTTTCTATCTGTGCCAGGCTCCGCAGCCAGGATCTCTGCTTCTCACGCGTGGCAGACCGAGTTGATAGCGTTTTTACAGAGGAGGACTCTGAGGCTTGCCTGAGATCTCACAGGTGGTTACAGAACTGGGGCTCTAGCTCAGGTTCACAGACACCCCACCCCACCCCCCCGTGGAGCCAAAGGCGATCGACACCTCAACAGAAAGGAAATATTGAGAGGGGAAAGGAAAGTGAAGCAGGGGATAGGAAAAAGAAAAACCGATAGGAAAATGAGCAATCGGTCATCTGTCATGAATTAGCCCTGCTCCCAGCTTCGTGCCTGACCGGTGGAGAGTTACCTACTCCAAGGGCAGCAGACACCTGTGAGGCAGCCCTGCATTGTGTCAAACAGGCTTGTCATAGCCCGTTCTGGAACAGTGCTGTCAGGTGCTGTCCACCCCTCAGGAAGAGGGTGAATGCTGTTATGAAAGAAGAGTGAGTTCAGATATTAGCCTCATCACTTCGGAGCTGTGAAGCCTTGGACATGGCACTTAACTTCTCAGAGCCTCAATGTTCTCTTCTGTAAAATGGGAAGAATACCTACCTGGGGGATTTCTGAAGATGTCCTGACACACTACATACATATCAATACAGTCGTTCCCATCCTTTTTCCCTGCAAAGAAGAACCAGTACACTAGGAAAAATGGAGCTCATTGTAGCCAACCAACTTCCACTCTTCTTGTCCCATAAGCTGTACCGGATCCCACCCCCAGCTTCCAGGAGACAGAAGATGTGTAGTGGGTCATCTCATTCCCTGGAATTGTCACTTCTCAGAGTAGCATGTGTTCATACAATTCCCTGACCAGGCTCAGGGGAAGTGGAGCTCCCTGTCACCCACTGCATATTTGTGCCACCGTCAGAGAGAGCACCAGGGTACATTGGGGCACACGATGGCTGAACATCCTTGTGAGGTTATGCTACACTGGGGGATATGAGGGGTGGGGAGGTTGAAGAGCTGAGAATCTAAGGGGACAAACCTTCCATCATTGGTTAGAGCCGAGAAGTGAGATAGCTGACCTTGTAAGAGGACGTTTACAGTCTGCCCACCAGAACAAGGTCATAATTTCTCATGCTCACGAGAAGAAGTTCAAAGATCCTTGACTGGGGGGAAGGAAACAGGCTGGAAGATAGCTCTCTGCTCCTGGCCCAATGTCCCATCCTCATCCCGCTCCTTTTGGGCCGTTAATGAGCACCTGGTACACAGTAAGCACACAGTCAAGTTTGATTAATGAATTAAAAATAAATTAAACATTGAGTGGGTGGAGGGACGAGCGGCTAGATGGATGGATGAATCTTAATCGACATAGTACTGGTCCTATTGACTTTGAAACAGAGATTTTTTTTTTTTTTAATTGGGCCACACGCATCACGCAGCTAACAAGGATTTGCTGCGGTGTTACGCCTTTGTTCACTAGCGTTTGGTACGCCAGGGGGAGGACATATCCCAACGTCCAAGCTAATTATTCTCATACCCTAATATCCTCCGAGCCTCGGAGCTTGACTGGATAACACAGCCATGTCAAAAGAGAGTATTCCAAAGAGAAACACGATTCCACGAGCAGCACTACAGAATCCCTGAAGGAGGAAAGCATTTGTTCCTGAACTTAGGGACGGAGGCCTGCGTGTCGGTTGCTGTACTGCTCTTTAAATTGTCCATATATGATTTATAGGCTCTTTTGTGTCTGTATCTCCAAAACACATTAATAAAAAAATTTTAAATGAAAAAAAGGTAAGGAGAGAGTTAACAACTGGCCCGAAGCCTCCGCAGAAAAGCATAAATCTTTAACCTAAGGCCTCATACCTTCGCCGTGGTGGGCGGCTGCCGTTGACGGCAGAAGCGCAGTGTGGTGCCCAGACGAACAAGTAGACAATGAAAGAAAGAGATCCTGTGATCTTTACATCCTTGGATAGTCTTGAATTCCACACAGCTGTTTCTGGACAAAGGGACATTCTGGAACTGGAGTCTTCTCCCTCAGGATTGATCTCCGTGTCCTTTATTACCTAAGAGTGGCGGGTCTTTGGCGCCAATGATGAAAGCCGATTCACAAGCCGCGGTGGACAGAAAGGCTTTTTGTGATTTCCAAGTGTGCAAGGAGGCAGGCAAGGGCAGGCGCCCCGGCACTCCTGAGACCCCACTCAGATCTCGAGGGCACCGCGGAGTTCAGCTCCTCCCCGCTGACCTCAGAAGCCCTGACAAGCCACTTCAAGGAGATTACCTCGTTTCTATTTTGCAGCTTTTCTGGGTTTCCACGAGGTGGTTGTCTGGACATAACACATACTGGCAGTTCATCTTAATAGAAAGCAGGACGGAAACAGCCCCACCAAATCCCCACCCGGAGGAATTCACGGTGGCTGCTTTCAGAGGGCCTAGGGCTCCCTTCAGCCAGACATCCCCAGGAGAGAAGGACGGGGGCGGGGGGGGTGCAAAAACATGCAAATTCTCACCAAGAAGAAACATCTTTTCCTTTGGCGTCTCTACCCATGCTTTTGTGGAACTGCAGTATTCCAAGTGAAAAAAAAAAAATTAAGGAATGAAAATTACTCATTTCAGAATTATTTTTAAAGTCTGATTTGATTGTTGTTGTATTTGTATATTTGAAATAAACTGAATACTCAGGGCAGTGACTCACAGGGACGTGTCCTCAATTAGCCCTCCCCCTCTCCCAAGCTGAGCCACGATCACACCCACACAAATTGGGAGACAATCAACTGTCCCAAACCAATCTCTTTTTCCCCTTCTCCCTCTTACCTGTATTTCTGAATGGGGTGTATTCATTCGCTAGGGCTACTGTAACAAAGTATCATAAGAGGGGCAGCTTAAAAACAGAAATTCATTGTGTCACAGTTCTGGAGCCTGGAAGTCTGAAATCTAGGTGCCGGCAGGACCACCCCCCACCCCATGGGGGTGAGGCAAGACTCTGCTCCAGACCCCTCTCCTTGGCTCGTAGATGGCCATCTCCTAGTGTCTGTTTACAACCTCTCCCTGCTGTGTGTGTCTCTGTCCTATTCTCCTCTTCTTATTAAGGACACCAGTCATATCGAATTAAGGCCCAACCTAATGACCTTAATTTTCATTTCATACCCTTTAAAGAACCTATCTCCAAATAAGGTCACATTCTGAAACACTGGGCATTAGGACTTCAACATATGAATTGGGGTGGGCACACAATTTGATGGATAACAAAGGGCTTTGTCAAAATCCCCTTTTCCAAGGGATTGACAGGTGCATTTGGGATCAAAGCCACTTCCTCAAGGTGGGTGTAGTGTCGTAAATACAGAGAGGTGTGTGTTCAAAGCAGTCACACTCTCAGGACAATGTGTCCTACAAAGCGCCAAGGTGAGGTACGGGTTTGGTTGAAACACCAAGAGAAATGGGAAAGTCTCTTCCCAAAACAAAAGAAGATATTGTCTTATAGTACTAACAAGCCGCAGAGATAATTTGTGTATGTGAGCGTGCAAGTCCGTTTCCTTACTGCCTGTCCCCACGTATCTTATTTTTCTTCTTTTCAACTGTCTTTGTGTTCTATATTTCCCATATCTATCCATGAACCCACACCCAGTGCGATGTACATTTAATCCACGTCATGATTGTTTAGCAGTGCAAATAGCATATTTCATATTCTTGAAATATCCAGGGACTAACTGGTTATGATCTCTCCTCACATCCTCACCAGGGGGCAAGGGAATAAGGTGTGAGGAATTCCATCACTTCCGGTCCTCCCTCAGCTTTTCCTCTCTTTGCTGCATCTCTTCTTTAAGCAGAGTAATACCTGTCTGGCTGAAAGATAACCACCGAGAAGCAAGTGATAGCAAACTCTATGGCTTCAACTCTGTTGAGAATCCCAACCAGGGCTAGGGTTCAACAGCTCAATGACACAGCGCAGGCCTGCCCCACGGGAGACTTCCATGCAGCTTAATGGACAAGGGGCTGTCTACACTTCCAAGGTAGCATCCAACCCAGAAAGTCGCTTGTCTTTATCTTGGCAGCACCAAGATAAAGCAGACGGGCTTGCCTCCCTTTCTGAGGATTCTTCTCGTTTTTAGTTCCTTGCTCTCTAAGAAAAGCTAGGGTTCATCCGAAAACAAGATAACCAGGGTTACTCAAAGTGAGTGCCGTGTCATCTGGAAAGGAGTTGAAGGAACTAGCCTGGAGAAGACTGAGGAGGAAACTTAAAGAACTGTCAGAGATGAGAGATTGCTAATTAGTACTGGTGCAAGTTACAAAGAGCCCAGAGGTCAACACAAGATCACTGTTGCAAACACGAGCTATCTATACAACCTGTCCTACCAAGCAGTGAGTTTCCAGTCGCTGAAGTGTGGAAAGGAACATCATTAGACACAAGTACAGTGTCATTCCTAAGAGCATGGGCTATTCAAATTTGAATCCTGGCTCACCTCTTTCTAACCATGAGAACTTAGATAAATTGCTTTACCTCTCTGACCCACAGTCTCCAGCCCATGGTAAATCCTCAAGTATTAAAATATACCCCCATACTCCCCCTTCCCTTAATCCTTACCAGAGAGTCACAAGTAGTAGAAACCCTAATTTCCATTGCTCTCCTTGACCAAACTGAGAAAATCCAACACCTCAGCATGAGTGTTTGGCTTTGCTCATCGGGACAGAATCCACCCTAAAATTCCTCTGGGTGACTGAGGACGCGGGCTTACCGCCTCTGTTCTCTCCTTCCTACCTGAAGGGAACCAAGACTTGAGGACCAGTTATCACATAAAACATTCAACTCCATCTTGCTGGTAGTTTTAACCACGTTTAAATATTTCATAGAGAACATTTTTCTTTGAAACACTGTCTTGTCTCGTTTTTTAACCGTGAGTGACCTGAATTAATGTGGAGAGGCCAGAATGAAGAGCAGAAGAAATTAATACAAGGCAAGCTCTAGTGCTAAAGCAGTTGAACACTATTCTAGATTCTGTTTGTTTGCTTGTCCATATATATTAAATGGCCAAGCATTAAAGCCTTTCAGCTCTTCGGAGCTATCACTGACTGCCTCGGTGCTTGGAAGCAGGATATATACACACACATTATTCAGCGTACCTCCTGGGGTAGATCAGATGGCTGCTCAAAAGTATTTACTCCCTGCCTTTCTCCTCCAAGGCAGAAGGGTACTTCCCCACTCCTCTACTTGGGGTTCAGTCATGTGATGTGCTTTATCCAATGAAATGTGGTGCCTTAGGACGGCATATTCTCTCTTGTCCTTCTGCCACTGTCCTGAGAAGAGCATCCCATCCGATCGCTCTGGCCTCTCTGCCTGGGCCAAGAATGAATCCTCAGGAAGCAAATCTGAGCCCAAATGTCAGCCAAGAGCCAAGCCCGGCTGGACCATAACCGGAAGTGGAGCCACCCAACAGAGCACAGCCCTGCTCAACAGACAGGCGGACACCTGCGCAGAAATTATGCTTCCTCCCTGCTTGAGCAAATTTCACATTCTTCTCATTACTACTTGCACCTTATGAGGGAGATTTCACTACATGATCGAGAGTCCATGACCGTCATTACTCCTGGTAAGTACAATCTGTACATATGCAGTGTGTGTGTGTGTGTGTGTGTTTGTAAATGTGTGCGTGTGTGTGTGTGTAATAGGATCTGTTTCTACTGACAATACTTCTGACACTAAATGTGTGAGTTTTCCACACCAAGGAATTCTCTAATTCTCTGCAGACACGGACTGGGTGTCTTACGACGTAGTTTAATTCTGACACTAAGAACCCAGAGCTAGCACAGACCCCACAGGTTAAGGGCCCAGTCCCTCAAGACTGACTCCCATTTCAGATGCCAATCTCAACTAGTGGCTCCCCAGGTACCCCCACTTCTGCCCAACTTGGCTACAGATCAAGGTTTCCACAAACCACTTCTCTGATTCAATAGTTTGCTGTAACAGCTCACAGAACTCAGAGAAACACTTTACTTGTTACTGGTTTGTTATAAAACTATATTATAAAGGATATAAATGGGCAGCCAGAGGAAGAGGTACACAGGACAAGGTCCAGAAGGGTCCCAAGGGCAGAAGCTTCTGTCCCTTGGAGTTTGGGGTGCACCACCCTCCCAGCACATGGATGCATTCACCAACCTGGAAACTCTCTGAACCCCATCATTTAGGGTTTTCATGGAAGATCTGTTACATAAGCATGATTGACTAAATCATTGGTCATTGGCAATTAACTCGATCTCCACCCCCGTCCTCTCCTTAGAGGTGAAGGGGTGGGGCTGAAGTTTCCAACCCTCTAATCACATGTTTGGTTTCTCTGGTAACCAGCTCCCATCCTGAAGCTATCTAGGGGACCACCAAGAGCCACCTCATTAGCATTAATGCAGGTATGTCTAACGGGGGCTTATTATGCATAACAAAAGATGCTCCTGGCATCCCCGCCACTCACAAAATTCTGACTTTTAGGAATTCTGTGCCAGGAACCAAGGTCAAGACCAAACATACATTTATTATTCTATCACAACATTAGATAGATACAGGTATAACTCTTTTTATCAGTAGGATGAAGAAACCATCAGGGGAAGGACAGTAGCCTGGAAGAAGAGCCACAGAAAGAAAACAGCCACCTTCATGGGTTGTGGATATGGTGATTACAGTGAAAGATTTCATCTGGCCCATTGTTACATTTCCTAAAAGAGTAACGTGTATGTGTGAGAGCCCAAGACCGAGCCATGATCCAAAGGAGCTGGTGCATCAACTAATTCCTAAAATTGCTTTTTTTTCCAGTGACCTTGATGGTCCTGTTGATGGATAACTTGTGTGTCGACCTCAAAACATGGATTTTGCAGTTCCTTCACACTAGGATCCACAATTTGGGGGACTTAGTATCAGATCTGTCATCATCATTAACATGAACCAAATGTCCATGCAGAGCTTGCTATAGAACTCGGGGGCTGAGTCCCCAGGATGGTCTGGAACAGTTGCTTAACCCCTGGGCCCCAGGCTTCAGGTCCCCAACCTAAGCAAATGCATTGATGTGATAACCCTTATGCCAACAGGCCCATGGATCTCTCCCACTAAGAAGAAAAGCAAACCACTGCCTCTCTGTTGTTGTTGCTGGAGAACATGAGGCTTCAAGAGGCTGGTGAGAGGCCCCCAGGGCACAGAGTGCCTGGATAATTCCGCGCGTGCCAGTGGCCATAAAGGGGATGGAAAGCAGAACACACACCTGTGCAGAGCAGGGACCTTGCACCCACACAATGGAGATGTGTCCTTATTGGGGGGGGAGGTGCTTTCTCAGGGTGAAAATGCTTGGCTTTAAATCCAGAGCAGGGGAGGTGGAATGAGGAGCCATGTGATGTTTGGAAACAGAGCCAGACTTTGAGAAAATGGCAAAAATGGGGGCTTCAAAATGTGCTATTTAGTGATGCTATTTCACTTTTGTTGTAATAAGGTGGTGTGCTGGAAAAACCAAATGGGAAAAAAAAAGCCCGCTTCATATTTTATGATATCATATCCTGTATATAGCTGTTGTGAAGGAAAGGGACAGGAAAAAAGGGGCACCCCACGACTCTGTTTGCCCAGCCACAGAATACAAGGACCTCATCTGAATGCTACTTGCTGACTGACCTGTCTGAAAAGGAAGAAAATAATACAATAGCGGTGGGAATATGCAGAAAAGTTGTGACAACAGCAACAAAGAGTCATTTTCTATTGCTGCTTAGCAAAGTACTGCCAGCTTGGTGGCTTAAAGCAACACCCACTTATTAGCTCACAGTTCTGTAGGTCAGAAGCACAGCGTGATGTGGCTGGGTGCTCGGCTCAGGGTCTTCCAAGGCTGCAGGCAAGGTGTTTGCCAGGCGGAGTGCTCATCTGAAAGCTCTAAGAAAAAATCCACTTTCAAGCTCATGTGTGGTGTTCGCAGAATTCAGGTCCATGGTTGCAGGAAATGAGGTGCCCATTTTCTTGCAGGTTCTCAGTAGGACAGTGCTCTCAGCTCCTGCGCGATCCCTACCCCACGGCCGCTCTCATTGTCAAGCACGTGAAATCCTTTCATGCTGGCATTCCCTGACTTTTCCGTCTCTTGACCTTTGGATCCAGATGGAAAGGGCTCCTTGAACACACTCAAGGGGAGGAGATGATACAGGGTGATGGCAATTGGGGTTCAGCTTAGAATCCTGCTTCCCGGGGCTCCTGGGTGGCTCAGTCAGTTAGGTGTTCCACTTTTAGTTTCGGCTCCGGTCGTGATCTCAAGGTGGTGGGATCAAGCCCCGTGTCAGACTGCACGCTCAGCACAGAGGCTGCTTGAGATTCTCTCCCTCTGCCCCTCTCCCTGCTCATTCTGTCTCTCTCTCTCTCTCTCTCTCAAATAAATAAATAAAATATTTTTTAAAAAATGAATTCTGCTTCTCAAATAGATGCTTCTGCTTTCCCCAAAGTTCCAGAGCCCTCCATCTGACCTTAGCTTTCTAGAGCTCTGGAGACTCTGGTTCCATTCAGGTCCATTCAAACTTAGCTCCCTGTCCAATTCCAGCAGGTCTTCTCTAGGTCAGCTAACCTGGTAAACCACCAACACCAATGTGTTAACAGGGTTCAGGTGTCCCCTCCCTTTGACCATCACCCCTGACTTTTAAAAGAGCTCACATGGGGGGGAGCTGAAAGAGACTGGACCCCAGATTGGCTCTATGACCCCTACAGGTGGAAGTTTAAGCACTTTGGCAAACTGACACCCCTGCATGCTGGGTGGGCCTGACCTGCCTCCATCAGACCATTGTCAGGAAGTCAAGTCTATGAAGACTCGAGTTTCATTGGCGTCATCCACCATTGACCCAGGCTGGGCACCCCAGCGAGCAAAGTCTTTCTGTACAATATGGTCCTCCTCCACTTCATTCACATTCACACAAAGCAGAGAATGTTCTGGCCCCTCCTCAGGCTTTCAGTTCAATGGTTCAAAAACTGGGATAGGTGTTGTACTAGCAGATGGTTTAATCTGCAAGTCAGCCTAAGGAACTTGTTTTGGGGGATAGAATCTTCAGGCAGCATTCCACAAACGGTCGTTGAGCACCTGCTTCTCGCTAAACTCCGTGCAGCAGGCTTGAAAGGGCAGCACCTGGCATTCGTGATGCACCCACAGGCCAGGCCCATCCGCTAGGTCCCAAAATCAGCCAGCTCCCAAAAGAAGGTGACCTCTCAGTTTCTCAACAAAAAGATTTAAAAGAGAAGGCTTGGGCAAACTTAAATGTAGAGATTCAGGGCTGTAGTTGACATAAAAAATGTGTATTCCTCGTGTATCATTTATAAATTTACATTCCCACACAGCTTCAAGATCACACTATATAAAATATTTTAATTTGGGAACTTGACTTGTTCCCACTCCCACACACTACCTTAGGCAGCCTGGGCTGCGTAACAAATTACCATTGCCCGGGAGGCTTAAACAGCAGTGTCTATTTCTCATTGTTCTTGAGGTTGGGAAATCCAACATCAAGGCACCAGCAGAACGGGTCTCTGGCAAGAGCCCAATTCCTGGTTTTCAGATGCCCACCTTTCTGCTGTGTCCTCACATGAGAGAGAGCAGAGAGAGGCGCAAGCTCTCATCTCTCTCTTTGCGGGGCACTAATCCCATCCTGAGGCTCCACCACTGTGACCTGATCACCCCCCAAAGGCCCCACCTCCTGATTCCAGCACACTGGGGGTCAGGACTTCAGCATATGAATTTGGGAAGAACACGGGCATTCATTCTGGAACACATACCATGAAACAATTGTATCAGGCTCCTCACATCTTCCTCTACATCAATGTAATCTCTACCCTAATGCTCTTTGTGTCGTCTAACCTGGCTGAGTACCTCTGATTTCATGTTTCATGCTGACTCAGGATATTTTTTTTTAAAAGATTTTATTTATTTATTTGACAGAGATAGAGACAGCCAGCGAGAGAGGGAACACAGGCAGGGGGAGTGGGAGAGGAAGAAGCAGGCTCATAGTGGAGGAGCCTGATGTGGGGCTCAATCCCAGAACGCCAGGATCACGCCCTGAGCCGAAGGCAGACGCTTAACCGCTGTGCCACCCAGGCGCCCCGACTCAGGATATTTTAAGTCACAAGGACCCTTTAGTATAAAAATAAGCATAACATTTGGTGGAACTTCTCGTTTATGTTGTTGGTACACATTAGCGATCTCCACAACTTAACCACTGACTGCATGACTTTGTAAGTGGTCTTTTTTTTTAAGATCTATTTATTTATTGGGGGGGAGGGGCAGAGGGAGAGGGAGAGAGAGAATCTCAAGCAGACTCCCTGCTGAACGTGGAGCCAGATAAGGGGCTTAATCCCACAACCCTGAGATCATGACCTGAGCTGAAATCGAGAGTTGGATGCTTAACCGACTGAGCCACCCAGGTGCCCCTTAAGTGGTCTTATGAAGGCTTTTTACAATATCATCCAAAACTTGCAATTGTGAAGTCACTTCATTCAGGTCTCTGCTCAAAGATGTCTTCTCAGAGGGAACTTCTTTGACCACCCTTTCTAAACGACACACTCCACCATCAGCTACCCACTTCACCTGCTGTATTTTTCTCCATAGAATTCATCTGTTGAGACCTTGTGATGCACCCAGAGCAGAAATCTTGTATCTTTTGTTAACAACTACCTTCACTTTCTTACAACAGTATCTGGTCCACAGAGAGGCTGATACTTCCTGATATTTCCTTTGATATATATCCAATTTTGTTATTTACATGAAAAACTTCATATAACTATGTAAAACTATCATTGATTAAGGTCATTTTTAGGCTAATATGTATTCTCTAAATAATATTTATATTCTCATGGAAAAAAATAAATTTTAAGCAGTCATTGAGAAAGCACCGTGTACAATAAGAGAAGAGTAAGAGGTCACCTTTTGAAGGGGTGTCTCTTCTTGTATGGGGCCCATAGGCAGGTACAGAGCAGTCATTTCCGACCATGGAAAATCCCTTCCCCCAACCTCTGTTTCATCCAAGTTCTGCTCCCTCAGCTTTCATGACAATATCTCTGTAAACGAGCTTTTCATGACTGTTTTATACACCTGTTCCCTAAACACAAAAGCTCTCTGCTGACCTTCGTCCAATCCGTCTTGTGCTATTTTTTAATTTATTTTGTATACAGATTCTTTCCCCCTTCGTAACCTCCTGACAGACTTCCATCCTCCTCAAGTCAGATTCCTGGTTTCCATGCTGCTCCCAGGCACTTTCCCGTCCCCCTGCCCACCCGGGAACACGTTTCTTGACTTGTTTTCAGCATTCCCATCACTGACCGCATCCTACCCCACCTCTGGGTGACATTATTACTTTGGCGCGTTGCCGGCTTCCACCAGCCTGCGTGGATTCAGATCCCTTGATAAAGTACGCACAGCAATGCCCAGACATGAGAAGCCGATGGGAGAGACATCCACACTGAGAGAGCAAGGCTGTCACGCGACACAGGGATCACATCTCAAGAACCGGTCAGAAGGGGCTGTCGCCATCAACACAGACCACTGCCAAGCAACACAAGCCCAGACTTCAGAAAGAGTCTGTGTGGCCTGCAAAGTCCCTCCACGGACTCCCGCGAAGAAGCCAGCCGGACTGTGTGAGCACAGGGACAGCCCAGGTCGTCCATTGTGCAGCTTGTTGTATATTCACTTAAGTGGTAGGGAGGTGGGAGCAGCAGCCGGCCGAGGTCCCCACAAGGCAACACAGGGTCTTGAACCTTATGGAGGTTGAGAGTAGGGGGCCAAGGGAGGATTAAGCAACAGCTACCCCCCAAAAGGCATAGCCCCTAATTATCCACTTCCACAGTGCTGTGGTTTCTCACAGACACTCCATAAAGTTAATCCAACGGACTCTTGAATATAGAACACAAATTCCTCCCTGGACCCTTAAAAAAATCGCTGAGAGGGTTAGGAGAAATAGATGTCCCTCTGTCCTGCACGTCGGAGGAGGGTGCAGATCCCTGCCAATGGAGAAGAATCCAGCAGTGCCGAGAAAGAGCGGAGCGTCAACACACACAGCCTTGCTTTCTCTGAGCAGCTTTTACTTTGTTTCCCGACTCGCGATCGCATGACGAACATCGTGAGGCACCCTTGTGTGGTTTCCCCTCTGCTCCGTTTCTGTTCTGTAATACAAGAAGGCAGCTGTGGTTATAGGGCAGGAAAATATTCTCGGTCAGTTTTTCTCTCCATCTCAACTTTTTGTGTGGTGAACTGCCTGAGCGATTTGTGTGCACGAGTTTTTTTTTTCTCGAAAAACGTTTGCGCCATTCCCATTTGCACACTTCCACGGCACCCAAAATAGCATCTATGAGTATTCAGCAAGCACGGTTATTTTAATAAAAATATTGCCATGTTTAGGCATTTTTACCATTACGTACAGATATTAATCTCTTCATCTTCATGTCTCTTTTTTTCTTTCTGTAAAATTTTTAAGGAATAAATCTGTTCAGAGGCAGTTTCCCTTATTCAGGTACACGAGTGAATTGGTGATGAAGCCAGTACCCCAGATTATGTGTGGAGTTGGAAATATGTTAGAGGCGATGATTTACAGTCTCATGACAGCATAATTTATACAAGGAGAGATGCTAATTTCCACGCATCCTGATTTATTTCATTAATAATTCTTACAGGCAGTATATTCTGTTATTACTGAACTTATTTTAGATCAGTAAGTTTTCAAATTGGCTTCTGACCAATTCATAAAAATACTGGAAGTAATCAGATATGTAATAAAATGTTCCGTAGAGTCAGCTATAACTACTGTGTAGCAGTATATTGAGATGATATTGGTTTGAATCAGCAACCCAAAAAAGGGAAAATTTATACCATTCTCTGTTTAATTTAGATTATAAAATTCACTAGGGAAATCAAGGAATCTGATAGCTGATAGGAGTTCTTAATAGCAATTGCAGTAAAACACATTTCACTGCTTGAAATTTGTGAGCCTCAATTAATCATGGGCTCAAATAGTTTTTAAAAGTGTTTTATAATCCAAATATTACCATCTCAGTAAGACACTCCAGTGTGTTTATTAATCCATATCTACTTGCATACCCTCCTTGACCTTCAGTCACATGCCTTATAGTTCAGCAAGCTTCAAGCAAGATGCCAGAACTCCTGCTCTGTCTAATTGCATGATTTTCAGTTACTCTACACTATTTCTTCCCGGAGAAGCTTTATAAAAAATAATCCCTTGCCAGTTTCGTCTCCCTTGCTAATGACAATAGACTATACATTCATTACATTCTTGGTCTATTAGAGCCTTTTCTTTTAACCTTCCTCTTTAAAAAAAATTACCTTCCCACTCTCAGCTCCTTTTCTGTTTTCTAAAATAAGACAACCTCTTTATTAAACTCAGGAGAGATGGGAGTCCTTCCAGAGAAGAAGATGCAAAATTCTCTCCTGTGAGCTCTTTCGCTGACTAAGCCCCATTTTCCCCATATCCCTAAACCTCCCTCGAAGAGGCCAGGTCTCTACTGACCCTATCAATCAAGTACCACCCCCTCCCCGCCCTGCATGCAGAATGTGCACAGTACTTAGTAGGTGGGTGAATATGTCACCCAAACCCCTTGTTCTGCCATTTTGGACCATTTTGTCTTGTTTATCCTTAATAGAAGGGGAGAGAAATTCTCCAGAGATTAGATAAATACAAACCGGGATGTGGTATGACACATTTATTAGAACACATCAGTCGAGACTGAAGACATTCCAAATTCTTCCCTCTGGCAGGCAAGGCGCTCCACACTCCAGCCTCGCCTCCCACCACCTCTGGCCCCTGGCCTTTCCTTCCATCTGACTTCAGCTTATCTAATCAACTGTTTCCAAAACAAATGGAGCACATTTCCCACCCTGACCTCTGGGCCTGTACTGCTCTCTCAATATTCAATGCCTCCGTGGAAAACTCCACCTGTCACAGCAACCCGCCCACCTTACCCCCGGGCGGCAGGAGGGCACCAGCGCGCAACAGCGCCAGGAGAACAGAGCAGCCACAGACACGTTACGTAAACTTCCGGCACACTTGTATCCACAGCAGGATCATGCGGATAATCTGGATACTAAGCATTCTTACCATGTGTGTAGAAAAGGAAAGAACCAGAACCATTTGGTGAAACATTAATGACCGCCGTGCCTCATAAACCATAAACTCCTTAAGCAGAAGAGGTACCTTGAAGGTCTGCTAGTCTTGACAGATCCAGAGCTTTTTGTACACTGTAGTCACAGAAAAATGAAAAATGATGAATGAATGAATGAATGAATGAATGAGGAAATACAGAGGGAAAAAGAGAAAAGAGGCAGAAGCAGCATTGGAAAATACAAAGAAGCAACATAGGAAAGCATCCAGGATTTGGGGTCCCTAATGGTATTTCTGTAGGGGTGTATGAGGCAGATTTTCCCTGTGGGGGAACAGCAGTGCTGTTCAGCTACAATATTCTTAAAGATGTGGTATGGAGCCGCTCAGTGGGGCAAAGGTTAACCCTGTGTGCAGCAGGAAAATGTTCCTGGGTGCAAGCCAGAGAGCAAGACGGGGATTTTCTTTCCAGCTGCGGAGGGAGTTAACATTCCTAACCCCAGGGTCACTCACAGAAACGAATTCAGTCCATTCCTTGCTAAGTGTGTCCTAGACTCCAACAAGGAGGCACCTTCCCCCCACCTGGTTCCCAAGACCTTTTCCCCCAACCAAGGACTATCCGGCCTCAAATTCTTGCATTAACTTTCATTTGCTAAACTTTGGGTAAAGCACTGTCTTCCCCTAGCATCCTTTTTCAACATGCAAAGATAAAGCATTTTGTCATTGACACATCCATGAAAATAAGTTAAGAAATCTATGACCTCAGCCCTGGAAGAATCTGAGAGTAGTAAGAGAACAAGGATGCCAGGATCTAGATAAAAGAAGAGGAAGAAAACACTGCAAGGTGGAAAAGCATAAGACAGTCCCCTTCTCCATTCTCATCACCCCTCTTCCCTGAACTCCTACTTCTAAGTAGGCGACACCCACAACTTCCGTTTGCCCTCTTTTCTCTCAGAAGTGCCTGGCTCCTCATGGCCCCTCTACTTGGATGTCTCCCAGGCACTTCCAACTTCCAAAGGCACACTTTCAACAAGTTCAGAGGTGACCTGGCCAAGTCGCTTCCTGACACATCCTATCCCACCCCTACACAGACCAGTCCTGTTCCCCATTAAAGATGGCACAGACGCCATCTTTTCAATGAGGCTCTTCATTTGGAAACAATCTCTTTCTTTTGAGATACCCTTGCTTTTCATTTGTGCCTTGGCAATTCTTGTCACTTTCTACCTTGTACTCTGGTGATAACAGAGTTGGGACCGTAAGATGTTTTTTACATTCATAAATTCTCTGACGAAGTCTGTGCAGTATTTTCTACACGGAAACGTTAGTTGCATTAATCAGTGAATCAACCAGTCAAATGGAGAGAGAGAAATATTGGACAGGGACAGCCTACTTCACAGTCATTATTAAGATTTACAGACAAAATGCTTCAGACCTATTTTTGTTTACTTATGTCTAAATAAGATCCCACAGAATTTTGCTACATGCAGGGAATGATCAAACTATTGACCTGAAAGATATTTTTAAAAATCATATAGTTCAGAAGTTTTGTAAAGCTTTTAAAGTCACAAGAGATTTATATATAAAAATTGAATGGCACAAACTTAATCAAGAGATAAAGTTTTAAATAAAAATATATATACACACACAATACACACACAACAAATAATAAGAAATTGATACCACCTTAAAGCCAATAATTAGTATTAAGGGGAACTGAATTTTTAGATTCATTTATTTGTTTATTTAATGAACACTTCTACAATATTCAGTGCATGTCAGGCACTGTTCTAAGTGTACTAGAAATATTAAATTATTTTTGTCACAACAATGCTAAGAGGTAAGTATTATCATCCCCATTTTATAGATGAGAAAATTGAGGCACAGAGTGATTACGTGACTTCCTTCAGGTCACATGACTAGTGACTCAAGGGTTCGGATTCAAACTCAGACAATCTGGCTCCAGAGTCCATGCTCAAACTCAACAAAAAAGGCTGTTACATTTACTATCATGATTGTTATTACTAGAAAAATAATAAAATGATACTGTAAACGTTCTTACCTTTTTCCTCTGGATAATAAACAAAGAGTTGAGTTATTATGACTGCAGACGACAACATTTATACTCAGTTTCCTACTCTAATACTCCATCATTCTTGATTGAAGTTTTATGAGCCAGAAGAGTAGAAAGGAATTAGGTTAAGCAATTATTTCATTACCATCCTTATAATTTAGAAGAACATTCACAAATTCATAAACCTGTTTAAAGTAACTCACTGAACCTTGTCAAGTTTTTCTGGAAACCAAGAGTCCCACAAAACACTGGAAAATGTTACTGGTCAATTTGGCTGTTTCAAGGCAGGCAATCTCTACACTGCCATGGAAAGATGAGTGAGCTACTGTAGGGCTGAACCACGTCATGTTTGTCTATCTCAGTACACCTAGAATAGTGTATGGCATTGTATGCGTTCCTTGTGTTTCTTGAATTGCGTTTAACACTTTGTTTTCTATGTGTTCAAAGGCTCTACAAAAATCCCAACTTAGCACTAGTCAATGTCTGAAAAAGAATCCCTAAGAAAAGAAAACAGAATCCAAAGCCAGAGAAATCTTCTAGCAAGAGAAGTTCACTGCCAAGTATAGGGGATTCTCCTTCCCTGGGGAAGCCACGCAGCAAGCATACCTCAGCCAACCACACTATCACGAGCCTCTCGTTGCTGACCAGCAAAAGGCAAACAGTTACACACTTGCCAAGAGGAGAACAAATCTCTGAGACAAGGATAGAGACCATAACTTATCAGCAGTTACAAGAACTGTCCAGGGGGGGATATCTCTTAGATATCACGGTGGAGATGAGAGGTAGGCAAAGAGGAGTGGGCTGGGTTTGTGTGTTAGCAGGCATAAATTCCCCAAAGCAAAGCCCCCCTCACTAATACGTGTGTGTGTGTGTGTGTGTGAGAGAGAGAGAGAGAGAGAGAGAGAGAGAGAGACAGAAACAGAAAGAGAGAGACAGAGAAAGAGACAGAGAAAAAGAGAGTGACAGAGAGATGGAGGCAGAAAGAGACAGATGGGAGAAGGGAAGGGAGGGGAGAAGAGAAAAGGCACAACGCACCTAGATGACAACCATCTGGGGTCCTGGGTTAGCCACGCCTCTACTCCATTCAAAACTGTCCTCCCTTATAAGTTGTTGGGGATGAAGCTCTACAATGAGTTATTCAGAGACACTTGACATAAGGAAAGGGGCCTCGACACTCATCCAATGCCTCCTTTTTTACAGATTATGCTATAAGAGGAAATTATGATCTGCCCGAAATCAAAATTAGACTAGCAGCAAGACAAGGACACATAGCCCAGGGAAGATGGGAAGACGAGGACCATGTGGTTTGATCCAAATGGTACACTTTTTCTGGTACACTTCATCTTTTGTTTAAAAGCAAACACTCTGGGGGCGCCTGGGTGGCACAGCGGTTGAGCGTCTGCCTTCGGCTCAGGGCGTGATCCCGGCGTTATGGGATCGAGCCCCACATCAGGCTCCTCCGCTATGAGCCTGCTTCTTCCTCTCCCACTCCCCCTGCTTGTGTTCCCTCTCTCGCTGGCTGTCTCTATCTCTGTCGAATAAATAAATAAAATCTTTAAAAAAAAAATAAAAAAAAATAAAAGCAAACACTCTGGACAGAAGGAAGACCTTAAGGTTTATCCATCATTCATGTGCAGTAGTTCTTAAGGCTCAGTCATTCCCCTACCTCCTTTCCAATTTTTGCTCCATCTGTATACAATTTGTCCTATTCATTACCTATTAGTTTTTTTTTCTAAATTCATGTTTAAACTTTTGATCTTCAGCACAGATTGCCAACTATCCCCTGGTTTCCATTCTGCCCTTTGCCTTAAGGCAATAGGCACCTCTCCACCACTGAGTTCCTGCTTGCAGAGGGTAGAGCCATGTGACAACAGAATGGGAGCGGAAGTAATATATGCAACTTCCACTTATGTACAGGAATAAATTTCCTTGCCATGAAGTCCTTTCTCCCCCTTCTAACAAGCTAGAAGCATCAAGGTCATGCAGCATCTTCGATCTCTCAGAGGAGAGCAGTGCCATAGAAGATGACAATGAGAAGAATCCAGGACCCTAAGTAGGTTCATGGACCCAAGTTCAAGACAGCTACATTGACAATAACTTATCTTGTATTTAAAATATTGTATTTTGGGAATTCCTTTGTGTGATATTGTGACTTACAATGAGGAGCATATATTCAGTCTTCATCTCTGTTCTTGGCACAGAGATTGTAAAACCTTGGTGATTTCCTAAGTGATAAATGTGTCTTGTGTTATGCTAATGAGCCAACTTTTGCAAAGCCCCTAAGTGGGTAGAGGGGCCACTGGTTGCCAGGGGAACCCATCAGGTGATTAGAGGATGGAACCTGTCAGAGATGCCATGGAGGTGGGGCCTGGAGATTGAGCTCAATCACCAGTGTCCAATGACTTAATTAGTCTTGCTTGGTAATGAAGCCTCCATAAAAATCCAAATGGAGAGGATTCAGAGAGCTTTGGGGTTGATAAACACATGTAGATTCAAGAAGAATGGTGGGGGGAGCATGGAATCTCCCTGCCCCTCTCTATATGTTGCCCTATACATCTCTTCCATCAGGCTGACTCTGAGTCATATCTTTTTATAAGAAACTGATAATGTAGTAGGTGAACATTTTCCCGAGTTCTGTGACATATCTAGCAAATCAGTTGAACCTCAGTTCTATGGCCAGCTGGTCAGAAGCACAGGTGACAACCTGGACTTGCAATTGCTGTCTGAGGGCGGTGATGTGCGGTCTTGTAGGACCGAGCCCTTCACCTGTGCAATCTGACAGTGTCTCCAGGTACATAGTGTGAGAAGTGAGTTAGTTGCTTAATGGTGTTGAATAAACACACATTGGACTTTGTTATAGCAGCTTAGCGTTTACCCTACTTAAAACAGCATCCTACGGTATCCATGACAAACCAGAACTTTATTTAATCTTTTTGGTAACTACGTTAAATTATATAACAATTCCAATAAAAAATAGTTCAAATACCAGCTAAACATCACACCTATACCACAGAAGCATAAACACCTCACTTGAGGAAAGACTGACATAAGGGAAGCAAACGGGAGTTTCAATTAGAATGAGTGACAAGGACATGGAAGCATTGAGAGAAGGGAAAGGAATAGTAGAAACATGAAAGCTAAGTTACCAGAAGTAACCTTTGCCTTCATCATCTTTAGCCTTGGGCAGGCCTGGATTCTGCCACACCATCCAGGGAAGAGGGCAAGGCTAAGGACTGACAGGCCACCCGGGCTTATCTCCAGCTGTAAGAAGGGACAGAGACCCCCCCTCTCCACCCTCCCCAGCAACCAACCAAGATGGGGCTCAAGAGGCATGCGTGCCATTTTAGGAAGCTGTCATTGCACAAGAGAGTTTGGCCAGCGTCAGCTAGTCCTCCTGCCCTAATTCCCCTTCCCTGTGCAAACCAAAGGAAAACAGCACAGCATTCAAGAAACCAAGTGAGAAAGGCAATACCATCTGCATTTGCAAAGAAAGGCAACACTTTTGTATATTTTTTTCATGTTGGGCTTTCCCCCTCCTGCTCCTAGTCCCCAGGTAGCCTTTTTCCCGCCAGGGGACAAGCATGAGAGGATACAGATTGGAAACACGTGTGCCAGAAACCCACCTCCCCTTGACCTACAGTGTGCCCACTGCCACTACTCCACATGGCCTCGCCCCTAACTTCGCTGGGTCTTGAAACATAAAAATGCTATTTTGCCTGAGGCCAACTTGGAAGCAGAAGAAAATGAGTTTTTGAACTAATTTTCGGAAAACGATATTCATCATGTTAGCTTTCCATCTGGAATTATTTTTTTAAAAAAACATACAATGGCAGGTTTTGCCTTCATCTCTATCGTTACATTTGACCCCTGCACTGAGGCAGAACAGAATCGAGTCAAATAACTCTGCATCCTTTTCCTTAGAAGGTGGCTGTACAGGTTCCCCCCCCACCAACCCCCACCAAGGAGCACTTTCTTGAAGCATCCTTCAAGGCACTGTCAGTACAGAGACCTTGGATTTCCCTCCTCAGACCACACTCACTCACCAGAGTAAACACGTCAAAGTGAAATTGGTGAGTAACTACTTTCACATGTATGGGCAGGAAAATCTCATAATTTTGCACCCAAGCTAAGCAAGTAGACTAGAGAACAAAGTAGACTAGAGAACAAATCACTGTGATTAGTGGAAAGCGTCTTAGACTTGAAAATTGGGCAGACCTAGCTCCGCACTGAAGAGATGGTTGAACCCGAGCAAGTTAACGCACATCTCTGAGCTCAAATTTCATACTCGGGACAGCAGAAATGACGACACCTTTCACATAAGGTCGGTGGGAAAATTAAATGGGATGACATGTATAAACCTGAATGACACAATGCCTGCAGAGACCTTATAAAGGCAAGTTACTGTCTTCTGTCTTTCCCCTTGCCCCTAAAACAAGCCTATATGTTAAATAGTTTCCATTGGAAGTATTGGGGGCAATTTTGATTTTGTTCTTTATACTTTTCTGTATTTTCCTAAAACCCAATCGTGAACATGTATTACTTTCCCAAAGAAGAAAAAAAAAGTTATTTACAAAGATAGCAACGTGTAATCTCTAAAGAAACCTACTTGTCTCCACAGCCTAAGTTCACGTACTTTGTGCTAATTTTTTCCTCCCCAAACCAAACTCCAAACCCCTAACTTAGAGTAACTGATTTTTTCAGTTGACAGTAAAGATAAAGACATTCATCATAACAATGATGAAAGCAAGCTCGTCTATGTTTTTACCCTATTATATAAAATAAATATAAGCAACAGCTAAACTGTTACAATTAACTATAAATGCAGTACTTTTTTCACTGAGGATGGAATGATGGTTTGGGGTATAGAATAGAGCAAGCAGTTTGGAATTATTGATTTTTCCATTATATCTAAGTGTGTTATGATATTTAAACATTCCACCATCTTAAAATGGTTTTTTAAATATTCTGATGAACAGTAGTAGCAGAGTTTATAAACTACAAACAGATCCAGAACTACTCTTTCCTGGAAGTCCAACAACCTTAATACAAATAAACTAGCATCCAGCATGAAAAGCATAGGATTTCAGTAGAGCACTACAGCTAGAGGACAAAAAGCACCTGACCTTTACTGGCATCATTGCCTGTGGTCTTACTACATTATAATGGGAACAGGATGGATTTGATCAGAGTTTGAGCCTGTTCTGCTATCACCTGCAGACCCTGTTTTCATAGACACTGCATCATGAGTGCGATGCTGATTGTGAGTAACCTATGCACTATGTAACGAGGATTGGCATATTTCTGAGTTTATCATAATTAACTGAAATTATTGTCTCCCAAATATGACACTTTGTCCTCTTATACTTTGAGAGAGCTCCATTATATTGCCATTTAATTTCTTCTAGATAAAGCTTAGGAAATTAAAATAAAAATGCACCAAAGCCAAAGACGGGATTTATACCAGTAATGCAAGGACAGTTCAATATAGAAAATAATTAATACAATGAACCATTTCAATAGGACAAAAAGGAAAATGATACAATTATATCATGAATTCTGAAAATACATTTGATAACATTCAGCATCCATCACTGGCAAAAACTTCTAATAATCATAGGACCAGAAGATCACTTCCTTAAAGTGATTTTTAACATATGATTTTTAATGTGTTCAGGACTGCCCTGGCTCTGAGCCCCATGCTCTAGATTCCACCCCCACCCTTCCACTGCTGGACTATTTTCAGGGTACCCAGGACCACGGAATTCCCTGTCCAAATGTCCCCAAGCCTGGGGACATCTGGGGTAGCATAGTCTCTTTCCTAGGTTCATCCTCCAATGGGCAGACCGTCCCCACACATGGTGTACATACCCCGGACCTGATGAAGACCAAGGAGTGGCTGTTTACAAGAGGGTATGAACAGAGCTCAGAAGCTTGGCTGGGGCGACCCAACATATGAGCTGAACGTTAGGCCTCTCCATCTGGGTCAAAGCTAGGAGGGAGAGCAAGCTGCAAGTGCTGAATTTCCCCAGACCGCTACATTTCAGCACAAACTCTGAAGAGTCCTGACATTCTGTATTTGAGTCTGGCTTCCAGATCTTTAAAAAGGATGCTTTTCATGATAAGTAATTACTTAACTTAACAGGTTTTAGCTTGATTAATAACCATAAAATATTTACAGATTTGTTACCTGGGCTTCTATTTGGGCTCCTGTCCCAGTTCTCAGATAAATCAGGGCAGACCAGTGTGGCATAGTGTGGTGTAATAGAGGATGACTTTATCTTGAGCCAAAAACCAGGATCAAGCCCCTCAGCAGGCTCCCTGCTCAGCAGGGAATCTGCTTCTCCCGCTTCCTTTGCCCCTCCCCCCCACTCATGCTCTCTCTCTCTTGCTTGCTCTCTCTGTCTCTCTCAAGTAAATAAATAAAATGTTTAAAAAAAAAAAAAAAGAAAAAAACCAGGATCATGCACAACGAGGAAAAACAAAAACAAAAAAATCCTTTTAAAGAAGAGGCAAAGTGACAAGGCTTATTATCACCACTAATTAACATTGTTCTACAGGGATTAGCTAAAAATTAGATAACAGAAAGAAATTACAGACATAGACAATTGATAAGGAAAAGCAAAATATCACTATTTGTAGGTGATCCTGGAAAACCTAAAGGAATCAAATAGAAAAAAAAAATTAGAAATATTTTTTAAAGTTGGTTTAAATTGAGGGGCAACAAAATCAATATACAATTGGCTTCAGCCAATTAATGAATATAAGAAAAAATATATTTGTAACTGCTATAAAATGTAAAACATATAGACATAGGGGTAAATTTTAAATCTTCAACATCTCAAAATTTTGCTTTTAGGTAAATAAATAAACTTACAAGAATGGTTGTGACAATCCTGAAAAAGAATAATAGTTAAGGAAACTGGCTCACTAGATATTAAAATGTCTTATAAAACCACAGCTATTAAAATAGCATGGTGTTTTCTCCATGAAGAGACAGACAGAGCAATGAAACAAAAGAGGGTATCCAGAAATGGACCAAAACGGATAAAGAAATTTAATACATGATAAGGGAGTCGTTTCAAATCAATGGAGAAATAAGTTTTCAAACAATGATTTTGGAATATGTTGTTGCAACAGTTATCTGGGGGGGGGGGGTAGATGTAGCGCCTCTATAGACCCCTAACTTGAAAGTCAATCCCAGAGAAATGAAATACGTTGATGTCGAAGATTAAGCCATAATAAAAAAGAGAATACTGGAGAAAACATGGGGATTCTTGTATCAGCTTGAAGTAGGAAGGTCTTTCTTTTCTTTTCTTTTTTTTAAGTAGGCCCCATGCCCAGCTTGGAGCCCAATGTAGGGTTCAAACTCACGACTGTGAGATCAAGACCTGAGCCAAGATCAAGAGTCAGCCACTTAACCAACTGAGCAACCCAGGTGCCCCTAGGAAAGTCTTTCTAAGCAAGGCACAAAGGCTCCATGCATAAAAGAAAAGAATAAAAATTCTCACTACATAAGAAACAAAATTTAGCACAGGAAGAAAATAATAAAGTCAAACACACACATATAATTTAACAAGGTTTTTAAAAAGAAAATGAAATCACAGTTTCAACACAAATGACAAGGGATTAATCTCTTTAATATGCAAACTTACATAATGATGGGACACCTGGGTGGCTCAGTCAATTGAGCATCTGGCTCTTGGTTTCAGCTCAGGTCATGATCTCATGGGTCGTGGGATCAAACCCAGTGTGGAGCTCCTTGCTCAGCAGGGAGTCTGCTTGAAGGTTCTCTCCCTCTGCCCCTCCCCCAATTTGTGCGTGTGTGCACAATCTTTTTCTAAAATAAATAAATAAATCTTTCATATATATATATATATATGGATGTATCAACTTACATAATGAATAAGTTAATAAGAAAAATAACAATTTAATAGAAAAAGAAAAAGGGGGGTGCCTGTGTGGCTCAGTCATTAAGCGTCTGCCTTCAGCTCAGGGCATGAACCCAAGGTCCTGGGATCGAGCCCCACATCGGGCTCCCTGATCCACTGGGAGCCTGCTTCTTCCTCTCCCACTCTCCCTGCTTGTGTTCCCTCTCTCACTGGCTGTCTCTCTCTCTGTCAAATAAATAAATAAAATATTTAAAAAAAAAAGAAAAGAAAAAGGGGGAAAGTATGCAAAGAACATTCACAGAAAAGTATGAAAAGATAACTCAATTGTAAAAATAAATAAATACAACTATAATGAAATAAAAATGTTTAGCCTTCCGTACTATCAGATCGAAATTCAATAATAAACCAGTGATGCATGTGGAGTGCACATTGGCACTCTCTCTCACCACAATTTCAGCTCTAGAAGTTCACCCTGAAGATATTCGTGGCACATGAGAATGAAAACCTATGTAAAAGTATATTCGGTGTGCATTAGTAGTACTAGCAAAACATGAAAACAACCTCAGTGCCCATCACCACGGAATGGTTAAATAAATATTGGTACCTTTATCCAACTCAATACAATGTGTCCATTTCTTAGAATAGTTGGCCAAAATGTATGACTATAGAACTAAATATTTTTAAGATATGTTGTAAGCAAAAAAAGAATAAAGAGCATTTTGAGCAATATACACAGGGTGCTTCCGCGTGTGTGTGTGTTTAAGGGTTAGACATGTATATTTATAGACAGAACATGTGTAGTTCCTAAGGAATGCACAGCTATCATCTTGGGGGAAGAGGGAGAGAGTAAGGTCAGCGATGGATAAATGCTCTTTTCCTCCTGTTCTTTTATGTACTGTTTTTCTTATTATATGCACATATTCCCCTTTCAAAAAAAATTAAAATATTGAGGTACTTAAAAACATTTTCATGCCAAAACAAAAGCATCAAAAGAAAAAATGGGTAAGTCAGACTTCATCAAAATTAAAGCCTTTTGTGCTACAAATGACGCCATCAAAAAAGCAAGATGATAACCCACAAAATGGGAGAAAAACATTTCAGATCATATAGCTGATAAGGGATTATATCTAGAAGACACAAAGAGTTCTTACAACTTAATAATAAAAAGATAACTAACCCAATGAAAATAACAGGCAAAGAATCTGAACAGATATTTCTCCAAAGAAGTTATACAAATGACCTAAAAGCACATGAGAAGATGCTCAGTATCATTAGTCATCAGGGGAAGACACGTCACAACCACAACAAGGTACCACTTCCCATCCCCCGGGATGGTGTGATCAAAAAGACAGACGATAACAAGTGTTGGCAAGGATGTGGAGAAGCGAACCCTCATAATTTGTTTGTAAGAATGTAAAATGGTGCTGTCACTTGGAAATAGTTCGGCAATTCCTCAAAATATTACACATAGAGTTACCATAAGACCCAGCAATTCTACCCTTAGGTTCATTTCTAAGAGAAATTAAAATACACACTCACACAAAACCTTGTACATGAATCGTGCTCACAGTAGCATTATTAATAATAGTCAGTAAGTGGAAACAACCCGAATATCCATCGATCGATGAACAGGTAAATAAATTGTGGTATAATACAATGGAATATTACTTCAGAATAAAAAGGAATGAATTAATGATACATGCTATGACATGGATGAATCATAAACACATGCTCCTTGAAAGAAGTCTGTCCCTGAAGTCCCATATTGTACGATTCCGTTTATGTGAAATGTCCAGCATAGGTAAATCTACAGAGAAATCTCTCTAGAGAGAGAAGATAGATGAGTGGTTGCCAGGGGGGCTGGGAGAAGGGGGGAGGGGGCAGGACATGGGACAAGACAGCTAATGGGTACGTGGTTTAATTTGGGGTGATGAAAATATTTTAAAATTAGGTTGCAGTGATCATTTCACAACTCCATGAATATACTAAAAAACATTGAATTGTACATTTTAAATGGGTGAATTTTATAGTATGTGACCTATCCCCAAAAATCTGTTTAAAAAGGGGGGGGGCGGGTCAATGCTGGAAGTGTCCTTAGAAATCCTCTGGTCCAATTCTTCTTTTTGCACATTTGAAAGCTGAAGTCCAGAGAGGTTATCAGGTGACCTTCCTAAGGGAGCACAGATATTCAGGGCACATCAAACACCGGAAGCCAAGTCTCCCGCGCTCGGGAATGGGGGCCTATCCTGGACGGGGGAGGCAGCCTCAATGTGCCAGCCAACAAGAGGGCCCTTTCAGCACTCTTGCTTGTAGGGAAAAGCTCAACCTGCTGGGATAACAGGGCAGTGATCATACCCGACCTAAACATTGCTGAGAAGGGCCACCCATCAATCATTCAGCAAATATTTATGAAAGTCCTTCATGAACCAGGCAGTCTGAAGGACTAGGAAGGCAACAATGAACAACATAAAATGTTGTCTTTCTCCATGGATCTTGGATGTCGGTGATGACAACAGCTATCTGTATAATACATTGTGCACTTTACACGTCATCCTCGCAAGTATGGGTACTTCCTCATGGATACCCCTATTATGAGTACCCTGTGAGTACTCTTACTATCCCTATTTTACTGATGGAAACACTGAAGCTTGAGGAGATTTAGAGACTAGTCACCGAACTGAAAAGCAGTGTAGTCAGACTTCAATCATGACACTCTGCTTCCAGAACTATGCTTTGGACCCCTGTGCTGGTCTATTGGTTATCCAGAAAGTAAATAAAGAGCAACAGCCAATTAAAATTACGGTTAGTGACAGCAGGTGTCTGAGAAACATGTTTGGAGGGGTGTTCAGATGTCATTTAGATGGAGCGATCAGTCTCTCTGAGGGGACGCTGTTTAAGCTGAAAACTGAAGGATGAGGGACCACCATGAAAGCAGGAAGAGAAGGGTGAGGTGTTGCAGGTTGTAAGGCTGGAGTGAAGGGAGAGGGGTAGGGCTGGGGGGAGGGGGGAGGGAGTAGTGGGCAGAGCAAGCATGACCCGATGGACCACAGAAATGAGTTTGGGTCATTCTAAATGTGATGGGATCCCACCGGATGGTTTTAAGCAAGGTGTTGTATGGAGCAACGAGTAGGGACCAAGTCAAAATGCGTACTGGAAGCAGAACCAAGGAAAGGAAGAGTGGATGTCTCCTGAGACCCTGGCCTGGTGCTTTGTGTCAGGCCATGATGTCCCCATACATTGCCCATGTCCTGTATTTTCTGTATCATGACGCTTTGACATCTGGGGCCTTGCTGACCCTGGACGGACTGCACCTCCCAGGGTTAGTCAGTTCCTAAAGAAAACAGACAACCAATCCATGAGTGTGCTTTTCAAATACGAACCAATGGATCCACAGCCTACACCCCAACCACTTCCTTTTTTTTAATAATAATAATAATTTTTTATTATATTATGTTAGTCACCATACAGTACATCCCTAGTTTTTGATGTGACCACTTCCTTTATTGACTCTCATACTCCCGGCCACTATCCACCCACCCTAATCACTCCAGGGCCAGCTACTAAACAACTAGGGACAGCCCCTGAATTCCAGAGCTTGCCGAGATGATTCAAACTAGCCAGTCCTAGGGCTGCTCACCCTTCTTTGCCCGTGCCTTTCCATGGAAGCCACGGCAAAGGCTCCTGCCCACAGGTCCCCCCTCTCCATCTGCCTCCCGACTGACCCTAGCGCCTCCCTGTATGGCCCTCCGAGGCACAGCGTGGCCCCTCTCCTTGGAAACCGTGAGTAGCAAACTACCTCTTCAATGGCAATTGTCTCTGGTCTACTGCTGACCTAACTGTGCTCCAGATTTTCTATTCAGGTGCTGTATTTTACAACACCCCACTCAATCAGAATCTCACTTCTTGGGGCGCCTGGGTGGCGCAGTCGTTAAGCGTCTGCCTTCGGCTCAGGGCGTGATCCCAGCGATCTGGGATTGAGCCCCGCATCAGGCTCCTCCTCTGGGAGCCTGCTTCTTCCTCTCCCACTCCCCCTGCTTGTATTCCCTCTCTCACTGGCTGTCTCTCTCTGTCAAATAAATAAATAAAATCTTAAAAAAAAAAAAAAAAGAATCTCACTTCTTGGGAAATAGAAAGGGGAGACACAATGGGAGACACACACAGAGGAGTGAGCGTGGCTGGCTGAGCATGAGAGCAGGGTCCTTGTTGCACCCTTATGAGGATCTCCCCTGGCTTGAGATCAAGATTCAGGACAAGTCCCCTCTTTTTCCCATCCCAGCCCCCCACGCCATCATTTTCCCTGCCATCCCCCAGGCCAAGAAACAGAGCTGAGCTCTCGCTCCACTGTCCCCACCACACGAGGTGGAAGGAGGTCCATCTGCTCCGGGCTGGGAATGAGGCTCCAAATTATGTGCTCATAGCACTGTTCACTCCCCACAAGCTGCACTTAGACCCTCAATGCTATTGATATCACAGATATTATTTTAACAATAGCTTCTAAGATAATTAAGCCCGCGAACATCTCTTCCTGGGGAACCATAGGCAGGGTCTGTGAGAGGGTGGGACAGGGGTGACTGAACATATCCACACTATTAAAAGAGGTAAGAATTAGCAGAGGCACTTAGAAGGATTTCCAAGAGTTGTTAAAGGTGATCAAAGCCTTTTCTTCCTCAATAAGACCTTAATTGTGCTGAGAGTTACCACAATTAAGCAGTGGGTAGCAAATAAAATGCCCTGGCTCTTTGCAAAGTGAAGCGAGGAAATTGTGAAACTGGGTTTCAACAAGCAAGACTGTCAAACTCCTGCCAGCAAAGTTCCCAGAGCACCAGATTCAGAGGCAGTGCAAGTCCGGAGACAAACACACCCCACTGCACCCACTTCCAATCCTGGAGGCTAAGAGGGGAAAGGTCCAGGAGAGACCCTAGCCAAGGCTTTCAGCGCACCAATGGGCACAATGGGGCCCAAGAGGTGACATGACATGGCTGAGGTCACACAGCGAGGGAGTGGCAGAGTCATTACAAACACCCCTACCGCGGCCTGTTTCCAGAAAGGTGGGCATTTTTGAGTAGGGGCACTTTTGACCTCAGAGCTCCTTCCTCTCTCGCCCCAGCCCACGTGCTCCCATTCCCAGACCCAGACCGTCCCCTCACTAGTCTCCACGGTGCCTGAGGCAGGCTCCTAAGAGGGCTTTGTTACCGTTGTATCCACGGTCCTATTTCCCACTCTCTTCTTTACCACATGCCACCTGAATTGTCCAACAAACCAACTTTTGCTAGTGAATTAGTGAATTACAATGATCAATTTAATTCCTCAGCAAATTTTAAACAGAAAAAATATACATGCCTAAACCACCACAAGGTGCCTGGAACAGACCCCTCTGGGAAAAATACCAGGACCAGCAGGCTTTGCACCCCTTCAAATGGGCCTTTCCTGCCTGGAAATAGAGGAAGTCTCATTCCTTAATCCAGAGAAAATAATTATATGTAGAATCCAGAGTGTGTATTTGTCCAACACTTATCCGATCTAACAGAACTGAACTTATCTTTGCCTAAAGTCAGGCTTTCTATTACATATGCTGAGAAACAAAATTCAACTGAATAAATTTGGAAGATCTCATTGGCTTTATTCAATGATTCATGAATTGGGCAGCATCCAGTCTAGCAGGTAGAAAGGTTCTCCAAGGAGCTATACAAAATGAAAGACTTCACAGGCAGAGGAAGCAGGAACAAGGAAGCTATATAGACAAAAACATGTTGATTGTTTCAAAGTTACTTTCCTTTAGGGAATGACAGGGGTCTATCAGGCAGATTACCTCACTAGTGCTCATCGGGTATTTCCTGATTGGCTGCTTTAAGATTCCGTTTCTGGAAGAGCCAACACTGTAATTAAGTCTCAGTTTGGTGAGTTGGGGCTTAGCATAAGTGACTCCATTTTGGGCCCGTTGTCTTGTTTTAAACACATAACACAGAATATTCATCCCTCTCAGGTAATGTCAGTACAGTGGAAAATTTTAGGGGAAACACTGTCAGACTTGACTGTCAACCCAATGTTGTCATATCACAAAATTGCTTTTTGAACCCTGGATTATTCTCCGGGTGTCTTTTTCTAAATTAAAAAAATATATATTTTAGGGGCGCCTGGGTGGCACAGCGGTTAAGCGTCTGCCTTCGGCTCAGGGCGTGATCCCGGCGTTATGGGATCGAGCCCCACATCAGGCTCCTCCACTGTGAGCCTGCTTCTTCCTCTCCCACTCCACCTGCTTGTGTTCCCTCTCTTGCTGGCTGTCTCTATCTCTGTCGAATAAATAAATAAAATCTTTTAAAAAAATAAAAAAATATATATTTTAAAACAATTTATCATGAAAAAAGTTCTCATACTGATTCTGCCAAAAAATTCAACACCTAGTCTTTACTGCACATTTTAAAGAAACTCTCTCTTCCTTCATTACAACAATGCACCTTGTAGTCTTTGAATGCACAGCCCTCGTGCATTTAATTCTTGGACTCTGTTCTGTTAAGAAAACAGTAGCACCATAACCACAAATAACTGAAAACCTGAAAGAAGCTTTAGCACCCCGGACAATATTTGCCTTCATTTCAAACCAACTTCATCTATTTGCTTGAAAGGAAAAGGGTATCATGAACTCTCTGTAAACAGTGAATATTGAAAGCTCATTTTACCCACTTTTCTTTTATTTCTAGAAGATTTAAAGCAGGGCCTATATCCCTTCTTAGGAGAGAACACCCAAAAGCTGGAGAATGACACTGTCCTGGTTCCTGCTCAGGTCACTCTTCTCTCTGCATCTTCTGCACGAGAGGCGTTTGCCACTGCCATCTCTGCTCTTACCTTTGGAGACCAGAGAACGGACAGATTCCAAATGCAGGTGCTGCCTTATCTAAATGAAGATGCAACTTAGGTTCTTCCTGAAAGACAAGGACAAGTCCTGAAGCATCCACATGACCCATCTCTCCTGAGGGGCAGAGGACAATTAACACTTTGCGCAGATGTGACAGAAACAAACCTGAGCTGGGTGATGCTGCCTGTGTGGGGACAGGTAAGTGCAAATAGTCACTGGCCAGGCTAGGACCACCCACAGACCTACATTTCACCTGTCCCACTATAGAGATTGGCCACAGCACCAAGGACTGGGGTTAATTATACTTACAGCTACTCAAAAAAAGGAAAGAGTAGCAAGCATATTAAGAGATTAAAATTCACCCTTCTCTTACCCTCAGATACACAGCAGAAGCTTCCATAAAAGGCAACATGGGATTGGTGTAAAAGTCTGGATCTGAGACTTTGCAAGGTCAGGTTTGTTTCCTAGAACTTCTACTTACTAGCAACATGATGTGAACAAGGTGCCTACCTTCCCCAAATTTCCATTTCCTCATCTGTAAAGGGAGCTTACCTGTTCCGCCTCAGTTCACAGGCTTGTTGAGGTGTTCGAATGGAAAAAGGTTGTAAAACGCCTTCCCCGAGTAGCACTCCACAAATGATTATCATTGCTGTATAACCACCAAATGTTAGATCCCTCCAGATGAGCTCCAGCTGCTGCCAAATGCCTTTGCACCCCAGGCGTGGATAGAGCGACTACAAATGTGAGGCTCAGGAAATCTGCCCTAAGGGAGGTGGTCAAGAAATCATTGAAGTTCTGAGAGTCTTTGCCCCCTCTTACTTGGTGAGGAATCTTGGACCTATAACAGCTTCTTAAATTTCTTTGAAAACCCCCTGGTGAATCCAACAGAGGACTGGAGAGTGTAACCCGGAGTCTGGTCCAGGCTGATTTCCACCCTGGAGGCCAAGGCTTAAAGCACCGAATCCAACCTGCATATACAATCCATCCTCACATACCAAGTCTCGACAAGATGCAGATTGGAAGTAAATTTCTGGGGTCCCTTCTTTGTACCCTCTTCTCTGGATAGCACCTGAATATTGAATCCCTCTGATGGGGCTTAGAAAGGTCCAGCAACCGTGTGGAAAGCCCCAGAATCATGGGTCTGGAAGAAACCTCAAACATCAACTCCACTCTGTAAGAGAATACCCTTCAATGGCTTCCCATTGCCCTGGAGCCAAGGTCAAAATGCTAACCATGCCATGTGCAACCCTCCACCTGGCCTACATTTTCCTTCATGTTCCATAATCCAGTTTCAACTTCTTTGATGCTGTAGAGCCTCCATAAATGTTTGTCTGTCTGTGATGCCCCTCCATTCCATCTCACCCCCATCTCTTCCTGGTCAGCTCCTCCTCGTCCTTCAGTTTCAACCTAACCTTCCTTATCTTCCATCTTAACCTAAACACCTTTCCTTAAAGCCTTCCCTGACTCCTCAAACTTGGTCACATATTGGCATAGCACCATACATTTCCCACCTAAAATGTATCACCTTAAAATTATTCTTTTAATGTTAGTCTAACTTACTAACCTATAAAATCAAAAGGCCACGAACTGTACCTGATTCATTCCCACAGTCTCCCATTTCTCAGCACAAATCTTGGCACAAACCGAACACTACATGAACAATTATTACATTAGGTTGAACCATCTGGTCTACCTTCCTCGTGTTACAGCGGACCGTGAGGGGGACACAGACCAGTGAAGAAACTCATCCAAAACCATCATACATCTTAGGTTGCAGCCAAGAATTAGAACCCAGGCACCCCAGGGACCAGTTCCAGGGTCCTTCCCCTGCTACCCTCCCCCTTTCTGCCAGTACTTAACTCCTATTTGTTGCAACCTGGACACTTCAACAAGATTGATTCCAGACATGGATCATGATTTAATTTGGATTGTCTGACATCTACCTTCTCCATTCTGGGAAGACTGCTATTTCTCAGTCTCTTATGAGCATGCTGGGATTCTTATTTGGACGTCACACAGCTGAGCGCATAGTTAGCATGTAGGCGCAAGCACTACCCCCACTGCTTTGTTCAGTGCCTTAGAAAAGTTAATGCTACATGACAATATCCTTTTGGTGTAACTGTTGAAATGGCCTTCTTTCCCCAGTGAGGAAACATCCCAAATGAGTGCAAGGTTCCCTCCAGTGGTGTCATTTTCAATGAAGCTTGCCCATGTCATTTGCTGTTAGGGGTTCATTGGTCAGAAGTGTTTTCTAGAGATGCGTACAATGGAAACCATTAGAGAGATACTCAGAGCCGCCAGCTAGCCCAAAAGTTTAATCCACTATATTAGCTGTAATGAAGCTAGGCAGCTGCTAACGGAGAGGAAAGCAGAGACAGCAACAGAGTGCCAGCCTTGTACCAACACCCTTACGTGAGGCTTTTAACCAACAGCCCCAGCGCCAGCTGTAGTATAATGATAGCATCAATAATCTCTTCCAGATTACTAAAAACACCTTTCAAATCCTTTAGATAATGAAAGGATCTGAAAAGACTGCTCAGTAAGCCTGTATGCCTCCCCCGTAAGTTACTAAAGTGGAATTCTGTCATCACTTTTTATTTTTGCTCGGGGTGGGCTGGTGGCTGGGGGCGGGGAGGACTCCGCACTCTTGGGACAACTTTCAGGATCATTTCTCAGCTGAACAGATTCCTACATGAATCCCAGAGAATGGTGACCTTCTCCTTTCGAAGGCATTGTGGAGTATAGGAATTCTCATCTCCACACCAAAGTCATCAAAAATAAATTAGGACTTAAAAAAAAAAAAAAAGGAGAGAGGGTCATTACCAGGGGCCCCAGCTTCACACTTGTTCATCTGATGAGTTACAGCATGTCATCGGTGCCTCACTCGGCGTTAGAAACAGCCGATGCAATATCTACAGTACAAATGACAGGCTTTGATCCCGACTTGCCCGTTAGGACGGAAAACTAGGCTTACTCCTTATATTTTATATCTCCAAATGTTTCCGAGTGAAGAGATGAGACAGTGTATTGAATCCTTCGGTTCTCTCTCTCTCCATCTCTAAATGGGATCTTAGGACTTTGTGTGCTTACCTCGCCTTTTATCCAGCCTGCAGTGTGACTCATCGGCAAGCGCAAATTAGCTCGCTCAAGTATTCTTAGGAGAAATAATTAGCCACGTGCCCCTCCCCCGCACACTCTCCCGCATTCCTCCCGAGGCCCGGATGCCTGACATAAATCATTTAGTCCTGAGCCCTCGCATACACCTTTCCCACTGGATTCCATAATTGGCAAAGTAGTTGCCAACTGGGTTTAAAGTGATTTGAAATTGTTTTCCATCCAGTCTTGCTGATAGCAAAAGGTTTCCCCTTTACCTCAAGCATGAGTTACAGTAACATGATTGAGTGTAACCAGTTATTCAGTTCAAGCTGTGATTCTGATACAGTATAGACAATATGAATTCCCCAGAGCTCAGTGAGGCCATCTCAATGGTCCGTTTAAGTCCAATTCAATTAGACTCACTATGGTTCTTAGACTTTCTTAGGTATGTGTGCAGCAGCCCTCGGGGTTGAATGTGAGCCTGGTATTCATCTAGGACTTTTAAATTAGGTCTCAGGTGTCATCATTCTAAATGAATTATTACAGTGGTGTGTTCACACGGCTGTCGTTGAAGTTGTGTTAGCATCTCCTCTCAACCATTTTAATCCACTGTGGAACGGAACTTGTCATGTAAGGTCTCTGCCATAGTGACTTTTTCCTTGAAACCCAGTTTTTAAAATAATTGGTCTACCAAGTAAACAGTGTGATATGCATTTTTTGATGGCGTGGAGGAAAGACCACCTAAATTTATTTGGGTTTCTTGTTTGTTTGTTCGTATGTTTGTTTTACTTTGCAAATGAGCACATAAAAAATAGTTATTTTAATATTGAATTTTCTCTCATTTAATACGTGGAGACTTCGATGCATCCCTATTTGGAGGTGAGGATGGGAGAAGGTCAGACCTGAAAGTTAATATATCGGTAAGCTTTCTTTTTTCCACATTTCCTGTTGTCTGCCTCTGTAATCTCTCCTTCTGGAGCCTCGACTAGCATTTTCTCCTTTCTTTTAATTTCCCGGGTTTTATATGAGCCCCAGTCATGACATCAGCAAGCATGTGGGAACATCTGTCAGTGTGGAGCTATTTCAGACACATTAAAAAGTACATGCTCATTTCCCTATGCCAGAGTTGCTTAACAAACCGTAGCTTGGAGCACAGTGATGGTGACATTCACGCCATAGTAGAGGGATCAGCCAGCCTAGTGGGGACAACACCCTACGCATGTATCATCAATAACAAATCACATGCTGGGGAGGAAATAAAATAATTACAGGACCTACTTTTCTTTACTCAATTCAGACACTGTGGCAGTGTTCCAAGTTCCCAAAAACCAAGGGGTTGCGGTAATCAGCCTCACTCTGAAAATGTATGCAAGAGAGAGTTTAAAGCAACAGAGCCATGAAATTCAGAACAGAGTGACAACAGGTGAGCAGATTAAATGGGGCACTAATTGGGTAGTTTATAAATCAGAAACACAGAATGTGAATGTACTTTAGGGTTTTTGTTCCCAATGAAATAAAAGCTGAACTGGCAAATCAACTGATATCTCTATATGCTATCTCTGTGATTATCCCTGTGGTTTTTATCTATAACACATAAAAAGGAGGTGATATTCTGCAGTCATATGGTAAATTTGACTAATAAGCCCAAACTGTTAAGTTCCAGTCCTACAATGACTCAAGACACCTAAAATACACAAGGAGAGTATAGTGTCCTATCCATACACAAAGATAAGTTTATTTTTGGTCGTCACGATGAAGTCCATTACAGCCCTTGCTGTCCCCATTAAATGCACGCATGCTAGAGCAAATAGTGGAAGAAGTATTCCCCAGATGCCTGAAGTGACCGAAGAAGTGGAGGAAAATGCTAACTGATTTTAGTGTTGAAAATTAGCTGCCGATGATGTAAGTGTTTTCATTTCATAAATACATTGCTGAAGAAGTTGTATACATTAAGGATATATTCAGCACGTTGAGCTTCCTTGCCTACTTGGATTTGAGGTTTCCCCCAGCTCTTTGAACAGTCTCCTCATCATGGACATCAGGTCTCAGCTCAGATATCCCCAGAGATGCCTTTCCTGACCACTCTGACCCATGCTGTCCCCTTCCTGCTGTCATACTTTGTCCCATTACCCTCCTTCATATTCTTTGTGAACTGATTACCTGGAACGACCTTGTTTATTTATTTGCTGATGGATACGGTCTCTTCCCCTATTAGAATTTGGGCAGGAAATTTGTCTTTTTTACCCCTATCCTCAATGCCTAGCTTGTGCTTCATACACAATGGTAAGTGAATGAAGGAAGGAAGGAAAGAATGAAGTACCCACACCCACCCACACACACACGCACACTCACACTCACACTCAAAAGGTGATAAAAATTCAGGTCAAATTATTCTGACACCGACATTTATCCATGTTTTACAGATGTGGAATTTGGATCTACTCCTCCAGGGAAGAATTATGGGTCTACTCGTCAAAGGAAGAAGGTACTATCACATATCATCAGGAAATGTGTAAATAACGTGATGTAACATAATATCTAGTTTAGTCAAAGAACAAAAGGAACCACATGGACCACTCAGGCACAACAGTAAATTCCTAGGCTGCCAGCTCGGTTTCCATAGTGCTGCAGTCTGGCTGGGTATCCATATGTAGCTAAAGTTGAGTGCCCGTAGACATCATGAACATTCAGTAAGTCAGTCCTATGGGGATTTCTTTTTTTTTTTTTTTTTAAAGATTTTATTTATTTATTCAACAGAGATAGAGACAGCCAGCGAGAGAGGGAACACAAGCAGGGGGAGTGGGAGAGGAAGAAGCAGGCTCCCAGCGGAGGAGCCTGATGTGGGGCTCAATCCCAGAACGCCGGGATCACTCCCTGAGCCGAAGGCAGACGCTTAACCGCTGTGCCACCCAGGCACCCCCCTATGGGGATTTCTAATTCCAGCCTTATAGAAGACTAGCTATCTCAGAATAGAACCCTGAAAAATGCCAAATAAATTATAAAAGCATTTTTTAATTGTAGTAAAATACACAACACATAACACCATTAACCATTCTCAAGGGTACATTTCAGTGGAATTAAGTCCATTCACACTGTTGTAGAACCATCACCACCATCCAACTCCAGAACATTTTCTTCATCCCAGACTAAAATTTTGTACCATTAAACTCTCTGTCCCACTCTCCCCCAGCCCCTAGTAACTGCTATTCTACTTCTGTCTCATGAATTTGACTACTCTAGGTACCTCGTACAAGTGGAATCATACACGATTTATCCTTATGACTATCTTAGTTTAATTAGTATAATGTCTTCAAAGTTCATCCATGTTGTAGCACATGTCAAAATCTCCCTCCGCTTTAAGGCTCAATAATATTCCATTCTATGTACGCACCACATTTTGTTTATCTGTTCACTATTGGTAGACATTTGGCTGTTCTGCCTTTTGGCTGTTGTGATTATGCCACTATAAACATGGGCGTACAAATGTCTGCTTTTAATTCTTTTGAGTACTTACCCAGAAGCACCTAGGTCATATGGTAATATATTTGTAATTTTCTGAGGAATTGCTTCAGAGTTTTCCATAGCATTTGCCCCATTTTACCTTCTCACCAACAGTGCAAATTTCCCGACTTCTCCACAAACTCAACACTTTCTATTTGCCGGTTGTTGCTTTGTAATAATAGCCATCCTAATGGATGCAAGGCGGTATCTCATCATAATTTGATTTGCATTTCCCTGATGATTAGGAATGGGCATCTTTTCATGTGCTTTCTGGCCATTTGTAGATCTTCTTGAGAGAATATTTAAGTTCTTTGCCCATTTTTGGTCAGGTTGTTTGTTTTCTTGTTGAATTGTACAAGTTCTTTATATGTTTTTGTAAATATATTGTAGACATGCATATATATACACATATATATTTATAATATGTATTATATATTCTTTATAAATTATCAGATACATGATTTGCAAACATCACTCCTATTCTGTGTGTTGCCTTTTCACTTTGTCGATAGTGTCCTTTGATGCACAGAAGTTTTTAATTTTGATGTAGCAAAAAAACATTTTTAAAATGTATGGGTATGCTGATGAGGAAGAAGGGAAAGTCCTTAACGTCAAAGACAATGAAAAATCTCAGACTCAATCAGAGAAAGATGATTATCATATGATCTCACTCATATGTGGAATTTAAGAAACAAAACAGAGGATCATAGGGGAAGGGAGGGAAAAATAAAACAAGACAAAATCAGAGAGGGAGACAAACCATAAAAGACTCTTAATCATGGGAAACAAACTGAGGGTTGCTGGAGATGAAGGGGCTGAGGGTCTGGGCTAACTGGGTGATAGACATTACGGAGGGCATGTAATGTAAGGAGCACTGGGTGTTATATAAGACTGATGAATCACTGACCTCTACCTCCAAAACTAATAAAACATTGTGTATTAATTAATTGAATTTAAATCTAAAAAAAATTTCTAAAAAAATGCATTGAATTTATAAGTAAATTTGAAAAAAAAAGACATTCTATATGATTACAGAGAGTATTTTAGACTTTGACAGAAACCAAGGAAACCTGTATTTATTCAATCTTTTTTTTTTTAATAATGATTTTTGATTATATTATGTTAGTCACCATACAGTACATCCCCGGTTTCCGATGTAAGGCTCGATGATTCATTAGCTGTGTGTAACACCCAGTGCACCATGCAATATGTGCCCTCCTTACTACCCATCACCGGCCTATCCCATTCCCCCACCCCCCTCCCCTCTGTATTTATTCAATCTTTATTTATTCATTCAAAAATGCGTATGTGGATGTTATTGTGGCAATTATTGCACGATACATGTAAGTCAAATCATTATACTGTACAGTTTAAACTTATACAGTGCTATATATCAATTAGATTTCAATAAAACTGGAAAATTAAAAAAAAAGAAAGAAAGAAATCTCAGACTCAGAAGATAACCAAGTTTGAGACCACCATTTGCCTAGGGGATATATGCACATTCCTGGATGCTTAGCTCTTAAGTCTTACCCACCTATAGGTGGCAAGAAAGGAAAAAAAAAAAAAAAAAAAAAACCTGGGGCCAAGTAAAACAGGAGATGTATCTTAAAGTTAAGTCTCCCCCCGGGGTGCTTGGGTGGCTCAGTTGGTTAAGTGCCCAGCTCTTGGTTTCAGCTCATGTCGTGATCTCAGGGTCCTGGGGTTGAGCCCCATGTCCAGCTCTGTGCTCAGCAGGGGGTCTGCTTGAGGATTCTCTCCCTTGCCCTCTGCCCCTCTGCCTGCTCATGCTCTCTCTCTTTCTGTGTCTCTCTGTCTCTCTAAAATGGGTAAATAAATCTTTAAAAAAAAAAAAAAAAGTTGAGACTCCCCAAAAGTGACACCATCAGGGGGTGTATTTTTTAAAAAGGTTTCTGAGAGGGAGATGATAGGGGTACTTGTATGTCTCAGCCTTGTCTCTGGTTAGAGCATAAAAAAGAAGATTCTCCTCCAGTAATCACTAACCATAAGCCCATTTTCATACATGTTCTGGGCCAGAATTCATTACTGCTGGAACCCACGAAAACTCAAGGCAAAAATTTACTTTGAAGTGGTCTTGGTTGAGGAATCCACAAATCCACTCTGGCAAAACACAGTTTAGACCTTAAAGAACAAATAGAATTACAAAGAACATGAGTTCTCCATCACTGGAAAATTGAGAAAACCAACTACCATAAGCAGAAATCAGCAGAAATGGCAAAGCACTGATATTGGAACCACAAACCTGAAGATTTTGAAATAGTAATATAGCAACTAGAAACTAAATATGTTTACATTGTCTAGAGAACTATTTGTAATGTTTTCAAAATTATGATGAGGATTAAGATAGTATCAAAGTTCCCCAATAGGCTCAGGAAAGAACTAAATAGAGCTTCTAAAATGTAAAACTGAAACGGAGGTGGGAAAAGGTCAATAGATGGATAGGACCAATGAAGAAAGCATATGGAAACTTGCAGAATGAGATGAATAAATTTCCAAGAATGTGGCACAGAGAGAAGCAACAACAAAGAAAATATGAGAAGGGTCAGAGGACATTTTAGAATGAGATTTAAAATCCAATCAGAGTTTCAGGGAAAGAAATTAGAGAAAATGAGGGAGAAGCAAGCATCCAGAACTGGGAAATATCTACCACCCTTCAGATTCAAGAAACCCAGTGAATCTCAAGAAAAACAAATACAAATAAAATTCACTCATCACCATTTCTATACACCAATAATGAAGCAGCAGAAAGAGAAATTAAGAAAACAATCTCATTTGCAATTGCACCCAAAATAGTAAGATACCTAGGAATAAACCTAACCAAAGAGGTGAAAGTTCTGTACTCTGAAAACTATAAAACACTGATGAAAGAAATTAAAGATGACACAAAGAAATGGAAACACATTCCATGCTCATGAATTGGAAGAACAAATATGTTTAAAATGGCTGTACTACCCAAAGCAATCTACAGATTCAATGCAATGCCAATCAAAATACCACCAGCATTTTTCACAGAGCTGGAACAATCCTAAATTTTGTATGGAACCACAAAAGACCCTAAGTAGCCAAAGCAACTTTGACGAAGAAACGCAAAACTGAAGGTACCACAATTCTGGACTTGAAATTATATTACAAAGCTGTACTCATCAAAATAATATGGTACTTGCACAAAAAATAGACACACAGATGAATGGAACAGAATAGAAAACCCAGAAACAGACCCACAACTATATGGTCAATTACTTTGACAAAGCAGAAAAGAATATCCAATGGGGAAAAGGCAGTGTCTTTAATAAATGGTGCTGGGAAAACTGGACAGCCATGTGCAAAAGAATGAAACTGGACCACTGTCTTACACCAAACACAAAAGTAAATTTAAAAAGGATTAAGGGGCATGCCTGGCTGGCTCAGTTGGTTTAGTATCTGCCTTCAGCTCAGGTCATGATCCCAGGGTCCTGGGATCAAGTCCCACATCAGGTTCCTTGCTCAGCAGGAAACCTGCTTCTCCTTCTGCCTGCTGCTCCCCCTGCTTGTGCTTGCTCGCTCTCTCTCTCTCTGACAAATAAATAAATAAAATCTTTTTTTTTAATGGATTAAAAACCTAAATGTGAGACCTGATCATAAAAAATCCTTGCAGAGAGCACAGGCAGTAACTTCTCTGACATCTGTGTAGCAACTTTTCTCGAGATAGGTCCCCTGAGGCGAAGGAAATAAAAGCAAAAATAAACTATTGGGATTACATCAAAAAAAAAAAAAAAAGCTTCTCAGTAAAGGAAATAATCAACAAATTAAAAGGCAACCTATGGATGGGAGAAGATATTTGCAAATGACATCTCAGATAAAGGGCTAGTATCCAAAATATATAAAGAACTTCTAAAACTCAAATCAATACCAAAAAAAAAAAACCCCAAAAACAAACAAAACAAAACAAAAACCCAAATAATCCAATTTAAAAATGGGCAGAAGGCAGGAACAGGCATTTCTCCAAAGAAGACATCCAGGTGGCCAACAGACACAAGAAAAAATGCTCAACATCACTCAGCATCCAGGAAATGTAAATCAAAACCACAATAAGATATTGCATCACACTTGTCAGACAGGCTAAAATCAAAATCACAAGAAATAAGTGTTGGCGAGGTTGTGGAGGAAAAGGAACGCTCTTGCACTGTTGCTGGGAATGCACACTAGAGCAGCCACTGTGGAAAACAGCATGGAGTTTCCTCAAAAAGTTAAAAATAGACCTACCCTACAAGCCAGAAGTTGCAGTGCTGGGTATTTACCCGAAGAATACAAGAACACTAATTCAAAGGGATATATGCACCCTGATGTTTATAGCACCATTATTTACAATAGCCAAGCTATGGAAGCAACCCAAGTGTCCATAGATTAATGAATGGATAAAGAAGAAGTGGTGTGTGTGTGTGTGTGTGTGTGTATGGAATATTTTAGTGTGTGTATATATATATATATACACACACACATAATATATATATATATATATACACACACACATAATATATATATATATATATACACACACACATATATATATATATACACACACATAATATATATATATATACACACACATAATATATATATATACACACACACACATAATGGAATATTACTCAGCTACTAAAAGAATGAAATCTTGCCATTTGCAACAACATGGGTGGAGCTGGAGAGTATTATGCTAAGCTAAATAAGTCAGTCACTGAAAGACAAATACCATATGATTTCACTCATACGTGAAATTTAAGAGACAAAACAAAGAGAAAAAGAAAGAGAGAGACAAACCTAGAAACAGGCTCTTAACTATAGAGAACAAACTGATGGTTACCAGAGGGGAGGGAAGTGGGGAGATGGGTGAAATTGGTGATGGGGATTAAGGAGTGCACTTGTCATCACGAACACCGGGTGATGTATGGAAGTGCTGAATCACTATATTGTACACCTGAAGCTAATATAACACTGTATGTTAATAACTGGAATTAAAATAAAAACTTTAAAAATTCACTAATCACATCATAGAGAAGGACACCAAAAACAAAGCAAAGATCTTAAAAGTAATCAGGGAGAAAGGAGAGTTTACCCACAATGAAAGTCATGGCAGGCAACCTTGAAAGTCAGAAGACAATGGAGTATTTCAACAAATTGAGAGCAAATAACTCTCAATCCAGAATGTTAAAGACTATCAAGAATAAAGCAAATAAATGCATTTTCCAAAAGAAAAACACAACTAAGGCATTTCCTACCGACTCTCACAAAATGCAATCCTACAGCACATATTTCAGGAAGAAAGAAAAGTATACCGGAGTAGGGTCTGGAATGCAAGAAGGCAAGAAAGAACGGTGACGGGAAGAAAATCTTCAACTGCATAAAACAATGAAATGTCTAATTTGTGGCTTAAAAAGCAATCAAGATAGAGCCAAAAGCACCGAACAGTAATAGTAAAGTCCGAAGAGAATAACCACACTTAGTCATCCTAGGTTTTGAGTGTCTGACAAGACAGCAAAGAGAATAAATGTAGACTATGTTAATTTATATATGCATTTTAAAATTTCCACCGTAAACACTGAAAGAATGGAAATAGTGCAGACAACTTCCAAACTAGTGGAAGGGGAGAAATGGAATGAGAAAGATAAAACACAAAGCTAGCCACAAGAAAGACTTAAAAAGGAGGGAAAAAAACCCAATTATTTGAATGAACAGAAGATTACATTCATAATAATGGTAAGAGCAGAAAGAAATATCGATTGTATGTCCAAAATAATGTACAAATAAATAAGCCAATATAATATGCAAGCTATACTTATAAATAAAATCATATTTTGTAAATCACAGCCCCTACAAGCATCTGATTGGGCATGCAGCTTAAAATATTCTGATCAGGGATTTAAAAATCATGCTGGAATTTTGTAAATAAAAAAAATCCATATAGAAAATTCCACGACCTACACAAATCCAATATAGAGATAAACGAGATAGATGAATAAATAGAAAATGCTACTTGCAGAATTGTACATATAATCCTTTCTTTGTTAAAAAATTTTTTTCCATTGTGTATGTATGTGATTGAACTCACACATAAACCCACACATCTATATAAAATGCATAGAAAAAATCCTGGATGTATGGGGCGCTCTTTATAACGTTATGCATTTTGCATTGTTGGAAATTGTTTATACAATAAGCCTGCATTCCTTTTATAATAAAAAATAATAAACATACAGAAAATGCAAAAAAAGGCATTTAAAGGACTGGAGGGACTATAAACAGATAAGAAAAACAAGAGGGAATAAGATGAAGGTCATGGAAAAGAATCGGACCAGAAAAAAAAAAATAGTAAAGTGAGAAATTGGGAAACAGGAACACTAGAAGGTTATATAAATGTTGCTCCTGTTTAGCTTTCGCGATTTAAAAAAAATGGCTCTTTTATTTACTGGTTGGTTTTGTTTTTTTTGTTTTTCGTTTTTAATGTGTGCTGGTGTGTTGCCAAAGCTCTAGATTTCTCTGCAGCTAATTAAGACCCTTGTCTGGATTTGGACCCTGGAGATAAAGGTCAAAACTGCTGGTGGGGCTCTCAATGGTTTTAACTGTTGTTCTTTGCGCTCCTAAAAGCTTAACTCCTCAACTCCCAGCCTGGAAAAATGGCGGCGGCCGTCCTTTCCCCTGACAAACGCCCACCCCCCTCCTGTTTAAATCTTTGCCCATTTAACCCCTCATTAACTCATTGAACCCCTCCAACTGAATTTTCTTGTAGCTTCGGTATTTTCTGGAGATAATGCTGCCTGGGAACACCATTTCGTCTCTCCTACGGCTAGTTAACATCAGGACCCTGATTTTCCAAACTGCCGCAGCTTTTTTCAGGATGAAAAGCCCTGGGAGGAAGGTGTTAATCAGAGCAATACCTAAAACAATTGGACTCCAGGTACCGGCTCAAATCCTGATTTAAAAACAGCCTGAAAATATCCAGTGGCTCCCAGGCATCAAAAGAAGTTATGAAAACTGAAGGAGGCCATAGGCAGGAAAGGCCTAGGCAGGAAATGAGGTAATGAGTCATCTAAATCCTGGCGTCTCCCAACCCAACGTGTGTGCTAAGGAGAGGGAAGAAAACAAAGGTGCTTCTGCACTGCTTAATCTACAGCAGAATACGAAAACATTCTGCTGATGCAATTTTCAAGAGATTCGGTTGCACGATTAATTATTAAGTCCTCAAAAGAAAGTATGAACTCATGGTATGGCTAACTAAAATGATGGCCTAAAAATACTGTAACCAAAATCACTTTAGTCTTAGCTAATGAAAAATAATGAGATCCACCAGCTAAGGCCCCCTCAAAGGCTGCTGGGGCAAGTTTACAATTCTCTTGCTCACAAAGCTATCTGGCCCTTTTGTTCCGATACAATAGCCCCAATATGTCAGACTATCTCGATTTGCTTCAGGCAACATGGAGAACGCACTCGTTTTCCACTAGGTGAATTTTCATCCTCATGAAAATAGGCAGGTACCATCAGGCGGTGGTGTCTGCAGCGGTCTCCTGAAATCTAAGAATGTCTCCTGCACCCAGGTTCCAAAACACCCAAAACATCACCGCTGAACAGATATGCTCTTTTAAAACAGAATTTGAAATAAAGAAATTTTCTTTTCTTCAGATCTCTTTCAAAATGCGATCATCGAATCTGTCACACCCCAGACCCAACTGAATAATACGAGCTTACTCCCAGCAAAACTATTCCACAACTCCTACGCTTCTAGAGTGTGATTCCAAGGTTCCTGTCTTCATGGATGGGCTTCTGTGGTTATCCAAGGAAAGCCATGAGGCCTGAGACTTATTAACGTAACTTCAGCTGCTAAAAGAAACCAGTCCAAAAGTCCAGGGGCTCAAACACGATGAGGTTTATTTTTCATTCATGTCAAGTCCCACATAGCGGCTCCAGCTCTTCGGTGGCTCTCTTCTAAGGGGTGACTCGGGAACCCAGGCCGCTTCCCATTGTTACGGCCCTGCCATCTTCCACATAGAGCCTCCGAGGTGGCTGTGCTCTTAGGCATTGATCCAAAGGAAGGGCAGAACCTTTCTGGTTGAAGGCCAGGTTCTGGTTAAAGGCCAGGCCTGGAAGCTGCATACAGAACCTCCCAAAAGCCCTCCTGTGAATCTTGGAGTTTAGGCACCTGAAGTTAAACGTTCCCTGGATCTGGGACACCTGGGTGGCTCAGTGGATTAAGTGTCTGACTCTTGATCTCAGCTCAGGTCTTGATCTCAGGGTCATGAGTTCAAGCCCCACATAGACTCCACACTATACTTTAAAAAAATTCCCTGGATTAAATCCTTTCTTTCCTGCATGGCAATAGCTCAGGACCTGAGCCTCTGTCACACCGGGAGCACTAAATAGGGGCAGGAGATTCAGAAAACAGAGATGGAAATGGACAGAACCATGCTCTACCCTCAGGGCTTTATCTAGAGTCAGCTCTCCTTAAATCTGGCGTGAGGTACCGAGTGGATCCTCCTGTATTCCCAAGGAGTTTTCAGCCTGTGTTCATTAGAGAAAGATAGACACATATACACGTTTTATACATCTATATTTTACATAGATTTGTTACCAAGTAAATATATACATATATGTAAATCATATGCACATATACACATTTATAGGCATATAATTTACATTTTACACTTAGTTCGATTCAGTAATAGTCACAAAAATTCCTCTTCCATGAACTTGTTTAGTGTCCACTTTAAGAGGTGACGCTATCCAAAGGGACGAACCCTGTATATTCAAACGTGCCGCAATAACTAATGTATCAGAAAGCATTTAATAAATTGTGTTGAGTCGTTCAGATGGCTGTCAAGGTGTCAGTTTTACGTAGAATTTTCTTGTGCATATGTTTAACTTTTTTTTCAAGTGCTACACTTTGGCAAATTCCCAAGGTTATGTCCAAATTAATGGTGTGAGTGTCTTCATACTCAAGCTGTTATTCAAACAATGCAAAGCAAGTTTTAAAGAGACGTTCAAATCTGCTGCGATGATTCTGTGTTAAATGTGAATCTAGAATACAGTAACGTTTAAGCATAATACAAAAATAACTGTCGTGACATTCCTTTTAGCTGAGGAATTTTTTTAAAAGAAGAAGGAAAAAGAAACCGTGACTGACTGAGCAAAAATTTCCCCTACTTTGCCCTTGTAGAACTTCTCAAACTCTCAAATTCTGCAACCCACTTTCCCAAACCCAGAGAACGAAAGGAAAGGGAAGAGGGTCCAAAGTACCTTCCTCACAATTTGGGGCCTCTGAAATTGGTAGGACAGTTGTAACCCTAAAAGGAAAATCATCGGGAAGAGGGCATTCCCACTCTGCCCTCTGGTCACCACCTACTGTCTGCCCTGGACGACATAGAGCACCTGTTTACATAAGAATGACACCTGTTATCACAGGAGGTAGGAAAATAAGAACAGGTGCTTTTGAAAATTAGGCATTCCAGATGTTTTGATTTTAATAGTGTGTGTGTAAGGAAATTTTTTTAAAAATCTAAACAATATAGGTCGAACTAGAAAACATTTCTCTTCTTGGGAAATAAGAACAGCTGAATATAGATTTCTTAAAATATTACTTGGACATTTTAGCTTCTTTTTCAAGACTCTTAGAGAAAATGCGTTACTTTTATCACATATACTTCCTTTCATAGGAAACAGAGCCTAAACGTTGTGCTTATAGAAGAGAGGGAAAAAATCCCTTTCCTTTACCCATCTTAGGCTCATCAGCTGGAACTCTGCAAATTCGACTGACCAAAGCCAGATTAACAAGAGGAAAACAAGTCTAACGTTATTAACATGTGGGTCTCACATGCCCACGGGAGTATTAAGAGATGAGTTACTCAAGGGGTGATTAAAACTTGAACTTACACAGTATCTTAGCAAAGAAAAATAATTTTGTAGGGAACTGACAAGACAAAGGAAAAGAACTTGGAGCTTCCAGGAGGAGCAAATGGTGGGAAGGCAAATATATAAGGAAACTAGTAACAGATAAGGGCCAGTTAGGAAAGTTTGTTATGTAGATTCCTCTGGTGAGTTGTCCAGGCTGATAAAGATCCAGTGATTAACTTTTGTCCTTCCTGGTAGAGAGGAGAAGAAGGACACCTTTATAAATTTGTCTTGCTTTTCAGCAAATAGGAAGAAGGCAGAGTGCTTTTCTATCTACTTCTTCTCAATTGCCTTCAGCTCAAAATAATCCGTGGGTGAAACTGGCATATTTGGGGGTGGCATTTTCTGCTACCCTTCACTTATTAGTTATTATTACTGATGATGATGTGAATTTTCTTTTAAATCTTCTATCCATTCAAAAATGAATTTTAAAATTCCGTGCAGTGGCCTAACCTAATACTTGTAAGGTATCAGGTCAGCCTCATTGGGTATCTCGGTGTTACCAGACTATACCACAGACCATTTTCAATTAAGTAAAACAACTTAGGTGCTTTGATTTTTTTTTTTTTTTTTTTAGTAATAAAGCCTTGCTTCACTTCCCACCTTTAACCTTGACATAAATGTGGACCTTGATGAGATATTTTATAGACAAAAGTTTAATAAGACTTTTTAAATTAATATAATTATATTAATTTTTTAAAGTTTTGGTTTTTGTAAGATTCATAATAGAAATTTGAAGAAATATTTTATAATGGATACTTTAGCATAAAATTAATTCTCTCCCATTGTGTGAATTTTTATCCAATGACTTCTGTTTTTCCAAGCTACCATAGAAGTAGAAGCCATTTAATAAACAGGAGTGTTTCATCAGTCATTCCTGCACCAACATGTGATTTCTCCATACTGTTGTGATAAATAGTTGCTATCATCCAGTGTGGCTAAATGGGTCAGCCATCAAGAAAGAGTTACTTTGTCATTTTTGGGTAATCCAAATATTAGATAGGTGACTATGTATTGTCCCTAAGCTCTCGGTTAGAGTGATTCAGACCTGCATTCTATGGAAGATGATGCCCAAAGCCAACCTCAGATATTCAGTAAAACTATTAAACTTACTTATATGTCATCCAGAGCCTCTCCTTAAATAGCTCAGTCTATGGTTCTCCCCAGGTCTTGCTTATGTCACCTTAGACCTATGGTAATGTTGTTCTAGTGCTAAAAGTCTGCCTTCGTTTAAAAAAACAAACAAGCAAAAAACTACCTATGCAAAAAGCTGGTGTTAAGGTTGAGAGCTGAAGAAAGGAATCCTTACACTATATCAAGCCTTGGACATGCTCATTTTCATAAGTATCTGATTTCCCCTCATACAGGATTTTCCTTTGTCCCCTCAGGGCACAGGATTACAAAGCACAATGCCATCTTCCTGTTTCCTCTCCCCACTTTCCCCGTCCTTCTGTGATTCTATGGCTCCTCCATCGCAGATTTGTTTTAGAAACCACCACTCTTAATCTCTTTGTTATGTGGAAAGTTCAACTGTCTCTCCATAATGACTATATCCAAATTCAGCTTTTGCCCTCCCTTCATATATTAGACACACCTAGCTGCTCACAGAAGGGTTTTTTACAATATGAAACCCTCTTCAAAAAGTCCTGTCAACTGACCAATAATAACTTTAAATGTAAATGGACTAAATTCTCCAATCAGACGATATAGAGTGGCTTCATGGATTAAAAAAAAAAAAAAAAAAAGACCCAACTATATGCAGCCTACAAGAGATTCACTTCAACTTCAAGAACATACATAGGCAGGTGCCTGGATGGCTCAGTAGGTTAAGCATCTACCTTCAGCTCAGGTCATGATCTATCCTGGGATCGAGTCCTACATCAGGCTTTTTGCTCAGGGGGAGCCTGCTTCTCCTCCTCTCTCTGCCTACCACTCCCCCTGCTTGTGCTCTCTCTCTCTTTCTGTCAAATAAATAAATAAAATCTTTTTTAAAAAAGAACACACATAGGCTAAAAGTAAAGGGATGGAAAAAGATATTCCATGGAAGTAGAAACCAAAAGTTTCTTTTATGCTTATATCCTACAAAATAGACTTTCAGTCACACCTCATTATAGAGACATAAGAAGATCATTATGTAAGAATAAGAGAATAAATTCATTGAGAGGAAATAACAATAGTAAATACATATGCACCAAACATTGGAGCACCTAAATATTTAAGTTAAATATTAACAGCTATGAAGAGAGAAGCACCAGTACAATAATAGTAAGGAATTTCAATAGCCCACTTGGTAGATCATCCAAACAGAAAATCAGTAAAGAAATATGGAACCTGAACAACACTTTAGACCAAATGGATCTAACACACATATTGACAACATTCCATCCAACAGCAGCAGAATACACATTCTTCCCCAGTGCACATGGAGCATTCTTCAGAGTGGATCAGATGGAGGTTCCTCAATAAATTAAAAATAGAATCACCATTTGTTCCAGCAATCCCACTTTTGGGTACCTATCTAAAAGAAATAAAGTTACTGTCTTGAAGAGATGTCTCCACTGCTACGTTCATTGCAGCACTACTCACCGTAGCCAGAATGTGGAAAGAATCTAAGAGTTTGTCAACAGATGAATGGAAAAAGAAATGTGGTATAAGCAATGGAATGTTATTCAGCCTTAAGAAAGAAGGAAATCATGCAATTTGAAACAACATGGATGAAACTGAAGGACACTATGCTAAGTAAAATAAGCCAGACACAGAAAGACACATATCACAGGATCTCACTTATATGTGGATTTTTTAAAAAGCTGAACTCACAGCAACAGAGAGTAGAATGGTAGTTACCAGAGACTGAGGGATGGAAGAAAGGAGACATATTGATCAAAGGGTACAAATTTTCAGTTATCAGATGAATAAGTTCTTGAGACCTTATGCATAGCAATGGGGACTATAGCTACTGATACTGTATTCTATAATTGAAATTTGCTAAGAGAGTAGATTTCAAGGATTCTCAGCACACATACACAAATAGTGACTATGAGAGGTGATGATATGCTAATTAGTTGATTGTGGTGATCATTTCACAATGTATACATATATCAAAATATCACATTGTATATCTTAAATATAAATAATTTTTATTTGTCAGAAATAAATACATAAAAATAAAAACGAAAGTCCTGTGAGCTATAATAACAATATTTCTTCTTCATTGCATAAACTTGTTGGAAGTTCTGATATTATTTTTTTGGACAGGACCCCCCCCCATACATGAACCTGAGTCACTGTAATGTTTTTTTGCCACCAACGCATAGAAGCTTCCACAGCTGTTCTGAGGAACATGCACTTTCAGTCCTTGCCTCTATACAGAAGGTGTCGACATCATGTTATGCCAACAGGTTAACTGAAACAATATGATGTTGGCCTTTGCTAAGGGAAAAAAAGGGACTCCATTTACAGTTCCATGTTTGATGTATTTTGTACATTGCAGGTACTCAATAATGCTGGTTAAATGAACAGTTGCAAAATATGCTGCTGGTAAATAAAGTCTGAAGTCTTGGTTTCAATTAACATTTTAGATGGGGAGATAAAAATGATAGCTCTACTTCAACATTTGTCAAGAAGGATGTAGCCTGAGGGGCAATGTTACCAGTGTGCGATTGAAATAGCACCACCATGATAATTAGTTGAGTAAAAGGAAATTGATTCTGCATATTTTTTTAAATCTATGCAGTATGTACACATTTAAAGCTTAAACTGGTTTAAACATTGAGGTGATTTATTTAGAAGCCCAGCTAGTACGACAGGAAGTATATTCAGGTGGGAAAGGTATTGTCAACTGGAAATATGAATGTGCTTGTGGTGTCTTTCTGGCAATCTTAATTTTATTGCTCGGAACATAAACATTTATATGGTGAAGGCACATAAAAGTCTCATTTTTTTCTTCCAAAGCAACTTCCAGGTATGTTGCTTACATCACAGCTCCATATCCTCCAAGGGCACCGTAGACTCTGAGGGATGCCTTTTGGCCAACAGTCCAAATTCCTGGATTTTGCAGTAGCAGAATCCAGCCAAGAAAAAAAATTAATTAGATGCATCTATTAATTAAATTTGCGTCCGTGGAAATTTGAGTCTACACGCTCAGTATTGTCTCACCTCTGGCCATTTATCTGCTACCTACCGTCCACCGTGTGTATTATAATTATCGGTTGGTATGTCTCCGGCACTCTTAGTCAGCTCTTTGAACACAGAGACTGGATCCCCTCCTCCACGGATCACGCCTGACAGATAAAAGGCTTTCCAGAATGCTTATTCCATGAGCGAACGCCACTGATCTGATTACTTGCTCTTTGGGGCCTCTCTGAGATTTATAGTCACAAAGTCAACCTCAAGCTCTCTCTGTCCTTTCTTGAGTCCTCGTACCCAGCTCCATGCTAGTGGCTAACATTGCTGGAGCCTGTGTCACATCCAGGCCCTGTGCCACGCACCCCGAAACACATTCTCGTAGCATCCATAGCACAAGCCTGGAGGGTTGATCCTGAGATTATCATTGTCTTCCTTCTCAAAAGAGAAAACCGAAGTGCCACCAAGTTACGTAGTTTGCCTGAGGTTACACAGCTAGAAAGAGACCAGCCAAGAGTTAAGTCTGTTATCTGTTGGATTCCAAATCTTCCATGTGATTTTAGGCATTTCACTAAAATTCTGAACTGGAAATGAGCCAAAGAAAAAGCTGAGTGCCCATTAGTAATGGATAAAAACATCTTGTCTCTGAGGACCTGGGGGCTCGTAAAAATTCAGGGAGATCTTCATCTTTCCCATCTTCGGTGCCCTCGGTGGAGGCCGTGAGCTTGAGTTTCTATCTGAAAGAAGTGGGCGGGGACATGCTCCTTCCAGAAGTGAGCAGGGGGAGTCTCTGCTGAAAGATGGCTGTGGGTGAGGGGGTAGAAACAGGTGGTGCTTTCTCTTGGCTTTACAGACAAAACCCCTCTGTAGCAATGGTCCTGCTGTTCTGTACCAGAAGCCAGTACAAAAGCGGGATTCAATTATGGATTTCACCTTTACATGGCTCTAGGGGGAGAGAAGTGTATTAATTAAATGGAACCACTGTTGAGTTCGCCTGGCTCCTCCCACGATTACCAGGGACATCTCCCTAAAGAGCAGGGTTTCTGCGAGCAGCCGGGGTGAGCGGCTACTACGTGTACGATCCGAGGGAGGCCAAAAGGCCCACGGCCTCGCTCCCACGCCCCGCTTAGCCTGCTCCAGGAGCAGAACCTTCCACCATTGATCTTCCCCACAGTCTGGAGGCTGGGCCAAGCCCCTTCTTCCAAACTTCTTCCACAGCAGCCTTTGCAAACAAGTCTCTAACATCAGACAGCGTACGTGAAAGAACAGCAAAACTGTGAGTTGAAGAAAGATCTTTCTACCCCTCCCAGCTCGAGTCTAGCACTCCGGCGGTAGATGGAGCTGCCTGGTGAATCTGTGAGCAAGGTCTCTGGGGGGTGGTCAGACAAAGGTGGGAGGCCATTCGCCCACATCCTAGGGGGGATGCTGCATTAGGCAGAATGTTGGAAGAGGCGGCCCCTAGGATGTGACTCTTCGGTTCCATGAGTATAGTGCCGAGTCTGAGTGTGGCACAGACTCCCAACAACCCAGGAGTTCAGACAAAGGGGAAATGGTGGCTTTCCAACGGGTTACGCTGAAGACGACTTGCAAGCGCCCCATCACCTCTGTCAACCAGATCAGATCGGTTACTCCTGGATAAGATGTTTCTTTCTTTGTTGAGTTGCTTATTTATTATCCAACCTTGTCTCGAAGAAGCTCTGAGGTGACTGTAATGCAAATTGGACAAAGCAACGGTATTAAAAATGCAGAGACAGACCTACAAAACCTCCCAAATCCTAGATCCTAACGGCTGGCCACAGTGTTTACTGTATACGGAGCAATAGTGACATCCAGTGGTCAATGAAGTTATACCTGGATGAGGTTTGCGATGTGCCCCCAACCCAGAAATAATGAAAGCAGGAAAATTCTTTTTTAAGCAACTCAACTTGAGGCTCTTCAGAACTTCAAGAAAGGCCTGAATTTTGTGTTCTCAAATGCAGGAAAATACTTCCGTCTGTCTCCCGGCTTGCAGCTTTAATGTCGGCAGACAGGCTTTGCTCAAATGTAGGAAAAAAAAAAAAAGAGCTCTCTACAGCCTCATCTATAAAATGGAGCAGGTCATAAACTACCTGCCAAATTGGAGCCAGCAATGAGTTGCCACGGGAAGCACAGTGTGTGAGGACAGCCGTAAATGCACACCAGAGGAAGAAAGGAGAGAAGGTATTCCATAAGTCACACACAGAACAAAGACAGGAAAGCTGAAAGAATGAGGCCAGATTGACGGGCTCAGGCAGAGAACTGCATTGAGGGTAAGGCCTTTGGCTTATTTGCCGTCGTAGCCCCAGCACTTAGCACAATATCTGGCATAGAGCAGGCGCTCTGATCGTCTTTTACTCCGTGAATAACTGAATGAGTGAATGGAGGGTTTTCCAGGCATTGTGTCCTAAAGGACCTGCCGGTTAGGGATTAGGTGGGTCTGCTCAGCCCAGTTTTGATCTGCACCTTGCCCTCGTGGTTGCATCTGAAGACCAGCAGGAGAGATAAAGACGCAGAGTGATCTTACTGGTCTGAGTGTAAAAAGCCAGAACAGTAAAGCCGTGCTCATAAATCCCATGTCTGTGTGGCTTACACTGGAAACCTACATGTTTCGTTATCTGATTTGCTAACCGAGGCACTCAGCGGCCGCCCCACTACTAAGTGGTGGCCCAGGAGACTAGAACAGGAACCTGTGGCAGGCAGCAGCACCCAAGGTCAAGGACCAGATAGCTCCCGCTTTATTCCCTTGGGTCCTGCCAGCCAGACTTACCAGAGGCCAATCTAAAGAGGCTTTGGGCAGATGTGCTCTGGATGGTTTTGCACAAACTGTAGCTCAGATTGCTTATCTCATTTTCAATAAAATATTTGCAACAACAAACTAGCATTCACTATAGATAATTTTAATAACATTTTAAGGGCCAGTTACAAAGAAAAATGTGTTTATTGTTTAAGAGCTTTTACAACGAAATCTGTTGATCACAAGGATACAGGGTTAGCAAACAAAGCAAAATATTTTAAAATATAGTCAAGTAATCTTACACTATTCTCCTCTGGATCCATCTTTGGGAGGGTGGGGGGGTAAAAGAGTCTTCAACTACATCAGATGGCACTTTTGCATAGCCTGTAAAAAATGGCCAAAAGTGATGATTTCCAATTCACGTAATAATTCATCATCCTATAACCTCGCCAAAAAATGTAATAAAACATGATATTCTCGGTAACAGTAGTATGTCTGAGATTCTAATTATAATAAAATACAGAGAAATCCAAGGTGATTTCTTCCTTATACTGTAATTAGTACAAAAGAGCATCAAATCCTGGAACAACAAACACACATTTGTATTAAGAAGATAATTCTTGGCCATTGCTACAAAATTGTTAATTCGTGAAAAGGCACGTGTATATAAATTGTTAGTGCAATTATTATACGCTTCTCCCCACGTGAAATACGGTAATATCAACATTACAACCAATAATAAATTAAAGAGTGTGCATGTGAATTCATTTAACGATTTTACTACGTCTTCCGTGCAGATGGGCTGCAGTCTAGATTAAAGGAAAGATTTGTGAGATTCACGAATTGCTGAAATGAATGATTAGAAATACAACGCAATCTTCGTGCTCAGCAAAGTGTCATTCGCCCTCTAACATAGAACATAATTGCACAACTTCCCAAGAGCAACTCAGCATCCTAGAGCCTATTTAGGCCTCCGTGTGCACAAGTAAATCCTCTCAAGGTCCCAAAGCCCAAGTATTAGAGAAAAGAGAAAGGTACCATCGGAGAAAAGAAAGGAGTCCTTCTGCATCCTAGTTATGGATGTCAGCTGGTCTCTGCTACAATTAATTTCACTCAATTCATTACGTAATACATAAAAGACACTATACAAAAACATAACTTTCAAAATGAAAGTCCATTTAAATTAATTTTCTGAGTATTTTTGAGGATTTCAAGGCAGCTTTTAAAAGAATTAGACACAGCAATACCTTCCAATAACTAGACATCATCCCTCAGCTAAAAATCTCTGTAGTCAGGGCGCCTGGGTGGCACAGTCGTTAAGCGTCTGCCTTCGGCTCAGGGCGTGATCCCAGCGTTCAGGGATCAAGCCCCACATCAGGCTCTTCGGCTGGGAGCCTGCTTCTTCCTCTTCCACTCCCCCTGCTTGTGTTCCCTCTCTCGCTGGCTGTCTCTCTCTCTCTCTGTCAAATAAATAAATAAAATCTTTAAAAAAAAAAAAAAAAAAAACCTCTCTGCAGTGGCTTCCCATCACCTGCCCCGCACACTCTAACTGCCTGAAATAGCATGTAAGTGCCTTGGTGTTCTGACCACTCCGTGCCTCCCTCCTGCTACCGCATTAAGCGCCTTCCCTACCCAATGCCTCCCCAGAGAATACGCAACATCGCAACAAGTACGAAAATCACAGAAAGAACTCGTTTATCTACAGCTCCCTATACTCATTAAGAAAGCATCTATTTCACACCTTCCACATGGTTGGCTCGCAGGATAAAATGATGAACGAAACATTGCTCCTATCCAAAAAGCTCATAATCGGATAGATTGCTATCAAATGTTGCAGAGTTCCTCTAAATCTTCTGAAGGGAATAAGACTCACACCATCTCTCCAATCATCAAGAAGAAGGAGGCTTAGGCCTGAGTGGCAGGATAGGGTAAAGCTGGTAGCCAAACTTCTGATGAGGGCAGCCCCTTCAAATTACCAATTACATCCAAACATGGGCCAACCTAGACCAGTTACCCCCAAAAAGATGAGAAACAGGAGAGAGAACTGGCCTTCGAAGTGCAGAGTGGAGCTCAAGGGAGCATCTGGTGTCCACCAGGTCTTTCCAGATCACCAGATAGCTGACCGGGCCATGAAAGAAACAAGGCCCACCACCTGACCATGAGGAGAAAAATGATCAGGCCCCAGGAAGGCCCTGGGAGGAGCAAAGGGGATAGAGACAAAACCTGGGGACCCAGAAGGCTGGGCAGAAGACCGGGGTCGATTTAAGTTCACCCAGAGACCGCTCAGGCTATGAGGTGGGAGGAAAGACCGGCACTTCCGAAGCCTGGAAGGGCTGAGGACATCTAGATCAAGAGTAGAACAAGAGTAAGTTGGCCAACTCCCCGATGGACCTAAGGAAGGGAAGACCAGACTGTGAAAGACTAGGTAGGTACCTTTCACCTCTGACCAAGTTTTCTCATCAACGTGAGGAAGGAAGGTAAAGGAGGCGAGATCTCCAATGAATAGCCTCTGTGTCTGTCGTGTCCCAAAACGATATTAACTGGGCCCTTATTAATCCTCATGACCACCTATGCAGTATTACGATCTCCATTCTATAAATGAAGAGACTTGAGGCCCAGAGAAATTAAGTAGCTTGCTCAATATCCACCCAATGACTGTGTGTTAGAGCCACAATTCCAAAACCAGTACTCTTAATCCCGATGCTATGGTGCCGCTCTAAGTCATTTATTTGCCCAGGTGTCATGAGAATTGGGGCCCTACATTAAAGGCAGTGCAGTTACGCATAAGGTATTAAGGAATGCTGGTCACCTCAGAGATTTCCAGGTTGACATCACACCAACTTGCTTTTACGATTACAAGAAGCCAGCAAGTGCCAGAGTCCTAAGGGGACAGAATAGCTAGAAAGCATCAACACTGTCCAATCAAAAACAACCCCAATAGTCACATAAATGCATATCTGGTCTATGCCATGGGACAGTCATCGCTAAACCTAAATAATTTATCTTAAAGCCAAAATGCAGGATCAAAATTAATGAAAAAGGAAAAAGTCATTCCATGTTGGAAGTGAGTTATACAAGGGGGTTACATGTGGAAGGGGCTGCTTAACCTGTAACTATCACTAGAAGGTGTTGGTGGTTACTTTAATTCTGCCACGCTACCTAGAGATTGTCCCTGAGGCCAGCAGTTCCCACGGAGGCAGGGCCGGAAGAAGAAATGCGCACGTCTCCGCAGAGGCACCAACGTTAGGGACCTGCCAACTGAAACTTGGTGTACTGAATAAAAATATGTACACACCGCTTTATGAAGTGACCCATTTTCAAGGCATCAACTGCTTTCTGCGATATCCCATCACACTAAAATGTTCCCTTCTGAGTCTACGGATAGAGGAAGTTGAAATACGGTCTCATGAATATCAACATGATTGGGACAGCTATTTGTAACTAAACCCGGAAACGTATTTTAAGGGGCGTAGCATTAAGGATGCTGCAAATTGACATTTTGGATGTGCCTATTTCATATGGTGAATGGGACCTCTGTAAGCTTTGTTTTTTATTTCTTTTTTGCCATTAGAAAGATACGTATGCTCCGCAATTTCAGGATAATGTTTTTGCTTTGCTGCTTAGTGATGCAAGGGAAAGAGCGCACAGCTGAAAATTTGTCTCTGCAGTGCACCTAGAATACTAATATCCCGGTTAGCATAGAACTTGCATTTATTTAGAAAGATGAGGCGAGTCCCTCTGTTTTTCTTCCTCATTCATTCATTTAGTTCGGCAAATGCTGTAAGTAAGGAAAAGGGATATACATGTTCCACGAGACCAATTTCTCAACCTCAGCACTATTGACATTTTAGACCAGATAATTCATGTGATGGGGGCTGCAAGTTCACACCGCGGGATGTTTACCAGGGTCCCTGGCCCTGACTCTCTAGACGCCAGTAACACCCATCCCCCCATGCAGGACAACCGAAACTGTCTTCAGACGTTGCCAAATAGCTACTACAGGGCAAAGTCACCCCAGTTGGTGTTCCAGACTGTTCTTCTCTAAGCCCAATGGGCAGGCATAATTGAGCTCTGTTTTTCCTGACATGCGGTCAATAGCTATCTTTGTTTTTTTTGTTTTTGTTTTTGTTTTTTTTAACCAGAGGCCGTTGTGTCTCTGGATGAGTTCTCCCTATCTAAGCATCTCAAATGCAATAAATTGGAGGTTCTGCTCTCACAAGGCTGAGAAAAATGACCACGCCAGCTGCACACAAGGACAGTCTCCCCCTCTGTTATTTAAGTCCGCTTTTGTTTTTGTTTTTTAACTAACCTCTGCTTCCCTCCCTTTAATACATCTAGTAATGTTGTCAAGGAGACAGGCACCAAGGAGCAGATAACAGCTAGGCCAAGATTGTGTGACCTTGGTTCCTGCCCGTTGTTCCTACGCGCACACACAGTAGACCTTGCAGCCGGCCTCCTCAGATCACGGCTGGCTGCGTGATTATTGTATCTGAGTAAGAAATGCACAGATTCTAATCTCCTGATCCTACCTGGTTTAAAACCAAAGAGACACATTTCATTTGCTTCACCAGATCAAATAAAGAGGGAGTCTGGCAACAGCGATAAACCCCAGAGATCAGCTAAATTATGTCCCAACTTGACATTTATATGAGACACGCCTCTCAGTCTCCGGGGGTGATTAGATTAAGTGTATTTTAGCATGCACTTCAGGCGCGCACATCCTTAGAGATTCAAGGACAGGGGTGGATTGTGACTAATGCCATCACTGCTTTTATTCAAATGTTTTGTATTGCCAATACGCTGCCTAAAACGTCACTTACGATGGAGGACTGCATTCCCACCAAGCACACACAAAGCTTCGTACATTTCAGGATTAAGGTTTTCCTATCCGCCCTAGCTCAGACCTGGAGCAAATATTTCTGCCGTGGAGACATGTGATTATGGTTTCTTATCTGGGCATCGTCCCACATGGCATACTTTACCTCCAGAGACTGAAATCATTTTGCTCAGAGAGTTTGATTTACTTCATTAGCTCCAGAAACCTCAGGAGAGGCAGTGAGACAGAGCATTGGAATGCAGGCTGACGGCACTGAGTCTCCCTGGTGCAGGGGAGAGCAGTGAAAGGCGCTTCCCTACCTCTGCTCTATGTTAAAAATAAAAACAGAAACACTAATACTCCGTAAAATTCAGAATGACAGCTGAAATGCCAAGTCACCAACAGCTAGCCCAAACCCACCTCTTTGTCCTGGTAAGAGTTAAAATCACACTGATAGCATCTAGCGGACCCTGCATTTGTCATTCCTTAAAGGAGAATGAGCAGACTCGAGGGATTTCAGATTTCAGATCTGATAGTGTAAGGATAGACGCAGAATGCATCTTCAAATGCACTATTTATTGACCTAGAAAAAAGGAAAATAATATAAGCTTTATTTTTTTAATAAATTATTGAATCCCTTCAATCCAAAAGACATTTTAGTCTTGGTTTAAAAAAAAAAAAGATTCTAAGTAGCAGTTTAATGTTATGAATTTTTAAATATTTTGTCTGTAACTGGTCAAATAAAACAAAGCAGTTTCTCTTGCTTCCCTGCCCTCTCCTTTACTCTCTATGTATTATTTAATCTATAAATATTATGACCATTCATCCTATATTTTTGCAGGCACGATTGCAAATATTCTACCCCGTTATCATTGTGTCAGACCCTACCTTGGATCGGGTGGTCTAATTGTAGTGTCCAAAACTAGCTACAAGTATCTAATAAGCACAAAACATAACATACTGGGGAAAGAGTAGTCCCTCGTCATGGCCAAACTTCCAACATTCGGTCACACAGAACTGTCCTGTCTGGGGCAACAGAAACTCCTTAATGCATTCTCTTTCTTTGCCTATGTTCATCCTCCCTTCAATCCACAAAGGATTTCAGGCAACTTACAAAAGCACACACATCACAAAAGAAGAAAAATGGATGAAGGAATCAGGGCAAAGGTAAGTGAGGACAAGAAGTTGGAAAACACCAGAGATAAGATCAGAATATAGACATGCACAGCTTGGGACCCGTCTGGTTGCAGGAGGTGGGCACAGAGCTTGACTGCAAGCTTCCTAGTGACCATATCAATGCCAGCAAGACGATGAGTTGTGGGATTGAAAGCAAACTGTTCATGAGCAGCTCTCCCGGAGTCAAGTCCTGAGATTATCCCTCTGGGGACACCTCCCAGGGAGGCTCTATCAGACCGGGGCTTCGATGGCACCTGGATTCATTTTTTTTTCACCTTCCTAACCTTTCTCAAGGCAATGCCTCGGCCCTTTCCAAGTAGGACATGCTTGGTTCCCATTGTTAAAAACAGTCGTTAGGGAGGGAAACTTGGACACACCGTCCAGTGACTCACAGCTCTGCAAATTCTTTTCCTCCTTACTCCTTCTTTCTCACGGGTATATTCCATGCACCCTTGTCTCCTTTCTGCCGCTGGTTCCCTAACCCTCCCTTCATACAGATGAAGACAGAACCACCCAACAGTCCCACATTCTGCAAGTTGTATGTGTCTATAATCTCGGCACGCCAGCCCCCAAAGTCAATAAGCCTTCATATTAATCAGAACCCGCAGTGCTGTAAAAACACATTTTGCCCTAAAATACACCCTGCAAATTTCCATGGAAAATTGCGGAAAATCTGGATTGTGTGTATTTATAACTCTCTGTAATTCCTATGTGTCACCTAAGATAATTTGCCCTCAGAAAAACCTCTTTGGAGGTGGGGGCATGTGGAGGGTGGGGGAGAGAAAATTATGGGAAAAAGCAGGCAGCAGAGAATGATAATGAATGTTACATGTTCTCGTACAGAATGTCTTCAAAGGAGAGGAGCCTTGGCAGCGTAACTGAGTAATGATCTTTGAACACAGCATTAAAGTCATAGCATGAAGGAAGGGAGATAAAATATTTAATGACATCTTAATATTCCCAGTCTTACAAAAAGCCAAGAACTGCTCACAGTTTATCAGTGGTCGTACATTTTAATATCCTTAGACAACAATTTTTTCCCATCAGCGTATTAGAGCTACCGAAATCATAGGGTGGTAGAAAAGGGAGGGAAATAAAGTGAGCTACAAACTGCTTAGAGATCCTGTCTTTTCCAGTTGACTTTTAATATGAGTGTGGAAACTGGGCTGGACAATGAATTGGCTCTCTTGGTGAACAGCTTGGCCAGAGCCTCAATAAGTATTGAGGATGTTTCTACAGAATAGCCTTTGACGAATCCTATCGAGGACAAGTCGTCGAAAACCCCACTTGCCTCCTGGGACACAAGTGTGGTCAGAAGTCATTCTGGCATCTAGTATGTCATTGCCCCCGAATCTTCCAGTTCTTCGTATATGGTTCAGTTCCAGGAGAATAATACACCAAGAACTTTACACGAGGCAAACAGATGCCTCATAAAGAAGGGAAGAAGAAGAGGAGAAGGCAGGGGAACCTGTTTTGTCACAAAGAGAAAAGCAGGCAGGCATGAAATCACGAAGATGGGGAAACAGAGAGCAGACCGTGGCAGGTAATCTATTGAGCACCCGGGTTCTCGGTGCATTTTCCTCACCTCCTCTGCACTACTACCCCCTCCAAGGAGCAATGTCCTTACTATTTTCTTGCCACAGAAATGTAAGAGACAAAGCAGAAGCTACGTAAAACCAATGGCTCTTCTGCCTTTCGAAAAAGCCCAAGCTAATTAAAAAAAAAAAAATTTTGGGGCGGGGGACGCCCAGGTGGTGCAGTCAGTTAAGCGTCCGACTCTTGGTTTCTGAGCAGGTTGTGATCTGAGGGTCATGAGATCGAGCCCCACATCAGGTTCCCTACTTAGCACAGAATTCTGCTTGACTTTCTCTCTCCCTCTCCCTCTGCCCCCCCCCCACTCTCTGAAATAAAAAAATAAATTTTTAAAAAAAGTGTTTAAGGGCAAAGTGCATTAGTCAGCTAGAGCTGCTATTAAAAAGGTACCACAGACAGGTGGCCCTAAATAATAGAACTTTGCTTTCTCACGGTGCTGGAGGCTTCAACTTCAAATTTAAGGTGTACGCAGGCAGGGCTGGTTTCCTCTGAGGCCCCTCTCCTTGGCTTATAGGATGGCTGCTTTCTCCTCCCTCTGTCTTCACATGGTCTTCCTTCTGTGTGTGTCTGTGTCCTATTCTCTTCTTCTAAGGACACCAGTCATAGCGGATTAGGGCCCACCCTGATGACCTTATTTTAACTTGATTACCTCTTTAAAGAACTTACCTCCAAATGCAGTCACATTCATTGGTACTTCAGGTTAGGACTTCAACATAGGAATTAGGCGGGGGACACAACTCAGCCCAAACACAGAGAAATATATTTTGGGGAATAGAGAGAGAGGTGTATGAGTCTGGCAGGCATTAAGGTGGTAAAACATATAAGGAATCTGTCTGCGGGATAACTAGGAAGGAGAGACTTAAACCCAGAGATCCCTCACCTTCCTTCAGAATTGCTCTGCTATCAGCACCATACTCAGGGAACAGAGCCCCCTGAGCTGAAGATCAAGACATCAAGGGTTTCTGTGGAGGAACAGATTGGTGGCCAATGACCAGATGGTCTTCGCTGATGCCTAGGCTCCAAGTCCCAAATCCCTTGCAAAATTCAGGACTGGGAGCCTGCAGAGAGCCTTGGTAATGACCAATATTGAATTTCCAGACAGTCCTGTGGAATAAAGGCTCAGCGATGGATTTCTATTGATTTAAAGGAAATACAGAATGTGATATTTGTTGTTGTTTATGGACTGAGTTCATAGCTGCTGGAATTAGGTCAGGATGTACACTCTAAAGCCTGAGAAAGAATTAAACAAAACAGAAACCAGGTCCATATGTATACAGTAAGCTAACCAAGGTATCCAAAATAATACCAGAAGCGATGCAGAGTTCAAACTAAGAGGTCTTTGGGTACAAAGCAATTTATTTGGACTTGAGAGGCAAGAGTAAGTCAGGTCTCCTGACCTACTCCAACAACACAGTGAGTTCCTCCATGAATGCTAATAATAGTAGCTAATAGGGGCTAAGAGCTAACACATGGTCAGCCTTCCCACCCCATCCAATCATGTCAGCTCCCCCTTTCAATTTGAAATCCTTCCTGATCTCCTATATATAGATCTCTTCTCTATCTTAATATTTTAGCAATACTTGTGATTTTATGTATCTTTTGTTTACTCAATCCTTCTATTTAAATGATAAACTTCGCGACAACCGTGTTTTCTTTCCTTTGGACTGCCGGACAATACCTAGGAAAATTTCACTCATTTAATCAATCTCAGTCATGACTGAGAAGTCTGTCTTTCCCTCCATCCATAAGCATTAAAAAGAATCCATATGTCCCTTTGTGCTTGAGATAGAATGGGCAATCTGAATGAACTCTTCCAGTTTTTTGATGAATATAGGTTAAGGGTGTTTTCAGAAAATTTTTCTTGCAGGTAGCTAATTTCTAAAAAGACCACAGAGAGGAAAAACAACAACAACAACAACAACAACAATAACAACAGGTCTGGCATTAAGCAAAACAAAAGAAACCAAAGGAAAGGCAAATTGCAGAGAAAAAGTATGAGAACATGATTAATTGAGTTTAGGGTAATATTAGCACTTGAAATTCCCACTCTATCCCATTTACTCTAGCCAAATATATATATGCCTTTTCCAAGAAAAAGTTCTTGAAGTTCTGAACCATTAGTAAATAAAACAAAAGAATAAAGTAAGTAGAAGATCAAATTGCCCCTTCTAGTCCAAATAACGTTTCTACTATAGAACATAGGCACACCTTCAGGCAAATGGATTTTCTAATATGGAGCCCCTGAATTAGATCCACCTTCCCCACTCTGGGAGGACTGGGTGCCCTTCGGCTCCTGTGATAGATGTCAGACATTTGGCACTAAGCTTGTCAAGAACAATCAGGAGCACATGCTCTCAGAGAGCACCTCACCAATCATGGAGGTTTTTCCTCTCTAAAATGGAGAATAGAGAGTGGCTAGAGTGTTATGCTAATGGCTATGACTGCCCTTGGAAGAAAGCATCAGAAGTGAAAAAGGGTTCTTCCTTTAATGGATATGTTGAACACAAGTTTCCATAGATATCAGCTGACCATTCCACTGGCAGAAACAGAGAAAGAGATGCAGAATGTTCAGGAGAGAGTTCTGGGCTGGGACGTGCATCTGGACGCCATCAGTGTGCAGTAGGGGTTGAAACCATGAACAGGGATGAGATTCCTTGGAAAAAGGATGCAGGGTAGAGCAAGGAGAAACCAGGAAAGAAATGAAGGAGGAAGAATCCAAGAATGGTGTTGCAAAAGCCAAGGGAAGAGAGCCAGAAGAAGAGTGGTCAATAATATCAGTCAGTATTCAGTTGTCACATGACGCAGGATCAGGTATGAGGTTTGGCAGTGGTGACCTTTGGGGCCCCTCTGCCCTTCCGCAGAGTAGTTTTGAGGAGTTGGTGGTGAGAAACCCTACTGCAGTGAGTAGAGAAATGAAGAGCTGTTGAGAAAGACCTGTTCTCTGCCCTCCAGGAGTGGAGAGCCCTACAGCAGCAGCTATCCATAATTAAAAAGGCAATTACAAAAGTCTTTATCTTGGACCCATGAATGTGCTCCCAAAAGCTCCCCAAAACTCATGTGCCAAACCTTGTATGCTTTGTGTGTCTGTGCACTTTTCTAGAGCAAGATTTATAGCTTTCATAAAATCCAATGGCCCAGTATTAGGAGCCAAGAAAACATAACTGAACAGAGATGGGTCAGGGTTCTGAGCCCTTGTAAGGGCAAGTGTGTAGTTCAAGTCCTCCATCTTGGGGTCCACGTGCAGTAGGAAAAAAACCCAGAAGGCAACTCTTCCGGAAGTGTTTATACTTGATACCTGGGAGACACTTCAGGGGTCAGTTGAGGAGATTTCAATAGAGAACAGGAGAAACAAAAGCAAGCCAGAGAAAGCTGGAAGGCTCGAACAGCCATCCATTCATTTCACAAATATTTGATAAGTGCCTGTTAGGTCCCAGGGGCACTGCTAAGTCCTGGGGCTATAGCCTGAAGGAATTTGTCTTTAGAAAGTGAGAGACTGAAACTTGAGATTTCATGGGTGAAAACAGTTCTTTCACAACTTCTTGTTAGGTTTGCTCAATTATTTCATTCTCAAGTCATAATGTTCACATTTGGAGAAAAAAAGAAAGAAAGCAAAACCATGCGTGGTGAATTAACCCACCAAGCTGCCAAGATCAATCTCCAATTCATTCATTTGAGTCTTGGGAGAAGAAGGAAAAAATCGAGATGACAATTAAAGAAAGAGAGAAAATTGATATGTTAAAACTTTGCATTTCAACTTTGAGCTGACATTGTGGGGAGACTCTTTCCAGCTGCTTTGTCTGGCCATGTCAAGAAGTGACCATGATTTATTGTGCCACCTCCATAATTTCAATGCTCTTGATCTCCCACCGGAAGCAGTGACAAGTAAGGTTAACTGCTGTGTGAAGAGACAGTATGAGTAATGCTTCGTGCACAGAGCTGGCACTGATCTACAACTCGAGGCGGGGAGAGCAGGGTTGTTAGCCATTGGTCAAATCCCTTCCAAACAGCAACCTCCCAAATGCCCTAACACCTTTTGGAACGGTCAGTATTTGTATGGAAAAACACCCTGAATTGTGTTGGAGTCTGTTTCCTCGTCCTTATTCCCTCACAAACATGCCAACAGCCAACCTTGCTCACCCTTGCATTTTGGATTATTAGTAAGAGCTAACATTAAGTGTCCGTATGCCATGCAGCCCTGTCTGCGTCCTTTGTATTCTTTATGACCTCAGTTCATCCTCATCTTGTCATCCCCTGTGATCATGCCCATACACGGAGGAGAAGGCTAAGGCAGGCTAAACACAATGAGGTTATTACACGCTCACCAAGGTGTGGGAAGCAAAGCCAGGATTTGAGCCCAGGTGGTCTAACTTCACGACCCCGCTACGCTCCTCCTCCATGAGCCCATTCTTATGCATTTAATTCAGTCAACTTATCCTAATTCATACTGTCTCTTTAGCTAGCTTGTATGCATTTCTGAAGGACTATTGCTCTGCCACTACTGAGTAAAGCAGCACGTGCATCACCACAGAAAATATTTTTTTAATCTCTCGTGGTTATAGCTTGTCTTGATGAATAAGGTCTAGATTGGAAGTTTTTGTGTCTGCAAATATTCCATTAACACTAATCACTTTTTCATATGTTTACACCTCATTTCCCCCAAATAAATGAAAAAGAGAAGAGAAAAACCAATATTGATGGAACACCTACTTCATTCTAAACATAGTAACGAGTGCATGAAGCCTCACCGTGACTCCATGAGGTAAATATAACTAGCCTCATTTTATAAATTGAAAAATGGAGCTCAAAGAAGTGAAGAACACTTCTCCTGGTCTAACTATGTGAGAGGTATAAGTGGGCTCAAGGGCCTCTGTGATTCCACTTCACCAGGACCAGACACCTGCTGGGGATGCCTTGTGTGTGTAACTCGGTGCCTCTTATTTTATTATCCGTACAGATGGTGGGAAATCGAAGGGAAAGAGAAAGGCAGGAAGAGAAGAAATTGAGGAGTGAGGTGAGAGCAGTCAACAGAGCTTAGGCAGCCCTCAGACACTGCAAAAATGGCTTCTCTGCATCCCAAGTTTTCCCAAGGTCTGTCTAAACGATTGTCAAAGACTTCAGATTCCAGTTGTCTGGACGGCAACCTTGAGATGTCACACTCAAAGTTTCTTCTCTGGCAAAAAGCCAAACTCCCTCCATTTTCTGGCAAATGCACAGTACCTGTGTGAAGTATTCTGCTTTCCAAAATGCCTGAGGACAAGGTCAAGGATGTGCAGCGACTGGGATCTTGTCCCACACGGCTGCTCAGCTGGCGGAGATGAGAAGAAGGTAGGGACCTAGCCTCCTCTCATCACGCGAATATCATCTTAATCTTATCTCCTCAACTCTTTCCCTTCACGGAAGTGTTCGGAAAAGTCAACTCATATCTCAATTCAAACTCTTTTTTGCCTAGAGAAAAGAATGCTGTTGTTTTTGTCTAATGGAAGTACTGTGCTGTGACCAGATTTGTAACAGCGGCGTGTCAAAATGCCAAAATAGTGTGTCAAAAATAACATTTAAAAATATTCAGGGGAGACATGTTATAGTCCTAAATGAGCATCTTTATTTCCTCTGCTTTGAAAGGCGTTAGTCTTCTCTCAAGGGTCTTAATAAACCTCAAAAAAAAAACAAAAAAAACACTTAATGAACACAATTTAAGGGCCAATCCAACCCTCGATACTCCCATTACTGTCAAAGCATCTCTCACTTGTGTGTGCGAATTCTCCTCCTCCAAGCCTTCCCATGCAATTTCTCCTTCAATGGATGCTTGTTTTCCCAACATCCTTAACCTCTAAAGTATATGCATATTGCCATAAAGTTAATCAACTAAAAACAATTAATTTCAATTTATTTTTTTTGTCACTGTTGAGGAAAACACCACAAAGTATTTCCTGACACACCGCAGATAACAGTCAGATTCATGGCGGTTCCTTGTTGCCACGGGTTTGTATATTTCATTTAACAGGCTTTTCGGTAACATTCAAGAGTATCTATAAGCAGGATGCTGGCCTCCCGTGATCTGGCTGAAAGGAGATAAGAATATTAAAATTTGAGACACTATTCAGATCATTAAAAGTATCATAGTGTCTTTTTGCATAACTCAAAGAAGAAATACGCACTTCTACCAAGATCCGGGGTGAAGGTTTTATCTAACATCATGAAACTCCTTGTATGTCCTGCTTCAACCACTTTATTGGTCATCTCCGCTGTGACTTCTCAGCTTTCCCAGTGCAGAGGCAAACGCAAATCAATCAAAACCTAGGCAAAGTAGTTGGAAAACATGAGGACCTATGACAGAGCATAGCCAAAGTTATTCTGCAGGAATTGTTTTTATACTAGGAAGAAGAGTGTCTCCCTTTAGTTCAAGAACAGTAGAGGGGGATGAAAACCTAGAACAGCTGGCGGCCATGTTTGCTGTGATGCGGAGAACATCTTTCTAAGCATGAAGTCAACAAAGGTAGCCAAGGGCCAGGACATGAAGACCCGTCTCAGTAATAATGTTTGAGCCCTCGGATCCAGCTATACCTTAAGTCAGATCTACCCTCTTAGATTTCCAAGTTACATTAGCCAATACATTGCTTTTTGTGCTCGTTTTAGTTGGATTTTGCTTCTTGCATACCTGAATAATATGCCTATTTTTTTCCTATAGGTAAAGAAAACTGTGTTTCTTTCATAAGCCCGAGGCATCATGGTTCAATGTGAGTGGGTTTTAACTTTTCTGTTGCTATTGCTGTGTTGCAAAGAGGTGGGCTGCTTATATCCAGATGGTTTCCCCTCATCCCTTTAGTGGTAAATTTTCATTACAAAAGACCCCTGATCACCCCCGCAGCACTTGTTTGTTAGGTGCTCTGATACATCTATGGGGATTGTAAACCAGAGCTGTCTTTCTACAGGGCAAGTTAGTGGGAGGGATCAAGGGTCTTTGATATCCATACCACTAGGATTATTCCAAAACTAGCAAGAAATCCATTAATGGATCAAAAGTGAAAACTCACACCATTATCTCCATAACTGTTAAAAGGATATTTGAAAAATTCACTATCTGCTTTTTATTTTTTTTAATCTAACAAAATAAGAAACAAAGCTACTTCCTCAGCATGATACAATATGTCTCTCTCCACCCAAACAGCACCATCTACTTAATGGAGAAAAACTATCTGTACTCTCAGTAAAACGAGAAGTAAAACAGACATCCATTGTATCAACTACTATTTAACATTATTTTGGAGATATCAATCAAGACCACAGATAAGAAAAAGAAATGACGCATAAAAATGAGAAACGAGGAAGTAAAATTATCATTATTTGAAGTGGTCCAACAGTTTATCAAGAAAAACTAACAGACTCCGTCACAAAACTAGTACTAAAACCAAGAACAAGTCATAATATGACTAGCAACAAATTATTACATATATATAGTAGCCACATTTAGTACACAACTACCAGTTATATTGTGAAATGGAAGAAAAGACCCCATTTGCAATAGCAAAAAAAAAAAAAAATTAAAATATCTAGGAACAAATTTGGCAAGAAATGTGCAAAATCTACATAAATTAAATTTTAATGCTACTAAAGGGCAAAAGGACAGTAAACAAATTGAAAAAAACATTTTCTAAAATAGAGAATATCAGATTATAAAAATATAATTTCTTCCCAAATCAATCAATGAATTTAAAACAATTCTAATGAAAACACTATAGGATTAAGGGGAAAAGTAGGCAAAGCAATTCTAATGTTTCTATGGAAAATATAAATAGACAAGAGTGTCCCCCCCCCAAAAAAAGAAAGAAAGAAATCTTAAAAAGAATAAAAAAGAAGGGACACTGGCTATGCCAGGAATTGAAATATATTATAAATCTAGAAATTTTTTAAACTATAGTTCATGAAGAAAAGATCATAGAACAGAATAGAAAATGAAAATGACAAATGGACCCAAATATATATGGGTATTTAATACATGATAATGCTGGCATTTTAAAATAATGGAGGAGGGGCCCCTGGGTGGCACAGCGGTTAAGTGTCTGCCTTCGGCTCAGGGCGTGATCCTGGTGTTATGGGATCGAGCCCCACATCAGGCTCTTCTGCTATGAGCCTGCTTCTTCCTCTCCCACTCCCCCTGCTGTGTTCCCTCTCTCACTGTGTTCTATCTCTGTCGAATAAATAAATAAAATCTTTAAAAAATATAAAATAAAATAAAATAAATAAAACAAAATAAAATAAAATAAAGGAGGAAAATATATCATACAACAAATGGTATTGATTCGCTATTTAAAAAAAATTAAGTTGTATCCCTATCTTTTTTTTTAAAAGACTTTATTTATTTATTTGACAAAAAGAGAGAGATCACAAGCAGGGGGAGTGGTAGGCAGAGGGAGAGGGAGAAGCAGACTTCCTGCCAAGCAAGGAGCCCGATGTGGGACTCGATCCCATGACCCTGGGATCAGAACAAAGGCAGACACTCAACGGACTGAGCCACCCAGGTGTCCCATGTATCCCTATCTTTACACACACAAAAATTTTAGATTCAGCAAAAATTGGTGTAAAATACAAACTCATAAAAGTACCAAAGGAAAAGAGAATAGTATATTTAAAATCTCCAAGTGTAGAAAGGCTTTCTGTGTGTATGACAATACTCAAGATCTTTAAAATAAGAAATAGTGATACAGACAACCATACACACTAAACATTTCTGGAAGAAAAATTTCTGAATGGCAAGAACAAACAAATAACAAACACTGAAAAGATAATCTGGATTTAAAAAGCTTGCAAATAATATCACAAACAAAGAGCTTAAATTTCATCAATATAAAACAATGCTGACAAATTAATAAGGAAAAAACTAAAATTATTAATTAAATTATTAAACTAGTTTAAATAATAACCAACATATCCATACTGTAATAAAGTAAGATCATTTCTAAGACTCTGTTTTAAGAAAATAATCTGAAACAGACCAAAGTATATGCACAAAGATATTTGTCATAACAGTTCGTTTGTTCATTGTTTGATTTGTTTTAATAATTAGGAAATGGTAGCAACCTAAATACATAATACATAATGTTAAGGAAACTGTTAAGGAGATAACGTTATATTAATAAAAGGGAATATTATGCAGCCTTTAAAAATGTTTGTGAAGAGCTTTTAACAACATGGGAACGTGCTTATATGATTTAGTGAAAAAAGCAAGCCTGAGAATTTTTATACACTGGGATCTCAAGTGAAAACACAAGAAAAAATGTTAAAATATGAAGGATAATTATTTCTGAGAAATGGGATTACAGAAAATATTTTTCCTTTGTATTTTTCAGAGTATCCAATTTTTCCAGGATGAGAATGTATTTTCACTATAGTAATCAGAAAAAAAATGTGGAGGAAAAATTAAAATCTGTGTTCCCTTACTCACACTCACTGGCCTCCTTACTTACTAATGACGGACTCAGAAATCCCTGCCTCTAGGACTTCCTCTCACGCTGCATGTAACATTGTTTTCTGCTTTCTAGTAAGATCCTACCAGAAGTGATTTCGTGTTATGCCTGCACTTGGTGCCAAGAGATCAGTGCCCACCTTTTCATCAGCACACCCTCTGCATGAGACTGGGAGTCCAGCAGGATGACAGTTTCTGAAGTCAGTCTGCTTGGATGCACATCCCAATTGCATCATTTTCTACTTAATGTCTCTGTGCTTCCACGGGGATGCAAGCGAGGCACCAGGTAACGTCACCATGGAGATTAAATGAGATAATTCACATAGGGTGCATAGCTCAAAAGCGCCTGGCACGCAGCCAATCCTTTATAAATATTAAATATTTTGCAAGAGAGAAATTTGCTTTTTGATTCAAGACTGTGACTTCAAAACATGAAGATAAACTCTCTTAATAACACCCAATTCTTTATCAGCTTATCTGCTTTGTTGTTCCCCAACAGTTTGAGGTTCTGTCACATGGCTTGAGGTTTTCTTTCTCAACCTCTCTGCGTTAATTCCACACTGACTCTGCTGCCTTTGAAATGCACACCAGCAGGAAGCTTCAGGGACTGTAGAAAGATTTTAGTGCTGATGCCCTAGGAGGGCTGGCTGTCCTAGGAAACGGGGAATGAGTTGGGGGAGGGGAAGGTCAGAGGAAGCCCATGACCGACAGGGCTCCAGAAGGTTTGTATTTACTCCAGGAAGGCTGGAGTGGTGGTTGGAATTCTTTATGCAGAACAAGAATCCTTCAAGATTTCTCATAGACCATGGATTGATTTCAGACCTAAACTCAAAAAAAGAAGTTGGGAACTAAGATCTTGATTTCCGAACACTGTTCTCCACCAAAAGAAGACAAGGGCTATTTGAAAGAAAGCCTGTTTCCAGGACTGGGGCGGGGAAAGGAAAAGGAGCTCCTGGAATATTGTGTGTGTGTGTGTGTGTGTGTGTGTGTGTGTGTGTGTGTGCCAGAAAGTAAGGAAGTGTTCAAAAAATCAAAAGGACGTGTCAAAGGAACACAGAAGCCAACTTGAAGGTGCTCTCACTGGGCATCAAAATAAATAATGATAGTAATGGATGATATCGCTTGAAACTTACTATTCAATGACAGCCTGTGATATGGAACTCCTCAACACCCACAGCAATGATGGGATCTCCACTGCAGGGTGGTAAAGGGTTGAGGACTGACCCCAAAGACGACCAGTTTCTATATACAAACTCATCTGAGGGCAACAGAGCTAAAAATTTGTACCATGATTCACATCTTCATGAAGTACTAGCATCAATCAATAACCTAGCTGATAAGCTCAGAGATCAAGCCTGCACCAGGACACCCATCCCTATCCAACTTTGGTCTTTGCAAGAGGAGGGAAATGCTAAATGCCGCCTGAGAGCCCGGTGACACAGAATAGAAAAATATTTTGAACTCTGTTTCTTAGGCAGCATAAAATTTGTGATATGTTGATCAAAGATAAAAAGCAGCGATGCAGAGTGATGAGTTTTGTCCTGAGGGGCTGGCAGATACCTTTAGGCACCAGAAATGACAGTGAGCTTCAGATAAACTAAAGGTATATCTAGCAACAGTACCCACACGTAAAATGAAAATGATGACCCCTCAACTTCTGCCCCTAATGTGCGTTTTCTAGAACCTTCTGCCTGTGTTCATGTATTATTCATCTCATCTATAACACATCTATAATAATAAAAGCAAGTGCTTATATGCACCCACTATATGCTAGACATTGTTTTAAAGCCTATATTAACATAATTTTAATCCCAACAACAACTCTATGAGGTAGACAATGTAATTATCATCCCCATTTTATAGATGAGGAAACGAAGGCACAGAGAAGTTTTAATAACTCATCCCAGGTCACAAGGCTTAGAAAGCAAAGCTAGAATTTGAATGTAGGTAGTCCAGATCCAGGACTGAGATCTTAATCCTGACAATCTATTGACAATCTCTTGTCTCTGGACTTACCATGTGTACACACATACACACACACACACACCTATAATCATCCAAAAGATCCATCTTTCAAGACAATTTCTGCAGGTGGGGACAGTAACTATGTTGAATATATTGACAGGTCATCTCTCATTCTCTGTGGTCTGAGCAATACAAGCCAAGTCTTTGAGATTCCTAAATACAGACTCAAACAGTTTATGATGGAATATCCAACATCCCTGGTTAAGCATCTGACTCTTGCTTTCAGCTCAGGTCAGATCTCAGGGTTGTGAGATTGAGCTCTGCCTCGGGCTCTGAGCTTGATATGGAGCCTGCTTGAGATTCTCTCCCTCTGCCCCTGTTCTGTCCTGCTTGCGTGCACTCTCTTGAAAGAAAGAAGAAAGAAAGAAAGAAAAAAGAAAGAAAGAAAGAAAGAAAGAAAGAAAGAAAGAAAGAAAGAAAGAAAGAAAGAAAGAAAAAAAGAAAGAAAGAAAGAAAGAAAGAAAATTCAACATCTTTTCAAAACTGGCTGGATCTAAGTCTTTGGTTCAATTAACACATTTTCTATTGTGGAAAGTCAGGCAGCCTCAAGTACGCAGGAAAATCCAAAGTGTGGGGATGCTCCAGTCAAGGAAGCTTTGCTAGTAACCTAAAGTGCTCTGCATGGGCAGCCATCTTCGCTCTTGATGCATTCGGCTGGCCCCACCTGAGTTCTCCTGCCCCCCAGAACCTTCCGTTCCCATTATATTAGTGGGTTTTTTTCCCCTCAATTCCACATTTGCATTTTTATGCTTCAATTTCCTTACCTGTAAAATGGGCTAATCAAAGCACCTATATCATAAGATCATTGGGACAATTAACTAAGATAAGACAATGTTAAGTTCTTAGAATGGTTGGTGTAGAGTGCTCGAAGTGTCCATTGGTACCTTTACACCAACGAAAAATCCATTTTCTCCCTCATTTTGCATTTGATTCTTGTGGATTAAATTATGTCCCCCCCCCCCAAGAATATGTTGAAATCCTAGGCTCCAGAACCTGTGAATGTGGCCTTATTTGGAAATGAGGTCTTTGTAGATATAATCAAGTTAAGATGAAGCCACACTGAATCAGCGTAGACTCTACTCCAGTATGATGAGTGTCCTTATGAGAAGAGAAGACCTGTGTGCACACCCATACACACACACACACACACACACACGCATGCACAGGAGAATGACATGTGACAATGGAAGCAGAGATTGAGTGATGCATCCACAAGCTAAAGAGACCCAAGGATTGCCAGCAACCACCAGCAGCTAGGAAAAAGCAAGGAAGGACCTTCCCCCAGAACCTTCAGAGAGAGCATGGCCCTGCAGACACCTTGACTTCATACTTCTTGCTTCCAGAACTGTGAGAGAATAAATTTCTGTTGTTCAAGCCACTCAGTTTATGGTAATTTATTATATCAGCCCTAAGAAATGGATACCCTGAGCTTTGCCTTTCCACGTTCACTCTATGGATTTTCCTTCTCTAACTTCCCCCCCAGTGTCTCTCATTCACGCTTTTGTGCATGAATTTCCCCTCATCTTGTGAAATATCAGATAAAATATTTAGTCACAGTGGTCTGTGTCAGAAACTGCCCTGTTCTCTAGGGTTGGTGGTTTTTTTTTTTTTAATTTGTTATACATTAATTCTTTCCCTACTGCAAAATATGACAGCACAACAAAAGGCTGTGACACAGAACACTGAATTTCTTTTATTTAACTCTGTCAGTGTTAGGGAACAAGGTGTTATCATTGGAATCAGAAGCCAATCTTGTCCTGCTGGGTTATCATGAATCCTCATTTGACTCTGGCCATTCATAATCTTGATGTCCTAATATTCTTTCAACTGGGAGATTGACAAAGAAACCACTGTCATTTCACCGAGTGATTATTCAATTCCATATTCCTAAATCTCATTTTTTCCAGCTTCCCTGAGTTAAACATTATATTTTATTTCAGCTAAATCACCCCTGTAATAGGCTGAATCTTATTCTGTTAGAGATTTTGATGACTTCTCCATTGATGGAACATAAAACAGTGTCTAGCATATATACATTTTTACAGTTTAATTCTAGGCTCCCAAAAGATAAATTGTGAACCAAATGGGGAAAGAGACATGAATAAATAATGCCAGCTGAACAGACTAAAATATGTAGGAAAAGTTAAGCCCCTCTCCGTAAATGTCAAGTATGAAATTGTTTTATATAATTTTATTCATTGGACCTAACCTACTCCCACAAGATTTCATTTGATTTTCAGAGATTGATACCATTATGTTCTGCATTTCAAGTATGAGATCAAAACATGCCCAGCACCAGACTTCAGTTTCTTGCACTGTGATGCAGAACTTGCTCTGAGAATGGTGCATTCCCTGGAACAGAGTGAAGTCTGTGGTTCAGTGAGACCCTACCCAGCACTGCTCACTAGGAACTGGAATGTGTGGGTAATCACTGAGTGAGGCCAGGGTTGAGGACTGACTCTCCTCTACTATAGCAGATCAGAGCAAGGAAGCTTCATGAAAGAGCAGAGGAGTCACTTCTATTTTCCGACTGCTATTGCTCCAGTGGAGGCTGATTGGAGACAGCACGGCAGCTGAGCTGACCACACATGGAGGCAGATTTTGCAGAAATTGGCAGAGATTGTTCACCAAATCATTCGCCTTTTCCTCCTAGGCACACAGCTAGACTACACATCCCAGTCTCCCTTGTGGTGAGAGGTAGCCCGGGGACTGAGTTCTGGACGTTGGAATGTGGATCAGAGTGGTATACTCCACCTTCAAGCCTGGGCTACAGAAGTTTCCATACAATCTTCCCTGTTCTCTCTCTTCTTTCATCTGCTAGCCAGACTCAGAGAATTCAGGGGAACCTCCAAGGCCCTAGAGTAGAAGCCAGCAAGCTGTTTCCTCTGAAGGGCCAGAGAGTAAATATTGTAGGTTTTGGAGGCTATACAGTGTCTCCTGTGATTACTCAACTCTGTTCTTGTGTTAGGAAAGCAACCGTCAACAATATGTAAAGGAATGAATGTGCCTGTGTTCTAATTAAACTTTATTTACAAAAACACATTGGATTTGTCCCACAGGCTATAGTTTTCCAAACCCTGCCCCAGGGGGACAACCCAAGGCAAGGAATTTGGGTTCCTGAATAACCATGGGGATTGACCGTCCCCTCCCCTGTCCACTGTGTTGACTTTATGGGTTGGGACATGCATGATGTGCTGGCATGGGGTTCTGTTCCTGGCAGTCACTCAGGAATCCAAGCCAACAGAGACATCATCTTAGCACACACTTTCACAATCACCCTCACTTTTGAAAGGAAGTCTTTCAAATAGTACCCTTCTTAAAGCTGCTTCCTAGAAACAATATATCATTTCCACTCACATTTTATTGGCTAAGTCAAGGCATATGACTACATCTAAAATGGAAAAAATGGAGAAGTGATCCACCACATGCCCAAGAGGAGAAGAGAATCCAATAATTTGTGAATGATATTTTAAGTATCACCTGCCTTTATTTTGAAAATAGAAGAGCATAAAGGAGTTAGTTCATAGAGTTAAAGGGTTCTACCCAAAAAGGTGTTCAGAAACTAAAATATTCCCCAGACTGTGTAACCATATCTAGTCCTTGAACATACTTATAAAAGGAGCAAGACTGACTATATTCTTGTCTTGACATTGGCTCTTCTAAAGTTGCAATCACTCCACTTCTAAACCTAAGAAAGAGAAGACTAATGCATGTTGAGCTCCAACTATGCAAGGGGCTTAGGGAGAAGGTCGCAGTTGAGTTGAAATGAGGAATAAGTGTCTGGGTGACCCCCAAGCAGCCTCGAGGACCTTTCTCTCCAGAGGAATGGAGCCTATAGCAAACAGAGGTGGGGAGAAGCTGATATGAATGTGGCAATATAGAGTCGACTGGGAGCCTAGCCTTTGGTACTAGGTCTGAGCCCTGCACTAAGAGGCTGGAGGCAGAGACTGGCTGGGGCTATTCTCTTGTGGGATTTTATGAGATATAAGACTGAAGTGGTGAGTTTGGGGGTCATTGGGATTTTGTGTCTTCCAGGTAGCAGGAACAGAGCAAGAGCACCTGCAGTAGGGTCTCGGTTTGCTGGACAGCAGTCAGCATCAAGAAGAGGTCTGTGAGAAGAGTCTTCATAAACCCATGTCAGATAGTCCCCTCAGAAGCTCAGAAATAATGGAGGAAGGTGGATGAGAGAGAGAAGGGATGATGTGCTGGAGCTATGCAGTGGGGCCATTGGTCATAGAGACGTGGGCATTTCTTACAAAGTGAATTAGTCAGGGCTTTCCAGAGAAACAGATCCAATAAGGGGTGTGTGTGTGTATGTGTGTGTGTGTGTGTGTGTGTAAAGAGATTTATTGTAAGGAATTAGCTCATGCAATTACAGAGGCTGGCAAGTCCCAAGATCTTCAGGCTGAGTCGCCAAGCTTGAGACACAGGAAGGTCAACGATGTAGTTCCAGTGCAAAGACTGGCAGGCTCAAGACCCAGGAGGAGCCAGTGTTTCAGTCTGAGTCCAAAGGCATTCAGAGAAAAAACAATATCCCAGTGTGAAAGCCATGACACAGGAAGAATTCTTTCTTACTCTGGGGAAGGTCAGCCTTTTTGTTCTATTCAGGCTTTGGATTGACTGGACAAGGCCCACCCACATTAGGGGCAATCTGCTTTATTCAGTCTACTGATTTAAATGTTCACCTCATCCAGAAATACCCTCTCAGAAACACCCTGAATGTGTTTGACCGATATCTGAGTGCTCGATCGAATAGACACGTAATCAACCATCATACAAAGTAACCTCTTTATTCACACAGTCTGTTAATTTTGCATTTTACAGAATCTTCCCAACAACTTCTAAATTAGATATTACCGAGGTAAGTGAAGAGTTAAGTGGACTGTCCGAGGGCATAGCTAATGGAGGAGCAGGATTCGAACCTATGACTTCATGCGTTGGTTGTCTAACAGTTTGTAGCATAAAGACTCCCTTTTATATTGTTTATTTCTTGATTTTAGAAAACAAACTATTACAAAAAAAATTTAAACAACTGGGGAAAACTGAATTGAATCAGTTTTAGATGAAATTATTATAAATAGTTTTAGGAGTAATATGATAAGGTTATATAAAAATAAAAATTATAGATAGACCACTATACGATAATATTTTTGTTTGAGTTAATAAACATAAATAAAGCTTTTTTTTTTTAAGTTATGAGTTCCTCTAGGCAGAGCACCAGTAGAGCATACCAACTGGTGTCCATTCCTATTGATTGGTGTCCATGGCATACCTCTGTCAATGCTGAATATTGACCCTGCCTCAGCGTGTCGACTTCATTCTAGGCAGGCTCTCTTCACATGATGACAAGATGGCTGCAGAAGCCCTAGCCCTCATGTTCTCTCAGCTCTATGATCAGCAAAGAAGAAAATGTTCAACTTCCTTGACAGTCTCCCCAAAGCCCTGCGCCTTACTCTCATTGGGCCTAACTAGGTCACTTGCCTTTATCTAAACCAAACAACTATGCTAGGAGGTTTAACCCTGGAGCTAAAGAAGAGTCAATCCCATTCCCTACTACACAGGCTAATATCGAGGAAGAAGTGTTCGCCCAAATAAATGTGGGGTGCTGTTAGGAAAGCAGAATAGATGATGAATGGCCAAAATCAACAATTTCCCCTCCCAAATTCCCCTAAGTAGGATTGACTCTGGGTTTGCTAATCTGTAGATGACGAGGAAAGTTAATCCTTCAAGGATATGATGTTTCCTAAGGACATGGGGGTCTTATAAGAAATTGAATCAAAAGAGTTGTCCAATCTTACAGTCCACTATCTCTTATTCTAGACAAATTATTTTATTATCTTTTCACAGGACCAAGACATTCTTGTCTCTGCTTGTGTTAAGTCCCTCCACCCAAAATGCCCTCCCTCCCACTCTCTCATATCTTGTAAAACTCCTGCCTATCAGTGACATTCAGCTCAGATGCCACTTTCTTCACAAAGGTTTGCCTGAGCTCCTGTCCTCACAGCCCTCCCCATCCCACCCGTTCTGACTTCTTCCGAGCTTCCATACGCTGTGTGCCTCTCTTGAGACCTCTACTCTTCCTGTGGATTCATGGGATGCAGAGCTCACTGTGCTGTCATCTTCTTCTCCCTTCCAGACTGTAAGCTCTCTGCAGCCAGCCTGCTTTTATTCGTCTTCACGTGCTCCAGCACCAACTCACTGTCAAGACTCAACGTGTATTCAATCCCGCTCAACTCAGCACCCAGAGATTTGTCAATTTTCACAACGATCTCAACCACCATTAAAACAAATCAAGGGGTTCTATTCTTAATCTGGGTAGTGGGTCCAAGGGCATCATTTTATTATAGTAATTTATTATTATTCTTTCATATGTGTGATATACAGTCTTTTAAGAAAACAGGAAAAATCGAGTTCTCACGGATTCCTCATCATCTGCACGTCACGTTCATACATGACAAGTTGCTTAAACCGTAGAGGGCTCCAGGTAGCCCAGGCTCTGGCTTTAATCCCGCCCTGGATCCCTCCTACGTTTTTAAGAGCTCAGTCACTGCTACCTTAAGAAAGGCCTGGTTGAAACTTGATGCCTATAATTCTTAATTACAATTGCGTTGCTGGCTTTATGTGCATCTCTGCTCATTTAAACTCAATGCTCACTGACAAATGGTGCTCGTCTGCCTATTCGACAGTAATTTCGTCAGGCAACCTGCAGCTTGCCGCAGATCGATGAGCAGCTGTTTGGTGTGTTTGGGATGTATTGTTTTCTTGGTGTGGGCTGCCCTGTGCTGCTGCTGAGCGATGGATGGCTTTGTCTCCTCCACTGACATTGTAGACACTCTGGATGGCCTCTCCCGTAACTCCAAATGCACATTTTAAAAAGTCGATCACTCTCCATCGCAGACATAGCATCACAGAGAAGAGCAGGATGAAATGGTTCATCAGATTCAACTCTAACTCACATCGCTGTTCTTCCAGCCAGTGAGGGTTCACGCTGACGCTCGAAAGGTGGCTGTGCTCCCACCGCAGCCCAGAGCCGAGGCCGTCATTAGACATGGTGATTTCTCTCGGAAGAGCTTTCTGCTAGTCAAAGTTACCTTTCAGGAGAATAACCCTACCCACCACGTTAACAATTCTGAGCCACACGCTCTGCCCCAGCCATATCCCATGGCCTTCAGCCTCTTAAGCAAGGCTAGATTCTGAGTTAATTATCTGAATCTCTTTAGGCTGTGAAGAGATCTCTCCCCCCCACGATACCCGATTATTTTTCCAGTTCAGGTTACTCTTGGTCCCTGTAGCCTGAATGCAGAGTGAAGCAAAAGTGAGTGTCCCTAAGGTATAAGCAACTGCTTTTTTGAGATATGATTCACATGCCATGCAATTCACCATGTTAAGTGTAGAATTGAATGGGGTTTGGTCTATTACAGTTTTGAATTCTTTTAAGATGTGGTAAAATACCTATCATGTAAAATGTGTCCTTTTAACCATTTTTAGATATACAGTTCGGTGCTATTAATTACATTTACAGTGTTATGCAACCATCACCACTATTTCCAAAGCTTTTTACCACTCTGACAGAAAGTCTGTGACTATGAAGCAATGACACCCATTCTCCTCCCCCCAGCCCCCAGTAAATTCTATTCCACTTTCTGTCTGGATGAATTGGACTATGTAGTGAAATCATTCAATATTTGCCTTTGTGTGACTAGTTTATTTTACTTAGCGTAATGTGTTCAAGGTTCATCCGGGTTGTACCATGGATCACAATTTCCTTCCTTCCATGCCAAATAATACTCATGATATCCCATTGTGTGTATATATCACATTTATTTATCATTCACCTGTTGATGGACATTTGAATTGTTTCCACCTTTTGGCTATTGTAAATAATGCTGCAATGAACATGCATGCAAAGTATTTGCTCAAGTCTCTGCTTTCAGTTCCTTTGGGGATATACATAGGAGTGGAGTTTCTGGGTCAGATGGTAATTCTATGTTGAGCTTTTTGAGGAACCATCAAACTGTTTTCCATAATAGCTACCCCAATTTACATTCCCACCAGCAATGCACTAGGGTTCTAATTTCTCCACATCCTTGCCAACACTGATTATTTCCCATTTTTGTTTTTATAGCTATTCTAGTAGGTGTGCCCAATACTCTTTTAATCCTTAGAGTCTGGGGTAGCAATTTTCACAAGTAGTAGTGGAAAGGAAGGACATTGCCCGCTGGGGTTTGAAAATACACTGACTCCTCCATACTTCAAGGAACTTAATCTAGGTCCATTTTAATTACAGATGTTTTCTGGTGGCCTCCTCTTATATCCTATGACACTGATGGTGGAAAGTGGGGACCCTAAGGTCACACAGATCCTCCTACTTGCAAGCATGTTAATTAGTTCCTGTTAAGGGATAACATCAAGGGAATTAATAAATTGATAAATAACAGTAAAGCATAGACGTGTAACAGTGGTTTATTTTATATCCCACCTGTAAGGAAGTCTCCAAAAGTTGAAGACATATATCAGGGGGAAAAAAATCAACCTCTGAAACTAAAGCCAGGAAGAATCAAATATATGCACTTTCTTCAAACTCCCAACCTGCGTACAAACCCGGTGTCATAACCAGTAAGGCCAATTCCCTCTTCACGGAGAAAATAAAGCAACCAAGATGGGTTTTGCAGTCAGATTCAGGCTCCAGAGGACATCTTCCCAGTTCTCCACCCTCAACAGCCTAGATCTGACCTCAGCCCAAGTTTTGCTGACTCTTTCCCATCCCTCCCCTGCTCCCCTCCTTCTGTTTGGTTTTCCTAAAATGCACACCCTCCCTAAATCACGTGCCTCTGAAGCCCTGGCTCATAATTAGGTGTTGCACCAAGTACGTGTTCTCTCAGGGACCTATTCTCCTCATCTCTGAAACGAGGATGACGTTATCTCCCAGGGTCGTGAAGGAGGACCCGTGGCAGCCCTTAGCCAGCTTTCCAGGAACTAATAGGCACCCCCTAAATGCTGGAACCTGACCTTTAGCCCCCCAGGTGCAGACAGTAAGCAATCACTGGGGGAGGGGGAATGCTCTGATGGAGGTGAGGGTGAGGTGCTATGCCTGGAAGGGTGGGGACAGTTTCACTGTGAGTGCGGCATGATCTCAGACACCCCTGGTCCACTCTGCCTGACCTTAGCAACTCTACTCATTGTTCTACCCATATCGTTGCCTGTGGGCACAGCTCCCTTGATTCATTCATAAATTATTTCTAGTTATTCCTATACAACCCCCAGAAAACTAGGACTGTTATGGACCCCATGGTGGGTCAATAAGCCCTGAGTCAATACATGTTGAAATCCTCTGATGAGAGAAACACTGGCCTAATTTCAATGGCCTAGCTCAGGCCAAAGGATGATGGTGTACAGTCTAAGAAGACGGGTACGGTGCAGAGGAGATGGGGGGCTATCCTGGGCATTTACACTCCAAAAAGAGTTGGGGGATGGCCCACACAAGGCTACACAATACATTTTTCTATTTGTTTCAAGATATACTAACTCTTCTCCAACCCCAAACATGCTGCTGTGACTTACAGGCCCAGTCTCTGCCTACCTTATATTTCGGTCCTCAAGCCGTGAGGATTCTTCTTGCTGAGAATTAAAAGCCCTTCCCAGAACATTTTAATTTGCAGATAGATAAAAAGTACTTCTTACAGAGCAACCAAGAGCATTTCATCCTTCCTTCCTATGACTCCACCCCAAAGTATACAAACAATTCAGGAAACAGACATAATAGCTGTGAAGTCAAACATAACCAGATGGTTTTCCAGTCCTGGCTATCTAAATACCATGTCATCTGTGTTCCATAATTCTTACAGAAAGCATGCCGCTCTGATTGTGCAGCACAGATCATGACAGATTGCTCCGTTTTTTGACATCATTTTCTTCGGTGTTTTCTCTGCTCCGAGCGCAGGGAAACTAATTATGTCCAGGTGGGGTCCAGGTGCAAGTGTGTGTGCTAACTCCGGAGGGCCTGCTTATATATAAAATGGTTTCATTGGAGTGTTCTAGCTTTGAAAACTTGCTCTCTTGGCCCTTTTTAGTAAGTGCTCATTTCTCTCTAAATATTCCCCCATCCCCATGCTGACTAATGACTAATCGAGGTTCTACAGGAATGGAATGGGCTCTGGGAAGGAAGAGAGGCTCCCTTGCAGATTGTGGGCTGCCATTCTTTACGGTCTCTCTGGAAACCTATCTATCTTTACAGCACATGGGCTCATTCCTGAAATTAGCATCATTATGTACGATGCGAAGATGACTTAGCTTCACTTCATTTTTAGAATGGAAAAATATACTTGTTAAGAAGATGTATTTCCTGTTATCAACAGCAACTGGAGTTCTGAAGAGGGATAGATAAGTCTACACAACAAGGCGAATGTAGCTAACATCACTGAACTGTACACTGGAAGATAGATAAAATGGTAAATTTGATGTGATGTCTACCTTGTCACAATTTTAAGAAAGTAATTGGTACTGTTTCTAACTTCAGGAGATGGGCTGAATAGAAATTAGAGCAATACGCCTACTTCTGATTGGTAGTATTTACAGAATCCTTCCATTCTGTTGGTTACTTCGGAGACTATCACCTCGCATCGGCATAGAATTGCTTTATGGTGGGGCGCCTGGGTAGCGCAGTCGTTAAAGCGTCTGCCTTCTGCTCAGGGCATGATCCCGGCGTTCCGGGATCGAGTCCCACATCAGGCTCCTCCACTGGGAGCCTGCTTCTTCCTCTCCCACTCCCCCTGCTGTGTTCCCTCTCTCGCTGGCTGTCTCTCTGTCACATAAATAAATAAAATCTTTAAAAAAAAAAAAAAAAAGAATTGCTTTATGGTGTGCAAAGCACTCTCATATACCCGATCCCATTTGACCTTCCCTGTGTATACAAGACAAGTGGGTTGATCACCATATTGCAAATGAAGATTGTTGCCGTTATCTTTGCTAAATAACAAACTAGTAGCTTAAGAAGAGCACTCGTTTATGTGACTCACCAATCGGCAATTATAGGCAGCGCTTGGTGGAGACGGCTAACTCTGCTCCACACACCGTCACTTTGAGTGGCTCACTAAGGACTAGAAGACCCACCTCCAACAGCAGTTCTCTCATACGGCTGGCAAGGGGGGGGTGGTTGTCAGCTGGTGGCTCAGTCAGGGATGTCGGCCCAGGGCTATTCTCCACATGGGCTTCTTCACAAGGCTGCTTGGGCTTCCTCGAGCATGATCGCTAGGTTTCAAAAGTGGGTGTCCCAAAAGACAGGAAATGGCAGCTCCCGGTCTCTTAAGGCTTAGGTCCAGAAATTGGCACATCTTGACTTGAGCTATATTTTATTGGTCGGAGTGGTCACAGAGCTTACCAATATTGAAGGCGAACAGACATGGACCAAACCCCTTGAAGGAAGGAACAACAAACTAATTTGTGGCCATCCGCCACAAGGATGCCAAGGCTTAGAGTGAGTTGGCCATGGTTACTCAGGTAGTAAGTGAGACTTGACCATTGGGCTTTCTCCACCAAACTATTCTGGACTGGTATGATGAATATTGCACCAAAATCCATCTAAGTCACTTGAAATTATTTCTTTCCCATGAAGCCAGTGGATAATCATGCTTAAGCCACATTTCCTTCTTCAAGTTAGAGTACGGAAGTGAATTCTTAAAAGTTACTTTTTAAAACACAAAATCCTTTGAAATACATCTCTCCCGGGTCTGCATTCTAGGTATACACATGAAATCCTTGCTTTGGTTTCTGTCAATGATTTAAACATTACCTCCATAATATTTCTCACCACTAACATGCATGCAAATGCAGTATCACGTGTCCCGAGTCTAAGCAATTTTAATATCAAAAAGGTCATGCTTATCAAATTATCTCAAGTAGCAAGGGAGTTTATTTTATGTCACCTAAAAATCTCAAAGATTAAAGCTGTTCTACTATGGTTGTCTTTTTCACGATAGGAAATCCCCATTTCAGGGGGAAGCTCCGTAGGTGAAACAACCATTTTGTTTTGAACAATCTTACCTTGCAGCCAAATTTGCTGGAAATAAACTATTCCAGCAAGCGGGAGATATTGACCTATGAGTGCTTCATGTTGACAAATGAGGTTGTTAAGCCATGGAGACTCAGGACAATGTCCTTTACAATGGCGAGATCTGGCTGCCACCGCCTTAACCAAGTGATCGAAATCCACACCCACGTTACTAGTAGGGGAACGATCTGCCACTAAATGCCTCTCAGCATGACACAGTGGGGAGTACACAGTGCCACTTGGAAAATATTCTTGCCAAAAATCTTTAACTTGACACTCCTCAGCCTCAACACCTGACTTTCAGGACACCTTTCTCAACTGGAGTTCCTCAACTGAACCAGAGATCACAGAAAATGAGTTGAGATTGATTTATTCAATGTTCCCTACGAAACTAGTACCATTCTATCTGCATGGGATAAAAGTTAATTCCAGACATAAAATGGGTGCCTTAGGACTTTACAGCTCAGTCGTCTCATGGATCCTCAGTTGCCAAGGATCAACTTAAACAAGGAAATGATCAGAGAAATCCAGAATATGAGATATTGTATAAAACAACCCTCCTAGTCTCTTCAAAAAGAAAATGCTGTGAAAAGTAGAGTGGTATCTGTTAATTAAAGGAACTAATGACCTCTCACAAGAGATGATTTTTGTGTATTTTTTACCTTTATCTACGAGGATCATATATTTTATGCTCTCTTCATATCAAGCTTGTATCGCTCAAGATAATGTCTGTGATTTACCCAAGCTATTTCATGATTCAGTATTGACCTCCTTTTTACTACTGTGTAGTATTCCTTTGCACAAATATACCACCATTTATTTATCCATTTTATTGTTGATGGGCATTTGGGATATTTCCAGTTTGGAGAAATTATGAACAAACCTGCTTGCACAAGTCTCTTGGTGGCACATTCAATCATTTCTCTTGAATATATACTGAGGAATGGCATTGCTGGGTCATAGAGTCAGTACAAGCTGAAATTTATTAGATTCTGGCAAACAATTTTCCTAGAATTGTGGTTGAACCAATTTACACTTCCAGCCAAAAGATCTGAGAACTCCAGATCCTCACCCCTTGAGGGAGATGGGGAAGAAGAGATATTGACAAGGGAAAGCTATGAGAAAACCTTCCAGGGTGATGAAAATATTCTATTTATTGCTCTGGTTAGTGCTTACATAGGAGTACACTTGATAAAAATTCATCAAGGCATAAAACAGCTCTTAAAAACAAAATCAATTATTAAAAGATTCATCAAGGGGGCGCCTGAGTGGCTCAGTCGTTAAGCGTCTGCCTTCGGCTCAGGTCATGATCCCAAGGTCCTGGGATCGAGCCCCGCATCGGGCTCCCTGCACATCGGGAAGCCTGCTTCTGCCTCTCCCACTCCCCCTGCTTGTGTTCGCTCTCTCGCTGTATCGCTCCCTGTCAAATAAATAAAATCTCAAAAAAAAAAAAAAAGATTCAGCAAGGTACACATTTAAGATCCGTACACTTTGTATGGAGGCTCTACTCCAAGGAGAGAAGAGAGGCCAAGAGACTAAAAAGACTTAACCAAATTTATGGGTAAGTCTTGACTGGTTCCTGGTTCAAGACAAAAACCAGTTATAAAAGATCATTTGGAATCAACTGGAGAAGTTCTAATATAGACCGAATGTTAAATGTTATTAGGGAATCATTTTAAAGTTTCTTAGGTGTGATCATCCTATCATGTAGTTGGGTGGGAGGATGTCCTTATTAGGAAATGCATCCTGGGGGCGCCTGGGTAGTGCAGTTGTTAAGCGTCTGCCTTCGGCTCAGGGCGTGATCCCGGCGTTCCCGGATGAGTCCCACATCGGGCTCCTCCGCTGGGAGCCTGCTTCTTCCTCTCCCACTCCCCCTGCTTGTGTTCCCTCTCTTGCTGGCTGTCTCTACTGTCGAATAAATAAATAAAATCTTTAAAAAAAAAAAAAAAGAAAATGCATGCTGGAGTATTTAGGGAGGAAGTGTCACGATGTCTGTAGTCTACTTTCAAAGGGTTCAACAAATAAGCCTATGTGGGGAGGGGGACAGAATGTATATACTCAGAGACAGAGATAGATTAAGGATAAAAAAAATATGGAAGAAATGTTAACCACTGTTGAACTGAGGTAGTGGGTACAAAGGTATTTGTTACATTCTTTTCTCAACTTTTCTGCATATTTTTAAATTTCCAAAATAAAACATTGTGTTTGGGGGCGGGTATAGAAACCTAAAGCGACTAGCTGACAATGACAAAGTACCTAAGAAGAACCTAGAACAAAATCGACGAAACTTGACTCCTAATTCTGTGCCCTCCAATATCTTGTTGCTTCCAGGTGCCACAAACCGAATGCTTGAATTTGAATACCCTTTTTAAAATTAATTTCCCTCTGCAACATACCCCCAATTGTCTAAGCAGACAACACAGAGACACCCCAGATTTCTCTTATAAATAAATTGAACTGGCATTCTGCCTGCAAACTTCCCTCTGCAAATATCTTTCTTCCTCCCTCTCCCTCCCTCCCTCTCTGGCTCTTTCCTTCTGTCTCTGCCTGTCTCTGTCTCTGTCTCTGTCTCTCTCTCTCTCTGCACCTGTCTCAGGTCACACAGCCACCTTCAAAACCTCTCCACAACCCCTTTACCCACGTCCAGATTCCCTTCTTCTAATGCAAAAGCCGAGTTGAAAGCTGAGTGGCCCTGGCACCGCACAAAGCCCCCGTGCTCCCCGTCTCCCCCCAGGGCAGGAGGGGGACACCATAAAGTGCAGCTCTTCTGTTTGAGGTTCGCCAGCCCAGCTGCAGCGCTCGCGGAGCTTCTCAGGTGGCTGGGCCGCTTTGAAGGTTTACTTTCAATTAAAAAAAAAAAAATAAGAAAAGAAGCCAAATCAGCAGCTGTCAGGGAGGCAGGGAAGATTTATTCAGGGTGGTCAAAGGGGAGCGTGGCCAGCAGCAAAGGCCTGAAGGTAGACGGGAAGGAAATTCCAGCCGAGAGAGAAATTCCTCCTGGCAAGGTCAGGCCGGCCCGGGCGGGTCCTTCTGGGGAAGGCGGTCCTGAACCCTTGTGGCGGGGGCTCGGTCACCAGGGGGAAGAGGGTCCTGTCTGCAGACACTTGGAGGGTGGGCTTGGGAGGAGAGCTACCCGGGGGAGGTAAACGGATGGGGCCTCGCACGCATAGCTTATTAATCAGATGAAACCAGGCCTGCGGGATCAAGACAGGACTGATTTTAAAATTGCTTCCTGATTCAAAAGCTGGTGTGGCCCACCTCATAATGTGATGAGGGGTGAGGAGGCCAGGTCCCCCGGCGGTTCTGCAGGCACGGAGCCTCCCTTGAAGTCGGCCTGTGAGGGGACGCCGCGCAGATGTGCGGAGAATGGCGGCCGCCGGGGTCTGTGGTTTTATCACCTTTCATTTCCTGTCTCTGTTCTTCTGTGGCTTCAGACGTTTGACACGCTATTGTGAAAACTAATGTGTGCTTTTCCAATGGAAGGAGCCAAGTCCCGAGTTAACCCTGATCAATGTCCAAGTAACTTCTAGAAGTAAACAGTTAAGCTACAGGCATGAGTTTGAAAACAATTCTCCTCAGCCCCTCTCCCCATGTTTACCCTCCTCCTTTCCACCCCATGTTGGGTGAAGCAGCAATAGAGAAGCGAGAGTGGGTTCCGTGCCCGACCCCTTTCCCCCACAGGTGGTGATTATCCCTTACACCTGCTCGCATTGCACCCTGGGTAACAAAGGTTACTATTGAAGCGGCTGGTGATGCTAGAGGATGACGCCCAAATATCCCAGACCTCATTAGCCTGTGACTACTTTAAACATGAATCTATGTGTTTATATCCTAATTTTATCATAATATATACAGTGAAGAAGAAGCATTTAACTTTTAGAGAAATCATGAAAGATTAAGCCCGGACCTGTCTGATTCCCATACATTGGCCTTTCTGTACCTGTCCTGTCCTGTCCTGACAGACGCCCTTGTACATGCCCACAAGCCGGGCTGTCAGCTGCAGTCAGCATGAGGCAAACACAATCCTCCCCCCCCCTCCCCCCCATTTCTGGCTCTCCTTTCTCTTTGCCCACCACGCGCGAAGCCTCCTGTCTGGGGAAGGCGCAGTACTGCCAGGGCCGGTCAGGAGAATCCAGTGGTCATACTGACCCCCAAATGAGGTGGAGGCCGGGTTCTCAGAACAGTGCTGGGTTCCTGGCAGCGTGGAGGAGAACGGCTTCCTTCCTAGTTCTGTGTCACATTTTGACATCTGGTCACCAAGGCAGTTCTGTTAAACCAAGAGAATCACAAAGTCTCTCTTGATATTTTTTATCAACTTCTGGATCACCCCCTTGCCTGGAAGGAAGTCCTCAAGTAAAATAAATCTATCAACTTCCGGTCCTCATTCCTCTCTCCAGAAGAGTTCAAATATAAGCTAGGAAGATGAATAGACATTATTATCCACTCCTTTCTTTCTTGCCAGTTTTTCTTCCCCCCAAAATAAATTTCTCTTTCCCAAATTGCAAAACAAAACCTCACAGGATTTTAATAAACGAAGTGGATATTGATTGATAGAGATGGAATGAAAGTATAATCTGCATCAACAGTATCTGGAATTCTTCTTCATCAAAATTCTGTGTAAATCTAAAAAAACCTATCATCACTGAGGGATGTCCCAGTTAAACGGTATGGAAAATTGGGGCCAAGATAAAAATTTTAAATGTGGATTAGGCTTATGGAACACGGTGTAACATGAAATTAGAAATTATTTTGCAATTAAAACAATTTCTCTTTTTAACTCCTAATAATACAAGCTTTGGGGGCTGGACATTAACTAGACCTAAGCTGCAATACCAAATTTAGTCAGTAGGTGGTGCTTTCTCAAAAGGAGAAAATGAAAACTGTTTTTATGAAAGATATTTGAAGTTAGAGGATCATGAGTTTACAGCTGCCTCTGACTGTTAAAGTTTTGGATATTTTAGCATACCAATTTTACAATGAGAAATAGATAGCTACTTTGGGGGGTCACCGAGAAATGTAAAGAATAGACGAAAAAGAAATGCCAGAAAGACAAGCACAGGCTAGTGTTATCTGTACGATAAGAGAATTACTGTTTTTCAGTGAATTTTGGAGAAGAAATTTTTTCCAATTTTATTGAGAGTAATTAATATATGCCACTGTATAGGCTTAAGGTTTCTAGCATGATGGCTTGATTTATACATATTGTGAAGAAACTGCCACAATAGACTCAGCTAACATTCTTCTTTCCATATAGATACAGTAAAAAGAAAAGATTAAAGGAAAAAATGTTCCCCTTTATTAAGAACTCTTAGGATTTACTCTCTTAATGACTTTCCTGTATACCATACAGGTGTGTTGGCTACAGTCATCATGTTGTCCACTGTATCATACTGATAACGGAAAGCTTGTAACTTTTGACCACCTTCTCCAATACCCGCCACCACTCCCCACCTCTGGTAACCACCAATCTGTTCTCTGTATCTGTGAGTTTGTTGGTTTTTGGATTTTGGTTTTTGGGAGTCTTTTTTAGCCTCCACATAGCAATGAGATAATGCAGCATTTGTCTTTTCTGACTTATATCACTTAGCATAATGCCTTCAAGGTCCATGTCATCACAAATGGTAGGATTTTCTTAGTTTTTTATGACTAATATCCCATTGCATGTGTATACCACATCTTTATCCATCATCCATCAATGGATGCTTGGGTCATTTCCTTGTCTTGATTATTGTAAATACCGCTGCTATGAACATGGGGTACAGATATCCTGTATTATCTTTGGATATATTCCCAGAAGTGGAATTGCTGATTTGTATGTTAGCTCTATTTTAAAATTTTTAAGAATGCTTCATCCTGTTTTCCATTGTGGCTATACCAATTTTCAATAACACCGACAGTGCACAGGGTTCCCTCTCCTCCACGTCCACGGGAGCATTGGTTATCTCTTGTCTTTTTGATGATGGCCATCCTAACAGGATGTGATATCTCACTGTGGCTTTAGTTTGCTTTTCCCTAACTACTGGTGACATGCAACATCCTTTCGTGTACTTGTTTTGGCCTTTCGTACATCATCTCTGGAAAAAATGTCTATTCAGATCCTTTGCCCATTTTTTAATTGGGTAATTTGGGATTTTTGCTGTTGAGTCATGTGAGTTCTTTAGCATTTGGGGTATTGACCCCCTTATAAGATGCATGGTTTGCAAGTATTTTTCCCATTCCATGGGTTGTCTTTTCACTTTGTTGTTGGTTTCTTTTTGCAGAAGCTCTTTTTGGGAAGAAAGATTTTTTTTATAGGCTTGGAGGTCCTGTAATGTAGTGATTTTTTAAAAGACAATAATTTGGAATGTTTTTACAAAGAAAAGATTACCAAATGATACTAATGAAATAGGTACAGAAAAAGAACTTCTATACTTTCCTCTTAGTCTTAAGGGATTTATAAAAGATTCCTTGAGAAAAGATTCCCGTTCTTGGAATGTGTGTGTGTGTGTGTGTGTGTGTGTGTGTGTGTGTGTGTTGATGTATGTGTGTTGATGTGCGTCTGTCTGTCTCTCTGTATCTGTGTGGCTGTGGGGGAGGCGAGCAGAGGTGAGTGGGTGTACAGATGTGTGTATGGGTGGCTGTGGGTATGTAGATGTGTGTATGTCTGTGGATGTGTGAGACAAGGTGGATGTGTGTGTAGGTGGGTGGTGTACGTTTGTGCACAATGGTACCTTATATGAGCACCTTGGGGCGGTCATACCTTCTAGCAAGGGCGGGGGTGGGGGGGGAAGAAGTCGTTGTTTTGTTTTTACAGAGTTTAAAAAGCCTTCCCTGATTTTATGAGCTTAATTCAATTTAAAATATTGACAAGTGAGATGGCTGTTATCAGATTTCTTTAAATTGTAACACAAAACAGCATTACCCATGTTTTTATTCAGTGGCTGTGCAAACAGAACTAGACGAGAGCACAACTATGTGGAATTACTGCCATCTAGTGGAGAAAACAGACACTGCTGTTGTGAAGGTCGGGAGAGACCATGAGATTTGGGTTTTGTTGATTTGGATTAGTTTTGTTTTTATTTGCTGTGATTGGGGTTTTGTTGAGTTCATTTACATTCACTCCCTTGTAAAAGCTCTGACTCACTAAGGGTCTGTGTGGGAGGAGTGAGCAGAGACCTGGTAGGCGGTGAGAGGCCGTGTGGCATGGGGCTCAGACCTCTGGGCTCTGGGGACAGACTCCCTGAGTTCAAGTTAGTCATCTCCTCTCCATCTTCTTCAGTTTCCTTGTCCATGGAATAAGAATAACAACGGTACCTTTTACCCAGGTGTTCTAAGGAAACAGGTAATTAATCTTGTCTGGCACGTACCTAAGTTTCCACGTTACCATTATCCATGGAAATCCTATTCTAGTCTTTCCCAGTCAAAGCCTTGTCCGTGCTGGTCAGGGAGAGGAGCTACCTGCGTGGCCTCGCCGTGCGGGGACTGGGTTGCGTGGAGAGACAGAGCCAAGCAGGCGAGCTCTGCAGCGAAACAGCTGCAGGACACTGCCCTCTCTTGCACCCCTACCAGCGTCACTATAAAAGAAACAATTCACCATGCTGTGTCACTTCACGGCCACGCACACTCGCGTGCACGTCCGTGTTGATTCCAAGCCAGCTGACATGTAACCCTTTCAGGCAAGGATGGGCTCCACCTAACCTGCCCCCCAGCACCCATTATGTGGTATGAACCCCCTTGCAGCTCATACCTCAAAGCCCCAGACATTTTCCTCAGTCCAGAGAATGGTGTAGAAGGGTGTGGCCTTCAGAACTCCAGGCCATCCTCTTGTGTGTCCTCACGAACGCCAGAGAGGGAAGAATACTGAGGAGTAGACCATGGTGTCCCACTCCATACCAGGAGGACTGCAGCCCCTTGAGAGCTAGTCGTGGCTCAGTAATAGTAATGAACTTAGCCCAGCCTGAGCCACGTGATGCCGGAGGAACAAAGCCCAAAAATCAGGGCTGAACTCAAAACAGAAATAGATAGCGAGGAAAGACAGAACATCCAACCAGTTGCTTCACTGCCACCTTGGCCATGACCCAGATGCTTCCAATTGGGGCAAGAGCACAGGAAGGATGGAGTAATCACTTTAAACCATTTGTCTTCCGGGTTCCAAGAAGGACCCAATAAAAGCCTTTCTTTCAAGGGCAAAGTGTAACTTTTATGTCTTTATCGTGACTATTGAAAATTTTAGATTTTCTCTTTTTGTTTTTAAAGATTTTATTTATTTATGTGACAGAGAGAGACAGCCAGCGAGAGAGGGAATACAGCAGGGGAGTGGGAGAGGAAGAAGCAGGCTCCCAGCGGAGGAGCCCAATGTGGGACTCGATCCTGGAACACCGGGATCACGCCCTGAGCCGAAGGCAGACGCTTAACGACTGCACTACCCAGGTGCCCCCAAAATTTTAGATTTTCTGAGCGTCAGAAAAATGCTTCAAGAGTTCCCTACACTTTTCTTGTGATATGCACGGTTCTGCCGGCATCGCCCATCTGCTCGTGCATGCTGTCTACTTTCTCCATTAGCGTATTCATCACAGTTATTTTACGTTCCCCGTCTGGTAATTCCAGCCTCCCTGCCTTATCTGGTTCTGCAGCTGGCTCGGTCTGTTCCAGTTGTGTTTTCCGCCTTTAGGTATGCCTCATAGTTTTTTTCTGATAGCCAGACAGGATGTACTGAGTAAACGGAACTGCTGTAAGTAAGCCTTTATGATGTGGTAGTGAGGTGTGGGGGGAGGGGAAGTGTTCTTCAGGCCTGTGATGAGGTCTGGGTCTTTCAGTGAGCCCTTGACTCTGGGCTGTGAACTTTACAAGAACTTCCGGATTTTCTTTCTCCAAGGTTAAACGGGTGAGGATGGCTACAACCAGCTGGAGTTGGGTACTTTCTGCCGCCCAGGTCGGTCAGGCTCTGTAACACCTCAGCAGGTAAACTAACCTGCTTGGGCTGGTTAACTCCCTCAGGCTCTGGTTAACTAACAGTTCCCTCAACTTTTCCTGCAGGATGTTTCCTTTTATGGTCCTGTGACCTGCGGTAAGAGAGTGGGGAAAGGCAGCATGGAAATCTGAATGAGAGGTCAATTCAGCGTCCACTGCTCGGCTTTCACAGAGCGACTGACTCATCACTAATAACCAGACTGGCTGGTTCTGTTTAAAGTCTCCTCCCTCTTCTTTCCTAGTAGAAGTTTATGCCTGGAAAGATAGGCCTACAGGCATGAGCAAGGAGAAAAGCATCCCAAAAAGAGAGACTATTTAGTACTAACCCCATTACCAGTCCTTAGGTTGCAGCATCTGACTTAAGATAGAAATGTGAAGAAATTGAAGGAGGCAATTAAGGGGCAGACGCACGTAGCTAAGAGCAGCTTGTGGGTACTTGTGATGCCCTTTCTCTTCCATCCGCACAGTGCAACTTTACCCTCGTGGCTGATCTACCCTTGTTGTGTGGTTTATGATTTTGCAAAATCAATTATCCTTGCTATGAAATCATTTCACAATAACTGTTTCTGTGGGGAAGTAGGTGTGGCCTTAAAAAAAAAAAAAGTCTGTTCTATTACATAATAATTTTTATGTCTCTGGTTTCAGTTCTCCAAAAAGAACAAGTGATGTAAATATCTTCATCTCTCTTGAAATCAACACAGGAGGGAGAGCACTTGCCATGTCTGTTAGCTCTCGCTGAATACAAACCGCTCCCCAAATGCAGTGTCTTGCCATTGCTCGGGACTCTGGGTGAGCTGAGTAGTTTCTTCTGGTCTGGGCCACAGGAGGCTTTTTTTTTTTTTTTTAAGATTTTATTTATTTATTTGACAGAGAGAGACAGCCAGAGAGACAGCCAGTGAGAGAGGGAACACAAGCAGGGGGAGTGGGAGAGGGAGAAGCAGGCTCCCAGCAGAGGAGCCTGATGTGGGGCTCGATCCCAGAACGCCGGGATCACACCCTGAGCCGAAGGCAGACACTTAATGACCGAGCCACCCAGGCGCCCCCCCCCTTTTTTAAATTATGTTATGTTAGTCACCATACAGTACATCATTAGTTGTTGATGTAGTGTTCCATGATTCGATTGTTTGCATATAACACCCAGTGCTCCATGCAATATGTGTCCTCCTTAATACTCCCCACCGGGCTAGTCCATCTCCTCACCCCCATCCCCCCAAACTCCCAGTCTGTTTCCCAGAGTCCATAGTCTCTCATGATTCATCTCCCTCTCTGTCTTCCCCCCCATGCTTCCCTTCCTTCTCCGAACGATCTCCCTGCTCTTCCTTATGTTCCACAAATAAGTGAAACCATATGATAATTGTCTTTCTCTGCTTGACTTATTTCACTTAGCATAATCTCCTCCAGTCCCATCCATGTTGCTGCAAATGTTGGGTGTTCGTTCTTTCTGATGGCTGAGTAATATTCCATTGTATATATGGACCACATCGTCTTTATCTGTTCATCTGTTGAAGGGCATCTTGGCTCCTTCCACAGTTCAGCTATTGTGGACAATGCTGCTATGAACATTGGGGTGTATATGGCCCTTCTCTTAACTATGTCTGTATCTTTGGGGTAAATACCCATTAGTGCAATTGCTGGGTCATAGGTTAGCTCTATTTTTAACTTTTTAAGGGACCTCCACACTGTTTTCCAAAGTGGCTGCACCAACTTGCATTCCCACCAACAGTGTAAGAAGGATCCCCTTTCTCCACATCCTCTCCAACATTTGTTGTTTCCTGCCTTGTCAAATTTTGCCATTCTAACTGGTGTAAGGTGCTATCTCAATGTGGTTTTGATTTGAATTTCCCCGATGGCTAATGATGTTGAATATTTTTTCATGTGTCTGTAAGCCATTTGTATGTCTTCATTGGAAAAGTATCTGTTCATATCTTCTGCCCATTTTTTTATTTGATTATTTGTTTCTTGGGTGTTGAGTTTGAGAAGTTCTTTATAGATCTTGGATACCAGCCTTTTATCTGTAGTGTCATTTACAATAGCACCAAAAACTATGAGATATCTTGGAATAAACCTAACCAAAGAGGTAAAGGATCTATACTCTAGAAACTACAGAACACTGATGAAAGACATTGAAGAAGACACAAAATTTGGAAAAACGTTCCATGCTCATGGATCGGAAGAATAAACATAGTTAAAATGTCTATGCTACCCAGAGCAATCTACACTTTCAACGCCATCCCAATCAAAATACCAATGACATTTTTCAAAGAACTGGAACAAACAGCCCTTAAATTTGTGTGGAACCAGAAAAGACCCTGAATCACCAAGGAAATGTTGAAAAAGAAAAACAAAGCTGGGGGCATCATGTTGCCTGATTTCAAGCTATACTACAAAGCTGTGATCACCAAGACAGCATGGTACTGGCACAAAAACAGACATGTAGCTCAGTGGAACAGAATACAGACTCCAGAAATGGGCCCTCAAATCTATGGTCAATTAATCTTTGACAAAGCAGGAAAAACATCCAGTGGAAAAAAGACAGTCTCTTCAATAAATGGTGCTGGGAAAATTGGACAGCTATATACAGAGGAATGAAACTCGACCACTCTCTCACACCATCACAAAGATAAATCTAAATGGATGAAAGACCTCGATGTGACACAGGAATCCATCAAAATCATAGAGGAGAACATAGGCTGTAACCTCTTCGACATCAGCCACAGCAACTTCTTTCATGACGCGTCTCCAAAGGCAAAGGAAACAAAAACAAAAATGAACTTATGGGACTTCATCAAGATAAAAAGCTTCTGCACAGCAAAGGAAACAGTCAACAAAACAAAGAGGCAGCCCACAGAATGGGAGAAGATATTTGCAAATGACAGCACAGGAGGCTTCTTTCAGCTGGTCTTGGTTAGCCTGCATTTATCTGCCCGTGGATCTCCAATCAGCTGCTGAGTCAGCCGGGGGTGGGGGGAGGGCAGGCACTCTAAGACTGGCCCAGCTACTACAGCTTGATTCTGCTCCACAGGGTCTCTCATCCTTCAGTAGTCTGGGTGTGTGCACCTGGCAGCTGAGCAAGGTTCTGAGAGGTAGAACGATGTGCACAGGCCACTTGAGACCTAGGCTTGACACGGACATGGCGTCACTTCCGCCGCCTATTTTAGCAGCAGTTTATTGGCCACTGCAAGTCCCTCTGGATGAGAAGAGCTACAAAGTCATGTGGCAAAGGGTAAGGATACAGGAAGGGATAGAAATTGTGTCCATTGGGGCAGGCTTACACAATGGATAGGGAAGACAATCAGATCTTCATGACATCCCCAATTTGTGAATAGCCCTTGGACTAGACTTTATTATCTCTACCCTCTTCTTTGGGTAACCATACCTCTCTTCATGTAAGGAAACTGTTTCTCCCTCTCCAGGTCACATGGTTTGAACGGGCTGATCCTACCTCCCTGCCACAGTGATTAGTCTGAAAGATGAACTGACCCAAGAGGGCAGTACTACCATTTACTCTCCGCTGCAGAGATTGGTCCCAAGTTATCAACACAAGATAACCACTGGGCACTCAATTCGTACTTTCCAAGATTTTTTTTTTCTTATCATTACTAGGAGAGGCCCTTTCCCTATCTGATCAAAAACAAAAGCATTCATTATCCCAGCCTTATGGAGAAGCCACAATATAAAATGAAGTTGTCACAGAGCCACTGGACTGTCTCCCACCATTGTCTTTATGCTCTTTCACAATAAGGGTGCTCACTTCGGCCCAGGTGGTTCAAATTGTGTTTCTGTCACTTGTAACTTAAGGAATCCTAACTGCAAGAGCCCCAGAACAGAAGATTTCAAACAGAAAAGGCCATGTTCATACTTTCTGGGGTACTCACTAAACTAGTTTCATGAATCACTCTTCCTTTTTATATAGAGAGCAGGAGTTGTAATTCCCATGCCTGGGGGGAACCACAGGTAAATGGAGATGACACGTGAAGGCAAGTATCCTGCCTCACCCCCCTGAACTCTGAGCACTAGCTGGCCCCACCCCTTGCCCCTCCAAGCCTGAACTATTGGCCATGAGACACCAGTCAGAGCTCCAAACATCCGTCCTCTGGGATCCCAGATTCTCTTTGATTCTCTCTCACTTCTCTCTGTTTTCCTAAAGTTGGTAGCTGCTCGTTTAAGTTATTATGTCTGGACTCTGTCAACATCTACTTCCTGCTCTTTTAGCTTTCCAGTATTTACCCAATTCTGTGTATTAAATTCCTTCTGTCTGAAATAATTAACATGGCTTCTGTTTTCTTGACTCAACCTTGACTGGTAACAATCATTAGAACAGAAAGCTTACTTTGCATGCTAGAATTTCTTTTTCTGGAATTAAAATGTGAAAAATAATTTCTTCAAATGCCAAGATCTTTGCTACAAGAAAGTAGTTACCAAACAGCCACAAAAAGCTCTTTTGTAAAATAGTTATGATTGTTCTGTGACTTATATCAAAGCCCTCGTGATTCATAAAAAGACTAGACTTGAGGGTGCCTGGGTGGCTCAGTCGGTTAAGTATCTGCCTTGAGCTCAGGTCATGATCTCAGGGTCCTGGGATCAAGCGCTGTGTCAGGCTCCCTGCTCAGGAGAGAGCTTACTTCTCCCTCTCCCTCTGCTGCTCCCCCTGCTTGTGTGCTCTCTGTGTCGAATAAATAATAAAAATCTTTAAAAATGAAAGATTAGACTGAAGTGTCTGTCATAAGTGGCATTTATATCCCTAAATCTGTCTTCACTCTTCTTGAATCTATTTCTAAACAGGCCAGCCAAAGTCAACACGTAGGAACCAACATTCTAAGGAATGTTCTGACAATTGTATGAGAGGCTTTGGGTCTGGATTTAAAATGAGCTAGTAAGTATTTTAAGTTTTTTTAAATATGTATTTAAAAATACTGAAAGTTAAAAAATAAAAACAAAAATATGTAAATATTAAGTATTGAAATACTTTAAATCAATTTGAAATGAATTATTTTTTATTTAAAATTTAATAAGTATTTATAAGCCTGCTCCACTTGTGGGAAGGAGACAGTAATTACTCACACTAGAATAGGAGCCTTCATTTTCAGGCAAAATTCACCTGAGGAGACTGTGAGAAGTTTAGATGTACAAACACGTGTTTCTAAAAAATGGAATTACTTTATTTTTCCCCCTAGAAACCCCTACACCAAACTAATAATTATGACTCTTTCTTGGGCATAGGAATTATTTTATTACTATCTTTTCTTTTTATGATTAGTACATATTACTTTTCTTATAATGAAAAATAGATTTTAAAGTTCTTCCAGGGTAAATTTAAAAGACTTGGATTTTAAACCTAGGATTTATATTCTATTTTTAAGGAAAATGCCTAATGCATGCCTTTTCCATAAATATCTACTGAGCACATATGGGGTGACTAGCATCGTAGTAAGAAAACCCCAAAGTAAAATTCCTACCCTAAGGAAACTAAATCAGCAAGGTTCATAGGCATAATCTTTACAGCATACTAGCAGCTAACACATGATAGACCCCTAATAAACATTTGTTGAATGAATACGTGAGTGTTCCATCAAAAGTATTTATTTACTCAAACTTTCATTTCACAGAGGATTCGCCTTGTTCTGTTCATTCATCATAAATGTATCACACGTTATCACTTCCAAGGCACATTTTGTTCACCTTTCAACAGCTCTGGAATCAGGATGGGACTTCCTAGCAATGCGATTTTTAAAGTGTTGTTTCATAGACAATTTGCAGCATTTTCTTTTATAGTGATAAATAAAGTAACAGTATGTTTTACACGGATGACATCTTTGAATGAAATACAATAGATATTATATTTTCTATATTTTAGAAAATACATATGAATATTTAGGCATGTTTCCGCTAGGGTTCAATCAGAAAAAGTTTTCATGGAGCCACACCATTCAATGAACATTCGATCCCCCAGTGATCCTATGAAATCCACAACTACTAATTTATAAATGTCAAAAACAATAACTGACAAGCAACTTTATAAAGACTTGCATATTTATGAGGGTTTATTTCTCGAATTTTCAAGATCACTATTGAATGTTAAACGTGTATCTCCTATTTTGGACTTAATGCAAGGCATACGTATACATAAAAATTAGGGGCATATCTAATCATTTATGTACTTAAAGGATTTTCATATTTTAGTGTTTGAATTTAACCAAGATTTCAAAGGTCTAAGAAATATGAAAATGACTAAACTGTATAGGAACTCTGAGGAGTTACAAAGAAACACTAATAAAACCTTATAGAAAAGATGAAATTAACCAAAATCAAAATGAAATGTTATGACAGAGACAGGCAAAGAACACGAGAAGAAGGAGGAGGGGGAGAAGAAGAGGATGATGAGGAAGAAGAAAAATTAATAATGACAAAAAGAACATAATGTCACCAGTCTAAGAAAATGTGACTCATCAGCAAGATATAACCTATTCTAACTGCATATAAAGGAATTACTCTGAGCGCGGCACACAAGTTAAAGACATCAAATAAAAACAAGTATATTAATAATTATTGACATTCACTAGTTCTGTGAATGTTATCCCAGGTACATCAGGTTTAATCCCTAGTCCTTTTGCTATCTCTTAGCCTTTCTCTTTCTTCCGTATTTTCTCACAGAGGTTTTAGACCACATGGAAGTTGGAAGAAGAGGGCAGGAAGGAAAAAGGGAAAGCCATCCTTTCAACCAAATGGTGATCTTGTCTGTCCCTTACTCTCTCATCCTGTGATTGCCGAGCCTTCCAGATAACAGCACTGAGGACTTTTAAGAGCTGCTGTTACCTGCTCTTCCCTCCCTACACTTCCTTCTTCCCTGGGATCAGGAACATAGAGTCCAGAAGTACACATGCCTTCCACTTTTCCATCTGGGCACACCCTCGCTCCCTGCTTCTGACAACTGAAACCCCAACACGCCTTGCCCACTGATCATAACAGAGTCGTCCACATCCAGCAAAGACGGCAATATAGCCTCCTTTTCTACTGTATACTTTAGGAAAAATGGCTTTAAAACTTGACAATTTTTCAATCACTATAAAATAAAAAGGGAAATTCACTTAAGGCTATAGCAAACACTGAACATAGAAAACAAGAACTCTCAACTTTCACCATCAATGCCATCTCACGATCTAAAAGACAAGGACGAGGCGATGAGTAAGAAAAGTACAGTACATCTGCGGCTATGAGTTTACAAAAACATTGTCATCTATTTCTAATTGTACTATTATTATTCACTGGGATAATTTTCCCTTGACTTCCAGGCTCCAGTGTTTTGTTTTGTTTTTTTAGTTCTCACATGTTAGAATTTTATGGACTTTCCTGGTAGAGTGGAAAGGGGCAAAATGAAAGTCAGATCAAATTCATGTAGGATGAGATTAAGACTAAAATTTTTGTAAAGGATAAAATTATCTTTAAGAGGACACTGACCGATTTTGTGATGATATGGGTTGCTTTTTCATACTAAATATTTTCAAGAAAGCCTTCTGGAAATGCCTGTGGCACAACGGATACAGAAAAGGATTGACAAAGGAATTGAGCCATTGAAGCCAAAATGTGATTTCGTACCCAACTATTTGAGGACGCTGATCTAGTGGGTAAATTGAACGAATGATTGTGAACAGAGAATAGGGAGCCCAGCAAAAGGCAAAAACACCTAAGAGAATGGCCAGTGACTTGGCTAGTTTCCTGGCTCTGAGCAGTTCAATATGTTCCCTTTGGTGAAGACATAGGGAATCAGAATGGGCAAAGGAAGACATTTTGGAAGCAATTATACTGCTATTCATCTGGGCTCTTAAAGAAAACAAGAGACTGCTCTTTCTTTCGTGTCTTTTCAAAGGAGTAGGTGGTGCTGTTTCCTTCAGCTCAGGAAGAGATGTTCTTGAAAACAGTCCACCCCTGAGTGAGGACCCACAGTTACTGGGAGAGACAGGAGAAGTGAGTGTGGGCTGGCTTTGCCACCGACTGAGATTGCCACGCTTCCACAGGCTCCAGTAAATGTACATGTTGAAATAGGCCACTGCGAAGACTGGGACCAGGAATTCAAAGAATGACGAGATGGCGAGGATGTACCATATGGTAAAAAATCCAGGTTCGCAACCTTTCTCCTCCAAGACTCTCAAACTGGAATTCTTCCAAGACTCTGAAATCAGAATTATTGGCCCGTGCACTAAGAAGGCCAGCACCCAGACAGCCACCATCAGAGCCACGATCTTCAAGATCCCAATGTGTTGAGCTCTGTAAGATACCTAAAAGAGACCAACTAAATTATTTCAATATAATGAACATATGTTGGTTGCAGAAGGCCTATCATAGGCCATCAGGAGTTTCAGAGCTATGCAAGAGGGAAGCTACTTGGCCCTGGGTAACATGATATGGGCCAGGACGGAGGGTTCAGTTTCAGTAGAGCCTGGCCCAAGATGCAGACTTTCTTTGTGACCTTTCAGAGGGAATCTGTAACCCTCAAGGTTAAACCTCTGACATTCTAGAAAATGTTAAGATCAATATCTAAAATAAGAAGGCGATGTTTCCGACTCTGCAGACACTAATCTGAATGGGGAAACAACTGAAACTGGGTGCCCCTTTTCACAGTGTTTCATGATCTGGGTCATGATCAACATTTTTCTTTTAATAAAAGAGAGTGCTCGATGTCAGAGCGCATCACAATCGTAAGGGTATGTATTGTTTGATGAAACTTTTGCTTTTGGAATGTAGATATACATATAGAGAAAGAAACACATGTACTGAACCCCACTATCAAATGTGTTTCTCCCTGTGGTCAAACAAGTTTGAAAGGCAGTGGGTTTTTTTATTCTAATATTCAGGAAGAATCTACTCTGTAGTTTATTCTGAGACTTCAAGGTGGTGTCAAAAAGAGAGAATTCTTACATCACTCCCAAGAAGATGACCCCCACCCAAAAAAAGGTCTAAACCTGCTATAGAGAAATAGTATAATGTTACTGAGCATTACCAAATCATGTCTTTCTATAAACATGGCCACTCAACAAAAATGGTGCCAAAGCTGTGGTGGCCAGCTCCTTTGAGAGACACAGCCATGGCAAGTATCACAGTCTTTTTTAAAGGGTAAAGAATGTTCTAGGTCTGCTTGGTCACGAAGACTAGCCTCTATAAGGAAAAATGAGATCCTGTGAGTAAGGATTGCTCTCGGTTCTCAAGACCCATGATCTTTGATAGATCCTGAAATCTTTAAAAATATCTTCTATAAGAAATCTAAAAGGTCACCCACCCTGTATGAGGGAAAAACATGAACCAAGAATTTTTTTAAGGGGACCTGGAACAGACAACCTCCCTAAGCTTCTTTTAGATCAGTAAGGTTCCTTCCAGCTCATATGTTCCATATTTCTCAGATTTCCTCACTCAAGGGAAAGGAAATGATTTCCCCCATGAAACTGGAATATGCCTCGTACTATTTTCTCTGTGAGTTTCTAAATCTCACGCTATGATGTTTTCTCATTTTTATTAAAAAGGTGCAACAATGCCCAACACTGTCTTTCTCTGAAGGATTGTGCAGGCTGGGAAGGGCTCAACAATTGGCCGGAGGTAAGAGGAAGCAGGGTTTTAAAAAAAATTATTTTTAAAAACTGCAGGGAAGTGGTTTTTTTTTTCCAAATTACTGATATTTCTGAGGCTAAGCTAAAATGCATATGGTGCTGACCACAAGTTCCCATATACAATACGCGTTTTTGCCTTCTGCTTCTCATGCCACTAATTAATACATCTCTTGCACTAAATCTAATGATTATGAAGATGGTAACAATACCCAGATGGTCATAAAACTGCATTTAGTTTTTTAATTGCTCCGTTCAGCCTTTGTAATGATGTGATGCAATATGTTGGAAAGTGATCTTTTTTCTATTATGCATAAGGTCAAATGGGATAATGGACATACAAGGGAATTGAAAAGATGATGCCCATCTCTTCATCTCTGGGTAGCATTTTTGACAGATAGCTCAAGCATTGCTTGAATACAGGCCCAAGCCAGTTGGAGTGGACTTCGTGACATCAATCAATGGCCCAGTCCTCACCCATGACAGAATATGTTCGTTATTCAGGATATTGCCTCTTCTAGGATATCCCAACGCTCTGTGAATCAGGTTTCTTCCATAAGGCAGAGCAGCCCCCGGAACCTGCTGGTGTTAATAAGGAGATGGGATTGCAGAGCCATTCTAAGTGCCTGCTGCAGGTTGAGTTGTGTCCTCCAAAGAGACAGGTTGAAATCCTAAGACCTGGTATCTGTGTGCATGACCTCATTTGCAAGTAGGGTCCTTGCAGATATAATCAAGTTAAGATAAGGTTATATTCAATTAGGGTGAGCCCTAATCCAATATGACTGGTGTCCTTATAAGAAAGACACAGACACACGGGGAGAACACTGTGTGTCAATGGAAGCAGAGACTGAAGTGACATATCTACAAGCCAAGGACCACCAAGGAATGCCAAGGATGGCTGTTTATATTAGAAGCTAAGAGAAAGGCATGGAACAGGCAGCCCTAGAGGCCTCAGAGAGAGCATTGCCCTGCCTCCACCTTGATTTGGGACTTCAGGTCTCCAAACATGAAATGTATTTCAGGGATTAAGTTTCTGTGGTCTTAAGCCACCCGATGTGCAGTACTTGTAAAATTACAACAGCCCTAGGAAACTAGCCAGCCCCCAGCAATCATATTTTTCATAGTCTTGATTTTACTCTCAAGCTTCCTTCTTCACCTTCAGGTTAAAAAAAAAAAAAAAAACAACTCTCTCCACTTACTATCTTAATTCTGCATACATTTGAATTCCCACTCCTTCCAACTACACTGTTCTACTTTCCCCCACCCACTCTTGCTTCAGCCACACGGAAATCTGCCCCTCCAGAAAATGTGCTGAACACTGTAATCACGCACTGCCATCTGCATTGGGCCTTCCTTTTCCAAATTATTGTCAGATTTCCATTTCCCAGGCCCAGCCCACGACCCTGCGTTATCATACTGTCTCCTCTACTTTGAACTACAGCAAGAGCTCGGCTTCCCCACAACCACCTCCCGCGAGCTTCAGTGGTCTTTGAGGGCTTCCTGGCTCACACTGCTGTATTTGAACTCTTCTCCAACTCTACCTGAGCGCCCCCTTGTGAGCATCCATGCGCCGGGCTGTGGAGCTCCGCTATGCACTTGACTCCGTGCTATGAACTAAGGATCTTGGATCCAGCTGACCCAGCCCTCACCAAATTTATAGCCTGTGTGGCCAGGGGAATTCCTCAGGGCAAGACTAGGAAACGAACCCACTCATTTTCTCTCTGGACATCAGTCCTCATGTCTCTGTGACTTCTACACACTTTTCCTAACTGTATAAGCTGTCCCTTAACCTTTGTACACGCCTGAAGTAGACCCAAGAGCTCAGGCACCCAGCAAAGGGATGTCCTAGTGAACACTAACCAGGAACATCCAATGAAGACTAAAAAGAAATCTTAACCCAGGAAAAAAAGGAAATTTTTCAGTATAAATGGGAAAGATTATGAATTACAGCACTTTTTCGAACATTTTGACGGACTCAAACTAAGGAATACATTTTATATCATTACTAAATGCACAGACAGAAGTACTCATAAAATAATACTTTTATTATGTACAAGGTACTCTGATATTTTATACTTTATTTTTTATTCTGTTTTACTATTGTTTTCTTCTGTATTTTTTCATTAAAAAAAAAAGTGGTCACAACCCACTGAACTGACTTCATGACTCAATAATGGGTCCCAAGCCACAAGTCAAAACCCATGAGCTTATAGGCATCCGAATTGCTCATCCAAACAGATCTGCACTCCCTCCAGTTTGTCTAGTACCAACTGCAGTGGACCCTGGTGCCAATGACGTACCCGAGACTAAGTGTCTGGATGTCCCAACACATTCAGTCTCCCCTTCTTCCTGACAATATGGCAGCTCAGCTAGAGACCACATTTCCTTTTTGTTGCAGGGAGATGGGAGACTGTGTGACTCAACATCACCAATAAAATGTGAGTGGAAATGATTGTATGATTCTGCATTACTTGGTTAAAAGGAAATCCCTTGTCCTGGACCTCTGCCCTTTGCCCATCCTTTCTAGAACCTGGAGTGACAGCAACCTCACTTTGACCATGCAGAGGAGAATAATGACCTAGAGCAGGGGTCAGTAAACTACTGTCCATGAAACAAATGTGGCCCACCACCTGTTTGGATAAATAAATTTTTATTGGAACACAATGAATGAATCATTCTTTTTTCTTTTTTTGACATATTACGTATAGCTGTATTTGTGCCATCATGGCAGATTTGAGCAGTTGCAACAGAGACCATAGGTCCCTTGATAGCAAAAGTTTGCTGACACCTACCCTAAAGGGTGCAGAGCCACCCTGTTAGCCTAGGTCCCTGGATGAGTTCCTGGAGCAGAGGCTTTCCTGGAATGTTCTGTGAGAGAAAAATAAATTTCTACCTTGTTTGAGCCTCATGTTTGTTCCTGCAGTTTATCCTTGCCTTATGCAATACACCCTTCCAACCTTGTCTGCTCCAATCTGCGCAGCCCTCCCAAGCCAGAGCTGTCCTCCCAGCACCTCCAACACCACACCTAGCCCATTGTACTGAACCCATCTGTTTCTGGATTTGTCTCCATGTTTCGTTTCTATATCCCAGCACTTAGCAAAATCCCTTGCACACAGTCGCATTCCCCAGAGATTTAGGTCCTGGGACCCAAGAGTGAAGGAGGTTTCCCATCTAGGTCTCAAAGACTTCAGATTACTGCCCCATATTTCTATACCCCTGTCACCCTGTGTCTTTACTCGCATCTGCCTTGTTTTTCCCCTTGTTCTATTGCTAATAAACTTAGCTTGCTTAAGAACTGTCACTAACTTGTTGATCAGCCTATTCCAAATCTTGGGTCAATTCAGACTTTCTTGGTGTGGATCCTACACTCGCCTTGGGACTTGATCTCCCAGGCTGGTCCCAAAATCAGCTTCTCTGATTTTCTCATGACATTCAGAAGTCTGGGCATCTTTCTACTTGCCCACCAGGTCCCACCTGAGGAAAATATTCAGGTCTTAGTTTGTGTAAGGAATGGACTTGATAAGTCTACTATGACTCATACGTATATGCAATCTACTGTGGACTCAGGATACCGCTTCTGACAACTTGCCTTGGATTTTCTGTGATGGCCTTCCTACGCTAGCAGCACGTAAGGGAGTGAGTGACTTAGCCAAATCACACACACAAATTGTTCACCAAGGGCCAATGAAAACTTAGAGCCAAATAGCAGAAGGATAATCAGGCTCCTCTAAGGTTTGCCAACTAAACAAAAAATTACACTTAAAAAAATTTCTGCGTGGGGACCCAAAATGTACGAGTATGTCATCTTCTAAAGGAGGTAAATGAATGTTTTGACTTACAGCATTTGAGACTGACTGGTATCGATCATAGCTGATGAGAACAATGTTATACACAGATGCCGTACACAAAAGATAGTCAACAATGAGCCAAAATGCACAGAGCCCGTTTCCAAAGTCCCAATCAAACAGCGTGTGAGGGATGTACAAAGGAATGGAGATCATACCTGTATGAGGAAAAAATAAGGGGAAAAAAAAGCCTGTATCAATGAATACAAAGAGACATAGGCATATAACACAATGACATATCTGAATTGACCAAAAGTGGCTCGATTATAATTTAGAAATTCATTGTGTTTCATCAACAAAACTCAGGACTGATTTCCTACACATTCTTTAAATACCATTTTTACAATGGCTGTCAGAAGGATCATACATTTCCTGATTACTTTCCAAATTAGGCTCAGGTCCTGACCCGCATTACCAGCCATATACAGCACAAGTCATCTTCTTTTTTCTTTTTTTTTAATTTAAATTCAATCAGCCAACATATAATACATCATTAGTTTTTGATGTAATGTTCAATGATTCATTCGTTGCGTGTAACACCCAGCACTCATCACATCACATGCCCTCCTTAATTCCCATCACCCAGTTACCCCAGCCCCCCAGGCCCTCCCTTTCCACAACTCTCAGTTTATTTCCAGAGTCAAGAGTCTCTCTCGGTTTGTCTCCCTCTCTGATTTCTTCCCCTTCAGTTTTCTCTCCCTTTCTTTAAGATCCTCTGCGCTATTCCTTATATTCCACATATGAGTGAAACCATATGGTAATTGTCTTTTTCTGATTGAACAAGTCATCTTTATGTTCATAATCCAACCCAGACAGGATGGGCCAGCCTTCCCCCAAACACAGCCCACAGTTTCACATGTCCTTTGCCAACAGCATTCTCTTTTCCTAGAATAGCCTCCTCTCTTCTCCTGAGAAGTCTGATTACTGCCTTCTCATTCTTCATTCAGTTCACAAAAATGACTTCCTCTTTGACTTCTTTCTCGGAACTTCCTTGGCAGAAGTGACCCCTCCATCACCTACACGATGCTGGCACTTTGCTCTTCCCTCCCTCTCTCATGTACAAATACATTCTACTTTGTAGCTCTGTCATCTTCTCACGTGTTTCTCCTGAGGGCTGGTACCCTGTTGCAAGCTGATCTTTGCATTTCTCACAACACTGAGAGTTGACCAGTGGCTCCCACGTTTGACTTAAATAAATTAGTAACAGCTGATATGTATTGTGCAGTTACCACAGGCCAGACATTGTGCTATGTCTGCTGCATGTATCACCTCATTTAAAGTTCACAGAAACCGTCTGAGGTAGAAATCATGCTGAGTTAGCCGATAAAGAACCATAGCTCAAGGTGGAGCCATAATTGCCCGAGGTCCACTCAGCCATGAAGTGGAAGTTTGGCTTTGAAACCAGGCAGTGTGATTTCAGGACTCCTGACGTGAACCACTACACTTCACTGAGTGAACAAATATATAAGTGGTTCAGCTCTGCACAGAAATTGCTTAATTATGAAAAATGACTAAACTGGGCTCCCTTTCCTTTAACTTTGCTGGAGTTTTTCATTGTATGGACATTCCAGACAGGTGACACTACTCACTGAGGATACAACCTATTAAGAGGAAGCTCAGTGAGAATCTTCATATTTTGTCAGGTACTTGGCTCGATTTCCTATTTTCGTATGAAAATCAAGTTAGTCTATCATGAAGGACAATAGTAAAAGCAAAAGACGGGAGAAGGAAAGGGAAGAATAAAAGGAAATCCTGCACTCTCCCACAGCCCGATGGCATGAGGAGAGGACCAACGACGTGTGGTTTCAGCACCAGCGAAAGGGGATGCGGAATGTAGTGTTCTGTACCTAGGTTCACATGCAGAGATGAGAGACAAGGCCCCACGGAGATGGAAGAGCTGTGTGGTCAGTTCTTATATGCAGTTCCAATTGCCTGCTTGTTTCATGTTTCGATTTTATTTTTAATGATAACCAAGCTTCCTTATGGGGCCTTCCATCTCAAAGGGGTGCACGCATGCACATGCCTGTGATATAAAATAGGTAAATAAATAAGATAAAGTATCTGAGATAAACCACCTGAGACAGAGCAAAGCATCTTCAAAACAGAGATATGTATCATATTTTGGCCCAGAGTTGTGGCTTCCGTCCGATGTTCCCAACATGAGTATTTCACACACACACACACACACGCACATGCACACCCACATGCGTGTGTGTGTGTGTGTGTGTGTGTGCTCATTTCCTCCACAGAATAAAAACAGGCAAAATGCCAGTAATCATTTGCATTACAGACACCACAGTCTATTTAAACGTTGAAGGGAGGGTGTGAGTTCAACAGTCTTGTCCAAACATTTTCTGATTTAGATGAAAGAGGAAGGGTGTGTCTGGGTGTGTTCAAAACTTTAGGAGCTGCTTAAGATAGCAGTTTGAAACAGGATGTAGTCCTATTCCTTTGGCTTTTTTTTTTTTTCCTTAAGATTTTATTTATTTATCTGAGAGAGAGAGAGAAAGAGCATGAGACGGCAGAGGGTCAGAGGAAGAAGCAGATGCCCCGCTGAGCGCTGAGCAGGGACACCTACACAGGCTCCGGGATCATGACCTGAGCTGAAGGCAGACGCTTAACTGACTGAGCCACCCAGGGCCCCCCCCCCCATTCCTTTGGCTTTAATGAAACTCTGCTTTCACCTCCTGTTCTACATATTTTAGCACAAATGTCATGCTCAGATCTTGTTGAGTGGTGGAGATGTTTGTGATTTATTTCCAAAGGAGTTTCAAAAACTGAATCGTAAATATTTCTAGGATACACCCACTCTGAAGTGTTTCTATAATTTCCACTCTGGAATCATGCTTCTGGGTCAAACAGACTTGAGAAGTAAAACTAAGAGCTAGTTTCTTGAAAAGAGCAATAGATCTTTGGCATAACAGATTAAGGGGGTTGAGGGCGGGGCGTCTGGGTGGCTCAGTCCTTAAGCGTCTGCCTTTGGCTCAAAACGTGATCCTGGCGTTCTGGGATCGAGCCCCACATCAGGCTCCTCTGCCGGGAGCCTGCTTCTTCCTCTCCCACTCCCCCTGCTTGTGTTCCCTCTCTCGCTGGCTGTCTCTCTCTGTCAAATAAATAAATAAAATCTTCAAAAAAAAAAGGGGGGGTTGAGGGTGGAGATTAAGAGAAAACAAACTATATTAAGAGAAGGCAGTGAAGAACTAAAAACAAGGAGGTGAAGGAAGGGGGGGTTGGGGAGGAGAGAAGAAAAAAGAAGGATGAAAAGAAAAGCCCTGTGAGAATCCAGGCCACTCGCTCACCCCAGCCTGCCCCCCACCTTTCCTATCTCACCTCCCACTACTCCGTCTGCCCCTCACTCCCTCCACCCCAGTTCCTCTGGCCTCAAACACACCACACGTGCACCCCCCTTGGATCCTTGCACTTTCCTTAGCAGGAATGCCCTTCCCTCAGAGAGCTCCTTCTGTTCACTCTGTTGTGTCCTAACCAATGAGCCCTACCCGACATTTAAATGGTAATCTCCATCTCTAGCACCCTTTCTCTCCCTCTTGCCTGCTGTTTTTCTCACTAGCAATGACCACCCTCTAAAATGCTATATAATTTTATTTACTTGTATTTATTACGTGTCTCCCCCCTACCCCAGTAGAAATAGAAGCACCATGAGGACTGGGAGTGTTGTTCCTATCTTCACTGCTATATCCCCACCACTTCAAAGAGTGTCTGCTTCAAAATAAACCAGTATTGGATGAATGATTAGATGAGAATGGGAAAGCCCAGTTTGCTTGGAAATTACCACCCGTCTGGTATTGCCCCTTCTTTCCAAAGCCAGCTTAAGAAACTTCATCTTCCGGGGCGCCTGGGTGGCACAGCGGTTAAGCGTCTGCCTTCGGCTCAGGGTGTGATCCCAGCGTTATGGGATCGAGCCCCACATCAGGCTCCTCTGCTATGAGCCTGCTTCTTCCTCTCCCACTCCCCCTGCTTGTGTTCCCTCTCTCGCTGGCTGTCTCTATCTCTGTCGAATAAATAAATAAAATCTTAAAAAAAAAAAAAAAAGAAACTTCACCTTCCATGAGAAAATGACAATCAAAAGTTGGGGGGAGCTAAAAGCCCCAGTGAATTCTTTGGGCCAATAGGGGAATGGATGGATAATGGTGAGTGCATAGAGGGTGTTATGGACTGAATGTCTGTGTCTCCCCGAAATTCATATGTTGAAGCCCTACCCCGCAGGGTGGCTGCATTTGGAGTTAGGGCCTACAAGGAGGTAAAGTTAAATGAATTTTAAGGATGGAGCCCTGACCCAACAGGATTAGTGTTCTTATGAGAAGAAACACCGGAGAGCCTGCTTGCTCACTCTCTCTATACACACTCACAGGAAAGGCCACATGAGAACACATGGAGAAGGCAGCTGCCTACAAATCAGGAAGAGAGTCCTCACCAGGAACCAAATGTGCTGGTACCTTGATCTGGGACTTCTCAGCCTCCAGAACCATGAGGAAGTCCATTGCTGTTAAGTCACCCAGACTGGGGTATGTTGTTATGGCAGCCCAAGCTAATCAACAGGGAAAAGAAGAGTCCTGAACTGAGGCATGAAGGGACTAAAGATAAGCTTTGTCCCCTTGAAAACATGGTTCAGACTCTGTCAGCCCCAACCACCTTTGTGCTTGCAGATCCTGCCTGGCCATCTGTCACATGGTCGTGTAGGGCAGAAATTCCCACACACAGGTAGACGTGAAGAAGGTACCCATAGATGAAAAACATTAGTCATGTGATACCAATTTTATAGATATCCATATATAGTGATCATTTGGGTTTTTTTTCTGGAATAATGTGTGGATGAGATATACTTATATCATTGTAGCTGGTACTGGAATTTCTCAATAAATCTTTGCTTTCCAACACTACATTCAGCCTGGGAAGTTACTCAGGTGCCACAAATTTAGATTTTTTATTAGAGGCCAGTTCTAAAACCTGTAAGAAGATGGCATTCAGCCAAAAGCCCACAATACCTAGCACATGTGATGCTCCAGGCCATTGCCACATGGTTCTGGAGCTCAAGGTCTCCTGAACAAAAACACAAAGAATTGCTGCCTTATAAATACAGGAAAACTCTCGTGAATTCTGCCCTGGCCCAGCACCCCTGTCACAAGCCTACAGGCTCACTTCTGAGCATGACTGAGGAAAAAGAACAGCCTCAATACAAAACTCCAAACTTGTTACAGAAAGTTCTCAGAGACTGTCCTAATTCTGATAGCATCGTGACAAACACTGTTAAGTAAGTAGACCTCTGGATGAAGCTGGCAGGGGGCAGGGAAAATGCAAAGGAGGAGACTGGCAGATTGAGAGAGATTCTGGCTTGTGTCTGATGGCTCTTGTCAGCAGCAAAGCCATTTCTTTTTCCACCCACCTGCTGATGGCAGGGGACCCCCATCTACATCTGCAGGAACATTTCCCCAAGACCCACCACATCTTTATATCGTGGTGCCCAAGCCCATGGTGGTGGGGCTGCCTTGGTGCTTCCATTGGGCCACACAAGGAAACATTCTTATCTAGTACCATCTTTGTTCAAAAAAGCTTCCAGCCTCAGGCTCTCTCTGTTGGGTATAGTTGTACCCCATTCCTCCCTACCACCACTCCCTTTGAGTTAGTCAAAATATATAATGGACTGTAAGTGCTACGTATTATCTAAAAGTTGTACAGTTCTGTGAAGAAGGCAAAGAGGGATAAGTATGTTTATAGCAGAATATTCTCTCTGTTCACATAAATATAGTCCTATAGTTATACATGTTTCTGTGATTACAGAAAATGATGTGGAAGGATCTACCTCAGGTTGTTAATGTGAGTTACCCGGAGGGGTAGAATTGAGGAGAGAAATGAGGAGATTGTTGCCTTTTTTCAGTACTTCTATCTTGGTTCTCCACCTTCATCTCTGACCCAGTCATATCTGTGCCGTGACTCCTAAATCCATCTCTCCAGCTAGATGTTTCCTCCAGAAGGTTTATCAGTACAATATCAGAAGCATCAGCTGCCCTCCCAAACACCCTCTATTCCTATTAATTGTGCCATATTTTTCTTGTCCCCAGAACTTAATCTTTATCTCATTTTTCTCTTTCTCCTGCCCAACCCCACCCTTGCAGCTCTGCCTCCCTCCCCAACTTCCTTTCCACTCTCCCCACAGTAGCTCAGAGCCTTAACCTATGACTTGTGCCTAGATTGCTGCAGGAATGGTTTTGAAGCCAAGATGCCACCTGCTCCAGCTTTTCCCACCACCTGCTATGTCTCCGCTAATGCCCCTAAGGTAAAGCTTCCATCCATCGGATCACTCACCTGCTTTAAAAATCCAGATCTCCACATTGCCTGCTGAATAACCTCCAGTCCAGACACACTACGATTCAAGGGCCGTCATTATATAGAGTCCAACGACTGCAACTTCACCCCCTACTGATCCCATACATAGCCTGGAGCTCACACTTAGGAAGACGTACACAGTGATTTTCTACCAGTATGGCTTTGCTGATTCTTGGAATACTCCTCTCCATCTCTGCCTATGGAAATTCTACCCATCCTTTGAAGTTCATTTCAGATGCTTCTACCCACTAACCAAACGTGCTCTCTCCCTCCTCTGAGCACCCATAGCACTTGGTAGGTCTCTATGGTTCTCACATCATACTCTATGCTGTTACAGTCACTTGTGAGCTTCTCTTTCCCACTCTCCTACATTGAAACCTTATCAACGAAAAAAGCCTTAGTCTTCTATGTATCTCGTTATCTAATCATACTTGACTACTTAACAGTCCTTACACATGATAGGTAAACTACTATCATTTGTGACCTCGGTTTGAGTTGACACCTATCTGCAGAGAAATCAAAAGAGAAGAGGACTAACGTTTGTTGAGCAACCCTATGTTCCGGGCAACAAAGTAAATATTTCATGAGTTTTGTTTCACCATAAAATAAATGAAAGCATTTATGAAGCTATAGACAATGATAAGTTAAATTATACTAGAAACTCCTATAAAGTAACATCATCAACTGACATTTGTACACATACTTATAAACCTAAACATATAAGGAAAATAGCTCCAGAAACAAGTAACTCTTAGACTAAGCAATTTTAGAACTATTCTGGACTTATTTTTATTCTACAAAAAGAAAATAAACTGTTGTCAAATGAAAATTCTCCTACAAACCTGATTTACACATATATATTCTTCCCCTAAAGTGCCAGATAGCCTCCCCAGAACTTTAATCCTTAAACTTTGTTTTTAACATCCCCAATTCTAAACAGTCCCTTGAAATAACAAAAGCTTATTTTAAAAAAAAGGAAAGCTAATTTTAAGGTTTTAGAAATAAATTATAATTGAAAACGATTATCTGAAATAAAGATAAGTAACTTACCAACAAAGAAGTCAGCAATGGCCAGGTTAAGAAAAAAGTAATTACTTCGATGCCTAAGCTTTTTGTCCACCACAAAAGCTAGAATAACCACAGCATTTCCTAGCATTATAGCAAAAGCTACTAAACCCATTAAAAATGCTAGAGTAACACGAGTGCTTAGTGGCAAAGTCGTTGTGTCCGTGCTGTTCATAGCTGACATCACATCAAATGTTGAAAAAGCTCAATAGAGCAAATTAATCCAGCAAGACAATTCTGACAAGTATGTTTTCCAATCGAATACCTAATATATATAGTCTCCTACTCATAACAATATTTTTTCAAAATCTAATGCTGATCTCACTGTACTTCCTGATTCTTGATAAAGCAATCTTGTGATAACAGTTTCCCTTTAACTGACACTGAAAAAGTATTTTTCAAAAGACCGTGAAATGTTTTATTGTAAACATTTGAATATGATTTAACCATCTCCCCGTAATAGAGCAATATTACATAATATATGTGAAATATAATTGATTCAGTGTATAGTAAGAAATTGGGCTCCAATGAGATTTATTTTTTCACTGTTAGAGATCTAGTTAAAGATTCCCTTCTGACTGTGATGGAGTACCACGGGCTGAATTCACTATCCCTTCTGACACAACCAAAAAACTGGACAGAATATATGAAGCAATGGTTTTCCAGGCACTGGGCATCAGGCAGTGAAGGACAGTGATCCCTGAGAACAGGGGAGAAAATGAGGTCAGCTCTCCAGTCGTCCCCGCTTACTGTCTTTTTTGAGTTTCCAGGGCACAGAGCAGAAAGGGGACATCCAGGAGGAGCCCTCAGCAGATTTCCCGTGATGGGGAGATGAAGCTGAGAGTTGGGGAGTACCAGGCAGGACACTACTGCAGAGCTGCTATATAATATATATATTTTAACTGCAAGTAAGCCAGAAGTCTTGCATGTTAAGATGGTGCTTGTGATTGTTTTAAAAATGTAGCTGATAAAAATAAAATACACATTACATACACAGATTTGACTTAAGGTTGATTTGATCATTTTTCATTCATGGCATGCAAATTAATGATAATGATCTTTTCAAAAACTCCGAATGATATTCCTATGTCACTCTCCTTAATCTTTATTCTTCTTCGCATTCACTCATTATTAATTCACTAACAAGAGGCATTAGGAATTCTGACATTCTTCCACAGTTACAAAGTCCCTTTCAAAACTAGCTAGTTTTTATGCTTAGTCGACTTCGAAGGCCTTTCTATTAAAAAAGCAAGGCAGCATGGGTTTAATATAATTTCTTAATTCCAGTCTCTAAACTGGAGGCTCTGAGAGCACTCAGTGTGAAAGGGGAAGGAAAGAAAGGCTGATAAACACACTGCTGACTGGGTCTGTAGCAGAAGATAAGGTACAGAAGTAAACAAAATGACAGGCACACAGATAAGATTGTGAAGGGGCCCTGAGTGGGTTGGCCCAGAAGGTAAACAGGGATTTATTTTACGGACAGGGCATGGTAATCTGCACTCTTTTCTTTGTAATTTCATGTGGGAAGAGCAAGCAATCCAGCAGACTCGGAGATCTTGCCTTGTGGCCTTAGGTTGTGGGGAATTGCCTTCACGCAGGTGGACAGCCAGGTGGGTAACATTTGGGAAAAAGAATAATGACGAATCATGTTGGGCTACATCCCATTCTCTTACCTTGAGTGAACATAGAGTGGACTAGGTGTGCAGCTCAGAATTCCATTCTAGGTACTCTATTTAAATTTATTTAAATTTACTGGTGTCAAGTTGCTGTAATTTGTGTGGCAGGGCACTTCCTTTTCTATCACTCCTGCTGTATGTCTAACTATTCTTTTTTAAGTATTTATGATACTTTAAAAATCCAAGTTTTGTAAATAAAAATAAATATAAGAAATAAATCCTGGGGCACCTGGGCGGCTCAGTCAGTTAAGTGACCGACTCTTGGTTTGGGCGCAGGTTGTGATCTTGGGGTTGTGAGATCAAGCCCTGCATCAAACCCACATTGGGCTCCACGCTTGGCACAGAGTCTGCTTGAGACTCTCTCTCCCTCTCACTCTGCCCCTCCCCCCTGTACTCTCTCTCTAAAATAAATAAATCTTTTTAAAAAATAAAAAATAAATAAATCCCATCAACTGTCTATTATCAATAATCTTCTTGAGCGAGTTCACCATTCAGTAGAACCTATTCACAAAGACTGTTTTATAATCATGGATTTCAACATTCAAAAAGTCATGATTAGGGGCGCCTGGGTGGTGCAGTCGTTAAGCGTCTGCCTTCGGCTCAGGGCGTGATCCTGGCGTTCCGGGATCGAGTCCCACATTGGGCTTCTCAGCTGGGAGCCTGCTTCTTCCTCTCCCTCTCCCCTGCTGTGTTCCCTCTCTCGCTGGCTGTCTCTCTGTCACATAAATAAATAAAATCTTCAAAAAAAAAAAAAAAGTCACAATTGAGCCCTTTCAATCAAGATGGTTAAACATCTAGAGGCTTTTATATATCAATTAGCAATTTGCTATTAAATAATGAATTTAAATAACCTATTTTAGTGGACTGTGACCAGTGATCCAAGGCCTTTTGGCATTATTCAGATCCTTTTACTTAATCCATTAATTGTGTTTATATAACTAAGAACAGAAATAAATATCACCCTGCCTCATCTAGTGATCGTGAAGACATGTCCATATAAGGCAACTGAATGATGAATTACAGATTTATCTTGCTAATGTAAAGAGGGACACAGCAAGAGATTTAAACTTACCCAGCAGAACTCTGCACCCCGGTCTCCAACAGGTCCCCTCTCCTTTACCAAACAACAGGCTAAAACCATCACCATAAAGACTTTTTCTAGCAGGTTTACACTTAGGAATGAAGAGGAAGTAGAAGGACCGGGCTCTTTTCTTCCTGAAGCTATTCTGCATTTTCAATTGGGTTGTTTGTTGTTGAGTTTTAAGACTTCTCTATGTGTTCTACATACCAGCCCCTTTTCGTATACAATTTGCAAATATTTACTCCCATTCTGTGTTGTTTTTACTTTCTTAATAATGTCCTTGAAGCACAGAAGTTTTTAATTTGGACAAATTCCAATTTATTATTTTTAATTGCTTATGCCTTTTGGTGTCCCATCTAAGACACCACTACCTAATCCAAGTTCATGAAGACTTACTAGTATGTTTTCTTCTACAAATTTTATAGTTTTAGCTCTCACATTTAGGTCTTTGATAACGTTTGAGCTAATTTTCATATATGGTGTGAGGTAAGGGTGCTATTTCATTGTTTTGCTTGTGGGTATCAAGTTGACACTATTTGTTCGAAAGGCTACTTTTTACCTATTGAATTGCCTTGGAATCCTTGTAGAAAACCAACTGACCATAAATGTATGGGTTTATTTCTTGATTCTCAATTCTAGTTCATTGATCTTCATGTCAGTTCTTACGCAAGTGCCATACTCTTCTTTATTTCCTATTCAGTTTAACAATATCTTTCTACCTTAAACATCAAATAAAGTATATTTCAAGCTTGTGAAATAGAAATTTAAGGTTTAAGAGATAAAATCAATCAAATTTAAGACACAAAATCATTAGGGAAGCCAATATTAAAAAGAAAACTCACCAGCACTTAAGATCAATATGAAATCACATTCTAGCATTCAAAAAATGTAGATTCATTTAAGCTCTTATAAAAAATTTTTAAAAAGCACAACAGCATATTTGGCAGATGACAGAGCTTAACAGCATGATTTTTCACAGTCTTAAGTACAGAATTTCATTTAAAATCTGGTCATTATGATTATATTTAAACAAGTTAGGTAACATGCAACCATGGTCTTAGAACTTCTGATTCCACGTGTAAGGAGCTTGGAATTCACTACTCCACCCTACTCAGTAAAAAGCTGAACTTCAAGACTGAAAAATCAACTCTTCTTGGATCCATAAAAGAGGGAGGGACACAGGGCAAACTGCTGTCTTCACAATTGGGAAGACAGACAAGCGAATACACAGAGTTACGAGTTATCAGAGCAGGAAGTCTGAAAACAGAAAACACTAAGGAACTGGTGCCGGGGTAAGAAAACCTGACCTGTACCTGATGAATTGCTAGAGGATCAGTGCTGACAACTCAGCTTAAAATTCCAAGGGAATCCAGTCATAGGGAGGGCCCCACGACACTGTGAGGTTTACTTCCAAGAGCTTGACCAAGTTCCCAGGATAAATGCCAGAAAAATCCCCTCATATTTCCAGCAGGGGAGGGGAAAAAAGAACCATTTTGAACTATGCCAGAGCACTTTTTTTTTTTTAAGATTTTATTTATTCATTTGACAGAGAGAGAGAGACAGCCAGCGAGAGAGGGAACACAAGCAGGGGGAGTGGGAGAGGAAGAAGCAGGCTCCAGCAGAGCAGGGAGCCTGATGTGGCGCTCCATCCCAGAACCCTGGGATCACGCCCTGAGCCGAAGGCAGATGCTTAATGACTGAGCCACCCAGGTGCCCCAGCACTCTGTTCTTAATGAGGCCCACCCTCAGGGGAAACTAGTTAACAGAGCCTAACCTGCTGGGGTTAGATCAGAGCCTAACAGATCTAGGGGAATGGAAACACCCAACTCCAGCCCACTCTAGCCATCTTGTCCCACCTAAGGGAAGAGAGTAAGAAATACTTGTGCAGTTCACAGTCCAGAGGCATGGGCTCACTAAAAGATTGAGACATAATCATAGGACTATAGAGTGCTTCCCCTCTCCCCGACACCTCATTACCACACCACTAAAGGCCTATTCACAGCAGTTCTTTTTACCCAGTACGTCATATCTGGCTACCAAGAAAAAAAAATCATAAGGCATACCAAAAGGCAAAAAAAAAAAAAAAAAAAAATTGAAGAGTTGGAGCAAGCATCAGAACCAAACACGCCAGGGATGATGGAATTATCAGACAGGGAACTTTAGAACACCTATGATGAATATGCTAAGGGCTCTGATGGATAACACAAGCAGCATGCAAGAACAGAGGCGCAGACACTAACTCGAAAGGATGCACCTCTGTGTTCACTGCAGCATTATTTCCAGTCGCCAAGATATAGAAACAACCTAGGTGTCCACTGATGGATGAATGAAAAAGAAAATGTAGTATATTATATACATACAATGGAATATCATTCAGCCATAAAAAGAATGAAGTCTTGCCATTTGTGACATCATGGATGGACCTTGAGGGCACTATGTTAAGTGAAATAAATCAGACATAGAAAGACAAATACTATATGATCTCACATGTATGTGGAATCTAAAAATTAAAACAAGAATAACAACAACAACAACCCAGCTCATAGATACAGAGAACAGACAGGTGGCTGCCAGAGGTGGGGAGCGAGAGGGGGTGTAGCCAAAATGGGTAAAAGGGGTCAAAAGTTACAATCTTCTAGTTGTGTAAGTCATGGGGATATAATGTACAGCATGATGACTATAGTTAAGAATATCTGAAAGTTACTAAGAGAGTAAATCTTAAAAGTTATCACAAGGAAAAAAAAGTTATGTAACTACTTATGGTAATATATACTAACTAGACTTACTGTGGTGACCATTTTGCAATATATTCACATCTGAAAACATTATGCTGTATACCTGAAACTAACATAATGTTATATTTTCAGTTATACCTCTGGTTTTAAAAAAGAGAAAGAAGGAAAAGGACAAATGAGCATTATAAGCAGGGAGGTAGAAATCCTAAGAAAGAGCCAAAAATAAATGTTAGAGATAAAAAAAACACTGTCACAAAAATGAAGAATGCCTTTGATGGGCTTATTAGTTAACTGGACATGGCTGAAAAAAGAGTCTCTGAGCTAAAGGACACGTAAATAGAATCCTGAAAAAACCAAAAAGCACTGAAAGAAAGAAAAGAATATCCAGGGACTGTGGGACAACTACAAATGGTGTAACCTATGCATAATGAGCATACCAGAAGGTGAAGAAACAGAGAAAGGAACAGAAGAAAAATTTGAAACATCAATGACTGAGAATTTCCCCAAATGTCAGACACTAAACCATAGGTCCAGAAACCTTAGAGAACACCAAGCTGGATAAATACCCAAAAAACTATGCCTAGACATATTATTTTAAACTTACAAAAAATGAAAGATAAAGTCCTGATACAATTTCAGAGGAGAAAAACACCTTACCCATAAAAGAACAAAGACAAGAATTACCTCCAACTTCTCAGAAACCGTGCCGGCAAGATGAGAATACAGTGAAATATTTTAAGTGTTGAGAGAGAAATCCACCAACCTAGAATCAGCACCCCGCAAAATTATCCTTCAAAAGTGAAAGAGAAATAGACTTTCTCAGAAAAACAAAAATTGAGGGAATTTTTGACCAGGAGACCTGCCTTGCAAGAAATGTTAAGTTTTTCAGAGAGAAAGAAAATACTATTGGTCAGAAACTTGGCTCTACGTAAGCTAAGGAAGAGCACTGAAGGAGTAAGTGAAGGCAAATACTTTTATTTTTCTAATTCTTAACTGATCTCACAGATAACAGTTTATTTAAAATAATAATACCAATAATATATTTGGTTATGTATGCTTATGTAGATATCATATATATGCTAATATATAAATGAAATGAATGACAGCAATGACACAAGGGACAGAAGGGAGGAATTTGGATTTTTTTTTTAAGATTTTATTTATTTATTTGACAGAGAGAGAGACAGCCAGCGAGAGAGAGAACACAGTCAGGGGGAGTGGGAGAGGAAGAAGCGGGCTCCCAGCAGAGGAGCCCGATATGGGGCTCGATCCCAGTACTCTGGGATCACGCCCTGAGCCGAAGGCAGACGCTTAACAACTGAGCCACCCAGGTGCCCCAGTGGATTTTTTTGTTATTATAGCATAGTCATATGACCTATGGTTACATGAAATAGTACAGTGTTATTTGGAAGTGGACTTGGAAAAATTAAACAAACAAAAAACGTGGACTTGCATTAGCTGCAAATGTATATTGTAAATACAGTTTTATGACTTCACTCAGTAGTTTCAACGAGTCATAGATTCCATCATCAGTAGATAGGTGCCATACAATCATATCACCAAAGCCAAATTTAGTTTTTCCAGTCCCTTATAATAAAAGCCAAAAGGAAATTCAAATGATTAAAACCCAAAACAAACAAAACCCATGCTTTCTCCAGTTATTTTTTCATCCTAATTAGAATACGTAACTAATTTGCAAACTAACAAGCCAAATGAAACAAAATTAATTAAAGTTAAAAATAACTCTCAAAAATTGGCACACACCAGTGAAGTTCTGTGATAATCCAGTTTTGGAAACAACAGCACTCATTTGTCAGCCCTGTGTCGAGTGATGGCAAGCAGGTGTATCACAGGCAACTCACAAAAGCCTAGGAATAGGAGTATCAAAGAAACCCCCAGCATATAAAGAAATTTTAGGGGCGCGTGAGTGGCTCATTTGGTTAAGCGTCTGCCTTCGGCTCAGGTCATGATCCCAGGGTCCTGGGATCGAGTCCCTCGTCGGGCTCCCTGCTCAGTAGGGAGTCGGCTTCTCCCTCTCCCTCTACCCCTCCCCCTGCTTGCACGTGCTCTCTCTCTCTCTCTCGCTCGCTCGCTCTTTCTCTCTCAAATAAATAAATAAAATCTTAAAAAAAAAAGAAATTTCAAGTGGTGTATTTATGAGAGTATCAGAACATGCATCTGTGCCAGTGGCTCATCCAGTTACCCAATCCATCACCAGATTCTGATTTGCTTCCTGAATGTCTTTCAAAGTCATCTACATTGCTTCATCTCCATTGCCATTATCCTAATCCAGACTACCACTAACTCTTTATTACTCCAACAGCTTCTTAAGTGCTTCCTATTATACACTCTTGTTCATTTTCAACCTATTTTCTGCCAAGCAACTAGAATTCTTTTCCTAAAAGACAAATCTGATTGTGTCACTCTTCTCTTTAAAATGCTTTCGTTGTTTCACATGGCTCTTTTTAAGATCTTATCAGGGTCTACAAGATCCTAAATGACTGACTCATTGCCCACTTCTGTTTTATTTCAGAAGATTCTTTCTCTAGCCCTCTGGCACTCCGACTCCAAGCAAAAGTTCTCAATAAATTTATAGTAAAATGATGAACTCTAAGTGGTAGGTCCTTCCACCAATGCAATGCTCCTAAACCATTTATTTCAGTTGGGGATTTTTTTTCTCACACTGATCAGCTCCATCCGATGTCTTTGGACAACTTTCATCAGCTACTCCCTCTGGAGCTTTCTTCCTGCCTGCCACATCCCCTCATGACAGTTGGAACAAAGCCAAGGCTACCCTACACCATATAGGGTCTTATTACTTTTTTAAATTGTAGCAAAAGACACGTAACTTAAGATTTACTAACTAAACCATTTTTAAGTGTGTCATTCAGTAGTGTTAAGGATATTTACATTGTTATACAACCAGTCTCCAGAACTCCACCTTGCAAAACTGAAAACTCTATACCCATTACCAACAATTTCCCATTTTCCCCTCTTCTCAGCCCCTGGCAACCACCATTCTACTTTCTGTCTCTATGAATTTAACGACCCTAAGTACCTCATATAAGAAGAATCATACAGTATTTGTCCTTTTGTGACTGGCTTATTTCACTTAGCATAATATCCTCAAGGTTGATCCATTTTGTAGCAGGTGTCAGAACTGCCTTCCTTTCTAAGGATCAATAATATCCCATTGAATGTATATAACACATTTTGTGTATCTATTTAACTGTTGACGGATACTTGGGTTTGTTTTACTTTTGGCTTTTGTGAACAATGCTGCTATGAACCTAGACGTACAAATATTTCTTCAAATATTTCTTCAAGACCCTGTTTCAATTCCTTGGGATATATACCCAGAATTGGAATTGCCGTATCATAGGGTAATTCTATGTTTAATTTTTTGAGGAATCACCATACTGTTTTCCCTAGTGGCTATACCATTTTATATTCCTACCGGCAGTGCATAAGGGCTGCAATATCTCCACACTCTTGCCAACACTTGTTATTTGGGGGTTTTTTTCATAGTAGCCATCTTAAAAGGTATGGTGTGATTTATCATTACAGTTTTGATTTGCATTTGCCTAAAGATTAATGATGTTGAGCATCTGTTGCTGTGTCATTTGTATACAGTCTACGGATAAATATCTATTCAAGTACTTTGCCCAACTTTAAATTGGGTGTTTTTTTTAGTTGTTGAATTTTAGGAGTTCCCTATATTCTGGATATCAACTCCTTTACCAGATACATGATTTGCAAATATTTTCTCCCATTCCATGAGTCGCCTTTTCATTTTGTCGATTGTGTCCTTTGATGCAAAGAAGTAGTCTGATTTATCTTAGTTTTACTTTCCTTGCCTGTGCTTTTGGTGTCAGATCCAATGATTCCTATTAGTTTTTAAGCATTGTTATTACTAGATTCAGACATCAATAAAACAAAAAATGAGAAATAGTGAGCTTAAAAGAAGAAAAAATTTCCCCAAAGAGTAAACATTAATGTCTACTTTATCTATACCACTGTCTTGGTTTTCTAAATGCTTTTTAAACCTATAGGCATTTTTCTTCTATATATTCTACAGTCTTACCTCGACAAATCGTTCAATCCTGCCTACATTCCTTTTTTGACAATATCTCTTTCCATTTTAAATCTAAATTACTCCTTTGCTCCAGTCTGTGCTGCTGCTTGACTCTACAGTGCCATTTCTTCTTGAAAAGAGAAAAATGCTTTTGAGACTTCTGACCCACACCCTTCTACACTTCCCACTAGCTGAGAACCACAGCTGTACACAAGCCAACATCCTTCTTTCTTGTATTCCACTGCTGGTTTCCTAACTCACTTTCCTGTCTGGGCTCCAAAGAGCATCTCCACTTTCACTTGAGATCATCCCATAATGTTCATTTGCTCACTTCCCTTATTTATTTTTTTTTCAAGGAAGTATCTATGGGTTCTTTTCTCAGGAAATCCAATTCCTCTGATGTCTGGCTTCCCTTTTGTCCACCCTAATGCATCTAGGCCAGCCAGAACAAAAGCATCACATCCAGGCTAGCAGCATTCAGCAGGCAGATACCTGAAGTGCCTCATGTAAATGAGTAAGACGGAAGAGTCACAGCAAGGAAGGGGTCCAGGCATCTAAGTGGCAATAAATGGCTTCCCAATCAGGAAACTATGTTAGATGCAAATGGCACCATTCTACCCAACTGCCCAGCCCAGGGCTTGAATGCCAATCTCAACTCCTCTCTTTTCCTCAAGGTTCACATCCTATCACCAAGTTCTCTCAACTTTGCCTCCTAAATATATCTTACATCCATCTACTTCCATCTTTCCCCACCATCAATAGCTCCATTCAGGTCACCATCATCTCTCACGTGGCTTTTCTTTTGACATCCTTTTGCATTATAGGGGAGAAAAAATGACTTTCCTATACCCTCTGAGTTCATGGTTAAGACCCCCTGTAATAAAAAACAGATTAACAGAAGAAAAACAACCAGAGGTTTATTAATGTGTATGCCTCGTGTATACATGGGAGATACCCGGGAAAAATAAATAAAACTCCTGAGACGGTCCAAGCCACTACCTTAAAGAGCATCTTCAAATGAAGACAAAAGGTGTTGCGGGTGAGGGGGGGAGGTAATTTACAGGAAGATGAGAGGAGGAAATGATTGGTAAGCAAAGGTTACCCTACCTTGCAGATAAGACTCTCAGGTGAAAAAGCAGTATCTGGTAATAGCTCTCTTCCTGGTAGAGGCCCCCTTTCTAATGTAAATTTCCCTTATAAATGTAGATTTCCATTACAAAAAGGTAAATTTTACTCAGCTTTCAGATCTTCTGCTGTGTCTGCAGTTTCCTGAAATAATCAACTCAAAATAATCCTGAGGCGGAAGAGGCAGATTTGAGGGTGGCATATTCAGCACCAATATCACTGATTTCAGACCAATCTGATTTCACTTCTTTTACAAGAAACACGCTGACCTTCATCTATTGAGCTCCCGCCATATGTGAAACTTTAGACTAGTAATATTTCACACATGATCTCATTTCATTCAACCCTCCAAAAGTCCTGTGAGGTAGGATTCATTAGCCTCATTTTACAGATGAGAAAAATATGGCTCAAAGAAGTTAAGTAACTTGTCTAAAGTGGCTGCCATGTCCAAAGCATGGAACCAAAATTTAAATCCAACTCTGATTTGCAAATCTAATTCTCCTTAATTACACATAGCTGTGATTTATCTCTTGCCTGTCAAATGACAATAATACAATTTGGTAATGAGTTTCACGTCCTTTATTCAAGGGACAACAATCCACAAATTAGGGATGTACAGTGCTTCACAAGCAGTAGAGCATTCTTCCAGAGGGATTTTGGGCAAGAGTGAATTTTACAGAGTATTAGGAAAGGTGAGCAGGAACAGCGCATGGTTGGCTGGGAAGTCAGAGATTCCTTAAAAGGCTAAAAGGCTAGCAGGTCCTACTTTTTAGGGTAGGGTAAACTGGCTAAAGCTGAGTTGAGGAGTATGATTGACACAAGTTGGGTTTCCTTGAGATGCAGTTCCGTTAAGGGTAGGTTGGCCTCTGTTTATATTTATGACATGGGTTGTGCTACTAGGGCAGCCCCCATTTTTGGGGTCCTGATATATGAATTAACTTTATCGCGCCCCTGAACAGTATATACAACTCAAAACCAGGGCTAATGGAAAAACAAAGAACCAAACTTCTTCCCTAGGTTCAGAAACCAAAATCCATCTGTAAGCATTATAATTTTTGACTTGCCTTTCTTTCTCTACCTAGTCTATACCGGGGGGTTGGCAAATGATGGCTCACAGACCAAATTATGGGACACCAATTTGGCACCTGAGCTAAGAATGGTTTTTACATGTTGTGATATTGTGATTTTTAGTTAGAAATACATATTTGGTTTTTATCCCTATTTCTGGCCCAGAAGTCCTAGAACCCCAGGAATTTCCTACGTGATAAGAGCATCTTTGTTATAATATTTGGTTTTTTGTCCTTGGTTCTTGAAATAGCTCCAGAACCAAAAAGGCAAAAGAAGTGTCTTGTTATTCATAACAAGCCCCTTTCAACCATACCTGGGTTTAAGCAATGATGGGACTTTTGGAAAGTCCCGGGGGGTGGGGCTGGGAGTGGGAGTGGGAGTGGGCCCAGTGGAGGGTGTGCTGGTTTCCAGGGAAACCAAACATGTGATTAAAATGGTGTAATTTTTAGTCCCACCCCCCAACCTCTGAGGAGAGGGGAGGGGCTGGCTGGAGGTTGAATCAATTGCCAGGGGCCAATGATTTAACTAATCATGCCAATGAAACGAAGCCTCCACAAAAGCCCAAAAAGATAGCTTGGAGAGGTTCCTTGGTGACCATGGACATAAAGGAGAGTGGAATGCTCCATAGAGAGCATGGAAGCTTTGTGCCCCTTCCTACTTACTTTGCTCTGTGCATCTCTACCATCAGGCTGTTTCTGAGTTTTATCTTTTTTTAGTAAACCCATAATCAAGTAAGTAGAATGCCTTCCTGAGTTCTCTGAGCCACTCTAGCAAAAGAATCCAACCAGAAGAGGGGATCTTGGGACTCTCCGAGTTACACCAGGTCAGCTAGAAGCACAGGTGACAGCCTGGACTTGGCATGTGAAGTTGGGCCGGGAGCAGTCTTGTGAGACTGAGCCCTTAACCTGCGGGATCTGATGCTATTTCTAGGCAGACAGTGTTAGAACTGCTGAACTGTGGGACACCAAGCTGGTGTTGCTGGGTTACTCGACGTGTGGAAAACCTACACATAGTGTCAGAAATGAAGTATTCTACAAGTAGTTTTTGAGAGTAGAGGAGACACACAGGAAGAGTGTTTTCCTTTATACATGTTTACACATTAAAAAAAACCAAGAGCAAAATATTTCATGACACATGAATATTATATGAAACTCAATGTCAATATCGTTTTATTGGAACATACCCATGCCATTAGTGTGCATATTGTCTCTGCTTTCACACTATGGCGAAATGGAGTCGTACAGACGTGGCTCACAAAACATAACATATATAGTATTTGGCTATTGACTGAAAAAGTTTGCAGCCTTGGTCTGTACTCCTTGGCTAGATGAAGTGTTCTCTATTGCATCTCCCTAACTAAGCAGTCTTTCCGTATCAGCCCATGGCTTGATTAGCTCTTCATAAACTTCTCAAAACTGAATGCAGAGAAATTACATAACTTGCTCAAACTCGGCACGGATAGCAAAAAGCAGACGTAGGATTCAAACCTGACAGGCTTCAGAGAGCCACCTCGAAGCTGCTCTACTCCACTGCCTCCCTAAGGGAATGTCAGGACTTCATAAACTCAGTGTCAACTTAAAATTCTAGGTACTGTTAAAATCCTCAGCAATAGTCTATCTTAAGTAAGAGGACAGTTCTCCCCTAAATATGAGGAAAAGATAATGCTTATCTAATGGCTTTATGAGATGCTTATCCCATACTAAGCACTGTGGAAGGCATCTCATTTAATCTCCATACTACCCCAGACAGGGAGGAATCATACTCCACATTTTTACAAATTAGGAAACTACGAGCAAAAAAAGATGAAGTTGCCTGATAAATTCACAGAGAATATACCAGTGGGGCAGTGATGGAGTATTGAAACTTACAGATGAGGTGCTCAGATATGCAGAATTGTGAACTTATTTCTCTGTATCTGAACCAAGTTGATAACAAGCCCCAATATTTCCATTCCTGGAAGGGGGGAAATGTGTCATTATAAGATTACTCAGTCACCTCTGGTATAAAATGCAGTAACCAAAGCCGTTCAATTTCATTAGTCATCACGGGAATGTTAAGAAAATTAAGACCACAAAGTGAAACCACTACACACCACACAGCATTAGATTGAAAGTCAGGTAATAACCAAATGCTGATACGCAGCAACTAGAACTTGTTCACTACGGGTCGGAGTGTAAACTGGTTTAACTGCTCGGGAAAACTCTCAGTATGAGCGATGTGTGCGGGAGCTCACAAAGAAGCAATTGTTAGGTTTTCAGGAAGTTTGCCCGCTGGTAGATTTCACACTGGTAGCTTGGAATCGGACAGAGCGGGAGTATTTACGCCACAGGAACTGGCACACGTTATTAAGGAGCAACAACTCCAGAGTCAGTTGTTAAAAATTCACCAGCACACCTTGGGGCTGAGGACTCCAAAGCTCCACATACACCTATCCTGACTTGGCAAAGCCATTTCTAGGGATGCATGCTTTAGAAATGTGTACGTATGTGGACAAAAACAAGAATATTTATAACAGCACTGATGGTAACAGCCTCAGCCTGGAGACCCAAATATCCATAAACAGAATTGATAAACTGCCATGTTCATTCTGTGAGATATTATGCAGTGGGAAGAATAAAAGAACTGCTACCTTCAGCAATCCAGATAATCTCACAAAACGTTGAAACAAAAGGAGTCCAAGCAAGGACTGTATGATTCCACCTAGGTGAAAGTCAAAACAGACCCAAGTACTCTTTGGTGTCAGAAGTCAGGGAGGTGGTTACTTGGCAGAGGGGAAGAGTGGCTAATGTGGTGCTGGTAGTGTCCTTTCTTCCAACTGAAGTGCTGGTTATATAACTATTTTGTGAAAATTCATCAACAAGAAGTTCAATTTAAAAAATCAATCACTTCCATAATCGGATCTCCATTCGCAAAAAAAAATGAACTGCAAATTAAAGCTTATATCTTATTTAAAATTAACTAAAAATGCACAGTACATCTAAATGAAAAACTAAAAAACTCTAAAACCTTAAAAAAAGAAAGGAGAAAATCTTCAAGACCTGGAGGTAGGCAAAGTCTTTAGACATAACACCAAAAACAAGATAACGACCAAAAAAAGGTGAATTACATCTCATCAAAATTAAACACTTTTACTCTCTGAAAAACACTGTCAAGAGAATGAAAAGACAAAAAAAAAGAGAGAGAGAATGAAAAGACAAGCAACAAAATGGGAGATTACTTGCAAATCACATACCTGATAAAGAACTTGCAGGCAGAATACATTTCTTGCTTTTGACAAACATACTATAGTTATGTTAGATGTTACTAGCAGGGAAAGCGGAGTATTTTTACAACTTCTAGTGAAATCTGTAATTATTTCAAAACAAAAAAAAGATCAATTTAAAAAAAGATACTGGTAGTTTTATTTGCCAGAATCCCTATTTTCCCTTATCTCCCCTATCCTAAGTATCTTCTAACACAATGCTAATGGAGGTATAATCTTTTTTGGAGAGCAATTTGGCCAAACCAGTCAAGCTATTAGAATGTGTAAATGTTTGGTCAGGAAATTTCCTTTCTAGGAATTTTTCCTAAGAAAATAATCAGAGATAAATACCAAAAAATCTGCACACAATAATTAAGTTTTTCATAGTTATTTAAGTGAAAATTTGAAAAAATTTAAAAATTGGAAACGTGGGGACCAGTTAGTACATCATGATACCCAGAAGATAGAATACAATGTAGCCATAAGAAATTAAGCCATAGAAGAATATTTATTGACATGGGAAAATGTTAACAATATACTTCTATATGAAATATGCAGGATACAAAACAGTATATACAGTTTAATACCATTTTATGGAAAGAAAAATAGCCATATATACAAAATCATGCATAGGAAAAAAATAGAAGGATGTACATAGCAAATGTTAATAATGGTTATCTCTAGATAGTAGAATTAGAAGTGATTATATAATTTTCCCAGTAAATTTCACCTGCCCTCCAAACAGTATCTGCTTCATGCTAGTCTTTCTTCGGTGTGATTAGCTTGATATAATTCTTTTCAAATAGACTCTGTTTCATGATACATACCTCCAAATCATACTGCTTTTTCCATTTAAAAAGTAGATGCTACTTGCTCTTACATACTGGCATATGGAGAATATTTTTAACTAATACAATATACTAAAAATATGCCACAGCATAGATCTGGCCATAGAAAATCATTGTTTGGAGAATCTGAAAATCCTCTAATAGAGAGAAATTTTAAATAGAGAACGCGGTCCATAATGGTTGAGTATAAATAACTCAAGATTCCAGAATTGGAGACTTTGGGATCTCTCCCTACTAGCTAAGTGCCTTTGGGCAAAGGAGATTAGGTTTTTTAGTCAGGAAAATGTGGCTAATAATTTTGTACAAAGAAGCAAAAATAAGATCCTTTTAAATAAGGGCAAATGAGATCACAGATATAAAGGTCTTCTATATAAAGACCTAAATAACTGTGAGATGAAACAGCAAGAAAGAAATTCAAATTTGGTATTACAGAAAAATGAGTTTCAATTTTTCTGCAGCACCAAATTTCTCCTGTTTTCTATCTACTTTCACAGGTTAGACATGCCAAAATTGTGAAAGCACTTTAATGTTAATTAATGGTCTTCAACGCCTTTATTTAACAGTTAGTAATATAGGACAGACCTAACTTTTCATGGCATCTGACGTAAGTGTTCTAAATAAATACAGGACATCCTCTGATGACTTCTGATTACTGGCAACATCAGACATATTGACAACAAATATGACTTGGATTTTATTTCTCAGAATCCATCCTAGTGTAAAGCCATTTACGAGATTTTTATTAAAAATACCAAATAAGGATGTTGGGTCTTTTGAATGCAAGATATCAAGGGAACAGAAAAAGAATATGTGTCTGTGTCCACTCTTCTGTGATGCTCTCCGTGATGCAAGCACCATTCCAAGTGGTCTCCGAACTTCTATTCCCTCCCTTTGGAAGAGAATCTTAGGCAAATCTGCAATCAATTAATGACTTTCAATAACTGTTTGCAATCATATCTAAAGGGGAACAGCTATTAACTTACTGTTATATCTCAAAGATAAATGTATTATCTAGAGGCCTAGAGGTAAAGGGCATAACTTACAGATGAAAAAAAGAACATAAAACACTGATGCAAAGGAAGATCTGGTAAGAATGGAAAAAAAGAGGGATTTTCTTTGTTTTTCCAATCAAAACGTTTGTTCCTTTTCTCCGCAAAGTCACGGAGTTGAGAAAGATGGCTGGAATGCAGATGAAATCGTGCATCACACTTACATAACTACCCGATGACGTGCTCCGGCCGCACACCAGTGTGGTCTTCCCACCTATATCCCCTTCTATAAATGCCCCATTAACTGCAGCAGACCTTCTAGCGTCATCCTAATTCCTTAATGAAGATCACAAGAAAGGTCCTTCCAGGATGTTAAAAAAAACAACCAAAAACAGAATATTACACTAACACATTTAAGGGGCAGGAGAGGACTACCGACACTCCATACCTACTGCTTTACATCACAAGAATTAAACAAAAAAAGTAGAGGCTAGAAAATCACATTTTGAAATTTCACAATCACCAATTTGCAACAGAAACCAAAGCAAACACTTATGCTAACAGATATGGCAGATGAATTATCACTTCAGCACGTAACTGCAGATATACTCCTGGATTTTTGCTTAATCATTACTCAATGATGAACACTATAAAATGAAAGGTGACTTACTGTGAACCAAAATCACAAGAAGAACTCTCCAAGATCAATCTGCAATGAGCTCCTGTTCCAATAAGCCATCAAGAGCAGTAAAAGGCAATATTCATTTAACGTAATGAGAATCCCGATGACAAGACACCAGGTATTTATACTCCTCTCGAGACATTTCTTCCCCACCTAACAAAGGCACTTGACATGGACTGAAATGGACAGTTAATCCAGGTACTGCCCTGGGTAACGGTTACCTTCCTCAAATTAGATGAAGTGGCAATTAAGTTCAAATTAATTCTTCTGAATCAGCCCGAAACACACATGAATATATCACAAGTTCTCTATTTTTGGCAGATGATATAACCAAAGAAGAAAAGATAACGCTGGTGTCCACAATGGGTTGGCTGACTCGAGCAGTCCAGGATCCTCTCTGCACAATATTCCCAGATGACTGTGGAATTTGTGAACAATGATAGACAAATTAACCTGTCGCATAATTTTAGGTATTAATGTTCACTCCTCTTCTTGTCTTTTCTTACTTTTTTGTTCTTTCCCAAAGCCTTAGATGATTCCTCCTAAAAAAGACATAAATCAGTGTAGTATCTCCCCATTTATACGAAGATTCTGGTTTAGGAAACTTTAGTCTACTCATACAAAATATGTATACGAGTAAAAGTATAATTACTTCCATATGTATCATCTTTCTGTTTTATAGGGCACTTTCACTTATAGTCTATTTTAATATTTCCAAAATAATCAAGGATAGTCAAGGAAAACACTCGCTTATCTAACAGATTTACATTTGAATAATTTGGATATTATTTAATCTATTGTTCACTTTCCAAAGGAAGGCAGCAAACTTTAAATAAAATAAATATGCCAATAATATATGAAACAAAAAAAAATTCGAAGTATAAAGGCAGGTATCCCAACACATGCCAGGGGAGACGGAAGGTGCTCTGACACTAACAGGAAAATGTTAGCATTTTATACACATTTGAAGAACATCTAGTTCACTGTAGCATAAGCTACGCAACCTCTGCTGGCCTCAATTTTAGGGAGTGAAAATTAATTGGTCTTTAAGGGTTTTATAAAACTTACTATAAATATATGAAATTAAGGCTCAAAGAGATGAAGTGATCTGCCCAAGGTCACGCAACTAACTGGCCAGTCAGACTGCTCTGAATAGAACCTAAGTCTACAATTTCCTATTCCAAAGGTTTTTCCAATGTGCCACAAACATTCTTCTTTTTTTTTTTTTAAGATTTTATTCATTTATTAGAGAGAGAGCATGAGCACGTGTGCCGGGGGAGAGGGAGAGAGGCAGAAGGAGAGGGAGAAGCAGACTCCCTGCTGAGCGGGGAGCCCGATGCAGGGCTTGATCCCAGGACCCCAGGATGATGACCTGAGCTGAAGGCAGACGCTTAATCAACTGAGCCACCCAGGCACCCCTCAAACACTCTGATTCATTCTTAATTTTTTGTCTTTTTTTTAAACTATTTTATTTTATGGGCAGTGGTGAGAAACTCTCTACATAATTTCAATAACCACTCACCGGTGAGTTTGTGTAGTTCCTCTCCACTAGTATGTTTCTGGCACAGTTGTTGATATGTTTAAAGCGATCTGGTCCTAGAAGGATTCCTCCATACCAGCGTGATACCACCACCATGACATTTCTCACATTCAAAATCTGTTATTTTCAGAAGCATAATTAGATACACACATAGATATATACAAATTCAAGTTTTAAAGGAGAATGAAATAACCCGTGTACAAAATTGCATAGTTTCCCCATGACTTTAATGGCAGAACCACGAGTGAGCAGAGTGAGATTCCTAACATTCAGGTGACAGAATGTAAGAATGAGAAGGGAATTTAGAAATCAAACACTATTCCACAGTGTCCTTGAATTTCAAATTTTGGGGCAACTGGGTAGACTGAAGGGAGATCATGCAGGTAAAGTTCTAGTTCTTCATGAATTCAACCAGAATAGTTCAGTTTAAGCAGCCTTTTGCCCCTAAGCCAAACAACAACCAAAACCCGCTTCTAAACAAACCACTGGAAAGAACTGGGGCTTCATGAATAATTGCTGGTGCCTACCAGCAAGGTCTTCCTCAGTTTGCCATCTGTCAAATGCTGCTCATAATATGAAGCCCACCAGTCTATAGGCCTGACCACACACAGAGTTCCTTCCTACCAAGGGAATGCCTGTTTATTTTTTTTTAAAAGACTTTATTTATTTATTTATTAGAGAGAGAGAGAGAGAGCACAAGAAGGCAGAGCGGCAGGCAGAGGGAGAGGAAGAAGCAGGCTCCTCGCTAAGCAGGTCCTGGGATCATAACCTGAGCCAAAGGCAGATGCTTAACTGACTGAGCCACCCAGGCGCCCCGAATGGTCTGTTTAGAGAACAAACCTCCACATACAGTAACAGAAGAAACTATAGCAACTACCTTAGGAAAAAATCCATTCTTAAAAATAATCGACAATCAATGACCACCATACAGATAAAGTCCAGCAGCATGAAAGAGAAAGGATGAGATGAACAAACTAAAATGGACTAGGAAAAATTTAAGGGAGAGAACACAGAGAGAGAGAGAGAAAGGAAGGAAGGAAGGAAGGAAGGAAGGAAGGAAGGAAGGAAGGAAGGAAGGAAGGAAGCTCTAATCAGCATACTTAGAGAAATTTTAGATGATACTGCATCCATAAAGTCAAAATAGTACACTATAAAAAAGAAAAAAAAAAGACGAACTCTTTTTTCTTTTCTTTTTTTTTAACGTTTATTTATTTAAGTAATCTCTACACCCAATGTGGGGCTCGAACCCATGACCCTAAGGTCAAGAGTTGTATGCTATTCTGACTGAGCCAGCCAGGCACCCCAAGAAGAAAGAATTCTTAAAACTTAAATACATGATTGCTAAACATTTTTAAAAATTCAGTGGAAATCTTGGAAGACAGGCAAGAAAATGTCATAAAACATAAGCTGATGAGTTGGACAATTTAATAAAAAAAAGCAACATTCTGGGTCTAACCAGATGGTCCAATAACACCCAACAGGAACTGCACAGAGACAGAAAAGAGGAAACAGAGGGAGGACACTGTCAAAAAACAAAAAGATACTTTCCCAGAGCTGAAGATAATCTTCTATCATCTATGACTGACAGAGCTTCAAAGCACAGCACTTGTTATTAACCCTGTGGTTTCTGCCCCATATCAAGTGGTTAAAAGTTTCCTTCAATCAGTGTTCAAAAATTAACCCAAATATATTTCATGTTACATAGCCTAACTGATTTACTTATTCCTAAATGGAGGTCTGTTTCATTGAAAAATTTTATGACTCAGAGAATAGGACTAACAGGGTTTAACTTACACTTACCTCCATGAGATGGAGAAGACGCCCACCAGCTGCTGTCTCCCCATCATCTTCACAGTCCTGTAAGAAGGTCTGTTTATCCTCACAATATATTCTAGAAATACATAGAACAGTGTTACACTTTGAAACCCCAAAATATTGCACTAAGAATTACACCTTCATACTTGTTGCAATCAATTTACTTCCAAAATCAGCACATTTGTCAAAAAAATTCTTCTTCGACTATACATTAGACAAATTCTCTGATGATTCATTATCCGGTATGTTTCATTGTTTATATTTGGGAAAGCTAGGAATCAAAGATGCCTCCTTTAAATCAGAAATGCTATGATTATGGGAAAGTGAGTTAACACATCTGACACTTCATTTAACCTTGAAGCTATAAGGTTACAGAGAGCAGTCACTGAAAAACATTTATTGAGAATTTATTGTATAGAAGCATTATGGGGCGCCTGGGTGGCACAGCGGTTAAGCGTCTGCCTTCGGCTCAGGGCGTGATCCCGGCGTTATGGGATCAAGCCCCACATCAGGCTCTTCCGCTATGAGCCTGCTTCTTCCTCTCCCACTCCCCCTGCTTGTGTTCCCTCTCTCACTAGCTGTCTCTATCTCTGTCAAATAAATAAATAAAATCTTTAAAAAAAAAAACAAAGAAGCATTATATGTAATAGGCACCATGAAATGATATACAAGAAATACGTGGTTTACTCCTGTCTTCAAAAAGCCTTAGAGCTAGTGAGACAAAAAGTACATAAAAAAGATGGAGGTGATAAAAATCAACATAAATGAACATTTTATACTTTCCTCACAACTTATTCTAGCCATCAAACATTTCTCTATCCTCCCCATTCAAAGAATTATAAGATCTATTTTCTCTATAACCTTTCCCCTGGTTGGTTATTAGTATCAGAGATAAATCATGGCATTTTTACCTATTTAAATTACCTAGAAAGTTCACATTTGGAATAATAACGTAGGGCTACACTGTAGCAGAATAAGCATGGCGAATAAGTGTGAGATATAAAAAGAAAACAGTGCCAGTTAAGGTATGTCAGATAGTGGATTTCTTAGGCCCCTACAATGACACCATCTAGAACGAGGCAAAAGCACGAAAGATATCTTTCCAGCTGTGGCTATAAAAAGCCAGGTACTACCATATCTATATGCCTAGCTCAATTATAGCAATTATATTCATATATTTATTATATGTTCATAATTACCATAGCAATCATATTCATTCATTCACTCGTTCATCTTTCAATCCACCTTTCCATTCATTCACTTAATAAATATTTACGGCCCACCTACTATGACCGGGCTCTGTTATTTAAAGTCAACCTTGTTCCAAGAAAACACAGTACTACCAGACAACATTTTATATGGCAAATTTAAGGCAAAAAGGAGTCAGCAGTTGGTTTATATTAGGACTGTAATTATAATCGAACACTGTAATTTTATGGAACCAATGAAGAAAATTTGAGTTATAAATCAGTACTGTTAGGTTTTTAAAAAAATGAAATCCCACGGACATTTTCACTTTTTCCTCACGTGCCAGGAAGATAATGATGCAGTATCCCACAGCTGTGTGTGCCAGCAGCCTGAAGAGTGCCCCCCCTTAACTCCAAAGCAGGAACACAGCCCCAGAACCAGAAAGCAACCTTAAAAGGATCCTAAGCATTCAGAATACACAACACAAAGTCCGTGTACCAAATAAAGGTCCTTTATGTTATTTCCAGTGGGGTCCTTCAAGCCTGCACTTTGTGCCTGTTTACTCTTAGGTGACACACATTCTGACAAGCTCAGCTCTTTCACTCCCAAATGTCAATTAGAAAGGAGTGAGGTGGATGGACTGCTACATGTAGTCAGGCTGAAATTTGTGAGAAGGGACAGCGGATCACCCATTAATACGCAAAACTCTAAAAATACTCACCGGAACTTAAAAACCCCAAAATGTGGGGCCTGAAATAGAACATCCAGCATACTATCTAACTTTTTGATAATTTAAGATCAACATTACAGCCAGCGATTGTTGAAGGTGAAGCCACACAGCCATGTAGGCATAAACTAGAGATAAATGAAATTAGTTTATCAAACTCAGGTCTACCCTTAGAAACCATGTGATCTTGAAAAAGTTAAGCTTTTTGCAGGGGCAGAGTTGCTGAAATAATCAGAATTCACTTTCGTAAAGCATTTGGCCAGAGTAGGTGCTCAATAAACACATGGCACGAATGAATGGCTATTAATACTTCCATAGTGCACTCTAATCACTGAGAGCAAGCACACTCTCATCCCTCATTTTTATATTGATGACCCTAACCCATAAAGAAAACATCAAAATTTTGTCCAGTGATATTCCAATAAGTAGGGAATTATATAACAAATAGTCTTTTGTACGTTTTGGCACTTAAAGTAATGTGACTTAGTAATATTAAAAACTCACCTATCCAAAGTGATGGATTTATTTTTTTAGTTTCCTGAGTTTCAGATAGCCTAGATTTTACCAATATTCTCAATCACATTTTAAATTTGCACTAAATCTCTATTTGTATTCTGATTCATTTCAGTTCTGAACCCTGTTCTTTTAAATCAGTACTAATTTGCATACTTAGAAATATACCCTTGCTCTCTTTACTAACACATCAGCAAAGATTTGTATAAAATTCAAAACTAAAGGCATATAGTAAAAAGAAGCATACTTAATTCACTGCTAATGGGAGTATAAACCGGTTTAAAAGAAAAACTCTGGGAAAATTTGGGCGTATATGTCAAGATTTTCAAAAATGTTCATACTTTTTGAGAATTCTACTTCTAGGAATCTATTCTTTCTTCTTTTTAAATTATATGCCCATTTCATTTCAAAAAAGAACCTGAAGTAACCAGAACTATCCTGAGTAAATAATCTAAATAAAAAGGTGTTCACAGGGCTATTTTCTATAATAGTGAAAAATATGAAAAACTGAACAAAAAGTAAATAGTTAAATAAATAATGGTATAAAGCCTCAAAGTAATACTACAAGGCCATTACAATAATGTTTATAAAGCAATTATAACAACATGGAAAAATGGTTTTGTTAAGAAAGAAAGAGGATACTAGGGTAATGCACTGAAAAAACAAATGCTGCATAGAAGACAGAAAGAGGGGCGCCTGGGTAGCGCAGTTGTTAAAGCGTCTGCCTTCGGCTCAGGGCGTGATCCCGGCGTACCGGGATCGAGCCCCACATCGGGCTCCTCCGCTGGGAGCCTGCTTCTTCCTCTCCCACTCCCCCTGCTGTGTTCCCTCTCTCGCTGGCTGTCTCTCTGTCACATAAATAAATAAATAAAATCTTTAAAAAAAAAAAAAAAAAAAAAAAAGAAGACAGAAAGAAAATGTATCGAATATTATCAAAATATATCAAATCAATTACATTTAATGGCAGAAAATGGCTGATTTCCCCTTCAATTCTTTTCTTTTCTGCAGCTTCCAAATATTCTATGTATGATCATTAGTTTTATAAAGGAAAAAAACCCCACATAATTGTTGTTATTTTTAAAAATCATGCAGCAGTTTCCCCCATTTTTTACAAATGGAACATTCCTAAAATTGTGATGATCACTCACCGGTACGCATAGATGTTGTGGGTGGCACTAGCTATTTTCTTATTCTCATACAATTTGGCAAGAACCATTTTCACCTTAAAAACAGCAGTAATATAAATGAACTAATGTATACTTTTTATTTGTTTTATAAATAAATGCTAGAAAAATATCTTAAAGCATATTGATATAAATACTGTTGTACTGAAATAATGACTTAAAGAATCTACTACACTCTGAAAAAGCCATTTCCAAACTTTCTCCTCATTTTAGAGGTAGAAACCGGTACTCTTAATTGGTATAAAAATTACAGACCTGGTATTTTTTTTTTCCTTCAAAGGCACAGGCAAGGCTTTACTGAAGCTAACAGCTCGAGCTGAAGTGCTGTTGGAGAGTGGTCAGGCTGGCCTCCAGACCTGGTATTTTTGAGCATCAAATATTAACAAATATTTGAGCACTAACCATGTTGATGGTACTTATATATGAAAAATTTTCCCCACGTAAATAATTTTAAATGTAAATATGAGCATTTTTAAAAATGAGCTATACAAAATAACGATACGTTCCAAATGTAAGACCGAAATTCTCTCTGGGAGTCATATAAGGTTTATAGAGGGGGTAACATGAGCCAGGTTCTGAAAGATGAGTGGTAATCTCTTTTGCATCAAAAGAGAAGAAAGGGGTGGGGCAGGAAGAAACCATTCCATTCAGAGGAAACTGTGTGTGCAAATCTATCAGATTTAGCAAAGAAAACATAAAGGATGCTCAGTTAGACTGGAATTTCAGATAAACCACAAATAATTTTTTTATTATTAGTATGACCCATACAAACATGTTTATCTGAAATTCCAATTTAACTAGGTATTCTATATTTTATCTAGTATCCCTATCAGGGACGTAAAAGAGTAAGGTTCTGCAAGTGACCAATAGTTTTATGTAGAAACTATTTAGAGTATGACTAAGAAGACAAAAGACATTGTATCAGGAATGATAAAGCTAGGATCCTATCACAAAGGGCCTTGTATAATGAGCTCAGGTTTTTCCTTGTAGACAATGGAAATAAGCAAAGACTGGGGGTTGGGGATACTGACACATGGCCAGACCTTTCAGAAAGGTAATGGCAAAGAATATGGAGGAAATCCTGGAGGTAGGGAAGATGAAGCTGCAGCCACAGAGATCAATTTGAATCAGAAACTGTGTAGTCTTGTGTTTATCATCTTTTAATCTTTCAGGTTCTTAGATTCCTGATCAATTAAATAGACAATGACCTCTAAGATTTATTTTAGCTCTCGCAAATTATGATCCTCTAAGTCTAAGTGATGATATCAGAAAAAGAAAGAGGATCCAGGATGAACAGATTCAAAACAGAATGTCTAATGAGGACCCTGGCAACAAGATTATGGGCAACAGCTGAGGACAAAATAGAGTTGCTGAGAGAAAGAGCCAGAAGCCTGCACCAAAAGCTGTTATCTTGACCAGAAGTCAATGCAGAGAAGAATTTCCTCTTCTAGAGACCAGAAGAGAGTAAAAGGGCAGCCTGGTACAAAGAACTATATCCCTGTAGGTCGAGGCTTCAGAAGAGCTTCAAGTAGAGGAGCTGCAGAGACCAAAGGGAACAGACTAATAATAAAAAACCTATGGTAAATTAATGACACTTTTGCTGTTAATTTAACTTTATAGGTTATTACAGTTTGTGACTGAAAAGTCTCCCGTTTGATACCCCTGGGTGGGAACCAGCTCACCTAAGGTCAAGAGGCAGAAAGGAAAAGGAATTCAGGTCAGGAAGACTCTGATCAACCAATCTGTCCACTGTCCCCTTCCCTGGGCATCAGTGGAACCCACTCGGTTTTGCAGAACTCCCACGCAATAGGACAAATAATTCTTTTTAACAAGCTATTAAGCATCATAATTTTCCACCTAATGGGTTTTTCTTGTTTGAAAACCCATTACAGGGTTAAGCCCTAATTAGAATTTAGATACAATTTTGAAAGTGGTGACAAATAGAAACAAAACAAATCTTCCATGATTCACAGTAATTTGGGGGTAGGGAAATGAGCAAAAAATGTTTATCTTACATGAAAATTACACACAACAGCAAAAATAAGCATATTATTGCAGAACCATTTACCTGAATTACTTTGGTAAAACAACATCAAAGTGAGCTGGACATAGTAACTTTACCTGTTTGGGACAAACTACTGGAGCCAAGTGTGCCTGAAAAGTACTTCTTCGGTCTGTAATGGGAATGCCATGATCAATCGGAGGTAATTCTTCTATTTCTATAAATTTAAAGAATTATATTACTTTTATCTTGAAAATTCTTACATTCAAATACTGAAAAATTGACAATGGTGTGGGCAGAGGGTGGGGAAGGGAGGTGGAAAAGAGATGTAAATTATATGGTAAATCAACCCCAATACCCATTAACAGTTGTCTATTAAAATTAAATTATAATTTTAAGCAAAAAGTTTCCAAATAGATTTTAAATAAGATTAGACTACTTGACTTAGAAATGATTTTCACCTTCCAAGGTCACCCAGTGGTAGGTTAGGACTGAAATCCTGGACTGTTACAGTAGTATAAATTGTACAATAACTAAGTTTTAGGAGTATAAAAGGTCCTGAGACCACAAAGATAGTCAGTTGCTAATATACCACAATTTATTTATCCATTCAGTTGATGGACTTCTGGGTTGGGAAACCCAGGACTTTATTTTGTATAGCTGTAATGTAACATCTTCTACTAATGAAACTGTTCCTACTTCATAGGATTGAATATATCAAGGATACACCACATTGGTATTCCAAGGAGTATCATGATTTCGAGTTATTCTGCTTCTTAAACAAGTTTAAGAACCACTAATTTACTCTTCACTCTGTTGAGAAACTTACCAACCATCCTGGCTGCTACATCTGCCTCATGTAGGATCTAAAGTCATTCAGAAAAAAGAACTGAAATTGTTTCCTATTTCTACTCACTGATCTATTGAATCTTACCAAGTCATCTTGCCTTACAATTAATGAACTATTTCAACTAACGTGTGTAAAAATATTTCTTGACAGCTTTAAACAACTTGTCCAAACTCACTGCACTGGTCTGTGGCAGGACTAGGACAAGAAACCAGGTTTATGCAGGATTTTTGCCTTTCTTCTGGGAGCGTCCTCTTCTTGAACGAACTGTGACCACTGTACTAGGGAGTACTGAGGTCAACAGGAACCAGATACTATTTATTGTGACTATGATTTTTACTCTTTTTCTTTTAATAGTGGATCCTGTTTCCCCAAAAAAATCTTATGCCAAATCCACAAATATATAAATGAATAAAATGTGAAACTAAAGCAGGAGAGTCCTGGGTCTTCTCCTCCACTCTTTCTCTTCCTGTGTATTCCCCTGCTAGTCCTGACATATCATGCAAGGACTTTAAAACTTCATAGTATTATTTGAAAGCTACTGTGTAGGGACACCTGGGTGGCTCAGCTGGTTAAGGGCCTGCCTTCGGATCAGGTGGTGATCTCAGGGTTTTAGGCTGGAGCAAGCCCCGCATTGGGTTCCCTATTCCTCTGCTTCTCCCTCTCCCTCTGCTCATGAGTCTGCTTCTTCTTCTTCCCCTCCCCCCGCTTGTGCTCTCTTTCTTTCTCTAAAATAAATAAAATCTTCTTTAAAAATAAAAATTTAATTAATGAATGAATTAATTAAAAACTACTGTATAACGCATAGGAAACTCCTTACTTTCAAAGAGAATGAATGTTTCCTCCGGTCTATCACGTTTTTGTAAAAGACTTGAGAAAACTGATGCTATTATTTGAACTTTTATGATACTAAAATAGAAGATACTTCCAATCACAACATAGAGCTGATTTATCACATCAATCTATTCATAAGCTGAAAACTACTAGATTATGGAACAAATTTGCTTAAGCAAAAACTAAAATTTTAAAGGCATTTTACTAGCTCTAATTCAGTGGTTGCACTTTCAATTATTAGATTTGTATTTGTGAGCACAGGCTAAAATTTAACTCTGTGACGTCAGGAAATAGCCGAGGATTTAGAAATAGAAATATAAAAACAGGATGTGAATTGAAAACATTAACACAGATTTTCTTAGTTTCAGTTTCTCCCATCATTAATCCAAAACTCTAGAAAGTCACACACACACACACACACATACACACAAAGGGTGGAGGGAGGGAGAAATTTCTTTTTTCCTCATCATTCTTACAGACCCAGCAAACACCAAAATGGCCAGCAGGTGGGAAAAAAATAACTCAATTCTCTGTAAATTATAACTATTTCTTAACATGTGAGAGTTTACCACATTTCTATACTATTTCAAAAACAATACATAATACTGCTATCCCACACTCGAAAGAAACTATTTAGTAACATTATACCTGCTCGATTTTCACTGATACCAAAATCCAATGCTTTAGCGGGAGTTTCTGGTTGACATGCTAAAATGAGATCATCTTCACATTCTACATCTTCCTCTTCAGTTTTCTTCTTTACATCGGGGCCTATGTGGATATGAGATATTATCAGTGCGCTCTGAGAGAAAGGAATTCTACTTAAAAACTTGTTGGTCTTGATACCATTCTTCATATAGAAGAGTACCATTCTTCAATATAAGGAACCAGGACTTTTATGAGAAGTAGCTGATTTCAAGGCTGAAGCAAGGAAAAGAAAAGATGAGCCTGGAACATCTTATGATTCCAGAGACTAAAGAAATGCTTAACAAAAAAAAAAAAAAGAGGTGAGCTTACAAAAAGAATACAGGAGTAACCTAGAATAATTTGAGCAACAAAATAATGATAGTATGGAATTTTAACCCATGGAATAAAATAATGTACATGTGTTCATACAGATATAAATAAATAATCAAAAAAATAAAAAGAGAAGAGACATCTCTTCCTCAAAACAGAATTCCAATTCAATGGAGAAGGAAAGAAAATGTGAATCATCATTAGGCAAACACCACAGTAATAAATACTGTTGACAAGACACACTAATAGATACTAAAATTAGTGTATAAAAGTTTAAGGAGGAATAGGATATTAGCATAGCCTCAAATTATCTCCCTCAAGGTCCTTACCAACTACAAAAGGAAAGATAGTAACTATGATGGTTAATTTTATATGTCAACTTGGCTAGGCCACAGTACCCAGTATTTATTTGGTCAAACACTATTCTAGATGTTTCTGTAAAGGTATTTCTTAGTTGGAATTCACATTCAAATCTGTTAACCTTGAGTAAAGCAGACTGCCCTCCACGATGTAAGAGAGCCTCATCCACTTAAGGTCTTAATAGAAACAGGACTAACCTCCACAGAAGAGGGAATTCTGCCAGCAGACAGGCAGCCTTCAGACTTGAGCTGCAACATCAGTTCTTCCCTGGGTCTCCAGCCTGCCAAACTATCTTACAGATTTTGGACTTGCCAGCCTCTACAAGCCCATGAGCCAATTCCTTAAAATAAATCGATCTCTCTCTCCTTCTCCTCCTTACCTCTCCCGCTCTCCTCTTGCATCTCTCCCTCCCTGTCTTTATAAATACACACACACACACACACACACACACACACACACACCCTATAGGTTCTCTGGAGAGCCCTGATTAATACCGTAACTTTACACTGGAAACATCTGGCAGATACCACCTTAATCAAAGAATCAAGGTAAACATCACCAATAATAAAGCATATTGATACCACAAGTTCCTTGATATATGCACTGTGAAGGACACAATATCATGTTTGTGGTATTCTTGCCAAAATGCCCAATCTTGCTTCAGTTGTGAGAAAACAATGGACAGACCCAAACTGAAGGACATTCTACAAAATAATCAGTACTCCTCACAAGTGTCAGGTCATAAGAAGTCATAAAAGTCAAGGAAAGACTGAGAAACTATTTATAGACTAGAAGAGAGTAAGGAGAAATAGTAGCTAAATACAATGCAGAATCCTGAACAGCATCCTTTAACACCAGAAAGGACATTAGCAGAAAATCAGTGAAATTCAAATAAGCTCTTTAGAGAGTTGGTTAATATTATACCAATGTTAGTTTTCTATTCTTGGAAATTATACTGTGGTTATGTAAGATGTTACTAAGGCAAGCAGAGTGAAGGATATAAAAGAGTCTTTTGTACTATTTTTGAAACTCTCCTGTAAGTCTAAAATTAGTTCAGAATTTTTAAAAATTGTAAATACTTGTATTTAATCACTTTAAAATTTAGCACTTCTATAGCAGAAAAAAATACGAAATAATAAATTTGTACTGAATATTGACAGTAAAATCAAAATAAATTACGTGTCAAGTGGGTGCCCTTGAGTGGAAAATTCTCATGAGATATCTTGATCACTAGCTTGCAGCCTTATTAGTTCCTCAGAACTACAAATCCTTCCATTTTAGTATGAAGTCTACAAAAACAATTTTGATAGGAAAAATTCCAGATGAAATTTCTAAGAAGTATAACTATAAACTCTTCAACAAAAATCAGTAACTCTAAAATTTGGACAGTGGCTAACCTAGATTGTGGATATAGATGGAAAAGGGGAAAATATCATTTTTAGGTTCTATAATTTTTTAAATTTCCTGAGAGTTGAGTGATCCCAAACTTCTTGGAGTCCTAAATTTTTACAGGTTTTCATTCCACTTTTGTAATTATCCTATACTCTAGAAGGGTAGATGGGCAAAAATCAATTCTGTTTTGAGACTACTTTTCCTATCAATGCCCTGAAATGCTACAAAACCAGAACATGAATCATGAAAGTTAAGGAAAATACTTCAAAAAAGATTGTCAACATGGACAGAACATCTTCATACCATTTATCTCTTAGATGTTAATACAGCAGTAAAAAATTTGCTTCTATAGAAAAATAGTAAAATGCTCTGAAAAAGTATATACTACTATCAACTTTAAATATATATTGATTTTACTAAGGGAGTCCTAAATAATTGGTTTGTTTTAAAAAACTCTCTCTCCCAGATTGAAAACAATTCTGTCAGTGGTCACAATGAAATATTAGAAATTTCCACATTGTCATATAATAATTCAATAAAAGAATAATAGGGCAAAATACTGGTTTTTAAATACCTTGAAATTAGATAGTAGCAATGGGTGTACAACTCTGGAATATACTAAAAACCAATGAACTATACATTTTTAAAGGATGAATAATTATGGTATGTGAATTATATCTCAATTTAAAAATACATTTTCAAAGTAAATTTTTATATCCTAAATATCAGTTCAGTGTATTTTCCAAAGTTGTTTTCCTATAAACACTTCACTCATTTGAAGCTAATGTCTAATTAATGTACTCCAGTAATTCATAAAGAATATTACACAGTTCATATTACCTTAATAGCCAAAGAAAGCAGAAATTTTAGAGCCAAGTTCTTTAACCATAAAATCTACTTCTGTAAGGGTGTAATATGGAGCCAAAGAGGCTAAAACTATATAGAAAAAAATAACCATAATTACATGAATAAATGAACTTTCCAGAGAAACTTGTATTTTATCACATACAAACCATAAAACAGAATAGATTTTCATTAAAAATTTCATCTAGAATAGCTACATGGAAATTTAATTACTATTAAGCTAAAAGAGCATTAATAATATTTTCAAACCTACCTGGTTCTGTCATCTGAGATTTTTGTATTAGAACATCTCTTATTTTCTCCACCCACAGATAAAGAATGCTTTCACCAATATTCTGTCTAAACAAAATTCAGGGGAAAAATCTGTTACTTAAAAAAATTCCTTCTCAAATTCAAGAAAATACAGACATATTTACAATCTAAGAAATTATACGCAAATTAGCCAAGGCTTTTAAAAAAGAATTTATAAAAACAGGTTTACTAACATTTGTTGGGTGAGTATTTAATACAGATTGTTCATATCAACATTAAAAATTCCAACTGGCTCCAAAATTAACACTGCTTACTTAAAATACGCTGGAGAGCTGCAACCAAAGAAGGGAAAGAAAATTTCTGAACTTGAACTGGATGAAGTAGATAGATGTAAACGTGATTTAGTTTCTGTCAACAGATATAGTTATAATATTGATGTTACTGCTTGCTTTTTTAAACTTTTTAAACGATTTTAAACCACTTATTTGGCACATTTATCATTTGGTATAATTATTTCCGCAAAGAAGAATGCAATGCATTGGAGGAACTGCCTCAGAGAACAAATTTAAAAGACTTAAAAGACAATTAACAACGTTATATTCACATTTTGTTTTTGACAAAATATTCTGTTGCCCAAATTGATTCATTTTGGTTCCAAATAATGTCTATCTCAGATATATTAAATCCATCTCAAAGGATCACTGAGAAGAAGAACATGTCGTGGGTTCATGTCCATAGCGTTATGTTAAATTAGGACAACAGCATTAAAGGCCCCAGGTGTCTACTCTTTTTTTTTTTTAAAGATTTTATTTTTATTTATTCGACAGAGACAAAGACAGCCAGCGAGAGAGGGAACACAAGCAGGGGGAGTGGGAGAGGAAGAAGCAGGCTCATAGCGGAGGAGCCTGATGTGGGGCTCGATCCCATAACGCCGGGATCACACCCTGAGCCAAAGGCAGACGCCCAACCGCTGCGCCACCCAGGCACCCCCCCAGGTGTCTACTCTTTAAGGAATGACACTAATTTTAAGTAAGTGTCTGTTATGTGTGTTTAAAGCAATCACCGTTCTACTTCATAACAACACCTTACCTTCTTCCTCTGAAAGTTCCCCTTGAAACCACTATCTCCCTTCATCATGCTACTCATCAGTACCCACCAAAGGAAACTTTCAAAACAAGCATACGGAAGAAAACAATATTGTTTTCAAATAATTCTGTACCCTCAAATCCTCCTCATCTCACCCGTAACTCCTTAGCGCTAAACAATCCCCCAGTGTGCTCTGGTAACCTAAGATTCTTAGAGAGAGGAAAGGTTTTAAAAATCTGAAAATGTTAGCTGAATTTCTTTTAAACAATTCCCACTTCTATCCTCTCTTCTCAATAAGATTTAGAGGTATAGACAGGGAAAAGTAAAACGTATTCAGTATATACAAAGCACAAAGTTCATAATATGTGTCAACACATTTTAAGCTCATGATTACCTAATGAAGAGGTATTATTTCCCCATTGTACAAATGACAAAATAAACCTAGAGAAATTAGTTAACTTATCTAAGACAATCTTAGAAGTGGTTAAGAAGCCCAAAGCCAGATATGAATACAGACTTACTCCAAAGCTCAGCTTGCCCGCTGCACTTTACTCTCCTATCAAGCAGCTGTGCCCTCTGGCAAGCAAGCCACTTGCACTCTGAGTCTGTTTCCTCATCTATAAAATAGAGACTTAGAGCATCTCATGTTACTTTATAGAGGCAGTTTCTTTTCAAGGAAATCTTAATTCACTCAACTTAACTTCAAGGGCCTCATCTCACCAGCCCTGCAAGTCTGGTAGTCAATGAGAAAACTAGGTCCCTTATCTCAGTGTTGTGATCGTTATCCTTACATCGTTATCCCTACAAATTTATGTTTTTGTATGTAATTGTCTCCATTTCCTAATCTCGTTCTATTGAATTCTCCCCACCACCATCACCAAAAATAGCGATACTAGGATCTAGTGTTTATCTGGTGTGAATACCTACTATACAGAAGACAAGTAGAAAACACTTTGTTACCTCACTTAATCCTCAAGCCTTTGAGGCAGGAAAAGCATCCCTCTGTGAATATACATTCAAATTCAGATTTATTGTTGGAGGGGCTGTGAAAAAACCTTGGAAGAATTTTCACAATAAGTAACTTTTCCAAATAATAAAGAAGAAATTAAACCTGAACTCCAACTCTCCTCTCCACTGCCCATTCTTCCTGCCGAAGACTGTACAATTAGCCCTTCTGCCCAACATCAGTTACTGAATGCTTCTTTCTTCCCTAGCATTTAACAAGACTTACTGAAATCCAGTGTAAGGAAGTTGCAGTGGGTGTGAAAGGTTTCCTGAGGAAAATGAAAACTACTTTTTCCCTTGGAATCCCAAATTCTGTCACTAATGGTGGGGTTTTGTTTTGTTTTATATTTGTTGTTTTTATTGCTGCACTTGTGTTTTCTCTTATGAGAAGAACCAGTGTTTTCTCTTTGTTCTGAGATTTTTTAGCTATCCACTAGGATTTGGTTTTCGAACTTTTGCCATCGCTGTAATGAAATGTCTCGCAAGCTCAGAAACAAACTAAAACAGACGAAAGCTGAAAGTCCTCCTTCCTGTGCCTATCAGGGTCACACCCCACCCCCAACTGGTCCTGGAGGAACTCTGCTGAATCCTAAGGACTCCGGGACAAAATCTAAAAACAACTCATTATGGAGTGAGGTGCTAAGCTTTTATTTATGAAATTAAATTATGGTAAAGTAGCTAAATAGAAAATGTCTGGAACAAAATTTGTGTCAAATTGAATGAAATATGAACTTGGATTAAAAACTGATTTTCATAGAGGTGTTTTGTGAGTAACCATACTTAAATGACTATTACCCAATCCAGAATGATCAAAACAAAGTCAAGTTACTTGTGACTCTACCTTTACTTGTGGCTCTAATTTCTGTATCTGTAGTTTTCTAATATTTATACTTGTTGATTTAAGGATAAAGCTACTCACTAAAATACACTACTAAGTTGTGTGACCTTAGACAAATCATTCAGTCTGAGTTCTCATCATCTCATGTTCAAAATGACAAAATTGGATGAAATGATTCTTTTAGTAACAACAAAAATAGGAGCTGCTATCATATGGTGCTAATGCACGTTACACGGATTATGTCATTTAATCCTCACAACAATATTATTCTATCATCCTCATTTTAAAGATGAGAAAACAGATTCAAAGAGGCCACATTATTTCAAAAACTGATTCCAGAAGCCTGACCAAGACAGCCTTAATCTCAGTTTGGCAAAACTTCGATTGGTAGAATTTCCTGATTCTAGGTCCTGACTTCCCCTTACTTAGTATATTTTCTTCAGAAAACTTGTCATCATAAATTTTATCTTTGCTCCTTTGGAATATATGGACATCTTTTTAGAAGACTCTTGTCAGACAACCTAGGAGTGTCTTTCTCAAGGACCTGGGAGCCATCCTTTTGAATTGTAACATCAAGGAAGACGGCATCCCTTATCCCTCTATGGGATTGGAGGAGCCTAACTTCTGATGAGCAACAATGAGCAAACACAGATGGCCTAATCACAGAGAAACACATTTGCAAACTCAAGAAATAACTTACTGTGCTTACACAGCTCATTAATTAACCTTCCCTCAACATTCTCATCCTAGCCCTTACAAATTCTTCTGTTGGGAATGCAAACTGGTGCAGCCACTGTGCAAAACAGTATGGAGATTCCTCAAAAAATTAAAAATAGAATTACCCTACAATCCAGGAATTGCACTACTGTGATATACCCAAGGAATATGAGAACACTAATTCGAAAGGATATACGCATCCCTATGTTTATTGCAGCATCATTTATAAGAGCCAAACTGTGGAAGGAACAGAAGTGTCCATCAATAGATGAATGGGGTAAAAAAAATGTGGTTTACATATACAATGGAATATTATTCATCCATAAAAAACAATGAAATCTTGCCATTTGCAACAACATGGATGGATCTAGGTAGTATAATGCTAGGCAAAAGAAGCCAGTTAGAGAAACATAAATACTGTATGATTTCACTCATACATGGAATTTAAGAAATAAAATAAATGAACAAGGGGAAAACAAGAAATCAAAAAAGAGTCTCTTAACTATAGAGAACAAACAGATGGTTACTAGAGTGGAGGTGGGTAGAGGAATGAATGAAACAGGTGAAGGGAGTTAAGAGTACACTTATCTTCATGAACACTTATGAGTAATATATGGAACTGCTGAATCACTATGTTGTACGTCTGAAACTAACATAACATATGTTAACTACACTGGAATTAAAATTTTTAAAATTCTCCTGGCAAGAGAAACAAAAGTAAAAATAAGCTACTGGGACTATATCAAAACAAAAAGCTTCTGCACAGTAGAAGAAACAGTCAACAAAACTAAAAGACAACCTATGGAATGGGAGAAGATATTTGCAAATGACATACCTGATAAAGGGTTAGTATCTAAAATATATAAAGAACTTATAAAACTTGGGGCGCCTTGGTGGCTCAGTTGGTTAAGCATCTGCCTTCAGCTCAGGTCATAATCTCACGGTCCTGGGATCGAGCCCCGCATCTCCCTCTCCACTGCCCCTGCTTGTGCTCTCTCTCTCTGTCTCTCTCTGTCTCTCTCTGTGTCAAATAAATAAAATCTTAAAAAAAAAAAAAAAGAACTTATAAAACTCAACACCCCAAAAATAAATAATCTAATTTAAAAATGGGCAAAAGACATGAACAGACATTTCTCCAAGAAGACATCCAGATGGCCAACAGACACATGAAAATATGCTCAACATCACTCAGCATCAGGGAAATGCAAATCAAAACTACAATGAGATATCACCTCACAAGTCAGAATGGCTAAAATCAACAATACAAGAAACAAGTGTTGGTGAGGGTGCGGAGAAAAAGGAACGCTCCTGCACTGTTGGTGGGAATGCAAACTGGTGCAGCCACTGTGGAAAACAGTATGGAGGTTCCTCAAAAAGTTAAAAATAGAACTAATATGATCCAACAATCACACTACTGGGTATATACCCAAAAAATACAAAAACACTAATTCAGAGGAATATATGCACCCCTATGTTTATAGAAGCATTATTTACAATAGCCAAATTATGGAAGCAGCCCAAGCATCCACTGATAGAGAATGGATAAAGAAAATGTGATAGATAGGGGCGCCTGGGTGGCACAGCGGTTAAGCCTCTGCCTTCGGCTCAGGGCGTGATCCTGGCGTTATGGGATCGAGCCCCACATCAGGCTCTTCCGCTATGAGCCTGCTTCTTCCTCTCCCACTCCCCCTGCTTGTGTTCCCTCTCTTGCTGGCTGTCTCTATCTCTGTCAAATAAACAAATAAAAAAATCTAAAAAAAAAAAAAAAAAAAGAAAATGTGATAGATAGATGGATAGATAGTTAGAAAGACAGGGATAGAGATACAGTATTCTCCCACTTACCAAAAGTTTGTATTATGCCATTGCTCTTTTACAAAAGACCTACGTTAGTAGCTGCTTTCATTAACCAAAAGAAACCAGAAGAGGATTTTCACTTTCACAAGAACAGCCATTACTATACCAAATGTAGGTCTTTCATAAAAGTAAAGTGGTGTAACTTGAACATTCAGAAAGTGAGGGATACTCTTTCCTTTATGCCATTTTGGCATTTGAAAGGGTTCATAGGAACGCCCCGCTTTTAGATAGTGGGGAAAATCTGTACTACAAAAAAAAAAAAAGTTAATCCATTTCCTTTTCTCTTAAGCAACAGCAATTATTACAATGTTCTAGGTATTTTAAAATCTGTCATTTGCCTTTTGCTTTATTAACAAAATTATTTTCATATATTCAAAATATCCACATAAAATATATCGCTAAATTTAAGGTATGATAAGCCAGTTAATCTACATCTAATCAATGACCAAATCCTAGCTTATATTCTTCAGTATTTCTTTAACTGACCATTTTTCTCCATCCACCTTTTTGTTGCCTTCATAAAATACCTCCACCATCTCCCTCCTGAGTTATTGACTGCTCTTCCTGTGGTGGCCCTTCCCTCAAAACTCCCCACAGCCCATCTCTCATACTGCCATACAAATCTGATTACATCAAGTTAATGCCCAAACTTCTTTCCCAGCTTGCAGGTCCCTTCTTCTTATCCCTACCTAATTTATATAGCTGGCATCTTAAACTATTTGCTAAACTCTGAAGATGCCAGGTTGCTTCACACCCACGATTTTGCCTGTGCAGTTCCTTCTACCAGAAAACCTCTCCCCATTTGATTACCATGCTCAAAGGTCTCCTTCATAATGGAACCCTCCTTTCCAACCTTATCCACATGCCCAGATATAGTTTGTTGCTAAAACATCTAAAAACTGCTACTACAGCACTTGGTTCAAACCTCTCAATAATTATGTCACTATACTGTATCGGTACACATTTATTTTTATTTTTAAATTTCAAACTCCTAACAGAGTGTCAGCATATAGGAGAGACTCAATAAATGCTTACTGGAAAAGCTGTTAAGTTTTCTGACTTCTTCCTTTCCTACCTGAGAGGAAACAAACCATAATTCATCTGCTTGTGTAGGCAAAAATCAAATCATGCATACAAAATGATGCTAATATGAAAATCTCGATAGTGTTACAATATTTAGAATATAATGAAACTATAAACGTTAAGAACTATATTCATATATTTACCTCATGTTTAATTTTGAGAGACCAAAATTTTTCAATTTGCTGCCCCCTGCTGGATTTATGGAAAAAATATTAAAGGCTGCCACCCAAAACTTAAATTTTAAGAGCGTTTAAGGTGCCTGGGTGGCTCAGTTGGTTAAGCATCTGCCTTCGGCTCAGGTCATGATCTCAGAGTCCTGAGATCATGTCCCGCATCTGGCTCTCTGCTCAGCAGGAAGTCTGCTTCTCTCTGCTTCTCCCTCTGCCCTTCACCCCACTCGTGCTTACTCTCTCTCTCTCTCAAATAAAGAAAATCTTTAAAAATAAATAAATAGAGTGTTTATTTTTATTCAAAACACATGTGTGAAAATAATGCCATTGGACAGGGGTTATTCAACCACCTTTAATAAGCAAGACAGTATAAGCCATATTCTTCTGTAGAACAAACTGTAATTTCTGACCTTTCCTAATTCTCAAATAGCTCAACTGAACCAGTTAGGGAAAATAGTAAGTTGGTTGTGTCCTATGGGAGGGTATCTCTTGGTAAAAGGGGGGCTTTTCGGATTAAAAAAAAAAAAAAAAAAAGGCAGATGGAAACCACTTCTGAGTACATGGCATTGTGCACAGGTAGGAGAAAAATCTAACTGATGAATATGATTAATATGACAGAACCTGAATAAGGGAAGATTTTCAAGAAAGAGGAACTTCAACACCAGCAAAAGTTCCAGAGGTCAAGTAAGATAAGAACTAAAAAATGACCATAAGATGTATAATTACAACATCATTGGTGAACAAAGTTGCAGTATATTTACCTTACTCTACTTTAAGGGAGGAGATAAATTCGTAAATAAGCATAAATAAAGGATTAAAGAAAGAAGTTTATTGGGGGCATAAAAGTTGGAGTGACCACTAAAGTTAGAGAAAGTTATCAGAAAACATTTAATTGAGGAAATAAATAATACTTATAAGTGCAGGAATCTCCAAATGGGGTCATCCTTTATTGATATGTTCAGTTCTTAGTTACCTTTAGAGTCAAGTGTAAAACTGGGGACACAAGGAAAACCACAATTCCTCTAGGAGGGAATAAACAGAATCGATTCCATAAGGACTTATCATATTTTAATTAAATATTTTGGGAGGGAAAGAAACCTGGCTGAGATCCCAGGGATACAAAGGGGGTCCTCTCACTGTAATAAATGGAGGGGCACTTAGAACATATAAGACAATCTCTACCAGTTCCTGGATTACAGTAAAACTGATATTCCAGAATGTTATTTATTTTACTAAATTAATTTATCTCACCTTAATTAATTCAAATCACAGTCATCTTCTCTTGACTACTGCATCAGCCTCCTAACCAATGCCGCACACATCTATTTTTGCTCCCTTCCAATCAGTTCTCCACACAGAAATAGAATGTTTTCGAAATGAGAATTTTGTCATGGCATCATGCCACTTAAAAACCTCTGCTTCCCATGGGTCTTAGGACAAAGACAACAATCCTTAACATGGCCTACAAGACTGCATGACTGCCCGTGGTCTCCTCACCAGATCATTCCCCACCACACTCCCTTCTCTCCCCTCCTCTTCCCACTTCCCACCACCAGGCTTTGTGTCTTGAAATGAGCCAAGCTCCTTGACATAGAGCCTTTACACATGGTATGACTTTCACCAGGGTTATCTTTACCTCAGTAACACAGCTCTGAGGTCAAACAAGCCATCCCGGACTTCCTAGACTAGGTTAAGTCTTGTTTCAAACTCAATTAGTAGTGCATATTAATATCTTTCTTTTACAGAGCCCATCGGAGCTGCAATTTTACATTCATCTTATGATGTTATGAATAATCTCTCTCCCACCAATAAGTTCTAAATGCCATGAAACAGGGACCATTTCTGTTTTTGCTAACTATGTGTACCCAGGACCCCCTACAGTACCTGCCATGTAGTATTTGTTGATTGAATGAAAGAGTGAAAAATACAGTGTATCAATACACTCTCACTCTTATGACCTAATACAAGATTCTGCTATAACCAGTTTCAGTCCTGTGAAAATATCAAAACATGAACAGTATCTCTGTGTTTACTTTCACAATCTGGTGTTTTTACAGCTATTAGTTCTGAATTATTACCATATTTTTATATTTAAGTAGAAGTCATATCAAATGTCTACAAAAAATAATATTATACAGGGGCGCCTGGGTGGCTCAGTTAAGCATCTTCTTCAGCTCAGGTCACGATCCCAGAGTCCTGGGATTGAGCCCCGCAATGGGCTCCCTGCACAGCAGGAAGCCTGCTTCTCCCTCTCCACTCACCCTGTTTGTGTTCCCTCTCTCACAATCTCTGTCAAATAAATAAGTAAGAATCTTTAAAAAAAAATTATATAAGCAAACTTTCAAGGACTCTCAAACGTATCCTTTTTGTTAATGGAAATGCAGTTTAACAAAAAGTTTAGAAAAGGCCCTAACATACTACATTTCCAACAAAAGCCCACAATAAAATCACGAATACAATTTTTTTTAATCACCTGTTACTTACATATATATTTCCTCGAGGCTATTCGATAAATCTGCACGTTCTTGCCCTTTAAGCCAAGGAGCACTAAGATTAAATAAAACACAATGAAGAAGACTATTCAGGGATTGTGTTTATATCTCAAACAGAAATTACTGGTTAAATTACAAATTATTTAACTTTTAAAATTATCTATTTTCATTAAAACAGATAATTATTAGTTATATTGTACAAACCTATACAGTTCCAAAATGCTTTCATCAGCATTAACTCATTTTGTCCTTCCAGGAAACATGATAAAGACAACCCCAATATTATTCAATTAAAATATGGTTTAAAAAACAGAGGTGAGTTCATTGGATATCATAAACCTGTCCAGGTTTACATAAGTGGCAGAACAAGTGCCAGAATCCAAATTTCCAGATTCACACTATTTGCTACACTGGCAGGAGTTCCTAATTTTTTCTAAATAGTGACTCAAGGGGCGCCTGGGTGGCTCTATCGGTTAACCATACGCCTTCAGCTCAGGTTATGATCCTAGGGTCCTGGGATCGAGTCCTGCATTGCGCTCCTTGCCCAGCAGGGAGTCTGCTCTCCCTGTGCTTGCTGCTCCCCCTGCTTGTGCTTTCCACTCTCTCTCATTCTGACAAATAATTAATTTAAAAATCTTAAAAAATAGTGTCTCTTTAACAAATAAAATGGTTGCCACATGACTGTAAAAATATATATTAACTTTTCCCGAAAAGGGCATTTATGTTTACAAGCATTCTAAAATTATACTTATCATTTTCAATAAATAAAAATTAAAAATTATAGAATCATTTTTAATAGCAAATTTTATTGCTGTTTTAAAACATAAGAAATTATCCTACTGGTAGGCAAAGATTTCAACAATTGAGATTTAATGGAATTCTGTTCACACAAGTTTATACATCTTTATAGGCCAAGTGGGCAAAGCGGATCAAAGATTACTTGCAATCAACAGATCATGACCCATTAAGATTAAGCCTGGGCTGCTAAGAAGATGGTTCTTCCACAACAAGGGGCAGGGAGAAGCACCATGGGAAATTTCCAGGAAGTAAGCGGTCTTAGGCAGAGGCATGTCCATGAACCGTGGCTAGGTCAACAGAACCAGATTAGGAGAAACTCTAGATTACCAGGTTGTCTAAAGATTTCTCTCCTATCTCTAAAGACAATTCAGTAGCTATTTTATCCCTGTGAGCCCTGTGATTCTCTCTTATCTCAACCCGGTGATATTAAGTACATTCTGTAATGTGTTTTTATATAATTAAATTTTTTATTTAAAATGCTCTATACCAAGTCCAGAAGGTGTTCTTAATTTCTCTCTATATTTTGATAAGAAAGGTATTTTATATAAACACAATGTACAGAATAAAGAAATAATCTTTAAAAACTATAATCTTTTTATAAAAAAATAAATGTAGAAATATAACTTACTTCAGTTGATAAATAGGTGGAGCTGTTCCTGGGTATTCATCTGGTAGCATCACCTGTAAAGCAGTTTAAAAACAAATCTGTTTATATTTCATCATGGCTCAAAAATAACAATATTTATAAAGATGATCACTGGACAAATTTCTTACTTGTCAAACTAAAAAACAAAACCATTGTTTTGTTCAATCTCAGTAGAGAATGCCCTCCTCATATTTATACCTACACATTAAATATGTTGTTAATGATGCCAATTTTTTAAGAAAGAACACATTATTTGCAGAGAAAGCATACAAGCAATGAAAGTTAGGAGATAAGGGTGGGGAGGAGAAAGATGAAAGGAAAACAGAAATCGGGGCATTTATACCTACCCCCAAAAGAACAGAGTGGCATTAGAGCATGTTCTCAGTATTTTTCTGAAGAAATACTCCCCAAAATCTTATTAAGTACTGTTAAACACATTAAATAGCTAATACTTTATATTATATAGAGAGACCCATACACATTTGTTCTCAAATCAGTATTATGATAAAAACAAAAACTGACAGAAACTTTTATGTTGAAAGTATATGCAGTCATCAAAGAATAAGCATTAATACAGAAAGTCACACTTTTCTTGTCACTTATCTTAACCACAACTGATTCTCCGTTAATAAAGAAATAAGTAACTACTTTATGAAGCCTTTTAAATTCCTAACCTATTCTTCCTCTTAAATGTTAGCCATCTTTCCAGATTTAGACCTTCTCCTATTAAATGAACAGGACAATGAAAGGAAGAGAAACTCAAGCCTGTCACTGGTAAATTAAGAATACTTGATTAAAATAACTGGGATAGGAAAGATTGAGCGTGTCTTTGGAGTGATCAGAGATTTAATTACCCATATGTTTAGACAATCAACTGTTAACAAAAGCCAACAATAAAAAAGACAATTTAGAAATCACACAATAGTCATTTAGAGGAATACAGTATTAGTCAATGACATGGAGTCAATGTTGTAACTGGAAAATGGCTATAGAGAAGGGGAAAAAAATACCTGCAAGCAGAGTGTCCACTTGGGGTCATCTATATCGTCGCTAATTCTAATACAAAATATTTTGGCACAGTCATCAATGACACACCATTCCTCGCCATAGATAGCTGCCATTGCTTCAATTTCCTCATTCTGAAAGAAGTTGATGGGAGGACAAGTCAATGAAGGTACATGCCCTAAAAGCCTGAATTTTCCTCCCTCCTTTATGAAGTATTTGCATTTAACATCACTAGCCTGGAAGAAGGATCCCTGGAAGAACACTGCCAAACGGTTTTAGCAGAGGGTCACGGTGTTCTACTCTATGGATGGTTGCCAGATACTACTGCAACAACTGTTACCAGCCTTGCTACACCATCACCGTGCTTTTGGCCGCCACTGAGCCAAATATATATGCACTCCCATATCCTATAGCAAGACTTACAAGTGGAAAGATAAACACATATTCTGCTTCACCTTTTCTAGCAGGTAATCCTCACTCCCACTCCCCAGTAGCGTTGCTGCATACTAGCCCTATATTCCCACTCTTTACCTCCTTCACTTTGTTTGGTTTGGACTGGGGCCCAGGGCTGGGTAGTTTTTTGTTGGGTTTTTTTTTTTTGGCAATCAAACCCTAAAAACATTTCAGAAATCATTCTTTTGGTTTGGGGTTAAAAAAGGAAAATAATAGTATCTAAAGGTGAAAATGGCAAGCAAAGTATGCAACTTTGTATCATCTCATTTTGTCCTCACAGCCCAGTAGAAAAGCTTTAAAGAGCACCCACGTGAGCCACGCACTGGGGAAAGCTCAGTATCAAGAGGAGTAAGATCTAGGGGGCCCTCAAGGAATTCCAGGGTCTGTGTTATTATTGCCCATTTTGCAAAGGCAGAAACCGGGGATAAGTAGCTTGTCCAAGGTGACCTAGCGGCGACCGGGCAGAAAGCAGAACCCGGACTTCTGTCTCCGGCGCCGTGCTGCCCGGTCGCGTGCTGATGGTTGATGGTTGACGATGACACCGTCCGAGGCAGGCCGAGCTTGCCGAAGGCTCGGGAGAAGCCGGCCGGAGGGCGATCGGCGAACAAGCGCAGATAAAATGGAACGCAGTGCAGCAAACGGAGCGCCTGGCTGCCCGGACGGTGCCGGCGGGAACGGGGGTGGTCCCGGGCAGAAGGCCCCTCGGCGGAGGAGGCCCGGGGCGGCGAGGCGAGGCCGAGCCCAGCCTGGAGGTCCGCCCCCCGCCGGGCCCTCACCTGCCTCTGGTCGCTCCCTGCGTCCCCCTCAGCCATGTGGCCCCGGGAGCGGCCGAGCGGCCGCCGCCTGCCCAGGTCCGGAGCGTGGGGGCGGGGCGCTGTGGCGGCGAGCAGAGCACCGGCTGCGGCGCGGTGCGACCCGGAATCGCAACCCGGGCCGCACCGCGCAGCCCGCATCTGCTTCCGGGTTGCGAACCAGGTGATGAGAGGGGCTCTAGGCACCCGGGGTTCCCCGCCCTGGTCTCGAGCCGGCTCTCTGTCCGCCCCTTGGCGGCGCCCGTGTAAGCCTTCCCGCGAGAGAGGCGGCAGGAGGCTTTCTGGGCTCCGTGTCCTGGAAACTCCGGGGCTGGGGGCTTCAGCTCGCCCACTGCGGCGGCGGTACCCCCGAAGACCCCGGGACACGTTGCGGAGTTGGGTTTACCGCCACGTCCCAGGGAGGAGCTCGGCCGGAGTCCACAGCCCAAACTCGTCTTTGCATTTCAAGGCAGGGTTTTTTTGGTTTGGGGTTTTTTTAAAACGTGTTTTAAGGGATTTTGTCTCATCTGAGCAAGGATGGATTTGATTTACCAAAAACAAGACAGGAGCGAGCAGGCGGCGTTTTGAAAGCGTGCGAGAAGACTTACCCACTCGCTGTTGTATTGTGATAGCTTTGAGGGGTTTTTGTTTTGTTTTGGTTTGTTTGTTTTGTTTTAGCGTTCTTGGACATTTTGCCTGAAAGCAACTTTTGTACAAGACAAAACAATGACAAGAGTCATTGTTTCATTATCCAGAAAATTTGATTCAGTTTGCGGCAGTTATTCTTCACCCGACCCCCTAATACATATATTCCAATACACTGTGAATTATATGGATGCCTTAATCAAGCCACTTAATCTCCTATTCAACATTTTGTCTCCTCGTGGCGCACTTTCTTCACACACACACACACACACACACACACACACACGCACGCAAACAAAAACTCAAAAGCTTACATCTTTCTTTTGTCTTCCTTAACCATGGGCATATTTTAATTCCCTTATAAAACTTAGAGTGCACTTAAAGGTGCACTGTTTACCTGTAAAGAATTCTGCCCAAATTACTTTGAGGGGATCTTAGTAAGCCTTGTGGATTTATTAATTCAACAGACATGAATTAGGTTTTTGTGCTAAGCTTTGGAGATGCATTTTCAGACATCATGCATTGCCTTGAAGGAGCTAAGGTGTGGAGCGACAACAGATCAAGATTATAATGAACTAGAATTGTGTCCTGTTGTGTTAGCACAAAGAAAGACTGTCCATCCAAATTTTACTGGGCTTCTTGTTCCAGAGAATGCTTGAACTGAGTTATAAAAGAACAGGTAAAGGTTAGCTAATTGAAGAAGGGGAGGGTAGTTGTTCCAGATGGTGAGAAAAATATTGGCAGAAAAATTGTGGCCCATTTAAGGAAGTCCACGAAGTTCATTGCCTCTGACATCATAGCAGTTAACCTCCTCTTATCACATGGCTTGTGTAACACCTTTCTGATTGTCTCCAGAAATCTGCACATGGGCATTCATTTTGGTTTCAAGAGAGGACTTGGAGGGCTTTAGCCCTCTGTGATATTAATCCCATTTCCTCCAATTATTTGGTTTGGACAGTGTGTTTTTCTTCATCTTGAGCTAAAACAGTTTCAACCCCTCCTTCCAACCAAGTTGGGCCCCAAAGTCCATGGTGTAGCCGGTTTATCATACTTGTCTACTAGGTGAGGAATTTGCCTGGAAGTGCTAAGGGGTTTGGCCACCATGCATCTCTAGGTTGCCTGAAACTCTGCAGTTAGCATCCTAATACTACCTAGAGGTCCATCTACTGTTTTCGGGTTTTTTTAAGATTTTATTTATTTGTCAGAGAGAGCACAAGCAGGGGGAGGGCAGAGGGAGAAGCAGGTTCCCCACTGAGCAGGGAGCCCCATGCGGGCCGAAGGCAGATGCCTAACCGACTGAGCCATCCAGGCACCCCGTAGAGGTCCATCTACTGTTAAACAGCTTTCTTTCTTTGCTCTGAACTCTTCCTTTATTGACTTTAATATTTCTTACAGTTTCTATTGCATAAAATAGTGGTTGTCACAGTTAAAAAAAAAAAAGGCCATAGAATCCTTTCTTCAATGAAAGCTTATGTAAAACAAGTTAGGTCGTTGTTGCCGAAATAGTAGTGATGAGCCTGAAGTCCCAATTACCCAGCAACACTCCTTCCCTCCCGGTGACCCCTCAAAGACTTTAAGCCCAAATTTGAAAACTACAAAAATATAACCGAAAACAATGCATAGCACAACTTAACCTAAACAAAGCACGCTATATCCTGTTTATTATACATAGTACCTCTTTTCTCACCAAATATCACAGAAACCCAGTTTATTTTACCTTCTACAGATTACACCCAAGATTTTCTACAACAGTTGACCCTTGAACAGCACGTGTTCGAACTGCAGGGGTCCACTTATGCACAGGCTTTTTTTGTTTCAGTACAGTAACACAAATGTTTTTTTCTCATGATTTTCTTAGTGTTTTCTTTTCTCTAGCTTACTTTATTGTAAGGATATAGTATATAATGCATATACAAAATATATATTAATTGACTTTATGTTATCACTAGGGCTTCCAATCAACAGTAGGCTATTAGTAGTTAAGTTTGGGGGGAGTCAAAAATTAAATGTAGATTTTCGACGGTGCAGGGGCTGTGTCCCTAACCCCCATGTTCAAGGGTCAACTGTAATTCCTATTTCTTCTTAGCTAGAGCCTTTAATTTTTCTTTTGAGCACAGATTCTGATCAGAAATGATTCTTTCTACCAAAAGGAACAGAACAAAAACCTCCTTGTTGCTCTGAATGTTTAAGCATGAGTCCAATACAGAGAACCCCAGACTTAGATATGCAAAGAGTACTTTGGAAGAGAAGGAAAGAATAGTTACTGACGTAACAAGTGTAGCAGACAACCTACGTTTTGTACAACACATTGGAACAAAGGAAAACTTCATAGACAATTCAGATGAAAAGATTTTACTTTATATGAATTTTGAGCATTTGCCTAAGCAGAGGCTGAGAATGGTCTGCAAACAGTAACACAGACTTGGATACTAGAGGGGTCTCTAAGCCAGACTCTTCTGATTTCCACATCAATTTACCCAAATTGTTGGTTACTGGATGTCTCCCTCCAACTCAGTATGTTTAAATCTGAACTCAGTATCTTTCTTCCTAAACCTCTTCCCCCTCTTATCTTCCTCAGTTCAGGAATTGGCAACCCCTGCCCTCCTGCATCAATAATTTCCCAAGCATGGGGCGCCTGGGTGGCACAGCGGTTAAGCATCTGCCTTTGGCTCAGGGCGTGATCCCAGCGTTATGGGATCGAGCCACACATCAGGCTCCTCTGCTATGAGCCTGCTTCTTCCTCTCCCACTCCCCCTGCTTGTGTTCCCTCTCTCGCTGGCTGTCTCTATCTCTGTCAAATAAATAAATAAAATCTTTAAAAAAAAAATTGCCCAAGCATGAGATCTGAGAGACATGCCCTCTCTCTTTCACTGCTTCACAGCCAAACAGCAAATTCTGATGACCATGATTCCTATACCCCTTAATGTTCTTCATATCCTCCTTCCTTGTCTTTCTAATTCCATCTGGACCCTCTTCAAGTTATCCTCACATCTACCAGAGTACTCATTCACAATGTTAGAGTCTGATCATTCTTTTTCTTCCTCAAAATTCTTCACTTGCTCCCCAAAGCTTTCATGATAACGCTTCAGCACCTTAATACACAAGGTGTGTTGCTGGTGACCTCTCTGTATTCCACTTTTCCAGGGAGACCAAGCTAATTTATTTAAGTTTTCTTTGATGAAAGAATTCCATGGCTTAAAAAAAAAATGTGAGAACTGCTATTTTACACAATAAACACTGTGTATAGAATTAAGATATACAAAGAGGTCGGCGATTGGAATGAAGGAACAGATGTGTTTAGCAATAGGTGGACAGGTACATGGTATTAGGGTGATAACCGCAGAAGGCTTCAGGTAACCTAGAGGAGATGCATGTGGCCAGATCCCACAGGACTCTCATAGAAGAGATGAGATGACTGGCTGCACCAGAGCTTCTATGTAGGATGGACTTTAGAGTGCAATAGGGTTGTAGGAGAAATTTGCTTGAAATTTGTTGCTAAAGATTAAGAAACATCAACTGTCTGAATCAAATAATTGGAGGGGAGAAGAGGTGTTATTGAGGTCACAGAGGGTCAAAGCCCTCCCTTGGTACCAGAAATGAATGCATATAGATATAGAGATAATATAGAGATGATCATTAGCAGGTTTTGCAAGCAGGGTGACAAGATGAGATTGACAGCTGTGATACTAGAGGCAAGGAGAATGAATTATGTGAATGGAAAAAAAACAAACAAACCCTAACCTGAAAGTATATACAACAGATGGCTGCCACATTGGGCGAGGAATTAAGCCTGTGAAGGGTTCTCCGTAAACATACATACATGGTTTGTATAGGGCTCTTCCAAACATTCTCTAGGACCTTGCCACTCAAAGCAAGGTCTGTAGACCAACAGCATCACATTTTCTGAGAACTTGTTAGAAGTACAAAAACTTAGGTCCCACCCAGACCTATTGAATGAATATGCATTTTAGTAAGATTCCTGGGTGATTTGTATGTACGTTACATTTTGAGAATCTTATGTGGCAACCATGAGAAAGTGCCTCTTAGATCTTGGAGAGCAGGGCGAGTAATTGACTGAAGGCCTTAGCTACCGTGCTCTGAGATCCACTATACCATTGGCACTGAGGCCATGCTTCCCATGGGCTGCTTTCAGCAAAGCACAAGGCAGAGTCACTCAAACCGGCCTGTTCTTAGGCGATAAGAGTCCTCTGATGGGGAACTTGGGCTCCAGGGATTCCCCCCCCCCCCCACCGCCCCAAGGCCTTGCTGAACTTTCCATGGAATTATTGCCACACGACTTTCCTTTGTCCTTCCTTCCATTTCCCCATTCACTTAGGGTCAGATTTGTATCAGTTTTATGGCTCTCAGACTCATTTTGGGGTCTGCCTCACCAGGACCCAGACCAGCACAAAGTGCTTTGGAATACACTGTAACACAGGTGAATTCTGCCCATGTAATATTGACCTGTAGTAATATCTGTTTCTGAACATTTTTTCTTAGGAAAATGTTTAAAATTCTTAAAATATTTAAGAAACAAAACACAAACCATCTTGGCACATTAGTAATAATGAATCTCTCCCTTATTCTCTGTGCTTATCCTGTGCTCCCAGCTGTTGAAAAAGCCAGTGTGGCGGACTACAGGCCAATGAGTGTTGAGGTTGTACCTTCTCTGTGTGCCATTTATTTGTGTTCTGTGACCAGGTACATACTTTCTTCTCGTACTTCGGAAGGGCTCCAGAGCCAGAATGCCTAGGTACAAATACTCACTTTGCCAATGACAGCTATTGACTTAACCGCTCTTTGCCTCAGTTTCCTTGTCCATAAATGGGGATGATGATGCTAGTATCTATTTCATAGGAATATTATGAAAATTAAATGATCTAATCCTAGTAAAGAGTTTAGGATATTGCCTGGCATATAGTAAACATTCAAAAATACTATTATTTTTATTATAGGTTACATTATAATATGTTGCTTTCATATCTTATTATATTCTTATAGAGTTTAAAGAGCTGTATAATTAATAAACATTTATTGTAAACATCTCTTCCATGTTTCATACAGAGAACAGTATGAAGTTTCATTCTCTACCTTAGTATTTTTTGCCACTTGATGTGTGGAAGGTTCATTATGGTTCCTGGAGATATGAGTATTAGTAAGACTCCGTTCTTGCCATCTAAAAACTCAACAAAACTCTGATGTGTGTTTGGAGCAAAACTCTAGACCCCTTACCTACCTTTTCTAAATGTATATGGTAAACTAGTTTTTCCTCTCTCCCACCTCCTGTGACCTACATTTGTTGTCCAAAGGGATTCTTACCGCCGCTCTATTAACCATGATCTTTGTACAATGCCAAGCAAATTTCTCTGTTAAGTACTCATTTATATACCCATTCCCTCTCTCCTTCCCACTACTGCCATCCTGCCAGTACACAGAGCAGAGTAGAGAAGGGCAGAGACTGGATTGAGAGGGCAAATGGACAGTCCAGCACATCAGTCAATCTGGAATTTGGAGCCAAGGAAAGAACATGAACAGGTGGGTAGAGTGGTATAAACTACTTCCAGTTCCACCCATAAAACCTCCAGTACTATCCCTTATGCTCTGTCTTTTGCTACAGTGACTCTGGAGTCCGTGCGTGGACAGTGGTGGTGTTCACAATGGAAGAAACGTGGGTCTCTGAATGACAGTTCAGAGCAGAACTCCATCCTGACCACACTGCACTATAATCTGAAGCCACTGAATCCTCAGTATTCCTTATTTCAGATGCCAGATGGTGGGAGGGGGCTGAGGAATGAAGCACACTGGTGACTCCCTCATGTGCCTCCCTCCACGGTTCTTCTCTCAGTTGAGCTTCTGAGCACTTCCTCTTTCTGTATGTATCTGTAAGACATTTACTTATATTGTTAATAACTTGTATAAGTGAATATTTTAGATGTCATCTTAAACTTGAAATTTCACAGCCAAGTTCAAAACCTTCCCCAAACTATCTTGTTTTCATGTATACAGTAGTCCCCCTTATTCGTGGTTTCGCTTTCCATGAATTCATTTACCCGCGGTCAGCTAAAGTGCAGAAGCAGACGATCCTCCTTCTGACATATCCTCAGAAGGTCAATACTTCAGTAGCCTAATGCTAGCTCACAGTGCCTACACCAGTCACCTCACTTCACCTCACCACATAGACATTTCATCATGTTACATCATCACAAGAAGAAAGGTGAGTACAATGCAGTAAGGTCTTTTAAGAGAGGCCACATGCGCATAACTTTTAGTAAAGTATATTATAATTATTCTATCTTAGCATTAGTTATTGTCATTCATCTCTTCATGTGCCGAATTTATAAGTTAAACTTATCGTGGGTATGCGTGTACAGGAAAAAACATAGTATATATAGGGTTGGGTGCTATCTGTGGTTTCAGGCATCCACTGGGGGTTTTGGAACGTATCCCCTACAGATAAGTGGGGACTACTGCACCCCACCCTTCCACGTCATTTATTCATTGAGTTGGTCATTTCAGAATATTTGGCAAGCCTGGATCTGTGCCATAATCTGGGCTCTATAAAGGTAGAAAAATAAATAAGACATGGTTTCTGATTTCAAGAAGCCCATAGGCCGACGGAGGTAAACATGTAAACAAGTGAATGAAAATGTGTTCTGTGCCTGTAGTCAGTTGCTTCCTCTCCTTTACACCTCACAGTAAAGGAGTCAAGTACATTAAATCCTTCCTCAGTCATATCTGCTTTCTCAGAGGGTTATTGGAATGATCACCACAAGGCAGTCTCCTTGCGGCTTCCATCCTTTCTTTCCTCACTCAAGTCCTGTTTCCACTTTTCCACATTCTAGATTTGCTATTATTCCTTAAATGCTACTTTGTTTAGGAATATTTTAAAGTTTTTATCTTTTCCTCCTGCATCAAGTCTCAGTTCTTCTGCTTGGCTTTCAGAGACCATCAGATCAGTCCCCCTCCCATGCAGTTTCTTTCACTCTACCCACCTGTTTTTGTTCTTTCCATGGCTCCAAATCCCAGATCGATTGCTCTGGACTGTCCATTCATGAGCTCAGTCCTTTCCACGCCCTTCTCTGCTCAGTGTAAGGTGATGTGGGGGTGTGCATCGTAACTGCCAAGCCCTGCCTATTGTGACGCCCCCTTCCCTTCTACCCCCACTGCTAACCTTAGTGCAGGCCCTCTCATCTCACCCCAGACTATGGAAGCAACTTCTCAACATGTCTTCCTGACTCCAGATGCTTCCTCCACCCATCCTCCTTTCTGCCAACAGAACTCTGCCCTTACAGCCTCACTTGGATCATGTCGGTCCTGTGTTCCAGAGCCTTCCATCTTCTGCATTGCCTGTCTAGAAAGGGCGCCTCTGTATGCCACCTGCCTGTGCCAGACACGTGCCATCTGCGCTCTCCTTGTCCCTCAGCTGTCCATGCAGTCAGTCGCCCTGCTCTTCCCGTTCTGTAGCCTAAATCTCCCCTCAATCGGTTCACTGCTCCTCTTCTCCATCCTTGAAGTTCTTCCCACAGTTCAGGCCACCATGATCTCTTGACTGGACCACAGCAGCAGCCTCTTAACTGGTATTCTTGCCTCAAACATCACTGTCTCTCGACCCTTTCTCCACCTCACCACCAGACTTCTCTCTGTCTGTGATAGACATCTAATACTGAGACTCTCCTTTTACGTTGTAACTCCCTGGTTTTGAGGATGAATCTCAAACTCTATGACACAATGTCAAGGACCTTCATGATGTGGCTTCCATTTGTCTCTCCAGTCTTATCTCCTCATCCTGACTCTCTCCAGCTGCATGGTCAGCACCTTAGACCTAGCTTCACTGAACCACTTTCACTTCACACAGTGAGGCACGGGATTGCTTACGTGCAGCCCTGTCACTTGTTACTCTGTCTACTTGGAATGCTCTTACTTCCCCCTCCCTCCTACCACACAGTGTTTTGGACTTTGCTTTCTTGATGGCAGCGGCCCTGCTTTTCTTTATCCTTGCATTGCCAGCGACTAGTACAGTGCCTGGCATGTGGTGGGCTCTCTATGCAGAGAAGTTACATGAACTGTTCATGGTCAGCACCTGGTTAAGTGGCAGAGGGCTGGGATTCAGTCTGGTTTTCTGATTCTAAATTTTGTGTATATTCCATGTCATTATACTGCCTCCCACCTTGCATAAAACATCTTAGACACACTTTCAAGTCCAGTGCATTTAATTGATTCAACAAATATTTATTCATTTCCTAATGTGTGTTATCCACTGTGTTAGATAAAGGGAATAAACTGGTAAACAAGGCATTCCCTGCCTTCGGCATACTTCTAGTCTGATGAAAGACATAGATAAATAAAGAGGTCTTTGTAGCACAGTGTGATAAATGTTGTCAGGGGTGTAAGTACACAGTAAATCAGAAAGTCTAAAGGAGGGGCACATAATCCAGCCATAGGGAGTCAGGAAACGCCGTTGGAGAGAAGTGATTTCTAGCCTCAGATTGATGAGGTAGCTGGGAAAGAGAGTTCAAAGCACAAAAACACATGGGCAAAGGTCTGAAAGCGTCAGAGACTGTGTCAATACAGGGAACTGAAAGTTGCTCATAACTACTGAAGTGTAAAATACCACGGTGATAATGAGACATGAATCAGGACATGGCAGGGCTTTATGATGCTAAGGAGTTTGGACTACACCCCAAAGCCATTACAAGGCAGAGCAGAATTTCCAAGTAAGAGAGTTATTTGATCGGATTTAAAATTTGAAAATAGCCTTTGACTACAAAGTATAGGTTAGAGTCAGGTGTGTTGGGGAGAGGACAAGGTAGGAAGGGGAAAATGGACGGAGAGAGACCAAAGTGTTTGTCACTTGAGAACGAATGAATCTAAGGTGGGGGGAGCAGGCTCTAGGGCAAGGGGTGGGGAGGGAGAAACTGCCCTTTTAGTTGTACTGAGGTTGATGAATTGGGGTGTGAGTCAGAAGCCCAGGAGTGATGTTGGGACACCTGTTACAGGTTTGAGCATGAGCATACAGAAGGTTAGTAAGCCATGGCAACACACAACCTCACCCAGGAGGGGTCTGAGGAGAAGGAGAGTTTAGGGCAGGACTGAACCTTAAACGGAAACCTTAAATCCTATCCGAGGATAAGAAGCTCAGGGAAACTAAGGGAAGAGAGCATTCTCAGGAGGAGGGAAAGGGTCACTGGTGTCAAATGCTACCAAAGATCAAATAAAGTTAGGGGTAGTAAGGGTCCGTTGGATTTTGCAATCGGGGCTCTTTGGTGTCTCCAGTGGGAGCCTGTTCAGTGGAGTAGAGCGAGCAGAAGCCGGAGTGCTGAGAGTAGAGGAGAAGGTGCGGGGAAATGGAGAGCGTCAGTATAGACCACTCTGTCAAGGACTTTAATTTTAACTGTGAAGGAGGAAAGAGGGAAACGGTACTACCGTCTGGCAGGTGGGTTTGCGAAAGATGGCGCAGGCTGGAGAAGCCCCAGTGCAGCAGGTACACTGTGAGAGCACGTGGGTCCAGGAGAATGCGGGTGCTGAGGAGGGGAGAAGGAAGGGCCACGAACACGGGTGCAGGCTCTGGCCTTAGACATGTTAGCAGAAAAGGAAATGTAAGAAATGGGGTGGGTGCGTGTAAGCATGTTGCCTCAGCTGTAAGAAGTCTAGGGAGTTCTCATCCAATGGCTTTGATTTCCCTGGTAGCATAGGCGATGAAGTCATCTGTTGAGAGTGCAGGTGTGCAGGTGGGTAAGGGACGTGAGGAAGGGCCAGACACAAAGCTCAGCCCTGGCTCCTTTTATTCTCACTCTGTTCTTCTTGCTCCCTAGGCCTTCTCCTGCAAGCTCTGTGGCTTCAAGTGGCCTCTGCACAGATGAGCACAGGTTGGTCTCTTTAGCCTAGGCCTCACCTCCGAGTTTTCAGCCGTCCACCTGTCACCCATACTTGAGCATCTCCAAGGCTCCTTCCCCGCCCTTTCCCTCCAGCTTCAGCTCAGAGCAGCCAGCAGACGAAAGGAGACTGTTAGGCGGAGCCAAAAAATCCCTCCGTGTTTAACCTCACCCACTTGCAGCTTGACCTCCTACATCCAAGACCCTACACTAACTTGTATGCCACCCCCAGTTTTGCTCAGACGATCTCATCTGCTTAACAGGCCATTCCCTCCCCGCCCTGTTTCCACAGGTTCAAATCCTAGCCATCTTAAAAAAAAAAAAAATTATAGTCATCTTAATGACTTAACTTCAAAAGCCATCTCTTAAAGCATTCACTGATAGCCCTAGCAGGAAAACAAAATTTTCCTCCTCCTATTCCTCTTTTTATCTAAACTTTTCTTACTATTCTTATTCTCCATCTCATGACATACCTGCTGATTTACAAGTCTGAAGAGTGTCTTATCTGCATGACTAGGTTGTTAAACTCTTAAAGGCAAGGCTATTGTCAGAGACATCTTTTCTTTCTCGGCCTAGAGCGTGTATTCACTCACAAAATCATGTCATTTACAAAGTTAACGTGTATTTACTGACTAATGAATGAGTTAATCCACGATGAATGACACATTCTCTGCTCTAAGACGTAAGTCTTTACGTGTCCTTATCCCAATCTTCTTTCCGTGGGTAATCCCATGCCACGTCATGGATATCTGTGGGTGATTCATAAGTCCACTTCTAGCGGTAAGCTCTGGTCCAAAAGAAGCTCCCACATGTTCAGTTTCTTGCTGGATCTTTCAAACCTACTATGCAGAATGTGCTCATTTCCCACTTCCTGGTGTTTCCTATATAAAGCTGAGGCTGAGTGTTAATGCCACCACTTCCAAATGTCTTCTCTATTCTAGTCTTCACTGATCTACTCTACCCAAATCCTTGGGGGTATTACTGTGGCTTTTTTGTTGTTGTTGTTGTTAGTTTTCATTGTATACTTTGCCTCCAAAATTGGATTGTAAACTTCAGGAGGCCAAGAATTTGTATATAAATGTATCACATTTTTGCTGTACTCCGTCGCCCCCACTCCCTTCTGCAATCAGTCTCTTTTCTCTCCAATTCTGTTAGTTGAGAAAACACTAGCTGCCACTAGAGGGCAGTAGAGAGCAGAGAGAATAAGGATGGGGAAAGACCATACAACAGGATTTAGCTAAGATTTCTCTACTCTTTTTTAGCTTCATAGAAACAGATGTGATTTGCTTCATTCTAGATACTAAATTTTAAAAGAGAAAAGTACAAACTGTGTATCACAATGCCATGACCAGTTGAACCATGAGGACAGGCTGGAGCATCTGGGAATGTAAGCCTGGAAAAGAAAATCAAGGCAGTTCATGCTAGTTGTCTTTAAATTTTTAGAAAAATGGCCTGTCTGTGAAAGGATAATTAAACCTAACAGGTGTGAGTAGTGTGGAGGCAGCATTTGCCTCAAGAAGTACTTCTAACAGTAAGCATGTTGGGGTTGGGGGGGGAGTGGTTTGACCTTATAGGGGTGGAAAACTTTTACCTTCCTCCCTTCTAGGTTCTTTGGCTGGTCTAATGATTAAGTTGACATAAAACGGATTAATAGGAGAAAAACAAATTTTATACCTACCGGAGTCCCATAGAGCTATGAGACTCACCTGCAATCAGGGAATTCAGGGTTATATGCCATCCTGAGCTAAGGGGATGGGGAAGGAGGCCTGGGGCTTCAAAGTGGAGGAAGACGATCAAGAAGATGAAAGGAGCAAATGTTTGCCATGCTATGCAGATAAGTCTTTCCTGATATAAAAAGTTATCTGTAGTACGAGCTCTCTTCCTGGTACAGGCCCCTGATCTAAATTCTTTTTTTTTTTTTTTCAAAGATTTCATTTATTTATTTGACAGAGATAGAGACAGCCAGCGAGAGAGGGAACACAAGCAGGGGGAGTGGGAGAGGAAGAAGCAGGCTCACAGCGGAGGAGCCTGACGCGGGGCTCGATCCCGGAACGCCGGGATCACACCCTGAGCCAAAGGCAGATGCTTTAACCGCTGTGCCACCCAGGCGTCCCTGATCTAAATTCTTTTAGGCAGTTAAGGCAGAAGTAAAAATCTCTTCCTGAATTGGCTGGAGCCCGATTGTCCAGCTTGAAAACATCCACATGCCAAAGTGGCACATTCTGGAGTGGTGTATTTGCTCCCCCTCAAGCTGCACGGTAAAGCAGTGATCTGCCAGTCTAGGAATCTTCCTTCTTTGTTTTTTTTTTTTTTTTTAAAGATTTTATTTATTTATTCGACAGAGATAGAGACAGCCAGCGAGAGAGGGAACACAAGCAGGGGGAGTGGGAGAGGAAGAAGCAGGCTCATAGCGGAGGAGCCTGATGTGGGGCTCGATCCCATAATGCTGGGATCACGCCCTGAGCCGAAGGCAGACGCTTAACCGCTGTGCCACCCAGGCGCCCCAGGACACTCCTTCTTTGGATATGAAGAAGAATGAGAGGAGTTTACGGTAGTGGAGAGAATCTAATACTGTACATCTGTAGTGTATTTTAAAAAGTTCGTAAAAAGCTATGTGTCATCTTATTTGATCCCCGTAAGTCTTTAAACTTTTTAGAAGAATGGACTGTGAAAAGGGAATTAAATTAACTGGCTCTGTCTTGGGGACCAACATGTGAGAGCTGGGTGGAGCCAGTGTTTGCCTCCGCAGGAGAGACTTCTAACAGTAATCTTGTTGGTGGGCAGTGGGCAATTGTTTGAGCTGCACTGGGAAACAGTGATCTGCCAATTTAGGAATTTCCCAGCCCCAAGCTGGGGAAATACCTCTTCAGAAAGTGGTTGAGGATGATGTGGCCTTAGGTTTGAGGTTGGACTAGATGATTTCTGATGGCTCTTCCAAATCTGAGATCCAGAATTCTGTGACTTGATCTACACTTCCAGTTCAGGCCCGAAGATTGGTCCATCAAATCCCTGTGCTGAGATCTTCGTAACTTTAGTAAATGAACCAATATCTCATGCTCTGGCAACTCATTGAGAGTAGGGCCTTTGACTTGGTGTTGAAAGATGTTGAAAGGTGACTCAGGAACAGAGAGTGGAGGATAGTGAGAATGTGGCAAAGAGATGGGTTTAGAAGGTTCAGAAGAGCAGGGAGCAGTAGAGACCCTAAAGGAAGATGTGGCTATTGAAAAGAAAGGCTGCATTGACAGGGTTGTTTGTTAGAGATTAAGACCAGAGAGAAGAATGCAGGGAAGGGGGTAGTGGTGATATATTAGGCTCTTTCTGGGTTCAAAGAATAGAGCGATGCTCAGGTTTCCTCAGGTAAAGAGAAGGATTTGTTGCAACAATATAGAGAGGTAAAAGCAGAAACATCTGTGCTGCTTGGAAAGCTTGATGAGATACAAGGCAGCCACCACTTAGTCCCCTCTCAGCAGGGAGCCTCACCCTTTGCTCCCTACTCCCAGGTTCCCACCCTCTGGGCACTCTCATTCTCTCTCCACTTTTGCCTCTACTCCTGATCATCTTTTTACTACTCTCCTTCTTGCCATCCCATGATTTCTGTTTGTTCTCTGCCTTCACTTCTATGCATCTGCCCTGGCTAGACACTGTACCTTGTACACTTCACAGTCAGACCCAGAGAGAATCTGGATAGTTTAATGCTGTTCAGTAGAGAGCTTCTCTGTTGGGCGGAGAGTATCTACCAGATCTTTGGTAAGCCTGCTAGAAAGCTACCAGTTAGGCCCTGACCCTGCGCCTCCTGCCAAGCCAAGAATAGTAGGTTGCTTAAGGAAGCTCTCAAAACAGGACTATGGGTGGGGCAGACTCTCCGAGACTTCTAAGAAGGGGTAGTGTAATTGTCAGGCACACTGGATGTAAAATCAGGGTGTATTCACGATGAATAGAGCTAAGAGCTAAAGGTGGAGCTGGAAATATTACCCAAGGAGCCTTATGGGAAAAGCTATGAAAGAGAAGGGCTTGATTGAAAAACAAAAAAGAGGCTGTAATGGGCATTTCTGTGATGGTGGCTGCTCGTCAACCATTGCCTCTTCTGGTGATAGCCCTGCACCCGACTGTGGGGGGCGGGGGGGGGGGGAGCTGCTTCTCCTCCTGAAGGTAATCTTGTCGGATTGTCAGCCAACGTGCCCTGCCCTATGAGCTCAAAGTCAGTCTCTCCCTCTTTCTTAATTTTGCCTCTTCTGAAGATAGGTAGTATAGGAAAACAAAAATAATCAGAACTGATTCATATTCCTTGGAAAAGCTATAGACTAGCTCCTCCTGCTGTAATCCCTGGAAGTGCCCTAGTCCTGCCCTGGCCAGGCCAGATTTTCAGCTCTTCCTTTGATATGGAAATCAATTCCCTATTTGCTTCAGTTAGCTGATGTCAGCGCTTGTTGCTTGCAACCAGGATACCATAAGTATAGGAGACCTTTCTGAGCTTTTTGTGTGGGGACCCAGCCAAATCAGTCACTGGTAGAAGGTTAAGTTGCTTAGCCATCTGTGGGTCACACCCCTAGAAACAGAGGGACAGGCACAGAATTAAGCCTAGCTAAAAAGAATTTAATGTCTGAAAATATGCCAGCTCATTTATTTTAGCTATTAAATAAACTGGGTGTAGTGGCGCAAATGACAAAAAAAAAAAAAAAAAAAAAAATTCAGACAGTTTGTAAGAGAGAAAAACCTCCAATCACCTCATAGCGTTTATGGCCTGGAGTTAATAATAACTACAAAGTGCATAATAGGTAGGTATAGGGGATGGTTAATTTCCCCCAACTCAACAATTTATCTGGATTTGCCTGATGACATCTGACCTACTTTTCAGCATTCCAGGCAGTAATTACCCAAAGCCCTCCCCAAAGTCTCAGTCTATAAAATCCTCCTTTTCATAAGATTTAGCAAGCCTTTAGTGTGTTCCTATAGCACTTCAAAGTCACACTGGCACCAGGGGAGTGTTTTTAAAACATACGATGCACAAAGTGCATTCTGGGGTGTTTCAGGCTTAAGACAAAACTGCGGAGACACAAACATCAGGTACCTGAATCTGGAGGGAATCACTGGGATGTGGGGAGAACAGTGGCAGAAAGCTGTGGGCTCCTGTTTAATCAAGCAAACAAAAGAATACTAGGTGGATCTAGTCTGCACCGGACAATGGGCAATTCTGAAGTGCATCATGGTCTGAAGGACGGAATGATTTTTCGGTTGGGTCGGGCAGGCCTGGGTATGGCAGAGCAAAGCCTTAGTTGCACCCAAAGCCCGCAGGCCTGGGTATGGCAGAGCAAAGGCTTAGTTGCACCCAAAGCCCGTTTCCATGCATCTGTAGCTTCCACTTCTCTTGCTATTTATGTGCATTGTAGATAGGGATGACGTAGTTACTGTAACGTGCTCCATCTGCAAAATTAAAATACCTACCTTCTCCTAAGCTGAGAAAAGAGTTTGGAGAAAATATTTATTAACTGTTTCCAGGTTCTATGTCTGCCAAACGTTTCTCAAAAGAGAGTTTGATGTGCTTGGGGGGATACAGTAATTTTTTTTGTTGTTCTAGAACAGCACTGACCAATAATGGTAGCTGCTATCCACATGTGACTATTAAAATTAGGCACAATGACCAACAGCCTATAATAGGTTCTCAATACGCGTTTCCAAAATTCGATTGACAGAAAAACTGCAGTTCCTTAGAAATGATACCTATTTATTTTTCATTACAAAAAAGTTCATTAAATACATTGGAAAATACCAAAAAAAGTCCGAAAGTTTTTCATATACTCGTAATTTCATCTTTTTAGTTATGCATACTTTTTTAAAGTTGCAATTATACTAGAGTTTGAAACTTCATGGTTTACACTGTGTAATTATGTTCTCTGGTTAGACCTGTTGTGCATCGAGTCCGAAGAGGTGGACTCTTTATGAAAGATTATTTGATGGGGGGGAGGAGGTGAAGGAACTTTCGTAAATCCTCTTCTTTAAGCATCCTTCCCTGGTACCTATCTTACACCTGAATGGCATTTTAAGACCATCCTTTGACACGTGAAAAGAAGGGGTGTAGCTAATTTACACTGCCTATTAAGTCCCCACAGGTAAAGTCGCAACCAAAGCAGAAAAGAAAAAAGTCTGGGCGGGACGTCTGGGTGGCTCAGTCGTTAAGTGTGTGCCTTGGGCTCAGGGCGTGATCCCAGAGTCCCGCATCAGGCTCCTCTGCTGGAAGCCTGCTTCTTCCTCTCCCACTCCCCCTGCCTGTGTTCCCTCTCTCGCTGGCTATCTCTCTCTCTCTGTCAAATAAATAAATAAAATCTTAAAAAAAAAAAAAAAGTCTGGGCAGCTGGGTGATGTATTTGTTAGTAACAAATATCCCCAGCATTAACCCAAAGCGTTTGCTTCGGCCTTGTGGGGGCGGGGGCTTCTCGCCTTGTCAGGTCCACTTCTCGCCAGTCGGGGTGTGGTGGGAGGAGTACCATGCGTTGGCCTCCTGGCAGCCGTGGGCAAACCCTGGGACCAGCGTCTGTGGTCCAGGCGGGATAGGAGCGTGCGGGGGCGGGGCCCAGGGGCGCCAAGCGCACGCCTCCAGGCCCGCGCGCCGGTCACGTGACGCACGGACCCGGCACAAATAATCGTGGGGCGAGCTGTGCGGAGGGGCGGCGCCATCTCGCAGACCAGCGCTTCCTCGCGGAGTCTTGCCTGGTCACCTCGCGCTCCGCCCCGTACCCGGTGCCGGGACTCCGGAGACCGTCCTTCCGCAGGGCCGCAAGTCCTCTGGTAGTGCCAGCTAGAGTCGCTGCCGGCCTTTTCATCGTCGTGGCCCCCCCCAGCTCCGGGAGCTCTGGGAGCCCGGGTGACCGCGTAGGTCAGTTTCCGTGGCCGGTTCCTATGTGAGCGTGTTCCCCTCTGCCTGGTGCTCGGGGAAGATCTGTCTGCCCCTGGTGGGGGGTACGCGGGCCTCTTCCGCGGGTCGCCGAGGCCGGTCAGAGTCGTGGCGTGGCGACGCTGGGCTCCTAGCCCGAGTTCGGTTTCCCCGGGGCCGCTGGCTCTCCAGCGCTGCAGCGAAGTTAATTGTTAAAAGTAGCAAGATGTGGTGTTTGTTGCACTTCCCCTCCGCGTGCTACGATTTCGTGCTGGTGCCACATGCATTCCCTGCCAAGTCATCAGCTGCGTGCTTTCTCGGTACTTGGACGTGTGCATCATAACTTTTAGTTTTCTACTACCGTGAAGAGACGATTGATTCTCAGTGGAAGTCACGAGCTGCCCATGTGACCATCTCGCAGTGTGCCTTGTGGTCAATTCGACAAGCATGGAAGACTATCAGAGGGATTCAGAAACAGTATGAAAGATTGCAGCTGCACAATAGGACGGTTCATTTACCCGGTGGCCCTACTGATTAGCAGAAGGCGTTGAAAGGGTTTTTCTGACTTAGTTAATATTAGGTTTTCGTTGTCAAACTCGTTGCTTTATGCAGACTAGGTTGTGAAGTTGAGCTGTTGGCGTTGTGATATTAAGCTAACTTAACTAAGGCTGCTCCAATTTGCAAACTTAGCGATTACGCTCTTGTGGAGTTGATAATATAAAATTAGCTTTAACATCCGTGATGTGTTGTCCCTGAAAGCTTCAGCCTTAGCACTGTAGTTGATGAATTCTGAATAGAGTTCAGAATATCCTCACCTCTGCTAAGTATTTGGAAGATAATTTTGTTGACTTATTTTAAAGTCTAGCGATGTTCGCGTACTAACCCTGAGAACGAGTTTTACGCAACCAGTATCGTAGGTGTAATTTCTGAATCCACCCAGTTGAAATTTTAAAGATCTCTGCGTTAATTACAGAATGGTTACAAAATCCACCCTCTTCTCATCCCCTAGTTCTACCGGAGGGGGAAAAACGGTCAGTAACAGTTTTAAAACTTATCGCCCTTTTGTTTTCTCCCTGGCAGCATCGAACATTTGATATTCAGAACAGGAGTTAACTGCCGCCAAGTTGAGTAGATCTATCTGGAGCAGTTGTTTTAACTGTGTGCAGACTTTTGCCAAGGTCTGTTTATCAGATGACACTTGCTAAATATCTCAGCAGAATCTTGTCAGCAGAAATTGGTGGTGGGTGGCTAATCCTTGTCTCTGGGGGCCCTTCAGTCTTGGAGGTATTATTCAAGCTGGACTTAACACCTGTAAATCAGAGCAGCTAGAAGTTGTTTCAACAAAAGCATCGCTCCCCCCACTCTTCCCTTAAGACAGAGGGAAGTACTTGTTTGGAATCAACAAGTAGGAGAATACAGCCAGTTTTTTTTTTTGTTTTGTTTTTAGGGATGTCATGGTGCAGCGCCTGTTAAATTTTTCTACTGGTGGCTTTTACAGATACATCTGTATATTTAATCTTTTCAAGTTGGAACTCTGTAGCCCTTTCTTACCTTTTTCCATGACTAAAGCTGAGCTTTTGTAGCTTCTGTGTATTCACCAAGAAGAGTAGTAGAAAGTAGAAATCAGTTTAACAAATATGTGAAGGAGAGAATGAGCTAGCAAGTGCAGATGAGAAATTTGAAGTGGTTAGGAACCTTGTCCCTTCTTTTAATACAAGTCTGGTGGTAATCAGAACTTTGATGACTAAATTCTTTGCAGTTCCTAGAAAGAGGGCAGCTGTAACCTGTGTAGGCACCCAATTATACCAATCTTGCCAGAATTCATTAATGAAGTGTTAGAAAAGATGCCGTCAGGTACTCTGTACAATCCATACTGATGATCATGATGTCCTATAAGTATCTTATAGGGTGCTTTTGACCCCTAGAAATGTTGGATTTTTCCCTCACTTACCTGACTTAAGCCACTAGAAGGTGAGCAAGTTTAAGAAATGGTTCTAAAGCTTTTTCACTGACATGTTGTTGACCTACAGTGTTACTAGTTTTCAGGTGTACATCCCGGTTATTGCACAGTTCAATACGTTAAGCTATGCTTACCATGATAAATGTAGTCACTGTCTCCCACCATACGCAATTTTAACACTTCTAGTAAGAGGAACTACTGGGTCACTAGCTTCGAGTTCTTGTATTAGCCAGCAAATAGGAAACTTCTGTGGGTGAAAACAATCTTTAAGTCGGTCTTCCTATAGTGTGACAGTGGAAAGTAACCACATGTTTTTACTTTGTTAAAGCTTTTCTTTAAAGAGAAACTTCTGAGGATATGGTAGATGACAGGTCAGTATTATGTATACCTAATTTGATTAAGTTTAGAAGATAATTTTCAAATGTGAAATAACCAAAATGGAAAACATTTAAATACCTTTTATCTTTTTTTTTTTTTTTTTAAGATTTTATTTATCTATGTGACAGAGAGATAGCCAGCGAGAGAGGGAACACAGCAGGGGAGTGGGAGAGGAAGAAGCAGGCTCCCAGCCGAGGAGCCCCATGTGGGACTCAATCCCGGAACGTCGAGATCACGCCCTGAGCCAAAGTCAGACGCTTAACGACTGCGCCACCCAGGTGCCCCTAAATACCTTTTATCTAAAATTTAAGGAATTTTATCATTAAAAGGTAACTCCTTGTTAGAGTATTTTTACTATCTAGAACTGGATTTATCAGATATGTGGACTTCTCTGCCCTTTGCTTCTACAGATCCAAACTGCTTGAAACAGTAAAGTTTTCAGAATCTGTCAAGTTCAAATCCAAATCAGGGTTGCAGCTAAGAGTTCTTGGTTATTGCAGCACCTAAAATGTATAGCAACCTAAGACTGATGTAAAGAATTTCACAAAGCAGGGCCAACAAGCTTACATAATTTTCACATTTCGATTGACACTTTTAACCAAATAAAGGTAAAAACATGGCAAGTAGGATTGTTCTTTTATTATGTTTGTAGAGCATCCGGGTCCGTGTGAATACATAACGAATATGAGTAAGAGAAAATAGTGTAAGTATGTCAAATATAAAGTTAATAATTTGGAATAAACAATTTTACATTAACTTCAATGGTTTACAAACTGTAGTGGGACATATTACAATTTTAGCTACTTCTCTTTCCTCCAAAGGAGGCAATTCTGTCTATCAGGGCATGAAGGCTTATTGGAGGGAAGTTGTGAAATTTCACTGAATTAAAAATCAAGTGACTTTTAACTTTATTTTTAAAAGAAGTGAGTACTTCCTAAAATAGACTTGATAATTTGTTTTCCTTAAATTGCCATGTTTTGGATGTCTCGTTTTAATTAGTAAATCTTCTTAAAATGAAGGGATTAAGCCATAATTCAGATTTAACTTCCTTAATGCTCACAGGAACCATAACTAGAATCAGTGGCCTTTAATTTTAGAGGCTGAATTGAGTTTTATGAAATGTATAACTTTAACAACATTGCCTGCCTTGAACAGAAGTTCTTGATTCTGGTTGTGGCTTTATCATACACTTGGCAAGTAACTTTACCTTTGTACTTTTCAGTTTTTTCATCTCTAAAAATAGTGTTAGGTAAAATATGAATCTGTCTACCATTGTTGAATTTCTAAAACATTGTATTTATGTAATTGTTATTACAAATTTATAGGTTGTTTTTTTGTTTGTTAAGATTTTATTTGACAGAGTAAGAGCAGGGGGAACAGCAGGCAGAGGGAGATGCAGGCTCCCCACTGAGCAGGCAGCCCCATGCGGGACTTGATCCCGGGACCCTGGGATCATGACCTGGGCTAAAGGCAGATGCTTAACCGACTGAAGCACCCAGGTGCCCATAAATTTATATATGTTTATTTGTACACACGTACATGCATACACATAGGTATATGATCACGTTAGAGAACTCACTGATGATTTGCTAGGAGTTAGTAAGATTGAGGGCAAAATTTATTTCTTGCTCATGCCATGTTCTTACATAGTTCAATTCTTAATATTTTCCTCACATTAAAAGAATGATAATGGGGGGGGGGAATCCCCACACAATTGAGTTGTTAGCTACTTTGGAATGCAGTGCTAACTAAGCACACAACAGATTTTTATGTTAGGTTTAGTTTGTAAAATATGTTCATAAATGTAGTTTTTCTGACTATTCAGATTCCTAGTATACATTGTGTTTCAAATATAATACCAAGCGTAAAAGCAGTATCTGAGAATTTTTAAAATCACAACATGTGGTCATGGTAAATTTTGAATAATTAGGTTGGTTCCCTTTGACTTTGATAGTACAAAAGCTATTTGACAACTGTAAAAGCCGTATTTCAGATGCTCTCACTTTTTTTATTGTAAAATACACCTGATATAAAATTACTTTTTTTTACCATTTTTAAGTATGCTATTCCGTGGCATTAAGTACATTCACACTGTTGTGCAAGCATTACCACTATCCATCTCCAGAACTATTTCGTCATCCCAAACAGGAACTCTGTACCCCTTAAACGGGAACTCCCCACTCCCTTCTCCAGCTCCTAGTAACCAATATCCTAGTTTCTATATATTTGTCTACTCTGGGTACCTCCTATAAATGGAACCATATAAAATCTGTCCTTTTGTGTCTGACTAATTTCACTTAGCATAATATGTGTAAGGTTTGTTAATGTTGTAGTGTCAGAATTTTCAAGGCTGAATAATCATTGTATGTAGCTACCACACTTTTTTTTTTTCCCTATTCACCTGTCACTGGACACTTAGATTGCTTCCACCTCTTGGCTATTGTGAAGAATGCTGCTGTGAATGTGGGTGAGCAATTATCTGTTCCAGTCCTTTCCCTAGTTCTTTTGGGCATATTGTGGGTCCTGTGGTAATTCTGTGTATAATTTTTGAGAAACTGCTATACTTTCCTGACATTTTAGGATGCCCAGTTAAATGCTGTTACATGTATGATTGAATAAAGTTTGCCTGGATATTTTTGAATCTTTTTAAATACTGTTAAAGGACAAATTGTTTAGTATTTCGAGTTTATGGTACTCAGGTGAATTAGCTCTGATTGTTGAACTTTATTCTTTGATTTCGCCAGGAATTTTCTACTTTGATTCTGTAGAAATTAAACTTGAACAGTAAAAGTAGCAATTCAACTTACAGTTGACCTCCAACCAAATTTAGCAAGTCACAATTGTCCTTTAGGCTACAAGTTTTAGGGTCTTTGCCAAGATCTCAGAGTTGGGAAGGCTACAGAATTTATCAGCTGTATTGAATGGGCATTTAGTGGCATGGACTATCAAGTATGGGGATCAGTTTAATTAGGTAATTTACAGTGTTCATAAAACAAAATACAAACTTCCTTTCTACCAAATAATTTAGGAGCCTAGCTTCCTCGGTGGACCTTGGAGGAGAGGAAACAAGGCAAAATAGTCTGGAGTCTCCCAGTTTTTGAAGTTCAAAATATTTTTTTTGTTTAGTTATTTCCTTGAAAACATTCTCTTGGTTATTAAAAATCTCATTTTAAAAAGAGAGCTTAGAATTGCATGAATGTGAAAAGAGCAGTTGAAAATATCCACAAGATGATGAAAAATACTTGCTGATAGGCTATGGCTCAAATCCATTCTGATCAGCTGCGTTAAGGAATTGTCTTTTTCTTAAACATCAGAGACCAAGCGCTTTTCTGAAACAAGCTCATGATTCCAAAGAAATTTTTTTTTTTTAAATCTGTTCAACATGTGAATTTGGATTCTTTTATTTTGCTTTTTTCTAAGGTTAACTATTAATCCTAGAACTTATTTATAAATTAGAGATGCATCAAATTAAATAGTAATACTTAGTAATTCTAGAGTATTTTTTTTTTTCAAGTTATCTTTTTTTGGTATGATTTTAATTTCCTGTGGCATATAAGAAAAAAGAAAAAAAAACACTTTGGGCGCCTGGGTAGCTCGGTTGGTTAAGCCTTGGACTCTTGGTTTCGGCTCAGGTCATGATCTCTGGTTTTTGAGATCTAGCCCTGCATCAGGCTCCCAGATCAGCGGGGTGTCTGCTTCAGATTCTCTCTCCATCTTCTTCAGCCGCCCCCCCCCTTGCGTGTGCGTGCGTACTCTATCTCTCTCAAATCTTAGAAAATCTTAATTTTGTTATTAAGTAAAGGTGTACCACTTAGAGGCATGGCCTTTATTCTTTCCTGTGGGAGGTAGAATTGCTTTGTTCTTAGAGAACTAAATCTATGTCCATTCTTCTGTTTAATGTGTTTTTGTTTTTTTTAAGATTTTATTTATTTATTCGACAGAGATAGAGACAGCCAGCGAGAGAGGGAACACAAGCAGGGGGAGTGGGAGAGGAAGAAGCAGGCTCATAGCGGAGGAGCCTGATGTGGGGCTCGATCCCATAACGCCGGGATCACGCCCTGAGCCGAAGGCAGACGCTTAACCGCTGTGCCACCCAGGTGCCCCACCATCTATTTAATGTTTTATTTCCTGGTGTGTTCTAGGCACCTTGCTAGGTACTGGAAATATAGTGAGGAACATAATGGATATGGGACCCTTGTCCTATTCAGGTTCACAGCGTAAGGAATTCCAAAGAAATGACCACATGAATCCTTACAGACTGAAATGTGGCAAATATGGTGAGGGATCTAGTTGAGGTTGGGAATGGAGAGGGGAAGTCAGATCTCCTGAGGGATGTGGATAGTAACCGATTTGTACACTTGTCCCTACAATACTTCTCAGTTCCCCTAGTTTAAGGCCTGGTTTTATTCATTAATGAGCCATCAGAGTTCAGGGCAATACCGGGAATGTGGTAAGCCCTCAATTAAGTCTTCTTGTGACACTAGTGACAGGGAAGGCAATGGTGGCCCTGGTGGTGGTAGGGAAGCTGCAGCTTTATGTGGATATCACATTGGAAGGTTGGATACCTTCCTAGCCCATGCTGATGACTCCTTGGATGCCTGCCTAAGGCACATGGTTTTAGATAGTGGTGGATATTCTAAAATTCAGGTCTACATAGTCAGCAGTGAACTCTTCGTTATGAATCTTAAATGGAGAAGGTGTCATGAATGGTTCTATGCCCTGGTTTGGAACTGTTTCTTTGTAGCATAGTTGGAAGGAACATAAAGATGATTATACTCATCTAGTTAGTACTGCTAGCATTTTTAGGAAGTTTATTCAGTTTTTAAGTTACAGGTATTTTTGGAGTTGTGCTATTTTGACTGTGTTAGAGCCACTGAGAAATTATCTTGCTGTAAAATGTATTCTTACTGTTTTCTGCTCTTAACACAAAATGATTTGTTCATGGAAGTAAGTTTTAAATGTATATGTGACTTTATAACTTGTTTCTACTGGGAGATAAAGTGTCTGCCTCTCCCCACCCCCACTCCTTTCTAAAGTAATAGAAGTTTATAAAAGAAGTGTAGGGGAAATGTATTAGGAATTTATCTTCAAGGTTATTACTTAAGTCCTCAGTTTTACAGTCAGCAGACTTCTGGAATTGGCTAGGCCTGCTGATAGTCTTTAGTTTTGATGGATGTGGGGTTAAAATTGCTTTGAAAATGAGAGCATGTCTAAGTTAATTTTTGCATCAAACAGGCACCTCCATTAAAACCTATGGGAGTTAGGCAGAGAGCAGTAAGAGATTTTTTTTTTTTTTTTCCTGCGTTGGTGAAATTTAACTGGCTTTGTTCCCTTAATTTTAAAATAAAACTATATTTTATTTACCTCTTATATGTTGAAATCTGGGACTGTGCTATCTTCAGTTTTCTTTTTTTTTTTTAATGATTTTTATTATGTTAGTCACCATACGGTACATCCCCGGTTTCTGATGTAAAGCTCGATGATTCATTAGTTGCGTATAACAGTGCACCATGCAATACGTTCCCTCCTTACTACCCATCACCGGTCTATCCCATTCTATCTTCAGTTTTCTTTTTCAAGATGGCTTTGGCTACTTGGTCTTTTGTGATTCCATACAAATTAGGATTGTTCTAGTTCTGTGAAAAATGCTGTTTGTGTTTTGATGGGGATTGCATTAAATGTGTAGATTGCTTTGGATCATATGGACATTTTAATGGTATTTGTTCTCCCAGTCCATGAGTATGGAATATCTTTCCATTTGTTTTTGTCATCTTCAATTTCTTTCATCAGTGTTTTATAGCTTTAAGAGTATAGGTCTTTGATCTTCTTGGTTAAGTTCATTCCTAGGTATTCTGTTATTTTTGTTGAAATTGTGAATGGGATTGTTTTCTTTCACTTTCTGCAACTTCATTATTAGTTTATAGAAATGCAGTGAATTCCTGTATGATTTTTGTATCCTGTGACTACTGAATTCATTTATCAGTTCTGATAGTTTTTTGGTGGAATCTTTGGGGTTTTCGGTGTTTAGTATCACATCTGAAAATAGTGAAAGTTTTACTTCTTCCTTACTTATTTGGATGCCTTTCATTTCTTGTCTCATTGCTGTGGCTAGGACTTCTAGTAATATGTTGAATAAAAGTGTTAGGAGTGTATATTCTTGTCTTGTTCCTGATGTTAGGAGAAAAGCTCTCAGTTTTTCATCATTGAGTATGATGTTAGCTGTAGGTTTTCCATATATGGCCTTTATTATGTTGAGGTGTGTTCCCTTTAAACCTACTTTGCTGAGGATTTTTATGAAGAATGGATGCCGTGCTTTGTCAAATGCTTTTTCTGCATATAGTTAAAGGATAAAAACCGTATGATCATTTCTCTGTTGATGTATCACTTCGATTTGTGAATATTGAACCACCTTTGCAAAACCCCAGGCATAAATCCCACTTGATCATGGTGTATGATTTCTTTAAATGTATTGTTGGATTTGGTTTGCTAATATTTCATTGAGGATTTTTACATCTGTGTTCATCAGACGTATTGGCCTATAGTTCTTTTTTTGTAGTGTCTTTATCTGGTTTTGGTATCCGGGGAATGCCGGCCTCATGGAATGAATTTGGAAGCTTTCCTTACGCTTATTTTTTTTTTTTTGAATAGTTTGAGAAGAATAGGCATTATTATTCCTTGAAATGCTTGGCAGAATTCATCTGTGAAGCCATCTGGTCCTGGACTTTTGTATTTTAGGAGTTTTTTGACTGCTGATTCAATTTCATTGCCAATAATCTGTTCAGATTTTCTGTTCTTGATTCAGTTTCAGGAGAGTTATATGTTTCTAGGAATTTATCCATTTCTTCTGTTCAATGTGTTGGCACTAATTTTTCATAACATTCTCTTACAATCTTTTATATTTCTGTGGTGTCGATTATTTCTCTTTCACTTCGATTTTATAGGAGTTCTCTCAGTCTCTGAGTCTGGGTAAAGGTTTATCAGTTCTTTAAAAAAAAAAATAGCTCCTGTCTCATAGACATTTTTGCTGTCATTTTTAATATTCACATAGCTTTCTACAGTTCTATATTTTCATATAGTATCCTGGGTTTTTGCAGAATATGATTTCATTCTCTAAAGATTAGGTGTTATTTAACTTTTTCTCTGAAATTTTTTCAAGGTGTTTTGTTTTTGCTTTTGTGTTTTTTTTGCCCCTTTGGTTCTAGACTCTTCAGTGTTTTAGAGGTTTTATTCAGATGCCTTGTCACCCTTAGTTATTGGCTTTTAATAGAAACTAGAAAGCTGATTGGAAATTGAGAAAGTAGGGGAGCCTGTTGACTATCAACTCTACTGCAGGATTCATCTGGCTTAGCCATTTGTTGGGAGCTGCTGGCATCATCTAGGAATATGTTATCCTTTAGAGACTTAACTAGCTTAGTCTTCTCTCAGGGGCTGGAGCCTGGCTTGTCAGCATTAGGAATGCTGATTAGGGAAGAGGGTTGGGGGTCATGGTGTTCACTGTGCATAGGCCGCTGCTTTCTGAAACGATCCTTCAACTGTCTTCCATCCTCCAGTCTGTAGAATATTTCTTCTAGCCTTTTTAAAGAATTTATTTAACCAGTTCCCTATTGATAGATATGGACTTATTAATCTCCTTTTAATTATTGTAAATAATGCAGTCCTTATGAACATGCTTATAAAATAATCTCATGTAAGTATTTCTGTAGGATAGATTCCTAGAAGTAGTTTCCCTGGGAAAGTAAATAGTATAGGTGTATTTAAAAAAAATTTTTTTTAATCATAAAATACACAAGATAAAATTTACTATCTCAGAAATGTTTACACTTCAGTGGTATTAAATATATTAATAATGTGTCCTCCCATCCCACCATTCAGCTTTAAAACTTCTCTTATAAACTGAAATTCTGTATCCAATAAATCCCCATTCTCTTCTCCCCCAAGTCCCTGGCAACCACCATTCCACTTTCTTTCTCTGATTTTGACTACTGTGCTCTACGTACCTCATAGAAGCGGTATCATGCAGTATTTGTCTTTCTGTGACTGCCTTATTTCACTTAGCGTAATATTCTGATAGTTAATCCATGTTTTAGCATATTGCAGAAATTTCTTTCTTTTTAAACATTGAAAAATATTCCATTGTATGTATATACCATATTTTGCTTAACTGTTCATCTGCTGGTAGACACTTATGATGTTTTCATGTTTTAGCTATTGTGAATAATGCAGCCATGAACATAGGTGTACAAATACCTCTTCAAGACCTCACTTTCAGTTCTTTTGGGTATATACCCAGAAATGGAATTGCCAGATCATAGGGTAAATTTATTTTTAATTTTTTGAGAAATCACTAATTTGTTTTACACAGTGGCAGTACCATTTTATATTCCTACTAACAGTGCACAGGATTCTAATTTTTTCAAATCCTTGACAATACTTGCTTTCTGCTTTTTCATAGTAGCCTTCTGAATGGATGTGAAGTGATATCTTATTGTAGTTTTAATTTGCATTTTCCTAGTGATCAGTGATGTGGACCATTTTTTCATGTCTTTATTTTTCCATTTGCATATTTTCTTTAAAATATTTATTTGAGAGCCCATGTGTTGGGGGGGAGGGCGAGAGTGCGCGTGTGCACAGACTCCCTGCTGAACGGGGAGCCCAATGTGGGGCTCAATCCCAGAACCCCGAGATCATGACCAGAGCTGAAGGCAGATGCTTAACCTGCTGAACCATCCAGACACCCTGGCCATTTGCATATTTTCTTTGGAGAAATATCTATTCAAGTACTTTGTTTTGAATTGGGATTTGTTTTTAAAGATTTTATTTACTTGAGAGAGAGTGAGAGCAAGCAAGCACGAGTAGGGGGAGGGGTAGAGGGAGAAGCAGATGCCCCGCTGAGCAGGGAGCCTCTATGCCAGGATCCCAGGATCATGACCTGAGCTGAAGGCAGAGGCTTAACCAGCTGAGCCACTCAGGCGCCCCTTGAACTGGGTTTTGAGGTCTAGAATTTCTCTGTATATCTTGGATATTAGTCTCTTATCAGATACATGATTTGCGAATATTTTCTCTCATCTTGTGACTTGTCTTTTAACTCTGATAGTCTTCTGATGCACAGAATTTTAAAATTTTCGTGGTGTCCACTTCGTCTATGTTTTCTTTTGTTAGCCATATCCTTGTTGTTCTATCCAAGAAATCATTGCCAAAGCCAATGTCATGAAGCTTTTGCCCTATGTTTTCTTCTGAGTTTTAAGTCATATATTTAGATCTTTGATCCAATTTGAGTTAGTTTTTTAATATGTTAGGTAAAGGTTCAACTTTATTCTTCTCCATGTGGATTTTGTTTCCCCAGCACCATTTGTTGACTGTCCTTTCCTCATTGAATTGTCTTGACACTCTTATAAAAATTCATTTGACCATATACACAAGGATTTATTTCTGGCTTCCCTGTTCTGTTCCACTGTTTTATATGTCTGTCTTTATGCCAGTATCATAGTGTCTGATTATGGTAACTTTGTAATAAGTTGGAAATCGGGAAATATGAGTCCTCTAGCATTGTTCTCCTTTTTCAAGATTGTTTTGGCTATTTAGAGTTCCTTGAAATTTCATATGAGCTTTAGGATGGGTTTTTCTTCTTTTTTTTTTCTTTTTTCTTTTTTAAAAGATTTTATTTATTTATTTGACAGAGAGACAGCCAGTGAGAGAAGGAACACAAGCAGGGGGAGTGGGAGAGGAAGAAGCAGGCTCCCAGTGGAGGAGCCTGATGTAGGGCTCGATCCCAGAACGCGGGGATCATGCCCTGAGCCAAAGGCAGACACTTAATGACTGAGCCACCCAGGCGCCCCAGGATGGGTTTTTCTATTTCTACAAAAAACATTAGGATTTTGATAGGCATTGAATGTCTAGATTTCTTTGCATAGGATTCACATTTTAATAATGTTGTTTTATAATCCATGAATATGGGATTTGTTTCCAGTTATGCCTTCCATCTCTCTCAATATTTTGTAGTTGTATAAGTATTTCATCTCTTTGGTTAAGTGTTTTATTCTTTGTTTGATGGTATTATAAATTGAATTTTGTAATTTCCTTTTCAGATTATTTATTGCTAGTGTATAGAAATGCAGCTGATTTTTATGTTGCTCTTGTATCCTGACTTTTCTAAATTTATTTCTAAGAGCTTTTTTTGTTGAATTTTAATGGTTTCCTGTAAATATCCTCAGCAAACAGATAATTTTACTACTTCTTTCCCAATTTGGATGCTTTTTATTTCTTGTCTAAATTAACTGCTAGAATGCCCAATATTATGTTGACTAAAACTGGTGAAAGGGGGCATCCTTTCCTTGTTCCTAACCTTAGAGGAAAAGCTTTCCGTCTTTCACCTTTGAGCATGATGTTTGCTGTGGGTGTTTCACATATGGCTTTTATTAGGTTAAAATAGTTTCCTTTTATTTCTAGCTCTTTGAGGGTTTTTTTTTTTTTTTAATCATGAAAAGTGTTGAATTTTGTCAGATGTGTTTTCTGCATCAATTGAGAGGATTGTGGGTTGTCCCCCCCCCCCATTAATGCAGTGTATTTCATTGATCAATTTTCATATGTTGAACTATCCTTGCATTTCAGGAATAAATCCCACTGGGTCATGGTGTATATTCCTTTTAATACACTGCTGAATACAGTTTGCTAGTATTTTATTGAGAAATTTTCCATCAGTGTTCATAAGGGATATCAGTCTGTGGCTTTCTTATAGTGTCTTTGTCTGTGGTGTTAGTGTAATGGTGGCTTCATGGATGAGTTACAAAGTATTCCTTCCTCTTTGAATTTTTTAGAAAAATTTGAGAAGCATTAGTATCATTCTCCAGTGAAGCAGTCAAGTTTGGGAAGATTTTCTTTGGGAGATTTTGATTACGGATTTGACTTTTTTTTTTTTTTTTTTTTTAAGACTTTATTTGAGAGCGCGAGTGAGAGCACAAGCAGGGGGAAGCAGAAGTGGAAGTGGGAGAGGGAGAAGCAGGCTTCCCCTCTGAGCAGGGAGCCCAATGTGGGGCTCGATCTTAGGACCCTGAGATGATGACCTGGGTTGAAGGCTGACACTTAACCAACTGAGCCACCCAGGCACCCCTCAGTCTCTTTACTAGTTATGTATCTATTCAGATTTTCCATTTCTGCATGATTTTGTTTTGGTAGGTTTTGTGTTTCTAGGAATATGTCCATTTCTTCTAGGTTATCTGACTTGTTGGTAACATAATTATTCACTGTACTCTTAAAATGCTTTTTATTTTTGTAGGGTTGGTAGTAATGTCCTGATTTAGTAATGTTTCTGATTTTAGTAATTTGATTCTTTTTCCTTAGTCCAGCTAAGGGTTTGTCAATTTTGTTGATCATTTTGAAGATCATTGAAATGGTTTCATTGAATTTTTTGGTTTTTTCTATTCTCTATTTTGTTGCTTTCTGCTCTAATATTTTATTATTTTCTTCTAGCTTTGGGTTTAGTTTTTTGTTTTTCCCCTAGTTTCTTAATTTGCAACGTTAGGTGGTTGTTTTGAGGTCTTGTTTTTCAGTGTAAGCATTTTTAGCTATCCATTGCCCTTATTGCTTTTGCTGTGTCCGATGTGTTGATACATTGTTTTCATTTTCATTTATCTCTAAATATTTTCTACTTTCCTTTGTGATTCATTTTTGATCTGGTTGTTTTTAAAGTATGTTTAGTTTCCACCATGTTGTGAATTTTCCTTTTTTTCCTTTAGTAATTCCTAACATTGTCCCTCTTGTGACCTAATCTGTGGCCTAACATATGGTCTATTCTGGAAAATGTTCCATACACACTTGAGAGAAATGTATATGCTCTTGTCAGAGTGTTCTGTGTATGTCTGCTAGATCTAGTTGGTTTATTGTGTTAAGTCCTCTGTTTCCTTCTACCTGTGTTCCTGTCCATTGTGAGTGGGGTATTGAAATTTCTGACTATTATAAAAGTGTTTCTTAAATTCTGTTTTTTTTTATATTTTTGATCTGTCATTGGGTGTTTGTAATTTCTTGCTGTATTAAACCTTTTATTAATATGTAATGTCTTTGTCTTTGGTAACCTTCTTTAGTTTTGAGTTTATTGTGTCTGACATTAGTATAGTCATTTCTATTTTGATTACTGTTTGCAAGCAATATCTTTTTCTATCCTTTAACATTCTATCTATTTCTGTCTTTGACTCTAAAGTGCGTCTCCTGTAGACAGCATATAGTTGGATCATGTGTTTTTATCCATTCTGCCAATCTGTCTTTTGATTGGAGAGTTTAATCCATTTACATTTAAAATAATTACTGATAAGGAGGGACTTCTGTCATTTTGCTATTTTCTATATGCCTTATAGCTTTTTTGGTCCACTTACTGCATTGTCATCTTTTGTGTTTAGCTGATTTTTTGGGGGGGAGGGATATTTCCTTTTTTGTGTATTCTGTAGCTATTTGGGGGAGTTACTCTGGGGATTACATTTAACATCCTGAAGTTATAGCACTAATTTGAATCTATACTAGCTTAACTTAAGACACACAAAAACCTTGTTCCTTTATGCTCTGTTCCCACCCTTTTTGGTTACTGATGTCACAGAATCACATCTTTATATAGTGTATACTTAAAACCTAAACTAATAATTCTTTTGAATGGGTTAGTCTCTTAAATTACATAGAAAACGGATGCCTGGGTGGCGCAGTCATGAAGTGTCTGCCTTCAGCTCAGGGTGTGATCCCAGCGTTCTGGGATCGAGCCCCACATCAGGCTTCTCTGCTGGGAGCCTGCTTCTTCCTCTCCCACTCCCCCTGCCTGTGTTCCCTCTCTCACTGGCTGTCTCTGTCAAATAAATAAATAAAATCTTTTAAAAAAAATTACATAGAAAACAAGATTTGGAGTTATACACTAAAGTTATAATAATACTAGCTTTTAGAACTATTTTTTTTCTTTAAATGTATTACTCTCAAATCATGTAGAGCACAAAAAGTACAGCTATAAACCATTATTATAATAACACTAGCTGTAATTGCACATGTACTTCCCTTTATCAAGATGTTTATTTCTTTATATAGCCTTGAGTTACTGTCTAGTGTGCCTTTATTTTACCTCGCAGGACTCTCTTGAGCATTTCTTAAAAGGCAGGTCTAGTGGTATTGAACTCTCCTAGCTTTTGTTTTTCTGGGAATGTCTTAATTTCCTCTCACTTTCGAAAGGCAGTTTTGCCAGATACAGAATTCTTGGCTGAAAATTTTCTTTTTGTGCTATTTGCCCACTGCTGTCTGCCCTCCAAAGTTTCCGATGAGAAGTCTGCTGAAAATCTTACCCTGGATCTGATGACTCAGCTTCTCTCTTGCTTCGGTCCAGATTCTTTCTCTTGAAAATTAGATTATGTGGTGTATCTGAATTCCCCTTATTTGAAGTTCATTGACCTTCTTGGATGTTTATATTCATGTCTTTTATCTAATTTAGGAAGTATTCAGCTATTAGTTCTCCAAATACTCTATCCCTTGTTCTACCTCTTCTAGGACTTCCGTGATGCATGTTGATGTGCATTTTGGTGTCCTACGGGTCCCTTAAGCTCTGTTTGGATTTTAGTCTTTTTTCTTTTCATCAGACTCCATAATTTCCTATCTTTCAAGTTCGTGGAGTCTTCTCTCTCAAATCTGCCTTTGAATCCTTCAAGTGAATTTTTCATTTGTTGTACTTTCCAGCTCAAGAATTTCTTTGTTTCCTTTTAGATTTTCTATTTCTTTATTCATGTTTTCATCTTGTTTATACTCTTTATTGACTTTGTCCATCTTTCTTTAGATCTTCAAATGTCTTTTTGATATCTTTGTTTAGTATATTTGCCATCAGATCTTCTTCAGAGACTGTTTCTATTGATTCCCCCTGCCCCACCTTTGGGCCCTACTTTCCTGTTTCTTTTTATGCCTTGGAACTTTTTTCACTGTTGAAAACTGGACATTTGAATCTAATAAAGTAGTAACTCTAGATAGAGCAAATTCTCCTCCTTCCTCAAGGTTTTCTAATTTGTTGTATTTTTGGACTGTTATGGGCTGTTTCCATGCTGAGGGTTAGCCTGAGCTGTAAACTTAAGGTCTTCTCAGGTCTTTTTGGAGCCTTTTGGTGGTCATGAGCAGTTATGTTCTAATTTTCTCCATATATGCAGTTGTTTTTGAATGTCCCAGTCAATATTTTAAGATTTACTTGAGAGAGTGTACACGAGAAGGGAGGGGCAGTGGGAGAGAGAGGGAGACTCCCCCCTGAGCAGGGAGCCTGAAGCGGGGCTTGATTCCAGGACCCTGTGATCATGACCTGAGCTGAAGGCAGATGCTCAACTGACCAACCCACCCAGGTGCCCCTGAATGTTCTAGTCCTTAGTGTCTGGCTTTTAAAAAGGGGAGAAAGAGAAAAATGAAGGGGGAAAACAAAAGAGTGCTGGTCCTTTAAGTTCCCTGGATGTTCCGCCCACTGGAGGGGCTTAAAGCATCAGAGAGAGATGCTGCATCAGCAGTGGCTACTTGCCTCTTTGTCTGCATCTCTGATCAGAAGCAGCAATGATCAGGGCCCAGCTCTTCAATGTTTGGAGTATAGTGGTCCTTTTGCTCACCCTGGCTCCTGCAACCTGCTCCAGGAACACATGTACTCAGAGAGATGGGTAGCTGCTGCCTTACTAAGGGCTGAAATTGACATAAATTCATCACAATTTACCTTCCAAGCTTTCCCTGGTGGTTGTAAGCCTTCAGTAGGTCCCAGGGTTCCAAAATAGTTTCATTGGGCAGTTTCTACCAGAGCAATTATTGCCTAGGTGGGGAAACAGATTCCTGGTGTTCCATGCTCTGCCATCTTAGAATCCTCCACAGGTGTATGTGTATTTTTGAAATTTACTTGATATTGCCAAATTGGAACCCTTCCTCCTGTGACATATGAAAAATTGTGTGCATTTATATTCATATTAGCAGTTTACTAGAGTGCACATTTTCTGTCCATGACAGCATTGGGCGTGTTTAATCTATCTTTCCTTCTTTCTTTCCTTCTTTCTTTCTTTTTAGTTGTACTGTTGACTTGCAATGTTTCATTAGTTTCAGGTGTATAATCTTTTTTATTTTTGCTAATCTTATAGGCAAAAAAATTGATTTATTTGCATTTATTTTTTAGTAAGAAAGAAAGCTATGTTCTGTGAATTGCTGTTCATAATATTTGACAAATGCTTTAAATTTGGTTGTAGTCCTCTATATTTGGTTTGAGGCTTGGTAAAATATGAGAGAGAAAACAAAGGAATGATAAGTATGGTCATTCCTGGATCTTTATAATTTAGTTTTTTCTATTCAAGGTATTTTGCACAGGTGTTGAATGTGTTATATTTCAGCCTTATGTTTTTATAGTAATGACCATATTCTAATTTTATGTCTTGTTATTGTAATAAACAACTATTTGTAAAATATTGTGGGTCTATAAAAGCATTCTGTCCTACAATGTTACAACAGCTCATGAGGTTATTTGGAGATGAGGAAGCTGAGGATTTGAGAGATTAAGAAACTTGACTGAATGTCTAATGCATCTTTTCAATAATAAAAAGGGCAAAGGAGTCTCAGCGTCAAGTTCAGGCCCTGCAACTGATTCATTTAGTCAGTTCTTGTGTCTATCTTATTAGCTGCAAAGTGAAGATGATTTTTTTCCCTTTTTGTATTATCAGATAGTGTCCAAATATGGATTATGCTATTAGATAATAGCAATATTATTATTTTTAAATCTAGAAATGAACAGTGAAGCAGAACAGCAGCTTCTCCATCATGCCAGAAATGGCAACGTTGAAGAAGTTCGACAGTTACTAGAAACCATGGAAAGAAATGAAGTAATTGCTGACATTAATTGCAAAGGTAAGCTTTGAGTGGACTTTTTAGCTTTCTCTTGTGACTATGCATGACTCTGTCACTTATTTAGCACTGATCTTTTTGGTCTTGCTAGAAATAAATTCGCATCTTTTATTCTAGAAAGAACCTTCATAAGAGTGTGTAAAAGGTCTCTTGTAGTCCTAAGTCAGAAATCGAGATCTAGTCTTAAGGTCTAGGGTCCATGACAATTTTATCAGTTACAAGATGCATACTATGATAGGGTATTGTAATTAAAGCAGCAGGTTTGAGTGTTTACGATATGCCCAGAGTTCTGTGAAGTACTTTGCAGGTGGTGGTAGGTAGGATCCCTGCCCTCACTGAGACTAGTGTAGTAGATTAATAGATCAGACTAGTCTATACTACACAGTATATACCAGAATATGGAACCCCAGGGTATCATGAGATCCCATTGGAGAGATATGAAACTAGAACTAAAAGGATTAGCTTCTTTTTATTATTATTTTTTAAGATTTTATTTATGTATTTGATAGAGATACAGAAAGCCAGCGAGAGAAGGAACACAAGCAGGAGGAGTGGGAGAGGAAGAAGCAGGCTCCCAGCGGAGGAGCCTGATGTGGGGCTCGATCCCAGGACTCTGGGATCATGCCCTGAGCCGAAGGCAGACGCTTAATGACTGAGCCACCCAGGTGCTCCTAAAAGGATTAGCTTCTTAGAGAAAATGATCCTAAGGTGACCTGTGAAGAGTGTGTAGGACTTAACCAGGTGAAAATAGAAAAAGTGTTCAAGGGAGAAGATCTAGCATGTGCCAAGGTCCTGAAGTGAGAGGCAACCTAGGTGGCAAGGGCCTGCAGGCAGGAGGGGTGAGGAATAAAGTTAGGTAGGTAAGCAGCAGCCAAATCCTAATGCACCCTGTGTAGCAAGGTTGTAAATATTGCACTCTGGTGTGCAGAGAAGAAGAATCTATTTTCTAAAATGGCTCTGGTATTTCAACAAGCACCTTCTCATTCTTGAGTATGGAAGACTAAATGTTAGTCTTTGGGTACCTCAAGCTCAATTGCTTTTTGATAAATGGTCTTGCAGAGCCTCTCAACTCTTCTTTCCCCATCTCCCCTAAGGTGGCCTTTAAATGTAAAGGTGAACCTTGTGTGTGTCTGTAGCCTTTGGTTCTTCAGTGACTCTTTTCTTCCTAGTGCTCCGTAAGCTTTTGTAGCTGAACTTGAGGACAAAATCAAACTTGCGTCTCCAAACAGTCATACAAATGGTGCTCCTTGGCTGTTACTTTGTGGCTGCCTTGCAGGTGGGTGCTAGGATAGGTGGCTGCTCAGAGATCTTTTCCTGTCCTCCCAGATGCCACTTGCCTGTTCTTGGTGTCCCCTCGGTTCATGAAGAGGAGCACCCTGTCTCTGCCTTTGTCTTTCTTCCAGTCCTCTGTCTCCGATGCATATTTTATTCTGCTGTGTCACACTCTTCTCCTGTCCTAGGGCAATAAACCTGGCTTCAGCCACAGTGGGGAAGGATTATTATTATTATCTTTGCAGTAGGGAGGAAACTATGATCTGACTTTTCCAGAAAATGAGTTGGTTTTTGGTATGCTAAAGGAATTCTAAAAATCCTTCTGGTCCTTCACCAAAGATCAGTTCTTAATCTTTATCTGGGGATGCAATTTTGAAAGCTAAAAACATTCCTGGCATTTGAAAATCCTAATAACCTTTATTATCTACCTTTCCCACCCTCACTTATGGCTATTTCAGGCTAATTGGTAGGAAGTCATCTATTTAGAAATGTAAAACTATGAAACAGATGTGAGTGCTTTTTCAAAATTTCATTGTTACACCTGCCAGTTAGACTTTGTCGTAAGGGCAGTTTAAAGGACTTATGTAGGGGAATGGCACACCAGGTGATGTGCAGTTCCTCGAAGGAAATGAATAGGGAGAGGTGGGGTGGGGTGTGAGTTGTGTTTGCCCATGGGGATGGATCATCTGTGCCAGGCATTTCTAGGATTTCTATTGGATTTGTTTTTTTCCAAACCCTGAGAAATTTGAGAAGATGATGTGAAACGTACTATAATTCAAGAATTAAAGTTTAACAACCAACGTAGAGATGTTATTGGTTGGAAGGAATTATCGATGTCAAGTTGAAAGCGAGAGAAGGAAGCGCTGACCTGTGGTTGAAGGTTAAGGCCAGTATTTCTAGGATAGGGGAACAAAATTTTTTGGATATCCATGGTAAGTAGTAAAGAATATAAAAAATGAAGTATTTTAACATAGGATTTTGGAAATTCTGATTTCTTGGTCCAGAATTTTACCTGGAAACGCTAGACATGAGACAAGTTCAGAAGCTGTTACAGTAACTTAGAGGAGACCCTTATGGGTTAGTTGCGAGTGGAAGCAATGGGAATGGCAACAAGTAGATGTAATTAACATTTAGGGGGTAGAATCAATAGGACTAACTGAATTTGGGGGGTGAAAAAGTAGGAAAAGGGCAAGAGTGTTGCTTATTTCTGACTTGAGAAACAATTTGAATAAGGGAAATTCATCGTGAATACAAATGTGGAGAGAAGTAGTAGTTTTTGTGTGTACATTTGACCCTTGAAAAACACAGGGTGAAGGGGCACCAACCCCTTTGCATAGTAAAAAATCCACGTATGACTTTTGACTCCCCCAAAACTTTAATAGCCTACTGTTGACCATAAGCCTTACTGATAATAGTCAATTAACATATATTTTGTATGTTGTATGTATTATGTACTGTATCCTTATAATTAAGTAAGCTAGAGAAAAGAAAATATTAAAAAAATCATAAGGAGAATATATTTAAAATGTTTATTGACTAAAATCCGTATGTGAGTGGACCCCCACAGTTCAAAACCCATGTTGTTCAGGGGTCAACAGTGTACATACAAAATGACAGATGAGCTCAGCTTTGTACTTTTTGAGCACTACGTATTTTGTATTATCCAAATGGAGGTGTCTGGTAAAGAGTTGGAAAGTGGAATATGGGTTTTGAAGTCAATAGTACATTAAAAGTGAAAGCAGTGTTTTCCACTCCTGGGCCAGGAGATACCATTATTGGAGATACCAATAATGAAGGACCCATTGGACAGTGGAACTTGCAAAGGATCCTGAGAGAACTGCCGAAAAAGGGAGAGAAACCCCTGTGGCAGCCTGGAAGTCATGTGGGCCATGCTGTCCAGTGACATAGTGCTGTGGCAGCTGAAAAATGCCCCTGGGATTCGGTGACAGCATTTGTGGATTAAAATTTGAGGACCATTTGAATGACGTGGTGGGAGATGAACCTGGTCTGCCATGGGGAGTGGGGGACTGATGGGAATGAAGGGGGTGGAAAGAGCAAGTGCAGGCAGAGCGGGAGGGGAGAGTGAGGAGGACAGTAGCTGGTAGGGAGAATGGGATCAGAGAGGTCTTTTGTTGCTCTTGTTTGTAAGATGGAAGAGACCTGAGTGTTTACTTCTTCCTTACTCATAAGTGAAGAGGGAGAGGTGGACGATAAAGGAGAAGAGTTCCTGAGAAGCAGAAAGGGCTGGAATCCAGGACACAGAAGCTGGATTAGTCTTAGACATCAGGAGGGAAGGATGGAAGAATGCCTGTAGATAGTGGTGTGGTGGTAGATTTGGCTCCAGGAAGCCCCAGGAATTCCATGAAAACCTTTTCTCATTGCAAAGCTAAGAGACCGAGGTCCTTTGTCAAGGGGTGGTGTTTGAGTAAGAAGCTTGGGGAAGAGCAGGGGTGACTTGAAGTGCATGTTGTGCAATGTAGGAGAGACGCCTGAATAGGGTAGTACAAGAAGGATTGCCAAGCAGTGCCTAGAGCCTAGATGAAGTAGGAGATCTTGAGTTTTAGGTGCCATGAATCTACAGGGTTGTGTTATTTTTCTTCTACCACTCTGTTCGGCAACCTGGGTATAGTTACAGAAAAATCAAGCTGGTGCACTTACCAGGCTTTGGGGTTTTTGTAGGCTCCTGCAACAGAGTTATGGAGGGGATTGGTAAAGAAGTTGAAGTGAGGGATCAAAATGCTGGATTTATTGAAGGAAAGTAAAGATGAAGGTGTTCACGTACATGAGAAGTGGTTAAAGAAGAAAGGGCTGATTCGTTTGAACAAGTATGGCAGTATACCTGTGTGAACAAGCTGGAGAGTGGGGAGTTTGTGAGCTCAGAGATGATGATGACCTCCAGTCTCTGGCCCTGGGACTGGGCATGTAACATTGAGCAGAGGCAAAGTTTGCGGGGAAATGAGGAAAGCTGAGAAACCGAGAGACCGGGATACCAAATAAGTAGTGGACACTGCTAGGACCGTGGCACAGTTTGCATGGGGAGAGAGACTGTTCCCCAGGGTTACTTGGGGGTGGGGGGCGAGCCAGTGGGAGGCTGGTAGACGGCATCAGAGAAGGTGTTTGAGGTTTAATGGCAGAAGTCTCAAAAGAAGGGTTGTAATGTGAGTGGGGTCCTTGACTAGAGACAGCATTGGGTTTTGATGGGGAGGTTCACATGGTTACTGTTGTGTGAGGACCAGTGGGGGTGTGGGAGTTATCTGGGGAGGCTCAGCCTGAGGAGTAAAGGAGGGTCCTTGTCATCAGGAAGAAGTAGGTTTCAGTTAAGGACAGAAGGTAAAAGAAATATTCCATGAAAAAGACTGTGGCTCTAGAATTTGACTCTGGAATTACAGGTTCCAGAGGGCACACATTTTAGAGGAAACAGCTGTGGGTGTTTGGGTAAGTGGCAAACAATCCCAGGACACTGTTGGTGGTGGCAGTCCCTCGGGGAGCTGTCAGAGGCTTGTTCTGGGTGCACTGAGGTTGGTGCTTGGGGTTTCTGTTGGCTCCAAATCAAATCCAGGAAGTGAGGGCAGCCTTTAAACCTCTAGCTCCTCCCAAGGAGTGCTCTCTGGGCGGCAGCATGCTCCTGGGCTTTGGTACACCCTCCAGGGTGCTGGGCTTTGGAATTTGATAGGCTGTATGCTTTTAAGCCTGATTTGGAATTTTGATAACCTTCTGGAGCTATCTGCACTCTATGCTATAGTGCCCTATGGTTTTTTTTTTTTCTTCCTTTTTTTGAGTTGAATCGTATGTTTTTTGTTGTACTCAGTTATTCTATACCTCTCCTCAGCAAGGATCGGACATTTCATTGCTCTTAACTTTGGTTCTTGTTATCTAGTTGGACTCTACCACTCTGGTAACCCATATCCTCATTACTTGAGATTTTATCTGAAGTCAGGGCTCCCATTTTCTGTCACTATTTGCAGAGCTAACAGCTTTCCAAATGCTGCAGAAAAGATTCTTTATCAATTCCCTCTTTCCATCCACCCTTCCTAACATGACACAGAGGTGCTTTTCGTGAAATACTGTGCTGAGAGAACCAGATCTTTGCTAGATGATGGGGAGATGATTAGAGACTCAGAACCTTGGAGCCAACTAGACATTATCTACTTTGAATGCAACTCCCATGGCCTCTCCCTCGACCCTTTTAAGAAGGAGGACATTGAGTTAGGAAGGTGGCACCAGAATCTGGATCTTATGGGTTCTAATCCATTATAGTTGTTACATTTCTTACTATGTCCTGTCTCTTACCTCTCATTCATCAGCAGTGCAATGTGAAGGGGAGATTTGCTAGTGTATGGGAATACCTTGGTAAAGAGAAATTTTATTGTAAAATTATCTATATAACAAATAAAAATGCCTTATATTTTCCCATTTTTAGGAAGAAGTAAGTCTAATTTAGGCTGGACACCTCTTCATCTGGCATGCTATTTTGGACATAGGCAAGTGGTCCAGGATCTGTTAAAGGTATGTTTATAGCTTTAATTTTTAAATGAGTAAAATACTGCTATTATGGAAATTACAAAAGTCTTAGAAAAGCCGACTAACCATAATGGTTTATTTAACACTAACACACTTTGCTAAGTACATGAATTAGGTTAGCTTGATGATTAATTAAAATTCTATTCTTTTAGTCATTTGATTTTTTTTATTGACTTTTTAGAATTACAAAAGTGAATATATGAATTAATGTGAAGATATTAGTTTTTAATATGACAGTTAAAAAAAAATAACCAAAGCACATCCTAAATAATTCAAAAATGATGCCAGAATCTCTTAATGAGCACCATATGATTTAAGAGCTCACATTTTTTCTATGATAACTTTTCACATTGGTATTCCTGAAATTGTGGATTGTCTTAAAATTGGGCTGTATGTTTAAATAGCGGCATCTTTTTCTTTACTGAAAAGTTACCGGATTTTCTCCACCAATTTAATATTTCATTCACAGCTCTTTTCTCAGTATGAGGGTTTCTAAAGTAGAGTGAAGGTCTGTAGATTTTTGAAGGAAAATAGCTTTTTACTCTTCTACCTACCAGGTAGACTTTTACCTTTCAAGAAGCTTTACTGTTTTACTATGAATTGAATTAAATTTTAGTAATGACAACCAATGAATATTAACATTTTAATTTTGAGATATTTAATATATTTTTGGGGTGCCTGACTGGTTCATTTGGTAGAGCATGCAACTCTTGATTTCCGGGTAAGTTTGAGCCGCCATGTTGGGTGTCAAGATTACTTCTTAAAAATAAATTCTTTAAAAAGTCTTAAGGAATTCTTTTCACTTTTGTGTGTTGACATGTGGAAGGTATCTAAAATTCTCATGTTTGTCAGGCTGGTGCAGAAGTGAATGTATTGAATGACATGGGAGACACGCCGCTTCATCGAGCTGCCTTTACAGGACGAAAGGTGAAAATATTCCATGTTCAGTGTTTGCAAGTGAAATATTTGGAAGATCAGTCACATGGTTTTTTATAACTCTATGAATAGCAACTGGGCAAAGCCACAAGAAATACATAAGCCAGCACTTTGGGTCACAAGGTCACAAGCTTAGAATCAAACAATGAGGTCAGGTACTTCCACTCTGGCATCCTGATAGGAGCTCTTTCAGTCCCTGCTCCTGTCCTCTAGGGATGGGGAACTCCTGATTGTTCCTTTTTTTAAAAAAATATGCTCATTGAGGTAGAATTTTATGTTGCGTGAAACTCACCTACGGTAAATGCACATTTCAGTGATTCTTGGTACATTTACACAGTTGTGCAGCCCTCACAATCCAGTTTTAGAACATTTCCGTCAGCTCACAAAGCTTCCTCATGCCTGTTCGTGTTCATTCCCTGCTGGTCTCCCACGCCTCAGGCTACCACCGATTGGCTTTCTATCTCTAGGATGTTTGTCTTTTCTAGAAATTCTTATAAACAAAGTCACCCAAACCTTTGTGTCTGGCTTCTTTAATTTAGCATGCTATTGTTGTTATCCATGCCATAGCATCCACATATCGGTAACTTCTTCCTTTTTATGGCTTAATAACATTCCATTTTATGGCTGTACCACATTTTTAATCTTTTCACTGTTTACTGGAAGGACTCTTTTCCTATTACATTGTGTTGGCACCCTTGGTGAAATGAATTGACCAGAAATTTCTAGACTTTTTGTTGTCTTCCTTTGAGCTGTATCGTTACATCAGTACTATACTGTTTTTATTACAGTGGCTTTATAATTGAGTTTTGATATTGGGTGGTCTGAGTTTTCCAACTGTGATTTAAATTTTTTTTGGCTATTTTCAGTCAAAAGTTTGTATTTCCATGGGCACCTGGGTGGCTCATTCGGTTAAGTGTCCGACTCTTGGGTTTGGCTTAGGTCATGATCGCAGGGCCATGAGATCCAGCCCAGCATTGGGCTCTGCACTCAGTGCGGAGTCTACTTGAGATTCTCTCTGCCCACCTCCCCCCACTTGTTCGCTGCCCCCCCCAGCCAAAATAAATAAATATTTAACAAAAAGTTTTTATTTCCATATAAATTTTAGGATCATGATAATTCCTACAGAAATACCTGTTGGGATTTTGATGTTGTGTTGTCTAGAATCCATAGATCCATTTGGAAAGAACGGCCACTTTAACAACATTGAGTCTTCCAATCCATGAATGTGAAATGCCTGTTCCTTTATTTAGATCTTTAATTTCTCCTGGCAATGTTTTGAAGTTTTCCATGTGCAGATCTTATACTCCTATTAAATTTATTTCCAGGCGTTGTATTCTTTTTGATGCTATTTTGAATGGAATTTTTCTTTTAATTTGCTTTTCTGATTTCTTGTTGCAACTATATGGAAGGACAAGTTGGTCTTTTGTTGTTAGTCTGAATCCTGTGTCCGTGCTGAACTTGTTCATTAGTTCTAGTAGGTTTTTATAAATTCCATAGGATTTTTCTACACACTGGATCATATCATCTGAGAGAAAGACAAGTGTACTTCCTTTCCAATCTGGATGGTTTTCCCCTGCTCTTTATTTTACTAGATCCTAGTATACTGTTGAATAAATATGATGAGAGTAGAAATCCTTGTTTTTTGATCCTAGGGGAATAGTATCTAGTATTTTACCAGTAAGTATGGTGTTTGTGGGTTTCTCTTAGATGCTCTTAATTAGGTTGAAGTGTTATTCTATTTCTAGTTGGTTGAAAGTTTTTATCATTAATGGATGTCAAATGCTATTCCTGTCTTTTGAGATAATCATGTGATTTTTTAAATAGTCTATTAATATAGTATATTACATTAATTTGGGGATGTTAAGCATTCCTGTGTAAATCCCACTTGATATTGGATAATTGTTTTTATGTGTTGCTGGATTCTGTTTGATAATATTTTAAGGGTTTTTTGGGTCTATATTCATGAGAGATACTGCTTTATAGTCTTGTTTCCTTGAGATTTGTTTATTTGACTTTGGTAACAGGGTGATAGTGGCCTTATAGAATGAGTTGGAAAGTGTTCTCCTGTTTTCTGAAATAGTTTGTGAAGGATTGGTATCATTAGTTCTTTAAATATGTGGTAGAATTCACCAGGTAAGCCGTCTGTGCTTGGACTTTCTGTGTGGGAAGGTTTTAAATTACTGAAACAACTTTATTATATGTAGGTCTGATTTTCTGTTTCTTCCTGAGTCTACTTTGGTTATTTTGTCTTTCTGCATATTTTTCCATTTCACCTAAGTTGTCTAATTTCTTGGCATAAAGTTAATAATCTCCTGTGATTTTTTCATCTGTAGGGTTGGTAATGATAGCCGCTATTTCATTTGTTTTGGCTAATTCATGTAATCTTTTTGTCTTGGTTAGTTTGGCTAAAGATTTATCAATTTCATTCTTTAAGACTAGACATGATTTTATTGATATTCCTTATTTTTCTGTTTATTTCATTAATTTCTGTTCTTACCTTATTTCTCTCTTCTGCTTTTTAGTTTTCTTTTTTTTCCTTAAAGTGAAGGCTTAGCTTATTGATTTGAGTCGTTTGTTCTTTTCTAGTACAGGCATTTAAAGCTATAAATTTTCACTTTAGCAGTATACATTTTGACATGTTGTGTTTTTGTTTTCTTTTAAGATACTTTCTGACATTTTTGTGGTTTCTTCTTTGACCCATAGGGAAGTAAGGATTATTTAGAAGTATGTCTGCCACATATTTGGAGATTTTTCCGAATTTCTTTCCATTGTAGATTTCTGATTTCCCTTATGATCAGATAACATACTTCTATTTATTGAAGAATATGAAATTCTTTTAAAATTTATTAGGGGGTTGCATGGGTGGTTCAGTCTGTTAAATGTCCAACTCGTGATTTCAGCTCAGGTCTCGATCTCTTGAATTCTTGTGAATTCAAGCCCCATGTTGGGCTCCATGCTGGGCATGGAGCCTACTTAAAAATAAATAAATATAATTTATTAGGAATTAACTTATGGTATAGGATTTGATCTACTTGGGAGAATGTTCTTTGAGTGCTTGAGAAGAATGTATATTATGTTTTGGGGGTGTAGCATTCTATAAATGTCCAATGGGTTAGTTGATAGCGTTGTTCAAATCATTTATCCTTAACTGATTTTCTGTTTTATCAAATATTGAGAGTGTGGTATTAAAGTCTAGCTATAATTCTGGAATTCTGTAGTTTCAGTTTTGTCAGTTTTTGCTTTATGAATCTTGGGGCCCTTTTAGGTCCATATCCATTTATAATGGGGTTATATGGAATATATTACATACCGTATATCTTCCTCATGTATTGATATTTTTTATTACAAAATGTTTTTGCCTTCAGTAATATTTGTCATAAAGTTTTATTATATAGCTAGTCTAGCTGTCTTATGGTTACTGGTTGCATTATATATTTTTTTCTACCTTCCCCCCCCCCAACTTCTAGCTTTGAGTATAAAGTCTATCTCTTGTAGATAGCATATGATTCAGTTGTGTCAGGTTTTTCTTTTTTAGTATAGTTGACACAATATTACATGCATTTCAGGTGTACAGCTCTGTGATTCGACAAGTTTTTTATACCTTATGCTATGTTCACAGCAAGTGTAGCTACCATCTGTCCTATTACATCCGTATTACAATATCATTGAATATATTCCTTGTGCTCTGCTTATTTCAGTGGCTTACTCATTCTGTAACTGGAGGCATGTATCTCTTCTCCCCTTCTCCCATTTTACCCACTTCCCAGCCCCCTTCTCCTCTGGTAACCATTAGTTCTCTGTATTTATAGTTCTGATTCTGCTTTTTGTTCACTCATTTTTTTATAGACTCCTTTTATGAGTGGAGTATAGCATATTTGTCTTAGTCTGACTTATTTCACTTCGCATAATACCCTCTAGGTCCACGCATATTGTCTCAAATGGTGCAGTTGCATCCTTTTTTATGGCTATGTAATATTCCTCGCGCGCGCGCGCGTGTGTGTGTGTGTGTGTGTGATCTTCCTTATCCATTTATCTATTGATGGACACTTAGGTTGCTTCCATGTCTTGACTATGGTAAAGAATGCTGCAGTAAACAGGGTACACCTTTTTGAGTTTTCATTTTCTCTGGGTAAATGTCCAATAGTGGAATTATTGGATTATATGGCATTCCTATTTTTAATTTTTTGAGCAACCTCCATAGTGTTTTCCATAGTGGCTGTACCAATTTACATTACTACCAACAGTGAGTGCATGGGGGTTCCTTTTTCTCCACATCCTCGCCAACACTTGTTTTCTTGTCTTTTTGATTTTAGCCATTCTGACAGGTACAAGGTGTTATCTCATTGTGGTTTGATTTGCATTTCCCTGATGAGTGATGTTGAGCATATTTTCATGTGTCTTTTGGCCACCTGTTCATTGTGTGTTTTTTATCTAGTCTGACAGTTTCTGCCTTTTGATTTAATGTTTATTCACATTTAATAACAATTTTTGGTTTACATCCTTGATTTTTGTATTTGTTTTCTATGTCTCAGATTTTTTGCTCTTCTGTTCCTCCTTTACTGCCTTTTGTGTTACAAATATTGTTTAGTGTAAAATTCTAATCCTTTGTATATTAAAGTTTTTTGAGCATATTTATAATAGCAGCTTTGCACTCTGTCTGCTAAATTCAACATACAGGCCCACTGACCCACTGACAGTCTGTTTCTCTTATCTGCAGTTTTCTCATTATGGGTGTCTTATTTCTTTGCATGTCTCACAAGTTTTTATTTAAAACTGGACATTTTTTTATAATGCATTTTAACAACTCAATTCTGACTTGTCCACTTTCAGGTTATTTTTTGTTTTATTAATTTGTCTGCATCTGTGAAATCTGGAATATGCCAGGCCTCCTGGTAGCTCTGCTCTTTCTTAAAAAAAAAAATGTTTTTATGTTTTAGCATGGTTTCTGTTATGGACCAGATATGTCCCCCTAAAATTCATATGTTGAAATCCTATCCCTCCAATATGATGGTATTAGGAGATGGGGGTAGGTGACAGGTGGGAATAGCCTGCGGCTTCAAGGCTAAAGATGCCTGGGGCGCCTGGGTGGCACAGCGGTTAAGCGTCTGCCTTCGGCTCAGGGCGTGATCTCGGCGATCTGGGATCGAGCCCCACATCAGGCTCCTCTGCTATGAGCCTGCTTCTTCCTCTCCCACTCCCCCTGCTTGTGTTCCCTCTCTCGCTGGCTATCTCTATCTCTGTCGAATAAATAAATAAAATCTTTAAAAAAAAAAAAAAAAAAAAAAAAAAAGATGCCTGATGAGCTCGCCTGACGTTCTAGTTCCCTTGAACATGCCTCTCAATTTGTTTGTCTTTATTGAACTTCCAGCCCCATGAAATGATTAGTTTTGTTCAGTTTTACTCCCTTTTCAGGATGATAGTTCTCTGATCTCTTCGCACCACCGGAGCCAAAAATTGCTTTACCCCTTTTCCTGATTTTTTTTTTCCGATAATTTGAATGATCTGGTAAATGACCTGTGTATGGTATAGGGTTTATTTGATTACTGACCATAGTTTAATATCCCTAAAGATTATTTTAAAATCTTACACTAAGATTTTTGTGCATTTATCACAAGTCAATAAATTTATTGTTTCACACTTTTTATTCTAATGTGTAGGTTGAACTAATTGTGTAAATTACCATGAATGAACCTTGTAAGTATGTGCTTAATAAGCATGTTTGATATAGTGCTTTTTACACCATGACATTCTGTCTGCTTGTATGTTGATACTTGCGAGCCAGATATGGAGTCTCGCTAAAGCTGAGAAAAATGTACCTTTTACAGTGTTAAAAAAAAAAAAAAAAACGGGTAAATTGCTATACTTGACTCTATGGTATTTCAAAAATGAGCTGCAGATAGTTTAATTTGCCTCCATATATGATCTACTCGCTCTTTACCTTCATAGCCCTGCGCTACTCGTTTTTCTTCTGTGTAAGCAAGTTCTCTGGGTAGACCTGGACCAGGGGGATGGAATGGCATTCTTGACAGTGCCGCTCGGATTCTGTCTCCATAAATTCTTTGCTGACTTGCTGTAGCTGGAAGAAAGCCATGCTTTTCCAGATCTCCTAAGCATATTACATCACTTTTTTTCATCTTGTACCTTGTAGTTACTGTGGTGCATGTCTTTACTGCTAGATTGCATTAATCTTGCTTTCAAGGAATTAACACATTTCAGCTTTTGTATTTTTGACAAGCATAGCACATGTCTTTCTGCCCGTTTCTAAATACCTACATCAGATCAGCTCAGTTATCTGTACTTGGTTCTTCACATATTTGTCCATTTCTGCTGGATTCTTGAACTTCAAACATGAGACTATGCTAAATTGGACCTTAGCTTGGTTTCGAACATTAGCATATATATCATATTATCTCTTGTATGAGAAAATTTAGCTGAAGCTAAATGGGTACCTTACATAGGAAACTTGAAAAATTTATATGCTTAATATTTAAGCATGATTGAATTTTGCAGAAAGTTTAATTTTCTAATTGTCCTCATGAAAAGAATCCAATTATCTTGTTCTGATGTGGTCCTTTACCAAGAATATAATTTAAAATATGGTAGTGAGATTCTGTGATTTAATAACTAGAATGAGTTGAAAAGGGATTTGGTTTGTTATTAAAGCACTTTACATTTTTGTCCTTTGGAACATATAAAATCTCCCAAAGTTTTGTGAGGAACCTTCAGGCTTTTCTTGGTAATTAGTGACCCCTAGTGTTGATAAAAAAATAACATACCAGAATTTTAAGATGTACTTAGCATTTGTTCTTTTTAAGTTTTTGTCTTTTATGATCATTATAAACTAGGCATATAATCGATACAGTAAATAATTGGATTGTGGTACTGACCTTTGTGTTGGCTTACTATTTTCTAGCAGAACTGAGAAGATATTTTAAATGAATGCTTCCTATGTTGTGTGCCTCAGAAATTGTGTATTTGTCACCTGGCATATAGAAGATACATATAATCCTGAGGCTTATATAAAGTTATCTATCTTGTTTCCTAAGTTATCATCTCATGCTTATGTTTTAAATGCCTACTCTGTATCAGGCACTGCACAAATGACCTGATATGTATTGATTCATTTAATAGAAAATGACAACCCTGAAACATAGGCATAAACATTGCCATTTCTTACAGTTTGGGCTTTCCAGGAAGCCAGCTAAGCTGGAGATGAGTGTGCAACAGGTTAATTGGAGTGCTTTGGGGTCACACTGGTGGGAGGGTGGGAGGCTAGCAGGAGTGGGCAGAGGCTGAAGTCGAGCTGTGATGCGCTCTCGAGGGGTGCCTCAGCCAACTGGGGGGGGGCTCTGCAGGAGAGGTGACCCTTCAGAGCTGTCCCAATTTGAGGTGAGAGAACTCAGCCTTGGTGGTGCAGGCTGCCCTGGGAAGGGACGTGAACTTGCGCAAGGCAGCCCTTTTCAGCTGAGGTGATCCCTGGAGTGACTGAAGGGCACTCCCAGCATCTAGGGTACTAAGTCCTTTATTCCTCAGGATGGGGCTGGACTGTGCAGCACAGCTTCAACCACAGCCCACCCTTTATTCTGCTCACATTTGCTTCTTCATAGGCTTCTGGGTGCAGCCCCTTCAGGTTCCAGTGGGCCTCTCCCCCTAGGAGAAGCTTACAGGAGGAAGGATAGTGGGGCAGACTATAGCCCCTGTTGCTGTAGCTGACCTTTGAGCCACCACTGAATCCTCTTCTTCCTCTTCTATTGTCCATTCTAGACACACCCTCCCCTTGGCTAGCACATCTGGTCTTCGTGGCTTCCAGTGCTGTGACTCAGGCCCTCATCGCTGGGGATCTAAGGAGGCCATGCCCTTCCTAAGCTTGGGGTTGCCACACTTGTTCATTTATTGTCAAAGCTGGATCACGGAATCTTGAGAGACACCTAAGTGTATCATCTGCATGCCAGACATACTCCTCCATTTCCCCATTGTGTATAGTCCTACTTTCTTCTGATGTTCAAGTTCAGTTACTTCTGCTAAAATGGTGACTCTTCTTGCCTCTCCTTTGATACAGGAGCCGGGTGTTCAGGCACCGTTTCTCATCTTCTGGCATAGGCATCAGAGCATTATCCTTAAGTGTGGATTATGCTGCCCCAGAACCTGAAGAAGCCAGTTGGGCATTGTGCTTCCTTCTCTGTTTTAGGAAGTGCAAGATGGAATAATTTGTTCTTTACTTTGGAGACAATGTCCTGATATTACCCAGACCACTGAACCTTTAAAACGTTACTAACATGGCATAGTCCCTGAATTCTTCCTAAGATTTATTTTCTACTCCCTGGAGCATTCTGCCTTACCAAGGCTTTCAACATTCTAGTCTCTTCTTGCTCATCTCGTTCTATTAACATGATGTCATTGGTAAAGCAGACCCGTGTGATGGTCTGCAGGATGGCCAAATGGCTGAGGCAAAACTGTAAATGTATACTTTGCCTATGAGAATACAAACTGGTTTTGATCTTTTTTCCTAATTGGGAAAGAGAAGAATACATATGTCAGATTAGTTGCTGCGTCCCATGTCCTTAGGTAGTTCTAGCAAAGATAGCATGTTTTGCAGAGTGGCTATCATTGGGGCTATTTGAATTTATGAAAGTCCACTGTCATCCTCCACATTCTGTCTGGTTTTTGTAGTGTTAAACTGGTGAATTAAATGGTAATATGATAGGGACCATCAGCTCTACATTCTGAGGTTTTCTGTTTGTCTTTAAAATATGCTCCATGCCCAGTGAGGAGCCCACTGTGGGGCTTAAACTCATGACCTTGAGATTAAAATCTGAACTGAGATCAAGAGTCACTTAATCTACTGAGCCACCCAGGTGCCCCTGCATTCTGAGCTTTTTAAGGATGGCACTGATATCTGCCATTCTAACCCATATGGGGTATTTGTTTTGATTTATTTTGGCCAGGGGATGGGGGAAGGCAATTTTGGCCCTTCATTTGGCCCTTACCCTATACTATAGACCAAGGAAGCCACATGAGACTTTGCCAACAATTAAGTGCATCTATTCCAATTATGTATTCATGGACTGGGCGGCGGGGGTGGGGCACACAGTGACTACTGGGTGTGATTGTGGACCCAGCGCATGCACTGTGAGCCAGACCTGGACCAAGGTTTCATTTATTATCTCACCTTTAAGTATTCCCCCTTTCTAAGTGAGGAGCCAGATGACACTTAGGTTCTCTTGGCATCAGTGTCAACTTGGACCTTATACCTAACAATTCCTGAAATGTTTGGATATTCCTCTTTCCCCAGTATAGTTACTTGAGTAAATGGTCGTTAGTCCCTTTGGGAATAGTCTAGGAAACTCATGGCTGTGTACATTTGGTTTGCTGTTGCAAAGTCTTTCCTTCCAGAATCTGGTCTCTCCTTTAATAGTTTTCAGTCCAAAATTGATTCAGGTCCAGAAACTGGACCAGGTGTCATGACTTCTTCAGTGACTGTCTTCAGCTTCTGACCGCTCATCATTGACTTTTTTTGATGGTATGAATTGAGTTTTTACTTGGGTGGTTCCTCGCGACATAGACAAAGCAGTGCCCACCCCCCCAAAGGGGTCAAAATGCCATAAATGCCACTGCAGACCATGAAACGTTTTATTTTAATTTTAATTTTTTTAATATTTTATTTATTCACGAGAGACAGAGGCAGAGGCCAAGGGAGAAGCAGGCTCCCCATGGAGCAGGAAGACTGATGGGAAACTTAAAACCACGACCCTGAGCTCATGACCTGACCCGAAGGCACTCTTAACCGACTGAGCCACCCAGGTGCCTTCTCTTTTTTATTTTTGATAAAAGATAAAATTTTTATTATCTTTGATTTATTTTTATCTTTGATTTCCTTTATCAATGCTAAATAGCTTTCAGCATGCGAGTCCTTGACATGCTTTATTAGATTTAGCCCTAGGTAGTTTAGTTTTACTAATTATGAATTTTTTTTAACATTTTTTATTATGATGTTAGTCACCATACAGTAGTACATCCTTAGTTTTTGATGTAGTGTTCCATGATTCATTGTTTGCATATAATACCCAGTGCTCCATGCAATACGTGCCCTCCTTAATATCCATCACCAGCCTAGCCCAATCCCCCACCCCCTCTGAAACCCTCAGTTTGTTTCCCAGGTCCATAGTCTCTCGTGGTTCATTCCCCCTTCTGTTTACCCCCCCTTCATTCTTCTCTTCCTTCTACCAATTTCCTTGCTATTCCTTATGTTCCATAAATGAGTGAAACTATATGATAGTTGTCTTTCTCTGCTTGACTTATTTCACTTACCATCATCTCCAGTCCCGTCCATGTTGCTGCAAATGTTGGGTAATCGTTCTGATGGCTGAGTAATATTCCATTGTATATATGGACCACATCCATTCATCTGTTGAAGGGCATCTCGGCTCCTTCCACAGTTTAGCTATTGTGGACAATGCTGCTATGAACATTGGGATGCATAAGGCCCTTCTCTTTACTACGTCTGTATCTTTGGGGTAAATACCCAGTAGTGCAATTGCTGGGTCATAGGGTAGCTCTATTTTTAACTTTTTGAGGGACCTCCACACTGTTTTCAGAAAATGGGCAGAAGATATGAACAGACACTTTTTCAATGAAGACATACAAATGGCTAACCGACACATGAAAAAAATGTTCAAAATCATTAGCCATCAGGGAAATTCAAATCAAAACCACATTGAGATACCACCCTATGCTAGTTAGAATGGCAAAAATTGACAAGGCAAGAAGCAACAAATGTTGGAGAGGATGTGGAGAAAGGGGATCCCTCTTACACTGTTGGTGGGAATGCAAGTTGATACAGCCACCGTGGAAGGTTTTAAACAAGCAGCTTGGACATAGTACATAAGATCATACTGAGTGATGATATTGTGCCTGGAAAGGCCTAGAGGATACGTTGTTAACCAAAGTGGGAAGAAATGACTGGTGGAAAAGGCACCAGCAGCACCGAAAACCTTACTGAGCATTATCTTCTGAAGTCTAGGGCTGCCATTAGGAAATGACATCGAAGACCTGGTTTACCGATAGCAGTGGGATATGCAGGGGGCATGTGTCATAGGAACCTGCAACATTAGAGGCCTGGAGGTGGCACCTAGACATCAGAAGCCAGGTGGATGCAATTATAGTACTGAGCAGTGAGTTCAGAGGGGCAAGGTCGGGAGGACCGGCCTGCAGAGAGTTATGGAAATGGCTAACAGCGTGGCATTCCTGAGGGCAAATTACATGGGCATGTGGTAGCAGATACTACTATTGTCATTTTTTCCTTTTTTTTTTTTTTTTTTTTTTTTTTGCTTTTTAACTCGTTTTTGTTGGATTGGAAGCTACCGCAGCATACAAATTCTTTAGTACCTTATTACACATTTGTTAGGCTGACATAATTCCACGGCTACTGGTTGCTCAGTTCTGTTTCTTCTTTCTGTTCCATCCCTCTCCCTCTTCACTTTTTCCTCTTAGGTCAGTAGAGATTAGTCAAATAGTGTCGTCAGGTTTACTGATCTTTCCTGACCAGTGCCCTGATGTCTACTGATACTATCGAAGACGTTCCTTATTTCTGTTGCTGTGATTTTTTTTTTTTTTTTAAGATTTTATTTATTTGACAGACAGCCAATGAGAGAAGGAACACAGGCAAGGGGAGTGGGAGAGGAAGAAGCAGGCTCCCAGTGGAGGATCCTGATGTGGGGCTCGATCCCAGGACTCTAGGATCATGCCCTGAGCCGAAGGCAGACGCTTAACGACTGAGCCACCCAGGTGCCCTGCTGTTACCGTGATTTTTATTTCTAGCATTTTCTCTTATGTAGTCCACCTTTTCCACTAGACCTTTTGATGTAATAATCATAGTTATTTTAAGTTCTCTGTCTGATCGTTTCAACAACTTGGTCATTTCTGTGTCATTCTGTTGATCATTTTGTTTCTTGACAGTGGCTTGTTTTTTTTGTTTTTTTTTTTTGGTGTCTGCTAATTTTTTATGGAATGTTAAACAGTGTGTATAAGCTAGTAGAGACAGAGGTAAATAGTATTGGGCCTGGAAATGGGCATACCTCTTCTTAGTGTGGGAGGGAGGTTGAATCAGTTTAGTCTAGAGTAGGTCTGAGCTTGGGTTATGTTGTTCCCTTGTTTACCTTCGGTGCACCACTGGCTTCAAATTACTATTTCCAAATTCAGTATTGCCACTGTAGAAGTTGCAGGCTGATTTTTCTGGAGGGTTTTTTGTTGTTGCTTTGTGGTTTTTTTTGGTGTTCTTTTGTTTGTTTGTTTCCTGATGTTCCTGCTTCACCCTAAGCTTTAGGCCTTTCTGGTGTGCCTTGTGCCTCAGCGTTTCTCTCCATGCTGTTGCTTCTCCCCCATTAATGGACTACTCTTGCTTGTTCTCAGTACTTGGTAATCTTGGGGTCAGAGGAGGGGACAAAGTGAGTTGTGTTGTCCTGGTCCAGCATACATCTTAAGCCTTGTGCCCCTCCTTAAGGGACAGGGGTTTCTTAGGTGGTTCCTCATCAGTGATCCTGCTCCAGTAACAGTAAGAGACCTTTAATGGAATGGGTCCTTGATTGTTTCTTGTCCCTCTGCTTGGTTGAAAGGATCTTCACTGTACCCTGTGGATGAAAGATTTGCTGCCCTTCTCACAGTAGTGTTATTCTTTAAAGAATAATGTAAGGCAGAAAGGCTTGCTTGGGGCTTTGTGTCTTTTCTGCAGTAGTGGCAGCTCCCTCCTCTGGGCCTGCACCACTGAGGGTAAGACTTTATCTGGTCACCTACCTGAACCTACATCTGCCCCCCGCCCCCGCCTTTTTTTTTTTTTTTTTAAAGCACCAGGAGGAGTCTGCAGGTGGATAGGAGTTTCCTTTATGCCTGTGGTTCGCAGAGGTTCTGTGTTCTCACGCTAGTGTTTCAGCCTGTAGCAATTCATTAAAAATTTCAGCCGAATTCTTTTATCTGCTTGTTTGGCAGTCCCTGGCTTACTGCCGTACTTATAAGTGAGCCAGTGCTTATTTGGGGGCAGTTTCCTTAGATTTCACTACAGACATATCTCAAAGATACTGCAGGTTCATTTCCAGGCAACTGCAGTCAAGCAAATATCACAACAAAGTAAGTCACATGAACTTTTTAGTATCCTGGTACATGTAAAATTTACATTTACACTGTAGTCTGTTAAGTGTGCAGTAGCATTATATCTAACAAAACAATGTATATACTTGAACTAAAAATATCTTATTGCTAAAAAATGCTAACTATCATCTGAGCTTTTTTGCTGGTGGGGGGGTCTTACCTTCATGTTGATGGTGATTGCTGAAGGTTGGGATGGCTGTGGCAGTTTCTTAAAATAGAACAAAATGAAATTTGCCACATAGATGAACTCTTCCTTTCATGAGCCATTTCTCTGTAGCATGTGATGCTGTTTGATAGCATTTTACCCACAGTAGAACTTCTTTCACAATTAGTCCACCCTCTCAAAATCCTGCCATCATCAACTAAGTTTATGTAATATTCTAGACCTTTTGCTGTTATTTCAACAATCTTTACAGCATCTTCCCCGGGAGTAGATTCCATCCCAAGAAACCACTCTTTGCTCATCCGTAAAAAGCAACTCTTCATCTGTGAAAATTCTGTCATGAGCTTGCAGCAGGTCAGTCCCATCTTCAGGCTCCACTTCTAATGCTGGCTCTCTTGCTGTTTCCACCACATCTGCAATGACTTCCTCCACTGAAGTCCGGAACCCCTCAAAGTCACCCATGGGGGTTGGAATCAGCTTCTTCCAAACTCATATTACTGTTGATAGTATTTTGTCTTCTTCTTTTGAATCACAGATGTTCTTAATGGCATCTAGAATGGTGAATCCTTTCCAGAAGGTTTTCAATTTACTCTTCTCAAATCCATCAAAGGAATCACTGTGGCAGCTATGGCCTTATGAAATGTATTAAGTCCTAAGACTTTGAAGTTGAAATTACTTCTTGATCTATGGGCTGAATAGATGTTGTGTTAACAGGCATGAAAACAATCTGTTTCATTGTACATCCTCATCAGAGCTCTTAGGTGACCAGGTGTATTGTCAATGAGCAGTAATATTTTGAAAGGAATCTTTTTTTCTGAGCAATAGGTTTCAACCGTGGGCTGAAAATATTTAGTCAACCATTTGTAAATAGACGTGGTATCATCCAAGCTTTGTTGTTCCATTTCTAAAACACAGGCAGAGCAGATTTAGCATAATTCTTCAGGGCCCTAGGATTTTCAGAATGCTAAATGAACATTGGCTTCAACTTAGTCACCCACTGCAGTAGCCCTAACAGGAGAGCCAGCCTGTCCTCTGAAGCTTTGAAGCTGAGCATTGACTTCTTTCTAATTGTGAAAGTCTAGATGGCATCTTCTTCCAAAATAAGGCTATTTCATATAGATTAGAAATCTGTTGTTCAGTGTAACCACCCTCATGAATGACCTTAGCTGGATCTTCTGGGTCACTGGCGGCAGCTTCTCCATCAGCACCTGCTGCTTCACCTCGCACTTTGATGTCATGAAGGTGGCTTCTTTCCTTAAACCTCATGAAACCCCCTCTGCCAGCGTCAGACTTTTCTCCTGCAGCCTCCTCACCTCTTTCAGCCTTCACAGAATTGAAGAGAGCCGAGGGCTGGCTCTGGATTAGGCTTTGGCTTAAGGGAATGTTCTAGCTGGTTTGGTCTTCTATCCAGGCTGCTCAAACTTTCTCCACCCCAGCCATAAGGCTGTTTCACTTTCTTATCACTGTGTGTTCATTGGAGTAACACTTTTAATTTCCTTCAAGAACTTTTCCTTGTACTCACAACTTGGCTGTTTGGCCTGCTGTGGACATGCCTTCCTCACTAAATTTAATCATTTCTGACTTGATTTAAAGTGAGAGATGCATGACTCTTCCTTCCACTTGAATGAACATTTAGAGGTCATCATAGAGGTAACTAATTGGCCTAATTTCAATATTGTGTCTCAGGGACTAGGGAGGCCACAGGAGAGAAAGATGGGGGCGGGGGGGGGAATGGTTGTTACTGGAGCAGTCAGAGCACACACAGCATTTACTGATAAGCTTGCTGTCTTCTGTGGGTATAGTTCATGGTGCCCCCAAAACTATTACAGTAGTAACATTAAAGGTCACTGATCACAGATCATTATAGCAAATATAGTAATGAAAAGGTTTGAAATAAAGTGAGAATAAGCAAAATGTGACACAGAAACATATAAAGTAAGCTAATGATGTTGGAAAAATGATTCTGATGGACTTGTTGGATTCAGGGTTGCCAAGAACCTTCAGTTTGTGTTAAAAACAAGATCTGCATGGGGCGCCTGGGTGGCTCAGTCGTTAGGCGTCTGCCTTCGGCTCAGGGCGTGATCCCGGAGTTCTGGGATCGAGCCCCACATCGGGCTCTTCCGCTGGGAGCCTGCTTCTTCCTCTCCCACTCCCCCTACTTGTGTTCCCTCTCTCGCTGGCTGTCTCTCTGTCAAATAAATAAATAAAAAATCTTAAAAAAAAAAAATCTGCAGAGCCCAATAAAATGTGATATGCCTGTAGTTGGTTGCTATGCCATCTCAGTTCTCTGGGTTCAGGCAAGGTAATCATTTTGAAGATTATCTGTTTTTTCCTCTTTTTTTTTTTTTTTTAGTTAGAGGGGGTGTGATGCACTTTCCAGCTTTCTAAATCCCATGTGGAATGTGCAAGTACCAGTTAATTTATGAAACAGGCTTTTCTTGTGGCAGCTTAGGTACCACACAGTCTTCAAAGAGTTCAATTACGTCGATCATGTGTCTGTGCCTTACATGTAGCAGTTAACGTTCAGCCCATCTTCGGGATCTTTAAGGGGCGCCTGGGTGGCTCAGTCGGTTGAGCATCTGACTCTTGGTTTTGGCTCGGGTAATGATCTCATGAGTGGTGGAATTGAGCCCTGCATTGGGCTCTGCGCTCAGTGTGGAATCTGTTGAGATTCTCTCTCCCTGTGCTCCTCCCACTAGTGCTCCCATGCCTGCTCACACGCACGCGCTCGCTCTCTCTCTCAAATAATAAATAAATCTCTTTAAAAGGCAAAAAAAAAAAAAAAAAATCTTTAAGACTTTGTGAGTTGCTTCTTTAAAAAAAATCTGCATGTAGCTGTGCATGTGTGTTTCTATTCAGTTTTATCATTCTGGAATTCTAGGTGACCAGTTAAAAGACCTTCATGATTGATTCTCTAATTCTCTTACCTTTTTTTTCCACCTGTGTTCCCTCTTAGGTATCTCTCCCTGACCTGCCCATTTATTGAAAGATATCCTCAAATCTATCTTCCAGTCCTTCTATTGAATATTTGATTTGCTGTTAACTTTTAAGAGTCCTTTATTTTTCTCTGAATGTTCCTTTTTGAAGCCTTCATTTCTTGCTTAACAAGGAAATAGCTCATTTTCTGCGAATATTATAGTTCTTTTTAAGGTTTTCTTTGTTTTTGTCTCAAGTTTGTTTGTTTTTTTCTTCTGTCTTGATCTTTGTCCTTTGTGTCAATCAGATCTCAAATCTTAGGTTGTAATTGGCTATCGATTCATGTTTATGAGTGACATTTCTCAAAACTTAGAGGCTCAATAAGCATGAGTAGGACTTGCTGACTTGTGGGCTTCATTGTAGGGTGAACTTTGTTGAATTTGTGGTGTTACTGTACCATTTTCATGATGTTTTCACTTAAGTGTATATAACACATATTGACCTCTATGCCTCAGATTTCCCATCTTTAAAAAGAGGTGTTATGGGGCACCTGGGTGGCTCCGATGGTTAAGCATCTGCCTTGGGCTCAGGTCATGATCCCAGGGTCCTGGGATAGAGCCCCACATTGGGTTCCCTGCTCAGCGGGGAACCTTCTTCTCCCTCTCCCTTTACTGGTCCCCCTGCTTATGCTCTCTTGCTCTGTCAAAATCTTTAAAAAAAAAAAAAAAAAAAAGTGTTAGTACCTACCATATAGGATTTTTGTGAAAACTTAAATAAGTTAGTAAAAGTAAAACTTTTAGAACAGTGGTACATAGTAAATGTTAATTAAATACTGGGTATCATTGTCTTTCATTTGTTTTGAAATAATTGTTTTTAAAAATATCAAATCTAGCCTTAAATTTGCTTAGTTTATTATGATCTTAAGAAATCATACATCATTTCTCAGATGTACTTCTGTTGATTCCACCCCCCCCAGTGAGAATTTGGATTTTTGGGAATACTTTATTTGCCTAAGTTTGAGAAATTATGTTTCTACATGTATGAATATTGGATAATTTAAACTTACCCTTTTAAGTCACTAGTTTTTAAAAGCCACTTTTTTAAAAAAATCAAGGTATAGTTGGGGAGCCTGGCTAACTCAGTTGGTGGAGCATGCGACTCTTAGTCTTGGGGTTTTGAGTTTGAGTCCCATGTTGGGTGTAGAGAATACTTAACATCTTTAAAAAAAAAAATGAGGTATAATTGATTTATAACATCAATTTCAGGTGTACAACCTAAGGATTCAATATTCATATATATATTGCAAAATAATCACAAAAAGTATAGTTAACATCTGTCACTGTACAGTTACATTTTTTTTTTAAGAACTTTTAAGATCTTTTAGCAACTTTCAAACATGCAGTTCAGTATTAACTATAGTCACCATGCTGTATATTACATCCCCATGACTTATTTACTTTATGACTGGAAGTTTGTACCTTTTGATCACCTGCACTCATTTCTCCCATCCCCCACCCCCTGCATCTGGCAACCATCAGTCTGTTCATCTTTGAGTTTGGTTTTTTTGTTTTTAGATTCCTATAAATAAAATCATATAGTATTTGTCTTTCTCTGTGACTTACTCAGCATAATGCCCTTATGGTCCATCCACGTTGTTGCAGTGGCAGTATCCCTCCCTTTTTATGGCTGAATAACATTCCATTGTTTATGTATACCACAGTTTCTTTATCCATTCATCCACTGATATTTAGGTTGTTTCCATATCTTGGCTGTTGTAAATAATGCTTCAACAAACATAGGCGTGTTGATATCTTTTTGGGTTAGTATTTTTGTTTTCTACACATAAGTACCCAGAAGTACAATTTCCTGATCAAATGGTAGTTCTATTTTTAATTTTTTGAGGAATCTTCATGCTGTTTTCTATAGCTGCACCCATTTACATTCCCACCAACAGTGTACACGAATTCCCCTTTTTTCCCCCCACATCCTCACCAACACTTGTTATTTTGATAACTGTCATTCTCAGAGGTGTGAGGTCATATCTCTGTGTGGTTCTGATTTATATTCACTGATGAATGATGATGTTAAACATCTTTTCGATAATGTCGGCCATCTTTTTTAGAAAAATGTCTATTTATTATTAATTAATTAAAGATTTTATTTATTTGACAGAGAGAGACACAGCGAGAGAGGGAACACAAACAGGGGGAGTGGGAGAAGGAGAAGCAGGCTTCCCGCTGATCAGGGAGCCCTATGAGGGGCTTGATCCCAGAACGCTGGGATCATGACCTGAGCCGAAGGCAGACGCTTAATGACTGAGCCACCCAGGCGCCCCAAAAATGTCTATTTAGATTCTCTGCTCATCTTTTTAAGATTTTTATTTTAGAGAGTGCAAGCTTGAGTGGGGGGAGGGGCAGAGGGAGAGAATCTCAAGCAAACTCTATGCTGAGCATGGAACCCAAGGCAGGGCTCAGTCCCATAACCCTGGGATCATGACCTGAGCTGAAACCAAGAGTCAGACGCCCAACTGACTGAGCCACCCAGGCACCCTCTCTGCTCATCTTTTAATTGGATTGTTTTTCTGCTATTGAGTTGTAGGAGTTCTTTATGTATTTTGGATTTTTTTTTTTTTTTAAGATTGTTATTTGAGCACAAGAGAGAGAGCAGGAGGGCATGTGTGAGCAGGAGTTGGAGGGCAGGAGGAGAGGCAGAAGGAGAGAAAGAAGCAGTCTCCCTGCTGATCAGGGAGCCCAGTGTGGGACTCAGTCCCAGGGCTCTGGGATCATGACCTGAGCCGAAGGCAGACGTTTAACTGACTGAGCCACCCAGGCGCCCCTGTATTTTGGATATTAACCCCTTATCAGATATAGAATCTGCAAATATTTTCTCCCAGTAAGTAGTTTGCCTTTTCATTTTGTTCATGGTTTCTTTTGCTGTGCAGAAGCTTTTTAGTTTATTTTTTACTTTTTGTTTTTAATTTTTTGCTTTTGAGATCAAATCTAAAAAATCATCACCAAGACACGTGTTAGGGAGATTACTGCCTCTGTTTCCTTCTAGGAGTTTTATGGCTTCTGGGTCTTAGGTTCAAAACTTTAATCCATTTAGAGTTAATTTTGTGTGTGGTGTCATATGGTGGTCCAGTTTCATTCTTTTTCATGTGACTGTCCAGTTTTCCCAGCACCATTCATTGAAGAGACCATCCTTTCCCAAACATTGTGGGTTCTTGGCTCCTTAAATTAATTGGCTATACATACATGGCATATGTTTGGTAGCTATATTTGAATTGTTTTAACACCTCTGTCTGTTTTCTCTAATACAGTTTATCAACATAGTGAAGCTCTTCCCCCCGCAAAAAAAAAAGTATTGTATTTTCCTTACAATTGTATTAAAGTTACAACCCATTGAGTTATTTTTCTTGAACTTCTAAATTCTAAGAGTTCAGTGAGCAAAATTTATAGAAGTTATTTTTTTCTAACTTTGAAACCTGAAGCCTACATTAAGAGATTGCTTTACAAGAAGTAAAATTTTCATGTGGAATTTAAAAGTAGATTTTTTTTTTTTTAAAGAGGGAGGGAGGGGATGGAAGGGACAGAGGGAGAGAGCGAGAATCCCAAGCAGGCTCCATGCCCAGTGCACAGCCTGATACAGGGCTTGATCTCAAAACCCTGAGATTATGACCTGAGCCAAAATCAAGAGTTGGACACGACTGAGCCACCCAGGCTCCCCTGAAGTAGATTAATTTTATAGGAAAAAAAAAAAAACTTTAAAAATCAACATGAGAATGGTCATAGCATCATTATTCATAATAGCCCAAAGATGGATACAACCCAAATGTTCATTAACTTATGAGTGGGTAAAGTGTGGTACACCCGTACAGTGGGAGTGTCATTAAGCAATACGAAGGAATGAAGTACTGATATATGCCAAAACACACAAGAACCTTGGAAACATGCTGAGTGAAAGAAACCAGACACAAAAGGCCGCCACATAATGGATAATTCCATTCATAGAAATACTCAGAATAGGCAAATCCATAGAGACAGAAGGTAGATTAGCGGGTTGCCAGAGGTGTAGGGGAAAGAGGATTGGGGAGCGATGGATAGGTAAGATTTCTTTTTGAGGTGATAAAGTGTTCTGAAATTAGATGGTGATGATTGTACATAATTCTGAATATACTAAAAGCCACAGAACTGTGTACTTTAAAAGGGTGAAATTTATGGTATGTGAATTATGTCCTAAAGCTGTTACTAAAAAATAATCTGGGTATGGACCCTTTTCAAGTGTTTCATCTGTTAGATGAGGTATTAAATAGGTTGAGAAATAACATTCCTTAACTTAAATGTGCTATGTGGTCCCAGACTAACCCTAATCATTTTTTAAGCAACTTTGGGATTTATTTCATACGCTATACAATTCACCCATCTAAAGTACACAATTCTGTGATTCAGGTATGTTGACAGACTTCTGCAGCCATCAACACAGTCAATTTTGGAACACTGTCATCATCCCAAAAAGAAACCACATACTTCGTCTCACCTCCAGGCGATTACTGATCTATCTTTATGAATTTGCCTATTCTGGACATCTCATGTAAATGGAATCATACAATACATGGTCTTCTGTTACTGGCTTCTTTTAGTATAAAATTTTCGAGGTTCATCCATGACGTGGCATATATTAGTACGTCATTCTTTTTTCTTGACAAATATGCCATTGTACGGACATTTGATCCACTCATTAGTTGATGGACGGACATTTGAGTTGTTTCCACTTTTCAGAGGGTATGAATAATGCTGCTCTGAAGATTTATGGTTAAGATTTTGTTGTTCAGTTCATTTCTCTTGGGTATATACCCAGCAGTGGCATTGCTGTATCATCTAGCATCTCTGCTTGGTGTTTTCCAGAGCTGTCACTGTTTTCCAAAGCCTCTGCATCATTTTACATTCCCGCTGGCATTGTGTGAAGGTTCCAGATTCTCCACGTCCTTGCCAACACTTGTTATGGTCAGCCTTCTTAATTTCAGGCACTGTAACTGTTATCAAATATCCTCTCATTTGGTTTTGATTTGCATTTCTGTAATGTAGGTGTTGAGCGTCTGTGTGCTGCTTGGCCATTCTTTGGAGAAATGTGTATTGAAGTCCTTTGCCTGTTTAAAATATATTTTTTTTAATTTTGAAGACTTAAGTTTTATAGAGCAGCTTCAGGTTCACAGCAAAATTGAGAGGAAGATAGAGATTTCTCACATGTGCCCTGTCCCTACCCATGCACAGTGTCCCCCATTATCAACATCCCCCCACCAGAGTGGTCCATTTGTTACAGCTGAGGAACCTGTGTTGACACAACCACACACACACACACACACACACACACGCACACAGTCCATAGTTTACCTTAGGTTTAATCTTGCACATTCTTTGGGTTAGGACAAATGTATAATAATATGCATCTATCATCATAGCATCTTAGAGTATTTTTACTGCCTCTATTCATTGTTCTCCCTAGCCCGGCCCCTGGCAACTACTGATCTTTTTTACTATCTCTAGTTTTGCCTTTTCCAGAATGTCATGTAGTTGGGCTCATACAGTATGTAGCCTTTTCAGATTCTTTGCCCATTTTTTAATCAGATTGTTTGGGGGTTTTTGTTTTAGGGGTTATTTATATATTCTGGACATACATTTATCAGGTGTATGATTTGTAAATATTTTCTCCTATTCTCTGGATTGCCTTTCACTCTCTTGATATACAAAGTTTTAAATCTTGATGTAGACTAATTTCTCTTTTTGCCTGTGCTTTTGGTGTCCTAGCCAAAAAATCATTGCAGAATCTGATGTCTTGAAGCTTTCCTGCTATTTTCTTCTAAGATCTTTATTGTTTTAGATCTTACACATAGGGTTTGGTCCATTTTGCTTTTTGTATATGGGGTAGGGTACAGATTTGATAATTTTTAACTATGGATATCCAGTTTTCCCAGCACCATTTATTGAAATTTTCCCTTTAGAATGGTCTTGGCACTCTTATTGAAAATCATTTGACCACATATGTGAGAGTTTATTTCTGGAGACTCTGTTGTATTCCACTGGCCTGTATGGCTGTCTTTATGCCCTTACCAGAGTTTTGATTACTGTAGCTTGAAGTAAGTTTTAAAATCAGGCAGTGTAAGATCTCCAACTTATTTTTTTTTTCTCTGAATACTGTTTGGCTCGTCAGGGTCCCTTGAGATTCCATATGAATTATAGGATGGGATTTTTTATTTCTGGAAAAATCATCATGGGGATTTGATAGGTATTGCAATCTATAGATTGTTTTGGGTGGTGTTTACCTCTTAAGTCTTAAGTCTTACTGTCTGTGAGCACTAGATGTCTTCCTACTTAGGTCATTTTTAATTTCCTTCAGCCATGTTTTATAGTTTTAGTATACAAGTCTTTTGCTTCCCTGGTTGAGTTTATCGCTAAGCATTTTATTTCTTTTGATGCCATTGTAAATGCAATTGTTTTTCTTGGTTTTGTTTTCTAATCATGTTATTTTTGCCCATTTTTAAATTGGGCTTTTTATTGAGTTGTAAAAGTTCTTTATTCTGGATATAAGTCCCTTATCTGATACATGATTTGTAAATGTTTTCCATCATCCTGTGTGTTTTACTTTCTTTATTAGTACGAAAACACTTCCCCCAAAAATGCTGCCCTTAAGATGATAGTAAATGCTAAGGTTTTATTAGAATTCACTTTGTTAAAATATTAGACTTAACCATTTTTCTATTTTTAAATGTGGTAATGTATTTTATAGAATAACATTCAGCGGTGAAATGTGTATTATATAGACTATTACATAGATACTATATAATACTTTGGAAAATGCATGATATATTAGGCGAAAGGAGGTATAACATAAGCTGCTGTCATACGAATAAGATTATGTTTAAAGAAAATCTCAAGGGTGTCTGGGTGGCTCAGTCAATTAAGCATCCGATTCTTGGTTTCGGCTCAGGTGGTGATCTCATGGGTTGTGAGATTGAGCCCTGCGGTGGGCTCCACACTGAGCAGAGAGTCTACCTGAAGATTCTCTCCCTCTGCCGCTCCCCTCACTTGCACTTTCTCTTTCTCTCTCTAAAATGAATAAATCTTAAAAAGTCTCAAAAATGCATAGGAAAGTAATTAGAAATACAACAAAATGTTTATAGTGGTCATATAATGACTAGGACAATGAGTATTTTATTTTCTACTTTATGTATTTTTTAGCTTGTATTTAGGCATTTCTTAGAACAAAAAATTTTTGGAAAGAACATAGGAAATTTTTTGACCCAAAAGAAGTATGTAACGCGTGGGAAAACATAACATGTGATGACACAGGATATCCCTTCCTATGTGTCTGTGCACAATCAACCTGACAGAATAGCACAGAATAAAACTGTGTTTCATCTTGCCCTCTTGTAGAATGAAAGCAGACATGTTACTACCATCCCGTCCGTGGGTGCTATACAGTCTAGTAACATTAAATATCGGATCTCTAATAATCTCCTGCAAATCTGCATTCTTCATTTCTACTGCCCTGTTAAGTTGTATAAATGAACTGTGCACCAGTGATACTGGACTTACATATGTTACCAATTAGTTTGAAATTTCTAAAAGCATTTAACTGCTTAGAGTAAATACGTACGATAGTTTCTTTGTTGTTGAATATTTACTTGAGATTGTTTGCTTCATAACAAACCATTCTTTTGGTGGTATATTCTATCAGTCTGTATCACATCAGAAGATAATGTTCTATATCTTAAATCAGATTTTTAAAAAATATCTAGGTCTGTTGGGGAATTTTTTTTCAACAGGCGTCGTAGGAATAACGTTGAATGTATTTGCTGTAATTTTAATAACGGCTTTATTATACATTTGGTTTAGTCACATGAACCAGTTTGGTAAAACAGATGATTTACTTAAAAAATCAATTATAGAAGTTGTTTGTGTTAATTTTGGATTGGCAATTATTTAGGCAATCATCAGTTATTACAGTTAGTTGAATTGTAGTACAGTTGACCCTTGAACAACATGGGTGAGGGGCACTGAGCCCCACACAGTTGAAAATTTACATGTAAGTTTTGACTCCCCCAAATCTTAACTACTAATAGCCCACTGTTGATTGAAAGCCTTACCGACAACATAAACAGTTAATCATGTATGTTACATGTATTATATACTCTAGTCTTACAATAAAGGAATCTAGAGAAAAGATGTTACTAAGAAAATCATAAGAGAAAATCATTTACAGTACTGTGTTGTATTTGTTTAGAAAATCTGCGTATAAGTGGACCTGCGCTGTTCAAACCTGTGTTGTGCAAGGGTGGGCTGTGTTGAGCTTACTGTAGTTACTTAATGTATTCACTTACTGTACACATAACTGATGTGCTTTAGATCACAGATTCCTATGGCACTTGTTTCTATTATAGAAGCTTGATAATAATTAGTAATTTGGAAAAGGGCTATAATAAAGTCTTAGTTTAATAATAGCTAAAAACAGTTTCTCTGCTTTTTTAGGAGTTGGTAATGCTTCTTTTAGAATATAATGCAGATGCTACTGTTGTTAATGGGAGTGGACAGACAGCAAAAGAAGTCACTTATGACAAAGAAATCAGAAACATGCTCGAAGGTAAATATTATGGATCTTAACATAAGTAACATTTACCTTAATGATAGGCAAGGTCCAGAACATAAGTAGAAATAGCTTCTGGAATGCCAAAATAGACTACATTGAGCTTATACTCTAAAGATGATACGATCTTAGAGTCCTTGATTGGACACAAAATCATTTTGAGTTTCCTTACAGCTTTAAAACTTAAACAGATTTTTAAGACTTGCCATAATGTATGATCAAATCTTCAACAAAATTAAAAGCAGAAAATCAGAGGCAGGAGAAAGAGTATGGCTGGTGGGCTGCAGAAGCATCATTAATGAAGGAATACAGAAGTGCAGGACAGAGAAGCTGGGAGAGGTACAGCTCTTGGGAGCCGTTTGATGCTGGGGAAGACCATTCTGTCTGGTTCCATTATCCTGACTTACTGCATTATGTAGTACGATGGCCGACAGTAAGTTCTTGATGGATCAGCATCATTGCTAGGAACTTCAGATATTGTGTTAAAGAAGATAGGAGTCTGCAATAACTCAGAGCAGTTTCTCCAAGAGAGAATAAAACATATTTTGATGCTTACGTTGGGAAACTCTCATATGGTAGGCTATCCTCTGAATGGCCACGACTTTGCTATAATTTTGGTAGTATTTCTATGCTAGAGAAGAAAAGATTTCTTTCGACTTTAGAATAGAAAGCACAAATCCTGTGTTTCTTTGCTTTGCAATTCAGAGAAAGGCAAGATAATTTTGTATCGAAAGGGTATTTATTTCTTAATTATTAGTATTTTTAACTATGTAAAAACCAGTATCTTTTTACTGCTTTCCAGATGTCCTTGAAAACTAGAATATTTTCTTGTTTTCCCATTAAAATGAGGCCTGCTTGTCAGACATCCTTAGGTCACTGCCTTAACTCATTCTTGGCTTTAAAATAAAACTTTTTCATTTAAAACGAATAAGCATATCAACATAAAACGTCTTCTGTAGGGCTCTGTGTTATGTGATATTAGATGTGATCCCTGCCCTTTAATATATTGTGATCTAAGTGAGAGGATGAGGTCCTGTTCTTGACCGTGTCCTGTCATTTTATTTTATTTTTTTAAAGTAGTCTCTATGTTCAACATGGGGCTCAGACTCATGAACCTGACATGAAGAATTGCATGCTCTGCTGACTGAGCCAGCCAGGCATCCTTGTCCTGTCGTTTGAATTGTAACAAGATGAGAACCTGAAACTGAGGTTCTCCTGACGGTGGAATGTTAGGTTAGCCTGACAAGTTGACATTTAGTGGGGCTGATCATAAAGACATGTTCTACTGACTCCCCAAAACCCAAATCCACTAAGGACAGGATTTAGTTGACTTACATTATGATTTGTCAGCTAATAAGGTGCTAGCCTGAAAAATGGAAGTAGAAGCTTAATTGATTCTGCTCTGATGAGATCACCTTAGCCAGATACATATGTGCATAGCACCTTAAATGGGTTAGACTTCAGGGAGTGCATCTAAGAGCCCTCCAAGACTACAGGTAGAACAGAAACCACATGGTAGGGTAAGGCACTAGAGACAGCAAATATAGTCACAACAAAATCACACTCAAGTATCTAAAGAACTTCTATTGTGATCTTATTTGTGGCAGACCAGAGCTAGGTTGGCCCAGTTGATGGAGTGCCAGGAGTTGATCTTTGGGTCCTGTGTATTGTAATAATGGCTTGGGTTGCATTTCAAGGTGTAGTGAGTTCATGTGACTGGAGTTACTTGGATAAGGGTAGATGACTACTTGTCAGGCACCAGAGAGGAATACCTTCTTCTACATACCATTTGTCTTTCATTTTATTTTGAGAAATTTCTAACCTATGGGAGAGTTTCAAGAGTAGTACAACAAATACTTCCTTCACTTACAGTCACCAGTCATTACCATTTTGCCATATCTGGCTTATCCTTTATATATTGCTTAATGTTATTTACTTTTAATTTTTTGCAAAACTATTTGGGAGTAATTTATAGACAGTAGTACCTTAGCTCTAAATATTTAGTATGTATCCCTTAAGAATAAGGGTATCTTACATAATCACAATATAGTGATCAATCTCAGGAAATTTAACATTATTATAATGTTTCTATTCAGATTTTTGTCAATTGCCCAAATAATGTCCTTTGTAGAAAATTTCCCCCAATCCAGAATCCAATCCAGAATCTCTCATTGTGTTGTCACATTACTTTAGTCTCCTTTATCTGGAATAAATCCTTAGCCTTTGCCCTTATGATCTTGACCTTTTTGAAGAAGAAGGCAATTGTAGAATTATTTGTAGAATGTCTCAGGGTTTTTTTTTTTTTTTTTTCTTCATATAATTAGATTCAGGATATGCATTTTTGCCAGGAATGGTGAGTTGGTATCCTTTACCGGTGCATCACATTAGGAGAATACGTGATGTCATTTTGTTCTATTACTGGTAATGTCACCTCTGATAAATCAGATAACAACATTATCCATGGTAAAGGTACTTCCTCCCTTTGTAAGTAATAATCTGTGGTAAGAAAAATGTAAATTTCCCATTTACCAATAGTTTTTTATTTACCAATCTCTTAATCAGTGATTTTTAGCATTAATAATTCTTGCCTTGAATCATTTATTGGAGATGGCAAATGGTGGTTTTCTTTTGTCACTGAAGTACATTTGCCAGGTTCTTGCCTACATTTCAAGTGCATTACTATTTCACTTACCCTGTGTATGTATAAAAGTGTGTTGCTAAGATGGAGTTAGACTTCATGATCTCTGCATCCTTATTAACTCCGGATGCAGATTCAAAAGAAAAATAGTTTATTGTCATATTAAAATTAAAATTTATAGGACAATTACTTTTTTAAATGGAATATTTCCTTTAAAAACACTTATTGGGGGTATAAAACAGATGTATAAAAGTATACATTATTAACACACAGCTCCTGGTTTTCACAAACAGAACACATCAATGTAAATAGCACATCAAGAAACAGAATGTTACCCACACTCTAGAAGCCTCACTTCCCCAACTGGAATTTTTCCTTTTCATTGGCTGGATCAATAATCTTTCAGTGTCCTTAATGAGCACAGGACAAGAACATATGCAAGGCTTTCTACTCCAAATCCCCATTTTCCTTCAGTTACGAACCTAGGCAATGTAGAAAGAAACATTAGGGTTCCTTCACCTCTTTTTCCCTAAAGTGTAGAACCAACATGATTAAGCATTTATTTGATTATTCAGCAAATATTTCTTGGCCAAATGTGCATTGAGCCAGACATGGTCACAAATGCCTAGGATACACAGAAGAGTAAGAACAGTACCTGACTGCAAGAATGACCGAGGGGGTAAATGACAGCTCCAAGTAGTACATGTAATAGTAGACGTACATACGACAGGGACAGGGATGTGACTGTTCTCAGAGCTCACAGTCCAGTAGCCAGAGGACCAGTAAGAGGAAACACTGAAGAGCGTGAATCCCAGCAAAAGCAGAAGCCATTGAGAGCCTATGCAGAGGCTTGGGTGCCTTCCTCTGAGGTGGGGAGGGAGTCTGGGTGTGTAAATACAAATGTGAGAATAGAAGATAATGGTACGTTAGGAATGTTAGTCATTTCTTTAACCTAGCTCCAGCTATTGCCGTATTCAAGATAGTAATCCCAGTGTTTCCCCAGTCAGTTGGCTCCCCAACCTGTTTTTTTGTCCATGACCTGACTTCAGCCAGCGAGACCCGAAAAACCTTTTGTAGTTACTCCCTGGCAGCCTTTAAACAGGATTTTGTGTGCATGTCTGAAGTGAAATTACTGAGCCTTTCTATGAAATTGCTTTTTATAAGCCAGAACAGGATAAAAGTCTGACAAAAAGAGACTATTGCCTATTCCACTCTCTGAAATCTCTCTTTCCCTGCAAGTGTGATTTAAGAAGTGGGTTAGAGTAGTAATAAGAGCATGGTCTCTGGAACCAACCTGCACAAGTTCAAATCCCAGCTCCTCCATTTCCAGCTGTGTGACGTTGGTTTAATTCCTTAACTACTTGGTGCCTCAGTTTCTTCACCTGTACAATCAGGATAATAGTAACACCTACTTCATAGCATAGTTATGAGGATTTAATGAATTAATGTTTTTTCCAAATTTATTTTTGAAGTACAGTTGACATACAATGTTAGTTTCAGGTGTACCACATAGTGATTCAACAATTTTATATGTTACACCATGCTCACCATAAATATAGTTATCATCTGTCACCATATAAGGTTATTACAATAATGACTGCATTCCGTATGCTGTATTTTTTCATCTCTGTGACTTATTTTAGAACTGGAAGTTATTTTTAAAGTGCTTTGAATAGCACTTGTCATATAGTAAGTGCTATAAAATTTGTTAAATTTTATATGATGTGGAAGTATATAAGTATATATAAATCTACTTATTTGTATGGTTTGTACATCTTCCTACCAGTGCTATTTCTTATTGTTACTTTTCACAGATTCTAAGGTTCTGGAAGGTATGAATGCTACTCCCCAATTTATCTACCTTTCCAAGGCAGATATGTAATAGTATTTCAGCATGCAAAAGTAAGTCATAATTATTTGTGATGCGTATTGTAGTAAGATAAAGAACTCCGAATTGAGAACATAAATTCCTCTGAACCTGAAACAAGTTGAACTCTGAAGTGTAAGGCAATGAGAATAACAACAAAGTCTGTAACTACATTTGAATTATAATTCAAAAAACATTGTGACTTTTTTCCGCACGATCGCTTTATTCATACATCTTTGTAATGATTTTGCTATAGGAGTCTAGCTAGAAGTAGAGTAACATGTACTTTGCTTTTGCAGCTGTAGAAAGGACTCAACAAAGAAAGCTTGAAGAAGAACTTTTGGCAGCAGCAAGAGAAGGCAGAACAGCAGAACTCATAGCTCTGGTAAAACAGCAACAACAGCGTGTATTCTTTACCCTTCAGGAAAATTTTAACTTAATGATAACTTCATAATTTAGTCAAATTTTGGGACCAGAATACTGGAGATTATAATAATAGTACAAAAATCCTTATATATCTAAAAACACTTGTATCCTGCTTAAACTATAATTATGCCATTGTAATGATTATATTTTTCTCTGAATTTTCGATTTACATCCCCACCCCCTACTGAAAACCTGATGGATTAAGAAACTGATTTTTCAAGGCAAATACTTAATGTAAAGATAATTTTTTTCCAGAGTAAATCAATTTAAAATTGAAACAATATGTAGGATCCAGTAAAGGAACAAGTTTCTCTAATTTTGATAAGCAATAATTTCTGAAAGGTATGCTACACTTTTAGAAAGTGACAATATTTGGGAGTATTTATATCACATTAGAACAGACTGAAAGCGTTACCCATTTTTCCCCCCTGTTGGAGACCTAGTTTCCATTTCCTGCATAGTCTCATTAAGCATGAAACCAAATTTGTTCTAAATTCAAGACTGAAGCATTGCCATTTGTTTTAAAGTTATTTCAGCTCATTTGAAAAGGCCTCTTTGGTTTCCAAGTAAAGTGCCTCAAACATTTTTTAAGCTTTGTGAAATGGAGACTATGTAAAGAAGTTTTTAAAGCAGTCAGTTGGGAACAACAAATTTCGTGGAACTTTGACATTTGCACATTTAACATTTTTGGTTTTAACTCTTCTGAATGACTGCCTGTGGGAGACTAGTTTGTATTTTTGCTGTCCCAAGTGTGAATCACAAGACTGGTAGAAGGAAGCAACTCTTAGTGAAATTTTAGTGTCCAGGGGTGGGTGGGATGGCATTGGTGTAGTGCGTGGTGTCTGTGGTCGGGAATGTGGGACCTGAGATTTCCCGGCGCCTCGAGGACAAACATGGGGAGTGACCTGGATTCACGGGTTAGTGAGCAAGAAGGCCCTGACGGTCTAGCTTCCTAGAGCTCTGGTGTTCATCAGCGTCTATAGTTTGAGGGTCCCCCGAACATACAGTTACACCTTAACGTGTTTTATGGGAGAAGGCCTATCTCTGATATGTAATTTCGCATTGCATTTTTTCATTCATTAGCTCAACAGGCCCAAACCTCCTGATGTTAATTGTTCGGATCAGTTAGGAAATACACCCTTGCATTGTGCAGCTTACCGGGCTCATAAGCAGTGCGCCTTAAAGCTTCTAAAAAGTGGAGCAGACCCAAATCTGAAGAACAAAAATGGTAAGTGTGTCAGTAAAAGCCATTGTCGGTCATTTTGAAGTTATAAAAATAATTCCGTGCCACCTTGCTTTGTTTTAGTGTCCAGCCTTTGTTAAACTATATGGCCGCTACTTAACTTTGAAGTCAAGGCATTCACACAAAAGAAAAAAAAACTTACTAATTTCCTTCCTAGTTTCAGAGTTAACTGTTTACTAATACCTATTCCACAGGAGACAGTAATGCTAGGTTTCCCCTTTGAGGGAAAGAGAATACAGTTGATTCTCATTATTTAAGATAGTTATGTTCTGCCAAGTTGTTGTGAACAGAGAATTAAAGAACACGGAGCCGTTGCTCCTAGGGGGAATACAGAGTTAGGTTCTTGAGAGCCTCTGGTCACAGCACTTTTATACTGATCAATACATAGCCTTATTTTGTATGTATTTGTTTAAAAACACCTTATTTAATATATATCGTTAATTCATGAACATAGAGCTTATGCCAACAGCACTATCACTCATGCCTGAGCAGAGTTTGTCTAATACAATATATTCTCCATAAAGCACAGCATAACTCTCTTGTTCTTAGGAACAGTAGATAACAATTCATTGCCATGTTTGGTGGCCAGTTTTAACAGTGAAACCACCAACCAAAAGCAAAAATATTGAAAACGTGGCAGTACTAGGTGGACTGCGATAGGGACATTTGTTTACTGGGTGATAGCTGGAACAAGAAGGCGGAGAACCACCTTGTTCTATCTCAGCTGGGAACATGAAAAGACCCAAATTTTTCACCACTTTGGACCTGCCTGTGAATGACTGAGAAATTGCCATAAGTATTGATTTGGGGGTTACAAATTTTAGCAGTAGGTATATCTGCAAGTATGGAATGTACAGGTAATGAGTTTCAGCTCTACATGTATGACAGTATCAGAGATGGGATCCTGTAACCACAAGAGAGGCTCCAGAAAGGGTCTTGGGTATTCAAAGGGGGAATTGCATTAGGGCTATTAACTTTTAAGGGTGCTTCCCTCTGCCTACCACCAAACCTGGATTAGGACTTGACTTGGTAGTGGTCCACCAGGACCCTCTGCTCACCTCCATCATTCCCAAAATCATACTCCATGGTGATCGTTGACTTACATGGACGCTTCCCATGAGACTGGATTCCTAAAGGCTGTCTGGTTTACCTGGGATCTAGAATAATGTATAGCATGTGACACTTTCTACATGTTGCATGTTTGTTGAAGGCTTGAGTAATTAGAAATGGCTTCATGAAGGAATAGGTATTTAATATAGACTGAAGTCATAGTAGGATTTTTTAAAAAAATTCCCCTCTAAAATACCTGTATCTCTAACAAAAGGCCACACCCATATTTTTTTTTCCTTTTTAAATATAAACAGAATATCATTAAATTTTGGAAAGGGTATTCTAAGCAGAGAGAAGATTATGACAAAGGCATTAAAGCAAAAAATTCAAGTCAAGTTTAGGTGACATCCTCAGTTTGGCACATCCACACATGTAAAGGGGAGCAGTACTAGGTAATCCTATGAATGCAGATTAGGCTTGCATGGTGGAGAGATCATTTTACCCCTTAATTTGGAAGTTCAGGGGACCATGATAAAGAAATAGGTGAGCAGTGGGGAGATGAGGTACTTTAAAAAGATTAACGTGGTTACAGTATCTAGAATGGGTTGTGACAGAACCAACACTATAGGGAGGGGTCAGTAGGACCATTGAAGTGGTCTTAGGTGAGAGGTAATTAGGGCCTGAACTTTTATTGACCTCATGGGAGTAGAAAGGAAAAAGAAAATTAATGATAGAATTTTCTGCTCTCCTCCCTTCCTTTGTCCCTTATGCTGTAGACTGGCACTATCCAATATATACATAATGAGAGCCACATAAAGTAATCTTGTTTTCTAGTAGGTACATTCAAAAAGTAAAAAGAAACCAATGAAATTAATTTTAACAATCTATTTTATTTAAAATAGTATATCCAAAATATCATGTCAACATGTAATCAGTGAAAAATAGATTTTACATCTCCTTTTTGATACTAAGTCTTTGAAATCTGGGTTGTTTTTTGCCCTTAGCACATCTGTTTGAATTAGCCACATTTTAAGTACTGCATAGCTACGTGTGGTAATTGTCCACTGCATTGGACACAACAGCTCTAGACATACCAAACTGTTTTAGTCTCTGGTTAACCATGCTGTCCCTACTCTGTGTATGTTTTCTCCCTGCAGAAATGCCCTTTTCCTGCTTGTCTGTGTAGTAAACCCTAGTCTCACTTTACGAGTTAGCTCAAATTGTCTTCCCCAGAGAGGCGTTCCCTTTTTCCTTTCTCTAGGATAGATACAGGTTCTTCTGGAATAAAAGAAGAGAAACCAGGGACTAGAAAAGGGGAAATGCTCAGGAGGTATGAGGGAAATATCAGTTCCATGGAAGCCAAAGGAAGAGCTAAAATGTGGAGTCAAGGGGTAGGGTATATTCGTTGTCATGTGCAACTCAGATTGAAGAAGATAAACACTAGACAAGGCTGTGGAATTCAGTGACTCAGTGCCCAGAGGTCTGTTCCGAAAGAGTAGTGTCCACTGGGTAGTTGAGCAACAGCTGGGTTAGGGGTTACGGATTGAGTAGGCAATGAGGAAGCTAAGGCAGCACCACTCATCTGCTTCTTTGAAATATTTAAGAACAGAAGGAATGGTTTCATGGCCAAGAGGAAGATTTTTTAGGCAGAGAGATTTCAGCATGTTTTTAAAGTTAAGGAGGACTAACGCAATAGAAAAAGAGCTTGATAATTTAATTGTGACAGAAAATGTAACTTTAAAAAATGCAATGCTTTGGTAACAGCAAAAAAAAAAGAAAAAGTTCCAATTGAAGGACATAAAAGAAGACCTAAAAATGGAGAAACCTACAGTGTGTTTGGTGGAGGGGGAAAAAACTCAACATCAAAAGGCTAACAGTTCTCTCCAAATTAATTCAAAGCAATCCCAGCCAGAATCCTCAAAGGGTTTTCATAGGATTTAACTACCTGACTCTCATTTCTTTTTTTTTTTTTTTTAAGATTTTATTTATTTATTTATTTGACAGAGAGCCAGCGAGAGAGGGAACACAAGCAGGGGGAGTGGGAGAGGAAGAAGCAGGCTCATAGCAGAGGAGCCTGATGTGGGGCTCAATCCTAGAACGCGGGGATCCCGCCCTGAGCTGAAAGCAGATGCTTAACGACTGCGCCACCCAGGCGCCCCCCGACTCTCATTTCTATAGCAAAGTCCAGGGCAGTGAATTTTAAAATGGAAGAGAAGTGTGGGGGGGTGTTCTGCTGGATAAAAAGACTAATTCTGAACTCTTTGGAAGTAAAACATTCATTTATTCAACAAATACTGATTGAGAGTGCTAGATACTATTCCAGGGACTAGGGATCTAGAGCAGTGGAGAAAGGAAAGGAGGGAAAAAAAACAAAAAAAAAACAAAAAAACCCCACCAAATCCCTGTTTTCAGGGAGCTTACATTCTAATAGAGAGCCAATAAAACCAACACTATGTCAGATGAGATCAGAGCCTGGGGTGGGGGGAGGCAAGGAAGTGTGTTTGATGTATAGAGGGTTGCTGCTTTGTGAAATGTGGCAGGAAAAGCTCTGTGAGAATGGTAATTAAGACTTGAAGCAGTGTCAGTATCTGGGCAATGAGGATGGTCCTAGGCAGCAGACGTGGGAAGTGTATGTGCTGTGTGTCATGAAAAGCAAGGAGACCAGTTTGTCCAGAGTAGAGTGAGAGAAGGAGAGCGGCTGGAGGAGGAGGTTAGAGAGGCAGTGGGAACTGGATAATGAAAGGCCTTGTGGGTTATTGTAAGAATTGTCTCTCTTACTCTTTGTGAGATAGGAAGATGTGGGAGGGTTTAGAATGCAGCAGTTATGTGATCAGACTTAATGATCACTGATTGTTGTGAGAATAGATCCTAGGAAGACAAGGAGGAAAAAAGGGAAGCAGTTAGGCTATTGGAATAATCAGGTAAGAGGATATTGGCTTGGATCAGGGTAGTGGCCATATAAATGGTTGTAAGTGGTTGGATTTTTTTTTTTTAAACATATTTTGAACGCAGATTGGTCAGGATTTTCTCATGGCTTGGATATATGAGGTATGAGAAAATGACAGGAATTGAGGGGCACTTTACAGTCTTTCAGTCGAGGACCTGGAAAAAAAATTTCCAGTTACCGAGAGGGTAAGACTGAAGGGAAGGGTAGGCTAGCAATGGCTGAGAATTAGGAGTTTGGGTTTTAAGGCATTTAAAATTTGAAATACTATTCTACAATCCAAGTGAGATATCAGAAATAGAAGTTTGTGCTTAGGAGAAATCTCTGGGTGGAGATATAAATTTGGGAATTGCCAGCATATAGAGTTAGTAATGGGATGGATAAGATCACTTAGTGAGATCTTCGTATTAGCTCGATGTAGATGAAGATGAACAGACCAGATAGTTTGGAAATTAAAACATGTACATATGGGAACTTGATAGATGACAAAGTGGCATAAAATGTGGATGAGGAAAGAACTGAGTAAATAATGGTGGGGCAATTAGCTATCCATATAGTAATAGGTGATTTTAGATACCCATTGCATATTGGATACTAAATTACAGCTAGTTTAAACCTAAATGTGTGATGTAAACTTTAAAACAGGAGAAGCTTCTGTTTTGGGACATAATGCAGTTACAGGGACTAGATTTACCTTCCCCTTTCTGTTCCTGATAACATTGTATTGGAAGTCTTAGCCAACGCAATAAAGCAAGAAAAAGAAATAAAAAGCACTGACTGAAAGAGAAGAACTAGAACTCTTTATTTGCAGATAATGTGATCATTATTTAAAAAATTTAAGAAATCTTGAGGGGAATATGCCTCAACATAGTAAAGACTTTATGTGAAAAACCTATAGCTAACATCTTAATGGTGAAAAACTGAGCACTTTTCCTCTAAGGTCAGGAACAAGAAAGGATATCCACTCTCACCACTTTTATTCAATGTAGTATGGGAGGGCCTAGCCAATGCAGGCAAGAAAAAGAAAAGGCATCCAAATTGATAAGAAGTAAAACTCTCACTATTTGCAGATGACCTGATACTGTATATACAGACCCTAACGAATCCACCAGAAAACTACTAGAACTGATAAATGATTCAGTAAAGGTGCAGGATACAAAATTAATATACATAAACCTATTACATTTCTATACACTAATAATGAAGTAGCAGAGAAATTAGAAAACAATTCCATTTACAGTCGCACCAAAAATAATACCTAGGAATAAATTTAACCAAGGAGGTTACTTCAAAAACTAAAACACTAATGAAAAAAAAAAAAAAACTGAAGATGACACAAACAAATGGAAAGATATTCCATGCTCCTGGTTTAGAACTAGTATTGAAATGTATATACTACCCAAAGCAATCTATAGACTTAATACAATCCCTATCAAAATACCAACATTTTGGGGCACCTGGGTGGCTCAGTTAGTTAAGCATCTGACTCTTATTTAAGAGAGAGAGAGCATGAGTGAATATGTGTGAGTGGGGGGAGGGGCAGAGGGGAAGGGAGAGGGAGGACTGTGATGCAGGGCCAGATCTCATGATCCTGAGATCATGACCTGAGCTGAAACCAAGAGTTAGATGCTTAACCAACCAAGCCACCCAAGCACCCTTTGTCTGCCTCTTAATTTCAGCTCAGGTCATGGTCTTGGGGTTGTGAGATCAAGCCCCATGTCGGGCTCTGCATTGGAGTCTGCTTAAGATTCTCTCTCTCCCTCTGCCCCTCCCTAAAGTAGAACAAATAATCCTTAAATTTATATGAAACCACAAGAGACCCTAAAAGACAAAGCAATCTGGAGAAAGAAGAAAAAATCTGGAGGTATCACAAGTCCAGATTTCAAGATATACTACAAAGCTGTAGTGATCAAAACAGTATGGTACTGGCAGAAAAATAGATGCAAGAGATCAGTGGAACATTAGAGAGCCCAGAAATAAACCCACATCTCTATGATCAATTAACCGACAGTGAAAGAGGTAAGAATATACAATGGGGGAGAGGACAGTCTCTTCAACAAATGGTGTTGGGAAAACTGGACCACTTTCTAACACCATATGCAAAAATAAAGACCTAAATGTGAGATCTGAAGCCATACAATGCTTAGAGGAAAACATAGACCAGAATTTCCTTTACATGGGCCTTGGCAACATATTTCTAAATATGTCTCAGGCAAGGGAACTTGTTGTGATGAGCACCGGCTGTTGTATGGAAATGTTGAATCACTGTAGTATACGCCTGAAACTAATACTGTACATTAACTGGAATTTAAAAACTTAAAAAAAATAAAAAATAAAAAACTAAAACTCGACACTGGTGGGGCGTCTGTTTTCCCCACATGGATCTAGCAGTTCAGTGTGATACTAATCCAAAGCTTAAGGTTTTTTGTAGAAATTGACAAATTGATTATAAATTTTATTTGGAAATGGAAAGGACCTAGTGTACTCAGAACAACTTTGAAAAAGAACTAGATCTTAGACTACCTTGTATTCAGGGTTCTCCAAGAGAAAAAGAATCAATGGGAGATTATATATATGTCATACCTCCTGTATCCTATGTATCTCAACATGTGAGTTATATATATCATAAATGAGATATGTCATATATCATGTGAGATATATGCCATATATATCATGCGTGAGGTATATATCCTGTATGTGAGGCATATATCATGTATATCTCATGTGAGAATGAGATATACAGGTCACATATGTACCATATATGTGAGAGGTTGTGTGTGTGTATGTGTGTGTGTGTATATGTATGTCTTGCATATATGATTATGGAGGCTGAGAGCTGCCACAATATGTTGTCTGCAAGCTGGAGAACCAAGAAAGCTGGTGGTATAATTCAGTCTGAAGACTTGAGACCAGGAAGGCCACCAGTGCAAGTCCTCCAGTCCAAAGGCTGGAGAATCAGGAGCTCCTGTGTCAGAAGGCAGAAAGAAAAGGATGTCTCAGCTCAAGAAATGACGAATTTATTCTTCCTCTGCCTTTAGGCCTCGGTAGATAGGATGATGCTCACCCACACTGGTGAAGGCAGATCTTCTTTACTCAGTCCGCTGGTTCAAACGCTGATCTCATCCAGAAATACCCTCACAGGCACACCCAGAAATAATGTTTTATCAGCTTTTGGGGCATCTTTTTAGTCTGTTTAAGTTGACACATAAAATTAACCACCACATAACCTAATTTCAGGACTGTGTGATATGTGTAAAGATATATAGATTTATGGAACAGGAGCAAGTCTAGACAGCAATGTATATATAGAGAGAATTGATTTTTGACAAAGGTGTCAAGGCAATCAGTGGGGAAAGGATAAATTTTTCAACAAATGATATGTAAGATTTGGATAGCAGTATCCAAAATAATGAACCTTTTGGATCACAGAAGAGAACGTAAGAGTCAAGGTTTCCTGGGTGACTCAGTTGGTTAAGTGTCTGCCTTTGGCTCAGGTCATGATCCTAGGGTCCTGGGATCGAGTCCCATGTCAGGCTCCCTGTTCAGTGGGGAGCCTGCTTCTCCCTCTCCCCCTTCTGCTCAGCGGGGAGACTGCTTCTCTCCCTGCCTGATGCTCCCCCTACTTGTGCTGTCTGACAAAATATTTTTTTAAAAAAATTGGGGAAGAAAAAAAGATTTTCTTCTACATTTTTATGGTTTTGAGTTACCTTGGGTTTTGCAAAGATTGTTTATGCTATAAGAAGCATGAATATAAAAGACTGATAAGTTGGACTTTGTCAAAATTATAAAATTTTGTTCTTCAAAAGGCATTATCAACAAGAAAATGCAAGCTATTGTATGGGAGAAAATATTGAAAAAACATGGCAGTGGACTTATATCTGGAACATATACAGAACACTTATAACTCAATGGGAAGAATACTCAATTTTAAAAAGGTTCAGACACTTCGCCAAAGATCTATGGATAGCAGAAAAGCACATGACTAAGGGCTTCATACAGGTATAAACCTAAAATAAAGTGCACTCACATGAAAAAACATTCACATCAACACAAGGGGATATGTACTATGGTATTTATTTCGGTTCTCCTTAAAATAGTGAAACTGTGGAGATAAGCCTAAGTACTTAAATACTCTGGTTTGATTTAGTACTTGCAGCAGTACTAAAGTAGATAAAATGGGAGCTACGTGTATTGTGGAGAGAGGAAAACTGTTGAATAAAGGAAGTAGAAAGATACAATATACCCTTATTTTAACATTAAAATCATATTTAACATTTAAAAGCACTTTATGGCTACATTTCCATATAATGAAAGTTTAAGACATGCCTGAGAATACCCATTTAAGAATCATGAAAAACAAAAAGCTGTAAAAAAAATTCCTTTTAAAATTAGTAGTCATTTATAGAATGATTTAACATTGAAGGGTAAACTTGTTTTTATTTCAATTCCAGTTAACATACAGTGTAAAAATTAGTGTAAGGTATACAATGTGGTGATTCAGTATTTCCAGACAACACCTGGTGCTCATCACAAGTGCACTCCTTAATCCCCATCACATATTTCCCCCATCCCCCCACCCACCTCACCTCTGGTAACCATTGGTTCTCTATAGTTAAGAATCTGTTTCTTGGTTTGCTTCTTTTTTTTCCTCCCTTTGCATGCTTGGTGGGTTTTTTATTTTGTTTTTGTTTTTGTTTTTTTTTTTTTGCTTAAATTCCTCATATGAGTGAAATCATATGGTATATGTCTTTTTCTGACTAATTTTACTTAGTGTAATACACTCTGGCTCAATCCATGTCATTGCAAATGGCAAGATTTCGTTCTTTTTTGTATCTGAGTAATATTCCTCTGTGCGTGTGTGCACGCGCACGCACACATCCCACATTTGCTTTATTCATCGATTGATGGACGCTTGGTCTGTTTCCACAGTTTGGCTATCGTAGATAATGCTGCTCTAAACATTGGGGTGCATGTACCCCTTTGAATTTTTTTTTTGAGTACCTACTAGTGTGATTGCTGGATTATAGCGTAGTTCCATTTTTAACTTTCTGAGCAACTTCCGTACTGTTTTCCAGAGTGACTACACTAGTTTGCATTCCCACCAACATTGTAAGGAGGGTTCCCCTTTCTGCACATCTTTGCAAACACCTGTTGTTTCTTGTGTTGTTGATTTTAGCCATTCTGATAGGTGTGAGGTGATGTTGTAGTTTTGATTTTGCGTTTTCCGGGTAAGTGGTGTTGAGCATTTGTCATGTGTCTGTTGGCCATCTGGATGTCTCTTTTGGAGAAATGTTTGTTCACATCTTCTGACCATTTTTAAATTGGATTACTCATTTTTTAAATGTTGAGTTTTATAAGTTCTTTATATATTTTAGATACTGAGCCTTTATCATCAGATATGGCATTTGCAAATACCTTCTCCCATTCTGTAGCTTTAGTTTTGTTGATTGTTTCCTTCGCTGTGCAGAAGCTTTTTATTTTGATTTAGTCCCAGTAGTTTATTTTTGCTTTTGTTTCCCTTGCCTCAGGAGACATCCCTAGAAGGTAGTTGCCATGGCTGATGTCAAAGAAGTGCTGCCTGTGCTCTCTTCTAGAATTTTAATGGTTTCAAGTCTCATGTTTAAGTCTTTAATCCATTTTGAGTTTATTTTTGTGTATGGTGTGAGAAAGTGGTCCCATTGCATTCTTCTGCATGTTGCTATCCAGTTTTCCTAATACCGTTTGGTGAAGAGACATTCTTTTCCCCATTGTATATCCTCTCCTGCTTTGTCAAAGATTAATTGACCATATAATTGTGGGTTCATTTCTGGGTTTTCTATTCTGTTCTGTTAATCTATGTGTCTGTTTTTGTGCCAGTACCATACTGTTTTGGTTACTACATCTTTGAAACTTGAAGTCCAAAATCGTGATGCCTCCAGCTTTTTATTTTTCAGTGTTGCTCTGGCTATTCGGGGTCTTTTGTGGTTCCATACAAATTTTAGGATTGTTTGTTCTAGCTCTGAAAAATGCTGTTCGTATTTTGATAGAGATTTCATTAAATGCGTAGATAGCTTTGGGTAGTACAGACATTTTAACAATGTTCTTCCAGTCCATGAGCATGGAATACCTATCCATTTCTTTGTGTCATCTTCAGTTTCTTTCATCAGTGTTACGTAGCTTTCACAGTACAGGTCTTTCACCTTTTTGGTGAGCTTTATTCCTTGATATCTTACTGCTTTGGGTGCAATTGTAAATGGGAGTTCCTTAATTTCTCTTTCTGCTGCTTCATTATTGGTGTATAGAAGTGTAACAGATTTCTGTATGTTGATTTTATATCCTGCAACTTTACTGCACTTGTTTATCAGTTCTAGCAGTTTTTTGGTAGAGTCTTTAAGGTTTTCTATATATATGGTATCAGGTCATCTGCAAATAGTGAAAGTTTGACTTCTTCCTTGCCAATTTGGATGCCTTTTACTTGTTTTCATTGTCTGATTGCTGTGGCTAGGACTTTCAGGACTATGTAAATAAAAGCGCTGAGAGTGGACATTCCTGTCTTATTCCTGACCCTCAAGAAAAGCTCTCAATATTTTCCTGTTTAGGATGATATTAGCTGTGGGTTTTTCATGTATAGCCTTTCTTATGTTGAGGTATGTTCCCTCTAAACCTACTTTGTTGAGGATTTATATCATGAATGGATGTTATATTTCGTCAAATGCTCTTCTGCATCTATTGAAATGATCATATGGTTCTTATCCTTCCTTTTATTAATGCGATGTACCATGTTGATTGATTAGCAAATATTAAACTACCCTTGCAACCCAGGAGTAAATTCAGTTGATCATGGTGAGTGATTTTTTTAATGTATTATAGGATTTGGTGTGCTAGTATTTCGTTGAGCATTTTTACATCTGTGTTCATCAGGGATATTGGCCTCTAGGTTCTGTTTTTTAGTGGTGTCTTTATCTGGTTGTGGTATCAGGGTAACACTGGCCTCATAGAATGAATTTGGAAATTTTCCTTCATTTTCTATTTTTTTGAAATAATTTGAAAAGAATAGATAGTAACTCTTCTTTAAATGTTTGGTAGAATTCGCCTGTGAAGCCATCTGGTCCTGGACTTTTGTTTGTTGGGAGATTTGTGATTACTGATTTAATTTCTTTGCTGGTTACCAGTCTGTTCAAGTTTTCTATTTCTTACTGTTTCAGTTTTGGTAGTTTATATGTTTCTAGGAATTTATCCATTCCTTCTAGGTTGTCCAGTTTGTTGACCTATAGTTTTTCATAATAATATAATAATCTTGTATTTCTGTGGTGGTGTTTGTTATTTCTCTTCTCTCATTTGTGATTTTATTTATTTGCGTTCTTTGTCTTTTCTTTTTGATAAGTCTGGCTAGAGGTTTATCTATTTTATTTTTTTTGAAGAGCCAGCTTTGTTTCATTGATTTTTTTTTTTAATATTTTTTTTTTAGTTTCTATGTCATTTATTTCTCCTATAATCTTTATTATTTCCTTCCTTCTGCTGGTTTTAGGCTTTGTTGTTCTTCTTCTGGGTCCTTGATTGTAAGGCTAGGTTGTTTGAGTTTTTTATTACTTCTTGAGGTAGACCTGTATTGCTATATACTTCCCTCTTAGAACCACTTTTGCTGCATCCCAAAGGTTTTGGACTGTTGTGTTTTCATTTTCATATGTTTCCATGTATTTTTTTTTCTTCTTTGATTGCCTGGTTGACCTATTCATTATTTAGTAGCATGTTGTTTAACCTTCGTGTATTTGTGGTCTTTCCAGACTTTTTCTGAAGGGTAAACTTGTAAATGTAATGGAAGGTGGGTACAGATACCTGGAAAGGACTTCCCTAGCAGGCTCTATGAGCTACAGAGCAATGGGAATAACTATGTTACATAATTTAAATTTTATCTACTAATTACTAGTTAAGAACTAAAGTTATTTTCCTACCTGGGAATTAAGGAATCCTGAAAGTGCTTAAAGAGTCAGAAACCTAAAATTGATGTTAACAATATGATAGTTTTTCTACGTGGTGGTTTATAATGGTTCTTCCTTCAAAGTTTAGATTCCAAAAGCATTCCAATGTAATAAGAATTAATAGTCCCATGCAAATATCAGTCTAAACTAAAGAAATGTCCCTGCAAACATCAAAAATTTGATTTTTGGTGCTTAAATGTACTTTTACCCTATAATTTATATTAGTAATCAAAGTTGAACGTTCTTGTTGAAGTGTTCTTGATAAAAGTCAAGATGGCACCTTCCGAGGAAGTATTTATTTAAGTCCTACTGTCTGCATTATAGAAAAAAAACACAAATTATTAAAATACAATGTTTCTTTGGCATATTGTATAACTTTCTCATTTATTTTCATACCAATTTTTTTTTTTAAGATTTTATTTGAAAGAGAGTGCAGAGTGAGAAAAGCATGAGCACGAGCAGTGGGGGAGGGGCAGAGGGAGAAGCAGACTCCCCACTGAGCAGGGAGCCTGATGCGGATTTGATCTCAGGATAGTGGGATCATGACCTGAGCTGAAGGCAGACTCTTAACCGACTGAGCCACGCAGGTGCCTCTATTTTCATACCTATTTTAGAACAGTTTTTTTAAAACTGCAAAACTAATGCTTATGTTCAAAATGAGGAAGATGAAGATACCCACAAAGTGGAATCACTTACGATCCAAATATCCATAAAGACTTAGCTTTCAGTTGTTATTATTTTCTGGTAGACCAAACATTTTTTAAAAGTTTTAAATAATAGAGGCACCTGGATGGCTTAGCCAGTTGGGCATTTGACTCTTGATCTCAGCTCAGGTCTGATCTGAGGGTGGTGAGTTCAAGCCCAGCCATGAGCTCCACACTGGGTGTGAAGCCTACTTTTTAAAAAAAATTTTTTCTAGTTTAAATACTAACTCAAGAGTATAGGCAAAAGGAAGGTCATATATTATTATCAGAATACAGAGGTATCTCATGGTATTACAAAGCAGGCATCAGAAGGGATGGAATCAGGAACCAGAAGCTGTTAGGAATCAAGAAGGCTGCCACTCATTTTGTGTGTGTATCCTTCTCTCAATGCTTGGTCTCTCACATCTGTCTCTTAGCAGATCAGTTTTCCAGTATACATGCTGGAAGATGGCTGCCCTGAACCCCATTCAATAGACCAGAATCTCCTAACCTCAGTTTTAAATTTCAGTGGGAGATAATCCAATGGCACCCACTGTGTTCGGGGCCTGCCTCTGATACAGTCAGCTGGAACTCTGGGGGGGCAACGCCTTATGGTGCAAACATGGCTGCTGTGTCTCCCCCAGGCGGTGTGGAAAGAGCAATGCTCAGACAATGGTGAAAGAGTGAAGATTGGCAAATGCCTCAGAAAGTGTCTACTGCTTCTGTTTTATGGCTTGAGAATAGAGTTGACTTATTAAACTCCTAGTTTTTATCAAAATATCAACAGTTTTTCCATATTGTCTCCAGAAGCATAGTCTTCCTGGCTCACCTTCTGGATAGTATTTCACATGGATGTAATTTACCACCCAAAACTCCAATGATACAGACAATGATTATCTGTTTTTCTACGACTAAATTTTCCAGGTTTTTTTTTTTAAGTTTTACATTTTTATTAAAATCTGTTGATCCTCTTCCTTGATTTCTTTGAACACTTCTAAACTTAAGTTGAGATTTAGTAAATATTTGATTCTGTTTTCTCCTAGCTTATCTGTAATCACATTCATTCATTAAGCAAATGCTGAGCCTCTACGGTGTGCCGAGAACTATCATAGGTGCTGGGGATCCAACAGTGAACAGAACCCGACAGTCCCCACACTCTCAGAGCTTATGTCCTAGTGGGAGGAGATAGACAAAATGTAAATACGCATATAATGTCAGGCAGTGAGGTGCAGAGAAATAAAACAGGATGAAAGGGATAGAGAGTGATGATGGGAGGAGGAGCTGCTGTTTTGGAAAGTGTGTAAGGGAAGGCTTCTGTGAGCATGGAGGTGAGTTGAGTTAAGGAGTGAGGCATGAGGATATCTGGCAGAAGAGCCCTGAAAACCAAGGACAAGCAAGTGTAAAAGCTCTGGGGCGGGAGAGCACTTGGCATATTTACAGAAGAAAGTTGTCAGGATGCCTAGGGCAAGGCAAGTGGGGGAGAGGGAGAGGGATAAAGTTGGCCAGAGGCCCCACCCGGTTCACAGGGCTTTGAGTAAGCAGCGCTATATGGGAGCATGTGTTAGGATGTGAGACTCTCAAATTGCTAATCACTTATCTTTGTACCCTCCATCGAGCAATCTTTCCTTTTCCATTGTTTATGCCTTTCTCCTACCTTTTAAGAATTTATGCTCTTTAGTTTTCTGTTCTCTTTCATTGCTTCATCTGTATCTTTTGCAAGTATCTCCTTTTTAATGATTGTTTTTGTAATGTGTAGATATCTGATAAGGTTTTTCTTACTCTTCTTTTTTTGAGGATTGTCTTTGACATTCTTATCTGTTTATGCTCCCAGATGGCATTTAAAATAATTTCTTTTAGGTTCTTAATAAATATACCATTGGTATGTTATTGAAATTACATTCTGTATAAATTCCTGTGAGGAGTGCTGACATTTTTATTTAGTGTTCTCATTAAAGGATGAATTTATATCATGTAAAATTTTAAATATTGGATCATTCCTGGTTTTTATTTTGTTGTGGTTGATAAGACGTACAATTTTGAACTGTCATGGTTATGGTGCTCATCTGGGTAGGGAGGCTATTTCATTCCGTTCAAAAAGCATTTTATTTAATTCTTACTGTGTGCCGGGCACTTTAGGCATTATATCTAGAAATGAAGGCTCAGTACTGGAATTTCAGCTAGTTGGCAGGAATTCAGAATTTATTTTTGGTGTTAGGGCAGAATTCTGTGAAAGAAATCACATTGTCCTCCTTCTCTTCACCTAAAGGAATAATTTCTTAAAAGTGCCCTGTAGATAGAATAAAAATAACAGTTGGCAGAACTTTTTATAAGACCTCTTCCTATATGCTAGCTAGAAAACTTACAGTGGCTATTAATTTCTCAGTTAACACTTTAAAAAGTTTTTTTCCTGCTACAGGAAGTAATATACAATCAGTCCAAGTTTTGCCCATTAGCAGTCCTATAAATCTGCCTTTAAAACCTGAAACCCATAAACTTCTCTCTATATTTTCCTCTGTCTCCATTTTATCTACGACTAACTCTCTAGTCCAAACCACGGTTATCTTTCACCTGGACTACCGATATTTCTTTGTAACTGCTCTTTGCTTTTGTCTTCTCCACATTTACAAGGCATTTTCCACACCGTAGCCATGGTGATCTCTTAAAAAATGTTTTTATTATGGAAGTTATCAAAGCTTAAAAAATAGTATAATTTATTGATGTACTCATCACTCTCCTTCAGGAATTCTTAATACTGGCCACTCTCCTGTTATGTTATTTTGGGTATAAATATTTCAGTATGGGGGTGCTGGCTTAGTTGAGCATGTGACTCTGGGTGTCGGGGTTGTGAGTTTGAGCTCTATGTTGGGTGTAAGGAATACTTAAAATCTTTGGGGCGCCTGGGTGGCGCAGTCGTTAAGTGTCTGCCTTCGGCTCAGGGCATGATCCCGGCGTTATGGGATCGAGCCCCACATCAGGCTACTCTGCTATGAGCCTGGTTCTTCCTCTCCCACTCCCCCTGCTTGTGTTCCCTCTCTCGCTGGCTGTCTCTATCTCTGTCAAATAAATAAATAAAATCTTAAAAAAAAAAAAAAAGAATACTTAAAATCTTTAAAAAATATATTTCAGTATATTTACAAAAGATAAGGCTTCTTTAGGAAAAACTATAACCACATGATGGTTGCACAACTCTGAATATACTGAAAACCACTGAATTGTACACTTTAAACGGGTGAATTATATGTTATGTGAATTATATCTCAACAGAGCTGTTAAAAAAACGTAGCCACAATAACGTTATCCTATTAGTAACAATTTTACAAAATCATCAAACATCAAAAGTGCACATTTCCCCGATTATATTCTTCTAAATATATTTTAACACTTTCACAGTTTTAAACATAAGTCAGCTCATGTTACTCTTTTTCTTAAAACCCTTCAGTAGCTTTTCATCATATTTAAAATAACCTAAACCTCTGTACTGGCTCACTGACCTACAAAGCCCTGACATGATGTGACTTCTTTCTCTCTTGCCCACTAAATTGTTTTTACCTCAGATGCTATTCCATCTGCTGGAATGCCCTTCCCCTATATTTTCTCAAGACCGATCCTTCCTTTCAATTCAAACACCTTTTCCTCAGAAAGGCCTACCCTGATCAGTTGCCTAGTCTCTAGTCTAACGTGGTACCCTAGTCATTCTCTATCATATCATTCACTTAAAAAGTATCAGCATAGCATGGTTTATTATCTGCCATGTAATTTTTTAAAAAGATTTATTATTTTAGAGAGCTGGGTGGGAGGTGGGGAGGGAGAGAGAAAATCTCAAGCAACCTCCCTGTTGAGCATGGACCCTGATGCAGGCCTTGATCCTAGGACCTTGAGATCATGACCTGAGCCGAAGTCAAGAGCCAGATGCCTAACTGAGCCACCCAGGCACCCGTCTGCCATGTAATTTTTATTTACTATATTTTTCTCTTTTTCTGTGCCTTCCCTGCCCCCCTCCCATTTCTTCTGTCATGTTCACTGCTGAATCCCCAGTGTCTAAAATATTAATTGGTGCATAGTAGATCCTCATTAGGAGAAATTCATACAAAAAACTGTTTAAGACCACAGCAGGTGTTTGGGATTTATAAAAAGGTTATTTGATGAGCCATCAAAAAGAATGAAATCTTGCCATTTGCAACATCATGAATAGAACTAGAGTGTATTATACTAAATGAAATAAGTCAGAGAAAGAAATGTGATTTCACTCATGTGGCATTTAAGAAACAAAACAGATGAACATAGGGGAAAGGAAGGAAAAGTAAGATAAAACAGCAAACTATAAGACTTAACTATAGAGAACAAACAGGGTTGCTGGAGGGGAGGTTGGTGGGTGATGGGCATTAAGGAGGACACTTGTTGTGATGAGTGCTGGATGTTGTATGTAAGTGATGAATCACTAAATTCTCCTAAAACCAATACTACACTATATGTTAACGAACTTGAGTTGAAATTTTTTAAAAAAAGGTTATTTGATAGAATATATTACCTTACTTAAACTGAGTTCCAGTTAGGTATGTGACTTTGAAAGTGCCATTTTCTACTCCCAGGTTAGGAGATGACTTTTTTTTTTTTTTTTTTTTTTTAAAGCTAACTTGCTGCATATAGTGGCCTGCTCAACTTCAGAACTTTAACAAATTCTATTTTTCTTGTTTGGCAAAACATAGAGTGCTCGCATGTAGAGTGTTGCAGAAGTTCCCATAATGCCTTGCTGATTTCATTCTCCATTATCTCTTTTTTCTTTTGTCATCAGTTGTGGACCATCATGCTCTTAGCTCTTGAGCTTTCTCTGCTACCTGTTCTCTGGTGAAGCAGCTTAAGAGTAGCTTTGGTAGGCCAAATGATGGCCCCGTTAAAGATGTGATTAGTGAAGTATCTTGAGACAGGGCGATAATCCCGAACTACCCAGGTGGGCCCAGTGTACTCACAGTTGTCCTTACGGGGAGGATCAGAACACTGAGAGAGAAAAAACTAAGGATGGCAGCAGCGGTTGGAGTGACGTGCTTTGAAGGTGGGGGGGATCACAAATCAAGGGATACAGGGGGCCTCTAGAAGCTGGATGGGGCAAGGAAATACATTGTCCCTTAGAGCCTCCAGAAAGAGTGAAATCCTGTCTACATCTTAATTTTGGCCCCAGTGAAACTGGACTCCTGAGCTCCCCAGCTATAAAAGAATTCATTTGTACTGTTTGAAGCCGCTAAGTTTGTGGTACTTTGCTATAGCAGCCGTAGGAAACCAGTACGATGATTTTAAAGTAAGAAGGCTTAATGGATCACAGAACCGTACAGCGTGTTCTGATGTTAATGTTGTTTGCTGGCTTAATAGTTAGCTACCAAAATGGGGGCCAGAAAGAGTTGAGATGGCAGCTTCAGGTGCATAACTTGGGAGGAGAAGAAAAAGGTGTGGTTGTTGGAACAATTAATATTATATGCTGTAATAGCATCTATTTTATATACAATTAAACTCTTGATTTCTTTATTTCCTTATATTTACACAGATCAGAAACCCCTTGACCTTGCCCAGGGTGCTGAAATGAAACACATTCTTACTGGTAATAAGGTATGTAGTAATGGACTACTTGCATATGATCCTTTTCAGAAAAATTTTGAATTATTGAAATATATAGATGGCATTTTTTATGAAAACATATTTTTAATAGGTTGTCTACAAAGTGTTGAAACGATATGAAGGCCCTCTCTGGAAGGTAGGCTGGTATTATTTTTTTTTATTTATAAAAGTGGAAAGAATTCTCAGGTGCTCCATTTTTGTTAAAAAAAAAAATTTTTTTTTAAATAGTGGCTGGGTGGCTTAGTCAGTTGGTTGTCTGCCTTCAGCTCGGATCATTGTGCCAGGGTCCTGGGATCAAGTCCTGCATCAGGCTCCCTGCTCAGCAGGGAGACTGCTTCTCCCTCTGCCCCTCCCCCTGTTTGTGCTCTCATGCTCACTCTCATGCTCACTTTCAAATAAATAAAATCTTTTAAAAATTTAAAAATTACTTCTGACTTAATCATTCTTGGATCTGACAACATTAGCCATTTTCTGTAGAGCTGGGCTTCATTAGGCTTCTACTTATTGTCGTTATTGTTGTCCCTCGCGTTGGTGGTCTGACACTTTTAGGTGACCAAACTTATGCAGAACAGAGTGGGAGAACATATTTTTTTCCTTAATCATAGAATTACAATGTTTTTGTTAAGAATGTTGAACTAGGGAGGACTTAATAGGAATTTAATATTTGAATTGTCACAGAGCACACATAAAATCTGGTTCTAAAAATTTCTTTGCATTTTGGAGTTCAGTTATTTTCTAGAATTAACTATTTTAGAGTATGTATTTTCTTTTGCACTTACAAGCACTCCCTCTATATATTTATGCACAAATATGTTTATATTGTATAAAATCAGAATACTCTTTATTCAGCATTTCATTCCAGACTTTGTCTTTGAAGTCCACAATTGAAAATCTTCCGGTAAATATCCCTGAACAATACTGTCAGAACTATAAATGGTGTTCATTGTTGATCTTATTAGTATGACATTTCTTCTGTTCCTGGTCCTCTGTAGTGATATGTTTTCATTACTGCACCGAGTACCTTAGTTCATGTTTGATACTTTTTAAATTTTTTTAAAGATTTTATTTATTTATTTGATAGAGCACAAACAGGGAGGAGTGACAGGCAGAGGGAGAGGGAGAAGCAGGCTCCCCACTGAGCAAGGAGCCCGATGCAGGGCTCGATCCCAGGACCCTCAGATCATGACGTGAGCCAAAGGCAGGCGCTTAACAGACTGAGCCACCCAGGTGCCTCCGATCATTTTTTTAAAAAGATTTTATTTATTAGAGTGTGTGTAAGCGTGGGGAGGAGCAGAGGGAGAGGGAGAAGCAGGCTCCCCACTGAGCAAGGAACCTAATGTGGGGCTCGATCCCAGGCCCCTGAGATCATGACCTGAGCCAAAGGCAGACTCTTAACCAACTGAGCCACCCAAGTGCCCCCATGTTTGATCATTTTTTGATGTTCAGTAGTACTATCTAGATGAAAAACTACAATAGAACTGTCATAACTTAATTTTTATCCATGAGGTATTTGAATCTAGATGTGTCAGCTCAGAAAATCTTTGCCATTTTTTTCCCTTAGAGTTCAAGATTTTTGGGCTGGAGATTATTCTGGGTAGTGTTAGAACATGGAGTCCTTTCATGGTATAGGAAACAGTAAGTATTATCCTGATACTCATTAAATTTCATTATCTAAATTTTGAAAGATTGAAAGTTTTCACTTATCTCTTTTCCTTTTGTCTTGATAATTTAATATTTATTTTGAAGGCCTGATGCAGTCCGTAATATTTATCGCCAGGGATGCAAGCACCTAACTCAAGCAGTATGCACGGTAGGATGACACATGCATCTTTTGCTCAGACCACGGAATCAGTTTTGCAAGTGATTGCCCAAAATTATTTTTATAAGCTGCCTTGTAAAATCTTGGGGGTAGAAGGCACTTGTGTATATTTTTATTTGAGAACAAGGAAAATTAGAATATCTGTTTTAAAAATATAATCAATTTTTATTTCCACATATTGTGGGATGAGAGATGAGTTACCTGAAAACATAGAGCCTTTAACATTTTGTTTTTGTATGTATATTTACATATATTATGTGCATGTGTATATTTACATATGTATGTATGTTGTACATGGTATGTGTGTATTTATACATGGGTAAATTGGGATAATGAAAGTTTTTCTGGTGTTAAAATTTAAAGCCTGTGTCAAAATTGGGATTCTTGGGTTCTCTGTGTTCACTATTTATACTTTTACCAACCAGGAGAAAAAAGGAGTTTCTCCTCTTCAGAGATTAGTCTAAGACTGGAGCCTAGACATGCTTTCTTATTTCCTACTTCAAATTCTTTAGGGTTGTCAACACGTTGTGGCAGTCCATCTGCTCTTTAGAGCATAGCACCTGCCTTTCTCAGGGTGAACACCCCCAGAAGCCCAGGTATTCCCCTTAGGGAGTCACAGACATGGCCCATTCCCCAGCAGTACAGCCTAATTACACAGCCGGTCCCTTCAGTGTCTTCCCAACCCGTCCTCCTTTCACATTAGACCAGAGGGCCAGGGTCCTCTCTCTCATCTGTGCCATCTTGTTTTCTCGTTCAGTGCAATCCTGGCCATTCTCTTCTATTCCTGCTGTAGACACATCTACTTAATACCGAGCCCTTTCTCATCCTTGTCTGCCTTAAATCAAAAAATGAGTTGCTCCACCCACCCTTTTAAAATTTCTTGCTCTTTAACTTCTGTGGAATCGGTTAGCTCCTGCTGTGTTATGCCTCACCTTGTTTTATAACTTTTGTTTCTTCTTAAACGCCTACTTAAAGCTTACATTTATGAGTCGCATGTCAGCACAAGCTGCTGAGCATTCGCTGTGTGATGGCTGTAAAGCACTCTGTTTACTTCGTAGTTTGTTAAGGTAGAAGCTTAGGTAATTGATTTGAGACCTTTTTTCTAATAGGAGTGTTTACAGCTATCAGTTTAATTTTTTTCATCGTGCAGCTTAGTGGCATTAAGTACATTCGTATTAATTTTGCAGCCCTCAGCCCTATCCATCTCCAGAACTCTCTTTATCTCCCTAAACTAAAGCTCTATACCCTTCAGTCACTAATTCCATTCCTTTCTATTCCCAGGCCCCGGCAGCCACCATTCTACTTTTGTTTCTATGAGTTTGACCTTGCTAGGTACCTCGTGTAAGTAGAAATAGGCAATATTTGTCCTTCTGTGACTGGCTTATTTCACTTAGTATAATATCCTCAAGGTTTATCCATGTTACAACATGTGTCAGAATTTCTTTCCTTTTTGAAAAAAATTAGTTATGGTAAAAAAGCACATAACATAAAATTTACTATTTTAACCGTTTTTAAATGTATAGTTCAGTAGCTTGAACTGTATTTACTTTGTTGTGCAACAGATCTCTGGAGTTTTTCAACCTTGCAAAACTGGAACTTTATCCATTGAGCAACTAACTGCCTATTTCCCCTACCCCCAGTGCCTCCCAACCATCGTTCTAACTTTTTGTTTCTATGAGTTTGACTACTTTACATACCTCTTGCCAAGTGGAATCATACAGTATTTGTCTTTTTATGACTGCCTTACTTCACCTAGTCTGATAGCCTCAAGATTCATCCATGCTGTAATATGTGACAGGATTTATTTTTTAAGGCTAAATAATATTCCATTGTATGTATAGACCACATTTCTTTATGCCTTTATTAGTCAGTGGGTGTTTGAATTGCTTCCACCTCTTGGTGGTTGTGAATGATGCTGCAGTGAACACAGATGAGCAAATATCTCTTCACGATCCTGCTTTCAATTCTTTTGAATATAGACCTAGAAGTGGAATTGCTGAATGATATGGTAGTTCTATTTTTAACTTTTTGAGGCATTTCCCTGCTGTTCTCCATAGCAGCTGCCCCATTTTATGTTCACATCGACAGTGGGCAAGGGATCCAGTTTCACTTTCTCCACATCCTCATCAGCACTTCTTTTCCTTTTTTTTATTTTTTATATTGGGCATCCTAATGAGTGTGAGATGGTATCTAACTGCAGTTTGATTTGCATTTCTGTAATGACTGGTGATGTTGAGGATCTTTCCATATGCTTCTTGGGCGTCGTATCTTGTCTTTGGAGAAATATCTAAGTCCCTTGCGCATTTCTTAATTGGGCTGTTTGGTTTTTTGTTGGCGTTGAGTTTTAGGAGTTCTTTGTATATTCTGGATATTAACCACTTATCAGTATATGTTTTGCAAATATTCTCTCCCATTCTGTGGGCTGTCTTTACACTCTGACAAATAGAAGTTTTTAATTTTGATCTAGTCAAATTTATTTTTTCTTTTGTCACTTGTGCTTTTGGTGCCAAATCCAAGAAATCATTGCCAAGTCCGTTGCTATGAAGCTTTATCCCTGTTTCCTTATGAGTTTTAGAGTTCAAGCTCTGACGTGTAGGGATAGATTTCTCCTGAGGCCTTTCTCCTCGGTCTGCAGATAGCCGCCTTCTTGCAGCTCTCCCATGGCTTTTCTTTGTGTGCAGGCCTCCCTGTTTCTCTTCCTCTTATTAAGGTTACCAGTCTTATAAATGAGGGCCCCACTCTTGTGACCTCTTTTAATCTTAATTTCCTCTTTAAAGGCCCTATTTACAAATAGTCTCAGTGAGGGTTGGGGCTTCCACATATGAATTTGGGGAGGACACCGTTCAGTTCGACAATCACTATAGTCACTCCAGCTCTCATACGGGTACTGTTTGCATTGTGTATCTTTTTCCATCCTTTTGCTTTCAGCCTATTTATGTGTCTGAATCTAAAGTAAGTCTCTTACAGAGAGCATTCAGTTGTATTTGGTATTTTTATCTAGTTTGACAACCTCTGCCTTGTGATAGGAATGTTTAATGAGGGGTGCATGGCTGGCTCAGTCAGTGGAGCATGTGACTTTTGATCTAGGGGTTGTGAGTTCGAGCCCCACATTGGGTATAGGGATTACTTAAAAGTAAAATCTTAAAAAAGGTGTTTAATGAATTTGTACTTAATGTTGTTATTGATATGGTTGGATTTCTGTCTGCCATTTTGCGTTTCTATATTCATTTTGTTTTGTTCCTCCTCGTCTGCAGAAGATATGTCTCATATACCATTTCCTTTTGTTTATATTTTACTATATTTTAAAGTTATTTCTTAGTAGTTGCTCTAGGTATTATAATATTCATCTTTATCACAAACTACTACTTCATTCCATACTTACTATGATTTAATATAGTTCCACTTCGTACCCCTTCCTTTGTGTTATAATTATTATATGTATCATGACTCTACATGTATAAAAACTGAATGATACAGTGTTATATCTATTGCTTTATACAATTTTATATGTATGTTTTAAAATATTTTTATTGAGCTGTAATTTACATCGTATACAGTTCACCCACTTGAAATAATTCAGTAATTTTTTTGTATGGTCAGAGACTTGTGCTGACCACGTGGAGACCACAGTCCATTTTGGAACATTTCCATAATTCCACAAAGAAACTTCATACCCGTTAGCAGTCATACCCCATTGCCTGTCAGTACCACTCCCTCCTAGCCCCTAGGCAGCCATTAATATGTCTCTATAAATTTGCCTGTTCTGGGCATTTCATATAAATGGAATCATATAATATATGGACTTTTGTTTCTGGATTCTTTTGCTTAGCATAATGTTTTCAAGGTTCATCCATATTATAACATGTATCATTACTTCAGTCCTTTTATGGCTAAATCATATCCCATTGTATGGATAGACAATACTTATCCATTCATCAGTTAATGAGTATTTGGGTTGTTTTTACTTTTTGTCTCTTGTGAATGCTGCTGCTGTGAGCATTGGTGTATAGGTTTTTGTGTGGATGCACATCCTGTGTTTTTAAAAAGAGAAGAGAGGAGAAAAAATAGATTTAGAGAGTCTTTTATTCTAACTCATGTTTTTACCATTTCTAGTTCTATTTTTTTTTTCAGTGGATATATGGGGTCATTTCCTTGCTCTGATATAGCTCCATTCCTTCCTTTATCCTCTGTCCTATTATTTTCATATATATTACACCTCAGTATGTTACAGGCTCAACCATACAATTTTACAATTATGTAAATTGCTTTAAGTTATTTGAGAAAAGAGAAAATATATACTCTATTAGAATTACCAATGCAATTAACTTCACCAGTTTTGTTTTTTTTTGTTTTTTTGTGTTTTTGGTTTGGTGTCACTTTCTTTTAGTCTAAAGAAATTTTTTTTTTCTACTCTGGTTAGGTATACTTAATGAATTGTCTGAATCTTTTTTTATTTGGGGGAGTGTATTTTGCCTTCATTAGAACAATAGTTTTATGAGACAGAGAAATTTTCTTACAGTACTTTAAATATGTCATCCCCTTACTTCTGTCCTTTGTTGTTTTTGACGCAAAGTCAGCTGTTAATTTTACTGTGCTTCCCCTGTATTCAAGGAGTTCTTTTTCTCATTACTTTCCATATTTTCTGGTTTTGGCTGTCAATAGTTTGACTAAGATGTGTCTAAGTGTAGATCTCTCTGGATTTATCCTACTGGAGTTTACTGAGCTTCTTGAATGTGTAATATTTTCTTTTGAATTTGGGAAATTTTCAACGATTATTTCTTTAAATATTTTTTCATTCCTTCTGTGACTTTGTCTGTTGATACACGTGATAATGCCCTGCACTGATATTTTTTCCCTTCCATCTCAGATTATCTTGAGTGAAATTTTCATTTCAGTCCTTGTAATTCTCAAATCCAGAATTTCCATTTGGTTCCTTTTCATAATTCGCATCTTTTTATTGATGCTTTCTATTTGATGAGTTATTGTCATTATACTTTTAATTCTTTAAATATGATTTAGTTTTTGAGCATTTTTCTGAGAGCTTTTTAAATGTCTGGCTCATTTGCCAATTTGTTGCTTGGCTGAATATATTTAGACTTCATGTTCTGTGATGTTGGCTTTTCCTGATTGTTTGTTACCAAGGTTGCTGCTGTTTTGAGAAAGCCCTAGACTTGGAATTTTCAGGGTGCCACTCTAAATAAAGTCAGACCCAGTATTTAAAGCTTGCCCCATCATGATACAATTTGCCGCAGAATAAGGAGGAAAGGGGAATGGAGCAGACTCAGGCTAGAACTTCATCAACATCCACTGTTCTTACTGAGAGATTCAGTAGGTTTTTCTTGAATAAATGCTTTTCAATATGTTGTATGTCTTTCATCAATTTCATTGTTGGGGAATGGTTTCAGTTGGGATTGCATTAAATATATAGATTTACTTGGGGAGGATTGTCACTTTAATAATATCAAGACCTCTAAATTATGAACATTGTATCTCTCCCTTATTGAAATCTTCTTCAATTTCCTTTTATAAAGTCTTATAATTTCTTGTTAAATTTATTCTTATGTGTTTATTTTTTGAAGCTATTATGATGGACTTGAAATTTTCATTTTCTGTTTTTTGCCACTATTATATATAAATGGGTTTTGAATCCTGCGGCCTTGCGAAATTCAGTTAATAGTTTTGGTAGCTTTTTTTTGCAGATTCCTCAGGGTCTCCTACATGCACAATCATGTCTGCAAAAAGAGACAGTTATATTTCTCTACAACCCGTATGCCTCTTCTTTCTTATCCTTTATTGTACTGGATAGGACCTCCAGTACAACTTTAAATAGAATTGGTGAGAGCCGGCATTCTTGTTTTGTTTATTGTGTTAGGTACAAAGCACTGAACCTTTCGTTATTGAGTTATTAGCTATAAATGTTTCATAGATGCCCTTAATCTGCTTTAGGAAGTTATTTTCATTTCCCGATTTACTGAGAGCCCTTATGAGAATCTGTTGAATTTTATTAAATGCTTTTTGCGTATTATTGAAATGATCATAGGGTTTTACTCATTCTATTAATATGGTTAATTACACTGATACATCCTAGGGTGTTGATAAACCAGTCATACTGCTGGGATAAATTTCAGTTGGTCATGATGTATTGTTATTTTAATAAATTGTTTGCTAATATTTTGTTAAGGATTTTTGCTTCTGTGTTCCTGATCGATATTGGTTTATATTTCTCTCGTGATATATTTTGTGTGGTTTTGGAATGTGAGAAATACTAGTCTCATATAATGAATTAGAAAATATTTCTTTTCAATTTTTTGGAACAGTTTTTGCAGGATTAGGTTTATTTCTTTCGTAAATGCTGATATAATTCATGGGCCAGAAGATTGGTTGGTTGGTTGGTTGGTGGTTTTTCTTAATGGGAAGGATTCTAATTATAAATTTCTTCAGTAGCTAAAGGGCTATTTCAAATTTTCTATTTCTTCATGGGTTGGTGTTTGTAATTTTTGCCTTTCAACAAATATGTCCCTTTTCTTAGGTTATCAAACTTTTTGATACTAATATTCCCTTATTATGTTTTTAATGTTTGTATGCTAGGTAGTGTTGTGCCCTCCTTCATTTTTTTATATTAGTAATTTGTCTTTTTTTTTCTTCCCTAGATTAATCTGGTTAGCAGTTTATCAATTTTATTGATCTTTTCAAAGAACTAGTTCTTGATTTTTTTTGTTTTTCTGTTTTCTGTTGATTTTCTTTTTAAGAAGTTTCTCTGTGCTTTGGGTTTTTTTTAATTTGCTTTTATTAATAGTTTCTTAAGGTCAAAGCTTAGATTATTGATTAAGGCCTATCTTCTTTACCAATATAGCCATTTAAAACTATACTTTTACCTTTGTAACTGTTTTAGTTTCATGCTGCTACTTTTGGTATGTTTTCATTATAATGTAGTTCAAATTATTGTCTAATTTCCTTTAGAAATTAATAGAAATTTCTATTAATAGAAATGTTATCTTTGAACCAATGAATATTAATAGGTGTGTTGTTTAATTTTCAAGTAATTGGGTTTTTATGATCTGTTTCTGATTTATAATTTCATTTTGGTCATTGAAGGTATCCTATATGATTTCTGTCTTTTTAAATGTATTGAGACTTGCTTGATGGCTCTATGTATGGATTCCCAGTAAATGCACTTGAAAATAATGTATAGTTTGCTATTGTTGGGTTTAGAGTCCTATAAATATTCAGTCATGGTGGTTGATAGTGTTGTTTAAATCTGTGTTTTTGCTGATTTTTGGCTAATTTTATCAATTGCTGAGAAGGGTATCAAAATAACCAACTATGCTTGGGGAATTGTTCATTTCTCAGTTATTGAGCACATACATACCAATGATGTTGTCTTCCTGAATAATTGACCCTTTTATTATTATATGGTGGCCTTCTTTATCTCCTGTAATATATTTACTTTTGAAATCTATTTTGCCCAATATTATACAACCACTCAGGCCTTCTTATGCTTACTGTTTGCATAGTATCTCTTTTTCTCTCCATTTTCTTTTAACCTGTATATTTTTATTTTCTATCTGTTTAGATAGTATATGTTTGGGTCCCTATTAACCATTCTGAAAAGTTTGCCTTTTAATTAGACTTCTTTTGAGAATATGTTCCACTTTCTTCTTCATATATCAGGTAATTTTGGATTGTATCCTTAATACTATGAATGTTAAGTTCTGGGGATTCTGGGTTCTGTTATGTTTCTCTGTTAAATGTTATTTCCATTGTTTTAGGTCATTTTTTTGGCTGGGTTTAGGTTGTAAACTGTTTCTTGGGTGGCAGCTCTGGTCTGCATTTAGATAGGTTGTATTTAAGAGACTGCTTTGAATCTTTTCTCAGCATCGATTGTGAACAGAGTTTGGGGATCTCTTCTCTTTTTCTCTTGGAGGATTATCCCCTCTCTCTTTAATATTTCTGACTCCCTGGCTTTCCCTTATTAATTCTCAAAGACAGAAAGACTGGGTTTTTCCACTTGTGCCTGTGCTGCTTTTGTGTCACCCTGTGGACGGTATGTCGCAGCTGAAAAACCTTGGGTATGGAAACTGATTTGCATAGTTACTTATTTCCTTTCCTTCAAGAGCATGTGCATTTCCCATCAGAGTCTGTCAACTTCTGTTCACTCTCCAGTTCCTTCAGGCATTTGTGGGGTTTTTTTGTTTAAGATTTTATTTATCCATTTTGAGAGAGAGCGAGCTTGAGTGCTCATGAGCAGGGGGAGGGGCAGAGGGACAGAAAGAATCCCAAGCAGACTCCATGCCCAGTGCAGAGCCCAACACAGGGCTCAGTCTCACAACCCTGAGATCATAATCCAAGCTGAAATCATGAGTCGGATACCTAACCGATGCAGCTCCTCCCCCGCCCCCGGCACCCCCTGCAGTTGCTTTTTATAGTTGTTTTCTGTAAGGAGGAGTGTGGTACTCTTGTAGGGTCTTGAAGTAGATGTCTATCCTTTTCCATTTTTTTTTTTTTTCTTAAGACTTTATTAGAGTGTGAGCGAGAGAGCACAAGCAGGGGGAGCAGCAGAGGGAGAGGGAGAAGCGGACTCCCCACTAAGCAGGGAATCCAGTGTGGGGCTTGATCTCAAGACCCTGAGATCATGACCTGAGCCGAAGGCAGCTGCTTAACTGACTGAGCCACCCAGGCGTCCCTATTGTTTTCCATTCTTAAATCCCCTCACTTCCCAAACTTGTATTTCAATGAGACATAATTTTTTGTCTTCTTTTCCTTTCCCCCTTCTTTATCAGTCTCATATGTATTTTTTCTTTTACACTTAGTTCAAATATTTTGTACACTCAGCTCAAACAAGGTTCAGGAGAATAGTATAAGAATTTGGAGCTATGGTATTTAAAGAATTTTATAGCCCAAGTGCATGCTGAGTTATTAAATATAAAGGACAAAACTAAAACCACATACCTAATGGACTGTTTGTATTTACTTTGAGTAACTATAAATATGAAAGCCAGATGTTACCAAAGATAAGCTGTAATGCGTGTGATATTCCCAATGCATTAATTTTTTCCCCAGTTTTTACCAGTTGGTATTTTAAATGTTCAGTTGGGTATAATTAAGCTACATTAATACTGTTCTGTACTGTATGTACTGTTTATATGTCCCATTTTATGTGCATGAGTGATATTGTTTTACTGATTTCTTTATATCCAAGGTAAAATCCACTGATAGCTGCCTCTTCTTTATTAAATGCTTTGATGACACTATTCATGGCTTCAGGGTTCCTAAGAATAGCCTTCAACAGTCAAGAGAGGTAATTTTATGGATTCATTTATCTTTCATAAAACTTAACATTTAAAATCCGAATATAAGATCGATTCAATATTAACATCTAAAATCTTGTTGACTGTACCTTTTTAATGGGGGTGATTATATGAAGCTTGAAATTTGGCTTATGTATTAATATCTTTATCAACATGTACCTGCAGGTATTTTCTGTTCATAATTATCTTTATTTTGATTTTGTGAATCATTTTTGGAAAAAAAAATCCTGAATGATTATGTAGTCTGCCTCTTAATTTGTAGGTGCAGAAACTGAAGCCAGTAAGATTGAAGTGCTCTCTCAAGGTCACACAGCTTACAGGTTTCAAAACCTGGCTTCAGCTTAGGTGTTCTGATTTATTACAGTATAGCTCAGCCTTCCTTTGTGGTAAATTGAACAACAGCAGCAAGCAAGCAAATTGGGATTGATGTGGCAGATATTCATAGCGCAGTTATTTGATGGAGACTCCATGTTCCTTTAGATCAAAGGACTATTTGTAGACCTGTCTTATTTTTTGTAAATTATGTAAGGGGTTAAAAGAATCTGTTTTCCCAAGTGGTTAACTTTGGCCCTGCAAGGAACCCTAAGCGATCTAAATCCTGACTCTCTGACCATATCATAAAGTGGTAAAATTTGACCTTGAGTGATGCTGTAAGAAATGAGGAGGAAGTAACACATATTTTTAGGGCAAATATTCTTTTTGTGAAATCACTGATATTTTAACAACATTCATAAAAGCTAAAACATCAAGGCAATTGTTGGCTTTCTTATAACTCGATTACAAGTTAGTAAAACTGTATTTCTGGGTATATTAGTATACAATAACATATCCAACAGTGTTGAGAATCTAAGTGAAAAAATTTCCACCCGTTACTCAGCTTTTATAACGTGTGTCTTAATATTATTGAATATGTAAACTTATAGATGATACGTTTTAAAGAATTAGGAAATTTTTTTATCCAGAAATGTCGTGGACAGGAGACCTGCATCATTCTTTTGTTGTTGGTTGGTTTGGGTATCTTTTGTTTTTTTGAGCCTAGAATATTTCCTTTATGTAAATTTTATGCTTTCTAAATCATTGTCATATCACCTCTTTTGAGTAAAAATGCATTTCACTTTTATTTAAATTCTTGGATTATTTCAGGACTGGCTGGAAGCAATAGAAGATCATTCTGCTTATAGCACTCACTACTGTTCCCAGGACCAGCTGACTGATGACGAAGAGGAAGATGCAATTTCAGCTGTAGACTTGAAGGAATCCTTAGAGGTATATAGAAAAACCAAACCTGACTTTTATAGCTAACTCTGTCACCAAGAATTGTTTTTTCAAATGTGAGGTTTTGAAATTAAGAAATCTGACAACAATGGAGGTAAAATTGCTCTTTGTCCAGTAATGTTTTATGCTATTTATAGTGTCTGTTATGATGATACTATCAAATGTCTCTGTAGGTAATGCTCTAAAGATACGAGCCTGTGCCCATACGTATCTTTTTTGGTTAAAAATTTTCCATTGCTGTAATCAGGTTGTCATTGTGTTTGAAAACTGCTGCCAGTAGGGGGAGCATGCAGAGCTTGACTTGCTGCCCTTTATGACTTCACTGCATATTTCAGAGTTTAAATAATGCAACCATAGTGATACCTTTCCTGGCTGGTAATTTCATTTAAAACGACTCGTGATCTGTAACTTCATTGATTAGAGGTAAGATAAAACATCAGTAATAAAAGGACAGGCCTTTATCTGAAGTGACATCAGTGTCTTAGCCATAGAGAAATAATCAGCATGTGTTATCGAAGTGAAATAGGTATTTTTTTTCCTGGGCATTAGTTTTCTGGCTGTGCCTTTTAAGTGGGAATTGGGTTTGGAAGAATTGGAACTACAAAAGGATGATGGAGTTTCAATCCAAATAATTATGTCAGAACATATCAATTTGCCTACTAAATTTAATCTTTTTTTAAATCTTTTTTTTTTAATTAAGTGAATTGGTTGCAGGATTTGAATGTTTCTAAATCAACAACTTTAATGAAGTTAAGTTTGCTAATACCTAAGGAGTTTTATTGACTTAAGGACTTGTAAACTGAAATCAGAGATTTTGGCTTTTTCGATCCCTAATCCTATTTTATAATGGAACATTAAAAATTTGAGCTCTTCCGTGTTTCGTTGAAGACATTGCCGGAATTTATTGACATTCGCTTTACTAGTGCTACTTCTATTTTTTTTTTTTTTTAAAGCCTAATGTAGTGTGACAACCATAAACACAATTTTCAGATCTGTGAACTTTGCAAAAATAACATCTACCAGAGCATCCAAATAGCATTAAAACTGGGTAAATAAAGAATGTTTACGTATCTATGGCCAGAATCATGTTAAACAAGTAAACAAAAAAACAAAAATTGTGCTAAATATTTTAACTTTCAGTCAGTATTCCCTACGTGAAAAGAAATCCTTTCCTATTTATCCTCAAAATAAGGTAAATGATAAAACCTGGAAGGACTTACAAAGCATACCAATCTTTCCTAGGATTATGGTAATTTTAAGACCTTTTTAATGGAAGCTACAGGTAAAATAAAAGCATATTAACTTGCATATCATTAAAAAAAACTGTCTTGAAAAAATGTTTCTTCTTTGGCATAGTTACCAATTTTTCATGTTATCAACTTCAACTGTACCTTTTATTCACTTGAATATCATGCTCTTATGTTAACTTTAAAACCATGAAGTTTTTGCCTTCTGGATTTTTATAGCAACCTGAAGTCGGGGAAAGTTACAGCAGTGTTTAGCACTTTCAAGTTTTGCAGGTTATAAACATATTTCTGTCCAACAAAATTTGCTAATTCTGTGAATCTTGACTCTGTCTCAACTTCTGAAGTTTGGTCCAAATATAGGTTAAAATCTGAAATGAGCTGTGAAGTATGTTGAATTGTAGCTTGTGGTAGATTGGCTCCAGGATGCCTTTGATCATTGGATTCTTAAGTTGTAAGGATATTGAGACCTATTTGTGAAATGAGATCTATGCTAGATGTTTATAGACTTCTAAAGGAAATTAGGAACTCGGATTATAATACTATAAAACCATCTGAATCAACATAAAACTAACCTTATTTCCTCAACACGGTTTGGACAAGACATTATGGGGGGAAAAATGTCCCCACTGAAAAAGTGACCAGGTTATATGATGTTTTTGGTCTTGTTTTATCTCCACCCAAAATGAGGACCTCCCACAATTGAAAACAGTTTTTCTCTTATCTCTTTGTCACTGCCTTGAGGTTAGGTCTCCAGAGAGAAAAGTGTAAGACATATCATAGAAATAGTGGCCTTATGGTTGTGGCCTTAATGACAACTTGAAAATATTTCAAATATGAAAATGGTAAGACAAATTCAAGCATGGTGTTGGTGTAGAAATGCTGTCCAATGCGATAGCTACTAGATTTAGCTATTTATACTTAATTTAGAATTAAAAATTCAACTCCTTTTAACTTAGCACAGTTCAAGTGCTCAGTAGTCACATGTGGCTACCACTTTGGACAGTACAGTGTAGAATGCTTCCATCATTGTAGAATGTACTATGGGATAAAACTGGGATAGGCTCTTAGATTTGGGGTGGCACAAGGAAAGTGGGGGTTTCATTTGTTGATGATATCTCGAATCTATAGGATCTGAACTCAGTGTTGTAAGGATTTAATGAGCAGAAGATGCTAAATTTTAATGAGAAAGTGGTATCAGACTTCCCTGACTTAAGCATAAAGGATGCCTAGTTAAAATGAGTATGCTGGAAGATGAATGTACATCAACATGGGGCTGATAAATACAGATTGGTACAATCAATACAAGAACGAGACTGATTTATATATATTGATATATCTAAGACTTATGGTTAAGTGAAAAGGGCAAGGTATAAAATGATGTATCTAAAATGCTACTCCCTGGGAGAAAAAAAAAAGGGTCATACGCATACATTTGTGTAGGCTTATATCATCCCTGGCAAGATGAGAAATTATTAACAGAAATTATTGCTTTGAGGCTGGTGAGGGGGGAAAACGGGCTGTAGGACTGATAGGTATGTGAGAGAGAGTTGCCGCCTTCTCTCTGTATCCTTTCATTTAATTTTTCTTAATTTTGTGTAAATATCTGTTGCAGAATAACACATTAAGAAGATTACAGAGCCAGGGCCATAATGATCCCCAGGTACCAAGAAGAATAAATGTGCTATGTATTGACTTAGATTGAGGGGAGATGGATTTGGCTGGAGGTAGGGAGCCTTGGAGGTGAGCACTGGGGCACCAGTACTCGCAATCCTGGCCGTTTTCTGCAAAGAGGAAGGTCATCGGGGTTCTGTAATATATTCTCTAAAAAGTTTATAATAAAATGAATGTATTTTATGTCTTCAATTTGACATGTTCTGACAAATGTATATACCGTTCGTAACCACCACTTCTCTCAAGATACGTTTTTATCACCTCGGAAAGTTCCCTGGGGCCCCTTCCCAGGCAATGCACTTCACCTCCACCGCAGACAACCCCTGATCTGCTTTCCGTCGTTATAGTTGGTATCAGTTTTCCCTGTTCTAGAATTGTGTGTAATTGGAATTATACTGTATGTGCTCATTGGTACCTGTCTTCTTTCACTCACTATGTTGTATCAGTAGTTTGTCCCTCTGAATTGCTGGAGTAGAGACAATCTGCTTCTGTTCTTAATTAACCACATGTGGATTCTCTGTAGCAAATAACCTGGAATATATGACCTCTCCCCTACCCTATTCAGTCCTCCATAGCCCTTGATAATACATTTTTGAGCCGTTTTTCTAAGCCAGGGATAATAAAGTGACTTAACATCAAGTTAAAACGGCCAATATCTGGGTGGGAAGAAGTAAGAGCAGGAGGCCTGTGTTGTGAATGTGCTCAGCAGCTCACCTGGGTGCCTCCTGCCTTCTGGGCCCTGAGTCTGTGGATACCACTCTGTTCTTGAGTTCTGTACCCAGATAACTTGGGTTTAAAATATCGCCACGCTCGGGAATTAGGTCATTGCTCATAGTGGGATCCTGTTTACGTAGAATTAAAAAAAAAAAAATTAAAACTTAAAAAGAATGAGTGACATAAGGTGAATGGCCTGGAAGTTAAGAATGGGATACCATGCTGAGCTCTGCAAAGAACTTCTGAACATTAACCTTCCTAAATAGATTTTTACGTTTTCCTAATATAACTGATAGCTGCTATGGGGAAATTATAGCAAATTGGAGGATGCGTACATATTATTTGTATTAATAACCTCTTTCTGTTTGTTTAACCTTCAAACCCACACCAGTTGTTTAGAACAGAAGACACGTTATACCTAATTATTAAACAGAATGTGTAGGTCAAATCTTCTCCAGCTGATCTGATATATACCTTTTATTAAAACAAGTAAATCCTCGAACAGGGAGGCTCTTTTTAGTAACTGTCAGTCAGGTAGGTGTGCTAAGGGAAGATGAATAGGATTCAAGTATTTGAGGGTGATGTTACGGAGAACGTTCTTGTGTTTATTACCCCAGGAACTCTATCCTGTTCATTACAAATTCCCAGTCTGCAGATGAAGCCAGGGCTTTGCTTTTACGCATCCAGCGAACTTTCACCATAGAAAAGAAGAGAGAAAACAGTAGCATTGACTTGTGAATGGGCAGGAGTATTAACTGTGTGTAGAGGAGAAATGACAATTTTCTGTTAATAAATTATGAGTTATACATTTGGTTGCAGTGCATGTTTCAGTTGGTATTTATGGGCTGTGTCTGAAAAAGTGATCCAGCACCCCAGTTCCCTTTCTGTGGTGTTTTAAATTGTGTAGTGTAGGTATTTTCCCTCTTCAAAAAAAAAAAATGAATTTTTATGTCGTTAGAGCTCTCAACACAGAGTAATGTAGATTTTAAAGAGAACGTTGCCTGTCACTGAGTTGTACCATGAATAATTCTGCTGTGGTTGAGCTGAGCTTCATAAGCACTAAAAATTTTATAAGGTGAAAAAGGAGAAAACGCTGCCTACCTGTGTCCCTTTGTCATGTAGGACTGGTTTAGGAAGAGCAAAAATGTTTAGTGACGAGCCAGTTGGGATTAGGAGTACAAAGTGGGGAATTCATAAGGATAAATTATTACTCTACCTACAGCAATGTGATTCTAATATGAACAAACTCAAGGTTCTCAGAATAAACATTTCTCATTGCCATAACCAACTGACTTTACAATGATAATTTTCTTGCTTATTTTTCCTACCTCTTGAAAGAATAACTATAAATAAAACTAACATCAAAATTACATTGTTAATATAATCAATGTGACTTTTCATTTTGGACTTCTGGATCTTGACTAAGATGGGTGGAACTTGTGTCATAAAACTGTTTTGCTTTTAGGGATCTAAAAATGTAGAAGCTTCAAAGTGCAAGAAGAATGCTTCCTATAATTGACTTTATCTTATTTTTATAAGCTTTGATTTACTAAGAAAGTGTCCTTACTGATCTGCTTATGTGGACTTAGATGGCTGAATGAAAATCAGCTGTGGTTTCTAAATATTTCTACCATCTAGATTTTTTTTTCACAAAAAGTTTTTAAAATATATTCTTAAGGAATGCATTTTATAATTCCTCGATGAATTTAATCAAGTCTACAAAAAGGATAAATCGGGAAAAATCTAACTCAGATGTATATGGTATAATGAGTTCTTAGAAGCAGTGAATGCAATTGCATATTGTCTACATGACAAATGTTGAATGTATTTAAAATTTAGAAAGATTTCTTTAAATCTGTATGTGATTAAATGCAATATTCAATTTCTAAGGAAATTTTCTCTCATCTTTTTCTCTCTGTTAAGAGTGTATCGTAATTATTGTATATCCACATATGAACTTAAAGTTTTGATAGAAACAGTAAAGCATGGGGCGCCTGGGTGGCACAGCGGTTAAGCGTTTGCCTTCAGCTCAGGGCGTGATCCTGGCGTTATGGGATCGGGCCCCACATCAGGCTCCTCCACTGTGAGCCTGCTTCTTCCTCTCCCACTCCCCTGCTTGTGTTCCTTCTCTCGCTGGCTATTTCTAACTCTGTCAAATAAATAAATAAAATCTTTAAAAAAAAAAAAAAAGAAACAGTAAAGCATATGTACTGTAAAAATCCTTTATTAGTAAGTTTTAATTTTGCTTTTTGTTTTTGTTTTCCCAGAAAGCACGGACATGCCAACAGAAACTAGATAGGGAAATTTCCACCTTTCTGAAAATGATTAAGGAGTGTGACATGGCTAAAGGTAAAAAAAAAAAAGTTGGGGGGCAAACTACCAAATAACACCCACTGTTTAACACAACCCATTATCCTATATGTTGCTCCTTTGTAAGTTTGTTTGCCATACATGTTAGATAATTTTCAGTTTTGAATTCAAAATTATGTTTGATAAGACTATTTTGAAATTTTAAAAAAGCTATTTCAAATTTCTTCTCATGGAGGAGGCTTGGTTTGTAGATTAATATTTTATTGTTTAAAGAAAAGGAAAAAAGTTAGCATTTTGGGGCTATAAATTCGTTTTGGCTACGTATTGAGACTCCTACTTATGAATCCCGGAAGACTTTAATTTTAAACTGTCTTGGGTTTGAGTCCTTGTTCTGCCAGTTACCAGTTGTTACTTTGAACAGTACATTTAACTTCTCTGAGTCTCAGTTTCCCCATCTGTAAATGAAGGGGTTGATTGTTCTCAGGTCTTAGACTTTTATGATTCTGTGAATGTCTATGTGACCTTGACTGTCTAATGGTTAATCTGTCTTTCAGTAGTAACTTTTTATGTCTTCAGTCTCCACTGGTTATGAATCATCAAGAGTTGACTATTCCAAAAGTCAGAATAACAATACAAAATCAAAATTCAATACAAAAATTACATATCAAGAAAAAAGTATTACTTTGTTAATTAAAAACTGTGTTTCTTAGACTTCAGACTTCTCACCATTGCTTTAGATTTCAGCTATGATGGGTTTATAAATAACTTCACTGAAATTTAATTGATTCAGTTGTCTGAGTTTATCAGTTTTAATGACGAACTAGTTTCCCTCTATGGACTTCTCACTTTAGTGTATATATGCCTAGGGAATGCAAAGAAATGCTAATATTAGAATCAATTGAACACAGATATTTTGTATCTGTCCAAATGGTCCTTGGGCATCCCTTTACGTCAGGTCCATAATCATTTATTTGTATTAGTGGTGATAGCTTTGAGAAGGACAGCAATTAATTCATTTTGATTATTGTGGGCTGGAATATTATATTACTTAGCACTCTTCATCCTCAGTGGACTTTTTAAATAAGAGTAACTTCATTAGATATTAATTCAGTCTAAAATGTACCTTGGTGAAGTGTACCCTTCAGTGGTTTTTAATATATTTACAGTTATGCAACTCTGACTTTAAAACACCATCTTCAAGAACTGTCAAAAGTAGGAAGAGATGCTAATGATATTTAAAAAATGTAGGAAATGTCCAGAGTTAGATGAAATATAAGGATTAATTCCTTTAACACGGACCAAAAAAGGAAATTACATCAGAACTACAACCAAATTAAGTTGTTTTTTTTTAAACTTTGAGATCTCTTGGTTCAGATTATCTGTATGACATGTCACTCATAATGATAGTATGCCTCATTTGCGTTTCTAGAGATATGTGTAATATTCAGTATAACAAAAGAGATATTTCAGACAGTGCCATCTGGGAAACTGTGAGATGTCTGATGATCTGACAATGCTATTTCATATATCTATAATGAAATTCAGAAGATTTATACACAATTGTAAACATTATTTGCTGCAAGATGGGTGTAGATAGATAAATCTGCATATTACATAAATAGTAAATGGGGTTAAGATGATTTCATGAGTGGAATTAAAGAGTTGAAGGTAACTGAGTTACCTTAATGCCAAGGGATTGTGCAGAGTAATCTCGCACCATGTGTTTTATTGCTGATAGATAGTAGCTGATAAATATACATCCTGCTCCAAACCGTCTACATAAGTTTGCCAATAACTTCTCAAAATGGAGAACTAAAATGTTTGTGGACAGAATCCAGACCTTGTGGTTGTGATTGTTAGTTGTCTTACATTTTAATACAAAATTATGTGAACTTTAAGACTGCCCTCCGTTAGGTCTTATTCCACCTTCTGCATGCTAGTTCGGCTCTGTGTCCCGTCAAATCCAGGTCATAGCAAGAGCCTCTTCTGTGGTCTCTGCCTTTGGGACCTCCTGCGTTCCATCCCGGAAGGGAGTCCAGAGCCTTTTAGGAACTCTTACAACTCAGATTCTGTGACAATACTGCATTATTCCTGCCAGGTTAATTTTAGAGTAGTACTTTTTTGATCATAAAACTTTTTCCCCATTAAAAAACAATGTTTCATGGGAGTTTGAAACTATAGAATTAAATATAAACTTTTTATCCTGGCATTTAAGAACTGTCAGAGCCCAATCACAAACACATTTTTCAGTTTATTTATAATTACAGATCTTCCACAACTTAATAAGGGGGTTATGTCCTGGTAAGCCCATTGTAAATTGAAAGTCTCGTAAGTTGAAAATGCATTTAACATACCTGACCTACTGAACATCATAACTTAGCCTAGCCTACCTTAAACATGATCACAACACTTCCATTAGCCAGCAGTTGGGCAAAATCATCTGATACAAAGCCTGGTGTTTTTTTTTAATATTTATTTATTTATTTTAGAGAGTGCACAAGCATATGCTTGCCTTCAAGCACAAGTGTGGGGGGAGGAACAGAGTGGGAGGGAGAGGGAAAGGGAGAGAGAACCCCAAGCAGACTCCTTGCTGAGCACAGAGCTGCATGCAGGGCTCAATCCCATGACCCTGAGATAATGACCTAAGGCGAACCAAGAATCCGACACTTGACCAACTAGAGCCACCCAGGCGCCCCCAAAGCCTGCTTTATATTCAAGTGTTATGAAAATGCTGAAAATGAAAACAGAATGGATATCTGAGTACAGAACGGTTTTAAGTGTATCAGTGGTTTACTCTGGTGATGGTGTGGCTGACTGGGAGCTGTGGCCCCTGCCGCTGCCCCACATCACAAGAGATTATCATACTGCATATTGCTAACCCAGACAAAGATCAACATTCAGAATTTGAAGTATGGTTTCTATCGACCGTGTTTTGCATTCATAGTATCTGTCATTCAGTCAGAAAGTCCTAAGTCAAGCCACTGTAAGTCAGGGACCATCTGTACTCATTCTATGTTTTGGTCCAAAATGTCCACCATTGAAATAGTACTTTATTTCCTTAAACCTAATTTCTGTCTGGGTGAATGCCAGAATTTATGTATCTGGCATTGGCAACATATCCTTCAAGGTTCAGTGACTGTAGTACTAAAACCTCTACTATTTTATCTTTATCAAGAGCATGATTACAAAAACAAAATCACCCAAACTAATAAAACTTTTTGAAGATTTCCTGAAGGCCAGTAAGTCTGTTCTTCCATAAAACCCTAGATTTACCCGTACGTAGTAACCAGGTTTTGCCTAATGTTGTATTGTACATTTAAATTTGATCACATCACTTTATTACCATAGAATTCTTGGAAGTGGAATTTGTGGATAAAAGCATATTAATATTTGTGTGCCTATTGATTCATTGCTAAATTACCTTTTTAAAAAAGATATACTTTATATGCCAACTTTATTGCATACACTTTATTGCAAGTTACTAAATGTAGATAGTGAATCCCTAGTAAAGAAATTAGAATTTCAGTTATCGAAAAGAAAAAATAATCTTAAAGGAAGAGCACTTTTGTTCAACCTACTTAAAACTCTGCTCAAAAATCTTGGCTTTGAGTAAACACACTTCCTGCCTCCTTCACTCTTGTCACCATCATTGTCTTTCACACAGTGTTGAAACAGCCTCCTAACTGGCCCCTCAGATTCTGCCCTTGCCCCTCCAGTGTCTGCCCCAGCGACCCTTCTAAAACACCATCGTATAGTGTTCTTTGCTCAAAACGTCCAGTAGATTCCAGGTTATCTCACTAAGAATGAAAAACAAAGTCCTTCTAATGACCCACAAACTCTTCCAGTCCTTTTTGGCCTCTCTCTCCTCATCTCCTAGCTACCCCTGCTTGCTCGTCTTCCAGCCTCCCTGGCCATCTGGCTGCCCCTCAGAGAAGCTGGACATACTCCTGCCTCAGCCTGGGCCATGCTGGCCCTCTGCCAGGAAGACTTTTCTCCAGGGTACTCACATCCTCACCTGCCCAGGTCTTCACTCAAACAGAACCTCTGGCAGTAGACGACAGACTGCATTACTGGGCCTTCCTTGCCCTCAGACTTCTGATTGGACTCAGCAAAAGGGAGACCCTGTCACGGAATTGGTGGAGGGCGTGAGAGCAGTCAGGCATTTTCCTCCCTCCCTCCAGCTGGGCTGCATGGGATTTAACAGCCCCTGGCTGAAGGCCCCTCACCTGTGACTCTAGCTCCTGCTGGCCTTCACAACACTGTCCTTTCCTTTTGCCTCTCTGTTCCAGGGTGGCAACTGTCCTTCATGCTGGTCTGTTAGTTCACTTACCCCCACCCTTTGTGTCTCATCTTTTCTAAAGAAGTTTTCAGGTGCCCTTTCAGTTTGCCAGCGATTTCCTCTCAGGACCCTGTCCAAACTTGCAACTCCCCTCAACACTTGCTATTCCCCTACCTTGCTTTGTTTTTTCTGTCACTTATCAAACTTGCTAAATATATATTGTAGTTGATAGTCTCCCTCTCCTATTAGAATATAAACTCCATCAAGGCAGGAATTTGTTTTATTTGCCAATTGTCTTCAGCACCTTAACAGTGCATGACACATATGGACACTTGACATATATACAGTTGATACTTGAACGACACAGGTTTGAACTGCATGGGACCACTTACATGTGACTTTTTTTTTTTTTTAAATACAGCACAGTACTGTGAATGTAATTTGTTTCTTATGGTTTTCTTAACACTTTTCTCTAGCTTGTTTTATTGTAAGAATACAGTATATGATACAGCATATGAAATGTGTTAATTGAATATTTATGTTATTGTAAGGCTTCCAGTCAACAGTAGGCCCTTAGTAGTTAAGTTTCAGAGGAGTCAAAGATTGTATATGGATTTTTAACTGCGAGGGGTCAGTGCCCTAACTCCCATGTTGTTCAAGGGTCAACTCTGTATGTTTTGAGTGAATGAAATGAATGACCTACTTATCTAGCTTGTAAATTTATAACTCACTTCTTTTGAACTCAGATAACTACTAAATTTGTTTTGTCAAGTTAGTAGATAGATTGCACAAGTCAGCACCGAACCTGCCACGTGGCGGCCACGTAGTCAGAGGTGGACACAGAGCCGCTCGCCTTTCTGGAGTTCCCCTTGATGACAGTTCTGATATGATCTTCTCAGGACTAATGGTTTCTATACTATCTGAAAATAATTATAAATATTTTAGGTATGTTTGCTTTATTGCACATTATATTTAGCAATAAAATATTCTTCAGGATCCAGCTCAAATCCCACCTCTTCTCAGACTCTACTCCATTACTCCACCCCATAATGGTTATTCCTTTCTCTGAATGTTTAACATTTTTTAAATGCATAATTTGTTTTGCTGTCTACATCTTATAACATCCTTGATACCTTTTTATTTTCATTTAACTCACGCTATAACTCATTTAACACACAGCGTTTTGAACTTTATATTCTCCGTTGCAGCTAGTGCAGATTATGTGGATAGAGACAGAATGATTTAGTAGTACTTGTTTAGTGGGCGATTGTGTTCATGCTAGTCATCTTAATTTGAACAACAAAAATTTATACTCTTCTATAGGGACCTCTCTTTTTATCAAATTACAGTTCTGTGTAAAAGTTTTTAGGGGCGCCTGGGTGGCACAGCGGTTAAGCGTCTGCCTTCGGCTCAGGGCATGATCCCGGCGTTATGGGATCGAGCCCTACATTAGGCTTCTCCGCTAGGAGCCTGCTTCTTCCTCTCCCACTCCCCCTGCTTGTGTTCCCTCTCTTGCTGGCTGTCTCTATCTCTGTCGAATAAATAAATAAAATCTTAAAAAAAAAAAGTTTTAGAAAATCAGTTGATTTTTATATGTAGATATCTTTTTCTCCTTTTTTGAGGAGAGAGTACTGATTTTCATGAGGCATTTATATAATTCCAGTTAGGTGTGAAAGTCCGTTTCTAAAATGTCTCTATGCATGCAGGTTAGATCATGTCTCTTACATATAGTCAGATGCACTGCTGTTTTTTCTTCACCAAAAAAAAATACTTAAGGCTTCATGAAGAGGATGGCATTTGAACTTGGCCTTGAACAAAAGTTTAAATGGAGAAACTTCTGAATGTGAATAATTATTATTTCCAATATTTGGGGAAGAGGAAACCTCTTGAGCAAAGGTTTGGAGGCAATAAAGTAAAAGAATATTTCTAGGAAAACAAGTATTTCCAGGAAAACAGTCTGGCTGAAACTGATTCAGTTTATAAAGTGTCTTAAATGTCAGCTAATGAGTGTGGATTTTTTCCATATTAGGAGAACAATTGAGGTCATCTGTATTAGGTTTAGTTTGCTAACATAAGAAATAAGTATTTCCCCAATAGTTTTAAAACATACCCAGTTAAAAATTGTACAGTGTTATCATGAAAACGACAGATTGTGAGCTTTTTATATGTCTCTAAAGTTAAGCTTTTTGCATAAGATCTTCTAGCATCTTTCCTGAGTTCAAAAATACTTTTAGTAAAAAAAAGTGACATTTTTCCTCAAAATTAAGTGTCTGATTCTTATAATAGGCCAAATATGGTTGCATACTGGCCTTTTTACGTTTGTTCATTACAACCCAGTCTCTAAATATTAATTGGCTAAGATATATTTGCAGTGATTCCGGGTTGGTAACTTTTCTAGAAGCTAGCGATTTTATTTCTTTTATATAACAATATGCAAACATCATCATATACGAAGCATGCCACTGTGAACCAGCTGGCCCCTGATGTGCGGCCCTGGCACTAGGGGATCAGTTCTTACGCAGACCTCCTGTGCGAGTTAGTGTGAATTTCAGAATCTCGCTTGAACACCAGACTGTCAGAGAAATTAGGTAACTTTGACTCTGTTTTGGACAAAAGAATTTGATACACTCTCAAATATGGATTCTTAAAAGTCAATATATAGTTCTTGGAGTTATCTTTTAAATGGCTACAGAATCTGTTTTATTTAAAATCTTGAAGTTCGTAAAAATTTATTTTGACATTTAATGTTTTATGCTAATCAACAAGTATATAAAGTCTTAAATATCTAAAACATACAAAATTGTAGATGATTAACCACTGATGGTATTTAATAAAAGAAATACATCCATGAATGACTGTGCTCCCATCTTACCATTTGTGCCATGAAAGTGGAAAATTACTAGATTACCCAGAGCATTTATGGAAGGCAGAGGCTGTGCCTGATTTTTTGTGCATCCCCTCAGCATACTCAATCCACAGCTCTGTGTGAGACATCTGCTGAGGTACTATTTAAGTCCTGTGGCATCTGGCATTTGGTATTCTTTTTTGCTATTTAGCAACTAAGTAAAGAATAAGTCTTCACAATGTGTATCGAAGATTCAAAATGAAAAATAAAGTATGCAAAATCAAATTTATTTTAGGATATAGTAGTTTTCAATTGTTTGGGTGTTACTAAGAATAGCTAACACTAGGAAACTGTATTCCATAAAAAGAAAAATGTGATAAAATGACATTTGGTATTTATATCCAGATGTCAATGAAAGGCTGTTCAGACCTTCATTCACTCTGATCTTTTCCTTTTGTTGACCCCTTTTGCCTTATGAGTTTTGAGAAATAATTTTTCCAAGAAAAGGACTTTTCTTTGCTAATATAAGTCACATTCCTATGGAAATCGTGGAAAATTAAAAGAGTGAAGGACAAAAGTTACAATTTTATCACCTAGAAATAATGACTAAGTAATTTGTAACATGGTCTTGGTAGATTTTATTTTCCTTTCACTTCCCATTTGAAAATGTTTGTTTCTTGAAGAGACCCACTGTTTTATGGCCTGATAATTGCAAATTGCTGGCATTTGGATTTGATTGCTTTTGCTTATTGACCTTGTTTACCATGTTTTAAGAACCCTGTTTTAAATAAATCAAGATTATTTAAAAGCCAGAGGGTGGTATATATTTGTGTCTCTTCTTTTAAGTTATTTTTAGATGAAAAGCTTTCTTGATATATTTTTATTTGATTGAAGGTGGACACATTTAAAGGATCTCAATATATAATTAACACGAAGTCCAAAACTATTTGAACTAAGAGGATTTCTCTAGCATTAATCTGGACAGGATATGACATTTTATTTCTTTTTTAAATGATGTGCGTGCATTTTGCAGCCTTCTCTTGTCAGCATTCTGGTTTTTGTTTTGGGTGTTGTGGGTTTTTGCTTGTTTTTTGTAATGGATAAATGGATTAAGATTTCCTTAGGGAACCAGGGAAGGTGGTGATATTACCATTTCTTTGTTCCCAACTTAAATTCTAAAAGATACTGGAACCCAGAGGGACACGTTCATAAGAGTGAAAAGACCCATTCCATGTCAGACATTTATCCAATAAGCACTAGAGAAAGTTGAGTTAATGCCACCTTTAGATGGGTTAGCCATCATGTCAACTACAGTATTATTTTTAGCTCTTTTTAGCACTTGGCTTTTGAATAAAATTACTTATCTAGCATAGAATATCATGAAAGGAAATATTAATCAGCTGCTTTTCTTAAACATTACATTATTTATTCCTGTAATTTTTTTTTTTTTGGGGGGGGGGGTCATGACTCTTCTTCTTGCAGGATATAGGCCTTTCCAGGACAAGGCTTCATCTTTTACAGTACCAACTTACGCATCCTGCATACAGTAGGTGCTAATAATGATGCTTAAGGAATACACTAAATGCTTTGTTTAAGGCAGCCAGCTGGAAGGAAACATGACATTAGTAGACCTAAAAATGTTTGTGGTGCCTGGCTGGCTCAGTTGGTAGAGCATGCAACTCTTAATTTCTGGGTCCTGAGTTCAAACTCCATGGTGGGTGTAGGAATTACTTTTAAAAAAATGGTAATTTAAAAATGTTTGTGGTCTTAAAATTCCACTAATTGTATTTATTTTTATTTATAGACATGCTTCCATCATTTCTTCAGAAAGTTGAAGTTGTCTCTGAAGCTTCTAGAGAAACTTGTGTAGCTTTGAGTGATTGCCTTAATCTCTTCACTAAACAAGAAGGGGTAGGTAGTTTGGAATTGAATTTTTTAATAATTGGGTGTCACATACTGGATCATCCAGTAAATCACTGCTTTCAAATTGACCAAAGGTAGGAGAAAATAGTCTTAATAAAGAAAATGAAAGCTTCATTTTCACTAAAATTTAGAACTCCTTCATTCTTGATTAAGCAAGATGATTCTGAAGTAACTTGTGTTCAAATCTAATTTACTTATATAGCTGTATTTATCAACCATGGTTTAAAGTTCTCAGTTCTTGTGGCATTTCAACAAGAGTTTTGTGGAAATATTGTAGAAACCAAAGGTTTTATATGAAAAATACATAATACTTTTCTTTTGAAAATAGAGCGCTGTCATACTTACCTATGTGAACTGAGCTCAGTGGATTAAATATCTTGTTCTTTCACCCCTGCTCTCTCCCATTCACTTTTCCAAATGTTAGTAAGAGTGGTAAGTTTATCTATTAGCATTCTTTTTTTCTGAGGACTGAAAAGTTGTAAAGATGTGTTTTGGTTGCCTGGACTAGGATTTTTCTTGTTTTAATTTTTTCCCCTTCTAATTTTCATGATTTTTCCCCTTCTAATTTTCTAATTTCATGATTGTTTAATGCAAGCCAAGCAGCCATAGGCTTTCTCTTCTTTTTTGTTAATTTCCACATATATGTTCACTCTTCAGCTTTTTAGATTAAGACACCAAAGTTCTCATTCTTGTTACAGTTTATTTGTACCTTTTAATTAGATACTAGGTTTCCGTAAAACAAGACAGACAAAAGTGGTTTTGTATGTTTCATATGTAAAGATCTAAAATTTTATTTTCTTGTGATTACAATGGAAGCCTTATGAATTCACATAAAAAATTTTTAAACGCCAGCTTTGTTATATACACCACAAATTCCATATTTTATCTGGAGAAAAAAAATGTGAGTAATCTGAAATTCATTTAGAACAAACTTACAGAAAGTCTTTCAGTAGAATTTTATTAACTATCCACAGGGAAACATAATTGTTCATTAAACATTTTAAATGGTTAATTCTTCCAATATTATTTGAAAACATCCCCTCTCAGCATTTCTATTTTTGGTGATATAATATTCCAGGTTATTTAAATGAGGCATGATTTAGTGATCTAAATAAATCTAAATAGCATTGTCCAACATTTTTGAAATGAACAAATTATGGTGTCTAGGAATTCAGGTAATATTTAATACATTGTAAAACTAAATCTCATTAACATCTCTTATGTGCCACCTGATGGATGTATCAATAATGTCTTTGTTTTAGAGGTGTATGGTTTCAAGGTAAATTCTAGATTAGAAGAAATTTAATTTCTGGAGAAGTCAACCTATGCTAATTTTTAAACTGTTTGCTTAAAAATATAGTCTAGGTAATTACCTCTTTGAAAATCCAGATGTGTAAGTATAGTAGCCTCAAGTTTAGACTAATTAGACTTTTAAATTTGTCATGAGGATTAAATAACATAATGTAAGCAAGACACTTAGTATAGTTTCTGACACATAGTAAGCCTTGAGTAAAAATCAACAGTTACTATTATAGAATGCTATCTAATTAACACTTGTGACCCCTTTTCTCTGATGGCATTTTGGAGCTTTTGTGTCTTTAGCATTGGATTTAACTCATTTTGGGAGGAGGTGGTATTATCTAAAGAAAATTTGAGTATTTGTGGAATGATTGTATTCTTTTCATCCTTATTATTTATTATTCAAGTGACAAAAGGCTACTTAAGTTCTCTGAATCTTGATATTTCCGTCTTCCAAATAAAGGAGACCATACAGTAAGTCATTAACAAGCACTGGTCTGAACGTTTAATGGACCTTTTTAAAATCTCATTCTTCTCCCTAACCAGCCGTGGGCAAGTTTCTGTAAAATGATATACTTCAGTGTCAGGTGTGGGCTTCAAATGTATATAGATGAATAATAGGTATATAAAGCATATTAACTCACTGTGTGGCATACAGTACTCATTTAGAAAATGGCATTTGTTGCTTCAAACTTGCAAAGTATCTTTAAGATTCTTTTTCAGTAATTCTATAAAATAGCAACTCTTGAGGTTCTGTGGATTTCCTTCTGAGAAACAGGATTATAGACAATGAAAAGGGCCCCCAAATATTTCAAAGATAAATGGCATCATTGAAGGTAGTTTTTCATATGGCTAAGACCTACAACATAGGAATTTAATAGCGTACTTGAGGTCATTGCAGAATAATTAGGTATTGTAATGCTTTATTTATCTGGAATCATAAGTTATATTTCTGTTACCTAGAAACTTTATTAAAAGAAAATTGTAAGCTTTGAACTCACAGAGACCTGGGTCTCATTCCATGTTCTCCTTAATCTCTCTTTGCCACAGTTTTCATATACAATTACCTTTTTAAAGTAGCAATCAACCAAAAAAAAGTGTTTTGAAGAGTAAGTATGATCATCTTGGCAAAACACCTTGTATACTACCTGGCACATAATGGGGAATCCAGTAGATCTAAGTGATCCCAGCCCCTGCATCTGCAAAACTTTTTATTCTAATCTTTTTTATGACAGTTATTTTAAATGTTTCGTGTTTACATCTTACGCTAAATTTTTAACACTTAATTTTATCTTTTCCAGGGGCCTCAGGATTGTCCTTTTGTCCTTTTTGTATGTTCATAATTACTCTGTGTCTTAATACAGAGATGCCTTCAGGGAATAATGTTTATAGAACTCTGTAATTTGACTAAATGGCCCAGTCCTGCTAATGCTCTTGAATTCACTTTTGCTCTTTACGGGTTTTAAAATTTTTTCTCTTGATTTTTAGATTGGCCGTGTGCCTGTCTGTAGCAGTGGAATACTGATCCCTTCTGGTTTACTCTTTCTAATGTTGTTTATTAAAAAGAAAACCAGATAACCAAACTTGGTAAAATTATGTCCACAGTAAGAGCAAGCTGGCTCTGTATGAGAAACTTAGGGGTTTATAATGAGCATAGGCCTTAGTGCCTGGACTTGGGGTTTTCTGTTTCTGTGGTATGTGAGTGTGCTTTGCTTTTTTGGAGATGCTCTGATACGACCCAGATATTCAAGGTTTCCATAGACCTCTATAAATGGGGTGCATTATGTAGGCATATTTTACTTGTAAATAACACTATGTTGAAAAAAACTGCAATATATAAAGCAAGCTGCAAAGCTTGTGATTGATTTACTAAAGGGAAATTTATTAGGTGTTTTTAGGGTAATATAGGAGAGACATTGGAGAGTGTGAATGTCGTAATTTGTCTTTAACCTTGTTTGAGAGTTCTATTCAAAAGGCTAGTGGGGCGCCTGGCTGGCTTAGTCGGTAGAGCACAGGGCTCTTAATCTCAGGGCCATGAGTTCAAGCCCCCACGTTGGGTGTGGAGCCTACTTTAAAAAAAAAATTCAAAAGGCTAGAAACTGGCTTCATGAATTATTTTTGTTTCTGTAGTTTTCCTCACCAGAGGGTGGTATCAGAAGTGGCTGAAATGTCACACAGTGCCATCATTGGTCCCCTTCTTGTTCTGTGTGTCATTGAGGTCCCTTTGATATTAATCAAACCAGTTTTTCCGAAGTAGGAACTTGCTTATTTAAAATTAGTGCAAGCTCACTCATAAAATATTTTATGCTTCTATGTTAAGTTTCCTGAGTGCTAAAGAGCTGTAACCCAAAAGTATGACTGGGGGATAGTGATGCTGTTTGTGGTGTAATGGAGAGATCTGGACCTTAAATTGGACCAGCTAAAAGGTATTGCTTTTTTGGACCAGATCCTGATATCTCTGGAGAGAAACCATGCCCTCCTGTGAGCTTCCATCTCTATAAAGTCGAGGTCTCTAATATTCATTAGTTTCCTGGGCTGTACCAAGGCCTTTAGTCATTTTGTGTTCCTAATGTCTTTCATTTCTTCATGTTTATACTTTCTGGGCCTTTACATCTCCATCATCTCTTCAGTCTCCTCCTCTCCCTCTGCTCTGAACAAAATTCTTTGTTAAACGTGGAGGCAGTGACTCTATTTGCTACCAGTTCCCTGCCACTCCCAACCCCCAGTCTCTATCTTTTTTCTTTCCTTTCGCTGGCATCTGGCTCCTTCCATCCTGCTTCAAAAACAGCTCCTCTCTTCTTTTGAATCCTCTACTCCCTTACAGCTTCTGTCTCCCTACATTCCTTTCCAATTCTATTTTGGAAAATGTGATAATTTCTGTTTCTACTTTATTCCTCAACTAGCCCACTGAAACCATTCTTGCCAATAATCTCCTTACTGCTAAATCACAGGATACCCTTAAATTACCTTGCTCGTCCTGTGACAGATCTGGCGTTTGACGACTACTTGCTTTTTGGAGTTCTTCTCAGTGATTTCCATGGTGCCTACCTCTTCTGGCTTCTCTTTCCTTTAGAGCAGCTCCTCCTCAGTTTTCTTCTGAAGCATCTTTTCTTCTGCCTGTGCCTTGAGTGTTAGTGTCCCTGGTTTCTGTGGGTGGCCTTCTCACTCAGCATTCTCCTTGGATGATCTTAGCCATTCCTTCCAACAGAGATCCGTGATGACTCTGATATCTCCACCTTAGATCTCCTGAGCTATGAACCAGTATATCCAGCTGCCTTTTAAACATTTACATATGATTATATCATAGGCATTTCAAAACCAGTGTGTCTAAAGCTCAATTATCCGTTCAACTCAGAGACAGAATTACCACCTATCCAGGAACCCAAGCCAAGATCATGCGAGCTGTCCTCAATTCATCCTTCTTCCTAATTCCCCCACACTTATCAAGTTCTGTCATTTTTCCTTCCTGTCTCTCAGCTGTCTGTCTCCCTGTCCTCCCTCTCCTCCCACCCAACACTCAGATCCCCCACTGCCACTCTGAGGATAGAGCGCTCAGGATTGCTCTGTGGGATGACTGCCACCATCCCAGGTTCCACCCTTCAGAACTGGCTTAGATATCTCTCCTGTTCTAGGAGTCCTTGCTATTGTAGCACTTAACCACACTGTATCATTATATATTTGTCTGATTATATATTTACTAAAGAGCCCCTTAAGTAAGCAACTGTATCTTAGTTATTATTGTAGCCTCTGTGTCTAGTATAGTACTTGACCTGGAGTAGACAGTTAATAAATATCTGAATGAATGCATAATGAATGTCAAAGGAAAGAATACAAAGATCAGACCATTCGGGATCTACTTTCTGTTGTCTTGACCTTGAGCAAATTAATATATGTTTGGGAATTCCATTTCCAGTCTGAAGAGAATACAGATGAGTTATTTTATGTGAAGTTCCTTGATACAGTGCCTGGCACAGTTTAGGTGCTCTGTAAATTGCCTTCTAAAACATTTTGTTGTTTTTGCTGCCTTGTACTACTTTCGTAAACTGAATTCATTCTAATTTTTAGAACCCAGGAGGAAGATTCTGTAGTAGCTTCTTTTAGTGCCAAATGTGACTTTTCACAATACCATTTAGTTATCAGTTTAGAATGAGGGCGGGGGTGGGGTAGGAAACTGACTTTTCAAAGACACCATGAAACCTCACTGACATTAATTCCAAATCTTCTAGTGTACTGTTGTATCCTCTCCTACACGTTTTGTATCCGTAGCGCAGTTACAGCCACCGCTGCCGAACAGCGCACTTAAAGTACCCTAGGATCTTATCAAAGAAATACTCAGTTTGCTTCAGTATTATTCTGCTCAAACCTGTTTGAGGACAGGTTTATACTGTTTAAAACTGTTGGAACAAAAAGTTATGTGTACCCCACCCTCACCAGAGCCACATAGTTAACTAGAAATTTCATTAGCCTGGACATCCCACTTAAGTGTAGTATTTAGGAGGTGGGTTTTACCGTCCTTTGAGTCTTCGTCTACACTTCAAGCCTGGCTGGAATAGAAACCATCTATTCCATGTAAGTAGTAGGATTAATACCATCGTTTTCCCCGTTGCTCAAAGGGTAGCCTAGAAAGTGCATAAAAAATAAATACATGAAGTCTAGTTGAGTCTTTGTTGTGGAATCGGAAACATCCACTCTTCAGTGTAAGCCTGAGTAAGGGTCAGGTTGCGTTTGAGGCACAGCAGTCCCCAGAAGAGGATTCCTCTGCTTTTCCCCGGGGGCGGGCTGGCGGTTTGGAAGTTGTCAGGGCCGGCGCCGCCCGGAGAGGGCGTGAGCACACAGCCCGCTCTAGGACCTCGCAGGAGCCTCCGCGGGATGCACGCAGAGCTGGAGTAGCAGTTTCCTTACTTCCTTTCGAGAATTGCGGGCCAGCAGTCCGCTCGCTCCTTTGGAGGGGCTGCGTGCAGGCTTTCGCGGTCCCGGGCAGGTCCCACCTGCGCCTCCGAGGAGCGGGCCCCGCGGGAGGGGGGCCAGGGGAGGAGGGACTGGACGACGACAGCAGCCGCGGAGCCGCCTGCTGCAGGCCGTTCGCCGCGCTGCTCGCACTCTCCCCGGCGAGCCCTGGAGGAGGGCGGCTCTGGCTCTGCGGCGGAGGGGCGCTGCACGGACCTCTGGTGGCCCGAGGACCGGCGCGGGAGTCCTGGGCCGTGGGCGGTCAGGCCGCGCCTCTCCTTGACCTCTCTGGAGCCGGGGGAGGGCCGAGGAAAGGTGACTTAGAGAGACCTTGCGGTGCCGCCCTGGGTCGCGCCTCCGGGCTGGGCTGGAGGGGAGGCGGAGGAACAGGCCGAGCGCATTTGTGCTGGAGCTGGCAGCGGAGCGCAGGGCGGAGCGCACCGGCGGGGTTCCCCAGATCCGGCTCAGGTGGGTGAGTGTGTGTGCCCTCTGGGGGCTTTGCGAGGTCAGCCTCGGGAAGGCAGAGGACACGAGCGGGGGTGGGGGGGCGGCCAGACGAGATCTAGGGATGTGAGTAGATCCAAGAATAGTTGGACGGGTTTGTGCGGAGCAGAGTGCAGCCCCGGGCCAGTGGGGAGGGCTGCGTGAAGCCGGGAGACCCTGCTCTCCCAGCCTGGCCAGGGTCTTCCTGCTGGCTCCGTACTTGCATCGGGTTCCCCCAGGAAGAGCCGCTGGGGGGAAAGACTGGACAGATCCCCCCCCCCCCCCCAGCTAAATATCGGTAGTAGGTCAAGTGGGGCCGGAGTGGGAGGAGTAAGGCAGTGAAAGACATTATTGTCCTAAATAACCTTCCAAGTTAGTGATTTTTTGCATGTCTCTGCCCTGGCTGACATTGAGATGAATTTACCATTCGCTGTTCAGAGGCTGCTAAAATTCCAAGGAAACGCAAGAGTGGATTAAAGAGAGAAAGGGAAACTATACTGGGGCTGGGGAGTGGGGGGGGGGGGGGAGGTAGCTTTTAACTTTGTTTTGATTAAGGATTTTTGATTACTCATAGGCTTTCTTTGTAGCCTAAACCAGTGGAGAATCACGTTCCCCAGCATTCAGAGCATGTGGCTAGTTGTTTTGTGTTTTCTGTTGTGCTGGTTTTTTCTGGATTTGGAGGGAGGGTAGTAAGAAAGGAAAGATGCCAGGGAAGAGCTTAGTACAGCTTTTGAGAGTTATTAAAGCTATTAAAAGTTTCTTAATTTCAATTAGGTTCAAAGACAGAATGAAGGCATTTTGTTTTAAAGACATAGGGTAACTTAGCAGGAATCTTTTTCAGAAGAGAAAAATGCTTGAAATGCGTGTTGGTGGAGGAATGTGTAGGCTAGAATATGGGTATCTAAGTGTAAATATTCTTTTCAGTTTGAGGGCACACCGAAGTTAATGTCTGGTCCAGATAATGTTTGATTTCAGCCACGAAGCTGATGACTTTGGTATGTTAGCTGAGTTTTGATTGAGTAGATATTTAATCTGAACATGATGACCAGAGAGCTAGATCAGCCTTTGTCCTAGTACTACTTTCAGTAGACAGGGATCTTAAAGGAATTTGTGTCACTGAGAATATGCTAGCAGGACTCCAGTCTCCCCTCTTTAGAACCTCTCTAAGGGTTAATTTGAGGGAATTTCATTGAGGGTAAAAGTGACCTACATAATTTCTGTGCCCTCAGTTGTGCACCTTGCAGAATGAGGGAAAATTAAAAAATTCCTTAGATTTTCCATATTGAAAGCAAATGCATGTACTACAGGGTGGTGTATAAATAAAGTCAAGCACCTTTAGAGTGCTGTACATAAAATAATCGATAAAACAGTTATGCAATAGCATGCTCTAAGCTTTATATACAGTTTATAATATTTGCCATCTATATTCTTTAAAAAGCTTTTGTAAATTTATTAGTATCTTGGCATTCAAATATATACTTGTATTTATAAGCTCTGTGAGGATTATAAGAATTTTTAATTCCTTCAAAAATTAGAAATTTAGATTTTTGACTTGGTCCAGTTATTCTACATTATTCCTAAACTTATAGTTTGTATGTACAGTCAGGAAATACACTGCAAATTGATTTTGGAAGCAGGTAGGACGTAAGTTAAATGTTCTTAATGTTTTTAAATGTATTTAATAGGAAGTTTATGTAGTATGAAGCAGGTTTTCATTTTGATAATTTGTGAAGTATTTGAACAAAAATACTTAAGGTAGTAATTATTTCAGCAGTATGAAAGAGAGAGAGAGAGAGTGTGTGTGTGTGTGTGTGTGTGTTATTAACCTTGTCGTGCTTGATATAACCCAGGATCTTTTCCTGAGTTTTTGTATCATAGTGGTACTAAGTCTGTAACTTGCCTGCAGTTGTATTTTTCTTATATTCTATTAGAGAGTGCAGTGCCTGATTTAGTCTGATGAATTTTAAATGAGATGTAGCAGATATAATTTTCCTCTCATTTTAACGTAAGAGCGATAAGGATATAACCCCTATACATTTTTATAATGGTCCACCATTGATTTGATATCTATTATTTTATGTAAAATGTTTTCCTTAATTCAGTGTTTACAGAGTGTTTACCTTGTCAGATACCTTGCTAAACCGGTCAGGGCTAGATGAATAGAAGAAGGGTTTTCTTGAAAGGTTTTATCAAATATGCCTAAAGAGTTTGAATATTATCTTGGGCAGTTAGAATCACTGAGAGATATTAATCAGGGGAGAGATTTAATCAGATTTGCTCCTTATGAGAAGGATTAGAGAAAGGCCTCAAAACCGGGTGACCAGGTGCAGGAATTCAAGAGAGATAATCAGAGTCTGACCCCAGCTGGTGGCTACCAAAAAGGAAAGGAAGATACAGAGCAGAGAGAGATTTCAAAGATAACCTACTAGGAGCTTATAATAGTTGAATATGAGGAGTGAAGGAGAAGATGGAGTTCTAGATGACCCCCAGGCTTATGGCATATAAATGATGGAAGATGACTGAAGGAGGGAGTAAAGGGAGTTAGGGGGAGAATGAGTTCACCTTTAGACATAATCCTAGTAAGGGTGTCCTTGTTCATCCAATAAAAAATTATGAATTATAAGTATTGGAAGTCACCTGAATAAACATGGAACTTGAGTAAAGAATATCACCTGGGAGACCTATAGCTTGAAAAAGTTTGAAATCAAAGGATTGAATATTGATATTAAAAGACAAGTGGGAGAAAAGGAAGCCAGTGGACAGCACTGAGAAGCAGCAGCCAGAGAAGCAGGAACATTCCAGAACAGTGGAGGCCAACAGGGACAATCGGGTCAAGAAGTTGAGGTAACAACTGAAATGTGTTCATTATTGGTCTTAGATGTAGGAAGTTCTAGAAGGATGACATAGGAAGAAGCTAGATGGCAATGAGCAGCAGAGTAAGTGGGAAGCAGTAAAGTAGAAATAATGAAGATAGACTCATTTGGTTTCGATAGACAGTCATAATCTATGAATAATTACAGTTTTGCTCCTTTTTTCAAGTCTTACATCTCATTTATTTTTCATGTTCCTAATGCACTGGCAAAGGCCTTCAGGACAATGCTGAATAGAAGCTGAGATGGTGGGAATCCATCCTTGGTTTTGAAAAAAGGCACACTTTTAATTACCAACGACTCACTATTGAGAGTGATATTTAGTAAATACCATTTATCAGATTACTGAAGTTCTTTTTCATTCTTATATCGTTGAGTTTTTTTAAATCATGAAAGGGTGTCACATTTTATCAAATTCATTCTGCATTTAATAAAATCATAAGGTTTTTCTTAAGGTGGCAAATTATATATTTTTTTTCAAATTACATTTTTAGACTTTTTTAATGATAAGCCATCTTTGTGTACTTGGGATAAACCTAATTTGGTCATTATGTATTATTTTTAGCATTCTCCTCGATTTGGTTTCTTTTGGATTTTAGCATCCGTTTATGAGTGAGATTGGCTTGTAATTTCTTGTTTTGTTCTGTCCTCAGCAGGGTTTACTATCCAGGTTATATTGGCTTCATAAAATGAGTTTGGGAGTATTCTCTCTTTTGTTGTTCCTTGGAAGAGCTTATATAAAATTAAAATGGTCTGTTCCTGCTTGTAAAATCATCTTTCTGAGATTTTTTTTTATACTACTAAGTAGACATGTTTATGGTTATAGGACTATTTTAGTTTTTATTTCTTTTTGGGTCAATTATGACATATTACCTTGTTCCAGGAATTTATCCTTTCCATTTAAGTCTCAAAATTTTATTATTATAAGGTTGTCTTTTATTGTCTTTTTAACTTATTTTGGATCTGTAATTAAGTATTTTTTCCTAATGTTTTTCCATTTTTTCCCTGATATTTATTTGGATATTTCCAAAAATTTCTCTTTAAAATCAGTCTCCTTAAGGCTTTGATTATTTTTCAAAGAACTCTTTAGCTGTGTTATTTGTTGCATCTTTTTCTTTTAAATTAATTTTTATGGTTACCTCTATCACTTTCTTTTGAGTTTATTTTTTTCCCTAGTATACATTTATTATCCTTTGTCTCTTGGAAGTAGATAATTTATTCAAAATTTTTGTTCTTTTCCAGATTTCAAGTTGTATGTTTCATAATTCTAGTATTTTGTAATTTAGGAAATATATTCCTGCCAGCTTTATCTGTTGCTTTATTTTATAGACTTTAATAATGTATTACTTAGACTTCAGCTTTCCAGACTGAGAACTGCTAACATATGTAGTGTACTGCCCTTCTAATACTTAAAACATGTAAAACTTTTGTCAAGGTTTTAAGTACTTTGGATTTTTTTTCCTCTTACCCGACTCTTCTTGTTTTCATTGGTCAGCATTTCTATTTCCCCTCCTGACTTGCTTCTCACCTTCTTCCTTCTTCCTTCACCCTCACAACTTTTCTGCCTCTTGACAGTCTGATGGTGGAGGAATGATCATCATTCCCTTGCCTTCTCCCTTTTTTCAAATGTCTTTCCAATTTTCTACCCACTCTCCCCCCACCCCATACTTGGAGGATTTTTCTGTGATCTGTTCAGTGTATTCCATCTTGCTCTTTCCTTCTCCTCGCAGCCTTGGCTCCAGCACCAAAGAGGAAAAAGCAGATAACCTGTATCTGATTTTCTTTAGATGCTCCAAGGTTCACCCTTATTTACCACATGATCTTTGTTACTCCTCACGCAATCTGTCCAGCTGATGACGATGAAGTCGGCACTATGGGCAAGGCCTAGGAAGAAAGCACAGATGGTAGAATGTGGACCTACTCTGATTTGGAGTCCTGAGGCACAGGCGCCAATATTAGTGACCCTCTTCTTGCTGTATGACTCTGGGTGGCTTATTCCAAGGCCTCGTATTCCTCCTCTGTATTATCAACACAGACCCCTTTCCTCTACTTCAGGAGTTGTTGTGAGACTTAAATGAAATAAGGATAAACCCATCCGTTTTATAAGAGACAGTCTTCCATGCTTTATTTTCAAAAAAATGTCTTGAAAGGATTTTGTGCTCAATTCAGGGACAGAGAAATGGAGTGAAAGTGGTTTGTGGCATGGGGTGCGGGATCAGAGAAACCCTGGTGGGAAGCAGTAGGTGTCATAGGAATGAGAGGAAGCATATTGGTTGTGCTCAGTGGTTGAGATTCAGGGGAGGTGTCTGTCCTCTGGTAGATGGGAACTAGAGACATGGACACGTGGTTCATCTGGTGGCTGGATGCTATCCTGTAGTGACATCATTACCTATTTATTATTTGCTGTATTCAGGAGACTGCCTTTCTGAGCTTATGTGAGAAATCACCCTTCACCTAAAATAATGTTTCTACAAAGGAGATTTTTGTTGTTAATTAAAAAATTAGGTTTGTAAACTCTCCTTAGTAAAATGTCTTACTTGCAGTAGAAATGAATTAGTTTCGAATATTTTCTTCATTTATTTTTGTTACTGTAGTTTGTGTTATGGATTAGTTGTTTAAAATCCCAGAGTCATAGAATCAACCTTAGATCGTAAAGCATCTAGTCTGGTGATCCTCAAAGATCTCACTGGGGCCTAGGGCAGATACATAAGATGTATGCTATACATTAGACAGATACAAGCCAAAGCACCTCCTTCTTTATGAAGGCACCTTCATAAAACACAGTTTGAAATAGTGATATAATTGATCTGTTCACCTTTGTGTTACAGGTGAGGAGAGTAAGGCCTGGAAAGAGGGGTAGCTTCTTCCCCAAGCTAATGCAGCTAAGTGGGAGCTACCCTTAGAGCTAAACCCAGTGTTCTGCCTCCAGTCTAGTGATGAAGAACAGCCCCACTGTATCACACGCAGCCTGAATTAGGAAAATGTATGCATTAGAGAAGATAGTCCACCTTGTTTCAAAGCTGATGTGGCCATCTACTAGCTAATATCTCAATTTGACAAAAGGATACCAGCTTTAGAAATAAGCAAATGGCCAAGAATATTGCAATGTCTTCAGATTTTGCACGGAATACCTGTATTGCAGGCTCTCAGCAGGAAACGTTGTCTGTGAAAATTTTACTTGATAGAGGTCACATTTGTAGAAGATACTGAATTCATCCACTTCTCTGGATAATCTGTATTGTATCCTAAAATTAGACTATCAGAATGCTGCAGCTTGGGCTATATTTTCTTGATTTTCTGAAAAATAGCCCTTGCTGAGTTGTAAATTGGAATTACACCCTCAATTTCTACTGAGGGGTATCTCAAAAAAATTAGCATTAATGAAATTATTGATTATTTTGTCCTTGAATACTCTTAGTCCCCTATACATTACCCTGAAAAAGAAATTAGAGCTAAGGGCAAAGAGGGCGTTTGTTTTCCCTAAAGAACTGATATATTTTTTTTTCCTTGTGGACAATTAAAAGGGCGTAATTGTATTTCTCTTTCTGTTTTGGCCTTGAGAGAATTCAGAGCCAGGTTGGTGGCTCGTCCACAGTATCTGTGTAGGCTCCTTCACTTGTAGGTCCTACCCTACTGCCCTATCAGAAATTGTGTATTTATCATAGCCTCCCAAATTGGAAATCCCGGGATTAAGCATTCTCTTGTGAATTACTTGAATGTGGTTGTGCCCCAGAGTCCATTCAATATGATGACTGTATTTTGGGATTTTTCTGCAAGTAGTAAATACTAAGTAAATAGTTGTTACAATGTTAGAAATAGATTTGTATTTTATACTGTAGTTTTATTTTATGTCGTGATGTGTGCGTTTTGATATTAACTGACTTTGTAATAGGTAACTTCAAAGATCCAAGTTAAAATACATGACAAATGTTACAGTTGGACCCTTTTTTTTATACTGATGCAAATCAACCTTACTGTGTATTTTAGAAAAAAAGGTTTTCCTTCTTATTTTTATTTGTGGTAAAATGCAGAGAGCATAGCATTCATCATTGCTGTTTATAAATGCATAATTCAGTAGCATTACGTACCTTCACAATGTTTTGCAGCCATCACCACCCTCCGTCTCCAGAACTCTTCATTTCATAGTTTCAGCTCTTAGTTTCATCTAAACTGAAACTGTACCCATTAAACAAGAATTCCTCACTCCCGTCTTCCCCCGGCCCTGGGCAACTGCCATTCTACTTGCTGTCTCCCTGAATTCGACTACTTTAGGAACCTCCTACAGATGGAATTAACATCTGTCCTGTGACTGGTGTTCATCTCACTTACCCTCATGCCTTCAAGGTTCATCCATGTTGTGTAGTAGGTGTCAGAATTTCCTTCCTCTTTAAGGCTGAATGATACTCCATTTTGTGTATATACACATTTTCCTTCACCATTCATCCATCGATGTCGCACTTGTGTTGCTTCCACCTTTTGTCTGTTGTGAGTAGTGCGGCGAGCAACAGGAGCGTACAGACACCTTTCTGTGTCTCTACTTACAGGTCCTGTGATTATGGACTCAGAAGTAGAATTCCTGGATCATATGATAGTTGTCTTTTTCATTTTTTGAGGACTTGCCATACTGTTTTTCGTAGTGACTACACCATTTTACATTTCTACCAAGAGTGTGTAAGGATGTTAATTGTTCTACATCCTACCCAACACTTGTTGTTTTCTCTTACCATTGTTTTGATATAGCAGCCATCATAATGGATGTAAAGTGTGGAAAAAAATTTTTTAATAAGAGTTAATCACTTTTTGATCCAAATGTCAACCCCAGGGTTGACAGACGTCTCTTCCTATGTTGTCCCTTAATTGCCCTGTAGAGCCATGATTTTCCGTTATTTTTCCAACCATTCAAAAGTTGCCCTGTTGAAGTGTGGTGGAGGGCACACACCCCTAAGTCTTTCTAGTATCCCCTCTTTTTTTCCCCTCTAGTTAATGAAAAAGTTGCACAAAGCAAGGGTGATGCTTGGTTTCTGTGGACTTAAGACTTGGCTTAGGTCTGAATATCCATATTCTAGCTTTATTTTATTATTATTCTGTACTTCAGATAGCAAATGTTGCCTTTTGAAGGGTCATTGCTTAATGGAGAAAAATTTTATCTTGTCTACAGAGTCAGCATAGGAAATGAAAGCTAAGATATATTTGAATCACCACAGATATAAAATATGAAACAGGGAAATTGATATACTTAAGAAAAGTCAAGCCTACTTTCACCTGTCCATGGGAACTAATAAAGTAAAATATCAAAACCAGAAAATGATTAACCCAAGCATTAGAATTGAGCAGGGAATTTAACATGTTCTGTAGAGAAATTATTTGATCTTTAGCCATATTGAGGAGGACAAAATTTCTATAAACCTTGAAGTCAAGGGAAAAATTTAAAAATAAGATAGAAAATTGGGGAAAATGTAACCACAGGATTATCAAAAGGATCTTTGGAGGGTCATCGAATTTTCCTCCATTTTCAAGAATCCTCTCTTCAGCTTCCTGCTCAGCTAGACGGTCATTTTACATGATTGTGAACACTGTCACCAATGGCTATACAGGCAATGTACTCCAGTCCCTACACGCTTAGAGCCTGAGTCACACAGACCTGGGTTTGAATACCAGCTCTGTCACTTAATAGTTATGTCATCCTAGACAGATCATGTAATCTCAGTAAGCTTGAGTTTCATCGTTGTTAATAACACTTACCTCACAGGATTGTGGGAGGATTATATGAGATAGTATGCCAAGTATTTATCATGATTTTGACATATAGTAAACACACCTAGATGTTAGCTCCTGCTTCCTGCTGATACTACTACTATTACACATGAATTTTCTCCTAGGACCACCCATTCCACTGTAGGAAAGCTAAGAATACTAGACGGTTAAATCTTACATTAAGGTGAAGCTTTTTCCATTTTTCTTTTAATTCACGTCTGTACTCTGCAACGCCACGAGAACGTATGTTCCGTCTCCTGTGACAATACCTCCACTGTTTGGAGCAAGCAGTAAACTCTTCTCTTCTCCCAGGCCAGCCATCTCCCAAGTTCCTTCAGCTGTCAGGCTTTCCAGATCCTTCCTTTTCTTACTCTCAACGATCTGTTTTTTCCTAAAACTGCATCATCCAGAAACAAAGCTAATATTCCACATGAAGTTTGAGCACAGAGCATGGCTCTTCCCAGTTGCCTTTCCATCCTGCTGGAGGGAAAGAGTCCTCATTGCTGTGGTAGCCTACAGAGCCCTATGGGAAGGGCCCTGCTACCCTACCTCTCAGTCTCTCTTGTGCTTAATACCTGCTGCCAACCTACTTTGTTCTGCGGACAGCAGGCCCCTCCTGTCCCACAGACTTGGGAGCCTGTCCCTGCCTCAGAACGCTCACTGTTCCTCTTCTGGAAGACATTTCTCCCAGGGCTTTGCCTGGTTCTCTCCCTTACTTTTGTCAGCTTTAACTCAGCACCTGATCGCTGAGTTCTCTGGCCATCCTGTCTCCCGGGACTTTCTTTCCCCTTCCCAGCTTCATTTTTGCTTTCAATGTTTTCCGCCATCTAACAGACTAAACATTTTTACTTGTTTGTTTCCCCCCAGTAGACTGTAAGTTCTCTGAGTGCAGGGATTTTTATCTATTTTGTTCATTGCTGATCCTCTGCAGCCTGTGATGTCTGGCATGGTGTAGGTGGCTGGTGAATATTTGTTGCCTGAAGCACGACTCTCCTTTGCTTAGAAGTTGTATCATACTGGGCTTGGAAAGGACACTTGGGCATCCGTTCACAGTCATGGGTCAATTTTTTAAAAATTTGAAAAAAAGGAAAAATTTTTTTAAAGATTTTATTTATTAGCGCGCAAGCACAACTAGAGGGAGAGGGAGAAGCAGACTCCCTGCTGGGCAGGGAGCTGGACATGGGGCTCCATCCCAGGACCCAGACATCATGACTTGAGCTGAAGGCAAACACTTAACCGACTGAACCACCCAGGTGCCCCTGGAAACAGAAAAATTTTTAAGTGCTCCACTTGAAGGGAAAATAAGCCACATTTATTGTTTTAGGACTTTGGAGATTTTCAAATCATTTTGTTTGCTTCGTCAGTATTTTACATATAATTTTATGTGCTCATAAGATTTTTATGTTCTGTAAAAACCAGTTTAGGTTTTTAAAATAAGAATATCTGTTCTTTAAATCTTAACAAAGCTTCCTGAGCAGAGAGCTTAAGATAAATTATCTTTCCAATTTAGAATGTCCAGACTCCCACACCAGGTGCTTGATCTCTTCCGTGTGCCCTACAAAGATTGTTTTCTCTTCGTGCCAGGACTTGAAAACTTGGAAAGTACTGCTTTAAGATATTTAAAATGTTTTCTTCAGGTGGAGTTACAACCCACTGAATTGTGATTCTAGCATATTTTAATGTTTGTGTTTTTGTCCTGGGTTGAGAACTATGAAAACACTTGGTAAAACAATAAAACATCAAAATTTTGTAAAAACGAAGTTATTGTCTTTCTGGACTTAACAATGTTCCACGTGTACAGAAAGATATTTCCAGAGACTGAGCTGAAGGCATTAGAAAAAATAGAGTTGGACATCAAGGTATAGCTGTATCGTGCAATAGTCAACAGCAGCAGAGAGATGCTTGTACTTGCAACGTGAGTGATTCTGAAAAACACTGTACTTAAAGAAGCCAGACACAAAGGAGTGTATTGTACATGACTCCATTTATTTGAAATCAAGAACAGACCAACCTAAAGCATGGTTCTAGAAATCAGAGCAGTGGTTGCTGAGGCTGGGGGTGGGGAGAACAGGAGAGTGACTATAATGGAGCACAGGAGAATTGGGGTGGGGGGCTAGAAATATTCTGTATCTTTGTAATGGTGCTAGTTAAACAGGGTATATATATTTGAAAATTCATGAACTATACATTTAAAATGGATTTTACTGTATGTAAATTATAAAAATCCACTAAAATAGGTTTGGTAGGTGTTACTTCTATGTATAACTTTTTGTAGTTATTTTCATCAACAGAACTCTCAACTACAGAGGACTTGAATAACTTTTGAAAATAAGCTTTGTTTAGATTATGATCAAACTTCTCTGCTTTTAAAAATGATTGTTTATACCTCTTGTGGCCTATCTTGAAAAAGGAAATTTATTTCAAGGATACATAAAATATATAAATCTGTAGTGATTATATAAGAGTAAGCTATTTTTAGGTAGAAGCTTTGCAACCATAATGAGACAGGAGTGTGCTTAACAGAATCTCAGTTGGGATTTTCATACTAGGTGCCTCAGAAGGCCATGCATTCTGCACTGTTGGAAAGTACCTTTCAAACATTTTCTTTGATGCATTGTCAGTTTTTGCAAATTTGATGCAAACATCAGTTCTTGAGTAGACATATTTAAAGGTATTTTTCTAATTGTAAAGTTATGAGAGATATATGGAAGATACACAGGAGTATACAGAAAGCTATTTTCTGTCAAATATGGAGAGAAATATAAAAACCAGAGCCCAGCAAACCATTGTTGGGATTTTGGTATGTCTTAGTTTATGCATATTTGCAAACACACAAATATAGTATACATTGCTGTTTAATATGCTGCATTGTTCTGAGTAGTATCAGAGTATTTTTCTTTTTCATACATACTCTTTGAAAACATGTTTGTGTAAGAAATGAATTATTTTAATTCCCATTATCAGTATATGAGTGGTCTTTTTACTATGCCCTTACTCTTAAATATTATTGTTTTTATAATTTTATTGAGGTATAATTGATGTATAGTAAACTGCACATATTTAAAGTGTAGCTTAGTTTTGATGTATGTTTACAGTAGTGAAGCCATCACCCCAATCAAGATACAGAATATTTTTATTACTTCCAGAAGTTTGTTCTTGCCTTTTGTAATACCTCCCACTTTCCCACCTACCCCAGTACACAGGTACTATTGATCAACTTTCTATCACTAGGGTTCAGTAGGCATTTTCTAGAATTTTACATAAATGGAATCATACAGTTTGTGCTTTTTTGGAGGTGTAGGAGGTTTGGCTTCTTTAACTCAGTGTAATTATTCTGAGGTTGATCCATGTTGTTGCATGTATCAATAGTTTGTTCCTTTTCATTGCTGAGTAGTTGTGCGTTTCATGGTGTACCACAGTTTTTTCACCTGTCGGCAGACATATGGATTGTTTCCAGATTTTGGCTATTGCAAATCAAGCTGTTAGTATTTGTGTACAAGTCTCTTGTGGACATAATATTTCATTTCATTTAGGTAAATACCTAGGAATAAGTAGAATGGCCAGGCCATATGGGAAATGAATGTTTGTGGGGCCTTTTATTTTATTTTTTTTTAGTTTTAATTTTTAAAAAAATTTAGAATTCACAAAGCATAAAAATAACTATTTTGAGGGTGTAACACAGTGGCATTTCGTAAGTCACAATGTTATGCAACCGTTACCTCTATCTACTTGCAAAACAATTTTCATCACTTCAGAAGGGAACCTTGTACCCAGGAAGCCATCACTCCCCATCCCCTGAAAATGACGAATCTGTATTTTGTCCCTATGGATTTGCCTGTTTGGAACATTTCACACAAATGAATCATGATATGTGAACTTTTGATGTCTGGCTTTTCACTCACCTATTGTTTTCCATCTTCACATAGTAGCATGTATCAATACTTTGTTCCTTTTTCTAGCTGAAGAGTTTTCCATTGTATGTATGTAACACATTTTATTTATTCATTTGTTTCTGGGCATTTGGGTCGTTTCCAGCTTCTGGCTGTTGGGGATAGTGCTGCTTTGAACATTTTCGTACAGGTATTTGTTTGAACACATGCCATTTCTTTTGGGAATATACATAGGAACAAATTTCCTGGGTTGTGTGGTAGGTCTAGGGTTAGCTTTTTGAGGGACCGCCGAACTGTTGTTGCACGTGCGCCATTTTATGTCCCCAGCAGCGCGCAAGGCTTCATTGTCTCCACATCCTTGTCAACACTTATTTTCCTTTTTAAAATTTTTAAAAGATTTATTTTAGAGATTTATTTTTGAGAGAAATTTATTTTGGAGAGAATTTATTTTAGGAGGAAAATTTATTTTAGAGAGCATGAGCGGGAGTGGGAGAGAAGCTCAAGCGGACTCCATGCCGAGTGCAGAGCCTGTGTGGGGCTGGATCTCATGACAATGAGATCACCACCTGAGCCAAAACCAAGAGTCACTCAACTCACTGCACCACCTAGGCACCCCTGTTATTGTCCTTTAAAAAAAAAAAAAAAATCCTAGTGAGTGTAAACTGATATCTCGTTGTAATGATTTGCATTCCCTAATGCCTGCAGGTGTTGAGCATCTTTTCATATACTTGTTGGCCATTTGTATGTTGAGAGAAATGTCTGTTCAAATCATTTGTCCATTTTTAAATCGGGCTGTCATTCTATTCCTGAGTTATAGAAGTTCATTATACAGTCTCGATACAAGTCCTCTATTGGATATGTGGTTTACAAATATTTTCTACCGGTTTCTTGCTTGCCTTTCTGTTAACATTATCTTTTGAAAAGGAAAAGTTTTGATATTGATGATGTCCAAGTTTCTTTTATTTATATATATATATATATATATATATATATATATATTGCTTTTTGTGACCTATTTAAGAAATCTTTGCCAAGCCCATGGTTGCTAAGATTTTCTCCTGTGTTTTTTTTTCAGAAGTTTTCTAATTTTAGCTTTATGTTTGGGTCTGTACATCCATTAAGAGCTAGATTTTGTTTTTGTTCTCTTTTTAATATATTGAAATAAACTATAGTCCTAAATAAACAGAGATATCCTTATTTGTATCAGAAGACTCAGTATTGTTAAGATGTCTGGTCTCCCCAAATTGATTTATACAGTCAAAGTAATCCCAGGCAGAATTCCAGCAGGGTTTTTTGTTTTATTTTTTGGTAGAAATTGACAAACTGATTCTAAAATTTATATAGAAATACAAAGGACCTATAGGAGCTAAACTAATTTTTAAAGAGAACAAAGTTATAGGATTTAGACTACCTGATTTCAACACTTTCTATAAAGTTATAGTAATTGAGAGAATATGGTGTTGATAAAAGACACATAGATCAGTTTAACAGATTAGAGAGTCCAGAAATGATCACATACATATCTGGTTAACTGATATTTTGAGAGAGAGAAAGAGAGCAAGTAGGGAAGGGCAGAGGGAGAGGGGGAGAGAGAGACTCCCCACAGAGTGTGGAGTGACGCAGGGCTCAGTCCTGCCACCCTGAGATCATGACCTGAGCCAAAGTCAAGAGTTGGACACTTAACCAACTGAGCCACCCAGGTGCCCCGCATCATTAGTATTATGTTTAATCTGAAGTTCTTTTGCAATGGTCTTTATGATAATGGGTGTATTTTGGGGGTTAATATAGTCTGTAAATCTTCATAATCAGGCTCTCATAATCTGCAGTATATCACAATATCCTGAAGTTACTGTACCTCCTGCACTTTACCCTTGGCCTTGTGGCGTGTGGACCATGTGAGGGCCCAGGTTTCAGTCTGTATATATATCCTATATATGTATATCATATCTGTATATATAATTTGTCTTATTTTTTTTTTGACAAATATAAAAGACTTTCTAATATTTCATGGGTACGCACACTCCATTTGGAGATTAACCAAAGGTAATAAGGAGCCACTGAAAAGCTTTGAGAAGTAATGCTGGATTTGCATTTTTAATATATGAGCTGGATAGGAATGTGAAGTCTCTTTTTCTCACACTGTAATCTCAGACTATAATCTCTCCATGGATTAACCAATCTCTGACTCTACTTTGTATCCCTAGCATTTACTTTGAAAGAGTAGTAAGCATTCAGTGAAAAATTTTTTTTAAAGATTTTGTTTATTTGACAGAGAAAGAGAGCACAAGCAGGGGGAGTGGCAGGCAGAAGGAGAGGGAGAAGCAGGCTTCCCCACAGAGCAGGGAGCCCAACGTGGGCTCGATCCCAGGACTCTGGGATCATGACCCAAGCCAGACGCAGTCACTTAACCAACTGAGCCACCCAGACGCCCCCAGATTTTTTTTTTAACTAAATGGAAATTCTCCAAAGTCAGTAATTCTTATCCAGGAGGCACATCAGAATGATCTGTAGTGCTTTGAAAAAAAAAAAAAATTACATGTATTAATGTTAGTATTAGCATTAAACAAACAGGAAACTCCAACCACCAAATAATTAGCTTAAATAAGTTAGAGATTCTTTTTCTACTTTAAAGAAGATAGGACGTAGGTAGTGGGGGCCGGATATAGCAGTTTCAGATGTTAGGGGCTCATCCATGTATCAAATTATGGTCAGTAGGAAGGAGCAAAGGGCAAAAATTGGAGTGTACCTTCCCTTTAAGATCTGGTGAGTTCCTCACAATGCTTCCATTCTTCACGGGGAGAACTTAGTCATATGGCCCCAGCTACTGGAGAGTGAGAAATAATCTTTTAGCTGGAGGGCAATGTAGCCAGCTAACAAATTGGGTTTCTCCCAGAGATAGTAGGAGAAATTAGCAATTTCTGTAACGGTAGACAAGCCTCTTTCATTCTTGGAAGTCTTGATTCAGTTGGTCTGGGCTAAAACTGGGCCTTCTAATTAAAAGAAAGAAAGAGAGAGAAAAGAAGAAAAGAAAAAAGAAAATAAAACAGGTCCTATAGCTGATCTAGATATATATTCTTCATGATGGAGAACCTTGGCTCTAAAGCAGGTTTTGAACAGGACAGATCTACTCATTCTTGGAACGAGAAATCTTTCTCCTGGACGGCATGGATTCAGCCAGATTTCTAATCTGCTTTATGAATTTGCCATTTTACAGTGATGTAATCCCTGATGGGAGTCCAAGTGATGGTTTTAACAAATATTTTGCTGTAGTCCAGGTCAGTCTGTTTTGCTTGTCCCACCCCCATTTTCCTGGTCCACCAAACCGGTAACCATTACCTTCCTGTACAATGCCCTGCCCCTTCAATCTCGCCACAGTGAAACCCTCTGCTTCTAAGACTTAGAATCATTTGTTTCCATCAGCAATGTTATTTGCACATCATGGATTGGAAAGCTTATGAGATTTGAAGTTAAAAGATCTTGGTTTCAGTTATTATTCCTCTGCTAACCTATGGCAAGGAGCTTAAACTTTATGATCTTCAGTTTTACACACACGCACCCATATATTCCTCATAGGGTTATTAGGATTTAATGAACTAATAGTATGTAAAAGTACCTTTTAAACTGTAAAAATGCTATGCATATACTTTATCAGTAGTAGATATAAAATTAGTCCTGTCGTACACAGAACCTTGTTTACACAAGTACTTATGAAATTGTCCTTTTTTTTTTTTTCCCTAAATAAACTCATACTGAAGTTAAAATAATGAGATTTTTAGAGACATTTCTGCTTAGGGTCCTGCACTTAAATTATTTCTTGGTAAACATTGAAATATGAATACTAGTTGAAGAGATCTTATCCAAAAAAAAATTTTTTTTTAAATAAGAAAATCTGTTTAGCCACATATTTACCATTTCTGGTGTTCTTCATTCCTTTGTATAGATGAATATTTCCATCTGGTATCATTTTTTTCCTGCTTGAAGGGCTTAAATTTTTTTCTCATAGTGCAGGCCTGCTGGCGATGGCTTCCTTTAAATTTTGAATGTCTGAACACATCTTCATCTTCGGTCAAAAAAATTATTTTGCACTGCTTCAGTGCCCTCTCTACGTCTCTTGTTAGTATGTAACTTAATGTTTATTCATTTAAATACATTGTTTTAATGCTTATTTTTAAGCATGTTCTAGGAACCATTCTGAACAGTAGGGAATTCAATTAACATATTTGATGGAGAGTTAAAAAGACATGATTAAAAAAATACTTTAAAAATTTCAGAATCTTTTAAGTAGGCTGATTTAGAATTTTACCATTTTTATATAGCCTACACCAAATTATTACATTACATTGGAAGTTGTTTGTGCTACATGTGTCAATTTAGCATTCTTTTGTATACATGATACATGAAAGCCTTTTGAAACTTTTAACACATTATACTATAAAGTAGAATATTATATATTAGAAATTATGCATTGAAATGTCATAGTGCTTTTAGGAATATAATCCTATAACTGCTATTTTTGAAATATAAAATAAACGTACTTGTGGAAACTTTACCTTAGTGTAGATGTACTTTATGTAAGTGTTATAATCATCATCAAATGATTCAACTTTGCAGTTAGAAAAGAAAATTATTTATGAGCTCTTACTTGTACCAGATTATTGTAAGTGCCAGAACCATTGAACGGGGCAGCGGAGTGTGTACTGCATGTACTTTGGAAGTACCCTGGGGGAGTGAGTAGTTCTACGTTGTTACGTTGTTTGTGTATATAACTGGTCTCTCATTGATTTTATTTCTTTGGGACATTATTTTTAAAGTATTTTTAAAGTATTAAATATTCTGAGTTTATATTTTCCCAAGTATTGTTATCACCTTGCTTTTAAAAACCTCCATTTGTATTTCTTTGGGACATTATTTTTAAAGTATTTTTAAAGTATTAAATATTCTGAGTTTATATTTTCCCAAGTATTGTTATCACCTTGCTTTTAAAAACCTCCATTTGTATTTCTTCAGTGCCTCTTTATTGGGCTCTTTCCTACACGTAGGAGTAGCCAGTTATCCCCCAAATACCTCCTTGATTTAAATGTCTGAAGATACACTTGGAAGTAATTGACTTTAACAGATTATTAGCAGAAACTGTTAGCATTTTAACTAGCTCCATTGAGGTCGTTTTACCTACAGTGTGTCAGTAAGTCAACAACCAGATACAGGTCCTCATTTTTTTCCTCAAGGCAGAACCTAAGGGCAGAGAGGCACTGAGGTAATTCCCAGTGGGATTTCCTTTTCTCTTGTCTTGAGCCAGGTTGAGGAATATGGCAGTGCCAGTAAGAAAGGGACATTTTCTTAAATGGTGCCAAGAGCCAGTGACCATTGACTATAAGCAACAAGAAGGTGAACAGCTGCCCTGTTTTGGGTTGACCAGGTTAGTGCGAATGAGGCTTCAGAAGTCCTTGGAAATGATCTCATTTTTAATCTCAGGTCAGACTCTTGTGTATAATGTGAAGAGACTAGAGGCTTCTTACTACCTCACATGCTGGGATATGTAAGTTGATGACCTCTGTTTCTCATTCTCTATATTCCGCATGTGCGTGTTGAGACAAAAGCAGTTAGGAGAAAACTTTATTACCCATACCTACCCATCTAAATCTGTGCACATCTGTGCTGCCTTTTCTCTTGCAACTAAGGATGAGCTTTCCGTGCCCTGACAAAGGCCAGCTGTGCACTTGTGGATTAGATCCCATCCTTTTTAGCGAACTCAAGAACATCATTCTAGCCATTCCCTCCTCTCTCTCCCACATTATTAATCGCCCCCGTCTATTGAATCTTTGATCAGTATAGAAACATGCTGGGTTGTCTTCCATAATAAAGCCTTGTTGACTCTCTTGTCCCCTTCCAGCAATTGCTCCAATTGTCTCCTTCCCTTTTTAGCAAAACTTTTATTTTTTTATTTTATTTTATTTTTGATGTGAAGTTCGATGATTCATTAGTTGCATATAACACCCAGTGCACCATGCAATACATGCCCTCCTTACTACCCATCACCAGCAAAACTTCTTAGGAATGGGCCACACTCTGAGTTTCCTTTTCTCATTTTTCTTGACTCACTCCACTCAGGTCTTTGCCTTCAGCACCCTCTCAACACTCCACTGAAACTGCCTGTCTTAGGTTCACCATTGATCTCCTCATCACCAAAACCAGAGGTCCTTTTGTCCTAGTTCCCATATTATTTATCACTGGTATTTGACATAGTTGATCACTTACTCCTTTTTGAACTGCTTCTCAGAGACTTAAAGGTCACCACACACTCCTGGTTTTCCTTCTGTCTCTCTTCCTCTTTTTTTTGTTTCCTTGTGCTGGTTCTTTCACGTCTCCAATCAGGAGAAAATATAAGTCTTTGGATTTCTTCCTATTTACCCCTCACTTTCTCCCTTAGTGATTCTTTCTGCTCTTACAGCTTGTAATATATTTGCAAATGACTCCCAGAGTTCTGTGTCCCTCCTGGACTCTTCCTTGAACACCTGATTTGATATCTGTCTACTTGACACCTACACTTGGATGTCTGATAGCATCTCACTTAACATATATGAGATGGATTTCCCGATTGTCCCTGTTCCTTCTGCAGTCTTTCCCATTTTAGGTAATGATGGCTCTATCTTTAGTTGCTTAGGCCAAAACTGTGAAATCATCCTTGATTTTTTTTTTTTTTTAATATTCCATACATAGGCAATCTGTCAGCAAATTATTTAGGCCTTCCTGCAAAGTGTATTCAGAATCTCAGTACTTAGGAACACCTTCATTATTCTTACCAATCTCTTACCTGGACTGTTGAAGCAGCCTCTGAGTGGATCTTGTTCATTCTACTCTTGACCTCCCCCTGGCTCTCCACAGGGTCAGCCAGAGAGATCGTATTCAAATGTAACTCAGATGATGTTACTCCTCTGTATAGAGCCCTCCATCAGTTTCCCCTCACTCAGAATTAAAGCCGGAGTCCTTAAGGCCATCTGCAAGCTTTATACGGTCCCTCTTCCCCCACCACAACTGTCTTGTGTATCCTGCATCTGCCTTAGTAGTCTCCCATCAGACAGATCTGCTTTGGTCACTAAGGGATATATATATTTTTTAATAAATGTCTTTTTTTTTTTTTTTAGTGGTAGAAAGGACTGAAGAAAAGTTCTTCAGGAACATAAGGAAATGCATTATACTTGTAAAGGCCATGATGGTATAGCATAGAAGGGCATTAGAATCCGTGAAAACTTGAAAATGTGATGTGTAAAGATGCTTTGTAAATCTATAAAACAAAGTAAGTATATACTCTATAGTCATGAGGATATGTATTATCACACTTGATCGCGCCTCAGACATGGGATCAAACCTTAATTTTCCTGGACCCTGGGGTGAGGGTGTGATTCAGCCTGGCTGTGTGTTTAGAAGTAATTCTGACTGTCATTTATACGAGAGCTCCATCCTCGTACACCAGAACAATTAGGTAGTCTTCTAGGAGCAGGAGAGCCCTTACCAACTATAGAGGACCAGACCCACTTTAATAGCTATGTGGCCATAGCAGGGAGCCATTTAAAGCTCATATCTCTTAAAAACTTTTGAAGTCAGTATAGTGTTGGTCCTATAACCGAAAAATAAATGTCAATGTAATTCCTTACCTGAGAGATGAAATTATATGTTTTAAATTCCATGTCTAGTATTTCAGTGTTAAACTAATACATTGTGTCATTATAGCCATGCATCCAATAACAAGGAGTAAGGCTAATGCTATTTAGCTGATGGAAGTGTGGCCAGTTGAAAGAGCTGTACTAGATTGATCAAGACCAAAATCTCACCTAACCTGTAATTGGATAATTGGACACAATAGTCTGTGAATACTCATCACCTACTCCCCACTTAGTAGTGTGTTTTTGGCTGATTTAATTAATGTCTCTGCCCAACTTAACCTCTGTGGAACATGGGGAAATAGCAGGGTACTTTATAGAATAAGAGTAGATAAAATATGTGTGCACTGGCTAACACGTAACCGCTTTTAAAACTCTTGATTCTTTAGCCAGCATCTCTTCACTGTCGGTGTGAAGAACACTTTGGAAGTGTTCATTGTGAATTTCCACCTGCCAGCATGAAATGGAGTAAGATTTAAGTGATCATGTTGCCGTGGTTTGAGAAGACTAGTGGAACGGCTTGTATTTGCATTAGTCTGAAGTGGTACAGACATGGAGTGTGTATGTGTTTATTATTAAGAGTGTGATGGTTCAGTCCTTAAATTATTCCTAATAAGTGTGACATTTACATTCACTTTGTTTTATCTTAATTTTTGTCATATAGGGCTGAGGATATAAATTTTATATTTGAATTTATATTTAGTTTGAAAAATGTCACCCGTATTCTAGAAACATTCTGATGTAATTATAAACACATGTTGGGCTTCACTAATTTTTAAATGCCAGGTTGTCCCCTGGACTTTCTGAAATACTGAGATTGTAGGGAATTTGGAATTACATTGTTCCAGTGATCTTTCTAATTGGTTAAAAGGTATCCATGGCAGTTAAGTATGTTCTTATGCTTCTCTGAAGCAATAAAGAGCTCTTTACTGTAGTTTCTGTGATGTATATATCTCCTCTCAGGTACGTCACTGTACTTGACGAAAGAAATTGCCATTTTGTGTGTAATTTTAGAGGAACGGATCTTCAGTGCAGAAGATCTTGTTGTGCTTCAAACAAGGACAAGTGCAGTCAGGTCAGTGAGATAAAAAACAAGGTAAGAGCTAGAGTAGTGGTAAGAGCCTCTTCTCCCGCTTCTGCTTCCCACCCCTTTCACTCCTCTTCAGAACAAGTGAGAACATATGTCCAAGTAGCAGAAGTGAAATGGTGCTTATTTTAGATGGATAAAGGATAAATTGGATTTTGAATAAGATTTTTTGAGGGAACATAGTATTTGGGGGCCTTGATCATTTATTTTGCCACTATTCTAAAATCTAGATGAATGTAGGTATAAAATTAATGTATTTGTGAACTAGGAGGGTTAATTTAGTTGATTCATATATTGAAAGTTTCAGTGTCAACAATATATCTGCATTTTGATATTTGAAAAACTAAAAAGATAAAGCTAAAGGGAGCAGGTGGGCAGGGGTGAAGGAGCTTGGCTCCTCCTGCAGTGTTATTTTTGGAATCTCCATATATAACAGTGCTGTAAAGATCTTTTCCATTTGAAGAAAGAATCATTTTGGACATGGTGCTCAATGTTGTAGTCCTTGTTCACAGACGAATGAGTTTACCCATGAAATGGAGGGGGAACAATTTGGGTTTGTTTTTTTTTTGTTTTGTTTTTAAGTTGACTCCAGCCATAATAAGAGTACTTCCTCCTCTGGAGATAAAATACAGATTATAGGAATATTTACAAGTATTTTGCAATTTCTTAAAAACTGTAATTATAAAAGTATTTAATTTTTTTCAGTTTTGCATGTCTTTGCTGATTTACCGTTTATTGCTATTCTTATTTCGTGATCATAGCTCTAATAATAATCTCATTACTGATAAACACTGAGGTGCCTGAGGACTGGAACTATTCCCAAGATAATAAAGGTTTTACTCTATTTCTATTATGAAAGTAGCATTTCCTTAAAGCTGCGTTTTTAAGTTCTGGACAGGATTCTCAGTGTTGAACCTGATGTGTGGCTCTCAGCAACTCAGGGCCACGAAGGACTCTGGAGTCAGAACCACGGGGAGGAGAAGGTACCAGGGAGCGTCAGGAGGTAAAAGGGTGAGATTCAGCAGAGAGACAAATTCAGAGAGCAGCTGAGAGGGTTCTGCGGCTCCCAGAACCCAGACACAAAACTTCGGACCTCGAGGTGGTTGTGGAGTTGCTCTATCCAATGCTTTTCAAACTGTTGGAACAGTCCCTGCTTCAGATGGCGGGGAAAGAAAGCCAGAGTGCTCCTGATTGTACCAGTGTCAGCCAGCGCAGCTTTCTAAAACATCTGTTTCTGTGTTGGGCTTATTTCTGAGAAAGGTTCTGCTTTGCTAAAGTTTAAAAAAAAAAAAAAAAAAAAGTTGAAGACTACTGATAGAGGATTCCACTGTTGTCTAATAATCTAATCTTTAGGTGAGGCAGCTAAGGAACATGAGACTTCTGAGATTGCACAGTGGGTAACGGTAGATCTCTTTTCTGGAAGTTGAGGGAGATTACAGAATAGTTGTGAGTCCTGGAATTCTGATACCAAGACAGGTGAAACTGTCCGCACCAAACCTAGAACCTGCCATTTTGTGGGAGGGTCAGCTTGCTCAAATTTCAGGAGGTGTTTGTTAACTGCAAAGTTTGAGATGCTCTTAAATTAGGTAGGAGGAATAAATCATTCCATTAAAAGATGAAAAATGAAACCAGTCTTTGCCTTTTTAATCTCTTGTTGTTGTTGTTGTTTATTGTACTAAATTCAGGGTAAAATATGGAACCATAACCAAAAAATGTAATTGAAAAATGGAAGTCAAAATGTCATTGCCTGGCCACTTGTTTCCTTTCGTATATCAGCTATTTTGGAAGTAAACTGGAGGATTGTATCTTACGCTTTTTTTTTTTTTTTTTTTTCCTAAGAGTGCTAGTGTGTTGGTGAGGGGGTAGAGGGGGAGAGAGAATCTCGAGCAGACTCCCTGCTGAACGGGAGCCCAACCTGGGGCTCAGTCTCCCCATGACTTGAGCCAAAATCAAGAGTCAGACCCTTAACCGACTGAGCCACCCAGGTGCCCTGATTATATCTTATGCTTTGATGTGATACACGTTTTAATACTCAGAATGGTTTAATTATTTTGTTCAAAAACTGGCTTAATTTCATGATTCATGTTGAGAGAGATACTCTTTTTTTTTTTTAAGATTTTATTTATTTATTTGACAGGCAGCAAGAGAGGGAACACAAGCAGGGGGAGTGGGAGAGGAAGAAGCAGGCTCCCAGCGGAGCAGGGAGCCCGATGCGGGGCTCAATCCCAGCACCCCGGGATCATGCCCCCGGCCGAAGGCAGACGCTTAATGACTGAGCCACCCAGGCGCCCCAAGATACTATTTTTAAAAAATTTTATGTGATTTCTGAATTGGCTCATGTTCTTATACTAGAATCTTGATCCTTTGAGCCAAATTTGCTAGTCTTAATCTGTTTTCATTAGCTAGAGCTGTTGTAAGAAAAGGCCCCACGGGAAGAACAGAATCGGCTTAGTAATTGCACTCATTCATCCGTGCATGTATATGATACGACTGTTTTCATTTCTGATGTTGCGGTTGAACTGGATCAAAAGCAAATAAATGTTTATATCCTTCATGCGTAAGTCTGTGGCTCCTGTCACTCTGAAGTCTTTTTTGTATATCTATTTTCTTCTAGGTGAGGAATTTTAAATTGGAACAGGAACAAGAAAAAAACAAAATTTTGTCAGAAGCACTGGAAACTCTGGCCACCGAGCATCATGAATTAGAGCGGTCTCTGGTTGAAGGCTCCCCGCCTCGCAGCATCCTCAGTGAGGACGAGTTCTATGATGCGCTGTCAGGTAACTCTAACAAAGCCCACCACCTAAATGTCTGCTGAGAGTACATGTCACCTGCTGTGCCCTGGACGGGGCTGCTCAGATACAGCACTACCGCTCCCCAAGTCTGTCTTTCGTGTTGTGTTACTGAGGCAGGAGCCTGAAAGTTGGGCATGAGTCTGCCTATGTTGATGGTGTCTGCTAAGCTAGAGAGGGAGTGCTGTTAAAACTCATGAATTTGATTTTTTTCCTTTATCCAATGACCGTTAAATACCTCCTTGTTGCGTATCTAAGGATAAAGGGACAGTTTCTGTCCTCAGTACTTCGTATCCTCCAAGGATACAGATGAGTAACATGTGGTTACAGGACTGTATGCTGAGTGCCAAAGTAGAGGTGAGACCCTGGTGTGGCTGGAGCACAGAAAAGCGCTTAAGTTTGCCTCAGAAAAACATGCCAAAACACTGATAAGCAATGAGTGTGGACTCCGTTGTCTCAATTGGAATCCTGCCTCTGACATTAGCTGGCTGTGTGACCTTGGACAAGTTCTGTGACCTCTCAGGTTCTGTGTCGACACATATTTAAAATGGGGATAAGTATATCCATTTCAACAGGCTGAGTCAGGATTAAATGAGCTGCCGTGTTTAAGCTGTGTTTGGGACTGGGCCTGATTCGTACTAGGTGTTCCGAAAATAGACACACGTGGGAGCTAAGACTGACTTGGGAGGGGATGGCCCACTAAGTAGTTTTGACCTTTGAGGAATTTACTTCAGAGTTTTTGAGGTAGGTGTGGGTAGGGAGTGGCTGGAGATGGGTGAGGCTGAGAACAAGTCTCATGTGAGGAAATCAAGTTCTTACAGAGGAGATGGATATACGCAATTAGTGCTCCCATAGAACTTGACCATGGAAGGAGGAGACCCGGTGGATAGAGAGTGAAAGGATCGCATTCAAAGTAGGAGATTCAAGGAAGCACAGTGAGAGCTAATAGAAATGAGAACTAGAGAAGATCGGGTTGAGGAAATTAAAACAGTGTGATTAGCTAAGATAGGGAAGATGATTGTTTGGTGGTCTTTTGGAGAAGAAATTCGTTATGTAAGATAAACAGAGCAAATAGGACCTTTATTGTGGGAAGTGTGATATAATCAAAAGAATGGGAAAAGTAATTTTAATAGCCAGATTTTGGAATAATTAGAGAAAAGATTATACTGATGCTGATGTTGTCACTTAGATAAGGCATTTGTGAAAGCAGTGATTCATTGGGAAGAAAAAGTGAAGCTAGGATTTGAAAGCAGTGGGATGAGTGACAGGGAAGGAAGTATTTAACATGAATGAGGGAGGTGGGAGGAGAGGGGGAATGACATTGGAGGCTGCAAACATTTTTTCACACCTACCCTGTGCCAAGTCCAGTAGTGTTGTCTTTTGTATTCCTTCCGTTTGGGACATCCAAAAGGGAAGATCACTAGAGGGTTCATAGGATTAAATGCAAAGAAGTCTGAATATAAAAGAGCCCAGACACTTCAGCTCATCTTTTATGTGTTTTTTTTTTTTAAAGAGAAAGAAAAAATTTAATGTTCATTAAGAAAAATTGTTATAAATAATTCAATATGAAAGTATGTGCATTACCCAGTGAAGTTTTCCCGTCACCCCTTATCCTAATTATGCACTCTTGGAAGTTCTTACTGACAGCCTGGCCTTTTTAAAGCAGTCCCCTCTATATGTGTACGTTTTCGTGTGGCTTTGTTTTGTTGTGAATCAGGAACGGAAGTAGCTGTAGGATTGTTCCGGACCTGCATTTTCATGTAGCAACATAATTGGTAGTACAACTTTAGCTCATTCTTTCTAAAGGTTGTGTAAAAGTTCGGGATATGATTCACCACTGTTTTCTTGATCGTTCTCCTCTTGATAGACATTTAGCAGCTACTGTCATCTTTCTGCTTCTCAGTCATATTTTAGCACTCAAAACACTCTCCAAAATCCTCTCCTCTGGGAGGAAGAGATAAAAAGAACTGTAGTCCCCAGGTGAGGACTGGCAAATACATCACAGCTGAAGTGCCAATTCAGACTGGTTTGCAGTGCTTGCTGCTTTGTGGTTTGCTGTGTTGAGAAGGATCATGAGGCTGAGTGGGAGTGTCTAGGTCAACCAGCATGTTCTACCATGGTTGTAGAAATGAAGGAGAGGAACAGGTGCCATGCCTTTGCTTCTTCCTACCCTAAATGACTCACCTGAGTTGTGTTACATTTGCCTGAACAGAGTGCCCTTTCTGTGGCCACTCTTATTTCCTACTAGAAATCTTGAAAATCATTTGATGCAGTGTATAACCGCATTAAAGTTAAGAGTCCGATGCCCTGAGTTCAAGCCTTGGGCTGCTGATGACTTAGCCATATAATTCATTGAGATCATAAAAGCCATCATTTGGGAATGACTTCATCTTCTCACTACAATCTTTGCACATCAACTTGCCCTCCTGCTTCCTTCTTCCTTTCTGTTACAAAAGAAGAAATGTCTCTCCTCAGTGAGAGCCATCCCCTCCTCATTTGTTCATGTACCCATCTCCTTGTACCTTCTCAAGAATTTCTGTTTGGTTATTGTTCTTCCACCTTCCCTTTCAATACCACATCATTTTAAATACTAGTCTAAAATTCCCGGAATAGTTTCCTCTTGCTGCTATAGCAAATTACCATGAATGTGCTTGAACAGTACAGATTTATTTTCTTACAGTCCTGGAGGTCAGAAGTCCCAAAGTCAAGGTCTTGGTTAGGGCAGTGTTTCCTCTGGAGGCTCTGGGAAAGAATCTATTTCCTTGCCTTTTTTGAGTTTCTGCAGACCACCTGCATCCGTTGACTTGAGGACCCATCCTTCATCCTCAAAGCCAGCAGTGGGACATCTTCCAGGTTCTCCCTCTGACTCTGACTTTTCTCTCTCACTTTTTTAAAGGATGTTAAAGATTACAGGGGGCCCACCCAGGTCATCCAGGGTATCCTTCCCATCTCAAGGTCCTTAACTCAGTCACATCTGCAGAGTCCTCTTACTATGTAAGGTAATATATCCACAGGTTCTGGAGGTTAGGACATGGACATGTTTGGGGGACCATTAGTCTGACCACCACAGTTCCCAAATTTACATCTCTAACCCTGACCTCTTGTTAGAGACTTAGATACTCAGCTGTCAGCTGGATAAATAAATGAATTTTTGATCTTTGTCCTAGACCCTCCTCCTCCTCCTCCTGGAGTTTGCCTCATTTTAGTAAATGGCACCTCCTTCCTCTTCTAAAACCAGAAACCTAGGAGCGGTTTGTGACATTCATGTGCCACATCCATGAAACCCAGCCCAAAGCTGTCCATTCTATTTTAAAATCATACCTCGAAGCCATGTATGTTCTCTTACTATAGGGTTAAAAGGTAGGCTCTGGGGCTGGAGGCTGTTGATAAATTACGGCTCTACTAATTCCTATATCCTTTGGAAAGTTACTTCACTTTTCTGTGCCTCATTTCTTCATCTGCAAGTGAGTCAGGAGCTTATCATGATAAATATTTATACTTAAAACAGCGTCCCGCACACTGAGCTCTCATTATCACCTGTGCCATACCCACTCCTGTCCAGCCTCTTAACTACCATGCTTCCAGCCTTGCCCCTCTGAAGTTCACTCTGTATACACCACCCCCAGTGACACTTGTAGACACCTCATTGCATTCCCTTGCCTAAAATCCTACGGTGGCTTCTCATTGCATTGAGAATAAAAATCAGACTCCTTAACAGGCCTTCAAGGCTCTTGACATGATCCACAGTTTGCCTGTGTTCTCAAATCAGTCTTGTCCCCTTACTCCCTCCACTTACTGCATGAGCCACCCCAGCCTTCCTCCAGCCCTGAAACATGGTAGTGACAGCAGGCTACTAGCTGTGGAATTAAATAAGACCAAGAAAAAGTATGCAAACCTCCACTTCATTTAAAACTTATTTTTAATTGCAACTCATAGTAAAAGATTAAATCAAGCTAATATTTAGAAGATGTAAAAAGATTTTAAAGATTCTTCTCTTAAAATATTTGTAAAGTATTTTGACTAAATGCTTAGTCGTCTTTTTAAAAGTTGCTTACAACTTCTGTTACTTCCTTTAAAATAACAGGATAATTTTGTTTGTTTAGACCTAAAGGCCATGTGACTTCCTGTTTTCCCTTAGCTACTTTTCCCTTATCAATCTCTTTAGGTTTTTGCAGATAGGCAGGATCAATGAAAATCTAATACAGTGGGTGAGACAAAACCTTTATGCAAGCATACAGTAGAGCCTGATTTTTCCAGAGCTAGGGGATTGCTTGATCATTTTTACATCATTTTTCAAGTATGCTCAGTGACTAAAAATTTTATAAAATTCCATGAAGCAAATAGATTTCTTATTCACAGCTTGGTTGAATTCTGTTGTGTAACATGATTTAAAAGGAGCGACACCTAATTTTGTGCGTGTATGTGTGTTTAAGAAGAGAAATGAAGTGGTTATGTTGAGTGAAATTGCTGATCTTACTGTAAAGTGACCACTTCCTGGTACAGGGGCTAAGCCAGTCATGCACACTGAAGCAACAAGATGTGAGGAGAAACTAAAGGAAAACTGGTTCTGTAGAAAAGACCGTTCTGCAAGCAGCTGAAGTGTAGACGTAATAGAAAGAACTACTTTAGGGAAGAAGAGTGAGTCCTTCATATCCCTACCCTTTCTGTTCCACTTTTACTGTATTGCTAACCTCTTCTCCTACCAGAGCTCTCAAATACCTCTAAATTACCTCCTCCCCTGAGTAGTCTTTGCTGACTCCCCCTGGCAGAATTAACCATTTCTTCTTTTGTGCTCCCTCATTGACACCTACCTCTTCATGGTACTGTGCTGGTCTCTGTATGATCACGGCTACCCTATCTTCCTAAATCCCTGAGTTCCTCTCTGAATGTTGAACGCAGGTTTTGAACAAATGCCACTGGTATTTCTGTCCTCCCTAAAAATATATTGGTATTCAATACAAGCACAAGAGAATCAGTCAGTAGTGCTTGCTGATTTCATACAGTCTGCATGCTCCACTGTGGATTCCGTGTAGGAGAGGATGGATGGCAGACAAGGAGAGAGCAGGGGTGAGGTGGTACTAAAAGACAGAATTTATTCTTGAGGAATTTACAGTCCGGCTGGGGCTATGAGATCTGCTCACAGAGAGTGGGGTGGGTGGGGGAGGATGGAAAAGTAGCTGGGGGGGGACAATTTGGGGTGTTTGACTTTGTGAATCTCTGATAATCTTCTAAGGAAACATTTGTTACCAGTAAAATAATTTTGTGGCTGTTATTGTTTAGAACTGGTCTGACGGAGATAGCAGTTTCACCAAATTCCTGCCTTTTAGATATTATAACTTCAAAATATGTTGGTTTTCTTACTGTCTGTTCATTTTCCTTTTTAGAAACATGTTGAGATCAGTTGCTCAAGAAAGGCTTTCTTGCTAGGTTTTCCTCTTAATGCTATTTTGGTCGAAATGTGCATGAATAATGCATATAATCCAATAGTGTAGACTGGCAAAACCAATAGATAGTTATGTCATGAAATTGAAGCCAGTTTTAGCAGTTCTCAGCTGTTGCAAGGGTGGGTGCTCATGTCTTTTTAAGTCAAAACTTTCAAAATGGAAAGTGGTAATATAACGATTTGGTTTCGTCCAGAGGAGACTAACACAGAACGAGTTACGACCTATGTCAAATAAAGTTTAATCCAGTAAGTACTACAGGTCATAGTGGAGAACCAGTGATACCATCTCCGCTGACGGTTTACATCTAGAAAACACAGGGTCTGACCACAGTGGTCACTGTTGTCTCCTTCTACAGTTTATTTCTGAAGTAGCTGTCCATTTCTTGCCCTGTTGTGTGTGTCTTTACTGTAGTCTGCACCTGCCTAGTACTTGGCAATAACACCCACCTCTGTATTCCTAGCACCCACTCCTCTTTTGTTCCCCCTCCCCTTTTTCTGACAATTAGCCATACTGCCTTGTTCTTGCTCTTTTTCTGGTTATTAAGTTTTTGTGCATTCCTTCCTTATCTCCTCGGCAACACTACATTCCCTTAAGGGCAGAGACCCTGTATTAACTTCTGTATTTTCTCTACTGCCCAGTACAAAATGTATTAATTAGTTGACGTGATATACAGCAAATTGAGTGTTACAGAATATGGCTGTTACTAAACACCTTCTGTTTGTAACATGAAGAAATATTCTGGAGAAAATTCGAGGAGTGGCAGGGGCTCTTCATCTGGGTTTGTGTTTGTAGCATTTAAAAAAACTCTCCAGCGGCTTACTTATAATGTGTGTGTGTTGTAGGTAAACACTGCTGAATGTAATTTATCCGTTAGGTTTTGGCTTGATCTTCTGGGCCCGTCTTCGTTTTTTGAAACGTTGGTATTGACTAAATTAATGTCTCCATTAAATATTTATTGTAAGCCACATGCATTTTGTACTTTCCTTAGTATTGGAAGGATTTCATTAAGCAGATACAACTATGAATGCCCGCTGTGTGCAACGCACTTTGTTAGGCACAGCAATACCAAGATAGGTAAGACCTGGTCCATCAATCTGGGGGGTTCGCAGTCAGTGAACACATGGAGATAGTGTCAGTGTAATCAGTGTACAAGGGATCTGGCCCTCCAGCCCATCCCAGCTGCTCTCCGACACCAGACCTTCAAGTTTGCCTTTCTCAGGAACTATGTCAACACCATTCTCTCTGTTATGTATGGCCCACAGTTTGACGCCTGTCTCCTGTCTTTGGACCCACTCTCAGAAACCTTGATCCCAACATTGACTGCCCCGTATCATCTCCATTTTTTAAAAAAGAAGATTTTATTTATTTATTTGAGAGAGCAAGAGAGAGAGTGAGCATGAGCAGGGAGGGAGGGAGAGGGAGAAGCAGACTCCCCTGCTGAGCAGGGAGCCTGATGAGCTCTATCCCAGAACACCAGGATCGTGACCTGAGCTGAAGGCAGATGCTTAACTGACTGAGCCACCCAGGTGCCCCACATCATCTTCATCTTTACACCACCCCTCACTCCATATGTACCCTCATGTCGCTCCTTTGAGGCCTAGCTTATTTGGGGCAACATGGGATCAGTTCCCTGCCTTTCTCTCCCTGCGTTGTACTCAGCTGGCAGAATTCTGGACCATCCCTCTCCCCCTTCCAGCCCCAGTCCTCAAGGGACGAGGTGAAGCTGGAGACACATCGAGGGCCACAGCGGTGGATCTGGCTGTAAGCCCATGGCCGCTAAAGTCCGTGTTGTGCCCTTTGGTGGCCCAGCGGTCCTACTCCATGCCTGTAGTCCACTGCTTTCACATACTACTTTCGTGCTTATGTCAGCTACAACTTCTCATACCACCTTCTCCATCCTGCACCATCTGAGGCCATTGTTGATGTTACCGAGAAACTCCTCATGATTCCACTTTTGAAGCCATCGCACACCTGGCTGTGCCCATATGTGTACATGTTCTGCCTTCTCTGCTTTGTGTTGATGAGTGTTATGTCCCTAACTGAAACCACCCCCTCCATTTGTGCCTGGGATTCCCCCCCCACAACACACACAGTATCTACAGGCGGACATCTGTGCAGCTCCTCCTCTTTCCCAGGTAACCTGTTATTCCTTGTTCCGATCGGCTGTCTTATCTTTACAATGCTAAATCTTATAAAAATACCTCTGATCCCACATTACCGTCCGTTCTTGCCATCTGTCTTGAACACCCCGTTTATATGTTCCCACCACTGCCCGCAGTGCTCTTGAGCAGGTCACCACCGCACTGCCCTCCTCTGCCTAATTGCGTGGTTCTTTCTCGGTTCTCCTCTTTCTTGACCCTCACCAGCACTTCAGGTTGTTGATTACACCCTCCTTCTTAGAACATTTTCTTTACTTAGCTTCCAGAATATCACATTTGATTTCTTTCTCTGTTTCCTTTGCCAGTCCTATTGCATCTTTCCAGCTTCTGATAGTAGAGTGTCGCAGGGGGCAGGCAGGGAACCTCTTTTCTGTCCACACTTACCTCTAGGTCCTTTGTACTCCGAGTGTGGTCTGAGGGTTAACATCAGCATCACCTGGGAGCTTGTTGGAAACGTAGAACCTAACGCCTCAGTTCAGACTGCGTGAAGAGAAATCTGCATTTTTTCCGAATCTGTAGGTGATTCATACGGACATTAAAGCTTGAGCAACATTGCCTTAAGTGGCCCCATGGTGGTCCTGTGCCTTTAAATATTGTCTGTATTCTGATAAATCCGTAATTTTGTATCTCCAGCCTTTGTCTTCCCCCTGAATTTCAGACTCATGTCTAGCTATCTACTTGGCATATTCACTTTAATGTCTAAGATAGCTTCTACATGTCTTAAAATGTCCTGAAGAGAACTCCTGCTTTCTGCTCAAAGCCTGCCCTTTTTGCGGTCTTCTGCATTTTGGTAGATGGAAGATCTGTCTTTCCAGGGGCTTTGGCCAAGGCTGGGGACCTTTGACTTCTCCATCACAGACGGTTTTTTGTGCCTCTCATCTACCTTCAGTCCATCAACAAATTCTATTAGATGTACCTTCAAAATGCATTGGGGGGTACCTGGGTGGTGCAGTTGGTTAAGCGTCCAACTCTTGCTTTTGACTCAGGTATGATCTCAGGGTTGTGGGATCGAGCCCTGCATTGGGCTCTGCACTGAGCGTGGAACCTGCTTGTGTTTCTTTCTCTCCCTCCCCCTCTCCTGCTCCCCTCCCAGCTTGTGCTCTCCCTTTAAAAAAAAAAAAAATCTGGCCGCTTGCCATATTAGACTCTTATTACCCAGACCTGCGCCCCCGCCATCTCTTGCCCGGGTTGTCAGTGTGGTTTTCTGACCGATCTCTCTGCCTGCAGCCTTATCTCCAGAAGTGTTCTAAACCCAACATTCACAGCGATCATTCTGAAACATGAATCCGTTCACACCAGTTCTCTGCACAGAACCCTCCAATGGCTTTGCTTCTTGGCTGGAATAAAAGCCAAAGCCCTACACAATCTGGCCCTCTGTCACCATTCTGAAGTCCGCCTCTGTTGTCCTCACTTCTGTCCCTCTGACCTCAGTGCTGGTTCTTCAACTTGCCGATCATGTTCCCCCTCAGACCTTTTCTTTTTCAGATTCAAGTTAGTTAACATATAGTGTAGTATTGGTTTCAGGAATAGAATTTAGTGATTTTCACTTACATACAACACCCAGCGCTCATCACAACAAGTGTCCTCCTTAATGCCCATCGCCCAGCCAGCCCATTCACCCACCTCCCCTCCAGCAACCCTCAGTTTGTTCTCTATAGTTAAGAGTCTCTTACGGTTTGCCTCCCTTTGTGTTTTTTTTTTTTTTAAAGATTTTATTTATTTATTTGACAGAGACAGCCAGCGAGAGAGGGAACACAGCAGGGGGAGTGGGAGAGGAAGAAGCAGGCTCCCAGCGGAGGAGCCCGATGTGGGACTCGATCCCGGAACGCCAGGATCATGCCCTGACCCAAAGGCAGACGCTTTAACGACTGTGCTACCCAGGCGCCCCTCCCTCTGTGTTTTTATCTTATTTTTTTTCCTTCTCTTACCCCTTTGTTCATCTGCTTTGTTTCTTAAATCCACGAGTGAAATCATATGATATTTGTCTTTCTTTGACTTATTTCACTTAGCATAATACCTTCTAGTTCCATCTACATCGTTGCAAATGGCAAGATTTCATTCTTTCTATGGCTAAGTAATATTCCACTGTGTGTGTGTGTGTGTGTGTGTGTGTGTCACATTTTCTTTATCCATTCATCTGGTGATGGACATCTGGGCTCTTTCCATAGTTTGGCTATTGTGGACATTGCTGCTATAAACATTGGGGTTCATGTGCCCCTTTAAAACACACTTTATATCCTTTGGATAAATACCTAATAGTGCAATTGCTGGGTCATAGGGTAGCCTCACTTTTAGCTTTTTGAGGAACCTCCATACAGTTTTCCAGAGTGGCTGCACCGGTTTGCATTGCCACCAACAGCGTAAGCGGGTTCCCCTTTCTCCACATCCATGCCAACGTTTGTCGTTTCCTGAGTTGTTAATTTTAGCCATTCTGACCAGTGTGAGATGATATCTTGTTGTGGTTTTGATTTGTATTTCCCTGATGCCGAGAGATGTTGAACATATTTTCATGTGGCTGATAGCCATTTGTATGTCTTTATTTTATTTATTTATTTATTTATTTATTTATTTATTTATTTATTTTTATATTTTATTATATTATGTTAGTCACCATACAGTACATCCCTGGTTTTTGATGTAAAGTTCGATGATTCATTAGTTGCATATAACACGCAGTGCATCATGCAATACGTGCCCTCCTTACTACCCATCACCAGCCTATTCCATTCCCCCACCCCCCTCCCCTCTGAAGCCCTCAGTTTGTTTCTCAGAATCCATAGTTTCTCATGTATGTCTTTGGAAAAGGGTCTATTCATGTATTCTGCCCATTTCTCAACTGGATTATTTATTTCTGGGGTGTTGAGTTTAATAAGTTCTTCATAGATTCTGGATACTAACCCTTTATCTGATATGTCATTTGCAGATATCTTCTCCCATTCCGTTGGTTGCCTCTTAGTTTTGTTGATTGTTTCCTTCACTGTGCAGAAGCTTTTTATTTTGATGAGGTCCCAATAGTTCATTTTTGCTTTTGTTTCTCTTGCCTCCAGAGACATTTCTTGTAATAAGTTGCTGTGGCCTAGGTCAAAGAGGTTGATGCCTGTTTTCTCCTCTAGGATTTTGTTAGTTTGCTGTCTCACATTTAGGTCTTTTGTCCATTTGGAATTTATTTTGTGTATGGTGTAAGAAAGTGGTCCAGTTTCATCCTTCTGCATGCTGCTGTCCAGTTTTCCCAACACCATTTGTTGAAGAGACCATCTTTTTTCCATTGGGTACCATTCTTTCCTGCTTTGTCGAAGATGAGTTGATCACATAGTTGTGGGTGCATTTCTGGATTCTCTATTCTGTCCCATTGATCTGTTGTCTGTTTTTGTGCCAGTACCATACTGTCTTGATGATTATAGCTTTGTAATACAGCTTGAAGTCTGAAATAGTGATTCCTCCAGTTTTAGTTTTCTTTTGCAACTTTGACTATTCGGGGTCTTTTCTGGTTCCTTATAAATTTTAGGATTGTTTGTTCCAGCTCTGTGAAAAATGTTGATAGTATTTTGATAGGGATTGCATTGACTGTGTAGATTGCTTTGGGTAGCGTAGACATTTTAACAATATTCTTCCAGTCCATGGGCATGGAATGTTTTCCCATTTCTTTGGGTGTTCCTCAGTTTCTTTCATAAGTGCTCTGTAGTTTTCAGCATACAGATCTTTTACCTCTTTGTTTGTCTTATGGTTTTAGGTGCACTTGTAAATGGGATCAATTTCTTGATTTCTCTTTCTGCTGCTTCATTATTGGTGTAGAGAAATGCAACAGATCTCTGTACATTGATTTTATATCCTGCGACTTCATGAATTCATGAATCAGTTCTACCAATTTTTTGGTGGTCTTTTGGGTTTTCTTCACAGAGTATTGTGTCATCTATGAATAATGAAAGTTCGACTTCTTCCTTGTCAATTTGGGTGGCTTTTATTTTTTTGTTGTCTGATTGAGGCTAGGACTTCCGGTACTATGTTGAACAACAGTGGTGAGAGTGGACACCTGTGTCATGTTTGTGACCGTAGAGGAAAAGCTCTCAATTTTTCCCCCATTGAGGATGATAATAGCTGTGGGTCATATGTGGCCTTCATGATGTTGAGGTATGTTCCTTCTATCCCTACTTTCTTGAGGGTTTTTATCAAGAAAGGATGCTGTATTTTGTCACATGCTTTTTCTGCATCTATTGAGAGGATCCTCTCATGGGGTTCTTAGCCTTTCTTTTATTAATTTGACGCATCATGTTTGTTGTTTTGCGGATATTGAACCACCCCTGAAGCCCAGGAATAAATCCCACTTGATCATGGCGAATAATCCTTTTAATGGACTGTTGGATTTGATTAGCTAGGATCTTGTTGAGAATTTTTGCATCCATGTTTATCGGGGATACTGGTCTGTAATTCTCCTTTTTAGTGGGGTCTTTGTCTGGTTTTGGGGTCAAGGTAATGCTGGCCTCATAGAGTGAGTTTAGAAGTTATCCTTCCATTTCTATTTTTTGGAACAGTTTCAGAAGAATAGGTATTTTAATTCTTCTTTAAATGTTCAGTAGAGTTCCCCTGGGAAGCTGTCTGGCCCTGGACTCTTGTTTTTTGAGAGATTTTTGATAACTGGTTTAATTTCTTTGCTGGTTATGGGTCTGTCCAAATTTTCTGTTTCTTCCTGTTTCAGTTTTGGTAGTTTATATGTTTCTAGGAACTTACCCGTTTCTTCCAGATAGCCCAATTTGTTGGCATATAATTGTTCATAATTTTCTCTCATAATTGTTTATATTTCTGCAGTGTTGGTTGTGATTTCTCCCCTTTCATTTTGTGATTTTATTTTTTTGGGTCCTTTCTCTTTTCTTTTTGGTAAGTCTGGCTAGGGGTTTATCAATTTTGTTAATTCTTTCAAAGAACCAGCTCCTAGTTTCATTGATCTGTTCTGGTTGGTTTTTGTTTGTTTGTTTTTTTCTATAGCACTTATTTCTGCTCTCATCTTAATTATTTCCCTTCTTCTGCTGGTTTTAGGCTTTATTTGCTGTTATTTTTCCAGCTCCTTTAGGTGTAAGGTTAGGCTATGTATTTGAGATTTTTTTTGCTTCTTGAGGAAGGCCTGTATTGCTATGTACTTCCCTCTTGTGACTGCCTTTGCTGTGTCCCAAAGGTTTTGTTTGGACTGTCATGCTTTCATTTTCATTTGATTTGCTTCAGTGTATTTTTTAAATTTCTCTTTTTAATTTCCTGGTTAACCCATTCCATTACATAGTAGGATGTTCTTTAACCTCCCTGTATTTGTGGTCTTTCCAAATTTTTTCTTATGATTAACTTCAAGTTTCATAGTGTTGTGGTCTGAAAATATGCATGGTATGATCTCTAGTCTTTTTGTACTGGTTAGACCTTTGCTTTTCATTATTTCCTCTGCTTGGAACTCTCTTATCCCAGATATCTACAGTACATGCTCCCTCACTTCATTCTTCTGCTTGGAAAGACCTTCACTATATCAGTTTTTATCCCCTCCCCTTTTTTGCCCTTAAAAAAAAAACAAAACAAAACAGCACCTTTCACATAATATTCATTTGTTCGTTGATCTCCTACAATTAAAATGTAGGCTCTTCAGTGAGGGCAGGATTTTGTTTAGTTCACTGTTATATTCCCAGCCTCCAAGATAGTGCTAAACAAAGAAAGGGGTGCTCGATATAGATCGGTTGAAGAAGTTAATGAGTACTACCAAATGGTATGTCAGAAGGGTTACAGTAATTCAGAGAGGCTGCTAACTGCTTGACAAAGTTAGACAAAGCATCACATTTGAGGAGTGTTTTAAAGAGTCAATAAGGATTCTCCATACAGATATGACGGGGTAGAATATTCTTTGTGTAAGAAGACAACACATGCAAAGATAAATAGTTTTCGGAAACCTCATGAAATGTGCTGTGGCCAAAGCAGAGGTGAGTGTTTAGAGAGGTGAGAAGTAGTGATGAGATGAAGCCAGGAAGGTGATTTAGGACCGGGTGATAATGAGTCTTATGATAAGTTTGTGCTGAAGAATTTGAATTTTAGTATATAGGGTTGGGAAGCCAACAGACATAATTATTAGAGGGGCATCGGATTAGTGTTTTATAAAGATTCATATATTTTTTTTAAGTCGACGTTGTAGAAGTCTTATGATCACGTTGTACTAAGAATTGGGAATTCAAAGAAAAGACGTGGTTCCCACTCAGGAGTTCACATTCTAGTAGAGTATTTGTGTTGTAGGAGTAAAGATTGACTCAGGATTCTAGTGTCCTAGATGAGAGATGACAATTTTGAATAAAAACAATTTAAGTGAGAATGGAAAGTTTCAGTTCTCTCCCTTTATTGCTTTAGTGAACACATATCCTTCTGACCTTTGCTCAGGGGTCAGGGACTTCCTCAAGGAAGCCCGGTGGACTTTGTTGACTTGGTCACATCCCCACTTGCAGGCTGCCTGCACCATTTTCCCATAGTTGAAAGTCTGTACAATTATTTGGTTTTTGTCAGCCCTGCCTGTCCACCAGATAGTACATTCTATGAGGAACTCTGCATCCCTGGCAGCTAGCATCGAGGCTGGCGTGCATTAAGAGTTCAAATACTTGAGCGAATGAAATTTTGGAATATATTTTTGAGGCCAAAATGACTGCACTTGAAGACTAGTTGGTCGTAGAGGATAATGATATATTTAGGATTCCCATCTCTTTTGGCGCCATGTTCTGCCCCCTTCCACATTCCTCGTTTTTGCAAGCAGCGGCAGCATCCCACTGTGAAAACTACAAATGTGGAAGTCATCTTCTTCCCGTTGGCTTGCCCCTCCCCCAGCCTTTCCTTACAGTTCACCTCCCCCTCGCTTGGGCCCCGGAGACCAGGATAGTACTCGTCTAACAGGTTTGGCTGCTTCTAGTCTTTATCCCTGCCAGCTGTCCCTCAGGTGGCATGTTGTCAGCTGTGGGAGGCTGAAAAATGACCCCCCAAAGGAAGGTTCACCTTCTAATCCTTGGAACCTGTAACCTTTTTTTTTTTTTTTTTTGGAAAAAAGATCTTGGCCAAAGCGATTAAGGATTTTGAGATGAGGAGATGATCATAGATGATCTGTCTGGGTGGGACCTGAATGTCGGTAGGATACTTCGGTCATAGAGTTGTGTGGCCACAGGCCCAGGAATGCAGGCAGCCCCCAGAGCTGGAAGACACAAGAAATGTGTTCTCCCTTGTGCCCCCAGATGGACGGTGGTCCTACCAACACTGTTCCTTTGGTCCAGTGAAGGTGAGTTTGAATTTCTGGTCTCCAGAATTATGAAGGACTAAATTTTTGTTGTTTTAAGCCACCAAGTTTGTGGTAAGAGTGGCCAGGGTACGCTGATAGATCAGAGCTATCTCTGGACTTTGACAGTAGAGTCTAACACTGATCTCTTCACACCCTAGAAAAACATGCTGATTACTACAGGTTAAGTCAAACTCTGTGAGCTGATTCACTTTAAAGCTTCAGCTCTGATGATCACATTTTTTCCCTCCGGCCACCCTCCTCTCTAGCTCTGCCGGATATTCTTGGACACACACTTGTTCTTTCAGGCTTGAGGGCTGTTTGCTGTTCCCTTCATATCTAGTACTCTCTTTTTCTGCCTTAAACTGGTCTTCATCATTGCAGCTCAAATGTCGTCTCTGCTTGGAAATGTACCTGGTTTCCTCACAAGTGACTTCTTCAACTGTTGCCACAAACGCTCTGTATAAGCAGATGTTTACTTATGTGTCTTATGTGGCTTACTTATTGGACTTTGACTACCTGGAGGGAACCAGCCTTGTCTCCTTAATCTTCCTGCACTAACTGAGCAGCTAGCTCTTGATCTGGTGTGTGGTAGATACTTGGCAAACAGTGATGTATTAAGTTGAAGTAACAAGAAAATATTTTGTTTTATAACTATGGATTATTTATAATGAGCCTTAGTTCTAGAATTATTTTCTTTGTCAGAGTGAATGCATATGTGGCCTTCTCAAAAATAATTTCAGGGATGTCTGCAAGACGAACTGGGAAGCTATGAATTTAATCATCCAGAGTAGATACACATAAGATTCCCAGCAGTTCACACACTGCGGTTTGTGGAATTCTTCATCTTCAATTATGTGTGCGGATTTTGCAAGTTGTGGAAAACAGATTTAGTTGCTTGGGGACAAGCCAGTACTTTTAAGAAACTCTGTCATAAGCAACACTATACCATTTGACTGATTTTGACCTTGGACATCATTCAGGGAGGCTATGTCTAGAATGTCTCTTGCTCTTAAAGCTTGCTGCCAAGGTTCTGTTTCAAGCTTTTGTCACTTCCTTAGTAAATTATTGTAGTAGCCTCTTGGCAGCCCCTTCTGGACTCATTCTGACTTTCAGTTTATAATTTTTTAAAATGTGGTTGGTTTTATTTATTTTCTTTGTGTTCTTTATATTTACTATGTTATTTGAGTTTACACAGTCGTACCTTAAAGTGAAGTTAAAATTTGGCATGGATATTTTAAGCTTGGGTTACCTTGGGTTACTTTGGACATTTTTAGAATATGCCTAGTATGTGGGAAGCCAACAATAAAAGTATTAAATTGAATGTGTGTATCTCCCAACCATTTCCTGTTACCTTAAGTAACAGGGGAAAGGTTATTTGGACCTTATCCACAGTTCTTCCACATCTTGCTCCTTTGTACTATTTGTTCTCAAGCTTGTTTTCAAAGGTCATATAAAAAAAAGTCGATCAGGATAACATAAGAATTGTTGGCATGTTTACATTGTAAACTTCATGACCTCTTCTTTCAGCCTTCTAATAGGAGGAAAAACTCAAAAAAGTAGAGTTAATGATCCTCTTAATTCTGAAGTTTTTTAAAAACTACTTTATCGAGTATTTGTATGATTGACATACAAAAAGCTGTACATATTTAATGTATAAAATGTGAAGAGGAATTTTTAAAAGTCATGTCAACCCAGTCACAGCCATTGGTTTCCAGGCTATTTGGATGAGAGAGAAGAGATTGTAAAGTGAAAGGAGATTGTGTTCAAAATAATTCTGAGTCCTAATGTGGACAGAACTTTCAAGATCTAGGCCTTTGGAGATTTGCCACATTAAAACAGACTTTCTATTAATATTGCTGTTTTCCTTGAGAAAATAATCAGGCAGTTTCTACTTTTAAATGTTTGTAGGCTAAGGAATTTCTCTTACAAAATATGGTCTTTGTTCTTCAAAGTATTATTCTGACATTTTTTGTATAAAATGTAATTATCAATAAACCACCGTCCTTTTGTGACGAGGTGGGGAATAAACAAAGAGCCACAAATAAGGCCACATGAGGTTTTCCTTTTCTCATCATTACTTGGCGCTATACCAATTTCCCTAGTTGCCCATCAGAAGTTCAATAAGTAACATGGGGCAGCTTCATAAATTCCCTTACCCAGTTTCCCAGAGGGTGATGAAGTATCCTGAAAATTTGGTGCTGCTTTACTTATTATAGAAACACGTATGTTTGTAAGGGAAAATGCCACGGGAAATAGAATGGTGAAGGGCTAACTCTGCCTGAATTCCAGCTGTGTGTATCACACACATACGTCTCTTTTGCTGTGTTTGGAAATAGGTCTGTAGAAAAATCAACCTGTCCTGCTTCTGTGTGGTTCTGTTTCTCAGTGGCATTGAGGTGAGAGATGACAGGACCTTAGAATAGAGTCCACGCATCCAGCAGGATAGATCTTTGGCTTGACAGGTTTTTGTGTGTGTGTTTGGGTTTTGTTTCATTTTGTTTTTATTGTGGCAGTGTATACATAACATCAAACTTGCCATTTGTAAGTACACAGTTCAGTGGCATTAAGTACATTCACATTGTTGTGCAACCGTGACCGCCCCCCATCTCCAGAATTCTTTCATCATCCCAGACTGAAACTGAAACTCCCGACTCCGCACGCAGTAAAGACTGCCTCCCTGCCTCCCGCCTGTGTGTTTCTTTTTAAAGCACGAGCATCGCGGCCTTCCACTATTAGAAGAGAGCTCTGTAACCACCACAGTGCAGGCACTAAGCACTCTCTCCAAGTGCTTTATGCTTTCCACCAAGACATTACTATATTGACGCTTAACACTGGATGATAGATAAGGTCTGGTTTATTTGATATTTATACGTCTGGGCAAAACCGAAAAACCTGAAGTTTTAAAATTGAGATTTAAGATCTCAGAAGTGCTTAGATCCCTCACGGATATATTAGTACAGAGAGATTTGAAAATTACTTCTAGAGGCAGGCTTTACCTTGCTCGGTAAACCTCCACAGTGGCCGTGACCTTGTAGGTATTTAGCTACACATGTTTGAATTTAAACATATCTAGAACTGTGGGTCCCCATATGCAGTGAGGCTCTACTGAAGACAGATTGGCGTGGCTGATGCTGTGAAGGCAGAGTCTACTGAGAATGGCCTCCTTTTGCCAATAAAGTCAGTCCAGACTTTTTCACACTGTGTATAGTAGACAGTCCTCTGTTGATAGTATTAGAAGTAATGAGCTTTCGTTCGTAAGCAGCTCGTTTTTAATCTCAAGAGCACCGGAAATCATGTTGTTGATCATGTTTCTTGCTCTACGTTTGAAGCTGGAATGCTCAGAGACAAGTCTGTGATTGACACCAGAACCTCCCGGCACGCATTGGATGCTGCCTCCTTCCTTGCTTTATTTTATATTCTCGTTGTCCCACTGCCTGCCTTGCTTTTTATTTATCTTAAATAGCTTCACAAGCGACTCACAGATGGATCTCCATGCACTCACTCCTACTACCACTCCTGTTGTGTCTTCCGCTCCCATCTTCCCAAGGACCTCATTCCTGTCTCTGTTGGGTCCTGCTGAACAGAAAAAACAAGTCCTCTGTTGTAACTCTCTACCCAGCCCCCACTCTTATTTTTGTCACATAACAGCTCAATCATCAGGTACAGTCCTTTCTAGACACCTTGTCCTTCGCTCTGTAAAACGGCTGATCCCTCCTATGTGGCCTACTGTCCCCATTCAGACTTCTGTTATACCTAGGAAAATTTAGTGAACTCAAGTGTTCACAAAACAGTCCACCTCTGCTAGACCCTGGGCGGGGACCAGATCTTACTGTTCTTTGACGTCAGGGTGCCTGCACTTGGTAAGGGGAGGGGAGGAATGAATGAGGCGATGTCAGATACTGTGGATGAGTCAGTAATTCTTTAAGAATTGAAAAATGGCCATTGGACTTCGCAGTGTTCAGGTGATTGGTGACCTTTGTTAGAGGCCTCCAGGGGAAAGGTGGGGATAGACTGTATTAGAGAGGGAAGGTGGTCGGGAAGAAGGATTGGAGGAGGGAAGAGATAGAAGAATTAGGAGAAAGGGGGTGGGGTAGAGGCAGACTAGGAGGGGCAGAGAGGGAGTCAAGTCGTACCACTAGCCACGGAGGACCAGGGTCTGTCCTGCCATCCGATGGCGTGTCTCTGGGGTGAGCTAGGCGTTCGGTAGTGTGGATGAGAAGGTAGTAGGTCTTCAGCTTACGTTCACTAAGTTCAGGTCTTATTTTGGAAAAAGTCTCTTTGCTTCATAGAAGCTCTTAACTGCCTTACCTCTTGTTTGGTGTTTACTGTATATCTGCTTTTTGTTAATATTCTTTTTAGGTGAACATATGTCTTATGATTTGTAGCTCTTAAATAGCAAACGCACTGTCCTGTGCATAGTGCCGTTTAACAAATGCCTGAGGTTTTTTGCTTCCGTGCTTTTTGGTTTTCGTGACATCTAAATTATAAAGTACTGATGCATCTTAAATAATACTGAACCGATACGGACAAAACAATTTTGTTTGACTCTTCAAATTCTTAGTATTTTTCACATGAAACAAATTTGAAAATGTAGGTGTGAAAAATCCACCCCCAACTGCAGACTCAAGTTGTCGTCTTTGATACAGGATTTGCTCCGGCAGCTCCCACTGAACGACGCTCTTCCGTCCACCGGAGCACCAGCTTCTTTTTGCAGAGATTTACCTGAGGCACCACCTCTCCCATGTCGTCTTTCCTGATACCCATCTCCTTAGCCCAGAAAATTGACCGGTCCCCTTATTTCACCGTGCCCTACATGGGCTTCTGTTATTTTACTGCTCTCATCTGTATGTACTTCTGAACCAGCCTGGTCTCTTTAAAAAAGAGAAAAGTTTTTTTTTTTTTTTGCTCTATATTTTAGAGTTGCAAAATGGTATCCTGATTATTTTTGTCTTAGCCTTTTGTTAAAAGCATTTTTCTGTTGTATTGTTTTTGTAAGTGCAATTTTAACTAATTTCATCTAATGAGCAGCTGTCCTTTGTTATTGGCTATTCAGGTTGTCTTTAATTTTTTTTTCAATAAAAGATTGTTACTGCCTGCTAAAATTGGCAATGAAAAATAAGTCTCTTTAAATTTATTAAAATATGTCTTTCTTTGTTATAAGATATATGACTGAACAAAGGTATATTTTAAAAAATTCCAGTAAAATTATATTTACAGAAAGTAAAAATAACTTCACAGGCATTGAAAGACTTTCTCCAAGTAACACCATTCGGAGGGTCCAGAGTTCAGAGCTCAAGATGTGTTGTCCAACCTGCAGTTGTATTTGCCCAGCAGCTGTTAGTGTGGTGTTCCTTGACGTGCAGTGAGTCATCTTATGATTTTCCTTCCGACTTTATGGTGATGTGAGAACGATATGCATTCAGTAAAAACTGCACTTCGAATTTTGCATTTGGATCTTTTCCAGAGCTAGCGCTAGGCAAGGGCAGCGAGCTGTGGCTCCCAGTCAGCCACGCAGTCACAAGGGCAAACAACCCATCGGCTGGCAAGCGTTCTCTACTCAGATGACCATTTTGTTTTTTGGTACAGCATTCAATAAATTACACGAGATATTCAACACTCTATTATAAAATAAGCTTTGTGTCAGATGATTTTGCCCAACTGTCAGCTAATGTAAGTGACTGAGCACGTTTAAGGTAGGCTAGGCTAAGCTGTGATGTTGGGTAGGTTGGGTGTATTAAATGCGTTTTTGACTTAACGGTGAGTTAATTGGGACATAACCCCATTGTAAGTCAAGGAAGATCTGTAATCAACCTAATGTGACAAAATTCAGGTTCCTTGATGTTGGCTAAGTTATAGAATGCTGCAGAGGGAAAAGAAAGCACTAAAAAAATTTGATTTCCTGAACAGGTGAGCCGTAATATCGGCAGATGATCAATAAATTCATTTAAAGAAGTTTGCTTGAATGTGCATAAGAGTGCTTCCCTAGAGCCAAGGACAGTTGAGGGTATAGGCCTCTGCTTAAGAAGGGGAGTTAGATGTTACCTTGAATTTATATTTTAATAGAAATGTAGGTACAATTTGGAGTTTTTGGGAGATTGCTGCATTGAGCTGAAATATATAGAGCATTAAACGAGTCAGAAGACCTGGGTTCAAGTCCTGGTTCACCGAACTCACAAACCATGACCATCATCGCACTTGTTGACCTCACAGTCCCTCCTTGCTGTCACCAGGGCACCCTGGAGTGCTAAAAGGAGATGAAAAATGTGATCAGGCCTGAAAACTATAATGTGTTGTATAAAAATAAGTTGTCTTAGTATTCCCAAACAGGCAGATGGCTCTACCCGGAACACATAGCCAATTAGGAACGCGGTATTTCTATCCTAAAAATGCCTGCCTGATAATTGGATTTTATATGGACACTTTGAGCTTTAGCTCCTGAGGATTTAAATAATGTCATATCAGAAGAAGTATTTTTCGAAGTATTTTAAAATTACCTTTGTTTTTTTGTCTACAGTATTAGATGTAATTTAAACTTCCCACAAGTACAGCCACTATAGCTTTTTCTTTATATGTGAATTTTTAAAAAATGAATGCTTTGTTGGTAAGTTATGCTTAAGATGCTTGGAGAGGTAATGTAAAAATAGAAATTTGGGGGGGAACTACTAAATATGATTTCTTAAAGAATCGAGTAATCTTTATGTAAAATCTGTGTAACTGTAAGTTTATATGAGCCTGTATCTGTTTCATAAATCCGCTTTAGCCTTATTGGGTGCAGGTTTTCTGGAGTCCCCGAGGAGGTGGTTAGCGGATGGATTGTTGAAGGACAAAGTAGGCTGCTTAGGTTTCAAGGCCCAGTGCGTTAAGGGAGAGATCCATTGTTACTGCAGCCTCGCACCCAAGTTCAGTTCATTGACTATGAACCCGTTGTGCCACAGAGTCCGAGTCCGAGCGGTCCCTGAGTCGACTGGAAGCCGCGACGGCGTGCTCCTTGGACGAGGAAGGAGAGCACTTGAGCAGTAGAAAACACAGAATGTCAGAAGGAAAAGACTGTGGTGGTGGAGATGCTCTCTCCAATGGCATCAAAAAACACAGGTAGGATGGCCTTTAACAGTTACCATTGCTGACTTTTTCTTATAAAATACTTCTGGTCTGTGAAGAAAAGCATGCCTTCTCTTTGTTTTTCCCCCACTCTGTGTTTATATTGCTCTTACCACCTCAGAGAAAGGATTTAGCTTGAGTACTGTGTGCATTGGAGAGAAGAGCATCATCTGTACTTGTAGGAACAAAGCATACAACTTGGGGTTAGCAACCATGGTTTCGGGAAACATAAATCCTTTAGTTGACAGTTTAGCTCTTCTGAGCTGCCTATTGCAATTGATGCCAGGCTCCTCTTTTCATCATACATCTTTTATGACTCTGCCTCCCTGTGCTATTTTAGTTTCTGGTCATTCGATCTTCTTGTTGGTTTTATGAAGAGTGGATGGTAATATTGCCTGCCTGTTGATACAATTTAGTTACATTTAAACAAAGACTTTTATTAAGCTCCAGGGTTTTTTGAACAGATCCATTTTATACTGTCTAATAACATTAGTATCTTTTTATTCCCTTGATGATTTCATCCTAGAGATTGTCCCAAATTCCTGAGATGCAGCAGACACCAGAGCTCCCTGGTTTCCGCACAAGTGTGCACACACAGTGGCACGAGTGCCCGCTGCTATTCGTAAAATATTTGATCAAATTACAGGTTAAGGATAGATCCTGGTGTCATTTTAAAAAGCACTTGGGGGTAAGAACTTATTAACAGTTAATTTCTACAAGATCGTTTTTGTTTAATACTTGTAGGTTGTGTAACTCTCACTCCATTTCTGTGCCATGGTTCTGGTCCTACTTGGTCTCAATTATTGTTCTTTCAGGAAAAAATGTACATATCACTTCTGATTTATGTGTATTTGCCCCTTGCTAACAAAATGGTCTTAGTGTATGCTTATTTTGAAAACATCAGCGAGTTACAGGTAACGAACTAATTAAAACCAGAGTTTTCTTTTGTTTGGTGAGAGGGTGTCCTCTAAACGCACTTACCGACGGAGTGTACTGTTGCAGATTACGTGGTGAGCAGTGAGTGTCCTTCCCGATTGCCTTCCGCAGTTTCTGTCTGCTCCTTTGGGAATCCAGGGCTAGTAAGTTCTGTGTGGGACATGAAATCCCTAACAGGAAACCTGGCAGGCCTCCCAGTCATACGTCCTGATGGTCTGGTGAGAACACAGGTGAAATCTTTTGATGTGAGAAACCTACAAATCGCTGAAATAATTGTTAAAATAGCAGAAAGAGCCACTGTGCTTAGATGCTTTCCTAGCCTAGGGTGGGAGAGGCATTTCTCTACTGCTTTTCAGGGCCCAGGAGCCCTGGTGTGTGTGCTTTCATCATAACAGTAGTTACTGTGCACTTGACAGAAATTTATTCTGCTATATTTGTATATTCTGTGTTGCATCTTAATTAGTCAAACCCAGAATGGTAAGATGAGAAAGTTAAGGTGAAATTGTTCAAAAATGAAATCAGGGCAGGTCACTAAGAAAAACTACAAAGGAATGCAGCTCTAGGTAGTGACCTCGCCAGAAAAGTTAAACTGACAAATGAGCTGCAACTTATTAAGCTTGTAAATGTGATAAAATGTTCTTTAGTTATTTAAAAGAAAAGAGGACAGTTTAGGAAATTGTCAGCAATCAGGTATGTGGGGAAAACATAACAGTTTCCTGTTTGTAAAAACTAATTGTTAATGGGCTTTTTTTTAAGCCCATATTTTGCCTAAAGTTCTTTCTAATCAAATAAACCGAGCATATGCCATAAATAATTTATAAAAGTTTCATTTCAGAATAGGAGAGTAAGTGGAGTATTCAATGTTATCAAATCCCTGTTGCCTGTGCCCTCAATTGCATGATAGGTAATCTGCATTCATAATGGGCAGTTATTGTGATAATATGAAGAATAATTTAAATCAGTAGTAATTTTGATGATGTTTTTAGAAAAGCAGATATAGGGGCATGAGGTGGCTCAGTCGGTTAAGCATCTGATTCTTGATTTGGACTCAGGTCATGATCTCAGGGTGGTGAAATCGAGCCCCGAGTTGAGCTCCGTGTTCAGTGCAGATTCTGCTTGTCCCTCTCTCTCTGCCGCTCCCATGCTTGTGCTCACTTGTCTCTCATTTGTGAGGTGGGGGGAGGGGAGAGGGTGAGAGGGAGCCGGGAGGGAGACAGCGAGTACAGCAGGGAGGGTTGAGTTGCTTTGTGGAAAATTAGCCTACACCATGCTATAGTCAGGTTTATATTTACAGGACTTCTTGTCATCTTGGCTGTGTTCCATAGGATCGGTTCTCTCCTCTTGGACTAATTTATGAAATGTATACAGAGCTCTAATCTTTTAACTCGTTAGCAGTTTGACCCAAGTTGTTATATTTGATAAAAATGTGGATATTTATTTCATCCTGTCTCTGGATGTGGCATAAAAGATACTAATGTAGAATAGAGTATGAAACATTGGATCCGTGTTATGATTCCGTAAATGTTATTTACTGTATTAATAGCATTAATAAATAAAAGGAGAAAAACATACCATCATCCTAATAGATAAAAAGCAGGGGCGCCTGGGTGGCTCAGTTGGTTGAGGGTTGGACTCCTGATTTCGGCTCAGGTCATGATCTCATAGGTTGTGAGATTGAGCCCCGTGTTGGGCTCTGTGCTCACCATGGAGTCTGCTTCAGATGATCTCTCCCTGTCTTTCTGTCCTTCCCTTTGCTCGTTTTCTCTCTCTCTTAAAAAGAAATAAATTCTAAAAATCTTAAAAAAAAAAAAAAAGGTCATTCATGATTAATAAATATCTTAGCAAACCACAAATAGAAGAGGACCTCTCTGATCTAGTTAAAAGTTACAAGAAACAAATTACTTAGTGAGATATTAAGCACCGTAATTATAGCATCAGGAATAAGACAAGGATGTCTGCTGTCGTCTTTGTTATTCAGCATTATTTGGAGGCCATAGTCAGAGATCTAATATACCCAGGAGATTTGGAAATAAACAGAACCATAAGAATCTACGGACAGATTGTTAGAGGTGGTAAGGAAGTTGGGTTGCTCTTATACAAAGTCAGCTTCTTCCGTTTCTGTGTACCATCAACAGACACACTGCAGCTAAAACTGGGAGGGTGGGTATTGAGAGTATCTATTAAAAAGTCTCATACCTAGGAATAGATTGTAGCAAAAAATGTAATATTAAATCTTACTGAAAGACCTAAAACTTACTGAGAAGGCAGATACATTGTCATAAAGATGTTTTTGCGAGATTGATCTGCAGATTCATTGTAATTTTAATTAAAATCTCAATGCGCTTTTCCTTGGAAGTTGAATCATGGATTCTGAAATACATATTTAAGCACATAGGGTTTCGAAGAGCCAAGAGACTGCTCAAGAACCAGGTTGGGGGAAAGGAAGGCATTTGTTCTACCGCATGTCAAGACTGATGGTCAATCTTTAGTGCACAATTGTCCCGGAGGCAGACTGACCTGTAGAACGGAAGTAAAAAGGTCCCAAGACCCACCCATCTGGAAACCTAGTGTCCGTAGTAGAGCTGGAACAGCAGGTCAGCGAGGGGAAGAATGGGTTGTTAGGTGCATGGTACTGAGATAGTCATTTACTGGGCACCCTCCAAAAAACCCAAAAAGGAAACAGATCCTTATTTCATATACACAAATATTAAGAAATTCTAGATGAACCAAACACTTAAATGTGAAAGAGCAAAACTTAAAAACTTTTGGAAAGAAATATAAAGTATCTGCTGTTTTGAAATAGGGAAGAATTTCTTACAACAGGAATATGATAGGGACTAAGTTCATATCTGATTCTAGTTAATGTACTTGTATTTCTATTGATATATTTACTTGAATAAGCCTTCTCTCTATTCCTTAGTAAATGTGGCTACGAATCACAAAGGTTTATTTTGCTGAAATGGCAGATTAGGACTCCAGATGATCGCTTCATTTACCATTTCTTTATCCTTCGTGACTGCTTTAGAATTGAATGATTAGGTCGCCAGATAACAGCTGTCTTCTGTGTAGAAGAAGTCATAACAAAGAATATGCTGTCAAGTTGAAGTCAAACCTTTAAAGAGATTGAGAATGCAAGCTAAGACAACGAAATGTTGTTAGTGATAAAAAAATTATTCAACTTTAGGGGCGCCTGGGTGGCACAACGGTTAAGCGTCTGCCTTCGGCTCAGGGCGTGATCCCGGCGTTCTGGGATCGAGCCCCACATCAGGCTCCTCCACTATGAGCCTGCTTCTTCCTCTCCCACTCCCCCTGCTGTGTTCCCTCTCTCTCTGGCTGTCTCTATCTGTGTTAAATAAATAAATAAAATCTTTAAAAAAAAAAAATATTCAACTTTGAATACATCTAATCACTAGAATAAAACCATCTTGGTTTTGAAATCTCCCTGCAGATACTGGACAGATTATCTGCTTTCAGACTTGATTAGTTCAGGGCACAGAGTTAGTAACAAGTCACCTCCCACCCCAGATGTCCTCTGGTGCCCTGCACAGAAAAAAAAATACTCTTGTCTGTCAGGAAATGTTTGGGGTAACTCCCTATTGTCATGTAGTGATCAGGGTCACATTAGCAGGAGTCCAGATACACCTCTGATTTTCAAAAGACCCAAGAATTGTGGAAGAATGAGCAAGAGCCTACCCAGAACTACCCAGATCTGTGATCGGGCCTGTGGGCCGATGGGACCAGCAGCTCCAAGGACATGGTGAATCTACACTCTCAGCCTTCTCTTTGTCCTAGAGTACTAATTTACTCTGGAAAGTAGAGGGCTGTAGTTTTTTTTTAAATAGAAAATTTAAAAGATAGTATCGCTAAAGCGCACAGCTACTGTGGGGCCTCCCTTTTCAGCAATCTGGACACAAGCCTGTCTCAGCAGCCTGGGAGACCAGAGCACTAGAGACGGAGAAGAGTGAGAAGCTCCAGGAGAAGCAGTAGAGAAGGAGGATGCTTGACCCTCTAAGAGACGCAGAATTTGGGCCAGGGTACCTCTGAGTGCGTGGGAGGCGGACCTGGCAGTCCTGGAGCTGCAGCTGGCTATCAGGGTTGGGCGGCAGTGGAGAGCGGACCCGTGGGACAGATCGGCAGGTTGGATGCCCACAGGCCACTCTGACTACATGTGACACCCACCTTTCCAACAAAACAGATTCCGGGATTCCTGGACCAGTAAGAACTTGGCAGGTGGGAGCTAGGCACCCAACAAAAAGTGTTCAAATGCAAAAAGCTTATCTAGAACTAACAAACTGTTAGGCCAGGGAGTCACTTGGGATATATTAGAAAGGAAAAGGCAAAGACCAGTAGGGGTCTACATTTGTGATAATTACCTTCCCGAAATTGCCAGAAATTACTCTAGGAAAGCTGAGACCTCTTTTCACAGAATTCACCTCTTTCAGCCCTAGTTTAAAAAACAGATAGAGGAGTTGCTCTTTTAAAAGCAGGTGCTGAGGTCCACAGGACCACCTCCTTATCTTGCCCCCACCCCTAAAACACCTCTTTTGGGCTTGGGGCTCTTTAAAACACTGTCGGAAAAACAATCTTTCCAGTTGTAGCATCTGTAAGCAAATGATAATGAGATACACTTTAACCCGACTCCAAGGGCTCATTCAAATCTATTCTAGATCATTGATTTTTTGTGGGCAGATGAGAGTGGTTTTCTAGGGCAGCCATAATCTGCAAAGCTAGGCTTGAGTGAGCAAAATAACAAATAGCTAATGATTTGTGTTGTTTGCCTTGGATATGAAGAAGAGTAAAGAATACATTTTCCGGCGCAAAATCCCATTTTAGAAACTATTATGGGAGTTTTCAAACCCATATACAAGTAGAATCATATAATGAACCCCTCATACCCATCATTCATCTTTGGCATCTATCATGTGCCCCACTTTGTTTCATCTCCAGACCCCCCCACCTCCTATAATTTAAGAAATTATCTTAAAAATGATATCAAATCCAAAATATAGTTTCATCTTTAATTTAATGTGAATCTTTAAAACATTGGGACTCTTATTTTCTAAAACCACAGTGCCATTATGATACCTGAAGAAACCAGTGTCTTTAATTATCATCAAACAGTATTCATTTTTTCCTGGTTGTCTCATAAATGCCACTTAGTCGTTAGATCTAAAATGTCACTTAATAATAAAAATCCAGAAGGTCTACAGTACTGCATTTGGTTTATATGTCTCTTCAGTCTCTTTTAATTTCTAGATTTCTTCTCTTCTTCCTCATCTTTTTCTTGCCAGTTATTTATGGATGAAACCTGGTCATTTGTCCTGAGAGTAACCCACAATCTGGATATTGCTGGTTGCATTCCCATGGTGTCACTTAATGTATTCTTTTACTCCTGAATTGCCTATCAACAGATGGTTGGGTGTAGAGGCTCAGCCAGATCCAGGTTTGAGTTGTTTGGCACAAAGCACTTCATAGGTGTATCTGCTGTTATGTCCTTTGGGAGCACACGCTGTCTGGTTTTCCTTTTTATAACATGGAGATTGATTTCCTGGGGTGTCAGGCATTGTCAGTCTGACACATCCATGATAAAGTTGTCCAACAGCCTTGAACCTAATGATTTTAGCAGCCACCGTTGATCAGTATCTACATCCTTGTTTTATTCGGGTCTGCAAAATGGTCGTATTACATTTCTGTCATTCCTTCTACTTAGGTAGAACCGTTTAGTAAAGAAAAAACTTCCCATTATCTCTTTTCAGAATATGTTGGTTCCCTAACATCGTCCAGAGGTGATACATGAAAATATGGTTTGGGTTGCATAAACCTCTTATGGTTATTTTTCCCATCTTTGGCCAGAGGGAGCCCCTCTGTGTCCTTCTGACAGGACCCCAGTTAGTTATAATTTTTTTTTTTTTAGGTATAACTTTAATACAGTAATTCGGTTGCCCCTGAAAGCTGCTTTGCTTTCTGATACAAAGAGATGTTTCAGGTTTATCTGGTATGCTTCCTGCCCCAGATCTAGAGTTGGCTTTTTCTCTAAGGAGCCACATTTCATTTTAGCAGGAAATAATATTTAGCTGTAACAATTCCTGTAGTAAGAATGTTCTGTACTACTGGGTTGGCCACAGTTCTCAGTCTTTTTCATTGGAGAGAGGTGAGCCCCTGCCCCTTGCAAGGAAAAGTGCTTCATGAGTTCATACCAATATACTCACAGTTAAAATTTTGGATTCTAGGGTGTTCCTTCTAATTCCTTTGATTTTATTTGCAATTTATGGTTCCTTTTTTTTTTTTTAAGATTTTATTTATTTACTTGACAGAGACAGCAAGAGAGGAAACACAAGCAAGGGGAATGTGAGAGAGGGAAGCAGGCTTCCTGCTGAGCAGGGAGCCCGATGGGGGGCTTGATCCCAGGACCCTGGGATCCTGACCTGAGCCGAAGGCAGGCACTTAATGGCTGAGCCACCCAGGTGCCCCACAATTTATGGTTCCTAATGACATTTATATAATTACCTATTTGCTTTAATATGTTAATTTCACACACATATACTCACATAGAAATACTGTACTAACACTTACGGCTGCTGAAAAGAATTTCAGAGTTCATTTTAGTTCTTTTTAATATATTCCTTCTGGAATGTACAGTCAGCGTTGTGTTTGAAGGTCACTTTTGCGTGGTTAAACTACTAACTTGTTACACAGATAGGTTCATTTGTTTCATATGCTTTTTAGAGATTCCCTTTTGACTTAGGTTTTTTAGAGTTAAGTGAAATATTTACATGATTTCAAAGTCAAAAATAAAAAACAAAATATGTTTAGAAAAACCTAGTTTCCATTCTTATCCCCTCACTGTTGTTTTCCTCGTCCCCCTAAATGTAATCATTATTACAACCTCCTAATTAATTTGTTTTTAATATAAGCAGTGTTAAGATATATTCATATTCATTTTTTAATTATGAAAGATACTGTACAACTTCACTTTTTTTCCCACTCAACATATGCTAATTCCAATTCTTTTGGTCTCACATTCCTTGATATTAATCAGTTGGGTTATTTTTCTACAACACTTAAAAATTACATATGTGCGTGTGCCTACACGTGCATATTTTGAGTTGAGATGATTCTCTTTACATTTTAAATTGGTGATACATGCATGTGCTTTAAAGTTCAGGAATGTAATAGGGCATGTTTCACAAATTTTAGCTCTCATTTTTTAAGTTAGCCCTGCCCCTTCCTTTCTCCAAATGCAATAATTAGGATTGCATTTAATATTGCTTCTTCATACAAGTGATAGAAAATGCATACATACAATTCTTGAACCTGCTGTGTGTGTATCTATCTATATATATCTATATAGTTATTCAACAAATATGTTTTGTTGAATAATTGCCCCTCTTCTATTTAAGATGCTGAGGTTACAAAAATGAACAAAGTCCTTGTTCCTATAGACTGTCCATTTCTTTTTTTTTTTTTTTTTTTTATTCGACAGAGATAGAGACAGCCAGCGAGAGAGGGAACACAAGCAGGGGGAGTGGGAGAGGAAGAAGCAGGCTCATAGCGGAGGAGCCTGATGTGGGGCTCGATCCCATAACGCCGGGATCACGCCCTGAGCCAAAGGCACACGCTTAACTGCTGTGCCACCCAGGCGCCCCAGACTGTCCATTTCTGAACGGAGGGAGGTTTAGCATCTTTTTGTGTATTTAAGGTCTATTTGTATTTCTTTTTCTGTGAATTGTTCATATGCTTTGCCCATTTTTCTATAGGAAAGCTAAACTCACCAATTTTCAGTGCTCTATAGTATCATTGGAGAAACTAACTTTGAAATGTAACATGGGCTGAAAATATTTTTTTCCGGGTTTGCCAACAGGAAACAATTCTTAGAATTTTTAGTTCTTAACACATAGTGGAAAATACATTTACTAAAACACTTTAATAAATGACACGGTTAATCCTACTTTTGTTTCTGAATTTTACACACATATGTATACATGCTCTTTGAAAAAAATATGTAAGTGAATTAGAACAATGTAGTTATTAAGAGCTACCTGGGTTTGAATCCCATATCTATCACTTTTCTGACCTCAGCAAGTGATAATTTTTTTGAAACTCTTTCTCATCTGTAAATGGATGTAATAATAGGGACTACCTTATTGGCTTATGATAATTGAAGAGAAAATCTATGTAAAGCACTCATAATGATTTTGTCTAATTAAATGTCAGGTACTATTAAAAGTAGAAAACTGATAAACCCTCGGCAAAAACAGGTAAATGGAATTGTTTTGTTTCTTTTAACTTAAAAGGTCTTTGGATGAGTTTTAGAAGTTTAAATTGTCCTTTAGACTGAAATTTGGGGAAGAGGTAGCTGAAATGAAAGTGTCGATCTTGGAATAACATTGTTACCTTTAGTAAATGTGAAATAAGAAAAATCGTCCCCACATTTAACGTCTTCTGTGGTTGATTTCCATTATGTTTTATAATGATATAGTTGAAACATGGCTTTTCTTTCTGTTGCCAGTAGAAAGGCGTGCCTGGTCTCCACAAAGCTGGTTGTAAACTTAGATTGTCAGAAGTGTAAACAAGAGGTGACTGGAGGCTTAAAGCTCTGTTATTCATTCCTTGGTCCCTGGAGATTACTTTCCCCATACAGAGGTCTCATTACTTCTCCTTTTGATCCCTAGGCTTTTTGAATCTCCTAGGTAAATATCCAATTTCTATTTCAAGTTTGCTTTATATACACTTAAAATCCTCAGAATATCAAAGGGAAGAAGTTAAATATTTAATAGAATGGACATTCATGCTTGGCATCTTGCTCTATTTGAACATACACCCTCCGGATGAACACAGGGTTTTGAATGCCTAGGAAATATCTTTCAGGGTAACTTAGTCTTTTAATGCCCTGCCTTTTTCTACTTACCCAGTGCATTTCTTAATTCCAGTAATTCATATACTGGGCATCTTGACTTCCGATGGCATATGGGATTTGGTTTTTACAAATACATTGAAGTATCTCCTTCCCATTGGAGCTGTGCTAATCTAAATTTTGCCTAAAGGAGAAAACTGCCTCTGGGGACAGAGTTTTTCAGTATTGTTTGCTTTGCTTATTAGCTCAGGAACAATATTCTTCTTTCAGAAAACACCATATATAATAATAAGGATTTCCAAGGTAAATAAAATTGAGAAGTGATTGTTTTAAAAACAAAGAGTTCCTTTAACAATTTATTGCTTTGTGCCTTTAAATCTTCAGAAAAATTTGGTTTTTATACAAAATTTTCTGGGATGCCTGGGTGGTTCAATCAGTTAAGTGTCTGCCTTCGGCTCAGGTCATGATCCCAGGATCCTGGGATTGATTCCCACATCGGGCTCCTTGCTCAGCAGGGAGCCTGCTTCTCCCTCTGCCTGCTACTCCCCCTGCTTATGCACTCCCTCTCTCTCTCTCTGACAAATAAATAAAATCTCAAAAAACCCCAACTCTCTCAAAACCTATTGACTGCATAAAATGCAATATATCCTAATCGTGCAGTATAATCTGCTGTTGAGTCATGTTGCTATAACACCATGTTGAGGCAGGATTTGAAACCTTAGGATGTCATTCCACGTTGCCGTTGTAAGTATTCTGAAAGCCAGTTCCTTGTTAATGCAGCAGTGACTCCCGTTCATTACACATCCTGGCTCTTAACCGGGAAGCATTGTGCCGCTGCATCTGACAAATGTGGAAAATGTAAATAACTGTAACCAGGAATGCATACTGTTATGATGGAATAAGATAATCTGATAATGTGGTACAACAGAGTACAGCCAGCTTTTAGGAGGAGGTGGGAGAGAGAGAGCATAACGTTAAACCAATGCCGATGTAAAATAGTGTCCTTGCTGGACCTTAAGAGCCCATTTGAGGCCGTTGACCATTCTCAGCAAAACAGACTTCTGTGGGTGAACCATAGTAGATAGTTAATAACCATAGATTCTCCACAGTATTGTTTTGCTTTTGTACTTTGGCGTTTTTGGTCTCTTAATATCTTAAGTACATTGCCACAGATTCTAGTAGGTGAAAGTGTAACATGATTATAAGGTGATTGAGAACCATCAGCTTAATGGGCTGTCGTTCTGGCTCTGTGACTTAGTACAGCTCTCTGGCTTTAGTAAGCATTTAATCTGTGCACACGTCAGCTGCTTCATCTCTAAAATGGGCAATGCCCTACAAAAGTACAGTCCGGTTGCAGGATGGCTAGAACCTAGGTCTGTCTGTTTCTAAAGCTGCTGTCTTCCAAATGTATTCCAACCCAGGGCTGTTTGCGGTATTGTGCATACTATTAATGGCTGCACTTTTCATTTGGATTATAAATTGATAGATATAATGTACTTTCACAAACTCCATAGCTTCTGATTCTCAAAATATCTTTCAGTTATAGGAAGGGCAGGTATTATATCCTCAATTTTACAAATGAAGAAATTCAATCACAGAAAGGTTAACTTGCCCCAAATCCCTTAGCCAATAAATGATAGGGCCTGCATTCAACCAGGTTTTCTGATTTTAGTGCCTTTGTGCTTTTCTTAAAATTTAGAATCTTCACAGATATTTAGAATAACAAAGATTTATATACCTAGACAAAGGCTTCATATGCTTAAATTTAAGATAATTTGTCCCAGTCTTTAATTCAGTTGTTTCTTTTATGTGATAATTTACTGTGAATTAACAACATAGTTCCAAAGCCTTTATTAAGCATGCATCTGCTGTTGGCTCAATGCTGGGCAGTATTACAAATTAAAGTGGACATGCAACTAGTCTCTGGGCCTTTTTAAGCTTCCACTTGTATTAACATGAGCGTACAAAGGAGCACATGAGTGTATTGAAAGTTCTGCCAATTTTAAACAGATCTGGTATATGTTCTTAAACACTCCTAAAGGGGGAAAATCATTTTATTTTCCTATAATCTCCATTATCCACCAACTTCCTACCAAGGTAGACTAATCCAAAGGATTCAGGAATAATTACAGTGTGTTTTTATGCAAATTACTTGTTTTTCCTCAGTAATTATGCGTTCTCTTAGTGAAAACCAAGCTTTTGGGCTATTTTCCTTCAGTATATGATTGACATATTCTATCAGAAAGAACAAGAAAATCTCAGAAGGCCAGGTACACTACTTGGATCTGACTGTGTGTTTTAGGACACTGTGTAGTCTTTCTTAGCAGAAGAAACCTTCTTAGGAAAGAGGAAGAACGCTGTCCTTTGTAGTACAGGTATTTCACTGTGCCCAAAGCAGTCAGAAAGGAAACCGAAGGGAAACTAACATACACGTTGGATATCACCATGGAGGTATTACGTGTCACAGAGCAGGAAGGAACTAGAAATTCAACTCTCCCTAGAAATTCTATCCGTCTTGATGGTAAGCAGTCAGAAGCATCTCAGATCATTAAAAAAGGAAGTTAAATCAGGCTGTTGAACTGGCTAAAGCAGATTACAAACAAATTGTTAACGTTCATTCTGAAAGAGTAGGTGTGGTTTAAAGGGAAATAAGCCTAAAAGGTCCAGAGCCAAGGAAAGAGGCAAGAGTGGTATTGGCACTGCTATCATTCAGTCCATCTCTGCTTCTCTTTGTGTCTTCTCTAGTTAACTATTTTTTGCATAGTCCCCAGACTCTTGTTTCAGGGATCCAAAGCCCTTGTCTTCAATGTTTGGGTAACATACAGCCCATTAAACACAGTCTTGCTCTGGAGTTGCATTCAAGGATCAGCGGTGGCCATCGAGCACTCAGATCTGCTCCAGGGTCTCACCAGACCTTGCACTGCCTGTCCAGCTGGAACATATTCAAGTTCCAAAACAGGACATTTCTTCATATAGAGTCAAGAAAATCTTTTTTTTTTTTTTTCAAGAAAATTCTGATATAGTCAGAAAAGTCTTCTTTTCCCTCCCCTGCCAATGAAATTGCTAGCAATAAAACAGCCTCAGATCCTTTCTGGAATGTGGGGAGGTATTAGTAGAAGATTCTGCTCACCATCTTGATGCCTTTCTGCTCCTTAGCTGTACACACTGTGAGGCTTAGGTAAGTAAGCCTTCATGTGAGACAGGGAGGAAGATCACTGGCTCTTTTCTGTGCCATACACACCATGCATTTCATCAGTTTCCGTGTCCTTAAAACCACTTCCTTTAGGTCAAAACGGCCTTACCACGATCTACTCACTTGGCTTCATTTCAGTTACTTCACATCTGTTCTAGCACCCATTGCATGAAATCTAGTTGCTCTTAGAGATAAGGGTGAGCTCCCTGTCCCTAGGCGAAGGTCTGTTTTTCTGCCCTACCTTCCTCTCAAATAATGCTGAGCACCGTGAAGTTGGCCTAAAGTGAGGGGTGCAGCTGCCCAAAAGGACATCTTTCTAAACTGAAAGTCTAGTTCATAGGTACAGTAGTCCCCCTTTTCTGCAAGGGGTACCTTCTAAGACCCCCAGTGGATGCCTGAAAGCACAGATAGTACTAAACCCTATATACACTGTTTTTTCCTATACATACACACCTATGATAAAGTTTAATTTATAAATTAGGCACAGTAAAAGATAAACAATAGTAAAAAATTATAACAGTATACTGTAATAAAAGCTATGTGAATGTATTCTTTGGGTCAAGATATCTTACTATACTGTATTCACCCTTCTCGTGATGATGTGAGATGATAAAATGCCTACATGATGAGGTGAGGTGAAGGACTTGGGCATTGTGACATAGCATAAGGTGACTTTGTGACAATAAAGCAGAAGGAGGATCTCTGTTTCCAGACAGTGAAGCGAAACCAGGAATAAAAGGGACTACTATATGTTCTTATCAGTCTGCTTTGGCTTAGAAATGTGATGGTTTTCTAGGCTCTCCTGTTATTCCAGTAATGGTGATAAATTAACAGGAGTAGGAAGTACACTTACTATGTTACTAAATTGCTCAATGAATCCTAAGTTTTAGAAAGCCAGTATGAAAATAGTATGAAATTCTGAATGTGCAATTTTGACTTACTAAAATCAAAATAAGTAAAACCTTTTGTAAAACAAATATAACCACCTAACCTCTTTGCTATGCAGAGCCAGATTTATTAAGATTTATTAATCATAGATATTTTCTAATTTAAAAGATAAAAAAGGAAAATCTCAAGTTAGAAAAATATACAGCAGGGGCGCCTGGGTGGCACAGCGGTTAAGCATCTGCCTTCGGCTCAGGGCGTGATCCCGGCGTTCTGGGATCGAGCCCCACATCAGGCTCCTCTGCTATGAGCCTGCTTCTTCCTCTCCCACTCCCCCTGCTTGTGTTCCCTCTCTCGCTGGCTGTCTCTATCTCTGTCAAATAAATAAAATCTTAAAAAAAAAAAAAGAAAAAAAGAAAAATATACGGCAAAACCAAATAGTAATATTCAATAATTACATGAAATTATCCCAGTAAGCTTAAAATAAGAAACCAGGTTGTTAGATTTTTTAAAAGCTGTGCAATAATTAGAAAGGCATATGACTCTTAGACTTGTACCAACTTGCTTCCAAGACTCTAGGCTAATTTTAGTTGAAGATGTCTCAGAGCAGGTTAAATAGCCAGCTGTCATCTAACCCCATCACCTTTGTGTCTGACTCAGCCCAAAGTCATGGCACGGGCTGATAATCGGCTTCAGAATGGCATTCTAGTTATGCAGAGAGAACTTGCAGCTCCTATGTTGTCTGAATTCAAACCTGGAAGTTGGTAGAAGGTACATTACCATATCAGTCATGCAAGAAAAGAGTTGTAAGTGATGTGCTGTATTTTTTAAGACCTGTCGAAGCTCACTTTTATTAAAATGAAAATAGGTAGATTTGGGGATTTAACTGCCCTTTGTAGGTAAATTTTAGGTATTTTAATTATGTTGATTTCAATATATTAGCTTATAAAATATTTCGTATATAAGATGCTTTCAAAGACCTTTTTTCCCCCAAAGGTCTTAAGCCTCCACATGTATTACAACTGCAGTTTTAATTAATGTTACATGACTAAGAACGAAGGAATAACAGTTTTTTTTAAGACTGTGGAAATAAATCTTTTTTTTTTTTTTTTAAAGATTTTATTTATTTATTTGACAGAGATAGAGACCAGCGAGAGAGGGAACACAAGCAGGGGGAGTGGGAGAGGAAGAAGCAGGCTCCCAGCGGAGGAGCCTGATGTGGGGCTCGATCCCGTAACGCCGGGATCACGCCCTGAGCCGAAGGCAGACGCTTAACCGCTGTGCCACCCAGGCGCCCCAAGACTGTGGAAATAAATCTTAACAACTCTGGAGGGCAAACCTTATTTTTTCTAATTGTATAACAGTATAATTTTCATAATGATAAGACCAGATTGAAGCAATTTAAGCTGAAATTCTTTGAGTTGAATGGCCAAAGAAACTAGTTTTACTCCCAGATTTAAATGTTAAGATAATATGAAAAACCATATCCATTTTTTAGGCAGTCAGGTAAACTCTTATAGGTGAATTGTGGTTGGAAATTTTTAGTTTTACCTTATTAAAATAAGATTTAATATTGGTTTCAAATATCTTAATGATTTCAAATCTCTAAAACTATTTAGATGAAGAAGTGACAAGTTCTAAAGCAAAATCCAGAAAATGAAATTGTTCTTGTGTTTTCGGGTTTTTTTTTTCCTTAAGACGGGGGGAGAGAGAGAGAGAAAAAAAGGGTGAGGGGAGGGGCAGAAGGAGAGGGATGGAGAGAATCTTAAACAGGCTCCACGCCTAGCACAGAGCCTGACTTGGGGCTTGATCTCACAACCCTGAGATCATGGCCTGAGCTGAAATCAAGAGTCAGATGCTTAACCCACTGAGCTACCCAGGAGCCCCCAGAATATGACATTTTGAAACAGAAGTATCTCAACTATATACATTCTTGAATATTTTATTGATCCTGCCTCCTGTTATCAAAACCACTCATACTATGAGAAACAAACTGAGGGCCTCAGAGGGGAGGGGGATGGGGGAATGGGATAGGCTGGTGATGGGTAGTAAGGAGGGCACGTATTGCATGGTGCACTGGGTGTTATACACAACTAATGAATCATCGAGCCTTACATCGGAAACTGGGGATGTACTGTATGGTGACTAACATAATATAATAAAAAATCATTAAAAAAAAAAAAACACTCATAGTAGTTGGAATTCAATGAATATTTGTGAAATGAATGTTTGTAGGGTTTTTTTTTATTTTCACTTGATAATTTTTAAAAATTTTTATTGAAGTATGGTTGACATACAATATTAGTCTTAGGTGGACAACAGTGATTCAACATTTCTGTACATTACACAGTGCTCACCACAATAAGTGTAGTTACCATCACCACACAACATTATTACAGTATTATTGACTGTATTCCTTATGCTACTTTTCATTCCTGTGAATTATTTTTTTAATTGGAAGTGTGTACCTCTTAATCATCTTCCCCTATTTTGCCCACCCTCCCCACCTCCTTCTTCTCTGGAACCACCAGTTTGTTCTGCATATTCATGACTCTGTTTCTGTTTTGTTTGTTCATTTAAGTGAAATCATATGGTATTTCTTTCTCTGACTCCTTTCACTTAGAATAATATGCTCTAGGCCCATCCACATTGTCACAAACAGTAAGATCCCATTCTTTTTTATGACTAAAATTCCATCGTATATATACCACATCTTCTTTATCCATTCATCTATCAGTGGACGCTTTTGTTGCTTTCATATCTTGGCTATTGTAATGATGCTGCAATGAACATAGGGGTGCATATATCTTTGAATTCGTGTTTTGGCTTCTTCAGAAAAATACCCAGAAGTGAATTGCTGGCTCACGTGGTAGTACTGTTTTTAATTTCTTGAGGAACCTCCATACTTTCTCCATAGTGGCTACAACCAGCCAACAGTGCGTGAAGGTTCCCTATTCTCCACATCCTTGCCAACACTTGTCATTTCTAGTCTTTTTTAAAGTAAATATTCTGACATGTGTGAGGTGATACCTAATTGTGGTTTTGATTTGCATTTTTGTGATGAGTGATGTTGATTTAGTATCTTTTCATGTGTCTGTTAACTGTATGTCTTCTTTGGGTAAGTATCTATTCAGGTCTTCTGACCACTTTTGTTTGGACTTTCTTTAGTGTTGAATTATATAAGTTCTTTATATATTTTGGATATTAACCCCTTACCAGATATATCATTTGCAGATATCTTCTTTCATACAGTAGGTTGCCTTTTCATTTCATTGATCATTCCCTTTGTTCTGCAAAAGCTTTTTATTTTGATGTAGTCCCAGTAGTTTATTTTTGCTTTTGTTGCCCTAGCCTGAGGAGACCTATCCAAAAAAATATTGCTAAGACTGATGTCCAAGAGTTTACTTACCTATGTTTTCTTCTAGGAGTTTTATGGTTTCCAGTCTTATATTTAGGCCTTCAATCCAGTTTGTCTTTGTATGTGGTGTAAGAAAGTGGTCAGTTTATTCTTTTGTGTGTACCTATTCAGTTTTCCCGGCACCATTTATTGAGAAGATTTTTCCCCCCATTGTATGTTCTTGCCTCCTTCATGGTAGATTAATTGACCTTTATAGGCATGGTTTATTTCTGGGCTGTCTTTTCTATTCCACTGATTTGGGTCCTTTTGTGCCAGAATGGTAGTGTTTTGATTACTGTAGCTTTTGTGGTATATTTTGAAATCAGGGAGCATGATACCTCTAGCTTTATTCTTCTTTCTCAGTATTTCTTTGGCTCTTTGGGGTCTTTTGTGGTTCCAAGCAAATTTTAGGATTATTTGTTCTAGTTCTGTGAAGCATGTCTTTGGTATTTTAATAGAGATTGCATCGAATCTATAGATTTCTTTGAGTATTACAGACATTTTGACAATATTTTTTCAGTCTATGAACTTGGAGTATCTTTCCATTTACTTGTGTCATTGTCAGTTTCCTTCATCAGTATCTTACAGTTTTCAGAGCACAAGTCTTTCACCAAATTGGTTGAATTTATTCCTAGGTATTTTTGTTCTTTTTTATGCAATTATAAATGGAATTGTTTTCTTAATTTCTCTTTCTGCTACTTCATTATTAGTATACAAATAGGACGGATTTCTGTATATTTTGTACCCTGCAACTTGACTAAATTTATCAATTCTAATAGTTTTTTGGTAGAGTCTTTAGGGTTTTCTCTATGTAGTAACAGGTCATCTGCAGATAGTGAGACTTTTACTTCTTCGTTAATCAACTGGATGACTTTTTTTCTTGTCTGATTGCTGTGGCTAGGACTCACAGTACTGTGTTGAATGAAAGTGGCAAGAAAGGGCATTTGTCTTCTTTCTGATCTTAAAGCTTCCAGCTTTTCATCATGGGATATGGTGTTAGCTGTGGGTTTGTCATATATGGCTTTTATCATGTTGAGGTACGACTCCTGTATACCACTTTGTGGAGGGTTTTTATCATAAATGGATGTTGAATTTTGTCAAATGCTTTTTCTGCGTCTATTGAGATGAGCATATGATTTTTACCCTTCATTTTGCTTATGTGGTGTATCACGTTGATTGATTTGTGGATATTGAAACATCCTGCATCCCTGTAGTAAATCCCACTTGACCATGGTGTATAACCCTTTTAATGTATTGTTGAATCTGCCTTGCTAATACTTTGTTGAAGCTTTTTCATCTTTGTTTATCAGGGATATTGGCCTGTAATTTTCTTTTTTTTGTAGTGTCTTTGTCTGGTTTTGGTATCAGGGTACTTCTGGCCTCATAGAACAAACTTGGAAATGTTCCTTCCTCTTCCATTTTTTGGAAAAGTTTGAGAAAGATAGGTGTTAACTCTTCTTTAAATGTTTTGTAGGATTCACCTGTGAATTCATCTGGTCCTGAACTTCTGTTGGGAGTTTGATTACTAATTCAGTTTTATTACTAGTAACCTGTTTGTTCAGATTTTCTGTTTCTGATTCAGTCTTGGAAGATTGTATGTTTCTAGGAGTTTTTAATCATTTCTTCTAGAGTATTCAGTTTCTTGGCAGATAATTGTTCATTATAGTCTTTTACAACCTTTTGCATTTCTGTGGTGCTGTAATTTTTTCTCTTTCATTTCTGATTTTATTTTGGGAGACAGTCTTTTTTTCTTGATGAGTCTGGCTGAAGGTTTATTAATTTTGTTTATCTTTTCAAAGAACCATCTCTTATTTTCATTGATCTTTTCTCTTTTCCTGGTTTCTATTTTATTTATTCCATTCTGATGTTTATTATTTTTTTGCTTATACTAACTTTGGGCTTTGTTCTTCCTAAAGTTCATTTAGGAGTAAGGTTAGATTATTTGATATATCTCTTTTTGAGGTAGGCCTGCATCACTATAAGCTTCCCTCTTAGAACTGCTTATGCTGTAGTCCTAGATTTGGGAATGTTATGTTTCCATTTTTATTTGTCTCAAAGTAATTTTTTTGATTTCCTGTTTGATTTCTTTGTTGACTTTTGGTTGTTTAGTAGCGTGTTGTTTACACTTCATGCATTTGTGTTTTTTCCAGTTTTTTCTTCTTATCATTGATTTCTAGTTTCAAACTGTTATGGTCATGAGGAACCTGGGTGGCATAGTTGGTTAAGCAGTTCACTCTTGGTTTCAGCTCAGGTCATGATCTCAGGGTCCTGGGATCAACCCCTGCATCGGGCTCCTGGCTCAGCGGGGAGTCTACTTCTCCCTCTCCCTCTGCTTGTGTTCGCTCACTCACTGTCAAATAAATAAATAAAATCTTAAAAAAAAAAAAAAGAATTTAAATAAATCTGTAGCAAGAGCCTTCCGTGTTCTCAAGAAGTAAGTGGAGAGGTGAATAAGAATGTGTGTAGAAATGTATCCTTTCAGATACAGAGAATGAGTTGTACCTTCCATGGTTCTTTGTCCTAACCAAGAGCTAAGGGGTAGAGAGGAGTAGTACATTTCCAAAAATGAAACGTGATACCTTTCACATGACTTGTAAGTAAGAATATGTTCACCCAATGATGAGAATACATTTACCCATGTGATGAGGCTTCTTTGGATATCACTTCCTTTCACCCTTTTTTAAAGAGTAGATTTGTGAGCTGTATTCCAGATGGACTGTTTCAAGTATGATTATCCATAATTTGTGAAAATGAAATGACTTTTTATTACAGCCATGATTGACTCCTGTAACATTGTTTTAAAATCTAATCTTCAATTTTGTGAATATAATTTTATAGTTTATTTCCAGTGGCTTCCTATTTTGGAAAACTGTTACGGTTTGGGTGATTAGTTAGCATCAGTAATATAATAGAAATTAAAGATGATTAGATTCAAATAATTGTGTGGATCCAATTATATGTGGATTTTTTTTCAATCAATACAGTACAGTACTATAAATGTATTTTCTCTTCCTTACGATACTCTTAATATTTTTTTCTCTAGCTGACTTTATTGTAATAATATAGTATATAATATATATAACATACAAAATATGTGTTAATCAGACTATTTGTGTTATCCATAAGTCTTCTGGTCCAGTAGTGGACTATTAACAGTTCAGTTTGGGGGAGTTAAAAGCTATACACACATCTTAAACTACGTGGGAAGGTCAGTATCCCTAACCCCTGTGTTGTTCAAAGGTCAGCTATATTTAAATTGGGACTTGGGGAAGAAAGGATTTGGGTGGGGGAGAAGAATTCTGGTAGTTGAGAAGAGACAGAAAGTACATTCGGCAAATAGATATACACACAAAAGTTCAAAATAAATATATGTGCACATACACATTTTCAGTATTACAATTAAAGATGTATTAAAATCACTCTTTGAAATTATTTTCTTATTTAGTTCATTGATTTGATCTTGAATCGAAGGTAAGAATTAGATTTTGCTTTTCTCATTATCCAAATGAATATTCTACTTAAATTTATGATTCAGAATTTGATGGTGTTCTTTATACCTCACTTGCTACTTATCCTTTATCTCTTATTTTTTCACTGATTTTCTTTGGCCCATTTTTAACTTGAGATGTTAGGGAAAACCATTTATTTTAAAACACTGAGCATGTGGCACATGCAAAATACTCTGTACCGTGAGGGATACAGAGGAGAGTAGGACATAATCTCTAATCTTGGGGAGATTACACTTCAGTGAGTGGGGGACATGTACACAAATGATGGATAAATACAGATAAGGAAAGTAAAGAATTGTGATATTTAAGCAGATTGTGGAACACTAGCCTACCTCAGTGTTTTAAATTTGAATGTTAGAGCTGCTTTTAAAATCCCATTGCTAACAGCATGTTTGAGTTCTAGATCATTCCCCAAGTAGATACTGAGAAAAACCTGAATGGAGGAGCCATGTTTCAAGTCTTCCCCCAGTAATGTACTTGGTGAAAGGAAGTACCTTCTAGCCTGAAGACAGGAGTCCGTTTATTTTTTTAAAAAATGTCCTCAGCCCACTGGTATCCTGTCAGAAGGGAGACCACTGGCTCAACCAGTCATTATCCTGTGTGTGTAAAAGCCTTGCTACGTGTGTCAGAACCATTTCACAGTCTGCTTTTCTGTAAGGTGACAATATACTTCTTAGCTATTTCTCTGTGCAAAACTTTATATAGTTAGGACTATTGTTCAATAAACATTTTTTAGATCATCTTTTGAAATTGTAATTAGTAAATTATTCATCCAGAAAGTATTAGTAGTTTTAAATCTTTAACAACTCAGAAAAATGAGATGGTTTTCCCCTGAAGTAATTAATAACATCAGTATCCACTTTATGTTGACAGTTTCTGCTTGCCAGGCACTGGGATGAATGTTCTACGTCACTGACAAAGTCTAATAGTAAAAAAAATACCTATTTTAAAATTTCTGACCACATAATATATGTGTATAAATGTGTATCTGTGTATTTTTGGAATTGAATTTTCATTTACAATACCTACCCTTGCTAGTTGTAGTCTGTTTCATTTTTTTTTAAATGCTGGTTATATGAAACATTGCATTGAGTTTACAAACCACCAATGAATTAGACTAAAAATTTAAAAAACTCTACTGTGTATGCATTGTCTCATTGGAACCTTACCATGATATGAAATTTTTACGTCTGTGGATTTACATATATGTTTCTAAATGGAAACACTGAGGCTTGAAATAGGTAGTTACTTGTTGGAGTTTGTACAAATCAGGTGGCAGCCAGGGCTCCGAAACCTATAACTAAGGATCTGGAGTTAAAGAATCCTGGTTCTGCCACTCATTAGATGTGTGACCATGGATAAGTTATTTAAGGAGTGCTTAATAATTATAGCATTATCTTGAGGATTGCGGTGGTACATGTTAAGTGGTTAACACAGGATCTAAGATGGAGTGAACACTCAATGTTAGTATTAGTACTCAAGCACTTTGTCTTGGTAGAACTAGTTAGAGTTAGCTCAGTGCTACTGTGACGTCAGAGCATTTGTGAAATGTTGCTTGTAAAAAAAAAAACAAAAAAAAACCCTCCTGAACTTTTTCTGTTCTCCCTGAGGCATACAGATCAATGATCAAAGGTCTTTTTAAACGATGAAAGGTAGAATGAAGCTAAATGAAAATGCAGACTATTAAGATTCCTGGAAGTGTGGGTGAGAGAAACGTTGGAGAGAGAGCTCGTGTATTCTTGTGAGAGGGACATGGGTGACTTCACAGGCCTCATTTTAAAAGGCACAGGGGACAGGACACTGGGATCTTACATCACAAGTGGTCAGCAGTGAACAAGCAAGGGCTCACCCTAAAGGTCCCTAGTTATTTTTATGTGAAGATAGGGGCTTGAGACACACCTATATTTTTTTTGTCATTTAAAGAGTTAAAACATCATTGAAAACTCTGGCGTGAAGGAAGCCTTTTTAAATCAAGACACAAAACCTAAAAGCTATTTTTTTTAAAAAAACCCATAAGAGACATATTTGTGCAAGTTTTTTTTTCTTTAACCTGCAAATGATTCTCTTTGCAGTCTACATGATAGAAGATTAATACCTGTTATATACAACAAATTTTTAAAAATTGACAGAAAAAACCCAGTGGTATAAATGATATAAATAGGCAGTTTACATATGTTTAAATTCAAATGGTCATTAAACATGAAAAGATGTTCTGACTCACTAGTCAGAAAAAAAGCAATACAGTGTGATTTTCTAATAGACTGACGAAAACTTGGGTAAGAACGCTTTGTTGATGCTGATGCTGGTGGAGATTTCAGGAAAAGTGCTCTCATAGATCGGCGGTAAAATGTGAAGTCAGTAAAACCCTTTCAGAAAGCAGTCTGGTAACATCTGGGGAGATGTAAAATAGGTACACTTCCGGACCCAGTAATCTTCTGTCTAGTACTGCGTACCATAGAAATGAAAACATCAGATTTAAAAAGAAAGACAATGTATTAAGATGTTTTTGCTGCATTTTGGGGCAAAAGAATGAAAAAAGTGAACGCCTTTTGTGGAGAATGGCAAAGTGTATTTTCCTGTACGGTATTCTCATCATGGATTATGATTCACTCATTGAAAGGATTAGTTTACCATTTGACTTGAATAAATTTCCACAAAACATGGAATGGGAAAAACAAACCATAGACAAGTGTGTATAACTAGTATTTTGGTTTGGAATCTTAGAGTCAGAAATCTCCATTGTGCGCACACATGCTCTCTTTGTGACTATTTGACAAAATATACAAAAGTATAGAAAAATACTTATCAGGTAAGAATAAAATGAGAAAGGACTGCATTAAAAACAAAACCAGTGGGGCACCTGGGTGGCCCAGTCGGTTGAGCATCTGACTCTTGATTTCGGCTCAGGTCATGATCTCAGGGTGGTGAGATCAAGTCATGTCAGCTCCAGTCTCAGTGGGGAATCTGCTTGGAATTCCCTCTCTCCCTCTGACCCTCCCCCTGCGCTGGCTCGCTCGCTGGCTCACTCTCTCAATAAATAATCTTAAAAAAAAATAATGAAAGCAGCATGCATGATATGCTGATACAAAGTTACACATATGTGCATGTGTACCTGTATGTAAAGATATTAGAAAGATACACTTGTTTATGTCTATCAACTCGGAGGGGTGTCCTTGATTATATTTAGTGAGAAAAACATTGTGATCTGTAGGGTAATATTTCAGTAAAAGAATATATACTTGTATGGGCGTGTTTGTGCAAAGAGAAAAGTATGGAAGGGAGTCCTCTAGGCTGTTATATTGGTATTGGAGATGGGAAGAGATGACTGGCTTGTTTATCCATGGATTGTTTCAGTTGGCATATGACATTTTATGATTTGAAAAATGAACCACATACTTTTTTCTCATTATGTTTGACTTGGTAGGTAAATGCTTGAGATAATCTTTGTTGTAGGTTATGCTGGTTTTGATATAGAACTTGAACTTCTGAAAATTTAAGATTACAAAACTTTATGACTTAAGGAATTTACCCTTTTTTCTGCAGTGATTATTAATAGAGTGAAGTCTTTTTATCTTGTCCATAGAGAAAATAGATAGCTATTTAAGTTTCAAATGTAGATTATGATCTAATGTGTATAGCCTCCCCGGACTTGGTTTGGCAAATTATACTATAAACAGAATCAGAAGACCAGTGACAGACTTGAAAGAAGTTTTCTACAATGTAGGTGGTGAGTAAAATGTTTATAAAATCCAGAAAGCTCATACAAATTGAGAAGCTAATTTAGTGGGGAGATGATATCACCAGTGACTATGAATGTTTTTATCTTAATATGTGTGCACTTTATAAAGAAAGAATTTTTTAAAGTTTTGAAGACTGATGTACAGGTAAGAGACTGAGACTCGGTTGCCACGAGGCTCAAACTGCCCCGGGCATCACTCTATCCTCAGTACAGATCGAGCTGCCACGTAAGGTGGATGTACAGCTGCGCAGTCTGGGCTTGGAGGTCTGTCCCAGGTCGTGCAAGTGGGCTGTGGCAAGAGTGTGTGCTTGTGGCCCTGGTTCGCATCCCATGATTCTTTACGTGCTCTGTGAAAAAGAGCCCGCGCCCAAGGATGATGCTGTTTCAGTAGAGTACACGCATGCCCGTGCACAGGCCCTGTGGGGCTCACGTGGGCTCACGAAAGAAGCAAACCCGGAAATCCTGGAACACCTCACATCTCCTTCCAGCCTCAGCTTCATTTTTCCTGCCTTCATTTTATAATCTTTTTCTACTTTTTTTCAAAGAGGCTCTGTGAGTTGGGGTGCCTGGGAGACTCAGGTCATGATCCCGGGGTCCTGGGATCGAGCCAGGGAGCCTGCTTCTCCCTCTGCCGGCAGCTGCCCCTGCTGGTGCACTTGCTCACTCGAGCTCTCTCTCCCTCCTTCTCTGTCTGTCTCTGAGTGTTCTGTGTTTACTAGAGTTCCCCGTGCAGCAGGAGCAGGAGGCGGTGGGCCTGGTGTCCTGCACGTGGATCCTCAGGGGGTGTGCGGGTCATGGGAGTTTGAGTCAGGCTAGCCTCACGTGTAGTGTCTGCCGTCGAAAACTACCTGGAGGTCTGGGGGATAGTGATCTCCTGAACTTGAACAACTGTATTTTCAGAATAAGGGGGATTCCAGCACAGCATTTGTTAGTCACACCTCATGAACGAATTTGGTTCCGTTTGGGGTCTGTCCACAGCACTGGGTAGGGGGGATAATGGCCGGGTAACACACTGAGCCGATCGCATCACACAGATAAAACAACCGTGGTGGGACTTTTCACTCAAAACCACTTATTGTGTTGTTGTGCGGATCATCGTAATGTCATCTGTATGCTTGAAAATAGAACCAGGACATATCACTCTCAGTCCCTGGTACAGGGTGTTTTCTGTCTGTGTGAAGAAAAAAAGGAAGCATAGAATTCAGGATATAATGACTCTCAGACAAACTCCAAGGGAAGAGAATAATCGATCTATGGTTTTAGCCTGAAAATTCTGATAGCTACTCTGCTCTGTTCTTACTTCTGCCTGGAGTAATACCTCCTTCATCCAATATCAATAGGGATTTTTTTTGGGGGGGGGTCCTGGTGGGGGTAGTGAAATTTTTAAATATAGAAACATATCCTTTTCAGTATAAATCATTTAAAAAGTTTTAGATCTGCTACCTAATTATTAAAAAATTTTGTTCCCTCTGCTTTTTTAAATAATACTGTAGAATATTTACCATTTTCTTAATGATTAGATTACGGACTCTCATTGATTTAGACTCCTATATCTGAATGATTTTTGGTTCCTCCCACAGGCTTAGAGCAGTACTATCTTTGTGTTTTCAGAAGCAATCACAGAAATCTAGTGTGTCCAGTAGTAGCCATTAGCCACCTATGGTTTTCGAGCCCTTGAAATGGGGCTAGTGTGATTGAGACACAGAGTTTTTTGTCTTAATCTTCATTAATATAAGTTTCAATTGTAAAAATGAAGCTAAGATATTTTTCCATTAACTGCCATTTTACTGTTTTGGTAAGGTTAGACTTCACTTTACCTGTTTAAAATTGAGCTAAATTGAGATGTGCTCTAAGTGTAAAATACACGTTGGATTTTAAAGACTTAAGATGGGAATAAATGTAAAGCATCTCAATTTTTTATATTCATTACATGTCGACATGTAAATATTTTGGATATATTGACTTAAATGCAATATATTTTTAATAGTACAATATTGTGTATATTCATTATTCTGTCCATTAGATCTCTACGGCTTATTTACTACTCATTGCAGGTTTGTACCCTGAAACACCATCACCTTTATCCCCCCAATCCCTAGTAACCACCATTTTACTCTTTGTTAAAGGTTTAGTGTTTTTAGATTCCGTATATAAGTGGTACCATACAGTACTTGTCTTTCTCTGACTTAGCATAATCTACTCAAAGTCCATCTGTGTTGCGAATTAAAGGATATCTTCCTTTCTTGTGACTGAGTATTCCTCCATTGTGCATATGTACCACATCTTTTTTATCCATTCATCCATTGATGGGCATTTGGGTTGTTTCTACATCTTGGCCTTTGTAAATAAAACTGCAGTAAATATGGGAGTGCCTGTATCTTATCAAAATCCTCTTTTCATTTCCTTTGGGTATATACCCAGAAGTGGAATTGCTGGATCATATGATAGATCTATTTTTTATTTTTTGAGGAACTTCCGTGTTGTTTTCCGTAGTGGTTGGACCAATTTACATTCCCACCAACAATGTATAAGGGTTCCCTTTCACCACATTCTTACCAGCACCTGTTGTCTTTTGTCTTCTTGATGATCGCCATTCTAGCAGGTGTGAGGTGATAGCTCATTGTGGCTTTGGAGAAATGTCTATTTAGTTCTGCCAATTTTTTAATCAGATTGCTTTTTTTGTTACTAAGTTGACTGAGTTCTTTATATATTTTGGACATTAACTCATCTAGTATATGATTTGTAGAATTTTTCTTTTGTAGGTTGTCTATTCATTTTGTTTCTTTTGCTGTGCAGAGCTTTTGAGTTTGATGTTAGTCCCATTTGTTGTTGTTGTTGTTTTCTTTTGTTGTTTGTGATTTTGACATCTCACCCCCAAAATGATTGCCAAGACTAGTATTGATGAGCTGCTTCCCCATATTTTCTTCTAGGAGTTATGGTACCAGGTCTTATGGTTAAGTCTTCGATCCATTTCTAGTTAATTTTTGTGAGTGGTGGGAGATTGGGGTCCAGTTTAACTGTTCTGCATGTGCATCTCCAGTTTTGCTTTTAGCACCATTTGTTGAAGAGACTGTCCTTTCTCCGTTGATTATTCTTGGCTTTCCTGTTGAATAGTAGTTGACCAGATATGCTCGGGTTTAACTGTAGGCTTTCTATTCTGTTCTGTTAGTCAATGTGTCCATTTTTAGAGACATGTTAACTGTGGTAGCTGTGTTAATATTAGCTCTGAGCTTGTCACATATGGCTTTCTGTTTTTTTTTTTTTTTTTAAGATTTTAAAAATTTATTTGACAGAGCAAAAGCAGGGAGAGTGGAGGCACCAAGAGAGAGGGAGAAGCAGCCTCCCCACAGAGCGGGGAGCCCAGTGTGCGGCTCGATCCCAGAACCCTGGGATGTGACCTGAGCCGGAGGCAGACGCCTAATTGTCTGAGCCACCCAGGCACCCCAGGCTTTCTGTTCTGTTCCATTGGTCTGTGTGTCTGTTTTTGTGCCAGTACCATACTGTTTTTTATTACTATAGCTTTACAATATAGTTTGAAATCCAGAAGCATGATACCTCTAGCTCTGTTCTTTTTTCTTAGTATTGCTTTGACTACCCAGGATGTTTTGTGGTCCCACACAAATTTTAGGATTGTTTCTTCTATTTCTGTGAAGAATGTCTTTGATATTTAGATGGGGATTACATTGAATCTGTAGATTGCCTTGAATAGTATGGGCATACTAATATTCTTCTGATCCATGAACATCGGTGTTTTGCCATTTGTTGGTGACTTTGATTTTTTTCAGCAAAGTTTTGTAGTTTTCGTTGTACGGGTTTTTCACATCCTTGGTTAAGTTTAAGTATTTTATTGTTCTTGATGCTACTGTGAATAGGATGGTTTTATTTCTTTTTCAGTTGCTTCATCATTAGTGTAAAGTAATATAATTGATTTCTGTCTGTTGATCTTGCATCCTGCCACTTTACTGAAATTGTTGATTAATTGCAACATTTGTAAGTGTGTGTGTGTGTGTTTACTGATTCTTTGGGGCTTTCTATACTGATCTTCCTCAGTTTATAATGGGGTACATCCCGATAAACCCATCATAAGTTGAAAATATCGCAAGTCGAAAATGCATTTAATACACCTAACCTACCCAGCATCATAGCTTAGCCTCGCCCACCTTAACCATGCTCATAATATTACATTAGCCTACAGTTAGGCAAAACCATTCAATACAAAGCCTGTTTTATAATAAAAGTGTTGACTATCTCCTGTAATTTATTGAATACTGTACTGCAAGGGAAAAGCAGAATGGTTGTATGCGTACAAAATGGTTCTAAGTGTATTGGTTGTTTACCCTTGTGCTCTTGTAGCTGACTGGGGGCTGCAGCTACCACTGCCTGGCATCAGGAGAGAGTATCATACATATTGTTAGCCTGGGAAAGATCTGAATTCAAAATGTGAGGTATGGTTTCTACTGAATGCTTATCGCTTTCATACCATCATAAGGGACGCCTTTTCCTTCTTTGCCTTGCCTTAACTGCTCCAGCTAGGACTGCCAGTATCGTATTAAATATGGGTGGGGAGAGTAGGCATCCTTGCCTTGTTCCTGGCTTTAGAGGAAACATTTTCAGTTTCCTTTCAGTGAGTATGATGTTAGTTGTGAGTATGTCAAATACGCCTTTATTATGTTGAGGTGTGTTCCTTCCATAGCCAATCTGTTAAGGGTTTTTAATCATGAAAGGATGAATTTTGTCAAATGCTTTTTCTGCATCTGCTGAGATGGTCCTGTGATTTTTAGCTTTCATTTTATTGATGTTACACTTAACTAATTTGTGTATGTTGAACTATACCTGCATCCCAGGGATAAATCCTACTTGGTCATGGTGTATAATCTTTTAATGTGTTCTTCAATTCAGTTTACTAATACTTTGTTGAGAATTTTTGCATCTGTATTCATCAGGGATATTGGTTGATAGTTTTCCTGTGGTGTCCTTATCTGGTTTTAGTATCAAAGTAATGCTAGCTTCACGGAATGAATTTGGAAGTGTTCCTTCCTCCTTGATATTTCCTAGGGTTGGTGCTAATTCTCCTTTAAATGTTTGGTAGATTCTTCAGTGAAACTGTCTGGTCCTGGAGTTTTCTGTGTTGGGAGTTTTTTAAATTACTTGGCTCACTCTCTTTCCTCCTTATTGGTCTGTTCAGATTTTCTGTTTCTTCTTGATTCACAGTGTTGTTAGGTTATGTGTTCTAGAAATGTATCTATTTCTTCTAGGTTATATAATTTGTTGGCATATAATTGTTCATAGTAGTCTTTTATAATTCTCTGTATTTCTATAGTATCAGTTGTAATGTCTTTTTTTCATTTCTAATTTTGAGGGGGTTTTTTCCTTGGTCTAGCTAAAGATTTGTCAATTTTATTTATATTTTCAAAGAACCAGATCTTAGTTTCATTTATCCTTTCTGTTGTTTTTCTGCTATTTTATTTATTTATAATTTGATCCTTACTATTCCCTTCCTTCTGTTAATTTTGGGCTTAATTTGTTCTTTTTCTAGTTCTCTTGAGGTGCAAAGTTAGGTTGTTTATTTGAGATCTAGTTTTTTAACATAATGCATTTATTGCTATTAATTTTCCTCTCAGAACTGCTTTGTTGCATCCCACAATACTTGATATGTTGTGTTTTCATTTGCATTAGTTTTGAGATAATTTTTTATTTCCCTTTTAGTTTCTTTTTTGACGCACTGGTTGTTTAGAAGAGTGTTTAGTTTCCACATATTTGAATATCTACTGACTTCCTCTTATTGATTACTAATTTCATGCATCGTGATCAGAGAAGATAGTTGGTGTGACTTCAGTCTTCTTGAATGTGCTAAGATTTGTGACCTAACATATGATCTATCCTGGAGAATGTTCCATGTGCACTTGAGAAGAATGTGCATTCTGCTATTAGAACGCTCTGTATATGTCTGTTAAGTCCATCTCCTAATGTGTGGTGTGATCTCGTCATTCTTTGGATAATCTATCCATTGCTGATACTGGGTACTGATTTCCTCTACGGTTACTGTATTGTTCTCAATTTCTTAAGATCTATTTTTTTTAAAGATTTTATTTATGAGAGCACGAGAGCGAGCACACACGCACAAGCAGGGGGAGGGGCAGAAGGAGAGGGAGAAGCAGACTGCCCACCCACCAGGTAGCCTGACACAGGGCTCAGTCCCAGAAGCATGAGATCATGACCTGAGCTGAAGGCAGATGTTTAACCAACAGAGCCACCCTTAAGATCTGTTATCAGTTGCTTAATATATGTTCAGTGCTCATGTGTTCAGATTGTATATATTTATGATTGTCCTATCTTATTGATGTATTGAGCCCCCCCCCCATCATTATATAATGACCTTCTTTGTCTCTTAGTACCCTTTTTGGCTTGAAATCTGTGTTGCCTGATAACAGTATGGTTACACCAAACTTTTTTCCTTCTTTCTTGGCTTGCAGTATCATCATCCATTCTTTCATGTTGAGCCTGTGTGTGTCTTTAGAGCTCCTATTATGCAGCACATAGTTGGCTCTGTGTGTGTGTGTGTGTGTGTGTGTGTGTGTGTGTGTGTGTGTGTTAAGATCTACTTATTTATTTTAGAGAGCACATGCACAAGCGGGGGGTGTGGGGTTGCAGGGAGGGGCAGAGAGAGAATCTGAGACACATCCCCCTCCCTGGCCCAGCATGTGGGGCTTGATGTGGGGCTTGATCTCATATAGTTACTTTTAGTGCTCTTTTCCTTTATGCTCTAAAATGAGTTTAATATAGTAGTCTTAAAAAAGAGTTACAATATTATTACTTGCCTGGTTAATCAGATTGAATTTTGTGTACTTTAATCTTTTCGTTTCTTCGATTGAAGAGTTCCCTCCAACATTTCTGTTAGGGCAGGTCTAGTGGTGGTGAACTCCTTTAGCTTCTGTTTGTCAGGAAAAGCCTTTGTTTCTCTTTCATATCTAAAAGATAGCTTTGCCAGGTAGAGTATTCTTGGTTGGCAGTTGTTATCTGTCAGTATTTTGAATGTCATTCCTCTCTCTCCTGGCCTGTAGAGTTTCTGCTAATAGCCTACTGGGGGACCTTTGTAGGTTACTGTATTTTTTTTCCCTGGGTGCCTTTAAAATTCTTTCTTTCTTATTGACTTTTTAAAAAGTTTTATTTATTTGACAGAGAGAGATAGAGAGCGAGTGCACACACAAGCAGGGGGAGCAGCAGGAAGAGGGAGAGGGAGAAGCAGGCTCCTGGTGGAGCAGGGAGCCCGATGCAGGGCTCGTTCCCAGGACCTTGGGATCATGACCTGAGCCGAAGGCAGACACCCAGCCAACTGAGCCATCTAGGCACCCCTATTATTGACTTTTGACAATTTTAATATGATGTGTCTTAGAGAAGGTCTTTTTGCCTTGAAACAATAAGGTGTTCTGTTAGCTTCATGGACTTATATATATCCAGTTGTTTCCCCAGGTTTGGGAAGTTTTCAGCTATTATTTAAATGCATTCTCTGTTCCCTTCTCCCTCTCTTTCCTTCTGAGATACCAGTTATTCTCTTGTTGGCATTTCTGATAGAGTCAGATAGTTCTCATAGAGTGTCTTCACTTTTTAAACATCTTCCATCTCTTCCACCTGAATCATTTCTATATTTCTGTCCTCAAGCTTGCTAATCCTCTCTTCCATATGATCTGCTCTGTTTCCAGCACATTCTAATGCATTTTTCATCTCATTTATTGAGTTCTTCAGCTCCAGAATTTATTTCTTTTTTAGAATTTCAGTCTCTCTGATAAAGCACTTCTCATTAATTTTATTCCTGTTTCACCATATTGCCATTTGGAGTTTTCTTATAGCTCATTGAATTTCATCATAACTCCTATTTTAAATTATCAGTTAGATTGCAATATTCCATGTCTTTGGGTTCCATTGCTGGAAAATTGTCATTATCTTTTTATGATACTGTATTACAGTGATTTTTCATGGTGCTTGATGAGAAGTGCCCCTGCCTCCACATTTGAAGGCTTTGTTTACTTTGATTCTAACAGTTCAACAGGTTGGTAGACGGGGGTTTTCCTTTTGTTTTCCAGAAGATGGGGCTATAGCATAACTTTTTGGTTTTGTTACCAGAGCTGACTTCCTGCTAAGGATTGGGAGCATGAAAAAGAGCAAAGAGTGGTGGCCAAGGGGGAGGGAGGTATGTACTTAGCACCTGGGGCTTTGGGTGTACCCATGGCCAGGTAGGGGGATCTTCAAGTAGGAAGACTTCCAGAGGTTTGTGGGCCAGCCTCTTGCCTCTTGGGGCAGAGAGCAAGAGATGCTTTCCTTCATTTCTCTTTGTCTGCCTACTTCCCTTTCCTTCCCTCCCTCCAGCCATAGGAGTCTCTTCTCAGGGAACCTGGTCCCTCCAACTACAGCACCTGTTGCCAGGCAGACCCCCCACTTGCTGCCTTCCCCCCCTCCCCCCACCTCCTCTGCCAGAAAGGCGGTGCTGGCTCACTGCGGGCCCAGCCGCGGCCTTCACTGCCTTCGCTGCCGTCACTGTCCGCCGCTGCCAGCTCCCCCACCTCTTTCACGGTCTGGTCCACCCACTTGAGGGTACACAGATGGATGGGTTTCTCGGGCATCCTGGTATGCTGTGCAGAGGCGCTGTGGGCTCTTTCCCCCTTCCAGGATATGTATGTCCAATTAGTTGTAGATCAGAGGGGAGAGAAGAGGAATGAGTCACAGCACCATGATGCTGACATCATTCCCAAATAAAATATATTATTAAAATGAATGTATCTTGTTCTCTTTCCTTTTTTAATGTAGTCCCTGCAAAATTTAAACTCGTATGTGAAGCTTTCATATTTCTGTGGGAGGTTTCTCAACTTTGGCACCACTAGCATTTAGAGCTGGATAATTCTTTGTGTGGGGATCTGTCTTGTTCCCTAGAGGATGTTTAGTGATATCCCTGGCCTAGCTATTCTAGATCAGCTTCCCACCTCAGGCAGGAATGCCTTTCTGGGCCATGACAGAAGGGATTCAGCCTCTGTTCGAAAACTTTACCTAATAAGAATGTCTTCTTTATCATTTTGGAGATTAATTGTAAGACAGACCTTTATATCAGCATCCTATAACTTCTACCAGTGGTTCTAGTCCTAATCACTTGAGTAGAGCTGATTAAACTAAATTCTTTATGAAAAAGTTAATGCGTGCTAATAGGCCTTATACATTCTGAAGTTCATTCAGCAATTACTTATGCTCCTCCTTTGTGTTAGGCACTGTCCTAGGCAACAGGGATAAGCAGTGGATGAAGCATGAATTCTCGGGGAGCTTGCATACCATTTTGGGGGATGCAGTTAATACTCAAGAGCCTACAGTAGTATGTCATGTATTGATCAGTGCTGTGAAGAATACCAAAGCAGGCAAAGGTGTGTAGGGAATGCTCTTGTTGGGAGGGAGGAGGCGTGGGGATGCTATTACTCCTGGCCCTGTCCTCTAATACCCCAAGACCTCTGTCATGCCCACTGTTCCCCAGACCTCCAGTTTCTTTTGTTTCTTCTGGAATGTATATTGCCTTCATCTATCACTTAGAAGAAATGTTTTCTGGACACCTTTGCTATAATTCTTCCTGAGTGGAAGCGTTAAGGTTCCTTTTAAAGGTGGCACATGGAGCTGAATCCTGGCTCTGGTCTGATCATTGCAGAGTTGTCCTTAGGAATGTTCTAGCTGCTGTTCTCCTTTTGGCATTCTGAGATTGCACCTGCCTTTTTGGCAGCCTCATCGTGCTGTTGACTCAGATTACAGTCAACAACCCTGAGGTCTTTTACTGTGCTACAACTTCCGCATTGTATACTTGTCCTGAAGCCAGTGTTTCTCTTGCTGCTTTGATCAACGTACTGAACATGATGTGATCTGAAGGAGTTCGCTTCTGCGTGTCTTACACAAGAAAATACCTGGGCTTTGTGATGGCCCATTACCTTTCACAGTCCTTTTTACCTCTGCTTTCTGGTTGTGTTCTAGAATAGCTAATGTTGCAGATAATCCAGCCTCCAGATGAATGAGTACCTACTGCAGTTTCATAAAACATCATAAAGAGAAACATGGGTAAAAATGAATGTGGAATAGTCCCAGGTGGGATTCTTGGCTGGCAATCCTGTAATGATTTCTAAATTAAAAATTAAAAAAAAAAAAACAAAAAAGCCTTGGATGTCTTTTGTCTTCTTGCTTCCAGAATCTTTCTTATTCTTGCCTTTAATCCAAATAGTAGTACATACCTGTACACTCAGTGTAAGCATTGGTTGGGAGGAATTATAGACCTTCTTTCCGTCTTCACAAAGCTGCTTTCAGGCTCAAGCTTCTAGCATCTGTTCCATTTCTGGCTAACTTTTTCATAGACAAAAGATAGAAAATATAGTTGACCCCTGAACAGTATACCTCCCAGGGAGTCAAAAACCCATGTGTAATTTTTGACCCCTCAGAAACTTAATTACTAACCGCGTACCGGGGACTGGAAGCCTTACCAATAACATAAACCATCAGTTAACACATTTTGTATGTCATATGTACTATAGACTATATCCTACAATAAAGTGAGCTTAAAAAGAAACTATGGTTTAGAAAATCACAAGGAAGAGAAAATATATTTGTGGTAATGTCCTGTATTTATAAAAACCCACGTATAAGTAGACTAGTGCAGTTCGAACCCATGCCATTCAGGGGTCAGCTGTGCACATCTCTAAAACTGCATTGTACATGCAAATGGTAGATAACGGCAGGGATTCTGTCCCTCGGTTCCCTTGTTCATGTCACAGAGATTCATAGTCCTGGATTGTGGAGAATGTGATTTAAATACCATCTGTGGCTACTTACCCAGCAGACTGGTTAGATGACAGATCTGCCAAATGAGCAGTGTGTGTTTCTAAAAAAGAAAAAGATATCAGAAGAATTTTACCATGGAGGATTTAAAACTATTATTTATTTAAAAACTGTATTAACTTCTATAATTCAAATTAGTTTACAGAGTAAAAGTTCTTTGGAAGATAATTATTTTGCTTACTATTTTCTTCAGTATTTTAGTTACTGAAGGTATATCTTAAATGGCAGCTGCTAAGCCAGCATCCCTGGCCATAACCTAAGATAACCAAAAAGAATGTATTATCTTAACAGTGTTTCAGAAAGCTGGTCTGGGCACCTCTCACTGCTCCCCTTGGTAGTGCTATCATTGTGATCTGTGGAAGTGGGGTCGGCTTCTGGCCAGCCAGGCCTGGCTTCAGGATGCCTGAGGTCCTGACAGCCTGCTTATCCAGACCACAGACCCTTTGACATGGACATCCACCGTCCTTCTGGCTACCTCCAGACCCCTACAGAGGCTTTGAAAGTGCTCATTCTGTAGGTGCTAAATTTTGTTCAATGTCAGTGTCTTTGGGGAAGTACTAATGTATAATGACGGGCCTAAATTTTGCTTTGGCTTTGTAGTTCTTTTGCATTTTTCCATTTAGTTTCTTGAAAACCTTAACCTAAGCCCTGTGATGGCATTTTGTTTATATTATTTAGCCCCTAGAGTAAAATAATACATGAAATATCAAGACAGGGTAGGTGTGTCGTGAACCCAGCAACGGAGTTATCTTCAATGTGCCAGCAAATGGAAGGAACACGGGCCTCTAAGGTCGTGCAGACAGCTGGACACCAATGGGGAGGAGCTGGGATCACTAGGATCAGAGTAACACCAAAGACATAGGGCCAGTGGATCTGCTGTGACACTTCTCAAAGACCAACATAGCAGTGATCGGGGTTACAACCCCAGACAGACCCTGTCTGTCCACAAGCGAGCACATTTTTACGGTGTCTGTATACCCATATGCCTGTGATGCTTATATTAATGGCAACAGCTTTTCCTTCCTTAGTGTCAGTGGCATTAAAATTAACTGTGTATTTTTCTTTTCTTCTTTCAGAACAAGCTTGCCTTCCCCTATGTTTTCCAGAAATGATTTCAGCATCTGGAGCATCCTGAGAAAATGTATTGGAATGGTAAATTAACTCTCACTTTTATAATATAACATTAAGCACATACATGTGTCCCTGCGTATTCTTCGGAAGGGCATCTTCATGTTGGGATAAAGGTGATGTACAACAAAGTTGATGGCAACTTGTGAGAATCAGAAATTGCGAAAAGTCTTAGGTCTGCCTGACAGAATTGGAACCACTCTTTATGCCATTTTAATAGGATTTTAACGTGATTTTTCACTCTAAAAAATAGGAAAAGAAAATGGTCTTTTCCCGTCGTCATACCACAATTGTATTTCCCCGTAAATTCAGCACAGATTCGCCCAAATGTCTAGAAGGTAGTAATTTCACATACGCTTCTTTGTATGAACTAGTTGTTTTGTACTTTGAATTTTAAGTGTGATGTATTAGCTATTTGGAATGTGTCTCTCCTTAGCTGTGCAGGTAGAGTTGATTTGGGGGCGGGCGGACAGCAGAGGGCAAAATTTAGTATTCCATAAATCCTTAGATTCTCTTTAAAACAGTAGTCCACTGTACCACCCTGACATCAGTTAGGCTAGAATTCTGAGTAAAGTTATCTTAATTCTTTGAGCACGACCTTTGACCAACTAGAATGATGAAAATTTTAAACACACGAGTCCTAAGCTGCTAAAGAAAATGCCTGGACGTTACCTTTTGTAATTTTGCAATTTAACGTGCATCCTGGAGTCCTCCAAGAACTTTCCCGGCACCAAGAAGTATATTCACTTTCTTTTCATTCTGGTGCTTGAAATCTTTGCAACTTGTGATGTACCCACTTTGGCACTTTTCTAATGTCCCTGTTTTCTACATGGGGTTATCTCATCTGAGATTTTCCCAGTGTGACTTCCAACAAGCTATTCCCAGAAACATTAACTTTAAACAAGTATTTTCTGATTCTAGTATGCGGAGAGTAATTCTGCTAAGCTGTACAGCCGAATGATGGGATTTATCCCAGCCTTGCTGCTTCCTGTCTGTGAGATCCCGGGGAAGCTACCTTTCCACCTGGATAGGGTTTCCTCCTGTTTAAAGTTAGGAGACTAATTTGTACCTAATAGGTGTATTGAGAGATAAGTAATATAACTTATGTAAATGGTCTAGGAAGTTCCTGGTTTAGCATAATGCTCAATATTATTAGCAGCAGTTAATCCCACTTGAGAATCAGAGCACCTGCCTCTAATCCGATTTTGATTATATTAAGATTCATCAGGACAAACCAAATGTATATATTCTCAAGTACGATGTTAATTATACATATTACTGTCTCTGGAATTTTCCAGACAAAAAAATTAGTATTTGTATTCTGCAGAGTCAGTATTTCTCAAACCCTTAGTAAACATATTTACCTTATGATTTAGTATGCAAATGGGAGTATATGTATGTGTGTTTAAAATTAAAACCAGTTTCACAAAAGGAATATTCATCATTAAAACAAATGATATTTCCCATTATGCTAAATAAATGCTGCTTCCAGCTCACTGTACTGACTACACAGTCTCTAATGAATGACACCCTCCCTGTAGAACTGATACCACATCTGTCAAAGACTGGTCAACAAAATTGGTGTGCAAACTTTAGATGTGGTTGAGTCTTCTTGGACATCATAGAAAATACAGTTTTCTGTATTTGTCTTGGTCGAGTCTGTCTGCTCTCATCTCCTGTCTCACAAGGGTCGGATTTAGTGGTGAGGTCACGCATTTGTTCAGGCTAGTGGCCAGCGGTTGTCTAGTTTATGTCTAAAGCAAGCATCGTGTCTAGATGGAGCATAACCGTTCTTTTAAAAGACAGCACCTAATGTTCTGTTGGACCCTACCTGTCATACTTTGAAAGATACTCTATCTCCCTAGAAGAATGGTCTTACTTTTATGTTTTAGGTGCAGAACTATTTGTAAATAAATATTCTCCATTGAGTTTATGTGATAACCATTCTTGGAGGAACATTTATTAATGTGGATTGCAAGGAAATTAGCGTTTGGAAGTACTGTTCTTTGGGCACTGTCATAGGATCCCCCTCTCATAGGCAATAGAAACAATCAGAAGGTCTAAGTGTTGGCCTATAATAGAGATTTAAAGTACAGTGTATCTTGAGAGAGAAATGCTATATCACTGCTAGAATAAAATTTTAAAAGTAATTTTTGGTATTGGCTCCTCCAACATCGGCCTCCTTCTGCCTTCCGAAAGAAAATAGTCCAAAACTTAAAAAATGTAATATCCATAGTTTTTGTGCACTGAAATGCAAAGTGAAGGCATTTTTTAAAAATCCTGCATTGCATTTCTGTGATTCAGTTACACTTAATCCATACACTTGAATTCCTTTCTCTGTGGGTAGATCTCAGTTACAAAAGCCATGTACATTTCTTTCAGCCAACTCTTCCCCAGACCTTCACATTCCCAGTTTCTCAGTTTTATAATAATAAGTCTTAAAGTAGCGGAGGATATCTGGTATCAAACCATAGCTTTTCATGATGTCTCTGTCAAGTTGAGGAGCATAGGAGATAAGAGTAGAGTGTGTGAGCATCCACAGTTCTACACTGAACTGGGGTCCAGTCCCAACTTTTTAAAAAAAAGAATGCCCCATATGATGATATAGTTTTATGGTATAGTGTCATTATTCACAGGACATGGTTTTGGGGCGCCTGGCTGGCTCAGTTGGTGGAGCGTTGCAGCTCTTGATCTTGGGGTTGTGAGTTCAAGCCCCACTTTGGGTGTAGAGATTACGTAAAAATAAAAATCTTTAAAACAAAAACCAAAGTACCTGGCTTTTATGAACTCATGAGAGATGCTTATCTGTCAGGTATGGTCTGGGTATAATTTGTCTTAATCAGGAAGGAGAGTCCGAGTATCTTCTCCAGACATTCGCCATCCTGGGCCTCAGTGCCCTGCAGCCCCTTCCCCAGCCAGGCTTGCTTTGACCCCATCATCCACTTCCACATACGTACACCTTCTGCTTTGCTTCTTTCTAAAAAGAATATGAAGACTTAGGTTTCTAAAACTAATGACATCCTTCCTCTTTTCTTTCAGTCTGTTTTGAACAGGATTATGTTACCAAATGGTGGATTAGACTACATGAAATGAATACTTTACATAACTGGTATTCAATTCTAAATCTCTCTGTGATTGAAGCTTTTACAAAACAGATTCCCAGCTCAGAATTAATACTGATACTGGTTAGTGGTTTGAAACCTATCTTCCTTACTTCCATTGTCCTTTTGTTGAAGGACTCTAATCTCATAATCCCATTGTCCTGTGCTTCCCCTATTTTCTTCCTCCTCTTCACTCCCATCCCTTTAGGATTTCTCGGTGGGACTCACCCAGAGGTTGGGTCACGGGTGTTCATACTTAGTGACTTTTGGACCCAGGGCCAGCACCAGGGTGAGGCAAGTGAGGTATGTAGGCACAAAAGTGGAGTAGGCAGTTCTGCTCATGGCTCTGCAGGTGCCAACTCTGTGTTTGCTAAATATGCTGAAGTTCTAGAATATTAGTATTGGATTATTATCAGAGATGAAAAAGTTCTGATGTCCTTATAAAAACTGACCTTTTAAAGTGAAAATGTTATGTATAAAAATGTCCAGTGGAACCAAATACCATAGAGATTTGAGTGCAAGAGCAAGCTGTTCTTTAAAATTTGAAAAGTTTATAGTTCCATTTGTTCCTGTAACTCATATTTCCATTCCATATTTCTTGTGAAATATTATCCTTAACTTTTTTATCTTTGAAGGTCTTTTATTGATTACCCTGTCATACCTTGCTATCACAAAAATACGTACAAAAATAAAAATTTGACAGCATACATCCTATGACCATAAGATTTTAATAATAAAAGTTTCTCTGCATCAAGTTATTCTTATAAGTATTAATATAAGAGTGATCAAAATAAGCATTGCAAAATTTATGGAAATATTGACATAAAAGTTAAAATGTTATTCATAAAATGGATTTTTGTAGTTAGGTTTTGATAGCTGAGAATGTCCCCTATTGCTAGAATGTGACAGGATTTTCAGTAATGATTGTTATTTTTTAATAGATTCAAGGATTAAGAAACCTTGCTCATATTAACGGACAGATGGGAGTAGGAGTTTAGTGGTGGGTTTTTGGGGTTTTTTTTAACATCTAGCAATATCATTCAGTTCTTTGACCCTTTCCCAACTGTGTACCAAAATTCAGATAACAATATATTATCAAATATATTTTTTAATTTTTTTAATTTTTTTATTTTATTTTAAAGATTTTATTCATTTATTCAACAGAGATAGAGACAGCCAGCGAGAGAGGGAACACAAGCAGGGGGAGTGGGAGAGGAAGAAGCAGGCTCATAGCAGAGGAGCCTGATGTGGGGCTCGATCCCATAACACCGGGATCATGCCCTGAGCCGAAGGCAGACGCTTAACCGCTGTGCCACCCAGGAGCCCCTCAAATATTTTTTTTTATGATCCATAAGTTGACAACTCAGGACTTCTTCATTGTTGCTAAAAACAAAATTTGGAAAACTTTAACTTGCAAAAGATCTTGTTAGCCTCCATTGGAGTCCTAGGTGTCTGGTCTCTAGGAACTGTAGCCAGAGAAGCTTTCCCAGGGCTCGTAATTCTTCACAAAGCTCTTTCTTCTCACTCACATGTACCTTGTAATAATGAGAAGGGATTGAGAAAATGGAAATATTTTTCGCTGAAACACACCTGTGTCAATATAATAACTTTTGATAAAATGCTTTTATCTTACCATGAGCTTTAAAATGTTTCCCTCAAAACCACAGATTTAGCTCATTCACTTGATGCAGGGTACCTGGCACACAACCGTAGAGCCAGACCATACTCAGACACAGCCCAGGTCAGCGGTCAGAAGTGTGATGTTATTTTTAGGGTCAGATAAACATGTTAGTGTATGTCACTGTGACAGCTGTCCCATTCTTGAATTCTACGTCTAAGATCAATACAGACCTAGAATAAAATTTGGAGCTTTGCCACAGCTGGAACATTATAAACACTGCCTTGAGAGACGGGGAATAGAAACAGCAAAGCAGTTAAACAAAACCTAGCACCTTTACCACCTCACTTTGCAATGATCTGAAATCAGAATACCCCAATGTGGGAGAAATGGCCAGAAGGCCCCGTTTCTAATGTCAAGTCTTTCCCTTAACTGAAACAGACAGTCATGGAACTCTCCAGATTAATGGGGCCTCAATTAAAAGAGGCTTCGCAGATCCCCGTTCTGTGCTTCTCACCCCGCCTTCAGGTGGCGCCCTGCAGCGTCTTACATTTCAGAGCAGGCGTACTCTGCTATGATTCAGGATGGTGCAAGGTGTCCTCCCCCCACCACAACCCACTCCCCACCTCCACCGCCCATCGCAGAAGCATGACAGCCAATCCTGGTGCCTGCTGGGGCCTGCCAGCTACAGGTAAGAGCGCCTGTGGTGGCTGAGCTTATGGAAATCGGCTCCTGTAAAGCAGCCCCGCCCACGCGGCTACCAGACAGTCTCTGTGCCTTGACCGTGAGTGCATACAGCGTGAAGACAGATCCAGTCCCAGCTTCAGCCAGTGCGTCTGGTGTCTTTCTGCGTTCCTATCCAGCGGTTGTCCAGCCAAGTCTGAAAGACTCAGCTACTAGACAGGAAGAATGGGAAAGGAATATCTTTCTGTGTATCTTTCTCCTCATAGCTTTTCTTGTCGTCATTTTTGTTTTTACCATTGGTTTGCACCAAGGTGTGCAGAGTGTGGTTCAGTTCATACACAAACACACACCCCTTTGCTGCTCCATAGTTCCTTCATTTCTGGCCATGTTATCTTCCACTCGTTCCCCTGTTGTGTTCCCCTGGGCTGGTCTCTGAGAGCTGAGGAACAGTGCTGTAACCAACAGCGAAAGGCATGACGGGCAGCAGGCTTTCTTCAAACTGCCCATCCAGATGGTCGCAGGAGGGCTGTCTTGGGAGTTCTACATGTGACTGCTTTGGGCATAATCAGTGGTATTCAGACAGCAAGACCCTCTCGTGCAAGATAACCTAGTAGATGGTAGGCATCTTATGGCAGCAGCAGATAATGAAAGAGACCTTTGACCCTCCAAAGCCCTTAGATGTAAGAGGGATCCTTGGTAGCTGTGGGAGGTGTATGGAGCGGGAGGGGGGGCGGGGGTTGTGGAGGAAGGAGCCAGTACCAACTTCATCTTGCAGAAGGCACATCCAAGGAATGGAGCCAGGACTGCTACTAGCACTTGACCATCACTGAAGAGTCTAGAACCCCACTTAGTGCTTGGGTCATACTCCTGGGTGAGGACTTTGCCTACAAGCTGCCTGCCTGGGCAAATGAGCAGACAGATTTAGCCTAAGACCTAAGTTAAGTTTCTCTGGGTAACCCAGGTCTTAAATATTTGCACATTTGTGTGTTACAGTGTTAGACTTTACATATATAAAATATTTTTCATTTTCATTGGGATCAAACTTGGCCTTGCTTTCAGGTCTTTTATGTAGTGCTCAAGTGATGAAGCAGCCTTCTCTCTCTCTCTTTTTTTTAATTCTCAGTTTGTCAGTGGATGAGAAATTGCAATTAAGAGTTTCTTCAGTTTCATCATTGGTTGCAATTAATTTGCATGGATAAATTTAAACTTTGTTTTTAGCTGGGTCACAGGGTGGAATTGCCTGGCATAAATATTTAATTTTGCCAGCTGACTGATGCTCCCAGCGATAAAAGTAGCCCAGCTAATGTTTCTTCCTGAAACTTGACCCTCATAATGTGTGTTGTTTCTTTTCCTATTATTGGACTCTATGCAGTACTAATTACTTGTATTCAATATCTATAGAGTTTAATACCAGACTATATTACATCGGAAGTAGAAATGCTGTCACCATAAATTTCCAGGACGGAACAAAATATAGTTTTTGTCACTTGAGTTTTTCATTACATATCTAGGGAACTGTAGGTTTTAAGTATTGTAAGGCTACTTTAAAATAATTCAACTAATAGAAGCAACAAAGTTGTAAGTCCATTGCTATATTTTAGAATAGCTTTTTATACTCTTCTAAGAGGGTGAGGGTGTTATCATGGACCTGATTTATGTGTATATGTTCTCTGGGATCTTTTTCTTTCCTTTGTACTCCTTCTCTGATACTTGGCCCAGATGTGTGCCTTTTTAGTTCCTTGAGTGCTGCCATTGAGTTACTAAAAGAAGTAGGAAGAAGGTGTTTGGATTATTTTGGATTACAACATTGGATTTAAAGAAGCTTAGTTAGGAATTTTAGGAGCTTTTCAAACGATTAAAAATGATCTGCCCGTTGAATTGATGATAAACCATGTCTTTTGTGCTTTGGTCTCCAGTTTACAGCACACCCTCTCTCACTGACTCACTAACTCCCGTAAAGTCTGGCCAGCTGGTGTTGAGCAACCAGTGGCCGGTAGACCCTTGACCATCCCATCCTTGCCCAGATATTTTACCTGGGAAGATACATATGAAGAGATAGAGCGCACCTAGCATTGCTTTCGAGATGACAGATAAAGTCCCTAGGCCGGGATTCTCATCTGATATGCTGTAACTAGGCGTAGGCGAAGTGCTGTCACCCCAGCACACCTACTGCCTCGGGGAGTATTTTGTCCTTCTAGTGCTGTTTTGGGGGGGGGGAAGTCCATAGTCAAGCTTAGCAGTAAAGTTTTAAAGTTCTTCATACCTGTAATGAAGAAGTCTTAGCCTGCTGTTGTACATGATAAAGTGACACGTAGAGAACAAGCACAGTACAGTGTGGGCCGCATACTAGTCGAGGGATAGGGCTCGAGTGCTTCCCCTGGTGACTGGATGGAGCAGCCAGCCGGCAGAGAGCCTTGCCACGGGACTGCGGCTGTGCATCCTGCCTGGGGCTCCAGGAGAGGCAGGTGTCCTCTCCTTCAATCCCTCACCCTTGAAAGCCAGAACTCGGAAGCCAGGGGGCGCCTCGGTGCCTCAGTCGGTTAAGCATCTGACTCTTAGTTAAGCAGCCAGCTCTTGATTTCGGCTCGGGTCACGATCTCAGGGTTGGGAGATTGAGCCCCATCGGGCTCTACTCTGGATATGGAGTCTACTTAAAATTCTCTCCCTCCCTTTCCCTCTGCCCTTTCCCTTTCTCATCCATGCTCCCTCTCTTTCTAAAATAAATAAAATAAAATCTTAAAGGAAAAAAAAAAAAAAAGAACTTGGAAGCCATGCTGCCTTCTGAGTAACTTCTACAGCTCAGCCTCCCAGGTGACAGGGCGAAGTATCCTAATCTTTGAGGCCCCCTTGCCTCTCTGCATCTTGGAGGACCTGGCACTGTTGCATGTGTTCTTATTGATAATAGCTACCGTTTATGGCTCACTTACTGTCTGCCTGCTACTGTTCTAAGTGTCCTATATGAATTAGCCTTTACAAGCCCTGTGAGGTACACAGTGAAAATCCCCATTTGGGGAGAGGTGAGGGACTTACTCATGGGGACACAGCATGATGTCGCAAGGGGCCTTTGATCTCAGAGCCCGTACATAAAATGTACCATCTTAACCATTTCTAAGCATGCAATTCAGTGGAGTTAGTGCATTCACTTTGTTGTGCAGCCGTCCCCACCGTCCACCCAACCTTTTCATCGTGCAGAAGTGACACTTCATACCCAGTGTCACCTGTAGCTCTCCGTTCCCCTCCCCCAGCCCCCGGCAGCCACCATCCTGCTCTCTGTTCAGAGCTCACTCTTCTAACCACTTCACCGTCCCTGGAACTTCGGACCGGACTAACCTGAGTGGATTTTGTTGCTCTTCTTTTTCCCTTCCGCCACTTGAATGTTTCTCTTGTACGTTTTACGACTAGCATGTCAGTGTGTGTGCGTGTTGTAAGGTGGTCCAGTTTCTGAGGTGCAAGCTTGTTAGCTTCTTTTTGCCAGGCTGAAAGTATTAGACTTTAAAATAAATCTCCTGTTTTACTCCTGATTAAAAGAGCAATACGTGTTCATTTTAGGAAACTTAGAGAATACAGAAAAGCATAAAGAAGGTAATTAAGATCACTGTACTACCCACTCCTCAAGGCAACAACCGTTAACTTGGTGCTGTGACCTGGCATTCGTTGCTAGGTCTGTAAAACCTACTTTTGAACATGTTGCTTTGTAACCTACCTTTTCCCCCGACATTTTGCCATGTGCACTGTTGTGCTCACAAAAGAGGGTTTGGGGCGCCTGGGTGGCTCAGTCGTTAAGCGTCTGCCTTTGGCTCAGGGCGTGATCCTGGAGTCCTGGGATCGAGCCCCACATCAGGCTCCTCTGCTGGGAGTCTGCTTCTTCCTCTCCCACTTCCCCTGCCTGTGTTCTCTGTCTCGCTGACTGTCTCTCTGTCAAATAAATAAAATTAAAAAAAAAAAAAAGGGGGGGGTTTGACTTCAAGGAGCTTGTATTCCAGTGAAAGAGTCAGGGCAGTCTTGTGCATTGTGATAAATGCCTGAATAGGCACCGAGTCCGTGGGCACGGGGACTGCAGGGGAGCATGTCGGTAGAGGCACCTGCAGTGTGGCAGAGTCTCAGATACTCTCCCTCCCCCCGGAACTGCAGTACTTCAGAGTTAGCGAGATGGGCTGACATGGCAGCACGCAGTCTCATACGTGATCAAGGGCTGAATTGGGAGATCTAGGTTCTGGTCCTCCAGGAGTTGGAAGAAGCAAGGAATCAATGAGCCGTAGCATGGTGGAAGAGGAGAGAAGTGGGCTGGGCCTTGAAATATGGGTAGGATGTACAAGAGTTAAGGAAAGAGAGCAGGGCATACCAGGTCAGGGTTGACCCTGCCAGGTCTTGTAACCCAGTGCCTAAAACAGTGCCTGGCACCTAGTAGATGCTAAATAAAATTTCGAAGATATTTTGGAAAAATTTAATTTCCAATGCGTATTCTCTACCGCAAGTTTGCTGTAGCAGAGATTTTCTTTGAGGTATAGCTGACAAAATTGTGAGATATTTAAAGTATACATCAAGGTGATTGGATATGGTATACATTGTGAAAGCATCCCCTTGAGTTAACACATCAGTCCCCTCACGTACTTTATTTTGTGTGAGAACATTTAAATTCTACTCTTAGCAAATTTCATTTATGCAATAACAGTGTTACCAACTACAGCTGCCATGAGATCCATGAGATCTTCAGATCTTATTCTTCTTATAACTAAAAGATTGTACTGACTTACCAATCTCTCCCTATATTGCCTACCTGCAGCCCCTGACACCCTCCTCCCTACTATGTTTTTATGAGTTTGCCCTTTGTTGTATTTTTGTTTTGTTTTTGTTGTTTTGTTTTCCATATATCAGTGATAGTATGGCATATTCGTCTTTTTGTCTGACTTATCTCAGCGTAACACCCTCCAGGTTCATCCATGTTGTCACAAATGGCAAGATTTTCTTCTTCTGTAAGGTCAAATAATATTCCTGTGTGTGTGTGTGTGTGTGTGTGTGTGTGTGTGTGTGAGAGAGAGAGAGAGAGAGAGAAAGAGAAAGAGAAAGAGATTTTCTTGACCACAGTAATCAACTTTTCTTGATCCATTTATCTTTTGATGGACACTTGGGTTGTTTCCATATTGGCTATTATAAATAATGCTCTGATGAGCTTGGGAGTGCAGATGTCTTTGCAGGTTAGTGTTTTCATTTCTTTGGGTAAATATCCAGAGGTGGAATTGCTGGCTCATATGGCAGTTCTATTTTTAAGTTCTTGAGGAACCTCCACTGTGCTTTCCGTAGTGTCTGTACCACTTTACATTCCCACCAGTAGTTCATAAGGGTTCCCTTTTGTCCACATCATTGCCAGCCATTCGTCTCTTTTATAGGCTAGCCATCCTAACAGATGTGAGGTGGTATCTCATTGTAGTTTTGATTTGCATTTCCCTGATGGTTAGTGATGTTAGGCACCTTTCGTGTGTCTGTTGGCCGTTTGGATGTCATCTTTGGAAAAACGTCTGTTCAGTTCCACTGCCCATTTTTTTAATCTTTTTTTTCTATTGAGTTGAAGAGGATGGAGATCTATCTATCTATCTGTCTTGGAGATTAACCTCTTATCAGGTCCATGATTTGTAAATATTTTCTCCCATTCTGTAGGTTGCCATTTCGTGTTGTTGATTTTCTTTGCTGTGCAGAAGCTTTTCAGTTTGATATAGTCCCAGTTGTTTGTTGTTGCTTTTGTTACCTTTGCTTTTGGTGTCAGATTTAAAAAAAAAAACCCAACCATAGTGAGACCTATGACAAGGAGCTTATCCCTTGTGTTTTCATCTAGGAGTTTTATGGTTTCAGTTCTTATGTTAAATTCTTTAGTCTGTTACGAGTTGACTGTTGTGAATGGTGTAAGACAGTGATCTAGTGTCATTCTTTTGCATCTGGCTGTCCAGTTTTCCTAGCACTATTTATTGAGGAAACTATCCCCCATTATGTATTCTTGGTTCCTTTGTCAGAAATCAATTGGCCATATATGTGTGGATTTGTTTCTGGGCTCTTTGTTGTACTCTCTTTACCTACATGTCCAGTTTTCTGCCCCTTCCATACTATGTCAGTTACTTCGGCTTTGTAATATTGTTTGAAATCAGGAAGCAAGATGTTAGCTGTGGTCTTGTCCTATATGGCCTTTATTATGTTAAGGTATGTTCCCCCTCTACCCACTTTGTTGAGAATTTTTATCATAAAAGGATGTTGAATTTTGTCACATGCAGTTTTTGTATCTATTGAGATGATCATATGATTTTAATCATTCATTTTGTTAACGTGGTATATTACATTTATTGATTTGTGGTGTTGAACCATCCTGCATCCCTGGAATAAATCCCACATGATCATGGTGTATGATCCTTTTAATGTACTTTTGAATTTGGTGTGCTAACATTTTGTTGAGGTATTTTGCATCTGTACTCTTCAGAGATACAGGTCTATGATTTTCTTTTCATTGTAGTGTCCTTGTCTGGTTTTGGTATCAGGATAATGCTGACTTCATAAAATGTGTTTGAAAGTGTTTCCTCTATTTTTTTTTTTAAGTGTTTGAGAATACAGTCTGGCAGAATTTACCAGTGAAGTCATGTGGTCCTGGGCTTCTGTTTGTTGTTTTTGTTTGTTGTTTGTTGAACAGTGAATTTCTGGTGTTAATGAGATCTCAAACATAGTGCAGCCTTCTTTCCTTTATCTCTTTCTAGATTCCTAATCTCCCTGGTGAGACACCAGTAAACCTACCATTTCTTTTAATTAGGTTGAGCTGCTACATATCTGTCTATTCTGCAATATTTTATGGTAATGAATGAGCTTAATTTTTTTTAATGCACTCCAGTTGTATTTTTATGAATATTACATTATTTTTGATTGTACGGATCAATAAGAATGTGGATGTTGAGGGGGAAAGGTCAGAGCTAAGACAGGTGACATTCAAGCCTTGGGAATGTTCACCTGACCCACGTAGGTTTAGTCAGCAGACTTTATGAAAGACCTGATTTCCAGAGGAAAGGTAAATAATGTAGGTGGAAGGTTGGGAAGATCATCAGAATATTCTAGAGAATACCAAGATAAATTTGTTACCTAATGAATTTTTTAAAAACCTAATGATGCAGTTTGCTGGCAGGGTAAGGTAAAGAGTTGAAATTCAAGTCAGAGACCCCCCTGCCCAGTCATTACATTACATTTGGAAGTCTGTTGTGACTGTGTCATTCTAGCAGACAGAACTTAAAACCTGTTCCATAAAATGCATTATAGCCTTCTAATACCGAGTCCACAAAGTATAGATCTGAGTACTCAGGAAACCTCAATGTTGTTCAAAAACAGTCTGAAATTTCTTTTGGAAAATTAGCACAAAAATGGTATATCACTGATCATTAGCTCACTGTAAAGATTTTTGTTTTTTGTGTCCACATCACGTTTCTACCCATTTCCTAATTCTGGTCTAAGGCAGATTTATTAATATACATCATCTAATGCTCACCAGATCGTGGGTTCCTCGAAGTCAAGGAGAGTGTTTGGATAGTCTTTGTGTTTCCTTCCATGCCGAAAACAATATACTCCATATCGTTAGGTGCTCTGGAAAGATTTGTGAAATTGAACTCATACTAATTAAATTTCATGGGCTGTTGTTTTCTGTTACTTCCTTCCCAGGAACATGTTAGGTAAAAATGGCAGCAGGTAAGTTTGACATGTCTATGCGACATCACCGTTTCCATTTTCTTGTGAAATAGGAACTGTCCAAGATCACCATGCCAGTTATATTTAATGAGCCTTTGAGCTTCCTGCAGCGACTCACTGAATATATGGAGCATACGTACCTCATCCACAAGGCCAGTTCATTCTCTGATTCTGTGGAAAGGATGCAGGTATGTGTCAAACAAGCACTGAAAGGGCGTAAGTCTTAGAGACTTCTCTACCACTTCCACCCCCAAAAACACACACACAGAACTTTTGTTAAATCCAATGCGAGGTTGGGAAATGTTATTAAAATGATAGTGTTTGGAGCGTCCTATGTGTTCCCTCCCCCTCCCATCCTCTAGCCAGAGTGCCACTATGGTGGGGAGACCAGTGAGAATTGCAAGAGAAACAGAAGGTGATCCATAACCAAATCTGGATGTTGGTGAGCTGTTCCTGAGTCTCCATTTTGGAAAGTCGCATGGTGTTGGCGGAAACAGCTCAACTTTTCTTCTTTCAGACTTTCTTAGACTGTTTCCAAGAAGGCACGAACACACACATACACACATGAATACGTATATTTATGCTTATGTATGTAAGAAATATACGCACTATTACAGTTTAAAAAGACAACAAGGAATTTGCACTTAATTTTGTTTTGGGTAGAGGATGCTTCTGTGGTGTGTATGGAAGGGTTAGTTACAGGCAGAGCAGAGTAGACACATTGTTCTCCTTCACACAAAGCAATGGCATTCTAAACGGAATCCTTCTGTTCTTTCGTTTATATTGATCGGCTTTTCCCAACTTTATGGGACTTGATACCAGTGTTCAGTTATGTCTCTTTTTCCCAATCCTAAAAATGTTGTACTTTGTAGAAATTTTAAGAGAATTAAAAGTAATTTGGGGTTTGAGAGTGTTTTAAAAGTTTTGAGAGAATTTGTAGCACTCTTAGGGTGCTATAAAAACCATATGGCTCAGAATGACTAGAGCAAGAGACTCAGTAATTTTCATTTTGAATGCCCACACTGGCATATTAAGTTGCTAGAGCCATATTAAAAATCCAAAGTAATTAAACTCCTCAAAATAATTTTGTAAATTACTGTCTTCAGCAGAATTTCCGGTCCTAAAAGAATGGGGAGCAAGCGAGGCTATTTTTAACTTCTAATGCTCTGTTCCACAGTGTGTAGCTGCATTTGCTGTGTCTGCTGTTGCTTCTCAGTGGGAACGCACTGGAAAGCCTTTCAACCCGCTTCTGGGAGAGACCTATGAATTAGTTCGGTAAAGATCTTCCACTTTTTGAGATGGGTTTTCTATGATTTATATAGTTTTTCAGAGGAAGAGGGAAAAATACATTTTTTTAACATTACCAACATTTTGCATTACTGGAGCAAGTTAACAGATACGATGTTTGTTCTGCTTTAGAGACTGTGTCAAAAATGTGGAAATATACATGAAATGCACCATTATGAAAAATAATTACAAGGATTTCAATATTTCTGATCACGTGGGATTATTCTTTTCCCCTCCTATAGATCATAAGATATGATTGGAGTTTTTTTTTAATACTCATTTAATACATATTAACAAATTTATACTGTTGGTGTAAAGGAATGAATGCATCTACAAGTGCAATTCTGTGTACCTACTCTACGCTTACTGTAGCCTGCTTCTTTACCCACAATTAGGGAATTCTTTTGGCTTTAGTTTTTCTGAACCTTCCTTTTCATCTCTGCACAAGTTTTGATATCATTTGTATTGTAGATGTTTGAAAGCGCAAGAACACATTAGATTCCTCTATCTTGATATCAGTGAAATAAGTTTTAAATTTACATGGCTAATACTGTCGGTTCATGCAGGTTGCCCAAATTTATGCGCCTGTTCTTTGATATGTTCAAGTAGCTAGAACCTGTTTAATACGTTAACATTGCCTTTTGGCTGAAATGACAGTAATGTACACATTGCATAGTAAGAGTTAATTATAATGCTTCTTTATTTTATCTTTTTTCTTTTTCTTTTGGATCTCAAGAGATGACCTTGGTTTCAGACTCATCTCTGAGCAGGTCAGCCATCACCCACCCATTAGTGCATTTCATGCTGAAGGATTAAACAACGATTTCATCTTTCATGGCTCAATCTACCCCAAACTGAAGTTCTGGGGCAAGAGTGTGGAAGCAGAACCCAAAGGAACCATCACTTTGGAGCTCCTTGAGTGAGTTGAAATCAAGCCGTTAAACTCTTTTCATGTATGCCTACTCATAGGTGTATACACTTGCACACAGACCTAACAGTGTTGTTCAAAAGCTGGAGAAAAAGAAACAGCTTTTATACAGTGTAAATTATCCACCTTTCTGTAAAAGAGTTGAGAGGCCCTGCAATAGCCATTGTTTATCAATTTAGGTATGTATGAAAAATTGAACTTGATGTTTGACTATGGTGTTGGATCTATTTTAAGATAGAATGGAGTCAGTTACTCCATGGTAGTTCTTAAGAAACGCTTTCTAGACATCAAGGCAATGTTTTCTTTAATGTCTTTCAAAATAAATTCACTTTGAGAAATATTTAAATAATAATTGTGTGACCCATCTTAAACATTGGGTAAATGTGAAAATTCTTCTCTTTTGCAATAGAAAAAAGATTAGCCTGGAATATCTTTCAACTTATTTCTGTCTTCAGTTTCTTTCACTAATGTCTTGTAGTTTTCAGCGTACAGGTCTTTCACTTCCTCGGCTAAATTTATTCCTAGGTATTTTATTCTTTTTGATGCAATTATAAATGGGATTGTTTTCTAATTCCATGCTCATGGATTATAAGAGTTAATGCTGTTAGTGTATATCCGTACTATCCAAAGCAATCTACAGTTTCAGTGTAATTCCTATCAAAATTCCAGTGACATTTTTCACAGAAACAGAAAAAACAATTTTAAAATTTGTATGGAACCACAGTAGATACAGAAAAGCCAAAGCAATCTTGAGAAAGAAGAACAAAGCTGGAGGCATCACACTTCTTGATTTCAAATTGTACTACAAAGCTATAGTAATGAAAACAGTGTAGTATTGGCATAAAAAAACAGACACATGAGACGGATGGAGCAGAACAGAGAGCCCAGAAATAAACCCATGCCAATGTGGCCAATTTATGAAAAAGGAGGAAAGGACAGTCTCTTCAACAAATGGTGCTGGACAGCTAGCTGCATGCAAAAGAATGAAACTGGACCACTGTCTTACACCACACACAACCCAACTCAAAATGGAGTAAAAACTTGAATATAGAACTATAAATTTCCTGGAAGAAAACATAGGTGATGAGGTCCTTGACATAGGTCTTGGTGAGGATTTTTAAAATCTAACACCAAAAGACAAAGCAAATCAGCATGGAAAAAAAAAAAAAGAAAAAATTGTGGGACTGCATCAAACCAGAAAGCTTCTGCACAGCAAAGGAAACCATTAACAAAATGAAAAAGCAACCTATAGAATGGGAGAGAATTTTTGCAAATCTTATGTCTGATAAGGGGCTAACATCCAAAATATATAAAGAACTCCTACAACTCAATGGCAAAAAAGCAAACAATCCAATTTAAAAATGGGCAGAGGATCTGAGTAGACATTTTTCCAAAGAAGACATACAGTTGGCCAACAGATACACGAAAAAGTGCTCAGCATCACTAATCCCTAGGGAAAGGCAAATCAAAACCACAATGAGATATCACCTCACACCTATCAGAATGACTATTATCAAAAAGACTAGAGATAACAAGTATTGGCGAGGAGAAAAGGGAACACTTGTGGCCCTGTTGGTGGGAATGCACACTGGAAAACAGTGTGTGGAGGTTCCTCATGGAGTTAAAAATAGAACTGCCACACTATCCAGCAATTCTACTTCTGGATATTTACTCAAAGAAAATGGAAACACTAACTTGAATAGACATACTATCCCTCCCCATGTTCATTGCAGTATTATTTACAATAGCCAATATATGGAAACAGCCTAAGTGTCCATCCATGGAGGAATAAAGAAAATATGGTGTATAAATAAAATGGAATATTATTCAGCCATAAAAACAAATGATATCTTACCTTTTGCCACGACACAGATGGACTTTGAGGGCATCATGCTAAGTGAAATAAGTCAGAGAAAGACATATACCATATGAGCTCTCTTACATGTGGAAATAAATATAAAAAAAGGAAAAAGTAAAAAACAAAACAAGCTCATAGATACAGAAAACAAATTCGTGATGACCAGAAGTAGGAGGGTAAGAGATGGAAGAAATGAGTGAACTGTTTTTGTTTTTCATTTAAGTAAATTGAATTTTTTTTTAAAGATTTTATTTATTAATTTGACATAGAGAGACAGCCAGCGAGAGAGGGAACACAGCAGGGGGAGTGGGAGAGGAAGAAGCAGACTCCCAGCGGAGGAGCCTGATGTGGGGCTTGATCCCAGAACGCCAGGATCACGCCCTGAGCCGAAGGCAGACGGTTAATGACTGAGCCACCCAGGCGCCCCGTAAATTGGATTTTTTTAAAAGAATAAAATTAGATTTAAATTCAAAGGTGGTTCCAATTCTAGTTAAAATGGAGTGAGCACGCTGTAGTCTGTCTTTCCTTTCCTTGATTGGGGGGAGATATTGAAATTTGTATCAAAGACTCTAAAGCAGCTCTTATAACTATGCTCCATGAGATGCTCCATAAAGATGAACACTCTTAAAATGAATAGAAAGACATTCTAGCAAAGAAATAAAAGTATTTTTGGAAACTTTAATACTGAAAATTACAGTAACAAACACAAAAACTGGGATAGGCTCAGTAGCAGAATGAAGATGATAAAGTATGTACAGGATCTGTTTGCTGAACACTACACAATACTGATGAAAATAAGGAACAGTTGAGTAATGGAAGCCATACTGTGTTTCAGTATCTTTGGAAGCCTTAATGTAGTTAAGATGTCTGTTCTCCCCTAATTGATCTAAAGTGATCTATATTAACACAATCCAGATAAAAAGTCCCAGGATGATTTTTAATATAGAGAAGTTGGTTTTAAAATTTATATGGAAAAGCAAATGAAATGGAATAGTCAAAGCAATTTTGAAAAGGAAGAACAGAATTGATGGACTCCCACTTCCCAATTTTAAGACTTCACTCTAAAAATCAAGAGATGAAGAAAGCGTGGTAATGGGAAAAGGATAGACACCTACATCATTGGAACAGAAAAGAGAGTCCAGAAATTGATCCACAGACATATGGTCAGTTGATTTGTGACAAAGGTGCAGATTCAGTTCAGTGAAGGATAGTGTGGGAACAATTGGACATGCACATTTATAAAATGAACCTCAATTTCTTTCTTACACCTTATACAAAAATGAACTCAAAATAGATCATAGAGTAAAATCAAATGTACAACTGCGTAAAGCTTTTTGGAAGAAAACAGAAAATCTCTCTGGCTTTGGATTAGGCAGTGGCATCTTACAGATACATACCAAAGCACAATCCAGAAAAGACAAAATTGATAAATTAGATTTTATTAAAATGAAAAACTTAGGCTTTGCGAAAGACACTCTTCAGATAATGAAGAGAGAAGCTATAGATGCGTAAACATTATTTGCGAGTCATATATCCAACAAAGGACTTGTATGCAGAATATATAAAGAATTCTCAAAATTCAGTGATAACAGAGCAATTCAATAAGAAATGGGGTGAATGATGCAGATACTTGACCAAAAGATATACAGAGATGGCAGATAAACCCATGAAAAGATTTCAGTAGCATTAGTCATTAGAGAAATACAAAATTGTAATCACAGTAAGATACCACTACACATCTGTTAGAGTGGCTAAAATCAAAATAAGTTTTAAGACTGATAATAATACCAGCTGACAAGGGTGCAACATAAGCAGAAATATCATTAGTGGGAATGTAAAATGGTAGAGTCACTCTGGAGAGCAGGATAGTGGTTTCTTATAAAGTTAACTATAGGTTTACCATACAACTCAGCAGTCCCCACCTAGGTATTTATCTAGAGGAATGAAAATTTACATTGTCACAAAATCTTGTCCACAGATGTTTATAGCAGTAGTATTAAAAATCACCAAAAGCTGGAGGTTCCTCAAAAAATTAAAAATAGAACTGTATGATCCAGTAATCACACTACTGGGTATTTACCCAAAGAATACAAAAATACTAATTCAAAAGGCTATCTGAGTTTTCATTGAGTCCTAATCATTGATCACAGATCACCATAACAAATATAGTAATAATGAAAAATTTTGATATACTGCAAGAATTACGAAAATGAGACACAGAAACATGAAGTGAGCAAATGCTGTTGGGAAAATGGTGCCAGTAGACTCGATGCAGGGTTGCCACAGACCTACAATTTGTAAAGAACAAACAAACAAACACCACAATGTAGTATCTGCAAAATACAATAAAACAAAGTAGACTGGTATATACATAGTTTATTTGGAATTTAGTGAAAGTGTAGGTTTTTCTCTTAAGCTTCTGTATCCTTTTAAGAAATAACAAGAGCAGTCAGACAATAACCTATTTTATTGTGAGTTAGCATCAATAGAGGTTTTGAAGTCTTAGAGCTTAGTTATATCCAGTCTTCTGATTTGTTATCCTGAGTAATGGCATTTGAGACAAATGCCCTTTTAAAACAAAATAACGCTTCTCATTTATTTTTCTGGGTTTTGGGTTTTTGTTTTTTAGACACAGTGAAGCATACACATGGACAAATCCTACGTGCTGTGTACATAATATCATTGTGGGTAAACTCTGGATTGAGCAGTATGGCAATGTGGAAATCACGAACCACAAGTAAGATGCTTTAGGGTTCTTATCTATCCCTTCAACTGTCATCAGCCTATTCCCATGACTTCATTTTTTTTTAAAGCTGTAATAGAGCCTGATGATAATTTAAGAACCAGGCAGTGGGACTCTTGGGTAAACAGAAGCTCATCCGTGTAATGAATGGAGTTCATTAAAGTTTCTGATTAGGGAAGACTGGGTGAAGTCTGAGTTTTCACAGATGAAATTATAATTTCATCCTCAGTTCATTTTGTTTATAGTGCTTAGTTTGTATTATTCACGGAGGGGGTGAGGTGGGAAGAACACAAAAGTTAAAAAGAGCTGGTCAAATCCTTCTTTGTGCCTTTAGTCAAGTGTCTTACTCGGCTTGGGCTGCTGTAACAGACCACAACCAACTGGGCGCTTAAACAGTAGAAACTTACTTCTCCCAGTTCTGGAGGCTAAGAAGTCCAGGGTCAGGGCTGTGGTAGCTCTGAGGTCTGGTGGAGGCTCTCTCCTTCGTTTGCAGTGGCCATCTCCTCATATCCTCACATGGTGGACACAGAGCTCATGTCTTGCGTCTCTTTAGAAGGGCAGTAATATCATTTATGAGGACTCCACCCTCATGACTGTAGTACCTGCAGATACCATCACACTGAGAGTTAGGGCTTCAGCTTGTGAATTTGGGGAGACACCAACATTGATTGCATAGCAGTGGGTATCACCTTTTCTTGATGGTGAGTCCAGTACTAATTGGAGATCAGCCATGATAACCTCCGTGTGGAGCCTGGCATGTGTTAGAAAGTCTAGAGCAGCTGCTCTAGAAAGGTCACCTTCCTCATTATTCTCTATTGCTGCTTCCGTGGTGAACGGTCATCCGAGCTTAATATCTTCTTCACAGGACTGGGGACAAATGTGTGTTGAATTTTAAGCCATGCGGCCTTTTTGGTAAGGAATTACACAAAGTCGAAGGCTACATTCAAGATAAAAGGTAAAGTTTCCATTTTAAATGTTGAGTAGTTAGTATAGGTGTCCTCCATTAAATAAAATGTCAGTATTAAAATCTGCCATAACCTAGGAAACAAGCATTTCAGTGAGTTGAAAATTTTTCTTCTACAAGGAAATATGTTTCTTTAAAGAATCTGATTCATAAGCATCTTTATAGTAAGATTCAATTACAGCAAAACACTGGTTTAATTGTTGGCTGAATATCCATTTCTCTTGACAGCAAAAAGAAGCTCTGTGCCCTCTATGGGAAATGGACCGAATGTTTATACAGTGTTGACCCGGCCACTTTTGATGCCTACAAAAAAAATGATAAGAAAAATACTGAGGAGAAGAAAAACAGCAAACAGGTGAACATCCTGTAAGGTGGTATCAAAGGAATCACTGGGCTCTTAAATTTGTACTAATCCTTTGGAGGTCATAGTTTGACCTTTATTTTTTATTTTTTTATTTTTGGCTGTGGCAAATGCACATAATTTTTCTCCCTGCATCATCTTTATTTAATTGAGGTATAGTTGAAATACATCCGTGAATCTTTTTAACGAGCAGATAACCGGCCCTGGTAGCGACTGTTTGCCGTTACCTTCCACGGAGTCTGGGCGCCCGCCTTCCGTGGCTCTGTGCGGTTGTGCGTGCGGCGATGAAGTCACACAGCTTTGGGAACTTAGAGTTCATCTTGGACAAATGTTCTTTTCCTTTGTGTTTACGTGCCTTCGAAGTTGAGATCAGTTGATGGTTTTAAATTGCCTCCAAAATTGTTTCCTACATTTTCACGCCTGCTAGCAGTTTTGTTGCTCTCTCTTGTGTCTAAACCACCGAAGTGAAGTCCAGCGCAGTCGAGGGAGTCGTTGTGCCCGCACACACGAGGCGCCAGTGTGTGCGGGGAGCTGGGGGCCCCGGGGTTAAGAGCACACACTCCGGCGGGGAATCCTCTCCGCCACTGATGAGAGGGGGTTGGAGTCAGGTTTCCCGCCTTCGCTCTGGCACCTTCAGTGCCTTCGTTTGTAGAACGGGGGTGATAATAGTACCTAGCGTGTGAAACGAGTGGACGACTGTTGGGGGGGTGGCTTGGGGCTTCCTGCAGAAGCCGTGTGTGCGCGCGCTGGCCCCGCGGGCTGCCTCCCGGCTCCCCTGGGGCGACTCCCTAGCCTGTGACAGTTCAGCCCGAATCTTCCTCAGAAACAGGCGTATTTATGAGTGGCTTCCTTTGTAAACCAAGTGAACCAGGGTCCTGAGGCGAAGGAAAGGCGCTTTATTAAAGTGTCCGGGGCACGCTGCTTTGCCGTGGCTCTGGCTCGGTGTCGCCGCTCGGTCTGTGCGCGGTGCTGCCCTCCTCCTCACCTCCGCGCCCCGCCCCTTTGCCCCCGTGCGCACGCGCATTCACCACTCCCTGCAGCAGGGACAGGCCGGGAGACACTGGGAACCCTGACACGAGCCGGTGGCAGCGGCTCTGGCCGGCGCGAGGCCACCTGGCAACGACAGCCTCGCCCGCGCACGTGGCGTCCCCCCTCCTTTTACAGAGTTGGGGTGGGGGCCACGGACATGAGCGAAGTCCCAGAACATGTCCCTCTTGTCCCGTGAATCCAGTCGGTCTTTGTAGACAAGTGGCCTTCCCCCTTGGAGAGAGAAATGACTCCCCCTCATTCACGCCTTGTCCAGTCCCCCTGCCTGTGTGCACGGAGCTGCTGGCGGCTCCCGCGGTCCCTGCGTGCGTTCAGATGTCACGGCGAGCTTTTCCTCGTGCTGCTGTCACCTCTCTGCTGCTGTGCTGTAAACTGTATTTTCACTGAAGCACCTCGCCCAGTAGTTTCACATTTGGTGACTGTGTGACATTGGGAGTATTACTTAACCTTCCAAAGGCTTAAAATCTTTATATATGTGTGTGTGTGTGTGTGTGTTTATATAGATATATCTATATATCTATATCTATAGATATATAGAGAACTGCAGTCCTCCTGCGTCCCCATGGGCTGTTCCGTGAGGACTGACGCCCAGGAGCCTCCCGCGCGCGCCGCCCGTGGGCCACAGCCGGAGGAAATGGCCGTGTCCTTGTGAGACTGACGTCTTTATAACTGCTCTTTTTATCGATTGCTTTTAGGATCCGTACTGGTTTTGTGTCACTGGTACATGCAGCTAACCACCCCAAGAATTTAACCTTTTCTTATTCTTACAAGGTTGCAGTAAATATTCCACTGTGTTATTTTGTCTTAAAAAAAAAAAAAAAGGTAAGCCGCAGAAACACCGCAGTGGAAAGCGGTGGTGGTGACTGTCGGGGCTCGAAGGCAGCGGGAGCTGAGGGCCGTGGCGCGCAGCTGCGGGGGCTCCCAGCCCCTCGGCCCGGGCATCCAGCGGCTCGGTCCGCCCGCCATAGCCCCGCGGAGACGGCTGAGGAGAGGGGCGGGGCCTGCCTCCTGCCGCAGCCGAGCTCGTGCTGCGCCGCGGGCCAGTTCACCGCTCCAAGCGCGCCGGTCGTAAAGCGCTGCAGTTGTGCCCGTCTGTTGGCTCTTGCAGATGAGCACTTCTGAGGAGTCGGACGAAATGCCCATGCCGGACTCTGAAAGCGTGTTTGTGATCCCTGGAAGTGTCCTCCTGTGGCGAATAGCCCCGCGGCCTCCAAATTCTGCCCAGGTGAGACTGGGCCCCGCCGAGGGGGCCTCGCGGTCCGCACTCCGCGCCGACGGTGCTCTTCCCCGGCGGCGCGGGGCCGGCCAGCCGACCCAGAGGAGCGAGGCGTGCCGTCAGAAGCCAGCAGAGGCTTCCGTGGGCCGGTCCCCTCGTCGCCTGAGATCCCGGGCGCTCGTGCCGTCCGTGGCCCTGGGTCGGGGTGGGAGTCGTGGCGGCCTCTTCAGTAAGGGCTGAGGCGTCAGGCCGGCCCTGGCAGATGCAGGGTGAGGCACACCCCCAGTCCAGCAAGTACGGACTTGAATGACGTGAAAAGAATGTTGGTTTTGCTTATAGTTGTACTTCAAGTTGACGGGTGGGGGATGTTTGTGTGGCCTGCTAGAGAGTTCTCTGAGACACTCGTGGGTGGGGCGGACGTGGATGAACACACTTCGTGAGACAGGTGGTCGGAGCAGGCTGGCCATCGTCCCAAGACGGAGGGAGATCATTGTCAAGTCCCGCGGTCTTCCGGGGTTTTCAGGGTGCCTTATGCCTTGCTCCATGTTAATTTGGACATTTTGGGGACTTTCAGATGTATAATTTTACTAGCTTTGCAATGGTTTTGAACGAAGTAGACAAGGACATGGAGAGCGTGATTCCGAAGACAGACTGCAGGCTGCGGCCCGACATCAGAGCCATGGAGAACGGGGAGATAGGTAAGGGGCCCGACATCAGAGCCATGGAGAACGGGGAGATAGGTAAGGGGCCCGACATCAGAGCCATGGAGAACGGGGAGATAGGTAAGGGGCCCGACATCAGAGCCATGGAGAACGGGGAGATAGGTAAGGGGCCCGACATCAGAGCCATGGAGAACGGGGAGATAGGTAAGGGGCGTCTCCGCGGAACGTGAGGACTCCCTGGCGCGGGGACGGGGTTTTGTGAGTGAGTGCACCTTGTGGTACAAGCATTTGTCGGCTCGCTCAGAGATGTTTTAAATTAAAACTCAATCTAAATTCGGTAGCTTCCATTTAGATTCAGTATTTCAGTGATCCTCCCTGACAGTTTACTATACGACGTATGGCCAGAGACAGATCTTAAATGTCAGAGGGGAATTTGAGAAAAGAATAGCATCATTATGAACTTGAAACTATATACTAATTAGTTCGCAGTATATTTCAGAACTTAAATACTACCTTGTGAGCCTCAAAGAAGAGCATGGTCTTGGTTAATTATAGCAGTTTTACCTGGTGTTACATTTCTTCTAATTCAGTGGTTCTCAAAAGGGAAGCGGTCCCCCCCCCCCCCCCCCCAGCGGACATGTGGTCGTGTCTGGAGAGTTTGTCCGTCTGGGGAACTGCTGCTGGCCTCTAGTGGCTAGAGGCGGGGATGCAGCCAGAGGTGCTGCAGAGCCCGGGAGGGCCCCACAAAGAATCAGAGGGCCCGAGGTGTGGGGACACCGAGGCCGAGAGTCCCTGTCTGGGTAGCCTGGTGCTCCCTTTGAATGATAAGTGAGACAATGCACCAGGATTTTGGAAAACCGTTTGAATTTCTTAATGACTGGAATGTGAAGGAGCTCTGTGAGGCCTCACCAAGGATTAAGAAAAAATTCACATTTATTCAGTTTTTCCACCCAATTTTTCACTGAAGCTTTGTAACATAATTTTTTTGGCCTTAAGAACAAGCAGGTTCTTTTGGTAAGTACAGAGCTTGTTAAGGGTGAGACTGTAGAAAGAGGCGACTGGCAGAGTGCCAGCTCTGCCTCTTACTGCCTTAGGTACCTGTTAAAATTTTAATGTAATGTCAGTTTTCTAATAAAATGGACAGATCATGCGAATGCTTGTGGATGATGCTTCTCTGTAACATTACTGTGCCCAGAAGTCTCTACTTGTAGAATAACTAGTTTCCATCCATGTTTGTACCTTAGATCAAGCTAGTGAAGAAAAAAAACGACTGGAGGAAAAGCAAAGAGCAGCCCGCAAGAACAGGTCCAAGTCGGAGGAGGACTGGAAGACGAGGTGCGTGTGGCCCGCAGGCCGCTGTGCGGGGCAGGGCGGGGGCAGGCACCGGGCTACAGAGCTTTCCCAGGCCTGGAGAGAAAAGCTCGTTCCCCCAGGTATTCAAGCTGAAAGACTTGCATGTGTGACAAAGGAAAGGGGCTCTTTGAAAATTAAGGTTAAAATATTCCCACACAGTTATTGCAGGTAAGTGGTTTAAGGAAACTCTACCTTCCATGTCTGGCAAAGTTCTTGTCTTATTATAAGAGGGAAAGTAAATTCCAGAATGACAGATTTTGGCACGAAAATAGGTTCAGAGCCATTTGCTTCTACGTGTATCCAGGATATTTAGACAGTGCCTTTACTCTTCCAAACACAAGGGATTTGACATACAACAGAAATACAATTTGTATAAAGAACATCTTGGATTCGATTCAGAAATAAAGTGGGCCATAAAATTTCTTAGTTTTGAAAATTTTGGTTTTTTTTGAGAGGAGTTGCATAGTGACCTTATTGAGTAATAGAATCACTTGTAAACAGGAATAGAATAAAAACATTTTCTGCATTTGCATCACAGAAACCATTGTCCCATAAGTCAAAGTCATTAAATAAATTGTAGAGGCAATATGGACATGCTTTTGCAAGCATTTCAGCAGACATTATTTGGGAGTCCTTCTGCATCTTAGAAAAAGATAATCAGAACTAGAAATAACCCTAGATTTCATCTAATCTAGTGGTTTTGGGGCTTAGTTAGCCTTAAAAATCTTCTTTGCCAGTGAATGCATAAAGAATCTCCAAATACTAGAACTCATGGAGGCAGAGCCGCTGTGGTTGGTGGGGGGTACCGCAGCCGGTCCTCACCTTCTCCCACCCCGTTCGGACCGTGGCTCCCTAGACCTCCGTGGAATACCATTTGAAAGTGGACTAGAAATCCCTTCGTTGTTCAGAGAAAACAAATGCTGATGTATTTCATTTTGGGGACTTGCTCGAAGACACACAGCTAGTAAGCCCCGGACCTGTGACGGGAGCCTCCACGTCCATCAGCCTGTCAGGCCAAGCTCCCCTCCGATCCCTTTGAAAAGATTGGATTCATGTTATCATTATTGCTGGTCTCTTTTGCAGAAACCCCACTTTTGTACTATATTTCTGATTATTAACTCCTTTATTTTTCTGGTCACGTTTTCAGGTGTACAAAGTAAGTGCAAAGCCCACAGTTTTTACTGTCCGTCTTAGCATTCAGAGCAGCGAGCTTCAGACAGCGGTGTGGCAGCCTGGAAGTCAGCCTAGGCGCTGCGCCCATGAGCTGCCGCCTCAGGCCTTTCTTCCACGGCTCGCTCTCAGCATCGGTAGTGCCCGTGTGAATGTACGTGGTTTTGAAATGATCCTACTGACCCTTTGTCAAAAGAATCTGCTTTGAGCTGTTTCTTAGTTGCTGTAAGGAGAGTGCACATTCACTGACTTTACTTCCTGATTCTTCTCAGGACTGATGATGTGTTTGAGTAGCGCGGTTTGGCTTGAGGTGGGGCAGGGCCGTTTCTAAAGGAACATTTGCTGCTGGTTAGAGCTAACTAGCCTTCAGAGAAATCAAACCCAGAAACATTAGAATCTGTCCCAAATTCCTCCATGCTCAAAGCTGGCATTCCTGCTAATACAGATTTCATTCCAAGAGAGTATAGGCTCCAGAATTTTTCAGGCTGTAAACTGTGGTCCGTGCTTGTGAAAATGCCTGCTTGAAATCCTGACCTATTTTCCTAGAGGAGTTGCCACTACTACTGAGTACAGTAGTGGGACTGGGGAGGGAGTGGAGGGACTGGTGAGGTACAGGATTTGAAGTGGTGGCTGTGGCAGGGGGGTGATGTGTTGAGGCAGAAATGTTGCCTCCCCCCCCCCCCAGACAGTGTGAGTAGCATGCAGAATTCATACTTGATAGGATGCTGTTTTACTGATACCCGCGGACTCTGGAGACCCAAAAATACTGAATAAAAGGTGGTAGCAAAGAAATCGTATCCTCCTCTTTGCTGTTACCCGTGCTTGTCTCAAATGTTCGAGTTTAGAAAGACAAATCAGCTGGACTTTTTGGTTTATGTAGGAGGGGTAGGATGATAGCAGAGGTTTCCAGACATGAGTGCTCAAAATTAGAACTAGCAGTTGAAGGAAACTCTGATTCTGTGCGTCAGACCATCGATTCTGAGGTGCTCCCCTCTAGTGCAGTGTTTGGACTCTTTCCCAGGGCACGCGGCCTCTGAAGAGAGGCTGTGGTTGCGGACATGGTCTTTAGAGAACTTTGCTTACGCCATGACACAGGGCCTGAGGCTTGGTTCATTTTTTAAATTATTTTCTGTTACCTTGATTTTGATGCGTCTGCTTTTCTGAAGTGCTTGACTTTGCTAAGGCTAACTACAAAAGTGCTTTTACTGCTTGGACTTTGGGGACCGAAAGGAGTGTAACTATATGCTTCATATTATTAGATAGAATTTTCTGACTTTGATCAAGTAATGGTTTTTAAATATATTTCCACTCCAGTTAACCAGATCTGATGTATCTTGATCATTTAAAGTAAATTTTATGTATATTAATTTTATGTAAATTAAAGTAATTTAATTTATTTAAATTTTATTTAGTTTATAAATTTTACTTAAATTTTCTAATTAGGAAAAAGTCCCAAAAGCTAAATAGAGAATTTAGATGTTAATATTCTAGAACATGTGGTCTGATGGGCATCTACAATGTGATCCTTCAAGGAATCTACCTGATCTGAAGCATTTTTTTTCTCTAAGGACATTTTGTGCTGCTCTAGGGTTAACAGGAGCATTTGGGATTTATCAAACACATCTAACCTCATTTTAATAGAAGCAGTTTACCTAACACTTTTTTTTTTTTTTTTTTTTGGAAAGAGTGGCAAAGACCTATGAAATTTTTCCACAAATGTTACTCTGAAAACAAAATCATACTTAGAAAATGTGATGCAGATTTAATTGTGAACCTTCTGAGCCAAGTAATTTTGCATTTCCCTTACCTGAAGGAAGCTGGGACTGTGGGAACTAGGTGGTGGTTTTAAAGGGCAAGGAAATGATTAGGGCAGTTCTTTGCAGGATTAAGGACCGATTAGAATGTTAACAGCGAGGTGCAACCTGAGAAGCTATATTAGCATGAGGAAAATGGAGACCCAGACAGATGCATAGTAATTTCAGTGGATGTGTGGCATAATATATTTAAAAATCATGGTCTTTAAAATCAAACTTAAGTTTGATACCAGTTACTAGCTTGGGCAAGTTAACTTCTTGGACATTCCACTCCTGCTTTGAGTTTGGGGGCATTAACTCTGAACCTGATACCTTCCATGTTACTGTAGGTATGTTATAAAAGTTCATTTCCTTATCCTAATTCCTTACCAAAAAAAAAAAAAAAAAAAAAAACACACCTTCTGGTAGAAGATAAGGAATGGGGCTAGAGGACAATCAGACAAATAGATTTGTTCTTACACCCCCTACTAGACAGAAGATTCTACTCCTGCTGAGTATTCCTGCCAGATGCTGTGGAAAAATCCATAAACCTTTTGTGTGGTAATATTACATATTTTGGAATATTATTCTATGTAGGTGCTCTCTAAAAACAGTAGGACTTCTTTAAAAGTCACTTTGGAAATCCCTAAATCAAGAGTGAGGTGAATTGCTGCAGGAGCTAGTGAAGTGGCAGGAACCCTGTGATTTCAGTTTCCCCCGGTCAATCTTGTCCTTTCTCTCTAAACAGGTGGTTCCATCAAGGTCCTAACCCCTACAATGGAGCACAGGACTGGCTTTACTCGGGCAGCTACTGGGACAGAAACTACTTCAATTTGCCTGACATTTATTAAAGTGCAGACAAGTCAGGGTGTTTGGCTAATTTACAAATAAGTCTTAAACCTCTGTTTTTAAATTTTTTCCTTGGTTTCTACTCATCTTTTAAGAAAAAACCTGCTCATGAGATAACTTGCATTTCACCAAAAAGTAGGGCATAAGGTGATATTGGTGATGAAAGTCAGGAAAAATGGGTAATTTCGCTATCCAAATAGACTTACTTATTTGGAATACTGTTTTATAGAGGTAAGAGAAACTGTGTGGAGAATATGCTTTTTATGGTTGCTGTTGCCATATTTACTGAAGGTTTATACCCAACTGTAACTTTAGCTTTATGGAATTATATAGTAATCCCAAATCAAGTTATTTTGAATATTTTTATGCCGTCATGCTTGAATGTTTTAGATGTAACTTTGAAATGTTTAGAACTCTTCTATACAATGTTTATGTGCTCAAATGCAGAGAAGGTTATGTCATTTTGTAAAGACTACGTTAAAAAGATGGCTTTTCTTCATACTAATTCTCTCCAGTTTACCCCTTCCCACCTCTGAAAAGAAAAATTACCTGAATATTCAGAACAGGTGTTCCTGATTTGAAAATTCTAAAGAATTAATTGAAAATTCTAAAGAATTAAACTGGAAAAGGTATTTCACTTATTTTAGTGCTCTGAATTTACTTTTACTATTAAAAGGTGTTTGAATTAAAAATTTGTATAAAATCTAGCAATTCACAAAAATGCCCTAGAAATAGATTCTAATCATCATTACATAATGACAAACCTTTTTAAATGCTTCAACTTTGTGGCAAATGCCACCAGAGACATTAAGTTGCACTCATGTATTATAAGTACCAAACTATATAAAAGGAGGTCTTGTGCATTTCAGGTTTGCAAGGCACCCGTGTACTTAAAATATGTATGGAGACCTGTACAGTAGCTTTGCCCCTTTAATTGGGGTACATTAATCTTATGGTATTTATCCACCCAACCCCAGACTGAGATCTTGCTCCAAGGGGCTTTAGGTAGCTGCCAGTAAATTATTTTAATTGCTGTAAGTTAACAAGTGTTAAAATGAAATAATCTACCTGATGCTAAATAAAGGCTTTAGAATGTTCCCCAAAAGTGTGGTTTCTTAAACTTTCGAATACACTTACTTATGCTGGCAGTTAATCTGATCCTCAAGTGTCCTTATACAGGACACTGCCGTCTGCAGGGCCCCACTAGCACGTGCTGAGGGTGCCCTGGGTCAGTGTTCTCGTGAGGGGCTCCCCTAGACAGACACCTGGCCTGAATGCTATCACAGACTCACCGAGGGGGAAGACCCGCCTAGAAAGCCGAGTAGCTCTGCTTGAGTGTTCTCTTCTGCAGTGCAGAGTTGGAAGAGGCTACAGAAGTCTGAAAAGATTTAAGACCTTTTGTAATCGATTGTCCTAAGTTACAAAGTAAAAGCACAGGGTCTTATGCTTGCATGAAGTTTATTGACAAAGTACGCTCGGTGGCAGACTCCACCTTGAACGTTGGCTCAAACGGCGTTTCCAGCATCTGTTAGGAATGTAAACAGTGAATTGTTTAATCACAAAACCGAACACATAAAATGAGTGGCAGATCAAAAATGTGAGGTCGACCCTCCCATTACTAAAGTCTTATGTAGCTGTCTGTGCATTTGCACTGAAATATCCCAGCATTTCATGCGGAAAACAGCCATTCTGACAATTCCACTGGAAGTCTACAAAGGGGGCAAATGAGGGCACATGGACGTAAGATTTGCTAACGGAGTTCTCCCTAAATACGGTCAGTCACTATAGCATCTGAACCTGCCTGTGAAGGAAATCTAGCTTTTGCCCATCAGATGTTTGTTTGGCATGCAATTCCCACAAATTGTTTCAAGTAACTGAACTCATGGGGGTGCGGGTTTGACACTTGCTTCATATCTTAACTTGTCTCCCTGCTTCCTCTAGTGACCTCCATCCTGCCTCCTAGGTCTGTCATTCTCCTGGCTTCCTGCTGAGCTGTCAACCCCAGTGTCTGTCCTACGGATCCAGGGGCCCTCGAAGCCTATGGTTCCCCCCTTCACAGCTCTGACGTCCTCTTAGGTCTGTCCCCAGCCTCTCCCCATCAGTCTCATGTTGGCCTCCTTGCCATGTCTGAGTTCTGCTCTTTCCTAAGGTCTGGTCTGTGGGCTCTCTGCAAGGCTGGTTCCTTCTTGGGACTCAGGAGTCAGCTGACATCGGGCCTGAATGCCCTAATAAAGGAGGGCATGTGTCAGCGTCTTGTTTTCCTCACTGTACTTCACGTGGTGTCATGAACTCTCCAGTCCATTCCCCCACTGAGGGGGGAGGCGGGACGAGCATGGGACAGGGCATTAGGTACTGGTGAGATGAAGAACGTAAAGATGATTTGTGAGTGATTCAATGATCTGATCCAGTTAATGCCAGTTGCTTTAGTTCCTTCAGGTGTTTCCAACCTGCCCATTTTACTGTAACTCCTCACTCTCTGAGGGAACAAACCTACCAGTGACGGGGCGCTCCATAGCGTCTCTGATCTCCCCCTCTCCAGTTGGCCCCAGTGCTCACGCCTGGCCTCTACTCTGACCCACCCCTTCACCTGCCAATTAGACTACAAAATTCCTACCTGATGTCTTTTTTTGATAAAGCCATCCCTGTCTAGCATCTTCCACAGGGCTAGCTGAAGAACCAGGTGTTCAAAGGTGATTGGGTGGATTGATTCATGTTTAGGCCCCAAGTCCTCGGTGTGAGTCGTCCTGGTGCAGTGCACCTACTGTGCCTTTCTTAGTAACCAGGGGTAATGAACTTGGAGATAATAACCACATCACATTTGTGTATACCCCAACTCTTTGCATATCTCAATTCAATTTCTGTAAATACCTCTATCTCCAGGTCAACAAATCAAAGTACTAGTGTGTGAAGGCCCACAAATCACGGTAGGAAAATTTACCTACCAGTTTTAAGTTTCTGCTCTGCGAACATGGGCAGTAGTCACGGTTATTTCTCCAGCAATACCGTAACTTCCAAAGGGAGTACGTTTGTCACCAGATCCTGAACCTTTTTTGGCTACGTCTTCTACTGGGAATGCAACAGAAAGAAAAACTGGGCTTTGTGGCCTGGGGACATCTTGTCCACTTGGAGGAGGACTACCATTCTGGGGATTTGGGGTATGTTTCTGGAATTTCTGATCTGCAGGAACAGCAATGGGTACTTGGACTGCAGCGTATCTCTTCAAGGCATCTGACTGAGAAATAACAGCATGTCCAGGAAGAGGTTTCCAATCCTGAGCTTCCTGAACATTCGAGCCTACTAAAATAAAAGGTGGGGCACTGGTCTTCTTGCTGTCGTCCATCATCACGTAAGTTGGAGAAGTAACTTTCGGTGGCTGCTGCAGAAACTGTGGATCCTTAGGATTAGATAAATAGAGGGTTGCTTGGGGGAAAGGCCCAGGTGCAGGTGGCGGTGATGGGCGACTTTGTTGATTCATATCAGTTAGACAATAAAGGGTCCACATGTTAGAGTATGGTGGTGGTTGTCCTGCTTCGCTTGCTGCTATGGCTATAAAAAAAAAAAACAACAAAATTTGCAGGCATTAAAGGTTGGTCTCTGTATCAGGCGCTATGCACAGAAATGTCTTTGTAAATTTTTTTTTTTTACATATAAACAAACAGCTGTGGTAGTAACGTGTGCCATAAAGCGTGCTATAGAGAGGGCTAAATCGTGTTCGGTAATGTGAAAGAAGTGAGGCTCTCTACCACTGGAAAGCGAGGACAGGGTTGTGCAAGCAGGTGGCAGGGGCACTTGAGTTGTAGCTGAAGAAGCAATCTCATCCGAAGCCGCCGGTCCCAGGGGCACCAGCTTGAGACGTGGCCACCGCAGCGCCCGCACACAGGACGTGGAGGATCCACACTTGGGGCTTTACCAAAAGAATCAATTGAAGTGTGTGTGAAGCCAGTGAAAAAGTGTTAATTCATCTGCATAGTGACTTTCTTTACTAAAGAAGGCTGCACTGGGCATCATGATTTGGTCACATTATCAGTTATCTGTGGCCCTTCACTGGCGCCATAATCTCACATTAACTGGTCACCACACACAAGACATCACATCATCTAGGACTCAGAACCCCAGAGAGCACCCCCTTTAGGCAAGGCTTGAAATCATAGGTCCTAGGTGGCAGTAAAAGGCTGGTCAGTCCCCGAGGGCTTCTTTAAGAAAAACAAAACAAAACAAAACAATGTCTAGGAGTGCCATCCATCTACTTAACACCAAGGAATCTATGATGGCAGGTTTGTCTTGCCTAATGAAGACAGTACTGTCTTAGAGAACTAAGTCCCAGAAGATGAGATGGAGGCAAAACTCCTTCCTGACGGAGGAGTGGCACGTGGCCCAAATTGGGAAGTACCGAGTCCACCGTTTGAACACTGGGCCTCGTATTCCTGGTGCAGCTTTTCTTCTTCCCCAGAAAAGAACACTATGCACATGATTAAGCTGCTGAGTTTTCAGTAGCTTCAGATACCGTCAACGGATCCTTCTGCAAGCCAGTTAAAGACATACAAGCCTAGCCTTCCGTTTGAAATCTCCACGTGGTGCTTTAGAAAAAGGGCGAGCACTGGGGAGCCGGGACTTGGGGTGTCACTACCGCCTCTGCCACAAGGGTCGTGCCCGTCCCACATGCTAGCTCCCAACACTGCCCCCGGCCTTCTCAGTGGCGCAGATCCCCGTCACATTGCCAGACAGAATTTGATCCCAAAACACCTGCTGTGCTAACACTTGACCATCCCGGCTCTGGGAAGAGTCAACGTGGAGAGGCTTTCTGCAAAGGGTCGGGGGAGGTCGGCTCCGTGTAGCCCTCAAGGGGAGGGGGCAGGAGGGGGGCAGACCTATGTCCATAGCTGGAGGGAGGGATCAAGCCACGTCTGTGTCACGGGAAAGCCCGGGCGGCATCCCGCAGCCCGGCCGGCCGTGGGGTTTGTGCAGCTCTTGGGGGGCCCAACCAGAGGAGGCTGGTCCTCTCAGTGGCTCGAGCGGCCAGCCGGGCTGCTGCTGCTGCCCGTGCGCTGGCCCGGGGGACAGAGGTGCGGCCGGGCCGTCCTCTCCGCCCAGCTATGCAGCTGCCCCCGGCCCGGCAGGGAGCCAGGGCCCCCCGGGCTCCCGCAGCCGCTTGCAGAGCTCTCCCGCTGCAGGGCGAAAGCAGGGGCGACACACCACCATGTCTCTCACGCACCACGGGCCGCGCCTCCGGAGGGCCTTGTGTGCCCGGAGTTTACACTCACAAGTGAGCGATTTCCAGCCAACACCCCCTGGCTGACATGCGCAACGGCGAGTTAGGATCACAGATCGTGTGCCTGACTGGAGGCTCCAGAAGTGCAAGGTGACCCAACATTGAGGCCGGGCTGTGGGGATGTCGCTTTAAAATCACTCCTCTCATAAGAGTAAAATCCCAAGTACAACAAAGCCTTTACGTAGGTTTGCCACCTTAAAAGCTATTGAAAATAGAGCCTTTTGACCAACCTGGAGGGAGCCCACGTCCGTGGTCACCTGAAATAGAGGTCACCTGAAAATGTAATTGGTAATTTTGTAAGTCTCTGGTTTTCTTACCTGGCTCCATCAAACCTTGTTCAAGTGCTTCTTCCCATTCTGGTTCGGGTTCTGGTTCAGTAAGACCTTCTGGAACAGGAGGGGGGGTACCCCCTGCTGCCCTTCCCTGCGCAGCCGAGAGCACAGCTGTGCCAGCTTCCCCAGAGAGCACGAGTTTGACCTCCATCTCCTGCGCTGCGGAGTTTCCCCAGGACTCCTCCTGCCCGGGGCTGCCAGGCACTAGGGCAGTGAACTCCATTTCAACGTGCAGAGGTTTTTCAGAGCCCTCTGCATCCGGGAACTGTGCAGGCGGACCTTGCAAAGAGGCGCCAGGGAGCAGAACTGTTGCTTCTGCCTCCAGAAGTACTGAGGAATAATTTGCATCCTGCTCCAACTGCTTTACCGAACCTACAGGGTTCTCAGACATGCCCGTGGCCAGTGCTACAGGTATGGGACTAACTGGTGGCTCGCTTTCTTTAAGAGACGCCACGTGATCGGTAAAAGGGATAAGTATGTGTTCTGGTATTTGCTCGACATAAGTAACTCCTTCAGTCACAGGCTCATTGTTATAGATAGATGAAACGTGAACGAATGAGGTGACCTCAATATCAGCCTGCAAAGGGACCTCGGGAGCTTGATCGTAAGCAGGAGGGTCTTGTTCATCCTGCAAGGGGAAGGAGGAAGCCGCTGCTGGTTCAGCTTCATCGCCTTTAGGTATAGAACCCAAATCTACACGGACAGCCGTTTGGCTCAGAACCTGCAGGGTTGCCCCCTCTGCAGAATACGCAGCAGGAGAGGCCTCCCCGGCATCTTCAGCAGCCTCTGAGCTCAGCACCTCGTCGGAAAACAGAGGCAGACTCGTGGCCACATCCACCATTAACACGTCAGACTGATCAGAATGAATAGATGCAACTTTACCTAACATCTGAGCGGCAAACTGAGCTGGGTCCGCTGGGACATAAGCGAACTCGGGCGACACGGCTGCTGGAGGTGGTGATGAGGGTGGGGTCATAACCTTAGGGGTAGACGGTTTCGAACTGGAACCACGAGCTGCTTCGGGTGTCTCCTCGGGCTCCTGGAGCATCTCCAAGTGAACTGATGGGAACTGAGTGGTTTTGTTCATAAACAGTGGTCCAGCTATATTGTCCTCCTCTGTGTCCGTGGATTTCTCCATCCGTGTAGGTTCTTGGGAAACTATAGATGTTCCTACCTGTTCTTTTATACATTCTGCTTTCTTCTCTTGTGTCGTTCCTTCTGACCACCTCTCTACTAAAAAAGCCAGATAGGTTAATTAGCCGGTATCCCCCCGCCCCTGAAAATTCTTAAGCAGTAATAGGTTGAACATTCGGATGTCAATACACACACAAGCACAGGCGAGTTCTGCTTAATTTCCCACCATCTGTGATTTAGAATGGGTACTGAAACTTCCCTTCCTTCCCCACTCGGAAGACACCTCAGTTCATCTCAGAAATCAGCGACTCTACGTAGCACGGTGACAAAACAAGTAATCACTTACCACCCTCGCTGGTCAGTGTGGGGGTGGGGTGGGGGGGGAAGATGGTAACTCTGCCTAGAGCTAAGAAAGCTGGAAACCTCCATGGAAAAAGCTCCTGATCTAAGCTTCCACATAAAACACAAGAGGGGGGGGTTACACCTGAGCAGTTAAGTGATCTAATCTCCAGCTGACGGAATAGCTTCTTAATGAAACGAACGCTGTCATGTTAATAAAGGCAGTCCTCAACTTTAGAGAACTGGTATGTACAATTTAACAACGAATGGGAAAACCAGGCCTATAGGATATTTTGACCTTAGGAAACATCGTATAGTCTAACCTAAAAATGGTAGCACTTGCTGGCGAGCTATGATAACGCAGCAGCCAAAGTCCTACTGACCCAGACAAGAGGGGCAGGGAGAGAGAGCTGGGTCTGCTTGGACTCGGCGAATCCTCAGGCATGAGGGCATTCTCGTGGCTTGGGAGGTCCAAACAGCTGATGACCTAGAGGAATTCCTAGGGCGGGGAAACTGCTGTGAACCCTTTTCTGAGGATTTCCTCTTGGGGAAGCATTTCCCACATAATGAAATTGGCAGAAAAAGCAGAAAGTGGGTGTTTTTCAGCTCTGTTCTTACTCCTCGCACATGGACTTTATTCCTCGGTGGTGACCTCCCTGGGGTCTCACTGTATCTCCAGGCTTCACAAGGCTTCTTCATGCCGGCTGGGCCCAAAGCCACCACCCCTGACAGCACTCCATTTCTGAAATCCCCACCCAGCTTCTAGTCTCCCGCCAGCCCTTCCCTGCTAAGCCTCAAGGCATCCTCCACACACAGGCAGCTCTGGAGTTGGCCAGCCACCCAAAGGAAATGGCTTTGCAGACTTTGGGGGGGATCCTTCTCTGCAAACACCCCCTCTCTGACACTTTGTTGCCCAAATCCCAGCCCCAAACTCTGCTGCTCCATTTTCTCTTCCCAGACACACTTCCACTCTCGCCTTGGCCTTGCTGTCCTTGTGCAAGAAGTGCATGCTGCTAGGGTGAAGAGGGGGCTCACTTTCTATGAATTCCTTCTCCCAAGGCTCCAGGCACTGGACTGTTTTATAGAATTGCTCCAGCTTTTATGATGGTTGATGATAGGAGGCTAAGTGTGATAGCAGCCCCTCCATCCTAGCGAGAGTGAAATCTCTCTTCCTCCACTGACTTCACCTAGCACAGCATCTGGGAATGGGTAGGAATTTAAAGTTTCATTAAATGAAACAATGAAGTGGACTTTACGGATAGGTAGGATTTGAAAGGTGCATAGCAACTCCTGGAGAGGGAAGTAGCGTAAACCAAAAATGAGGCGATGACAAGCTGTCTGTTTGGTGCATAGGGGGAGAGATGACGGCAAAGGTAGGAGAGATTCAGATTGCAGAAAGCTATGTTTGTGCGGCCTGGTCTTGGAAAGGGATCAAAATTTACGCACTAGGACAGACTTGTCAGAAAGCATTACTTTACTTTCTCTATTTGCATTAAAATGCTTGTTTCCAAATGGCAAAATTTACCCAATCTAAGTTAAAAAAATACTTAGCCCTTCTAGTTTAAAGTCTCTTTTGGTTAATTAGTCAATCTTTTGGGGGTATTTATCAAAGATTCTCCCATATCTAAAGAAGGAGGCTGACTGCTCGAGTGAGCTCTGGCTCTGATCCACGTTGCTCTTCTCTGCCAGACCTCGGTGGCCTAGAGAAGCCTCTGCTCCTAGTGCCTGGGCGCTGGGTGTCAACCCTGACTTGGCTGTAGTCACTGAAGGATTTCCACTTTGTGGAAAATGTAGCCTGTTATTTCCTGGGAGATCCCCTCCTAATTTGGTCTTTAGCATCGGAGGCCTAGCTGCCAATTTTTACCAAACCCCAGCGGGGACACTATGTGCTATAGCTCTCTGCTGGCAGGGTGAGTAACTTCACTTTGTCCCAGCGCGATTCCCTGCTTGTCAGCACTCTGGGACAATTGGAACACATCTGGACCAACTAGGAGCCCCATGCGGACCCTGGGACAGCAGAAATCTTATGTCAGGCCAGTCTGAGAAAGACGCTCCATGATTTCTAATCTGAGGCTTTTCAAATTTAATTCTTGTATTCAACACTTACTGAATGTCTGATCATGACAATTACAGCGTGGGTGCTGAACGTAGCACGTGTTATGTTAAATGCAATGCCATGCTAACCACAAAGCCGCTCAGAGAGGCACCCAGGAAAGCAAAGCACAAGACTTTTGTTCCGGTTTTAGAGAATTCCAATCAGAGGTTCTCCCCACCTTCCTTATACCCACTTTCGGTCTCAGCTAGCACTTCATGTGCACGCCCCACGCCCCGGTACGGCAGTGCCACGCCAGGAAGGACTTTACTTCCCTTCCCTTTGCAGCAGGAAATGAGCTTCTATCCTATCTCCTCCCCACCATGGCATATATAAAATAAAAACTTGATTCTAGTAGCTTTGGCTCTTAAGTTAAAACTCAGCTCTGGAAATTCCAAGAAAATCTTCTCTCAACAAAAACGGGCTCCTGCAAAACTCCAAAGTGTTTCTTACTATGAACTTGGGAAACTCACTACTGAGTAATGACTTCCTTGCTTGAATTATATTCGCCTTATCCCCTAAAGCCAAATGAATGAATGCTTGAGTGGGTAGAGACGAACGGAGTGAACAGGAACAATGGGAGGCTATCCGAAATCAGTGTACACTAGTTTAATATTTTTCAAAAGTATTCCTGTGACACTGAAGACTTTGGATTTTGTGAGCAATAGGGAGCTATCAATGTTCCTGGAGAGCAGAGAGCTACAGTTAACCTGTTCAGGTCCAAGATGTTCTTCCCGCACATACTGACTCTTGTGTCCTAGTGTCCCTGACCCCCTTGTCCTCACTTTCCTGGTCTGCCATATCGGCTTCCCCTCTTAATCCTAACCCTGTATTTCTGCCCTAGGCTGCCAATCTGACCCCAACTCTATACCATTGACTATATCATTGATTGGTTCCATGATTTATTCGCCTTCTTTAGTATGGACTGTTCCCCAACTGATTAATCTTACCACAGTGGAAAAGCATAAAAGACCTAGGTTCCCCCTCCCAACATCACAACCAGATAATTATTTGAACCTTTTTTAAACTTAATGAAATTCTTACCTTGATACAAATTACCACCCTGCCTAGGCAAATACAAGACTTCAAGAAATAAAAAGGATCATTCTGGCACAATACCCATCCCTGTTTAGGGAATCGGTATAGCCTTACTTGAAAAAATGTCCAGGAAAGTGCAGAGTAGCACCAGAGCTTCACAAAATTTAGTACAGATTGTCCTGAAATTGATACATTTCTCATTTACTTAATAGAAGAGCCACAAGTATGTGTAACTAACTGTGAAAATAATGCATAAAAATAGAATTTGGCATAAGAATTAAACTAAAAATATTAGGACTATTTAATACGAATAAACAGGACAACATTTAATGATATGCATAACTGCAATGGTGCTAAATTGAAATCGTGCCCAGTGATCAGCAGCAGTGCGTGGTTATAATTACTACCTTATGGCCAAGCCAACAATGTCCAGGATCAGTAAGAAAAGTTAAAAGGTTGGGCGCCTGGTAACTCAGTTGGTTAAGCATCTGCCTTCGGCTTGGGTCATGATCCTAGGGTCCTGGGATTGAGCCCCGCATCGGGCTCCCTGCTCAGAGGGAGCCTGCTTCTCCCTCTCCTCCCCATTTGTACTCTCTGTCACTATCTCTCTCTCTTTCAAATAAATCTTAAAAAAAAAAAAAAGTTAACAGGTTAACTCAGTTGGGCTAGGCCTTCTCGATTCTTCCAAAGAGTGAGCTATTTCCTGCCTTTGTTGGAAGCAGGACAGGGCTGATCCTAGAAACTAGACTCAGGGAAGCTGGGGGGGATGGAAGGTGATGGTGTTGAGATTTCATCTGCCACTCTGCATGGGGAAACCACTGCCCCTCCTCGCTGAGTGGTGAAAGCGTGAGAACGAGCGCAATCTGCCGTCAGGTTCTACGCGAGAAGGTGACCGGAGAGGAAGATGCGGAAGAGCAGGAGATACTATGGGGACAGGGAGCTGAAATTTCTCTCCACTCCTTCAGTTCAAGAATTTCGAGTTTTTCCGGAGGATCACAGTGTTATTTACTATGGAAAGAGCATGAGTTATGCTGCTAGGAAGCTCCCCGTTTCGATCCTAACCCTACCAACCAATATTTAGAAGCTTACAAGTTTTTTAATCATGCCCAACCATCAGATTTCTCTTAAGTAAAATTGTAATGATGTCACCTACTTATAAATATCTCCTTTTATTGCACTTCGCTTTATTTCACTCACAAATCCTTTTTTTTTTTTTTTTTAACAAATTGAAGGTTTGTGGCAGCCCTATGTCAAGCAAGGATGACTGGCTGTTCCCCCATCTCTCTCCCTCCTCTGGGACCTCCCTAATTCCAGGAGACACCAACAATATTGAAATTAGGCCAATCGATAACCCTATAATGGCCTCTAAGTGTTCAAGTGAAGGAGGAGCCACGTGTCTCACACATTAAATCAAAAGCTAGAAATGACTAAACTTAGTGAGGAAGGCATTTGAAAACTGAGATAGGCCGAAAGCTAGGCCTCTTATGCCAACCAGTTAGACAACTTGTGAACGCAAAGGAAAAGTCCTTAAAGGAAGCTGAAAGTGCTGACCTGGTGAGCACACGAATGACAGACAAAACAGCCTATGGCTGAGATCGGGAAGGCGTGAGCGGTCTGGATAGAGCAAGCCAGCCACAGCATTCCCTGAACCCAAAGCCTAATCCAGAGCCAGGCCCTGACTCTTCAGTTCTGCGAAGGCTGAGAGAGCTGAGGAGGCTGCAGGAGAAAAGTCTGACGCTGGCAGAGGGGGGTTCATGAGGTTTAAGGAAAGAAGCCGCCTCCATGACGGCGAAGTGCAAGGTGAAGCAGCAGGTGCTGATGGAGAAGCTGCCGCCAGTGACCCAGAAGCTCTAAGGTCATTAACAAAGGTGACTACACTAAAGAACAGATTTTCAATGTAGATGCAACATTCTTATATTAGAAGAGGATCGAGGACTTTGCTAGCTAGACAGGAGAAGTCAACGCCCGACTTCAAAGCTTCAGAGAACAGGCTGGCTCCCCTGTTAGGGCTATGCAGCGGGTGACTTTAAGTTGAAGCCAAAGCTCCTTTGCCATTCTGACAATCCGAGGGCCCTGAAGAATGATGCTAAATCTGCTCTGCCCGTGCTCTAGAAATGGAACAGCAAAGCCTGGATGACATCATGTCTGTTTACCCCACAGTTTACTTAGTTTCAGCCCACTGTTGAGACCTGTTGCTCAGAAAAAAAGATTCCTTTCAAAATATTACTGCTCATTGACAACACACGTGGTCACCCAAGAGCTCTGACGGAGGTGTCCAATGAGCTGAATGTGGTTTTCATATGTGCTAATATGTCGATACTACAGTCCATGAATCAAAAAGGAATTTCAGTTTTCAAGTCTCGTTATTTAAGAACTACGTATTGTAAGGCTATCATTGTAAAAGATAATGATTCCTCAGATGGATCTGGGTGAAGTCAGATGAAAACCTTCTGGAAAGGATTCACCACTCTAGATGCCATCAAAAACATTTATGATTCATGGGATGAGGTCAAAATATGAATATTAACAGGCATCTGGAAGGAGCTGATTCCAAAGTAATGGGTGACTTTGAGGGGTTCCAGACGTCAGTGGAACAAGTCCCTGCAGATGTGGTGGAAACAGCAAGAGAACTAGAACTAGAAGTGGAGCCTGAAGATGGGACTGACCTGCTGCAAGCTCATGATAAAACCTGAATGGATGAGGAGTTGCTTCTTATGGATGAGCAAGGAAAGCCCTTTCTTGAGATGGAATCTACAGTCCTGGTGAAGATGCTGTGAAGATTGTTGAAATGACAGCAAAGGACGTTCAGTATTCTGTAAACTTAGTTGATCAAGCAGCAGCAGGGTCCAGTTTGACTAACTGTGAAAGAAGTCCTGTGCGTAAATGCTGTCAAACAGCATTCATGCGACAGAGAAATCAGTCATGAAAGGAAGCGTCATTAGGTGCGGCAAACTTCACTGCTTATTTTAAGAAATTGCCACAGACACCCCAACCTTCACCACCACCACCCTGACCAGTCAGCAGCCACCAACATCAACACATCTCTCTGGAAGCTCAGATGGTAGTTAACATTTTTTAGCAATAAAGTATTTTTTTTAATTACGATATGTACACTGGGTTTTTTTTTAGACGTGTTATTGCACACTTAGACTACAGTGGAGTATAAACACAACTTTTATATGCACTGGGAAACCAAGAGAGTTCATTTAACTGGCTTTATTACAATATTTGCTTTATTTTGATGGTCTGGACCTGAACCCACAGTATCTCCAAGGTATGACTATACTCGATAATTCCATTCCTCTTTCCCTTCATTTCCTACCTGTAACATAGTAAGTGGTAGACAACTCTTTGGCCTTAAAAGATCACCCGAGTTTCTAAAATCCCCTCAGTTAATGATTCAGTACTATTAATGAAGAAACTCTCCAAGAAGACTGAAAAGTGGGGGTACTTTCTCTGATTCGTACGGTAGTGAGGTCTGTCTCATCCAATTGCAGGAAAACAAGAGGGTCCAAGGAAGTGTTCCGCAGCCTGAGCTGCTTTGGAAATGGGCATATGTGGGTCAGATGCCACAGCGGAGGCCTGGACAGAGCCAGGGACCATCCTAAATGTTCTAGACTCTGGAAAGCGGGGGAAGCGATGAGAGAACAGAGAAGAAAAGTTTGCTCTCCTGTCTGGTTCTTTTCCTCCTCCCTCTTCCATCATCTGAGTTTACATGAATTTTTAAAGGCACTGGGGACTCTGGTAAACACTACTGGTCCTATAAAGGAGCCTACCAAAAATGGGCTTCGTTCCAAGAAAAATCCAGGATGAAGTGTTCAAATAAAACACATGATATGTGCAGGGCTGTACTGTGGACATAAAACAAATGTCTTTCATGCTCACATTAGCAGCTGGGAGATGAGTGGGGACCAAGGCCCCAGGGATGAGTGAACCTTTGCTCCACTTTACCAAGTGCTAATACCTGATGGTGCCTTTAGCTTGGCCTCGCCTCATGCTGAGGAGACTGGAAGACTAGAATAAGGGTCAGTTGACATAGTCCTCAAAAAATGGTCCATGTTTCCATATTGCAAATCATGGAAAACCTGGGAGAGCCACAATCCCTGGGACCAACAGAGCATGTAGGGTATTCTAGATGCCACCATCCATACCTAACACCGGGGTCCACGTAAGGGAAGTGTATTTAGAGGACAGAAAAGATGCTACTTGTTCTACCCACACTTTTATTGTAGAGAACCGAACCACCATGCAGCCATATTTGCTTGGCACTCCCACAGGAATAGCAGTTGAGGAATTGGTTTAAAACCAGTTAGAAGACAGGAGGATGTCACTCAGGCGAGGAAATGCCCTACCAAAAGGAAACCTTATGGTGTATATCCCTAGATGTCCCTCTTTAGCCCAGAGTGATGCTTTCCTGGATGTAGATGGCTTCGTGCAGTCTCTATGATAGGACCTAAGTTAACGGACACTGTTTGCCAATAAAAAACTGGCTGATACGACAGTAATAGGCAGATAAATGAGCCAAACTGTATTAGACAGTGACAAAGAACTCTGGATTTTCTGGTCATCGGGGCATACCTTCATGTTACCTTCCCATCTCCCCAGTAACCCAGAGCAAGCAATGTTCCCTTCTGGTCTACTACCAGAGAGCGATCCACGTCTACAGCCATATGGCGAGCTCACTTCTAGGATTATCTGCACGTTATGTAAATTGTCTTGGTAACTATAGTTACCGGAGGAGAAAAGAATTTATCTCCCTCTTCTAACCTCCATCGGAAGTATAACTGTTCCATTAGTTCAGTCTGTTAAACTAATCCACATTACTTTAGTCCACTCGCTAAGTTGGTGGGTAAGTTCCTCAGTAAACAAATTTGCCTCAAAAGCTACCAGTTAATGTCCTCACAGCATAAAGATTCACCAACTTTACCACCATTCTCAAACATAGGAAGCCTGCTCACTCTCGGGCCTCTCAAACATAGCTCCTGGGGTACAAAGCCCCTAATAACCTTGACTTCTTGGGGAAACCAGCCTAATAGGGAAGGGGAGAATGGTCAGTGTTCTAGCACTCGTCTGTATATCCTGCTGGTGGCAAGCAAATCCCAGACCTGCGTCCCAAGGTAAGCTGAGAATGCCATCAGGACCCTGCAGGGAAGCAGTCAGACTAGAGAGCAAAATATTACTGAACCACAGAGCTTCACTTCCCCGCTCCTTCAAATGCTAACTCTTGCTGATTTTGGTCTTGTTTTCTGTTTTGGGGTATGTCTTTCACTGCAGGTCCAAATCCTCAATTTTCACATTTTCCAGGTTCTACTCCTGACTTCTCCCTAGCTTGACTATGTTATGTACTGGCCTCACCAAACTGGCAGAGTATTAAAGTGGCTCAGACTCACTGATCCTACCTTTTCTTTCTCTATAGTCATTCCAAAATACTGGCCAGCCAGTGCAGCAAAAATTATTTCCTTATTTCCCCCACTGACCACGAGTCTCCGTTTTCTCCACAAAATTCTGCCGAAAGTTCTATTTACCATTCTTTTAGATGTGTATGCCTGTCCTTGGGATCACCACCAATTCATCCCCGTTCTATGATCTTCCCATCATGTAAACTTTGCCTCTTTCTCCGTCTTTTTTCATTGCTCTTCTGTCAATGCAATGTCATGCTGTCACGTTCACATAGGCGTTTACACATATACACATAAAACACAACTTCTTTTCTAAGCAGAGGGATGGCCCTAGGCCACAGAGATGGGCTGGAGAAGACCACTTTCTAGGAAAAACGTCTCTTCACTATCTAGAGATTCTTGGAACTGAAAAGCTGGTCAGTTGCACCTAATTGATATCCTGCCCTCCACCTGGACTGCAGTTAACCTATTACGGGGAGGAAAAAAGAAAAAAGGATGTTTCTTCGTTTAATAAAAAAAATCTTCCAAGAAGAATGTTTATACAACTTTCCCAAGTAGTGTATCTCATTATAATTTGAGTCTTCATTACTACAACATCCAATTTTCTTCAAAGTTGAGTGTACATCCTTAAAGATGGGGACATTGGAAAGGGTTTGAGTCATAGCTTATCCACTGTTTCAGGTCTCATTGTACCAAATGGTTTACAGAAGATGAGTTTTTCCTATTTTTGTCTTTTAAAGATTTAAAATCCTCCAAACTATCTCCATATTTTTCAAAAATGGATCAGATAATTAAATAATCACACTGATGGTTTCTTTTTAACAAACACCAGTGTGATTAAACAGAAAATATTTATGGGCATCATTCTTAAGCTTAAACGTATGGTGACAATTTATAACTAGTATTATTGAACTGTTACCACTTGTGGTACTTACCTTTAATCTGATGAAATTGTTTAACAAGATCTTTTATATCCAGAGAAGTATTCCCTGAAGGAATAAATACAGGAAATTAGATACATAAAATGCCCAATTTAAAATGCCTTCCTCTTCAAAGCAACAAATATATACTCTAAAGGAATAACAGACCTTCTCTAAACACAATAAGTTCCTTAAAATAAACCGCTGCGAACTGAGTGATGTTTGGCGGATTGGTTTTGAGAACGGCTCTGCTAACTCCTTCAAGCAGAGTCTTGAGGCCATACGGTACGACGAGTCTGGGCTTTGAAGAAATCATTGTGGCAGGATGTCTGTGTCTCAACTAGAATGAAGAAAAACAAAGTCTTATGGTTCATGTTTTCTATTAAAATGTCTATGAGTCAACTGTAGTTTCTAAGAATAAATCTATCTCCTACTGAAATTATTAGCTTGAGTTTAATCTCTAGGCATTTATTCTAGCGAAAATGGGCTAATTACACACACACACACACACACACACACACACACACACACACACACTACCAATAGCTTATTATGTGCAGATGAGCAATATGGTATTATTAAAGAAACCCATGGGGAAAGCCCTGCCAAGAACTCTAGGATGATATTAAAAACAAAGAAGGAAAAATCAACAAAACAAAACTTGTTCTTGTGATATTCAGTAAATTTTTGTACAGAATTTCAAGAAAGATTAATCAAGCTGATGTGTGTCTAAACAAGATCCTATCAAACTACATGGGCACTGGTTTTTCTGCACCTTCTCAAATAGAATTGTACAATAGGGTTTTTCTACAAGATAATATCTTTTTCCTTGTGTTTCTAAATCTACCCCTGGACACAGCTTTCAGTATACAATTTTTAGCTTTAAATTTAATTTTGTTTTAATGTTAATCAGAATAGGAATAAGTTACTTGTGGTATCATACCACCCACCACCATATGCCCCTCTTTCTTTCCTCTTATTCTCCCTTAACCTCTGCCCTTGTTTTCCCCTCTCCCCCCCCCCTTCCTCCCGCCTTTCTGGATTTTAAGTGGTACCGAGGGTATTGCATAGTCTAACCTGCAATGCTCCAAAGTTGCAGAGGCCATTCTAAACTGTGTGTGTGTGTGTGTGTGTGTGTGTGTGTGTTGTTTAATTGTAAAAAATGATTTAAGAAGGTTTAGAAATACATGTAAAGAACAAAATTAAGTATTTAAGGAAACGAATTCAGTGGTAAAGGAAAAATTATGGTAGAAAATATGATGAAGCTACAGGTAAGGTTAGTATCCCAACACAAGCCATAGGCCCTACACTTTGATAGAGATGGGGTGTCAAATCAGCCCCTAAGCTACAAAACAGACATCACAAAGTAGGAAACATTTGGTTAAATGATTCATGTTTCCTGAGATAAAAAAAAAAAAAACAAATCAGTTGCTTGGGAGAATCACAGGTACTCTGAACACTGAGACCCAGGAGAAATTTCTCCTATGGGTCCTCATAAAGGGGAGAATAGTGCAAGATAATGAATCATGTCAACAACATCCCTGCAGTAAAGAGACTAATGAGTTTCGTGGGGCTAAGTTGCACAGTTTAGTTATGGCAATTATATAAGGAGTCAACCTCTAATAAAAAGTAATGTGTCATAGCAAAATGCTGAATATTTAAAAGTGCATTTCTTCTTCCCAAAGGTCAGGGAAAAAATGAATCTCTATTGGCCAAAGCAAACCCTTTGAGAATATAAGTAAGTGTATTGAATCCTTTAATGAAAAACTACTCTTAGAGTATAAGTCAGTGGGACCTTTACTAAATTAAACCATCTTTAAAAAACTGGTGCAGGTTTGGCAAGCCCACGTGCTAAACGTCAAGGGACATAGACAGTAATTGTATGTATGATCCATATATATACACTTACACTATATTTGTGCGTATGTATGTATGTATATATTTTTTTCAAGTACACACTCTGCACTCCAGTGAGAGTAGGTAAGTCGTGTTCGGAAAAGGGGCTTACTAAGAGCCATGATGGAGCTACCAAAACCCTCTTTCTGTAGGCAGTTAGTGGTTGATGCTACCAACCGCAGGGAGAACGGCTGTACAGTGATCCTATTGGTTCTCCGCGCAGGTGGTAGCCGTGTCCCCACCCACACCAGACTCTGGGCGGGTGCAGGGCCTTTCTGTGCTCCGGGACCTGGGATGCTGAGCGTCCTACAACACAGTCCCATGCAAAGAACTGTCCTGAGCAAGCTAAGAAATATTGGGACACCAAGCATGACTGCATCAACCGGTACTCACACACACCTACACTGAAGCTTGCTTAAAAGTGACCGCGTAATTCTTCCCACATTTCTCCTTTAAAGAATATTTGTCAAAAACAAGCTTTACGACTCCAACCCCCACGCCCCGAACCGTGAACTTGCATTTTACCCACTCCCCCAGTGCCAACGCCCGAGCAGGACAACGGTGCTGGAGGCTGAGGACGCGCGAATGGGGGCTTCGGAGCCACAGCAAACGTCCAACAGTACACACCACTCATTCCCTCAAGACCTACACTGAGTCTGTGCTTGGTTTGCCGTTGGATTTGTTTGGTGGCAAGGGCAGCGAAATGGGGGAGAGCGGGCGTCCCGGTTCCGCGCCCACTAGCTCAGGAGGCGCGGGTGGCAGACCCTCCGCCCCGGGTCCAGGACCTCCGCCACACTCGCCGGTGTGGGCCTGCCCTTCCCCACGGGCCTCCCACTCCGGAGGCCCTCCGCCTTCCCCAGCACTGGAAGAACCGTCCACAAAGCCCACCGCGCGAGGCGCCCCGAGGGCCTAACTGCCTCCGGTGCCGCAGGGTGGGGGTCCTTTTCTCCAGACTCGCCCCACCTTCTCCTTTCCGGCTACGCTCGAAAGAGCTTCCTCGTTGCCCCCTTGCCGGCGGCTCCTGTAGGAGCCCACGCTCCCAGCGGGGCCCTTTATACCCCTGCGGACGTGAGGCCGTGCGTCACAAAGCCCCTCCCCCCCCAGGGCTCCCGCGGCCACGGAAAGAGGAGGAGCCTCAGCGCCCCCAGCCAATGGGGAGCCGAAGGGGACAAAGGCTGGAACTCCGCTGGTGGGGCGGGCACGCCTCGCCTTCTCTGACAGAATACGAAGGGACGCAGGGAAACTGGCGTTTTCAAACGGCCGGGAGTCGGTCAAGGCAACAGCCTCTTCACTTTTGGTCGCTCAATATAAAATAAAAGCTGTTGTAGAAGGAAAGAGAAATAGATTTATGGCAGTTGTCGCCGTCACCGCCGCGCCTCTTCACACTACTCCCCCACCCCAACGTGATGATACACTCTTTTCGGTCACCTTTTCGAAGAATAATTTGTCACGGTAACAAACACTACTATAAAGAGAACGAATGATTTCATGCAACATAGTACTTTCCCTTTTGAGAAAATCCCCTGTGGAAAGAGAACTTGGTATTAATCTTGACATTCCCAGTTTCCGCTAGTTGGGCTCTTGCAATACGTCAGGCACACCCCATCCTCCGCAACCACACTGGCAGCGGCCGCCGCGGTTCGGACCGAAGGAGCGGAGGGCTGACCCCTTCCAATACCCGCCCTCTCACGCATCCAGGCTCGCAGGTTTGCCCTGGGCGTTCCCCACCACCATAAACACGAGGACCAAATTCCAAACAAGCTTCATTGGCATCCATTTTCAAATATTAAAAAAACAAGAACCACTGGAAATCATCAAATAACATCTTTGGGGCATCTATCTGATAAAAACACTTTTTCTTTCTTTCTTTTTTTAACTCAAGCTGTTAAGGCTTCCAGAGCTCTTAAAAATAAGAGGCAACGTTGAGGCCCTAGTCTACATCTATGCTGCACAGAGCACTTTCTATGGATATTAATTCATCCATATAATAATTACTGAATGCCCCTTATGTGGCAGGCTCCATCTTCCCATGAAGATTTTAAAAGGAGAAATGCTAATTTTAGACTTTGAGTGTGATGACAGGTTTGTAGATGGTACATTTTTTGTCCTTCATCGCTACCCCCAGGCCCACTTTCGTAGATTAAAAGTGAAATGAAGCGGTCATGATTTCTAATGGTTTGGTTCATAATACATTTAACCATCAAAGATAGAAACTGACCTACTAAAAACCCCAAGTACAAACCCCATTTATGGTATCTTCAGGAATTAGAGACATTTATGCTCATGTAGCCGAAACTTGACAGGTCATCTTGGACACACAGGTATTAGGTACTGTGCAGAATATCTCAGACTCACGTCAAGCCCTTACTCTTTCCACATTTCTTCAATAATTGTTTTGTCCAAGTCCTTCTGAAATGCAAATTGTTACAGTGAAAACATTTAACCAAAAATTTTCAAACCACCATTTGCTTTGATTTCTAGAACTCCTAATGATTTCATGTGGTTTTACAATCTTCTTGTCCTCCCTTGCAGTCACTAGGGATCTAAAGGCAGAACGCAAATCTACTTGTAGTTCTCCATTGCTCCCTGCTTCTCACCCTTACAGAAGTTCAAGGTTCCTGGTGGGACCTCTGCATAATTTAAATCTCATTTAGTCCAAAATCACCTGACTACATCCTCCTTTAAAACTCAGCTCAGGAATATCCTACTTTAGAAAGCCAATGAGTTAGAAGCATTTCCTCATCGGCCCCGTAATACACTCTGTGAACACAGCCCTTGCTATAGAATTCTGTTTGTGTTGGTCTCGTCTCTCAGCTATACAAAATACTTAAGATGATAACCTAGGGCAGCATTTCTCTAATTTAAACCACCTGAATTAGAATCATTTTTAGGAGCTTGTTAAAAATGCCTTCCTAAGCCCTACCTAGTACCTACTGAATCAGATTCTTAAAAGAGGGCTAATTTGTAAAACTAGAATTTGTGAACCACTGGCCTGTGGTTGGAGAAAGTGTAACCCAGAGCTCGCCCAGGTTACAATACTCCCAGGCAACTAGGAGCTACAACGCAGCCCCCTGACTAGTCTTCATAAGAAAGCCAAGTACAATGTGCACTGGGTGATTTACACTTTACTGAAGAAGGGGCATATCTTCTATGGACCAACTTTCCATTCTCCTGACCCCTCACCCCCCGCTGTACTTTTCTCTTTCTGGATTTGCTCTTCTTAGCTTCTAAGTCTCCTCCCTCTACTATGTGTCTTCTTAGGATGAGCTGAGCTTAACCACTTTTTTTCTACAAAATATACCACCAACAGGATTCTAAAAAATGTAAGAAGACCAAACAGTACTTCATGACCATGGATGTGTATCTTCATAGGCGCAGAGCCATATTTGTATGCTTGCCACAACAATTTGCTTACGGAAGCAATCGACTGGGAAAGTTATACAGCAAAGAAATACACACGTGTGTGTGTGTGTTTTAGAAATCAGATATGCACTGTCCTTTTAGTTGGCAGAAGTATAAAAATGCAAATTCTATAAATAATTGACTTGTACAATATGCAACCATAAATTCCTACTTCTCTGTGACATCTGAAATACTTCTTCACTTGGTCAAATAGTTAGCTATCATGTGCTAAAATCAAAAAGACACCTAACCTAGTAAAAAAAATCTTGAATATTTTAACCACAAAGGTACATATATTACATTAGACCATGCCTCCAAAGTGTGTCAACTCATAAGTGTGTTCAGAGTACATAAATATAGAGATTTCTTTCATCATAGGCAAAATCTAATACAAAAATACATTTGACACTCATAAATAGAAGATCCATTTGAGGGCCTCCAAAATAGGAACGGGGAAGGAGTACGTGATGCCGACAAAGCACACATAGATGCAAATTGTTCTGGTTATACGATTATTTTCTTCATCCGCGAGCGGTAAAGAGCAATTTACACCAAGCTAAGTTTCCAGGCAGATCACAGTTCACAGGTTGGAAAAGTCACGGCACGCAGGCCAGAAAAATGTCATGAATTACTCAACTCAAAAATGTACTCAGATTTCAGTCAGTCTAATGGTACCATATACCTGCACTGTGGTTTTGTTATTTCAGAGAATTTAGAATTATCATCTACCCCATCTCCATACTCTACCACCCTGTCAACACACCTACACCACAGGGGCGATCCTGCATCAAAACTCAGGGGACAGTTTATAATCAAACTTACTCTTTGACTATTCGAGTGGTAAAGTTGTCTATTCAGATAAGTGACCTGGACACAAACGTATTTGAAACCCTGACGTCTCTCTGGAGAGATACAAATAAATTTTTAAAGCAGTTCGTATAGGAACTTTTTTTTTTTTTTTAAATATAGGGCTTTATGGAATCTTTGAATACTGAATAACAGTTCAAACAATATTTGAACTGAAAATTCAAGTAAGTACGAACTGAAACAAGAACTTCGTGACTCAGAACGCTCCACAATGCTAACTGGGAAGTTCGCCTCATGTGCTATAGCCAAAGAGGACAAAATGGCCGGAGCCGTAGTTTACAGATTCATAACGTTCTTCCCTTAAGCCTTGATGAGACTGGGTATCCAATATTTTTAAACACCTATTTTTCTCTTCAGAAAGCGTCTACTTGGCTTCTGGATCTACTCATTCACTGAATGTAAATAGCAATCTTTTCTCTCTGGCTAGTGTCAAAATCCATGCAGGATTCGTACCAGAAAGAAAGTCAAGGTGAATAAACACTGTGGAAGTGATGAATCATGAATATAGTTTAGTCAAAGTCAATGAGGAATAATTATTTCTTTCAAAGAAATAATCATTCCCTCAAAACCAGATTAAGTAGATTAAAGCTGTCAACATTCTAGCTGCTTCTCCTATGTTTTCGTTTGAAAAGAAATATTAAAGTATTAACATCACATGAGATCATGCTTCAGCTAAAAGGACATGTAAATAAATGACACCCCAAGATGATACTCTTTAACTCAATATAAATTTTAAAAAGTCTAACCTTAAGCCTGAGCCAAGTTAGTCACACAATTATGGCAGAAATTCTTAAGTGGCTGAGGTATTTAGACTCTTCCAAACCACAGGTATGCAGTCAGTACTAGACAAAGAGGTAAATTAAAGGACAATAAAAATTAGCAATGAACGATTAAAAATTAACTTTGAACTCCTTTTATAGAGTAACCTGAGCTAAGGAGAAAATGATTTAACCCTGGCAACAGATAGCCCAGCAAATCCTTCACCAGCAAATATTCTGAGGCAAAAAAAAAACAAAAACAAAAAAACAACCCATGTTCATTCTAGAATAACCTTTTCAAGTAATTTGTTAAAAGACTTCCAAAAGTTGGTAATTAGACAATTTATCACAAAGAAAAGGAAACTCCTAAAATGTAGGTATTATTTATCTGGCCTATAGACTAGGCTTTCTAAATAAACTAGCAAAATAGTTCAACTTTTGGTTGTAAAACTATCTACTTGCCCCTACTTGGTTGGCTTTCAAGGGAAAAAAAGTGTTCATTACTTTGAAACCTTTTGTAGACAATTTGAAGACAAGCATTTTTTGATGACACAACTTCAGCAGAAGAGCATTTGTGTTTTAATAAGGAAAAACAAAATTCTGGGTTATGAACATTTTTTTTAACAAGAATATTCTATCTGTGATCAGGAGATCTGTGTTCTAGTCATTGCTCCACTGCTAACAGGAATAATCAATTGGTATAAGTCAACTAGCCTTTTTGTGCCTGAGTTTCATGGTCTAGACAATGGGGATAATATCTGTGCTATGCTAGTCACAAGTTAGAGGATTAAGTAAAACACTAGAAAGCACTTTTATTCTTTTTCAAAACACAATGTAAACGCTATGTCATAATACTGTTGATATTTTACAGGTACCTCCTTGCGTTACCCAGTCCGATGTGTGCTTAAGGTAGGCGTTCCTAGAAGATCACAGGTTGAGTATTTACTTTGATTTTATTTTAAAAATAATAAATCACAAAACTAAAATGTTTGAACAAGGTCACTTAACCCTCTCCCCAGGTGGTTAGTTATAATTACTAGGATCATCATTATCATTACTTCTTAGCTATATGTTTAAAAGAGGAGGTCTTGAATATGTCAGTCTAACTGGGAAAATGTGTCCCTGGCACAGGTGGTTTTCAGAAGAAAAGCCGGTCTTCGGAAGAGCTGTGTCCTCTGCTTTTATGTTAAAGTGCAGAACCTGGTGGGGAGGGACAGAGCAGGAACCCCGTGTCTGTCACTGAGGAACCAACTCCCTCAGAGAGGCCAGAGCAGCATGGATGCGGACATGCAATCTGTTTTCAAAGTCGTAGCCAGAGAAATCCTCCTGTAAGACCAAAGAAAGAGGTTTATGGACTCTCTTAGCTAAGCTTTCTGGAATACTGCAGGATAAACCACATGGCTTTGTGCTTCCCAGAGTAAAATCCCCAACACTCCTATCCATGGCTTCCCATCCACTCGATTTTCTTATTCCCTAAAACCTCAAACTTTGGGTTCACGTTTAACGTCCAGGGGAATTGGTCATTAATGCCATCTTTGGACAACTGTCTTCATGTTATTCCTCAAACGATAGTCTTAAATTGTGCTCAATCTATGTTGCTGTCAGAAATTCTTCACTCAAGATTGTAGTTATGCAATGGAAGGTCATTTTCCCACTCAAACAAGAAGTGTATAAAGTGGGATGGGCAATTTCATGAGTCTCTTAGGATACTGGTAAATTCCACTTAAAAATCAAGCGATCATGGGGCGCCTGGGTGGCTCAGTCGGTTGGGTGTCCGACTCTTGGCTCTGGCTCAGGTCATGATCTCAGGGTTGTGAGACTGAGCCCTGCATTGAGCTCCACACTCAGCAGGGAGTTTGCTCGAGATTCTCTCTCCCCCCTCTCCCTCTGCCCCTTCCTCCCGCTCTCTCTCCAGGATAAATAAATAAATCTTAAAAGAAAAAAAAAAATCAAGTGATCACTGAATCAGTTATTACTTTTCTTTGCCAGAAATATCCACCAGAACAATCATGTCACAAAACTTCCTGAATTCAGACTCAAGAGGACACAACAGAGGGTAACAAGCACCCTGGAAAGAGGTGGTAGGGACAGTATTTTTACCTTTGCTTGAAGAAGTAGAGTTCTGCCTCTTGCTACAGTCTATGAATGTAAGAAAAACATATTATCTCTTAATATCTACATTTATACATACTCAAGCAGAAAATGTTATAAGAGGATAGGTTAATTAAAACAATTCTCAGTAGACAGAGGTGAGTCAGCTGCTCATTCAAGTTTAACGACTCCATTTTTCTTTAATGATGCTTGCACGTTCGCATCAAGGCACTGCTAAATAATTGTGCATAATCCTATTCTGTAGGAGAAACAACTTAGAAGAGTTATTATAGCTTAAGATCTTACCGAACAACCTAAAATCGATGACAATTAAAAAGTTTACTTGATGTAAGTTAGATCCCCTTTTGAAGGCATTCCTGGTTGACGGCATCAACTTCAGTTTTCCAGAAACAGACCAGCCTTGTTATATTTTAAGTATATATCTTAAGGCTGCATTAAGAGTACACATTTTCTTAGAATAAAGAATATAGTGGTAGGATTTTCTACCAAAATTCACAAAACTTTTCTATTTTGGTAAAACTATAATTCCAAATGAAAAGATTTCCAATTAAAAGCCTATCTTTGGTGACATAGGGTACATGTTTAACGGTTAGGCTAGAATTGTATTTCGGCTGATTTAGCTCAACTTTTAGAAAGTCCATATATTTGGAAGTGGAATTGAACTTCCTAAAAATTAAAATTTTATAAAGCTAGTGTTATGTAACTGAGCTTCTAAGAGAAAGTATCAAGCAAATCCAGTTGTTGTTTTTTTAATGAAACTGCCCCAGTGTAAATACACAATAGAAATTACTAACTTAAATGTATATGATATTCTAAGATTTTTGAAGCAATTATCACATCATCACTTATTCTCACCATAATCTCTATTAACTTGGCACAGCAGGTATTTTTTATCCTGTTTTACATTATTAGGAGGAAGGTATGCGGCTAACCAGCATCCTACACTGAGGAAAACAGAACTGGAACCATAATGCAATTCCATGTTCTTCTGAATAAGCCAAACGACGTCATGTCATACCATCCTAAAAAAGGCAGTGATTTTCCCCTCAAATGAGTTTGGGTCCAAAAAGTTACATTTATACTTCAAATTCCAGAAAAGAAGTTACTTCCTTCAACACAGTAAGATAGGATTAGTAGCTTCCTGGATTCTTCCTACATGAAATCAAGAAAAACAAAACCAAAAAACCCCCGCTATGTTCAATCAATTGACTTGAAATGAAGGACGGATGCTTTGTGCCCTCTCACTTGCAAAAACATCATTTAAGGAACTATGTAAGATCTTACCTCTGGTTTGTCTAATAGAAGACAGCCAAGTTCATAGCAGGCATATGGCTGCACGTATAAGTTATTCTGACGACACAGCTCGTCTTTAACAGCTCGCTGGAAGAACTGAAAGTAACACGAATGTTGTCAGAATTACCTCATTGCCCTACATAGGGTTCATAACATCTTCAGGAGGCAGAAAGGGGGACTTATTTCTGTATTCTAGATCAGATTTTCTCTTTTTTTTTCTTTGCATCTTATTGCTTCCCATCCATCCTCATCCATATCTTAGAAGTCCCCTACGTGCTTACCCCTCCAGGCTATGCTACCCATCAGTCAGCCCAATTTGTGCCACTTATTTTTCCAGTTGACACACCAGCCTCTACGGATTGTATTGCCAAAACCATCTTTATCTGCATCTCAAAGGCTGAACATATCATTTTAATATTTAAAGCAGGAAGCCCACAAGCCAAGCACCATCTCGTGACATGTGTCTTGCTGATACGTAAGCATATGATCTAAAACAGGCTATTTTGCGCTGTACAATAACTATTATGACCCCACACTGAAAAATTGAAAATTATAATACAAGTGCCTCAACACCCTAGGATTTAAAAGTCAAAGGCCACTACTACTGTACATAAACTCTTTCAAACAGTAATCAAAATAACGCTGGGGTATGCTTCAAAGCACCCAACCACACAAAAACCTCAGAAAAATCCCTCCAACTATATTTAAAAATAACGAAATGGTTCTTCTCCATATAACATGTACCCAGAAGAGCCTAAGCTACCACCTTTCTCGATCTCACTCCGGTGCCGCATTGGTAATCTGCCACTGCACAGACAAGAAAGGTGAACACTCGGACACGCCTGGTCATTTTTGTATTTCTCTGACTTCTAACTTCTCTAACAGAAGGAAGCTTCCTTCTGTTCCTTTAGAACTGTCTGCACCCTCATTTCCTTCTCCTCTGAGACGGGCATCCTTAATACGTAGCTAGTGCCAGAAAAGAAGGCCGTGTGTAAAGAAGTATAAGGATCCGAAGCTACCTTAGAAACTAGTATCGGCCGTCAGCGACTTTGGCATCTGCCATGCCCTGAGTCAGTGCGGCGGCCGAGCTCCCACAGCGCCGGGAGGCCTGGCTGTGCTGAATGCAGTTCGCATTTTTCTTACTCCTAAGCACACAGTAGGTCTGCAGCTTGTTTTCCTCAGCCACCACAGCAGCACGGACGGCTTACCTGGACGGCATCTTCGGAGTTTCCGAGACATTTGTGGATGGCACCAAGCAGCAGGTACTTCAATCCAACGACCGCTGGATCATCCACTGCGTGGCAAGCTTGAAGAGAAGTGAAAACAGCAGGAAGCACATACATGCTCTTCATTTCTTCAGTACCATCAAGAGTTAAGTATTTCATTGTACAGTGACGACTTAGTCACAGTTTGTGGTCCTGCCCCCTGACACTGAGAAGGTTCCTTTTTCTCACCCGGTAGTGAATAGCCTTACTCAAAGAAAGGCAAAGATGTCAAACGTCACAGCGACAAGAAGACTCAAGATTAACAAGAACAACATCTTGTTGTTACTGAGAACAAGAAACCAGTCTGAAAAGCTACATACTATGTGAGTCCAACTATAGAACATTCTGGAAAAGGCAAAACCATGGAGGTCGTACCGAAGATCAGTGATTGCCAGTGGTCTGGGGGAGGGAGGAACAGACGGAGGCCAGAAGACTTTTAGGGCAGTGTAACTATTCAGTATGATACTACCTGTAAGAGTGGAGACGTGTCATTACACGTGTGTCAAAACACATGGAATGTACAAAACAAAGAGTGGCCCCTAGTGGAAAACTAAACTGTAATGACAGGTCAGTGCTGGCTCACGGGCTGTAACTGACGTATCAGTGGGGTGGGGGTGTTGACGGGGGGGGGGGGGGGCGGCTGGGCATACGGGGTAGTGAGGGGTGTGCCACGTGGAAACTCTCCATGTTTTCTGCTCAGTTTTGCTCTGAACCTAAAACTACTCTAAAAAATTCTTTAAAAAATTCCGTATTCATGTCATAAGCCATACAGTGGGCACTTCCAAATGTCGTACTGATGCGCTGCCCTGGTCACGGGGGGGTGGTTGCGGGTCAGATGTGGTCCCTCCACTTCAAGGAGCTTGTCATCTCCTGTGCAGGAGGCGCACACATGGAGGAGGATGTTACAGAAGTTTTCCAAGGACATGAGAAAGGTGGAAATTGGAAACATAGTGGAGCTAATACAGGAGGAAAGGAAGTAATTGTTTCTATGGACCAACAGAGAGATTGAGAATTGTAAGATTTTACAGACACATACACATGTGTGTGTGTGTATGTATGTGTGTGTATGTATACACACACACACACACACACACACACACATATATATATAGCTGTGGACAACAGAGTCTGAACCTAGAAGCAAGAGTTGTCTAAAAGTGATACTGCCATATAAAAAGACCTCTGTTGGTTAAGTGTCGGTTTCAGCTCAGGTCATGATCTCAGGCTTGTGGGATGGAGCCCCGAGTCGGGCTCTGCGCTCAGCACGGAATCCACTTAAGATTCTCTTCTCCCTCTGCCCCAACCCCCTCTAAAATAAATAAATCTGAAAAAAAAAAAAAAGATTTTAAGGCAACAGTGTCAAGGAAAGGGGAACACAGCTCATGTGCTCATTCATTCAATGGTTACTAAAAATCTGCTATGTGCTAGGCCGTTCTAGGTGCTTGGAATACAGCAGTGACAAAACAAAAAATTTCTGCCCTTAAAAAACTAACATTCTGTGGAAAAGCTAGATGATGCAAAGGAGAAATTGGTAAAATACATATGTTAAAGAAATGTTAGTGCTAAGGTAAAAAATAAAGTCAGGAAGGGGGATGGAGGTATGCATGTTTGTCACAAAGGTACAATTTAAGCCTCAATGTAAAGGTGATATTTGAGTAAAGACCTGAAGGAAATGAGTGAAGGAGCCACAGAGATATTTAGAAGAACTTTTGCGGGTAGAAAGAAGAGAAAGTGCAAAGGCACTGGGGTCAGCATGTACCTGGTGTGTTCAAGAACAATAAGGAGTGTGGCTAGAGCCTGGTGAGCAAGAGGGGAAGGCAGTGAGAGGCAATGGGGCGAGGGAAGGGGGACGGCTGGTGGAAAGATCACAGAACACTGTAGGCCACTGAATGGACCTGGACATTTACTCTAAATAGGATGAAACCACAGAAGGTTCTGAGCCACAAAATGACACGTGACTTTGTTTAATAGGATCACTCTGGGTGCTGTGCTGAGGATATACAGAAATATCTTTACAATGCAGAGAAAGAATGCAGTGCAGAGGGGAGGGTGAGTGGGGGAAGGGCTATGGGTGAAACCACTAGACAAGGATGTAAAAATCCAACCACATCTGCTGATGAAGGGAGCTGAAGATGGGGACTCAGAGAAGCTGAATGCACAAAGCTGGGCGGGGGGGGGGGGGGCTTTAATGAATCACCCACTACCATTTTTTTCTGGAACTTCACTATTTCTCTCTAAAGAACTTCTCTGTACTCTATACAGCTGAACAGATTTGGATCATTACTGCTTAACACTGGGGAATGACAGAAACTAATTAATCGAACTCAAAACGGCACTAATATTTAACAAAGATATTAAAGAATGATATCATGTTTATTCAAGAGCCTCTCTTTCCCCATGACCACAACTTTGCTATTTATTTTCATACCTGGAAAGGGGTTCTGAGAATACTGAGTCACATTAAGTGATAATCGTCCTTGTGCCTGCCGATTACAGCCTATTTTCGCATTTGTGTCTGAATTATCTCAACAGGATCTTGCATTTGTGCATTACAAAGAATACTTAAAATTCTGTATTGTTCCTTTGACTTAGACGCTGGTAGATATTCTAGGCTTGCATCAACAACTAAGGATGGGTGTAAAATTATGCATATCCTTTTGAAACGGACATAGCAGGACTGATGCATCCGAGAAAATTGTTTTCTTTCAAGCAGCCCGCCTTAGGAGCGTTATGCATGCTAATTACAGGGACTTTGCACACAAGTTCTTTCGGAGTTGTATCGCTTTGATCTCTGGAATAACAACAGACAAAAATTTTTTACTTTTGAGAGGGGACTTTTTTCTTTTTTGGAAATAAACAAAAGGGACCTGCAAGGAAGTCTGATGATAAAAGTATGCAATACAATGGATAATTCTATATTTGATCAAAAAGTGTGACTGTAGAGAAATCTGACAAATTTTCTTCAATGACCAACAAACTAGTTTTGAGTAAGTCCAAATATTAATATTAAACCTCTTTTGAACAAGGGAAGCATGGATGTGAATAAGAATACATTTCTTTTCTATAAAACCATCTTTCTGGATGTATGTGTTTTTATTTTGCCATAATGGTCTCATGGTGCAAGCGTATTTCCAGCTGCAGGACATAAATCTTGTTATGCTCCCGGAAGACGAAGCTGTAGGAAACCATAAAGTTCTGCTACTCGATGTGCTCTTCCCAGACCAGGAGCAGGGACACCTGTTCTGATGGGAGCTGGGCACGTCACCAAACACTCCTGAGCTCTAGTCTGCTTGCTCATTTATAAAATGGCTATGACAACATTGTCCACCTTTCCTACTTATGTAGAAAGCAGTGTAGAGCAAACTAAACGATTTGCCAGGTTAGACAGCATCAAACATCTGCCATTGAGCCTTTAAAAAATGCTATGTTTCTTTAATAACCAATAAAGGTTTATTTTTACTAGAAGATTTACTTTACTCTTCCTGGAACTCTTCCTACAGCTATAATAAAAATGACTTTATGAAGACTACATTACCATAACCTATGATCCTATGGTTTTCTTTTTCTTTTTCTTTTTTCTTTTTTTAAAGATTTGAGAAAGAGAGAGAGAGTGTGAGCAGGGGGAGGGGCAGAGGGAGTGGGAGAAGCAGGCTCCCCGCTGAGCAGGGAACCTGATGTGGGGCTCAATCCCAGGACCCTGAGATCTTGACCTGAGATGAAGGCCGATGCTTAACCAACTGAGCCACCCAGGCGCCCCAGTCCTATGTTTCTTCTTCTTCTTTTTTTTTTTTTTAATACACGAATCAAAAAATCTAGGCTTCTAGTTACATTCCTAGGTATTTACTCCAGAGAAATGAGCACGGATGTCTGCACAAAAGACAAGTACACTTAGTTTGTACTTGGGTGTGTAGCAGTTTTACTCAGGATAGCTCAAAAGCCAGAAACAAATTAACAGGAGAAAGAACCACCACCCTGTGGTAGAGATGCAGCCACACGACGGAGGGCCACTCAGCGAGTCGAAGGCACGGATACAGGCTACAACACAGATCCCTCCCACAGAGCCTAGGCCGGACAAAGGAAGCCAAGCAATAAAAAGTACACACGGTCTGAACTTATATGAAGTTCAAGGACAGGCATAAGTGATCTGGAGAGAGAGAAATCACGCGGTTGCCGTGGGGGAGGGGCTGACCACGGTGCACAAGGCAAATTACAAGGGTGGTGGAAACGTTCCGGATCTTCACCGTGGTGATGGATGCACGTATGTATTTGCCAAAACTCAGCGAACCTTACACTTAATATCTGTGCATTTTAATACATGGAAATCAAACCTATATGAAACAAAGGGCTCTTGTTGGGGGAAAATATGCATGCTTTCAGCACCCCCAGGGCTACAGAATCAGCGAGGCTTAGCGTCTGCGCGCCTCACTGCAGTCTGCCGACGCTGCAAACTTGTGGTCCGTACGTTCCTGCGCTGCCTACGCCTGTCGCCTACGCAACGGACCGCCGTTCATCACTACGTGATCTCTCCAAGAACGACGGGTCTCTACTCTGAATCAGACAGCATCAACGAGACACAGAAGAGACCAGGTGTGTGGTCTGGTTTGTTGTTACCTTGGCTCATCCTCTGCAGGTTGGGGAAGGAACAGTTGGGAAGGGCTTTCCACAGGTACAGCACTTCGATGGAGGCCAGCACGCACAGCGCTCTGGTGGGGGCTTGCTTCCGAAACCTGTCTGCCTGCAAATGGTTAGAACGATCAGGCCAGGTTGGTGCCAACAAATTCAAATACAAATATACACTTTGGAGACAGTCAAAATGCACACTTCATGTTGGACATGAATAACCCCCTCCAGCAAAGCTAAAAATGAGAACTTCTCTCCTTACAATTTTTTTTTTCTTTCTGACTTTTAATGTATTGGTAGATATGCCTTTCACTCATTCTTCACCTCAATCTACCATCAGGATCCAGGGTGCATTCAGACAACTTGGGGATCAAACGAGATTCATTTCAGTTCAAATCAAAGGAATTTATGAACCTGAGTGACAAGTTATAATGAATGGGTTTACACGGAAAATGTAATCCTAGTTAGTTACAGTGTAATCCTTTAGTTACAGTTTTGCTGACTTTCAAATTTTCTACTTAGTCCTAGTGGTCTCAGTGGCATCCCACATTACAATCTAGTTTACACTCAAACTAAGTCATCAAATATTCATTCTTTAAAAGCAAACTAAAATCATGCAAAATTCAGGATATGACAAATTGTCATGTAACCCACAGTAATTCAACTGACTTTTATTCTTAGAAGTGTAGAATAAATTAGGGACTTTGTCCGACGGTCCTGGGCCTTTCTACTGGTAAATTCGATGCATACTTCTGTTGTTTACTAGGTTAAACTATGATGTAATCACTAGATTGACAACCAATAGTCTAGATCTCTTGCCTAAATTCTGCCCATTTCTATTCTTCTGAAATCACCTGTTTTGACAGATGCTTTCTCTCTCCAGATAGGCTCATTAGTTCTTTTTTTTTTTTTTTAAAGATTTTATTTATTTATTCGACAGAGATAGAGACAGCCAGCGAGAGAGGGAACACAAGCAGGGGGAGTGGAAGAGGAAGAAGCAGGCTCATAGCAGAGGAGCCTGATGTGGGGCTCGATCCCATAACGCCGGGATCACGCCCTGAGCTGAAGGCAGATGCTTAACCGCTGTGCCACCCAGGCACCCCCATGGCTCATTAGTTCTGCATGGACTGTAATGTGTCTACCCACCCAAACAAATAACTGCTTTAATTATGTGCAGCAAAACAAGCACTTTCCACTCAAAGGAGAAGTGGGGCCGTGGGAGTATATTTTCTCCCCAGTGGCGAAGCGTGTTCTGCATGGCAAGTCAGTCGCCGGCTTTGATTAGGATAGGTGGCATTGATTACAAATGCCCATCATAAATACCACACCGGATCAAGAGGCTCCAACATACCTTTTTCACCGAGAACTGTTCAATCTGATTGTTCTTCCTTTTGAAGAGTTTCTGAACTTCTTTGAAGACTATCTGTGCCCCATCCACGTCACCGGTGGCTCCCTGACAAACTGTAAGAAATCATTGTTGCACTCCTTAAGTATCAGGGGGAAATACCACTGAAAGATACCGAGGTTGGTGGTACTTGGAAAATGTTACCAAAGGAAAAATGGGAGCACATATTTTTAAAGACTGTTACACAAAGGTCTACACCATCCTGTTGTAGATGGTAAAAGGTCTTACCATCCTGATTCAATTATTTGTTGTTGGAACAACTGGGTTCCCAGAGCTTTGTGGGGACATACAGGAAAACCACAGTCCTAGTCCTCTTGTTGGGCACTAGTCCTGGATGTGACAAAATTCCCAGCTATTGTCACAGTGTACAGTCTAGCTGGAGCCCACATGCTAGGAAAGTGGAATAAAAGGGAATCTAGGAAAGAACAGTAAGGAGCCAAGAAGATCATGAAGGTTCCTGATAGAAAGAAGTTGTGCCTAGCAAGAAAGTCATGAAATTAGTCTTACATGTGTCCATTGGCCACCTACTGCCTACAGGCCACCAGCAAGAAGGTAAAGAAGAAACACATGATTAGCCCCTAAAGAGACCTAAATTTCAGCTGGTGAAATAAGATACACACATAGTCCCATAGTTACAATGTATATGGTGATAAGAGCCTCCAGGGCAGGAAAACCAAAGTGCTTTCGGAAAAGCTCAGGAAGAGAAGGGACATTTCTCTTTGGAGTGCTCAGGAAAACTCTGAGGAGCTAGGAATCAGGCTGAGCCCTGGAAGAGGAGAAGATTTTGATAGTCTGCCCACAAACTTCATCCCATCCCAATCCCCAGGCAAAGACCTAATCATAATTTCTTCGCTTCATCTTTGAAGGTGAAACTTTACCCACTACTCTGTCATTCTCTTCTCAACCCCAATGGCACTGAATCCATTTATATCAATTTTTTCTTAGATGTTGTCTTTGGCACATGTTGTTTCTCAATTCCCAGCTGGGAGGACCTAGTTCCTCCTTTATTTGAGCACTCCTAAAACTAGGTGGTCCTCTACCCCCAGTTTGGGGTTTGGCCAAGCAGAGCACGGGGCCATCACATATCAGAGGATGGACAGAGGTTGGCAGGGCCAAAGAAGCAGAAGACTCGGAGAAGGCTGCGGATGTCGAGGTGATGGGAGAGGCAGAAGACTTTCTACTGGGAGTCTGAGGGATCAGGCTGAATGTTCAAGGGAAACACAACCCAGTGAGGGGAGCAGCCCTGGTCCAGAGGTGGGGGTCTGAATCCATCCAAAATGACCTCATCTCTCGCAGCATTTCAAAACCATAAGGAAGGGCAGTGACGGTTTGGTGGACAGCACATCAGGCTATGGGTCAGAGGACGTAAAGGTCCAAGAGAGTTAAAAGACTTGCCTTGGGTCACACAGTAAGCCAGTGAGAAAGAGTAATGTCTGTTGCAGCTAAGCCTGAGGTCCTCCTCGGATCGTTCATAACGTTCTCACAGAGTCACGGAATTCAAACAAGAGACGCGCAGCGGTAATGGCTGTGTAACAAAGTGCCTGTACGTAATGCCGCTGCACTGAACGCCGAAACGTGGGTAAGATGGCAGATTATACGTTACGTGTATTTTACTACAGTGGAACAGTGCAAGCAACGAAGCCCCTGGGGCCAGTGTTTCCGGTCCCTGAGTGCCCCTCCTCTCTAGCTCTGCCTGTCGACATGCACCTGTCCTTCAGGGCCCCCTTGAATGGCAGCTCGCACGACAGAAATGATCTGTCCCGTTCCCGGGAACTCCTGACACACCTTACCATCTGCCCAGAACGCCTTTGCGAAGGCAGAGATGAGGCTTTCGTGCTTTACCAGCTCCTACAACCTGTTAGAATCCTGGGATTTCCAGTATTTGGAGAATAAATGCTCCCGAACACAGCCGCATTGTACATTTCTTTGTGTTCCATGCTCAACAAAGATTAAGGAAGAAAGAGCTGCCCACAATTGACTGTGTGAGTCCATAACACGTTGACAACTGATGGCTGGGTTGTTGTGAAGACCTCTGCTTTTCAGTTCACCCCCTGCTCAACGTGCTGGGCACATGGAGGCCACTCTGTAGATAGCTGCCACTGTCATCTGAGAGGCCCGTGAGTTCCAAACAACGACTCTGAAGGCGTGAGACACAGGACCCTAACCAGTATACTGAAAATAATTCCATTCGAGCATCAGCGACAGAGCCATTCAAAAGCAGATGCCCTGCAGGGGCTGCGGTAAAGAGTGTGGGTGTAAAGCATTTCACACTGAGTCCTAATGAACTGCACTTTCTGAACATCCAGAACATACTTGCCACTGTTAATTCTCTTATTTTAAATAGATTAGTTAAGGGACTGGAATGACAGGAAATGTTTCATTAAATCCAAACACAGAAATAAGGAGGTACTTAAAATTTTAAATTATGTTTGGATTAATCTTGAACTTTAAGTAAAAGAATCCCTTATATGGCTGGATAAGGAGACGTTCGCATTAGAGGCAGAAAGTGTACAGCCCCTGGGTTTCTTGGGTTGCCACCTTGGCCACCGTACATCACGATGGTGTTTTATGTCCCTCAGGGCACAGACAACCCTTGTGTCCACCAGGTGGCAGCACATCTTTATCTCCTGACGGGAGGACAAACAGGCAATGCCGGCTCCTTCAGCTCAGCAATGGCAGGTGTTCAAATACCTCTTGCTCTGCACAATCACACTGTAAACAAGCTTAGTGAGTAAAACAGGTTTGGAGCAGACTGCTCAAAATCTATGCAACTTTGTAACCAGGGCACTAACACTCCAAAGAGAAATAGTGGCGCAGTGTAAAAGATGTGTAAAATTCCTTCAAAATTGTTTAAATTCTTAAAGACTAAAAACCGTATTGTACAAGGCAAAGGATAAGAGTAAAGGTAGGTTGAGGCTGCTGAGGGCAAAAGGCACAGAAACCGTCACAATAAGCATTTTCAGGACAGAGCAGGTGACCAAACCAGCCCAGAGGGGGAGCTGGTGTGCAGGCCTGCAGGCTTCCGCTGAGTCAGGGAACACTGTAGTACAAAACACGAACATTCTGGAGAGAAGTGTGGAAGGAGAACGCCACGTGGGAGACAGAACTCATGGTACAAGTGAGGTACTCACCGGCGGTTAAATAGGCATAATAGCACTGGGACCACCTCGACTCGTTTTTTAGCCTCTCAAAGGAATCAAATGCATCCTTGAAGTTCAGCTCTATCATGCTGCACCAACCTATGAAAGAAATATTTTTAGTATGGGACCTAAAGTAGTGATCTATACCCCATCTTTAAGCCAGGGACCTGACACTGCTGATTATCTTTGTGTTGCAAGTAACTACCTGAAAACCTAAAGACGATCTTTTGTCACTTAAGTATTTGCAGTGTGACGTTTTGAGTAAGACAAGGCACTTGTGATTTCCACCACCCACTAAGCAGTATAGAAGCGGTATAGTGGGGGGTGCCTGGGGGGCGCAGTCGTTTGAGTGTCCGACTCTTGGTTTTGGCTCAGGTCATGATCTCAAGGTTGTGAGATTGAGCCCCACATTGGGCTCTGCTTAAGACTCTCTCTCCCTCTGCCCCTCTGCCCCTACCCCCCCAAATAAATAGATCTTTTTTTTTTTAAGCAATACAGAGAGACATAAAGATTTCTATGAAAATACTCTAATTTGTATCCTACACTCCAGTCTGGGTTGTGAGATGAATGTAAGCACGGCAGTACTTCTCCAAGAGCAGCCCCAGACACAGAAAAAGAAAGCAGTATCATTAGACTGCATATCGTGACTACCTCAAAAAGTCTTCAAGCACTCACGTGGCTCCTTAATGATTGCTATTGTGGCTTCTTAATGATTACTATTAATCCTCGAACCCTTGTGAGAAGTGGAGACAAGCCAGTCAGAAACTAAGTACTTGCTCACCTTCCCTCTGCAGGTTGGCTGCAGAGCTGAGAAAGAACCCTATCTTTCCAGGATCAAAACACCATGAGACAGGTATTCTGGGTAAGGAGTGGCAGCCAGGAAAATGCAAGAAATTCTATTCTCATTTTTGTCCCTCCCACTGCCTGAGCCCCTCCACGCGCCAAGCCCTGAGCCAGGCACTTGGTAGAATTCTAAATCTACTAGGGGCTTCCTAAGGTGGTGGACGGCATCCTCATTTTACCAAGGAGAAAAGCTGAGGCAGGGAGAGGTTGGTGACTTGCTCCAGGCCACAGAACTAGGAAGAGGAAAGGGCCAAGGGGTGAAGGCCATTGTCCTCTCCTATCCACAATATCCCCTCCATCATAAATTCTGTTATCTGGTGTCATCCTGGATCTGCCTTTGAAGTACAGGGATGAGACGGATCCACACTTCTAGAAAATCCAGTGTCAAATTTTTTGGGATAGAATATGAAGTTGACATGGTTTCCAGTAAAACTTGGGCATAATCATGTTCATCCTAAAAGATGGGAGTTACGTGCAAAGTAGGGGTGGAGGTGGCCCTGAATATGAATAAGAAGCCTGAGTTACGATTTTGCTAGTTTTTCTTGGGTTAACCTTCCTAAGCGTTGCAGGGTTAGGCTTCGATGATCTCCAAGCCTCCTTCAGATCTGACCCTCCAATCTGTCACAGACCTTGAAATGGTACCAAAAAAGGCCGTCATAATCACTTTGCTATGCATGTACGTATCAAATCATTTTATCATACAACATAAATACATTATATGTTAATTATATCTTAATAAAAGTGGAAGAAGAAAAAAGGCAGCAGTATCTTAAAAGCAAAAAAAGGCCACCAAATCTGGGTGTTAATTCAAGTTCTTTGAAATACATTCCATCCTACATTATGGCTACTACCCAGAGTTCCAGGGGGGTGGATGACATAAAAATATATTTCCACTGGATTATACTTCCGCTCTTTTCCTTAAACCATAAGAAGTCCTTAAAACGCAGTATTATTTTCCTGGGAAGTTCCCAATCTTTTAGTTTGTACTTTTCTTTAAAAAGATTTAAAATTATCCAAGAAGACAATTATGTCCACAGCAGATAAGCAAGTGGCGAGCATCATGGGGTCTCGACCTGACAGGTGGCAGACACCTGTGCACTCCCCACTTCTTCTTCCCCTCTCTGCAGAGGACCTGCGAGTTCCAATTTTCCCATTGATTGCACCACTAGCTCATCACTTCCCCGCTCCCTGGCTCCTTCATTCCCTTTCTACGTGCCCCATGATGTGACCCTGTCATACTGGGCTGAAACCCTAACAACATGAATCCCTTATTACACTGTGTCGTTGATGTTTCAAACTGTGGTGCTGATTCTCCTCGGCCTCATAGAACAACTGCTACATAAACGATTATGGAATTGCTAATATAACAGGACAGGAGAATTTTAGTGCAGTCAGCAAAAAACTCGTAGTAACAACTTTGGGACAGGAGGGAGAAAGCTGTAAGCAAATAAATATGTCCATGTCTGCTTATAAATTTGTCTGCAGAAGGGGAGAAGCAGAAGGAAGGAGCTCACACACGAGGAGAGCCTTCTCTGTGCCAGGCGCCCCACTGATGCTCATTCCTACTCATCTAAACCCCACGACTGCTGAGGGCAGCCACCTCAACTCTCCCAGCAACCATGAGGCTTGTGCAACTCTTCCCAGGTCTCCGAGCTGATCGGGGGAAGGGCTGGGATTGGGGTCCACACGCCCAACTCTCTACCAGACCACATATTTCTTCCCAGGTCAACACTGGTGAGAGGGAGGGAAACAGTTTGGGATTCTAATGTGCAGTCAGATAAAGTAGTTGGAAAAGAGTTTTACTCCATTCCTTTAACATGACCTATTATCCTAAAATCAGAACGTTATGAAGAATAAACTCTAAAGCAGTAAGGACAACCACTGAGATAAGTATCATCGCTTGTGCTACGATAACAAAGTCTTATTCTCATAAAAGGCAGCAAGCATTTTACAAAGATCCAAACTGAATAGCATTAGAAATGCAGACGTGCACAAGAATGCATTAAGACTTGTGACAAGAAGGGGCGCCTGGGTGGCACAGTGGTTAAGCGTCTGCCTTCGGCTCAGGGCGTGATCCCGGTGTTCTGGGATCGAGCCCCACATCAGGCTCCTCTGCTATGAGCCTGCTTCTTCCTCTCCCACTCCCCCTGCTTGTGCTCCCTCTCTCGCTGGCTGTCTCTATCTCTGTCGAATAAATAAATAAAATCTTTAAAAAAAAAAAAAAAAAAAAAAGACTTGTGACAAGAAGCTGGCCGTCCAGCCGGACGTAAGCGGAATGCATTAATGCCACTGCATGACACGAAGCTGGACAGACGTTTCATATTTACCAATTTCATACAGACAGACATGTTGGATTTCTCTCTGATCTATCGCAAGCTCCAACGCGGTATGGAAAGAAGTCAAGGCACTGTTGATTTGACACTGAAAGGAAAATGAAAACAGAGTTACTGGCTAAAATCTTCCATTAACATTACAATCATCTTCATTCCAAAGGATCTTCTTCCTTAACGGTTATTTTAAACAGACTAAACAGCACAGAAGAGAATGATTGCAAAACTTCTGGAACATTCCAATTGGCCTCAGTTGTGAGCTGAACCTCGGCACAGAGCCCTTCTTTTGCTCCAGCGGGAAATTCTCCCTCCTGTGTATACAACAGGCATAGTTGGAGATAACCATAGGTTCAGTTCCACACCACCACCACAAGAGAACACGGCAAAAGAGCAAGTCGGAGCACGTTCTGGCTTCCCAGTGCCTACAAAAGTTATGCTTATACTATCCTGTAGTCCATTAAATGTGCAATAGCATCACGTCTAAGAAACAACGTACGTACCTTAATTTAAAAAATACTTTATTGCTAAAAAATGCTAACTGTCTTCGGAGCTTTCAGCAAGCTGTAATCACAGATCAGCATTAACAAACATAACAATAACAAGAAAAGTTCGAAATACTATGAGAATTATCAAACTATCACACAGAGACATGAAGCGAGCACATGCTGTTGGAAAAATGGGTTGCCGCAAACCTTCAATTTGTAAAAAAAAAAAAAAAAAACAAAAACCAAAAACCAAAAAACACAAACCCAGTATGTGCAAAGTGCAATAAAGTGAAGTATAATGAAACAGGGTGTGTCTGGACCCTCCACAGGCCAGAAAGAGCCCTGTCAGTCCCCAGTGACTGTGCGAACCTCCTCTGGGCCTGCCCTCAGCACGCTCTCCCTGCTGTGACCCACCGCCCCGGTCAGACAGTCCCTAGTACGAGTCTGTATCCAAAATGCTTTGTCTGGTTACTGCTGGTCCTCACGTCTCCTCCACTAGCACTCACTCCTGACGTCTGCGTTCATCTAGCATGGTCCAGAGCCCAACAGGCTCTCCGAGTAAATACATTTAGTGCTGCTTTCCACTAAAGACCCCTTTCAAAGTCTGCCAACCTCATGCCACAGCACCTGACAAGAGCACCTAAAAAGCATCAAATTCAATCCTAAATACGCAATGATAGGTGTTAATAAATGTAAATTCTAAATGCCCTAAAAATTTGATAGACTGCTCTCAGTGATACGTGCCCCAGACCATACCCTGCTCCACACTCAGCCCTCCCTGGGCTTCCCTATGTGGCCCCTCTGCTGCTCCTTGGCCACCCCCTTTCCAGGGCCCCTTCTGCCTCTCCTCCTCCCAGCCAGCCAGCCAGCCAGCAGCAGAAGGATCGTAGAAGAAAGGCTACCCCATTCCTTGGCTCCGTGAGTGCTGCGTGGTCACTGTGCAGGGCCTCTTGGACACCAGAGGCCACACAGATGAGTCAGGGAGATCCTTAGGACAGCTTGTGACTCAGGAACGCCATAAGCCAAATGACGCATTAACCAAGGCCTTGACTGGATCAATAACTCCATTGCCCACAGTAATGTTTCACTTCGCCAGGTGGCTCGGACGGCAGCGTTCAATCCCCTGGCCCCATCCACAAAGGCTAAGAGAGGACACACATCCCCACACCAGTGATTCCTAGTCTCAAGGAGGTTGACATCTCATTGGAGGGACCCTCTCAGGAATGGGGGACAGGCCCCAACTCTGACAGACGTTCACACTGGGCTCTGCACACACAGCCACAAAGGTCCCAAAGAGGTGTAAAAAAAATTTTTTTAATTTAAAAACCAATTTTGTATGCAGTGTGTATGTGTGTGTGTGTGTGTGTGCGCGCGCGCGCACATGTGCACAGGTGTGTTGCAGAGTAAGTTAGCTGGACGCTCATTACGATCGCCCCTCACTGTTCTCTTTCTGGATCAACCGTTTTTTCCCTGCTTCGTCCGTGCACTCAGGTTAGCGTATCCACAGGAAACCACGGTGCTACGGATTCCCCTTTGCGTGCGTCTCCTCAGTTTGCTACGTTCCTGCCACTCAACTATCACACACAGAGTATCTCTGGGTGAGCCATCGCCACCAAGCTGTGTCCAGCTGCGGGTACCCCGCATGACAACGCAATGCCACACTGCCCTTCAGAAGACCGAAAACTACTTGCGAATGTTAATCAATGGGCAGCTACTAAGTGCCTGGGATGGCACTGGCTTGAGCTACGAAGACGAGTTTAAGGGAAAAAAAAGCAAGTTTAGAAAAAAAATGTTACAAGCAATATTTGAATCAACACTGGTTCTCTTAGCCCTTTAAAAAAAAACCCTGAGATTGGCGTGTATTAGTTTCATTTTCAGATGGAGAAACCAAAGTTCAAAGAGGTGAAGGGGCTTGGTCAAGGTCAACAAGCTAGCAACAGGGTAGTATTCACTCTGCTCTGATCGCCTCCAGGGTGTGCATTCTTCAGGCAGAGAATACACAGGTATGACTACATTAAGGGCTTTGAGACGGGAGATTATTCTGGATTATTGGGGTGGGCCCTAAATACAACCCCAAGTGTCCTGATAAGAGGCAGGCAGGCAGAGGGCTGATGCACGCAGTGGGGGAGGCAATGTGATTACAGAGGCACAGACTGGAGACGCAGCTAAAGCCCAGGAACCACTGGAGCCCAGAAGAGGCAGGAAATGGGCTGTCCTCTGAGCCTCCAGACAGAGGGCCACCCCAAATCACTTAGATCTCAGCCCGTGAAACAGATTCTGGACTTGTGACCTCCAGAGCGGTATGAGAATAATGTCTGCTGTTTTAAGCCACCAAGTCTGTGATAATTTGTTCCATGGCTTTAGAAAGTGAGTACAGAGTATTACTTTCAAAACTAAACTGTGAAGAAAGTACCACTGCTCCTTCTGTTTGTTATAAGCACTCTGAAGGAACTAGAAGATACGGAGACCATTACGGAGCTTACTGATATTATCCCAAGTGTAATAAGCGTAACTACAAAATTAATTCTAGTTCTAGCCTGATGACTCATTAAAGAATTACAATGAACAGCCATTAAAATGGTGAAAAGAGATTTCCCCTTCTTTTTCACCAAAATAATTAACTTTTATTTATTACTTTTTTTTTTCTTTTTGAGAGAGAGAACGCACGCAGAGAGGAAGCAGGAGCAGTGGGGGTGAGGGGGTTGCAGAGGGAGAGAAAGAATCTCCAGCAGACTTCCCACAGAGCACGGAGCCCAACACAGGGCTCGATCTCCCGACCCTGAGATCATGACCTGAACCAAAATCAAGAGTCGGATGCTTAACCCACTGAGTCACCCAGCTGCCCCTTCACCAAATTAATTTAAGATAAAAACGACCTAAGAAGAGTTTTTAGGATTATAAATTAGAATATCCACAATATAATAGAGAAAGAAGTTTTTGGTTTGATACTTGGTTCACAGGTTAATTTTTTGAGGAAATACACACATGCTGGGCTGAAGAGAATCCAGAAAACAGGCTAGAATGAAACAGCCATGAAGCCAAGAATCGGAGGTTCAAGTACCATCCAGGCTTGTGTCCCACGAATGAGGCACGGACGCTCAATGTCACAAAAACTGGCTGAAGTCTCAGTTTCCTCACGGGTAAAACGAGGAAATAACATCGGCAAGCATTAGCTGCTTCCAGAGGAAGCAATGGAGAACAAAAGCACAAGTCTTTGCCAAATTAAATGGACTGTATCTGTTGGCAAATTAAAACGCACGCGATGGAAAGCTACTGCTTCGTTACTGCAGAGACACGATGTGTTTTCCCGCGACCCAGGGCACCTTTCTTGATAGCTGTATTCCTATGCGTTTTAGGATACTTGTGTCAGCTGACCATGGGATTTGCTCCTCCGTTTTATTCTCGGAGTGAACGCTGCTGGTGTGTAGGAAAACTGTGGATTCTTGCACGTTGATTTTGCATAGGTCACATTACACTCATGAACTCTCATGATTTTTTTAAGCTTTTTCTCTTGGATTTTCTGGGGAGAGAGTCAAATCACTCGCAAACAATGATAGTGTTGTCTCTTCCTCTACAAGAGACTTCTCTACTTGGTGAGGACCACCAGTAAAAATATTATTAGCAAGCACCGCACGCATCCTTGCTTGAGTCCCATCTTCAATGACGATGTTCTGATGTTGCACCGTTAAATATAGTTTGTGGCCCGTTTTTAGTAGATGCCGTCGTTACCAAATAAATTCCCTTTCTGTTTCTAATTTGCTAATAGTTTGTTTGGTTTTCAAAGTGGATTTTATTAAATGCCATTTGGGCATCTAGTGATAGGACTATGTGGTTTTATCAATTATTTCCCTAATGCAGGTTATAACAGAGAGACATTTTCTGAGGCTGGACCATGTTCGCCTTTTTGAAATAAGCCCTACAAAGGTCATAATGTGGCATTTAAAAAATACAAGGTTGGATCTGACTTGCTAATATTTATTTAGAATTTCTATATTCAGAATGAAGTTGACCTATAGTTTTTTTGTTCAGTGCTCTTCTCCAAGAGTTTTGGTTATCAGGATAATGCCAGAACTTGCAGACTTGTAGGAAAATATTTTCATATTTTCTATGCTCTGGAACTATGCAAAAACTAGTTCACTATAAAGCCATACCTTTCAACTGAATAATTCATTTAAAATGTTTAAAACACTGGGGTGCCTGCATGGCTCAGTTGGTTAAGCATCTGCCGACTCTTGGTTTCAGCTCAGGTCACAATCTCAGGGAGATGAGATCAAGCCCCACATCAGGCTCCATGCTTGGTGTGGAGTCTGCTTGACTCTCTTCCCCTTTCCTTCCTCCTTCCCCCTGCTCTCGTGCTCTCTCTCAAATAAATCTTTAAAATGTTTAAAATACCATAATTTAAATTTTTTCTTTTAATGGACACACAACATAACAGAGAATATTAAACTTTAGTCAATAGCACTGGATTTCAGTGCCAACTTCATAACCAACACAATTTTGGACCTTGGGAAATTATTTGTTCTATTTATAAATCTCAGGAATTGTTGAAATAAATGAACTAATGCACATAAAATGCTCTCAGGGAAGGTATACTGTCATTATTTTTAAAAGATTTTTAAAATTTATTTATTTGACAGAGAGAGAGGCAGCGAGAGAGGGAGCACAAGCAGGGGGACTGGGAGAGGGAGAAGCAGGCCTCCCTCTGAGCAGGGAGTCCCATGCGGGGCTCGATCCCAGAACGCTGGGATCATGACCTGAGCCAAAGGCAGACGCTTAATGACTGAGCCACCCAGGCACCCCGAAGGTATACTATCTTTAAAAATAGATGTATGTCACCTGTTAATGGCACTGGGAAATAAATCACAATATTGTCTTCCAACATCTAGAAAGATTTGCAATAAATAGCAATTAAGTTTCTATTTTTTTTAGACCACTCGAAGAAATTCTAGATTCTTTCCTACAGACATAATTAAGAGCTGTTTGAGTTAAGATACCACCACAAATATCTAAGTCTGTATCTTGCCTAGCCCAAACACATACATACCTGAAGAGACAGGGGACAAAGGAAAACCAAACATGTAAGCGACCACAAATCACATTTTCCAACTTTAAAAATGTAAAATATCTCCACAACAATATATTTTTAAAGCCCTTTTGAAAGTAAGTATGAAGACACAAAAAGTCTGAATAATTTTCAGAGTCAGCACAGTAAGCTTGGAGTTACTAATGCTGCATTCTGGAAGATCTCTACTAGCAATACCAAGCCGGGAGGATACATTAAATTCAGCTACCAAGCAAAAGATTCCCTTTCTAGAATTGCAGAAGAAAAAAAAAAAAAAAAAAAGGAAATGGAAACAAAGCCAAGTCCTTTTGGGGGCCTGATCCAGACTCTAGTGCCAAAAGGACATCAAGTTCCAGACTTCCCTGAATCTCTAAGGCAAGATTCCACTTCCCAAGCAGTTTCCTTCAGTGCCCCCTCCAAATCACATTTAACATCAAATGACAGCACTAGCTCACAAACAAAAAGGTCTCAGCTCAGAGCCAGTCTACCGGCCGGCCTTCCAATAATGTCAGTATCACTCAGTTCTGCTGTGTTCCACACCAGAGAGGAGATCACCGTTGCGGTAGCAAATCAAAGAACACGACGGTCCCCGTGGATTCAGCTGCGAGGAGGGGGTGATGCCCCCACAGAGCACTCGAATGCTCACTGGAGAATTTCCAGCTCTGGGAGATACAGAAGTTTGTAAGACATAGGCACATTCTTTTGAGAGGCTTTAAGTGACCAGTAAGCAGAGTTTGTTAGACACAGGCAAAATTCCTGAGATGTGTCGAGAATACAGTGTGTCCTCTGCAAGCAGACAGCACCTGTTTTAGAGCACTAAAGGGCCACAAGGGTCTCTAATATTCATGAGGCAGCTGGGTACTAAACACGCAGAAGACGAAATATACAAAAAGCATGAAATATTCAGAACCCTAAATATACATGAAACATTAATATGTAGGTGGCCTTAATATGACCATCCATTGCTGACACCCATTCTGGCACCATGCGTCCTCTACCCAAGAAACACTAACAAAACCCCTGAGGGTCCACTGTCTAGCTGTGGTCAGTGATGTGCAGAGCAAAGCAAAACACTACACACTGTGTGCCCCAGGACTCCAGCAGCACGGCCTTTCCACCTGGCCCTGCACACTATCCTAGGAGTGTTAACCTAGGCTATCCTTTCCCCCTAGCTTCTTGCTCTGTTTTATACCGTGTGACTCAAGCCTATTTTAAATTGGCACGTCGATTGTTCTGTTTGGAGATCTCTGGGGGAACTTGCTGGGCACTGTACTCGGAGCCTACCAGGGTATCAGGGGCATCTATGTGAAAAGAAAGGAAAATCCCAAGTGCCCATGAGGGGACACTAAGTTGGCACTGACAGCTGTTATGAGCTGAACTGTGCCGCCCCAACCCCCAAGTTCACATGCTGAGGTCCTAATCCCTAGTATCTCAGAAGGTGACTGTATTTGAAGATAAGGTCTCTACGGAGGTAATTACATTAAAATGAGGTCTTTAAGGCAGGCCCTAATCCAATATAACTGGCGGCCTTAGAGGAGAAGGGGACACAGGCGCGTGCATGCCGGGACGCACACACGCGGGAATGACCACATGCAGACAGAGGGAGCAGGCAGCTATCTACAAGCCAAGGAGAGATGGCTCAGGAAAAAAAAAATCAACCCGTCGACACCTTGATCTTGGACTTCTAAGCTCAGGACTGTAAGAAAACTAATTTCTGTACCCTCTGTGGTTCCTTGTTAGGGCAGCCCAAGGAAACTAACACATCAACCGTCAGACATATTCGGTCTTTGGGGAGCCATTCTCCTATGTGATGAGAATTGGAAGGGTCCCGCCTTTCTGCCAAACCTTTCTGGTCTCAGCAAGAGTATGAGTACCTGACCTAAGCTAGGCAGGTCACAGGACCTCCTCCTCCCACCCACTCAAAATCACTCCTGGAGTTTTCTCACAGGTGACGAATGTGGGCTGGTTTGGTCTCTGTGTGCATGTGCGTGTATGGACGTTTTTTAATATGTGTGCGTGCGTTTATGGTACGTCTAAGTTATTCCCTATACAAATTGTGTAATTTGTAGAAATACTAGACCACTTGTCCCAAAGGCTTAAATATAAGTACCAACAGTTTGTAAGAGGCTTATTTCCCTAAACCTCTTTCCAACAGAGAATATTTTCAGTATTTGCCAATTATTTTTCCCCTTGTTTTAATTTGCATCTCACTGATTCTATCATGAGGGTCATAGGTTACTGACCATTTGTGTATCTTATGTCTTGTCTGTTTAGGTGTTTTGGCTACTTTTCTTTTTGTATGTTTATATTTTGCTATGTCCCAAATTTGTAAGAGTTCTTAAGGATGCTAATTCTAGCTTTATTCTTCATTTTTTAACTTTGTTTATGATATTTTGTAATACAGAAGTTCATTTTTATGTCAGTTCTCCCAATATTTTGATCCACGTACTATCAATTCTATCAGTCTTTTCTTTGATGTCCTGGTTTCAGAGTTCTGTCTACACAGTCCTGGATGGGGGGGAATGGAGCTTTTAATACCACTATGCACATGGAATCTATGAATTATGCATAATGAGGGGAAATTTTCAAAATGCCATAAATATGGCTGCTCTCATTCTGACAAAAATCCAGGGGCTATAGAAATAGAACTATCATCACAGCACAACCAAGAGAGGCAAAGGGCAAGAGGCCAGAGTATTCACTCAAGGTTCACATGTGCACGTGTGCACGCACACACACTCACTCACTCACTCACTCTGAGCCCTGCCATCTGGGAGCTGGGCACTGGTCGAGGCACTTGAGATAGGCAGTGACCCAGACACACAGTCCCTGCCTCGTGGAGCCTGCATTCTCATTCTAATGGGGAGAGAGAGGCAATGAGCCAACTCACAGCCTTACTCTGTGTCCAGCGAATAGGAGTCTCTGGGCAGAAACAAGGAGTAGTGGTGAAGGAGACGGGGAGACCAGCAGCAGGAATGAGGCCAACACATTCAATACTACAGTCACAGAAGGTCTCCCCAGGCAGGTGACGGTACAAAGTCGAAGGTGGTGAGGAAGTGCCTCTCCCCTCCCTCCGGTTCACCTCTGCTGTTCCCCTTCCCCAGTCATCTCCACCCACAGTGACCACCAGTTCACCTGGCACTTTTATTGCCTTGAGTGATTACCTTTCATGCATTCAGCATTGCCCTTCATAGTTAGATTATAAGTTTCTTTTGGGGCAGGGGCTTTTCCTAGCCCTCCTGGCATCCCCCAGAAGGCCTTTTACATCACAGGTAACAAATCTCTGATTATGTACAAGAAATGTAATATGGTAGATCTATTTTCAGCACCTCCACATGGACAGCAATCCCCTTGACAAAGGAGTTACGTAACCAAGTCCAGCTCTAATGAATGGTGGAACTGAATAATGCACCAGTTACATTTCCTTGGTCTCTCAACAGTTACACACAAGATATCCACAAAATCTGTGACGGAAATTGCTTGATGCTGGATTTACAAACCAGACACAATTCTGTCTAAAGAGGAAAAGCCCTGACCAAGCACCGTGTGCTCAGTGCATCGCCACGTCCACATTTACATTATTTAAGGCCGGCATGGGAGGCACTGTCCTCTTTCTACGCACAAGGACACAGCCTCAGAAAGCTCAGCCAGTCGGGAAATGGAAGAGCCCATTTTGAGCTGAGCCTGATGCCTTTTCAGCTACACCATGCTGCCTTTTAAAATGGCAGGGAATTTATATGAAAAACAGCAGTAAATTTGAGAGAAATGTATATATTAAGGATGCTATCAAAGAACTAAAGTTAACAGTGCAGAAGATAATGTAAAGAATTAACTCAGAAAAACAAAGACCATGGGAACACAGAACCTTAATCTACAAAAGTCAAACAACTCAAAAGGTAGCAATTCAGGATAAACAGACACACCTAGAATATAGATGGAGAAGATGCACTATGCACGCGAGAGGAGCTATAATTAGAGAAGCAACTTCGAGAAGTCTTCCCACGGCCGAATGGCATTCTTTATAAAGGATGGCAAATCAGCAAGCTCCTTTATGTTTTTCCCCCAAAGAGGAATTAAAGACAAGCTGTAAAAAGCGGAGGCAATCCCAGGTAGTTCACTCTGAAGATTAAAGAATCATAAAATTTTTTTATGACAGCTTTGTTGAGATATATGTCACATACCAGAAAACTCATCCTTTTAAAATATACAATTAAGTAGTTTTTAGTATATCTACAGAACTATAAGATTTGAAAGCTGGAAAAAAAACCCTTAAAAATTATGTAGTCTAGTGTTTCTCAAAGTGTATTCTACTGAACCCTTCAGGTCTCACGGTCTATTGTATACAAATGAATTTTCTTGGTCAAATACATTGGGTGAACACGGATGGCATACCTGCCTGCTCGAGCTTCCCGACAGTGCAAAACTAAAGTCTCTGAGCAGTCCTGGCGTATCTGAATTTGCCTGACACAGAACCTCTTTTCATGGAACACGTCCAAACTAGTCCATCAAATCAGGGCTCCAGGGCAGACGCTTCGGAAAAACCCTAATCTTCCAGGTGAAGAAACAGTGCCAGAGAAGGCTGACCGGCTTGGTCTTACAGCTCTTACAAGCTGTCTGGTGTGTGAGCAACCATTTGGAAGGAGACCATGTCTCTACTGTTTATGACAGAGCCAAACCAGATCTTCAGACTTAATCCAGCGCTCTTTCTACATACAGTGCTACACACAGCAAACCCTGAAGCCCCGAAGGAACAGGACGACAGACTCCCAGAGCTGGCAAGCCCTCTCTCAGACACCGTGGAGAAACGAAGACCATTACAACCAAACAGAGCAATACACAGATTCAAGAACTCCGTGTGCCCGCACATTAAGAGTCCAAAGTTATAAAGAAAAACAGGAGAGCTCAAGATGATGCTACGAGAAAATATAAAATTTCATACATGAGCTCTGGACAAGGGGTAGGGAAAAGTGAAAAATGCTCTTTCCTAAAGCCAGACTCTGTCACCCCTCAAGGAGTTTACCCTACGCCCCTCAGCATCAAGAATGAGGGACAAAGGACTGGAACACTGTATGGATATGCGGACCCATGGTTAAAATAGATGAATAGATAATAGATAAACAAGTAAAACATTAAACTCCTCTTTTCAATCTGACTCTAAAGAAGAACCTATTCAAAAACAGGTAAGCGGAAATGAGAACAAGGTCAACACAACTCAGAAGGGCAAAGGGAACAACGCACGTGCACCACGTACACGATTAAACGTGCACAAGGAACTCCTCTATGCGAAAGGAGAGACGGGTTGAGAAACAAAATCGAGTGATCTCTCGTTTCCCGAGTCACACCTGTTCCACCCACCTCTCTCCACCCAATGTTCCAGCCCCACTGAGCTTAGATCTCCCAGTAGGTGGCCTCTTCTTGCCTCTGGCCTTGAAGGCAGGCAAATCCCCCATGCTCTTATCTCTACCTTCAAACTCCCACAGAGGCTTCAACAGCCTGCCCAGATACCCCCGCTTCTGTGTTGTCTTTCCCAGCTGTGAGGGCGGCACCACGGCTGAGCCACACCGTGCCTCACCTTCCAGTAGGCCTGTGCTGATGCTGTTCAAAGCCTGGCCACATCTCCATCTGCTTGCTGCCTGCCTGCCATGGAGGACTGCTACCCCCCCCCCCCGCCATGCCGGAGCTCTGTGACTGTCCCCACAGCTCTGCAGCCTTCACAGCATCTCCGTCATCACCACAGCCAACGATGACGGGCACTCAGAATTTCAAGAGCGGCACAGGGCTCCCAGATTACCACTTCACTGAATCTCTTTAAAAAAAAAACATTTTTTTAAATTAATTAATTAATTAATTTGACAGAAAAGAGAGCACGCATGCATAAGCAGGGGAAGCAGCAGGCAGGGGTAGCAGCAGGCAGAGGGAGAGGGAGAAGCAGGCTTCTCGCTGAGCAAGCAGCCTGACGCGGGGCTCCCTCCCAGGATCATGACCTGAGCTGAAGGCAGACGCTTAACTGACTGAGCCACCCAGGTGCCCACTACCTCATTGAATCTTTTTTTTTTTTTTTTAAAGATTTTATTTATTTATTCGACAGAGATAGAGACAGCCAGCGAGAGAGGGAACACAAGTAGGGGGAGTGGGAGAGGAAGAAGCAGGCTCATAGCAGAGAAGCCTGATGTGGGGCTCGATCCCATAACGCTGGGATCACGCCCTGAGCCGAAGGCAGACGCTTAACCGCTGTGCCACCCAGGCGCCCCTACCTCATTGAATCTTAACAGCAAAACTATGCCCTATGTCCCCTTAGTCCCCGGGGCTACTGCCGGGCAGAGTATGGGGGCCAAACAGAGACTCAAACCTACCTACCAGACAGCAGGTCTCACCACACAATTTACATAATAGATGAGATCGATCATAACAAAAGACACTGGGCAATGAACATTCTATAGCACGAAACCTTCGGGCAGCCGAAGGAAAGCTGTTTCTTCTACCCACAACACGGCTGACACCAGCTGTGTGGGGTCTTCCCACAGCAACAAATCCCCCAATTCTCTCCTGACATCAACGGGGTGCCTACAATTTAATTCAATTCTAACACTAACCCCTTGGAATGAATACAGTCCCCGCCTGTCAGGGTCTCTGTCACATAGGACCCAGGGAAACACTTTACTTATTATTAGTGGTTCATTATAAAGGATATTATAAAGACTACACGTGAAGAGCCAAAGGAAGATGTACACAAGGGTCCTGAGCACAGAAACGTCCACCCCTTGGAGTTCGGGGTGCGCCACCCTCCCAGCATACGCATGCAGTCACCTATCTGGAAGCTCTCTGAACCCCATCATTTAGGACTTTAATGAAGGATCCACTAGTTAGGCTTGCTTGATTAAATCATTGCTCTGGGTTACGAGCTCAATCTCCAGCTCCTCCCCATCCCAGGAGGTTGGTGGTGGGATGTGCTAGGAAAGTTCCAACCCCCTAACTGTACCAACCAGCCCCCATCCTGCAGCTACCTACGTAGGAGTTACCGGTCAACTCATTAACATAAACTCAGGGTAAGACTGAGAAGGGCTTGTTGTGAATAACAACACACTCTTCTATCGCCTCTCACTTAAGAAATTCCAGGGTTTTAGAGCTCTGTGCCAGGAACTAAGGAAAAAGACAAATCTTATGATACAAACATTACAGCCCTCTCAAGTAAAACGAAATGCAAGCTGAAGTTCAAAGAATGCAATATAATGCCTACCTACATAAGAACACTAATATTTCCCTATTAAGAGAGGTACAAAGTTTTAAAAAATGAATTACAAAACAAGGTAAATTAAGGAAAACTAGAAATGAAACGGAAGTAAAAAATAAACTGATAAAAAAAAATCACATCCAAAAGCAAGTGTAATCCCATAGTCCAATCATAAAATAAACACAAATTTATAAAATACCATAAAATAACACAAAACAATCACAAAAAGTAACACCACATTTTTACATATCTATTAACAGTATTGGCTTTTTTTTTTTTTTTTAAAGGAGGCACCACACCCAGCGTGGAGTCCAACACGGGGCTTGAACTCACAACCCTGAGATCAAGACCTGAGCTGAGATCAAGAGTTGGACACTTAACCGACTAAGCCCCCTGGAGACCCCAGTATTGGCATATTTTTAAAAAGTAGTAAGTGGAAATAAAAAAAGTGCAAAATAAAACTAAAATGCATGTAATGTTTTATATTAAAACATTACTGAAGAAATTATATATATATATATGTCGATAAAAATATTAAATTGCTTTTATTTTTTTAAAGATTTACTTATTTGGGGGGGAGGGGCAGAGGGAAAGAGAGTGAGAGAAACAACAAGTAGACTCCCCGCTGGGTGGAGAGCCTGTTGCTGGGCTCGATCTCGCGACCCTGAGACCATGACCTGAGCCTAAATCAAGAGTCAGATGCTTAACCAACTGAGCCACCCAGGCACCCCACTAAGTAGGTATTTTTAAAGGCAATAGTGATATATGTTATTTAAAACATGATAAAATCACAATTATCAAAGTTAAGGAATATTCATTTAAAAACATCTATAAGGGGCGCCTGGGTGGCACAGCGGTTAAGCGTCTGCCTTCGGCTCAGGGCGTGATCCCGGCGTTATGGGATCGAGTCCCACATCAGGCTCTTCCGCTAAGAGCCTGCTTCTTCCTCTCCCACTCCCCCTGCTTGTGTTCCCTCTCTCGCTGGCTGTCTCTCTCTGTCGAATAAATAAATAAAATCTTAAAAAAAAAAAACAAAACATCTATAAAAGGTGGAACATAAAGACATCTCAAAAATAGACTCCATCTGTATCTTTTCTGACCACAACACTATGAAACTAGAAATAAGCCAGAAGAAAAAAATCTGGAAAGAGCACAAATACATTGACGTTAAATAACATGTTCCTAAACAATGAATGGATCAACCAAGAAATCAAAGAATAAATCAAGATTTCCATGTAAACAAATGAAAATGAAATCACAACAGTCCAAAAATCTTTGGGATGCAGCAAAAATGGTTCTAAGAGAGAAGTTTATAGCAATACAGGCCTACCTCAAGAAGCAAGAAAAATCTCAAACAAACAAACCTGACACATAAAGGAGCTAGAAAAAGAACCCAAACCCAGCAAAAGGAAAGAAATAATAAAGATTAGAGCAGAAATAAATGACATAGAAACTTAAAGAAAACAGAACAGATGGATGAAACCAGGAGCTGGTTCTTTGAAAAGTTCAACAAAATTGATAAACCTCTAGCCACACTCGTTAAAAAAAAAAAAAAGAAAGAAAAAGAAAAAAGACCCAAATAAACAAAATCACTAATGAAAAAGGAGAAACACCACCACCACAGAAATACAAACAACTCTAACAGAATATTATGAAAATCTATATGCCAACAAACTGGACAACCAAAAAGAAATGGATAAATTCCTAGAAACATATAACCTACCAAAATGAAAGCAGAAAGAAATAGAAGATTTGAACAGACCAATCACCAGCAATAAATGAATCAGTAATCAAAAAACTCCCCAAACACCAAAGTCCAAGATCAGATGCCTTCTCAGAAGCAAATTCTACCAAACATTTAAGAAGAATTAATACCTATTCTTCTCAAATCATTCCAAAAAATATGAGGAAGGAAACTTTCAAATTCATTCTATGAGGCCAGTATTAGCCTGATACCAAATCCGGATGAAGACACAAAAAAGAAAATTTATAGGCCAATATGTCTCACGACTACAAGTGCCAAGATCCTCAACAAAATATTAGCAAACAGTATCCAACAATATATTTTAAAAAAATCATACACCACGAACAAGTGGGATTTATTCCCAGGATGCAAGGATGTTTCAATATCTGCAAAACAATCCACATGACACATCACATCAATAAGAGAAATAAAAACCATATGATCATTTCAATAGAGGAAAAGCAAGCACTGACAATGTACAACATCCATTCGTGATAGAACCCTCTGCAAAGTAGATCCAGAGGGAACACGTCTCAACATAATAAAGGCCTTATAGGAAAAACCCACAGCCAAAATCATACTCAGTGGTGAAAAACTGAGAGCTCTTCCCTGAAGGTCAGAACCAAGACAGGGATGTCCACTCTCCCCAGTTTTATTCAACACAGTCCTCGAAGTCCTACCCACAGCAATCAGATAACAAAAGGGAATAAAAGGCATCCAAACTGGCAAGGAAGAAGTAAAACCCTCATTATCTGCAGATAACATGACACTATATATAGAAAATCCTAAAGATGCCACCAAAAAACTACTAGAATTGATAAATGAATTCAGTAAAGGTTGCAGGGTACAAAAATCAAGGTACAGAATCTGTTGCAGTCCTATACACCAAGAATGAAGCAGCAGAGAGTGAAATTAAGAAAACAATCCCGGGTGGGGGAATGGGATAGACCGGTGATGGGTAGTAAGGAGGGCACGTATTGCATGGTGCACTGGGTGTTATACACAACTAATGAATCATCGAGCCTTACATCGGAAACCGGGGATGTACTGTATGGTGACTAACATAATATAATAAAAAATCATTAAAAAAAAAAAAAAAAAGAAAAGAAAACAATCCCATTTACAATTGCACCAAATACAATAAAATACCTAGGAACACACTTAACCAAAGAGGTGAAAGATCTGTACTCTGAAAAGTTTAAGACACTGATGAAAGAAATTCAAGACAACACGAAGAAATGGAAACACATTCCATGCTCATGGGTTGGAAGAATAATTCTTGTTAAAATGTCTATACTATCCAAAGCAATCTATATATTTAATGCAATCCCTGTCAAAATACCAACAGTATTTTTCACAGAACTAGAACAAATAATCCTAAAATTTGTATGGAACCACAAAAAACCACAAATAGTGAAAGCAATCTTGAAAAAAAAATTGGAGGTATCATAATTCCAGATTTCAAGTTATATTATAAAGCAGTAGTAATTAAACAGTATGGTACTGTCATAAAAACAGACACATAGATTGACAAAATAGAACAGAAAACCCAGAAAGAGACCCACAGTTACATGGTCAATTAACCTTTGACAGAGCAGGAAAGAATATTCAATGGGGAAAAAGACTGTCTCTTCAACAAATGGTGTTGGGAAAACAGGGCAGCCACATATGAAAGAATGAAAGGACCACTGTCACCATACACAAAACAAACTCAAAATGCATTAGGGACCTTAATGTGAGACCTGAAACTATAAAAATCCTTGAAGGGAACACAGGCAGTAATTTCTCTGACATTACCATAGCAGCATTTTTCTAGATATGTCTCCTGAGACAAGGGAAATAAACGCAGAAATAAACTACTGAAACATCAAAATAGGGCACCTGGGTGGCTCAGTCGGTTAAGCTCCTGTCTTTGGCTCAGGTAATGATCCCAGGGTCCTGGGACTGAGCCTCACTCAGCAAGGAGTCTGCTTCCCTCTGCCCCTCCCCCTGCTCATACACACTCTCTCTCTCTCTCAAGTAAATAAATAAAATCTATAAAAAAAATGAAAATAAAAAGTTTCTGCACAGTGAAGGAAACAATCAACAAAACTAAAAGACAACCTACGGAATGGGAGAACACATTTGCAAATGACGTATGATAAAGAGTTAGTATCCAAAATATATAAAGAACTTATAAAACACCCAAAAAACAAATAATCTAATTAAAAATGGGCAGAAGACATGAACACACATTTTTCCAAAGAAGACATCCAGGTGGCCAACAGACACATGAAAATATGCTCAACATCATTCGTCATCAGGGAAATGCAAATCAAAAGTACAATGAGATATTATCTCACACCTGTCAGAATGGCTAAAATCACCAACACAAGAACAAGTGCTGATGAAGATGTGGAGAAAAAGAAACCCTCATGTGCTGTTGGTGGGAAGGCAAACTGGTGCAGCCACTGTGGAAAACAGTATGGAGGTTCCTCAAAAAATTAAAAATAGAACTACCCTATGATCCAAGAATTGCAATACTGAGTATGTACTCCAAACATACAAAAACACTAATTTAAAGGGATACATGCACCCCTAGGTTTATTGCAGCATTATTTACAATAGCCACATTATGGAAGCAACGCCAAGTGTCCATCGATAGATGAATGGATAAAGAAGATGTGATGTGCTCTGTGTGTGTGTATACGTGTATACATATATGTGTATATATGTATACATGTATATATGAATATTTTTCCACTGTAAAGAATGAAATCTTTTGCAATGACATGGATAGAGGTAGAGAACATTATGCTAAGTGAAATCAGTCAGAGAAAGACAAATACCATATGATTTCACTCATATGTGGAATTTAAGAAACGAAACAAAGGACCAAAGTAAAAAAGACAAACCAAGAAACAGACTCTTAACTATAGAGAACAAAGTGATGGTTCCCATAGGGGATGTCGGTGGGGGATGGGTGAAATAGGAGATGGGGATTAAAGAGTACACTTATGATGAAAAAAAATTAATGGAGAAAGCAAAAAAGAATTTACCAAAAAAAGTAGATTCCATCTATCTTAAGGGATTTAACTCAGTGACGGGAGGAAAAACAAAAGTGTTAAGATTCTTGAATTACAGTAGGTACCAGAATTAAACCATATCTTTATCTCACATGTGCAAATAGGTATGAGAATATAATAAGAGTTTTTAAAACATCAGTGTATAATCTAGAAGAAAACAGAATTGTCTATGTGTCCCAGTTTAGGCAGAAGATAAATATCTGAAGAAATGAAGTCTGTTACAATAAACATGTGTACGTGTTTGAATGTTCAAATTTTCACAAAAAAATGTAATAAAAGTTCTCAAATGAAAGTATTAGAAGAGGGGAAAACATATAAGTACTCCTTATGATTATATTATACATTAGAATTTGGGCAAATATATAAGGAAATACTTTTTACTCAGAAGTCACATTTGGTTGCATCAACAATTTATACCCAAAGGAAAAAAGGAAAAGTAAATATTCATACAGAAAATATCTTCAGTGACTTTTTTGAAACATCTTTGAGATAGAATTCAAGTATCATAAGGTTCACCCACTTAAAGGACACAATTCAATGATTTTTAGTACATTCAGAGCTGCACAACAATTACCACAATCTACGTGTAGAATATTTTCATCACCCCAACAAGAACCCCTGCCCCGACAATTACTCCACTCTCCCCCATTCAACCCCACCCCCAAGTAAGCAATAACCTACTATCTGCCTCTATAGATTTGTCTGGTCTGGCGATTTCATATAAATGGAATCATACAATATATGCTCTTTTGTGGTTGGCTTTTTTTCACTTAACATGCTTTTTAGGTTCACCCACAGTAGCATGTATCAGGACTTCACTTCTTTACATTGCTAAATATATTATGCATTGCACAATGCATATTTTGTTTATCCGTTCATCAACTGATGGACATTAGAGTTGTTTCCACTTTTGCTCTATGAGTAATCATATGGACATATGTTTTCATTTCTCTTGGGTGTATTCCTAGGAATGGGGCTTCTGGGTCATATGGTAAGTCTATGTTTAACATTTTGAGGAACTGCCAAACTTTTCCAAAGTGGCTGCACCATTTTACATCCCCACCAGCAATGAATGAGGTTTCCAACCACACCACATGCTTGTCTGCACTTCTTATTGGCTGCCTTATTTATTACAGGTAGCCTGGTAGCTATGAAATAGCATCTCACTTGGTTTTGATGTGCATTTCTTCATAATGACTTATGAAGCTGAGCATCTTTTCATGTGCTCAATGGTCATCTGCATATTTTCTCTGGAGAAAGGTCTCTTCAGAGCCTTTGCCTATTTTTTAATTGGGATATATGTCTCTTAATTGAGTTGTTAAAGTTTTTACATATTCTGGATACAAGTCCGTTGTCCTACCTGTAACTCACAAATATTTTCTCCCATTCCATGGGCTATTTACTTTCTTGATGATATTCTTCGCAGCACGAAAGTGTTTAATTTTGACATAGTTCAATTTACCTGTTTTTCTTTTGTTGTTGGGCCTTTGATGTCCTAAGAAGCCATTGCCTAACCCAAGAGTTTAATGGTTTTAGCTCTTATATTTAGATCTATGATCCATTTGCATTCATTCTTACGTATGGTGTGAGGTAGGAGTCCAACTTCATTTATTTGCATGTGGATATTCAATTGTCCTAGCACCATCTGTTGAAAAGACTATTCTTTGCCTATCGATTTACCCTTGTCAAGAGTCAGTTGATCCATAAATGTAAAGGTTTACTTCTTTTTTTAAAATTTATTTGACAGAGAGAGAGACAGACAGCAAGAGAAGGAACACAGCAGGGGAGTGGGAGAGGAAGAAGCAGGCTCCCAGCCGAGGAGCCCGATGTGGGACTCGATCCCGGAACACCGGGATCACGCCCTGAGCCGAAGGCAGACGCTTAACGACTGCGCTACCCAGGTGCCCCAGAGGTTTACTTCTTGACATTCATTGAACTATAGGACTATTCTTATGCCATACCACACTGTCTTGATTACTTTGTGGTAAGTTTTGAGATTAGGAAGCATGAATCTTCCAACTTTGTTCTTCCTTTTCAAGATTGATTTGGCTGTTCCAGGTTCCTTAGGCTTAGTATCAGTTTGTCAATTCTGCAAAAAAGCAAGCTGTGATTTTGAAAGGGATTGTATTGAATCCAGCAGCTCGGTTAAGGAAGTACTGCCATCTTAACAATACTGAGTCTTCTGATATATGAACATGAGCTGTCCCATCAGTAATATTTTAAGAACTGTCTTTAAACTGCTTTACTTTGCATCATTATGGAAATAAAAACAAAACTATGCAGCAGGACATGCTGCTGAGACCATGTACAAAATAATGAATGATTATACTCCAGCCCACTATTTCTTTTCTTTTTTTTTTTTTAAAGATTTTATTTATTTATTCAACAGAGATAGAGACAGCCAGCGAGAGAGGGAACACAAGCAGGGGGAGTGGGAGAGGAAGAAGCAGGCTCATAGCAGAGGAGCCTGATGCAGGGCTCAATCCCAGAACGCCGGGATCACGCCCTGAGCCGAAGGCAGACGCTTAACCGCTGTGCCACCCAGGCGTCCCGGCCCACTATTTCTTGAGTATAATCTCTTATCATGTGTCAGGAGCTACGGAACTGTTCACACTCTCAGATTCTAATAATGATGCACTGGAGCTATGACCCAAAGAAGTAACTCAGAAAAAAAAGAAAAGAAAAGAAAAATATGCTAGTTATTGAACTACTTACTATCACAGTGAAATACTGGGAAATAGAGAAACAACAATAATCAAATATCCCAACAATTTCCCAACAAGGAAATATCAAATTATTAACACAACAGAAATCTAAATAGTCTGCATACCAGTTACTTACCAAAAAAACAGATTTGTAAATGAAATTTCATGAAGTCTGTGTGTATATTAAAGATCACAAAATAATTTGAAAACAGCTTAGAATTGAAGGATGACTGGGTTATTTTTATAAAGTCGCTTAACATCTTCAACTATTATGCAGGTGTTTTAAAAGGAGAGGCCTTCCTTGTCACCTGCAGCACGCAGAAGGGCATGCTGTGACAACCCACTTATTATTACCCGTGCTTCAGCTTTAGTGCTGCTCACGAGCAGAATCCGTTTAGCAATATTGTTATCAAGGACACCTAATAATAGATTGTGCTTTTAACCCCTACCCTTAGGACTTGGGCTAATGTAGGCAAGGGAAAGCTCATCCTTAGGCACATTTAGGGAGCTTAGGGATAAAAATTAACCTTCTACTTGCTTTCCAGCCCAACAGCCTGTAATGATAGAGTTGAAAGAACAGCATATGTATTTAACCTATTAGCAATTTGGGTTACTATCCTCTCCTCATTGCAGTGAACAGAGTTATTAAACCACATGATACAGATTTATCTTGCTGGGAAGTGGAGACAAATATATCCCTCCATCTCTCCTACACCAGCTAAAACCAATCTCTCATTTTGTGTTCTTCTAAGAATAAATGGCAGCTCTATTTTTTGGCGCCTGAAGTAATAAAGAGAACCCACGTAGGATGGAGGAAGAGAAGACTACAATTAACAGAACTTCAGGGAATTATTTCTCTTCCTGCATCGCCTTTTTCCTGATCCTATAAATAACAACATGACATCATGCTGGCAAGACCTGCTGTTCAAATACAAGAGGCAAGCTTGCTCTCTGACAGATGCAAAGAAACGTAGCTACCAAACAACTCCCATCCTGTCCTGTCGACACGCCCCGGAGAAGAGCGCTCAGGCCCAGGCCCTCCTGCACTGGCCCCCACTCTCCACGACCCCTGCAGGCCGCCTGTCTCTTTTCTCTAGCTGATAAATTAATCACCGAAGGGATCAACCGCCACTTTTCGGTCCCTGTCACAATCACGAATGGATGGGCTAAGAAGCAACACAGAGCTCCCACTTATTCTGGGGAGCGCCAGTGAAAAACATCACTTCATCTTAATAAAAGTACAGAAAGAAAGCACTACAGTCCATTTTTTAAAAGGGGGCCTCAGACAGCTGAAGTCACCTCACACAATGGGCAGAAACAAGGTCCACCATCAGGACACGTGCTGGCGTAGCTGTGTGCAAGCCTTTCCCACAGAACTCTGCAGCCAGGAGAAGGAGAAGAGCCTGACCCTCTTGGAAGGAGATGGGGCGGCAGGCTGATGTGAACATGGTGGAGGGAAGGTCAACCATCAAAGCAGTCGCTGCAGGGCTCTGTTCTGGGGAAAGAAACCACATCCTATCACAGGCCTTCTCAGAAGGAAGGGAGGGAGGGGCAGCACAAAACAGGGGAGCACACTGCAGTGACAAGGCCGCAGGTCTCCGAAAAACAAGGCAGCTTCAAATAAGAGAGAGGAGATGATGGGGACACACACACACACACACACACACACACACGCACACAAGATAGGGTTCATTGTAACTTCTTCAGCGTGGCCTCTCTGAGGCCTTGCACAAACTTCCTTTTGTCCTCATGAAGCAGCACTGTAACTGCAATGGTCTGAGAGGCGGTTACAGTCAAGTGCTTCACAGGCTGGGCGGTGGGCGGGGGGAGCGCCGGGGCTCACAGCAGCTCATCTGGGCGCTCGCACCGCCAGAGCAGAGACTTCATTTCAACCCAATCACTTTTTACCTCGTTTATTCAATCTCCTTCTTTGGAGCCGCACTTCTCTAGCCAGCACATCAGCACTGAAATACCCTGTTCTGTACCCTCCTCAGGAGGATAATCTCCTGCTCCATTGTGAAGACAGCTTTGCATCTCCTACTTCAGCCCTGGTTTCGGGAACAGGCGTGGGTGCCACACAAGAGAAGCAGATAGTCCCTGATAATCAACTTTTCCTTAACAAAGAAATGACATCACGCTCATGGATCAGTGGATTTCTCACTGATGGACGGATTCAGCTGTTCATTCAGCAAATACGCACTGAGGGCCAGTCTTGTGCAAGGCCCTGACGGCTGCTCCCCAAATCCAAACCCAAGGTTTTAAAATGCCAGCACTCAGGATGTTCAAAAAGTAGGAGCCCCAGCTTAGAAGATAGTTTCAAAACAAGAATTCTCAAAATGCTTGAATAACAACCTCGTTAGGATGCTTATCAACTTTCATTCAATCAGATATTAAAAATTAGTTTCATCACCAAATAGTCATGATAGCGTGTGTACATGAAAGTGTATACCTATAAAATCAGACATACATATATTACATACTAAGTAGATGGTTAAAACTGAAGGGACGCTGTGCACATCTGTACTGTTTACGGGAAAAAAGAAGACTAGAGAGAAATAATAACAAGTAATTAAAATGCAGACTTGTCTCAATACTTTTTAAATAACCAGGAAAAAATACTCATTCATCACTTGTAGGGTAATGGACTTACCACTACCACAGGTTTACTGAAAAGTAAAGAAACTCAAAACTAGAGCCAAAAATTCACATTTTAAAACTGAGATTACTATACAACATCTAGGACCAACTTCAGGGAAAAGTAAAGACAGGTGCCATATGGTTCCTGTGGCCCCTCTCGCTACATGCCACCCACTCTGCCAATCATGGGCCCAGCTTTACTGACTGCTTTCAACACTAAAACAATTTTTTTCCTCCTAAAAAGGAAAAAAAAAAGATTTGCTAACCCTACTTTCCAGGCTTATGCACTCATCACACTCTGGTTATATATCATTTATCTCATGCTAAGTACCGTAGGAACCCAGCTGTGCCTCCCAGCAGCATGACAAGTCACATGGGAGAAGTCAACAGAGACCGAGAGGTTGTGGGAACACAGGAGGGTGGAGAAGGCTGGAGGTGGGAGCGTACAGACATGCGGTGGGGAGAAGCGAAGGCAGTCAAGAGAGATGACTCCTTCTGCAGTCCGGCTGAGCTTCGTGTTCCAACAGCCCCAAAGAGCACAGGGGGCACCCCATCTGGACGCACCCCACGTCCCACCAAAGGTGTAGAACCCCACTGCTAGGTCAGGTTAGGCCATTAACAGCAGGAAATCATGAAGCCATGACAGCAAGCGTTATCAAGGGTCAGGACGGGGTGGCTATGTCAAAGACCATCCCCCCAGACGGACACCAAATTGTCCCAGAGCACATAAACAGTTGTTCGTGAAATTAAAGAGAGCGGGCAAGCGCGCGGGATTTGCAAATAACGCGCACAGAAAATGAAAACTAACCAGCACGTCTGGAGCTCGTCCCCCTGCACGACAGCAGGCTTACACCAAAGCAGCTGTTCAAATTATTCTGCAGACTGACTCACTGAACAAACTTCGTGCCATAGGATGCAACTGCCAAAGTTAAAGCCAGCAGACCGTGTTCTCTCAGTGTTTGTTGATAGAAAGATCTCAGGGGTCCTAGCTCTAGCCTAAATGCTTGCTGAAAATTAGAAAAAAAAAAAATTCTCTGCAAGCGGATTTGTCAGCAGAGCCCTGTGTTTTCAGAAACTAGGTTTGGGACTTCGCAGGCCTTACAGAAAGCCTCCGACAAGAGCAGTGACAGCCTTTCCGGGCTGTCCCTCCTCTGCAGACAAAGCCTTCCCCACCCCCACCCGACAGCTTCCTCGGGGTCACCCGGGAAGATAAATGAAATGTTGGTGTCTGGACACTGTAAGGATAATCCCAATAATATTCCAAGTTAGCTCCAAATCCTTTCCTCTTCTGGGCCTTTGGGAAGGGCCGAACAGAAACCACCGGCACATTCCCTTGGCCCTGAGGCTACAGCTCACTAACAAGAAGCAGAAACAGATCTTTTAGTCTTTTTTTTTTTTTTTTTTTGAAAACCAAGCATCAGTTTGGCAAGCAAGCTGCTTCACGGTGAAATAGTCCTAATATCTACCACCCACACTCAGATCACAACTCTCCCTCCGAAAGAGCCCGAATGCCTGCCAAGAACTACATAAAGCCAACTAGGTACCTCCCCAAACTGTGCTTAGAAGGGTCCTCTCACGGCTGCGGCTTCCTCATTTCTAGGACCATCCCAACAACAGCAAATAACCACTTACTTTTACATCCACTCAGGCCCACACAAATTAAGTGTCTGGGGCGGGTGGGAGAGTCATCAGTTTAGCTAAAAGTTAAGCACTTTGGTTTTAAAATAAAAAATTTACTAACATGGCAAGCTTCACAAGAGATAAACTCTCACTTCTACATTTCCATTTAACAGCTTCAAAATCCAATTTAAAGCATGTGTTGATCTGGGGGAAGTAAAGAGAGAGAATTCGAATAAATGCCCAACGTTCAAGTGCCTTTTTGCCATGCTGCACACAATTATAAATTCTGGCTCTCACCCCGTGCAGTAAATCTGTTCAACACTGACCCTCGTCTTACCATGTTCAGAGGTATTCAAAATGTATAATGCCCGCCTCTTAAGAAATGGACATTTAATGGGGCACCTGGGTGGCTCAGTTGGTTAAGTGGCCAACTCTAAGTTTTGACTCAGGTCATGATCTCGGGGTCATGAGTTCGAGCCCTGCATGGGGCTCCAGGGTCAGCAGGGGGTCTGCTTGAGATTCTCTCTCTCTCCCACTCCCTCTGCCCCTTCCCCTGCTCATGCTCTCTAAAAATAAATCTTAAAAAGAAATGGACACTTAAAGCACTGACCCTGTAACCCAACATCCATGCAAAAATGGTCACTGAAGTCAGAAGGCTTAGTCAGTTTACAATGTCCTTATACAGTGTTATTTTGTCCTGCACAAACCCAAGGGAGCAGAGAAACTTTAGTAAATTGGACATCCTTCCCTACATGGAAGACCATAACCCTGAGCTTAAAAGACAAGAATGCTAACAAAAAGACCGGGCTGTACAAGAAACTGATCAGAACTATGTTTCTAAGACAGCGAGGGGAAAAAAGGGGAAAATAGAACTGAAGGCTCGCAATCCTGACCACAAAGAAAAACAGTTTTGAGATAATGAGAAAAAAACCAATTCAGACATAGGTGTAAATAATTCAGATCCTGGTGAGCTTTCTGTACTATGTTTCAATCATAAATCATCAGTAGAGTCTCCAAAATACAACTTCCATATGTAAAGGTGAGGAGTCCGCGGATTTAGGAGGCACTTCATGAGGGAAAGGAGTTATTCAGGAAGTAATGTACACTCTGTTGCCAACAAAAAAAATTAGTGATCAAATCATCCCTGTGCTTGCAAAAGCATTCCTAGGCAAAAATCTTCAAATGCACTCATGGCAATTCCTGGGGGCAGACTTCTAGAGTCAGCTGTGCTTCAGGGCACCCAGTTAACTGGAGGACAGAGATTGTAGAAACCTTGCAATGATTCCCTGCAAGCTGCTGGTACACCTGGCATAACAACTTTCATATGCAGGATTTTCTTTCTTTAAGATTTTATTTATTTATTCTACACAGAGAGAGAGAAAGCACAGGCAGGGGGAGTGGGAGAGGAAGAAGCGGGCTCCCCTCTGAACTGGGAGTCCAACATAGGACTTGATCCCAGCACCCTGGGATCATGCCCTGAGCCGGAGGCAGACACTTAATGGACAGCACCCAGGCGCCCCAGGATTTTCTTATAATACTTTTATTTTTCTTCAAATCCTCACTCTTCAAATCTCCTAAGCAAGCAAACCAAAAAAAAAAAAAAAAAAAAAGATATGAAGGAAAATCAGAGACCCTCCAAAGGCCAGGGTGTGTTCTGCTTCTGGAATGAGACAGCCTGGCCTCATTCACTGGGTGAGCCTGGGAAGTCACTTGAAACCCTCCTGGATCCCTTTTTCTATAAAATGCCGATGACATTTTGTATCTATGTCCTAGCGTTGCTCTGGGGATTAAACTTGATAGCATGAATAAAGCGCCTGGCCCAGGATTTGTCCAAATGAAGCCCATGAAAAAGCAACAAAAGCTACTTCTGTTTCAAAGCTGATGGGGTCCTTGACATTCCAGGCAATAACCTTGTATAAATCAACGGTTAACCAAGATGAAAACTTAGCAACAGGTTATTAGTACCCCCAGAAAAGGAAAAGGATCGTGCTGTGTTCTTCAAAGAAGACATGTGCTAACGCCCCTACGTATTCGGCTGAGAGCACGCCAATCTTGTCTCCCTACCACGAGAGAGCTCACCCCTGCCTCGCCCACGTCTCCCGAACAGAAGGTTACTGACAAACATCCTGGGTTCCTGGAAGAGGCTTTTGTAGCAACGGTGCGGCGAAAAGCACGAGAACGAAACGTTCCTTGGCCCAGCAACACTGGGGCTCATGTTGATACGAGTACCCGCGTGAGAACTACAGCTCGGATCCACCGACGGCTTTATTTAAAAACATGCGGAAGGCACAGTACCTCTAATCGTTGTATGCGTCCCTTGAAAAACATGAAGAGGGAAGAATTTGGATAAGCAGCTTCTTTTTTGAGAAGAATTTCCTTCGCTTCATCCAGGCCTGCTTTGTTATCACTGCCATCCAAGGCAAAAAACGGGCGGACTACGGTGTGATACCAGAGCAGAGCCAATCTAAAGAAGAGGGAGAGAAACATTGAGCAAGGCTTTTCTTATAGCGGTTCTACTTTTTAAAAACTCAGTATGTGCTCTTCCAGAACACTCTCCTTCCAAAAAGCTTACTATGCAGTCTTTGAAGAAGTAAATTCAGAGTATCTTTCCCCATATTAATTGTATCCATATTTGGAAAACTGAAACTTTGGTACAGCATATCATATTATCAGCACACCCCCATCAGGTGAGAGGAGAACAAGATGATAAAAGCATTTAGCTTTTCCGAGGCTTCCCGATGGCTTGCTGAAGGTATGAACTGACATAAACCTCTGAATTCTTCACTTCACTCGTCAATGCACAGATTAGAAACAGTAACTGGTTACCATGAATTTACTGTCCCCTCCTAATAAAAGCATCACCCTTTTGCAAGGAAAATGCTGCTTTCTCCTGTGTTCACAAAGTTAGAGTGTAAGCTTCAGAATCCAAATTGAAATACGGGAACCACAGACACAGATTATACTAAAACAGGTTAAAATAAGCGAGAGAACCAGAAAAAAGGTTCTTTCTCTGCCTTTGAGGATGTTCAATTCAAAAAACAATTATTTAAAATTCCCTTACTTCAAATTCATCCTTTCAAGAAAAAGACCATGTTAAATAAACTCAGTAAATAAAATAGATTCATTAGAATCTGCTTTAATGAGTAGACAAAAATGTTTCACCAATACATCAAATATTTTTATGTAAATGCATGATTCTAGTATATTTATAAAATTGGTTCTCTTCTGGAGATCAGACTAATTTACACTATGAATTCATTTCTTTCCAGAAAATACTAAGATATAAATAGACAAATTATCACATGTTACAAAACGGTTAAATCAAATTAATAAAATACCACTGTTTATGTAATTTAATGACTTTGGGGAGGCACAAATATTTTTGAAATGAAAATTTAATGATATTTTTAATAGCTACCAACTGATTGAGTGAATATCCAAATTCCTCAATATTGATAGGAGTAGAAACAGAGCTCATTAAAGTCCTCTGTGATATCAACATTTTTTGGAAAAACTGACAGGTAGTGTATAATGTCAAAGGACATCCAGTGTCCGGTAAAATTACTCAAATTGCAAATGGTGGATATTTACCAGAATGGAAAAAAAAAAAATTACACTGTTTTTAACTGATGGAGGAATGGCTGACTCCTCACTCTGGAGAGTTATACCAGCTTCTCCACATTCCTGTTTAGGAACTGTCATTTCAGTTTACTCTAACATGACTCAGTTTAGATTAACATGACTCAGTTTAGTTGACCAGCACAAAATATCCAAGCCACACAGGAGAGACCAATGAACCAACCAGGATCAAAGAAATTATCCAGTATCAGGATTGTCTGAAAGAATAACAATTTCAGAGTCACCGAAAAGGCTTATCATATTCATATTCCTTAAAAATTCAAAAATCAGGATCAAGAATCTCAGTGATCGCAGTCCAGGTCATAAAAACTGCTTATAAAATCATTTGAGGTTGAAAAAGGTGATCATTTTACCTGTTTAAAATAATACAGGACTCATGAGACTCAGGAACAACGTCCTATGTCCTGCTCTCTAATGTCAGCTCCAAAACCAGCTTATAAATACCACCAAAAATGCAGTTCTCGGCATTGCATTAAAAGACAGAAGGCATGGCATCCTGTCAACCCACCAAGCTATTTACCTGAAGTTTCCTTTAAAGGCTTTGTCGTTTACTTACTTTCAACACTATATTATCTACCAAAGCATCGCAATACCGCTACTCACGTAGCTAAAGGGGCCTTCATGTCCTTACTTTCGCTCGCATACATCAGTGAAGAAAGCCCTTGCAGGCGGTCTCCGGGAAAACCCAGCAGGTTGATGATTTTGAGCAGGTTGGGGGGCACCATGGATATGCAAAGGTGGAAAAGGCCATATCCAAAGCTAACAGCACCTTTCAGTCTGTTTAGAGACTCCTCAGACACCCCTTCAGCCACTATGTGATTATCATTTGCAGCGTCAGAAGTCAAAGGCTCTTCAGTTAGCTTCTTCTGACACAGCTCCTGAAGGGCGTTGATGTCCAGATAGCATTTATTGTAAATCTTCCAGGCTTTCCTGAGGATCCACCCACCTTTGATATAGGCTACAGAGAAGGGAAGAAAGCACGAGAAAAATAAGCATTCAAAGTAATTTTCTTATAGTAATGAGGGATATTGAAGAACAACCTGAAATTCAAGCAAAAATGTAAAAAAACAATAAAAATGACCATCTTCCATTGCGCCCTGTTTTTTGCAGACGGCTTCAATTCCTTATTTGTTTCCCTTCACCACTCAGCAAGACCCTCACGTTGCTTTACTCACTGTTCCGTCAAGCCCCTCGTGCATGAGCTGGGGTGCAACGGATGACATACACCGCGAGACTTAACGCGTGAATGTCAGCATGCAAGCACCGCGTGAACCCGACTTTTGTTCTCCATGCTCCGTGAAACATGAACTTCCACCGTGTTTCTGAACTACCACGGCAACTTCGCTGATAAACCTCCCTTAGGACTCTTAACGTTTGTCTACACTGTGTTTCATTCCTCCGAAAGAGCCAGTTTTAAGTCTGATTCACTACTAAAAGTATACCTTGGCATCAAGCATGGCAACTTGAAGTAAAAGAAATAGAAATAGGGGCGCCTGGGTGGCACAGCGGTTAAGCATCTGCCTTCGGCTCAGGGTGTGATCCCGGCGTTATGGGATCGAGCCCCACATCAGGCTCCTCCACTATGAGCCTGCTTCCTCCTCTCCCACTCCCCCTGCTTGTGTTCCCTCTCTCGCTGGCTGTCTCTATCTCTGTCAAATAAATAAATAAAAATATTTTAAAAAAATAGAAATAAAGAAATAAAGAAGAAATAAAGAAATACAACAAACAAAAAGGATTAATTGATACTTCCTTAGCCAACAAATGGCAGTTCATTCATATAGAAGTTATGAGAGTTAAATGCAGAAATGCAAACAGTCCCCCATTCACGGGTATCTCATGCCTACTGTTGTGGCTTCAGCGCGCCTTACGAGGACGGTGTTATTTGGTCCGAGGATGGTGCTCACCCCCTGCCCCAGCCTCGATCTAGACAGGTGCAGTGAAGGCAGGTGGCAAAAAGAAGCCACTTCACACCAGAGGGGAGAAGCTGTTATTTATAAAGCTGCTTCCATGATTTCCCGTCAGACCAATTTTTAACACCGTGTCCTCAGTCGCTGAAAGAGATTTCACAGGTAAGACCTGGGATTTACCCAGTTCCCGGTCCCACTGGCCCGTCTTGCACAAGCCCACAGGTCCTTCCTCACCCTCTCCTCCTGTGAACACCTATATCTTCTGAAGGGGAAGGAAGGGGCAGCTGATTCATCTGTGCTTATCTGAGTGCATCATCACCATACTTTTGAGGAAAGGTCTTCTATAGGGAATTTTCTGCAGAAAAGAGATTATCCACTCAGCACTGTTACCAATATGGCACCAGTCGCCTGACCCCAATGCACCAATGGAAGCCCAAATGAGCTGTCCCGGGCTTCCAGGCCCTTTGGAACAGCGGAAAAAGAAGTTTGTAAAAAGTTATTTTTAAATTACCGAAAATACGTAACATAATATCTTATTTACAAAAGTCTAATCCCTGAAAGTCATCTAAGAACACATGGTATATACAAAAAAGAGCTACCAGAGCAGGCCTACTGCTATCCTTTGAAAGTCCTGCTTGGAAGATTGGCCCTTGGCTGGGGTCTGTGAACTTGGACTTGGGGGAGGGTTCCCAGCATTCCCAGGACTGGTAAGAGTGGCTCACTATGCCTACCACCCTGCTCGCAGAAGTAGTACGTTTTATGCTGAACACCTGCTTTCCTCCTGGGGGCCTGGAATTTGGGTATGTGCAAGACAGGCAGATCCACACATGGTCAGCCCCCAACAAAAGGTCTGGGTGCTGGGTCTCCAACAAGCTTCCCGGCTGATAACAAAACTCACTGCCCAGAGAACTAAGCAGCTCCTATGAGACTCCACTGGGAGAAAATTTTGGATCGCTTGTGCTGGAGTTTTCCTGGGCTTCATCCCACACATCTTTTCCCTTTGGTCGTTTTACTTTGTATCTTTTGCTGTAACAAATCACAGCCACGAGCATGATTATATACAGAGTCCTGGAAAATCATTGCATTGAGGGTCTTGAGGGTCCCCAATCCATGGACTTAAGCTAATACTTAATCAAGCTAATATTTAATCATGCTAATAATTTAATAAATATTAAATTTTATGTATCAATTTCTTGACAAATGATAACCATATCTCCTGCGGGATCACAATTCAAAATACAACCATCCCCCAAGTTCCAAGTTCTAGATTGTTAATGTCCTATAGATTAAGTCCACTGAAAAGAATACTGACTCTAAGAGAGGATGAACAAACAAAAGCTTTATTTTCAAGGGAACTATTTTTATAACTTTATAAAAGTAATACACATTTGAAACAACTTTCATTTAGTTCAATTTAACAAAAAAAAAATTTTTAGAGAAAGTATGAACAGGGGGAGGGAAAAGGCAGAGGGAGAGGGAGAATCTTAAGCAGGCTCCATGCCCAGCACAGAGCCCGAGGTGGGGCTCAATCTCATGACCCTGAGACCATGACCTGAGTCAAAATCAAGAGTCAGATGCTTAACCAACTGAACCACCCAGGCGCTCCAATTTAACAAAAATACTTACTGAGCAAATATTACATTTCAGGCACCGTTCTAGGAGAATCAAAGGGAAATAAGGTACAGATCCCTCCCGTGAGAGGCACAATGACTCTTCCTTTCTAAATGGAAGTAGTGCAGGAAAACGAAAGGTCGGAGACAACCCTGAAAACTGTATGATCCAGTACGTCCCCAAACAGGATGCTCACTTATGATCCAAGAAGGCCAACGTTGAATGGAAAAGCAGGAAAAGAAAAAAGGAACACAAAACCAACTGGGATCTAATAAAGAGGAAAACACTGGCTACAGAGTTTAAGAAAGAAAACTCGCAAAACCCTAAAAATGCTAATTAGCTATTATGTTCCTATTATGTGCCGAGGACTGTGCTGGGCAACCAAGGGATACAAAAGAACCAGAAGACATCACCTCGGCCCTTCGGATGCCCACAGAACTGAAAAATAGAACAAACGAAAAAAATAAGTGTGTAGCATCAGACTATATATATCCTATGTGTTTGTTGATGGCCCCACTGGGGTCCTATGGAGAAAAATGAAAACCAATCATGTTGAGATGATGGGTGAGTTGTTCTTTATTTCCTTTGTGTCACTAAATTTTTCTATGTAATAAATATTAAATGAATTAGTGCAGAATGAGTATTGCAGGATTTCAGCAGAAAACTATACTGCCTCCTTCCCCAAGGCCTAACTGGAAATCTGAAGGAAGAAGTGGAATTCCACTTTCCCCTGCATTTCCGGGTGCTGAGGCTTCATTCGGGAAGCAGAGCTTCCGCCTAGGGAAAGGCAGCATTCCAGGAGAGAGGAACACCCGGGTGAGTATGAAGGAGCAGGTGGGCAAGCTGTTCAGAGCCAGAGTCACACAGGGGACACAGAGACCAAAGGGGACACACGGATGGTGTGCTTGGGTTCTGGGGGCCCCCTGAGGTCCACCTAAGGACCTGCACAGAAGCAGCAGGCAATTTCTAGGATTGGGGGTGAGGAGACCACCAGTGTTAGGGATGTAATAATCCGACCTCAGGTGAAGGATGGTAGCAATGGAAACAAATGCCAAATGTCCGTCAGTGCCAACTGCACAGACTCAGTCAACAAAAAAAGGACAACGGTAAAAACCCTATTTTTATGAAATAAAAATGTAATTCAACGTGTCTTTCATTTCTTGCCCAAGAGAGGAGTTTAGGTGCCAATGTTTAAAAGCGTATGTCAAAATCTGTTGTAACAAGTTTTAATGCCTTTAATTTGAGCCAGGTAAATAGAACCCAAAGTTCTGACTACATCAGAGACTATAATTTGCGCAAGATGAAGTTAATATGCACGTAGAGAAAGATTTTGTTTTTGCTGCTTTCTAAGCTCAACATGCCAGAGAAACAGGTTCCCCAGGACTGTCACCCTACTTCCCTGTCCCAGATGCTGGGACCAGCACATCTGAGCACAGCCAGACCCTGACCACGGAGCACAGACTGAGCGAGGAACCGGCGGACGGGCCGCGCTCCAGGGCCGACAGCAACGCCGCTCCTGCAGGGGGGACCCTCAGCCGCCTGGTGTGGCAGTGCAGCTAATGAGCACGCATTCTCCCAAAAGGCAGAGCAACGGTGTTTAAGAGCCCTACATCCTGCACAGCCTTCCATATGGCTCCTCTGAAAGGTCAAATATAAATCATTCAGCCTCTGAGGAAGACACACACAGACGGCCGAAGACCGCAGACCATGTGCCCTCCCCTATGAGAGCCAGCCTCGGTCAGCTGGGAATGTAGGGGAGAGAGGAAATGTCGTCCCCATTAAGGGAAGGGTGGTGTGTGGAGGTGGGTGGGGGGAGGCAGGGAGTGGGAGTCCTTCCCAGGAAAGGGCAAGAATTGTCTGGAAAGTGAAGATACCAAGCTATACTAATTGATGTTGGGATAAATCTTATAGATTTTTCAGCAGGGCATCGTATCTAGCATCTGTCTGTTCACTTGTCCTCGATGAGGCTGGTTAACCCTATAGAAAGATTAGTTCAGGCCTACTCTTTTTGTAACCCACATAACAGACTTTGGGAGAAAAATGGTTTTGTTTTCATGTCCAAAAGACTTCTGAAAGACTCACTTTTCCAATCTCAACTCTTTCTGGGGCTCGGGGTTGTGCCACTTTTTCCTGAATGGCATCACCCCTCCTTCATCCCTTCAATTCACGTATCATACGCCGTGTGCTAGGGAACAGCACAGCAAGGGCCAAGGACACAGAGGGGAAAACGGCCTCTCGTTCTTTGTCACCCCGCTCAGGATCTCCAGGCAGAGTTCCCCAGCACCTCATTCCATGTGCACCCAATCTGTGACGGACTTACACGTCTAGTGGGTAAAGCATCATCTCTTTCTCCACTACTACACCAGCAGTCCCCTGGGGCAAGGGCTATATCCCACTCATCTCTAGAGCCCCGGCACCTATCACCACACAGTGTGGGAGGCAACATAGGAGCTCAGGAGGTGTGGGCGAAAGAGGCAGCAGGTGGACAGCGCTGCTGCCCTCGAGGAGATTACAGTCAAATACTGTGGGCAGACATGTGCATAAAAATGTGTACTGCTGTGTGATGAGTGCCCTGACGAGGCACAGACGACATGGAGAACAGCAAAGGGCAGACGAGGAAGTGAGGAAGGCATGCCTGAAGGAGGCTGGTCTGGGATGCACCTGGATAGACCAGAGAAAAATAAAGGGACCGAAGGCCTTCCAAACAGGGTAGCAAGAAGGCAGGAGGCAGGGCATCCCGGGAAGGGCAAGGAGCTCGGCTTTGCTGGCTGCTGGGAAGGCAGGCAGGTTCGTACGGGCCACCTGAGGAAGGAATTCGAAGTGTCCCTTGCAGGAGACGTAGAGCGGCTGTTTCCAGCACAGGGGTACGGGGGGTTTGGAAGACGGCCCCAACGGCAGCACAGAGAATGCGGACAGGGAAGCAGGTGGGTCAAGAGCAGGCCGGCCCGCCAAGCAGGGGCCAGCGCCACAAGACAGAAGAGGGAGCACGGCCAGGTTTCCGGGCCTCTCAGAGGTGGAGGCACGAGGAACCAGTCCCAGGTGACGGGAACACGGTGAGAACGCTAGGAATTCAGGTAAGAAGCAAGAAACCGTGGCTCAGGATCAGTCGTCACTAACAAGCCGTGTTCACCGTTCCGCCCCGCCCAACACGCAGCCTCAACTGCCTCACCTGGAAAAGCAAGCAAACTCCTCCAGGGAACATTCCCGGAGCCTGTATGATGCCAGGAATACACAGGGGAGTACAACAGAGGGCCTAGCCTCAAGTCTAAAAGGAAGGAAAAGAAACGAAATAAGGTGGCAAGTGCCATAAAATAGGATTTTAAAATAGCTTCTTTTTGATGTGAAAGTAATGAATATCTGCTCATGGGGGGGGGGGGAGCAAACAAGCAGCCCTGGATAACAGAATAAATTAAAAAGATATTAATAAAGGAGTATATAAAATGAAGAGAGATGATGGGATAATTCATTACAAAGAAATTCAAATGTGAGAAAGCACAAGAGTTCTTTTAAAAGTAGGAAGCATTTAAAAATTCAGACTCATCCCTACCTGGAGCTCAGGTGAGTGCATGCACTCCCCTCCCCCCCCCACTTCGGCGCCACCCACTAAGGGTGGGGGAGAGGCACCTATAACAAATATCTCCAAGAAGGCAGCTTTTCTCCAAGAAAATTATCCACCGAAAAAGTTTTCTAAGAGGGGCGCCTGGGTGGCTCAGTCAGTGAAGCATCTGCCTTCAGCTCAGCTCATGGTCTCAGGGTCCTGGGATCAGCCCTGCATCAGGCTCCCTGCTCATCGGGGAGCCTGCTTCTCCCTCTCCTTCTGCCCCTCGATTCATGCTCTAATGAATAAATCTTAAAAAAAAAATGGACTCCAACAAAGTTTTTTATAGTTTAATAACTTCTAAAAGGCTAAAGAAGAGCATTTTTGGTTATGTTTGTTTAAACAAGGAGATATTCATAAAACAAATCACCACTGTGTACATTTATGTCTGTCAGAATTTCATTTCAGTATCAATATCTGTTCAATAAATTATATGGCATTAGGAAAAACCAAGAGCACCGTTCAAAATCCGTGATAAATAGGATTAAATAATTGATTAATATCAACCTATTAGGAGAACGGGAAAAGGCTAAGAAGGCAATTTACGAAAGAAATACAGTTTATTAATAGGATATAAAAATAGGTTGACCTCACTAATAACAGAAAAAAAAAAAAAAAGCAAAGCAAAGAACATCTAAATGTCCAAAAGGAATTGGTTAACTAAATCATGGTACATTCATTTGAAAAACTATGTTATTATTTAGTATTTTGAAACTGAACAACAGGGAAAACGTGTAAAATACAATCTAAGAGGGAAACGTTGGATAGAAAGCACTGTAGATTCCATTCTGTGAAAGAAATATGGGGAAACACAGCACATTAGCAGTAAAGAGTGATTTCTCCAAGTGGTAAGATAAGACATGACTTGCTTTCTTTTTTACCCTTCTCTATTTTCCCAGTTTTCTATAACAACGTTCAGTAATTTTTAACCAGAATAATAATTTTAGAAATAGATGGCATGAATTGATGACTCTAAGCTTCCTGAGGGCAGGGAGCACAGCCTGTGCTGCTCACGTAACATGGTGCTTAGCCCATCACACACGCTCAGTGATTATTTGTCAAATAGACCCATGAATGAGCAAACGAAGGATATACTACCTTTTAGTTTTTATAGACTTTCAGACTTACAGAAGAGTTGTAAGATTAACACAAAGATTTCCCAGATGCCCTTTACCCTCGTTCCCCAAACATTATACTACATCAGACTTACCCTTCTCTCTAGACAGGTATTTTCTCCTAATGGCTAAAATTAGCTCCTTTAAAAAGTCCTTCTTGAGTGTCAGAAAAAAAAAAAAGGAGTACAAGATCACAGAAAATGCCAGAGCTCCTATCCTGACCCAAGAAGTCTGACAGCTCTGCTGCTTTTAATATACACATGAATGGAGAGCTTCAAGTGGGGGCTTTTATACTGATGCATCACAGGAATTTCACACCAGCTATGAGCCCTCAACCAGGTAAGTATTAGGCAAGTCCCAAGGGGAGAATCAGAGAGAAAAACATTGAACAATGGAACCAAAGCAAAAGGCCAACATATTTTAAAAGAAGGATAAATTCTAGTAAGTCCAAACTTTGGAGCTCAAAATAAAAGTTAAGTTCCATTTCTGATTTGAACCAAATAGAAACAAAGCATCCTCAAGGTTGAGCGGGAGGGAGGGAGGGAGGGAAGAAAGGGAGGGAGGGAGAGACAGAAGAAGGAGAAGGGAGAGAAAATCAGTGTCTGGCAGTCTAGAAAGAATAGTGTATGTTACAACTTAGCAGCAATAGACCCTGCTTCATTTAAGGTTTGAAAGTAAACGCTTTTGCGGTTGTGAGTTTTAGTTGATTTCCTCTTGGAATTTTCATTTTTTTCAAGTAAATCCTATCTGCCAAAGAAGCAAATTTCTCCTGGCAGTATCAGACTGATACCCACATAACCTAAAGAATTGGTGTCTGTGTTAGACACAGTCTTCCAGAAGCTGTTAAAAGACTCAATTTGAGTCTAAAGCTCTCAAGATACCAAAGCGACAGAATCCTGGAAAAGAACGGTCTCAGACAAACTAAGAAATCCATGTATAGCCCTTACTCAAGGTTGTTCAAATGTAGGTCAATCAAGTATTTTAGGAAATATTTGATACCCACTCAGGCTCTCGATAACAATTTCCCAAAAAATTTAACTTACACCAGTTATATTTCACTTTAAAGGTTATTCACAACTTGATTCTCATGAAGGAAAAGTATGATCTACCTATCCGGCACTGGTAATTTCTCTAACTACGACAGAATTATCTTAAGACGAGAGGATGAAACACTGACTTCAAGTCTAAAACTATTCCCCTAAACACACATTAAGCACTCATGGTTCCAATTTCCTAAGTAAAAATCAGTATTATGCCCCAAAGAGGCACCACATATTTTCAAAGACTGAAATACAAGGCACTGTAAAAAAAAAAGGGGGGGGGGATTACTTATTGTGTCCACTGAATTTTGAAAGCCATTAAAAATAATGCGTTGACGTACCTGACAATTCTTGTTTCACAAACGAGAGCACAGCCAGATAAACCTGACAGTCAGCTATGATTATCTGTCTCTGGAGCCGATCAACCATAGAGGGGGCAGATTTTCGGACATCAACCTGTTTGACGGAGAGAAAGTACACGCTGATAAATCACACACAACAACGAGACTCCACCCAAACCACCATTACTTTACTGTGCAAGATAATTTCACGAAGGAACTGTGCAACAGGGCACTGAAAGCCGAGACCAAATCTACACCATATTCCCATGAGATCTAGCTCTGTTTTGTTCACCATACGATGAAGAACATTGTAACTCAAGACAAATATCCTAAGTGAGAACAATGAAGCTCGTGGGAAACCATGAAAATCAACACAAAAGTTCAGAGGTTTACCTTTTTTGAAACAATTTAAGTTCTTACTTATCCGAAATAAAAACCACTAAAGGTAGAAAACATTCCCCAAAATAGATAGCCCGAAAAGCCACTTTGCAGCCATCTATCTTCATTCATATAGGAGGAACACTTGGGTTCATAACTTCTGTGCCACAACGGAGATGTGAGGGTCGAAAACTGATTACATTTTAGTTAAAGAGAAAATAGGTTCGAATGAACCACAAATTGAACTCGGAATTTAAGCTATACCTCTTAGGTGACTACCTCCATAAAAGAAGCGAAATGTAAAATTAAAAAACTCCATTTTTTATAAAGTGTTGGTCCTTATTGTAAAGAATGTTTGTAAGTGAAAAAAAATTACCCCAAAATAGAATACTGCATTCTTAATACAAAGTGAACTTGAACAAGATAAACGAGTTTTCATAGGTTTTCACAGTGATACGAGGAATGATAGGATCTTTACAAATACAACAATAGCATATACAGTAGAATGAACTGTTTTCCTTTTTTCTACATTAGCATAATCTATTATGGTCACTATTGTTGCAAATGTAGTCCCAGAACTCATTACTTTGCTTAGGCAAATGTCAGTCCATTGATGCTGCTGGTTCTTTGTAATAACATCTACTGTGTAGGGTTGTTGGAAGGGCTAATGAGGTACTATATATAAAAATGCATTTTAAATTGCAAAGAGCCATTACCAATGTTAATTCCTAACATATGTGCTTAGGCATTGAGTTAGATACAGAAGACAGACATATAAATAACTTACAGTCTAATGAGGGAACACCGACCTCATTACCATGTAATGTCGTAAGTGTTCTGAAGAGTCAAGTACAGGGTACTATGGGGACAAGGAGGGAATCTACTCAACACAGCTCTGGGGCTCAGGCAAGAGTCCTTGGAGAAAATGATCTAGGAAGAACTCAAGGAGTAGAAACCAGGTCCAGAGGGAGGAGAATGTTCTAGGCAGAGGAAAAGGAAGTGCCAAGTCAGCCACAGTAAGGAGTTTGGACTTCACTGTAATGGCAAGAGTGGGGTTAGGGACACCGAAAATGAAGCCAGCAACCTATTATTCGCATTTTGGAGACTGTATTATGGAGAACGAATTCGAGAACAGTGAGAGTTGTTGTAGGCAAGTGGGGATGGTGGCTGGCCTAAGGACATGGCAGGAGTGGGGAGAGAAGTGGATGAATTCAGGAGGTACTTTAGAAAGAAAGGCAACAGGACTCAGTCACTGATCAGACGCAGGGTTTGCAGAAAGAGCCACTGAGGAAATCTCGGGCCCTTGTGGAGCATCAGGAGAATGTACTCTTGGCCCATCAGTGGCTTCCTCATGGGGGACACCATCAGCAAGAGCAGAGGTGAAGCAACCTGGACACGAATAAGCCGAAGAAAAGATGGGCAGCTTTTGAGGACTCTAACCAAAAGATGGGTTTGTCAGCTCAACAGGTAACACAAGGGAGACTCCAGAAACATCAGGGGTAGGAGGATGCCTCCCCAAAGACTAGACGTTTGCACTGAAAGGTAAAAGCAAGATCAGGAAAAGTGAATTACAATGTTATTGTGACTTTATGTGTAACCAAAGGCTGTAAGGCTTGGGGAAAATCAGGTAAATAGCTGAACTCCTCCATAATGCTAAAATGCAACATATCTGAATTACATACACACAAAAGCTCTTAGCACATGCCCCATTATGGAAGAAGATAACCTTAAGATAGCAAAAGAATGAATGCACTGAATGGCTTTAATGACTGATGGGGCAGGTGGGGGTGGGGTTCTACTGTTTTTTTTTTAAAATACATTTCACATCATCCAAAGTTGTAAGAAACGTGTATGCTTTCATTCATATCCGAAATATCGAAAACCAGGTAAAGGAGCAATGCCCTACGTCAGTGGCACTCCGTTCACAACCTAAAGACATCGTGCTTACATTCTTCTTAATTTTATTCTTGATGGTTTCAATTACTCCAGCCTCTTCACTTTCACACAGCTTCTCCGTCGTCTTTAAGTCATCACACGCCAACTGCATTTTTTCTTCCTCAAATGTCATCATGGCGTTCTTCCAAGAAAGAAATAAGGAAAGAATGAATGAATCAGTAAGTCTCTGAAAATTTAGACGATTTAAAACAACAAAATCCCAAACTAGGGGGGAAAAAAAACATTCAAATGTTAGTTGTTGCAAGTAAAAGAATTAGAATGTTACGGCATACCGTAATCATTTCCAAGAACGATAATCTCAATATGAAATAAGGCTGTAACTCTATCACACCTACATGAAAAAACAGAGGGTGGTAAACGTTCTCACAATTACTGTTCCAGGACCTTTTTTGTTGTTATTGAGCACAGTAACCAAAGCCCTGTAGAATCTCTGATCGGTCCCCTTCACTGAGTTTCCACAGCAGTGTCTGACTGCAGAGTTCATTCTCCCCGCACGTGGACCTTGGCCCCATCAGGTAATGAGCAGAAATGCTACTGAAGCAGGTCCGCCCTGAAGGCGGCAGTCTTTTCAGGGACAGCAATTCCAATGGGTTCCCTTATTTGGAACTCATATTACACTGTCCACAGTGAAAAATTAGACTGGCAGCCTGGCAGATTTTTCCAGGCCACATCTGACTGGGTAGGGGCAATCCCTTCTCTGATAAACACCTGCTACTTTTCACCAGTGGCACGGAGGTTTCTGAGGTTATGGATGGGCTGTAGGGGCAGAGACAAGACGCTTGGTTCTTGGAAGGACCTAATGAGCTCATCGTCGCTAACGCTCTTCCCCGCCCTATCCATTGGGCAAGCCCTCTCCCCTTGGCGTTCTAGGCCTCCTTGGAAGGACTCCAATATACTCTCCCCTTGGAGCCGTATCAGACCACAGCCACCTTTGCCCAAGCCCCCTCATCACACTTTCTTTCCAAGCAGACCCCAGCCCTGCTGCAGCCCCCTCCCCACCTTCCTCCTCCACTCAGCCAAGCCTTTGGCGGGGTCTTCCTTCCTGCCTTTGTAGTGAGGAGTTCTCATGTTGTGATTCCCACAGGATACCACTTTCCCTAAAGTCAGATGCTATGCTTTCTTGTAAATGGCAAGCCTTAAACATTTGTGTTGTATTCCCTGGCAAGAGGTGCAAATAAATAGCTTGAATGAAAATCCATGTCACCAGAAGCTGGCCGGGTACCTGAGGTTGGGCAGGGACAGCAGTCACAGGACACACCAGTTTGCAGAGATCTTCCTACATCTGAAATCTACAGGCTTTCTCTATTTTACTTCACTTGGTCTCTACACATATTGATTATAAATATGTACACACATACACACGTTTGCTATTATACCATTCTATGATAGTTTTCTTAAATTATATGCCTGAAAGTGGTTTGTGTGATGTCATACGTATTTCTGGAAAAAAGCACCCAATTTTCTACATTGCCAAATTTTCTTTAAACACCTAACTGCAACCTATTCCTTCAATTCCTAAATACTAATATTTAAAAATATAATAGTAACTAATAAATTTCAACTCTGCTAATTTAACTTGCTTTACAGTCCACATTTATTCAATAATTTTAGAGTAAACCTTTAGTATCCAAACCCTGACCCTTTTTTTTTTTTTAATCTCTAATGCAGTTTTATTTTTTGGAAGGGTCTTTCCAATTTTATTCTTATTTTAAAAATTTTTGGGGGCGCCTGGGTGGCACAGCGGTTAAGCGTCTGCCTTCGGCTCAGGGCATGATCCCGGCGTCCCGGGATCGAGCCCCACATCAGGCTCCTCCACTATGAGCCTGCTTCTTCCTCTCCCACTCCCCCTGCTTGTGTTCCCTCTCTTGCTGGCTGTCTCTATCTCTGTCGAATAAATAAAATCTTTAAAAAAAAATTTTTTTTTTGGTTGGGAAAAATACTCTCAAAGTACTCTCAATACTCCCAAAGGTATAAGCATTTTTTTTTAATTAAGGAAAAGAGGATATCTCATAGGTGTTGGCTAATAGACAAAACTTTATTACACTTTTAAATTCTGAAAGATCTGTATCTATAGGGGGTGCCTGGGTGGCCTAGTTGGTTAAGCATCTACTCTTGATTTCGGTTCAGGTCACGGTCTCGGGGTCAGGAGACTGAGCCCCCACATCAGGCTGTGTTCAGGGTTAAGTCTGCTTGAGATTCTCTCTCTCCCTCTGCCCTGCACCCCCCACCCTGTGCATGTGCTCTCTAAAGTAAATAAATCTTTAAAAAAATTAAAAAATAAAAGATCTGTATCTATACAGAGTAACTCCAAGACATACTTTATATACTTGTTTCCTTCACACCAATACCACTCCCCATAGCAACTTACCAAAAAACTGACGAAGCTCGCTCCAAAACTCATTAATGGGCTATGATTTCTGTTAAGGAAACAAAACAAAATTATTTTTAATGTATACTTTTATAAACATTGGCTATATGAGCATCAGTATATATTACTAATAATTGGACAGACAGGGCGCGTGGGTAGTGCAGTCGCTAAGCGTCTGCTTTCGGCTCAGGGCGTGATCCCGGTGTTCTGGGATCGAGTCCCGCATCGGGCTCCTCTGCTGCGAGCCTGCTTCTTCCTCTCCCACTCCCCCTGCTTGTGTTCCCTCTCTCGCTGGCTGTCTCTCTGTCACATAAATAAATAAAATCTTAAAAAAAAAATTGGACAGACAGTAAAGTCTTAAAGCGGATTAAATTACCCTAAGAAAGGGACACCTGGGTGGCTCAGTCGGTTAAGCGCCCAACTCTTGATTTTGGCTCAGGTCATGATCTCAGGGTTGTGAGATTGAGCCCCATGCCAGGCTCCGTGCTGGGAGTGTAACCTGCTTGAAACTCTCTCTCTCTCTGCCCCTACCCTCCTCTCTCTCCCACTTCTCTCAAAAAAAAATTATCCTAAGAAAAAAGTTGGAGGCAAGGAGGTTCACAGATCTGCCTGCCAAAATAGAACCTGTCTGATTCTTCAAAGGCACACAAGAAAATCAAATTATAACAGACTGCTTTAGCAAACCAACCTGACATCTGCAAGCATGTGGCCAAAGGAAGATGATTAATATTCATTTTAAAAATGCAAAACATGTTCAAAACTTTACACACATAAGATAACATTTTTGAAGTAGATCAAAGGTTTTTGTCTTTTTTTTTTTTTAAACCATGGAGCCAACTTGAAAGTTCACTCATCCCATCCAAAGCACTTTAAGAATGCCTCCCTACGGCAACAATCTTGGGTCGCCTCCCTCCTCAGGAGCTTGGTACTATCACTTTGTTATCACTCAATAAACCTTGCTTTGCTGCCCACCAAAAAACAGACAAACAAAAAAAAGAATGCCTCCTTAGAGTCAGACACTCCCCCACTGTAATACAGTCATTATGCAATTACGTATGCAAGCCAAGCAGAAACCAAATCAAACTAATACCAATTCAAAGAATACAGGAATATAAATTTTCCACTTCAAATTCACAACCAGTACAAAATCTAAATCTCTGTAAATTTCACTAAAGAGAAAACACGTGGTAATTGCTTTCTTAAAGAAAAATAACTTTACTGATTTTTTAATTATGTAAGATAACATATGGTCATTCTAAAAAAGGAGAGAACAATGCATTTAGTCAAGCCCCTACAGGAAATTGAGTTTGTGTCCAAAGCGAATGTGTGTTTGGGGGTGGGGGGCGGGGAACATGCACGTTGGTACATATATATGTACATACACGCATATATCCAATGCGTGTATCAGATGAACATCTTTGTACATATACCTTTTCAAGCAAGCCCAAATATATTCTTGGGATAAACTGCTAGAGATAGCATTACTGAGTCAAACAGTATGTACATCCATTTTCCTCTTGAGGGGGGAGTGAGTGGAGGGAGCGGGAAGGGAGGAAGGTAGGAGGAAGAGGAGGGGCAGTAAGGAACCTGATTTATTTGGAATATTAAATTTCTGCTACATTTCTTCCCCATCTATTTAGTCCTTACTCAAATTCTACAATGAATAATTATTTGTTTGCCCCCACCTAATAGGATACACTAAACCAACAAGAGAAAAAAAAAAAAACAAACAAACGTAGCAAGGTCAACTCATTAGTGAAGAATCCCGTACCAGCACTCACATCCACCCACCAAGCTCACACGGCACACCTCGAGCCCACGGCCAAGTCCACCGTCCCTCCACGGCCATCTTCCCAGCCCATGGCTCTGCGTGGACATACCGTTATAGGCTCCCAACCTAATTTGGTCTGCCTATCCGTGTCCCCTCGAGAACGTTATTTTCTGCGTCTTATCCCTTATCATGCCTTACACACAACAGGCTTTCACCAAATATGAATCAGCGAAGGAATGACCTGCCTCTCGGGAACAAACAAATTTCGATCAAGTGCTGACGAGTCCGGCCTTCCCCTTCCTTGCTTACATGTTAGCCACTTCGCCGTCTGAAAAATGGAAGAAGCCGGAACTACTTGTTCCAGAAGAAAATTAGGTTTCTGAGAGCCAAGGTTATTCATTATTCACGTAGCCTAGCCTGGCCCTCAGTGCCTCACACACCATCGCAGGTGACAAACCAGCCCAGTGGGAACACTCTCCCCTCCCTGAAGTACAGTCCCCGCGAAGCCCACATCATCCGGTACGGGACAGTGTACCCGGCACAGAAACGGATCAATGACCACGCGCCCTCTCGTATGCCCACAAGACCTGCTGTTTCAAGGTTCACTCGACTTTTTACGTCTACATTCATCAACCTCACCATCATCATTCTGGCCCACAGATGTGGTTTCTACATAAAACCCACTCATTTGGGGGCTTGGGGAATGTTCCCAAAGAGGACGAGTCTCATTCCTCTAAAACTAAGGCTAAGGAAGGAGAAGAAAGAGGCTCGTAGCTCATCTCAAAATGCTCATCTTGGGAACCAAAAAACGACGACCCAGATGCGAGGGCAGTGAGGGTATTACGTCCAGCCTGAGTATCAAGGGAAGCTTAGAACCAAAACACAAACCTTCCTGAGGACCAGAAGATTGACAAGGACAGAGGTGAGGACAAGTGAAATAGACCACCTGGTAAAAACCGCCCCTATTCAAAGGAAGGGAGTATATAAGTATAAAGAGATTTGTGAATATTGAAAAAAATGGTAGAATAACCTATATATATATATATATATATATATATATATTTTTTTTTTTTTTTTTTAATGGATACCGACAAGGTGAGAGGAGGGCTAGGGAAGGAGAAGCAAGGATAGAAACAAAGCTTCTTTGTAGATTAGACTTTGGAACTATGTAAACATTGTGCATCGTAATACCAAATTTTAATAATGTAAGCCCTAAAAAGTAAAATTAATGCAAATCCAGTTGGTAAAAGAACCACACAGAGCTAGTCCAAGTGACGTTAGAACACAGTACTCTGACAGTGCATTTTCATTATGAAAGACCCTTAAAAACAGACACCAGAAGATGGCAAAGAAAATTTGTTTTCAGTAATCATATTCTCACCGGTCAACCTGGTATTGTCATTCTAAGGCTGCTGGCCGTGTGGTTTGTGATAAAGCAACACGTAGGTCTGTTGGTGTTTGTGGGGACTCAGGGCTTTGTGCACAGGAAAAAGAATGAAGTTAAGTAAAAATCTTATAGCCTAGAATATGAACTCATCTTTTAAAAAATACATATTTTCTGTCTACTGAAAAAGCCTAGAAATCACCCCTCCAGTAGCACCGAGCATGCCTAGCACCCCCTCTAAATACATTCGGTAAGAGACCGTGGCTCCTTGAAGACATGGCTGATTCCAGGTTAGCGGTAAGAAATGTTCAAGAAGAGCCTGGCATATCTCGTTCTAGCAGAAAGCAAGGAAACTTAAAAGTTATATGAGGGTCTTGAAGACGTTCCCACTATGCAAACATGGAACCATTTAATCCCTAATGAAGGTAAAAACAGCAATGGACTGAAACATCAACTAAGGTTAAACTGTAAGTTCATAATGGTACTTTTAAGTTAAAAACAAAAACAGAAAACCTCTCTGGTTGCCTATGGAAGATTCTTAGGAACCAACTCATTTTGGAAACTGATTTAAAAAAACAGAAGGTATAGGCATTTACCCTGTCTCTTCTCTAGGGCCTCGGAGTAATGAATTAGCTGGGTGGAAGGGCAGTCTATTTACAAAAATATCCTGGGATAAGAAATGAAAAGCAAAAGATAGAACCAGTGTTTCATTTTGCAGGTCCTAATGAAGTAATGGATATGGGTAAGGACCACAGAGACAAGGGAACATATTAAACACACCACACTGATAGGATCAGCAATAGCCAAGCTGTAGGAAACTCTACAGGACAAAAGTCCTAGTTTCTTCAGCAACAATAAAAAAGTGTATGGGGCGGGGGGTGGGGGGGAGGAAGGGGGAGAAACTGAAAGGGAATCTCCAAAATAAAAGGTAAAAAATACAACAGACACTTAAAGACACAGACACAAACTATACATAGAGTTTGTATACACACACACACACACACACACACACACACGACAAAGCAGTAACAATCAGAATATGAAATAAAAATCACAATCGCACCAAAACACTAATTATCTAAGGATAGATCTAACAAAGACGTACAATACCATCACACTGAAAATTCAAAATATTACTAAAAAATATATAAAGACCTAAATCTTAACATTTTGGGTCAATTTTTTCTTGTGGGGTTGTCCTAAGAGTTGTAGGACGATGGGCAGCATCCCTGTCCTCTACCTACAAGATGCCAGTAGCACACAACCACTCCTCCACCACAGATGTGACAACAAATATGTCTCCAGACATTGCCAGATGTCCTCTGGGGGCAAATCAACCCTGCCTGAGAACGACTAATCTCAGTACAGAGATACACAATTTTTACAGGCTGGAATTCAATCTTGCTACAATGTCAACTTCTCTTAAACTGAACTATAACTTCCATGCAATCCAACGCAAAATCCCTGGGGTGTGTGTGTGTGTGTGTGTGTGTGTGTGTGTGTGCTCTGTGTGTGTGTGCGTGTGTGTGTATTGAAAAGTTGATTTTAAAATCTACATGGAAAAGAAAAATACTAACAACGGCCAAATCAAAACTGAAGAACAAAAACAAAGCTGGAGACCTGATATCGAAACTTAATTAAAATTAAGAATTTCTGTTCACTCATTAGAGATTTAAAAAGACAAATCACAGACCAGGAGAAGATACTTAAACACACTCATCCAACAAAAAGCTCATCCTCGGAATATGTAAAGAATTCCCACGACTCAGTAAAAAACGACAACCTAGTAAAGATGGGCAAAAGTCTAATAGGCATTTCACAAAAGAGGATATCTTAAAGTCAATAACCATATTAAAAAGTGTGGGAAAGCACTGGTTATCACGGAAATACAGAGTAAAATGACAATGAGATGCCAGTCTACTCTCATCAGATTGGCCGTACGTGCAAGGACTAACACAGCCAAGTGTTAAGGAGAACGTGGGGCAACTGGAACTCTCACACAGTGCTTAGCAATAAACACATGCCTACCTTGTGATCCAGTAACTTCACCGCTCGGGGTGTGTGTGTGTGTGTGTGTGTGTATGTATGTGTGTATACACACACATACAATGCTATATATATTCATATACATATATATACACACATATACACACATATATACACACACAAACAGAACTGAATTATTATTATGCCCACAAAAGATACGTATGGCAAGTTAATAGTACTAGTCATAGTAGCCTCAAACTGGACCCAGCAGAATATATAAAATAATTGCAGTATATTCATTCAATGCAATGGAAGAGTTCACAGCTACGAGAAAGAACTGCTAAATATAATATGAATCAATTTCATAGACAATGTTGAGTGAAAAAAGCCAGACACAAGATTATAGGATTCCATGGATATGAAGTTCAAAACCACTGTTCCGACCTCTGTCGTCAGGGGGAGGGAATTACTGACTGAGGAGGAGCTCAAGGGAAGATGCTGGAAGGTTGGAAACATACTATAACTTTATCTGGGCTTAAGTAGTTATACTGTGGTTTTATACATGTATACATTCTTCACCGTATGTAAGCTTTTCCTTATGAAAAAGAAAAAATTAAAAAGAAAAAATCAGATAAATGATCACCGGAGGCATTTGATTAGATCAATGAATTATTAATTTGTTAGGTATGGCTACATTTTAAAAACTATTTCTTAGAGATGTTTACGAAAGTGTTTACAGATCAAATGATGACTGGGACTTGCCTCAAATACAAATTGAGGTAAGAGTATTAAAAGTGAGCAGAAGTATAGATAAAACATGATGGGCCATGACTTAATTCCTAAGGCTGGCTGACTAAAACATGGGAATTGATAGTATTTTATGTACTTAAGAAGATGTAGGATATTTTCAAAATAAAAAGTTAAAAAGCAAACACAAATCAAAATCCTCTGCAAAAGAGATCATTTGGAATCCTTTAAGATTTTATTTATTAGAGACAGAGAGAGAGAGAGAGAGAGAGAGAGAGCATGAGCTGGGGGGGGGTGGCAGAGGGAGAGGGAGAAGCAAAAACCCTGCTGAGCAGGGTGCCCAGTACAGGGCTTGATCCCAGGACCCTGAGATCATGACCTGAGTTGAAGGCAGACACGTAACCTACTGAGCCACCCAGGCACCCCTGGAATCCTTTTTGATGAGAAGTCTTATTATGGTCATTGCCATTGTTTGCTTTTTGAAAATGAACCACCACTAGAAATAAAATGGCTCTAGATTTTTCTCTCTGTATATGGAGTCTCCCAAAGGCAGAAAACCTGTTGCAAATACCAAGGAGCAACTGATCATCTTTTCCTCAATCCATCAACACTGCCAAAGTTTAAAACACATTTCTCTAGGATATTAAAACCTGGGATGATGAAAATTTTGTTTCCTGAAATACAGAAGATAATGTATGCATTTGATTTTCAAAGGAGTATTTTTTCCATTTAATAAATGAGCATAATTACTATGTCAGTCCCTAACAGAATATGCTTTTTCAAATGGGATTTTAACCTCCTAACACAGTGGCAAATGGCTGGAATTTTTTAAACTTTTGATTTTTGTGAAAATGTTCTATATATAATGTTGAGTTCTTAGAAGAATTCCCCAAAAGGACTTTTCTCCACTTCAAATGTGCAGGGGGACTGGACTTTGTGAGTTAGAAAGGCGATCCAGGGCCACCTGAAGCGCATCAGCCACGGCAAACACCCCCACCTTTCCCTGTAGCCCCGAGGTCCCAGATTTGAAGGTCAAAGAAATAATCACATAAATTCCTTCCCTGCTGCTCTTTAAGGTGGCCGTGCCTTTTCTGGGACCCAGGCTGCTTATGTGACCGTGCCGTTTTAAAAATCACAGTTCCTTGGGGCGCCTGGCTGGCTCCGTTGGTTGAGTGTCTGACTCTTGATTTTGGCTCAGGTCATGAGATCAAGCCCCGCGTCGGGCTCCATGCTTGGCATGGAGCCTGCCTAAGAGTCTCTCTCCCCCTCTGCCTCTTCCCTTCCTCCCTCATCTTTCCCCCTCTCTTAAAAAAATAAAATAATCACAGTTCCAGAGGACGATAGAAGCAATTAAGGTATTGAATGCTTCCATGGATGCTGCTCTCCTTGCCTTCAGAAACAAGACTATTGCTAACAAGACGAGTGATATCCTCTGCTCTGTCTGGTGTCTCCATGGGCTCGAATGGGGCAAAACTGGTTCAGTACTTCATTTTGCTCTCCGAAAGTAAACAGTGCCAAGAAAAGAAGAAAAGCTACATGCATGAAGCCGTTCACTGCAGCATTATCCAGGATAGAAAAAAACCTAAGTTTAAGAGACTGTCTACATAGGGGAAAAGCTTCATGACACTGGATCTGGAAAGGATTTCTTGGATAGGACACCAAAGGCACAGACAACAAAAGTAAAAAAATAAACTGGACTGTATGAAAATAAAAACAGTACATCAAAGGACATGATCAACAGTGAAAAGGCAACTGCAACCCACAGAATGGGAGAAAATATTTGCAAATTATCTGGTAAGAGGTTAATATCCAGACTATATAAGTAACTCCTATGACTCAACAACAACAAAGGACAACCTAATTAAAAGACATTTCTCCAAAGAAGATACACAAACAGCCAGTAAGTACACGGAAAGATGCTCAATATCACTGATCATTGGGGAAATGCAAATCAAAACCATAATGAAATACCACCTTACATCCATTAGGATAGCTACGATGGAAGGGAAGAGAGAAAATGAAAGTGTTAATGAGATGTAGACAAATGGGAACCCTCGAGCACCGTGGGTGGGGATGTAAAACTGTGCAGCTACTGTGGAAAACACAATGGTAGTTCCTTAAAACACCAGACATGAAATTACACTGTGGCCCAACAATTCCACCTCTGGGTATGTGCCCAAAAGAACCGCAATCAGGAACTCAAAGAGATGTTTGTATGCCCACGTTCTAGCACCGTTATGCACAATAACCAAAAGGTAGAAGTACTAGGGCAGATGAATGGACAAACAAAATATACACAAAATGAGGTAGACACACACAATGGAATACTATTCAGCCCTCAAAAGGAAGGAAACTGACTCATGATGCAACACAGATGAGTCACGAGGACTTAGGCTACGTGAAATAGGGCAGTCACAAAAAAGTACCGTAGGATTCCACTTACATAAGGTACCCTCGGTAGTCCAATCAGAGAGACAGGAAGGAGAATGGTGGTTGCCAGGGGCTGGGGGCAGGGAGGAATGAGGAGTTGTTGAATGGGTACAGAGTTTCAGTTTTGCAAGATGAATAGTTCTGGAGTTGTTGAATGGGTACAGAGTTTTAGTTTTGCAAGATGCATAGTTCTGGAAATACAATGTCAATGTATTTAACTAAATGGTACCCTTAAAAGTGGTTTCAATGGAAAATATGTCTATTTTATCACAATCAAAAAATTTCTGAAAATGGACAGAAAGCCTGCAAGAGAATAACCTAGAATAACCTAGAAAAATGCCTGTGACAGAATGTAATGTAAAAACAAAAGTTCCATATACACGATGTTCCAATACGTATAGACAATAAAAAAAAAAAGAAAATACTTGTTGTGGGGGAGGGCAATAAGATTAATGGTGATTTTATTCAATGATAAGTGTACGTATGTGGGATGATAAACAGTCACGACTAAAACTGCACTAATCATCTGTTTCAATAACGTCATCCTAGACATTCTCCCCGCATTTAGACACCTTTTAGAAAAAAAATGCATCATTTAAGTCAATTGTTCTAAATACTCCGTGATTCAGTTGTTGCTTTGATACAATTTCTCAACAGAATAGATCAGCCAGCCAAACAAACAGAATAATGGGGCGATTCAAGAGCAAAACAGACAAAGCCTGCTTGCGTGGGAGTGAGTTATTCACTCAGTGGCAAGCTGAGGTCTGGCTGTGCCCAGCTGTGGCCCAGGGTTCTGTGAGCACGGGGCTAGGAGACAAATGGTCGCAAACGAAGAGAGAGATGCTGACAGGAGGGGACTCCCCAAAAATGAATGCAAATGATTTGGAGATCGCTTTTCATAGTATCTATGTAAGTAATGTAAATAAGATTTTTAAACACATCCCCTTCAAAATATTTTTTAAAAAAAGAAAGAAGAAAGAAAGTCAATTGGCTAAACAGAATCACAGGGCTTCCTGCTTTTCAAACTAATTATTTTATTGAAAAAGATTTTTCATTTTTAACAGTGAAATCTTCCCTCTACCATGCTGACTCCTCCCCCTGGCCAAGAAAAAAAAAAAAAAAACTCCTTATTACAAAGCCTTCTAACAAAAGCAGAGTTAAAAAACTAAAATATGCCAAAGTCAGTACAAAACAGGTAAAGCCTGGAACTGTCCAGATTTCACATGACACTGGTCTACCCGAATGTAGACCTCATCACTTGTCCTTGGGGCTCCTGGGCTGTTCCCTCAATTTCACTGTCCTGTAATTCAAGTCCTCTTTCGAGTACACTGTGTTAACAATCCACAGAGAAGATTCATGGACTCTTCTGCAATGAACTATGTTTTCCAAGTAGGCGGAACTTGCTTCTCGACACCACTCAGCCATGGGAAACCACTATGGTGAGCTAGCTGAAGGGCTCCATCTTGATCTGAAGATGCCGTAGCAACGACAGAGAAAGGAACGCCTGGCCTGCCAGGGCCCAAGAGCAGGACAGCTCCCACTCACCAGCTAAAGAGCCTGGAAGATTCGTCCCCGCTCCTGCTGTGACAGCTATGAAGAACAGCAGCGCTTCCAACCCCATTGTTCTCGGGGCATCTGCTCCACAAACATGTGTGAGTGCCCCCCGCCCCCCGTGCAGAAGGGGAGAGGTGGCTCCGCGGTGATGAGGGCACTGCTCTAGCCCATGGGTCTAGGAAACGCACCCTCTTCCCTCAGATGGCGGCCGAGGAAAATAAAGGTGAAAAAGTTCATTAGAAAGGTTTTCCTTGACATGATTTATAGTAGTTATTAAGAATATTTTTTAAAAGAGAAAAGCAAATTGATTCGGAAAGCATCTTAGTTGAAAAGTCCTACAAAGGCTTCCTTCCTCTGTGACAGGTAGCATCTCCAGAGGTCTCCTATAGGAATGCGGAGCATTGGTACAGAGCTCCCTTTTGAAGCCAGATATGAATCCGATTATAATATAAAATTAATTATCTGTCAGGGCACCTGGGTGGCTCAATCAGTTAAGCAACCGACTCTTGATTTTGGCTCAGGTACGATCTCAAGAGTTGTGAGATCGAGCCCCACGTCGGGCTCAGTGCTGGGCATGGAGCCTGCTTGGGATTCTCTCTCTCCCTCTGCCCCTCCCCTGCCCCTACTCCTCAGGCTCATGCTTGAGCTCTAAAAAAAAATTTTTTTTTAATCATTATCTGTCATTTTTTTGAAAGTTAAATCACTTCCATAGGAATAGCAGTGGATCTATCCCATTCACTGCTTCACCCTCCAAGTCCATGCACCCCGCTGCTCCACATCTCCTAAGTCTCCAGGATTAATTTCCTGTTTTAAAGCAGCTTTCTGGAGTGTATAGCCGACTCTGAGCCTGTTCACTGAGGGGTTAAATTGTCAATCCTATCCAAGTCAAGCAACTATGAGAGTGATGAAGAAATCGGGCCCAACCACATGCTACACAATTTACTATGTAAAGTCAAAGAAATAATAGACGGCTTTCCACATCACTCCTTCCATTCTTCAACAAATTTAGATTATTTAAGAGAGAACCATAAATTTTATTTTTAAAAAACAAAAATATGTTTCAAAAAAGCAGGATACTTTATAATCATGCACTCAAGTCTTAACTAGATAATGCTCTGCAGTTTAAAAGAAAGTAAATGAAAAGTGATGTCTTCTATACTTGAGGCTGGAAGAAAAATTCTAACGAACCTCCTTTTGTTTCATTCATCCACTCAAAAAATACTCACTGCACACCAAGGATACAGTAGGCACTGTGCTACGCAGTGAAGAAACAAGATAAGAACATGCAAGCTCTTCAAGGAATCTATAAAGTCCAGTTTGGCTGCTGGAAATATCCCAGTAATGAGAAATGGTGCTGGAAAGTGGGCAGATGGTTGCTACTTTCACACAGTTATCCTGTGTCACCCTATTTTTTGTGGATGAACGAGACTCCAACACATCCGATGAAATCTATAAGAACCTACTTGACACCAGGCGCCTGGGCGGCTCAGTCGGTGAAGCGTCTGCCTTCAGCTCAGGTCATGATCCCAGGGTCCCAGAACTGAGCCCCGCATCAGGCTCCCTGCTCAGCGGGGAGTCTGCTTCTCCCTCTGCCCCCTCCTCCCTGCTCATGCTCCCTCTCTCTCTCACAAAAATAAATAAAATCTTAAAAAAAAAAATCTACTTGCCATCTTTGATTTCCTCTTCTCTAGTGGTTTTAAAAAGGACATATTAATAAACCTTCACTCTCTCCCACATCTCTGTATTTTAATTCTCTTATTTGACATTTGCCCTGTTACTTGATTTCATAAATATAAGCCCCGAGAGTGGGAATACCATCTCTACCATGTGCACCTGTCCTGACCACGCAGGACCGAACCTGGCATATAAACAGGCCCCCAATATAGATTTTACAAACCAACCATCTCCTGCAGAATCCACGCTTCACGACATTTCATCTAATGGACCTTCCTCCACAGGTTCCAAAAAATTACCAGATATAAGGCTGTCCTCAATCTGAGCCCATAAAAACCGCTTTCACTAACAAAAAATAAAGGTGCTTGCTTCCTTTATCAGAAAGGAGCCATGGGGGGATTTCATGGAAAGGCTCTATTCTTCCTTCCCAGACACGGTTCAAAGCATGATCCTTGGGGAACTTTCTATCTAAAGGACAGCAGGTGTCTGGAAACCCAGATCATCACAGTCACTTCGTTTATGACGGAGAGTGTTTGGAACAGGTCCCGTCTTCTGTTCAGACTTGTGTTATGGGGGGGGGGCACCCTTCTTGGGGCTCTGGGAGCCTGAAGGGCACCACCAGCTGGCCGCTGGGATGCCCCACTTCTGGTCAGGGACATCTCCAGGCCATGGGGAGGCCAGTCCCCAGGCAGCAGCCGCTCCCGTGTGTGTGGCAATGTCTGCACTCACAGCCGCTGGCATGTCTTACCGTGTACTTTTGACAGGACGCAGCCTCGCCTCTTATCAGAAAACGACCCTGTAATTCACCAGCTGGTGCCAAGGAGCCATGAAACTCTACTGTAAGCAGTGGAGCCATCAGCTTGTGGCAAGCATGGGGGCACTTGGCGGGGGGGGAGGGGCAGGGTGAGACTCAGTCTCCACCCCACATAGGGACAAAATAAGCAGGGGTCTTGGTCATTTCCTACACCTTGACATAGTAATGATTTATGAGCATATAATTACTAAGCCATTCCACCCGGCATCTGAAAAAGCAACGGGGCCCTAGACCCTTATGTCCTGTGGACAACTGTTCTGAAGGATGCATTTCTAGATATACATAAAGAATGCATCTCCTGCATTTGTCAAGATGGCCCTCAAAGCCACTGTGGTAATTTAAAAAAAAAAAATTTTTTTTTAAAGATTTTATTTATTTATTTGTCAGAGAGAGAGAGAGAGCGCACAAGCAGGGGGAGTGGCAGGTAGAGGGAGAAGCAGGCTCCTCACTGAGCAGGGAGCCCAACGTAGGACTCGATCCCAGGACCCTGGGATCACGACCTGAGCCAAAGGCAGCCGCCCAACTGACTGAGCCACCCAGGAGTCCCCACTGTGGTAATTTAAGACATAAACAGCTTCTGTAAGTGCACAGCAAAACCAGAATTTCACTGTTTAGGTTTGTCTCTGGTATCCTGCAAAGGAAAAGCTAGCAGATTCAGGGGTATGCCTCTGAACTTGGGGTGGAGGGAGATTTGGGGAACAACGACAAAAGAGAAATGGTGAGCAGGGCAGAGGACACAGAGGGTATGGCTGGGTCAGAGACTGGGGAGTCTAAGCCCGGACTGCCGAGTGCCACCTCTCACAGAGCCCCGAATGGTGGCCCGGCGTCCAGCCAGCAAGGCCTGTGAGGACACCGAGGAGGAGGAGGAAAGCCTGCAAAAGGGAAATAAAAGCCAAATAAAAGCTGGAGAAACCAGTTTGGCCCCGAGTCCCCATCTTTTAACTTCCAAATGCCTTCCTGAGTTAAAATTAATATGACAGACTATTTAGTAAGCTGATATTTAGAAAATAAAAATAAAGTTTGTCTTGCTACATGCAAAACAATGAAATTGGGCTGCTTTCTTACAATGTCCACAAAAATAAACTCAAAATGGAATAAAGACCTACATGTAAGACCTGAAACCATAAAACTCCTAAAAGAAAATATAGGCAGTAATCTCTTGGCTTCAGCAATATTTTTCTGGCTCTGTCTCCTCTGGCAAAGAAAACAAAAGCAAAAATAAACAACTAGGACTCCACCAAAATAAGAAAAGAAAACCATCATCAAAACAAAAAGGCAACCTACTGAATGGGAAAAGATACTGGCAAAGGCTATATTCAATAAGGGGTTAATAGTAAAAATACATAAAGAACTCCTACAACTCAACACCAAAAAAATCATAATAATCCAAATAAAAAATGGGCAGAGCCCCTGGGTATTTTTCAAAGAGCACAAATGGCCAACAGAGACACATGAGAGCTACTAATCGGGGAAATACAAATCAAAACCATGATGGGATCTCATCACACACCAGTCAGAACAGCTAATATCAAAAAGAAAAAACAAGTGTTGGCGAGGATGTGGAGAAAGGAGAACTCTCATGCACTGTTGGTGGGAATGTACATTGGTGCAGCCCCTGTGGAGAACAGTACTGCAGTTCCTCAAAAAATTAAAAAGAGAACTACCATACAATCCAGAAACTCCACTGCTCAGTGTTTACCCAAAGAAAACAAAAACACCAATGCAAAAGAGTTACATGCACTCCTATGTTTACTGCGGCATTATTTACAATAGCCCAGATATGGAAGCAACCAGCCTAAGTGCCCAGCGATAGGTAAGTGAATAAAGAAGATGTGTGTACACACACACACACACACACACACACACACACACACACACACACACACACCGGACTACTACTCAGCCATAAAAAAGAATGAGATCTTGCCATGTGCAAGATGAACCCAGGGAGCATCACACTGAGAAAAATCAGACAGAAAAAAAAAAAATACCATAGGATTTCACTTATATGTGGATTCTGAAAAACAAAAACAAATACTTAAATATTCAAACAAATATTCAAATACAGAAAACAAACTGGTCCTTGCCTGAGGGGAGGAGAGTGGAGGCAGAAGTGAAGGGGATTAAGAGGAAAAACTAACAGTTATAAAGTAAGCCACAGGAATAAAAAGTACAGCATAGGAAATAGAGCCAATAATATTGAATTGTGACAGGTGATACCTACATTTATCGTGGTGAGCATTTCATAATGTATATAACTGTTGAATCACTACATTCCACACCTGAAATATAATATCGTACGTCAAATATACTTCGACCAAAGTATTTTGTCTTGAGACAACACAGGGAAAATATAAAAGGTTTCCATTTTATTTCCTTTTCCATTATTACTTTATCCTGTAAAATGTCCAAGTCAAAATGCAAACAAGGAGACAGGAAGACCATGTTCTCTTGCCGTGGGCTCTGGCACATGGGGTTCCCCTGCGTGAGTCACTGACCTGTACCTCTTTCCTCACTTAGCAACTGCTCATCCTCTAGGCTTCGCTCCAAAAAGCGCTGGTTCCAGACCTCCCTTCTGGTCCTCACATCAGGCTGGAGCCCTCCTCTTCCCTGCTGCTGCTTGGCCTTCACCCCCAGAGCACTATTCATGTTCTATCGCTGCTTTTCCCACCTGAATGGTGCCCAGCAGGGTGTGGCATCTAGAACGCCCTCGAGATGTACTTGAATGAATGAATGAGTGAATGAATGAGTGGCATGACAAACGAGCGATTAAAAGAAGGCAGAGAAAGTGATATCTATGGGTTACTAAAGGTGGGGCCATGTGATAGGTAATATTTTTATGTTGTAAAGCTAGTTTACTGAATGAAGAAATTAAACCGTGCCTGGCATAGAGTGGGTAAAATACGAGTATTTACTGAACGAAGTTAACAAATAAGGCATTAGTCTAAATAAAGAAAAAATCTTTTCCATGCCTAAGAAGCTACTCCTGAAAACAGGTTTAATAGTTGCATAGTCTGTGGAGTATACAAAATGCTTAAAGTGATTCGCTTTTATTGTTAGTTCTCCTTTAAAAAATCATTCTACAAGTATATTTCTTGAATTGTTCACCTGTAGGACTCTGAAAATTATTTATGGTGGCGTAATACAGGCAGTTTCTTAAACTAGGACTCCTTTTATTACATAATTATAAAATGTTTCCCTTGAGTTGGCAAACGTGTTAAGAACTATATAATTATGGATTGACATGTTCATTTTATAACTATTTTAAATTTTTAATAATTTAAAATTCAAAAAATTACACGTAGAATATATCCTTTGTGAAAAATCACAATAGAAAATAACACATCTATTTTTCCCGAAACACTTACAGTCAATCTCAGACTAAAACATTCCCTGCGTTTGAAAGTCCACTTAAAAAGATAAACTCAAAATGGCCAATCATGGATAGTTCCCGTGAAAATGGTATCTTAAGAGATACTGTTATGATTTTTAATAAACAGGATTACAAGGCACCAAAAGAAAGCAGTATCTACTCAAAGTTCCACTAAAACTAACTGCTATTCTGGAGGAACAGAGGAAGAAAAAAGTTAACCTGTTTTAACAAAAACTTTACATTTAATGCAAATGTTTATCACATCACTGTTTCTAGAACAAGTAATTCAAATCAGAATGGTCAAGGCCTTCAATTTCCCACTCCTACCAGTAGGACTGCCTTCAGACCATGTGTGCCTTGCATAAATGAAGAAGGGCAGCACGTTGAAACACATTTATTCAAGGAAGTCAGAAATAGGGTAACTCAACTGAATTTAACAAAATCTATTCACACTCCCAAATTCTTAAATGCTTAGGCAAATGTCAATGTCTTCTAGCTTATCAAGTATTTCAAAACCACAAGACGATAGAACCTATTTGGGAAAGTACACATATCAAACTCACTGGCTTCTTTGTCTCACGCAAATTATTAAACTATAAAGTTGCATTTATTTCTATTCCAGTAGAGGCATTATCAGACCACAAAATCACAGATATAAGTCACAGATAAAACCTATCTCCAAGAAAGTCGGATCGAAGGAATGAAATGCTTTTCTGCCGGATTAAAGTTGCTGTAATGATAATGCCACGGTGAAAACAAACAGGCAGTGTATCAAAGAAACATGGCTTGGTGAGTAAGCTCGTGTTCTACCTTCAAATCGTTTCTTTTTTGTTTTTTTTTTAAGATTTTATTTATTTATTCGACAGAGATAAAGACAGCCAGCGAGAGAGGGAACACAAGCAGGGGGAGTGGGAGAGGAAGAAGCAGGCTCATAGCGGAGGAGCCTGATGTGGGGCTCGATCCCATAACGCTGGGATCACGCCCTGAGCCGAAGGCAGACGCTTAACCACTGTGCCACCCAGGCGCCCCTCAAATCATTTCTTTATCTTCCTTTAGTGGTCCTGTCTCCAATACAGAGCTATGATATTTTGCAACGATCTGTTATGATTCCAAGTATTAACACCAGGAGGTATTTCCTTCTTCAGCCGTTTTATTAAAAAGTGACAAATAGTTCCTGTAAGTCCAGTGTTGAACTCTTATGGAAATAGCAAGTGACCCCTTGCTCCAGATTTTCTGAAGAAATGCAGTGTATAAAATATTGATCATTTGCTTTTCTATGAAAATGGGTCTTATTACCAAAAAAAGGGTACCAAATTAAGCTACATATAAGCAAGAGTTCATTTGGTTTTGCTGCTGTTGTGATAACACAGCTTTCCTCTGCACCATCTGTCTTCCTGCTACAAAAAGAAATAAGGAAGGGAGGGAGGGAGATAGGGGGAAAAATACTGTAAGTCTAAGAATGATATAGATGCCATGATTTCTCAGAAGGAAAAATGGTATTAAATACATACTAAAGTTGAATATGTTATATAACCATAAAAATCTCACTAAGAAAAGAATTCTGAGCTTAACACATCATTTTAAACTGTGGACTTTATTAAGCTAAGGTTATGAGCAGGGCAGTATGAATGTTATGCTAAAATTCTATGTAATTTAGAAGCTGATATTGAAACAGCTAAATATTTCAGTAACAAATATCCATTAAATTTTGTGACATAAAAGTCAAATTATTTAAAATTAAAAGAAAACACATTCAAATGGATTTTTGCTGAAGAAGTATGCTGAGCATGTTACTTTGCTCATAGGCATTCAAATACACAACATTACAGTGACTGATGGGAATGAAAACTGGTACCAACCTTTCAAAAAGTTCTCCATCTTTCAAGAGAATTAAAAATAGCTCTGAGAATCTACCCAATGAAAAATGAAATGCAGAAAAATAATTCTACACAAAGATGTTTGCTGTAGTATTATATATAATATTGTCACCAGCAAGACCCGCTGACCCCCAAACTCAGGACTGCTCTCCTGAACTCAGGAACCTCCTAGAAGCTTCTGTGTAACTGTCCATTTCATCTTTTAGAAACTAACAAATTGCTGGATAGGAAAAGAAACATTTGAGGACAGAAAGCTCCTCAGGTTACTTCAGCTTCACTATAATGTTAAAATCCCCCTCCAAGTATTCCTCCCTAGCCCCTTTTACTGGGGCTTACCCCTGGGTTATTCCTTTTGATCTCCTTATTTGTACAAATAAAGATGACCTTCTGAGGGAAACCCACCTGGTGTTTGTAACTCCAGTCTTTGTAACTCACCAAGGAGCAGACCCACCTTGGTCTGGTAACAGTATCAAGAAATAAGAATACTAGAATGTTGACCAATAAAGACTGTTAGACAAATTACAATATATTCACCTAGCAAAATATTATTTTATGCAACCCCCCCAAAAAAGTCATAACCAAAGAAATGCTTAGTCCAGTGTATATGAGAAAAGCATGGACTTTAGAAAATGGCCCATTACAAATCTGAATTTGATTAAGGACTGGCAGTGTGACATCGAGCAGGATATATGAACTTTTAGTCTGTGTTTCTTTATTTAAAATTTTTGATAAAATGCCTTATATAGGTGTAATAAGTAAATAAGTATTCGAAATGCCTCGTTTGAAACTTGGCACACAGTAATCATGCAATAAACCAGAGACTCTGTCATGACAGGTGAAAAAGCAGAATTCCAAGTAGTATGTGCTTATGACAAACTATGTAAAAACATTCACAATGGGAAATATCCTACCATGTTATCTACGAGTAATGGGAGTAAAGAGTGATTTTTTTTCTACTTTTCTTTCTTGTCTAAATTACCAATAAGCATGTATCTCCCTTCTGAAGTCTGAAAACTTCTCATTTAATCAACATAAGGCAGGTTTTAAAAATGTGCACGTAAAAGTTATTTAAATATACCAATATTTAGTTAATATTCATCCACGAACATTTTCAAAACATGACAAATATCTTTGGAGCACCTATATGTGCCAAGCACTGTTCAGGCACTGAAATAAGACCGCTTTGTGTGGAGTTGATGTTCCAGAGTGGAAAGACTGACAGAGAACAAATACGTATTTATCACTAAGTCATCAGTTCTAGAACTGATCCTAGAAGTACTTTTAAAATGGTATTCTTGGCATTACACACCTGCAGAAAAACAAAACTTAATCTATCATAAAAATTTAAGTCACAATTTTTTTTTTTTTAAGTCACAAGACAACAGTGTGTTGGAGCAGTGTTTTTTTACTATGCATTCGAATGCCCCCTTGTTAAAATGCAGAATCTCGTTGGGATGGTCTGGGGTGAGGCCTGAGCTGCTACCTTGTAGCAGGTCCCTAAATGATACTGATGCTGCTGGGTCCATAACCACACTTGGAGTAGAAAAGTCTTAGAGGCATGGTGAGGACTTGTTCCAAAAAAGTCCTAAGTTGATAATGCTGGCACACAGTTTTGCTAACTAATATACCCTATATTCTAATGTAAACCTTTTGGAAAGGAAAATTTGAAGACATTGCTAATATTTTTCTACCTGAAATAAAAAAAATTCTTGTATTTATTAAGGCCAGCTTTGTTGAACCAAATTTAGGATCCCATTCCCCAAAGCACTTCTGTCTTCCTACTATGATCACTAGCACGGCGTCCTCTTAGAGGTGTCTGAGAGCAGAGGGGCCCTGTCTTTTCCTTTTCTTCCCTGTTTCCCTCACACCAGCCTCCACCTCGGGCCTCCCCCAGAGTGCAGTCTACATGGAAATGCCAGGAAAGCAATGTTCCCTGGGAGGCTTTTCCACGTGCCGTCTGTCCTTGACCAGTGAGTCTTCCCACTGCACATCAGGACAAACCACTGCCAAGACCCGGTGTTCACATTGCACCAACAATCCGGCCCTCCCTGGCTTTACTTCTCATTTCTTCCTCCAAGAGGGCTCTGCTCCGGCTCTGCCGATCTGCAAGGCCTTCACCACTCCACACTGCCGATCTCTTCCCCCGAGACTCTGCGTGTTCTCCCCACTCTGCTTCATACCCCCCATTCAAATCCTGAAAAAAATCCAACTTCCTCCAGGAAACCTCCCTGTGAGGTATACCTATGCAGTCTGTGTCCAACGCCAAAACCAAATTCTTGGGTTTAGACCACGGAATTGGCAAGATGGGTTATTAGACTCATACACACACACTGAACACTATCCTTTCCGTCAACCTCTGGTACAGGATAGAAATCTCATCCCAGGGGCGCCTGGGTGGCACAGCGGTTGGGCGTCTGCCTTCGGCTCAGGGCGTGATCCTGGTGTTGTGGGATCGAGCCCCACATCGGGCTCCTCCACTATGAGCCTGCTTCTTCCTCTCCCACTCCCCCTGCTTGTGTTCCCTCTCTCGCTGGCTGTCTCTCTGTCAAATAAATAAATAAAATCTTTAAAAAAAAAAAAAAAAGAAAGAAAGAAATCTCATCCCAGAGCTAAAATGGGATAGGTAAAAAATACCCCACAGGTAAAAAATCCCATAGCTGGAGATGAAAGACTTTTGGCCAGAAGTGATGCTGTCCTGACCTGGGAGATGCTAAAACGTAGAGGCCAAGGTCACACAAGCCTGGTAAGGGGTTCCTGCAAATGCCACGCAGATCCGAGGCCGCATCTTCAATCCTGACCCTGCGCTGATCCCCTTTGAGCCAGACGTTTCAGATGATCCCCCCCGCCCTGGGGGCACCCCCGCATCTCTCCGTGCACCTTGCTCGGGGACGTCTATGGGTCTGGGAGTGACGGCACAGGACCACAACTCCGTCGGCTCTGAGTACAAGAGGGATAGCAGGAAGCATGGAAATGCTGGGCGTGGCACCACGCGGGGTGCTCCTGACATTTGTGGCTTTGTCTGAGCAGCCACAGTCCCAAACGGAGGGCCAGCAGCTGTCCGGGACGTGTCCAGGGTCCCCGGCCTCCCACCCAGCACTTGGTTCCCCATGTCTCTGGCTCAGTCCATGCTTGGAAGGCTCTGGTGTTTCTCCAACCTCGTGTCTTCCAGTGTTTTGACTAAGTGCTCTAATAATAACTTGTTTCTCTAAATATTCAGGTCTAGGGTGGCGAGGAAGGGGTAGGAAGAAAAAAAAAATAGTGTCACCCAGTAGCTTCTGATTTCACTCTTTTTCACCATACACTGCTTCCATCTCATTTTCAAGCTAGTTCTATAAGTTATATTTCCTGCTACTCTTGAGTTTGCTTCAGAAATGTATCTTTCATGCATGTATGTTGAATAACCCCAGCTAGACTCTAAATTTCTTGAGGACAGACACCGTGCCGTATTCCGTGCATAGAATTTACATTCTATGTAAATGTGCAGGCCCTGCACACAGAAACCTTCGAGAGGCCGGGACCTGCTCGCAAACTGCTCACGGGAGTTCCCACAATGCCTCAGTGCACAGGGGATGCTCGATCCACGACTGGCTAAATGAAAAATCCCTGAGACCCTGGAGGTCATTAGTCACTCTCCTTACTTACACTGCATCGGTATAAACAGTATTTTGCTTTTTCAAACTTTTTAGGTCTTAAAATCAAAATTATATTCTATATGGGAGAGGAGAGGCAGTTAAAGAGAAATCTATAAGCCCCGTAAAAGCTTCCAGGAGAGAGATCTGGCAATATATAGTAACACTGCTCCCTTCCCACCAAACAATTCCATGTCTAGACATATACGCAGATGTTTTGCATGTGTAGGGCATGTGCAAAGATGTTCACTAAAGCACTGTTAAGGACCCTAAGGAAATGGAACTCACCCAAGTAGTTATTGGGAATGAATCAGTACATCATCTGTGATGAAACACTATGTTGAACAGTTAAAATGATTATACTTAATTTACATATATTAACATGGGTAGACTTCAAAAATTTAAAAATTGGGTGGAAAATGCAAAGTGCAGAAGATATTCATGATGGAAACTTAAAAACACAAACCTATATGTTGCTTATGGGGAAAGATGTGTAATAAACGTGTAAATGTGGATGGCAGAGACCCATGACAATTTGAGGACAGCTGAGCTGCCTCTGGGGAGGGAAAGAGGGAAATGGGAATTGGGCTGGAATACAAAGGGGATCCTCAATGTATCTATCATGTTTTATTTCTCGGAAACAAATCTGAAGTGAACACAGTGAATATCAGTATCTGTTAACTCTGAGTATGAAGGACAGTTACATTTTTACAATATGCTATACCTTTTTATATGTTTAAAACATTCAGTAATTTAAAGAGAAAAGATGACATCATCCATTAAAATTATTAAAAGATTCAATTTCTCTCCTTGCTATAATACCTAAAGCAAACCAGGGAAATAGGAGAGGGAAAAGGTCACAAAGATATTTCACAATTACTAGCTATTCCTAACCTAATAACAAAGGCCAAGTCTCCTGTTGGACCGTGCATCAGAGAACTCGTCGCACCTACATTTGCTCGGTCTCTTTTGAGCTGGCAAAAGCACTCCTGGGCCTTCTGCACTGTTCCACACCTCTAAGCCACTGGTTGGGTGCTTTCTACACTGCTCGGCCATCCACCAGAGCCCCCATCAAACACAGGCTCTCTGCAAAGGGGAGCCAAGTGTTCGCAAAAGCCAACAGCATTCCCTTCCTGTGCTCGCTGATCAATGCTAATCCTGTCATCCAGGGAAATAACCGAATTTCTGCTATAACGGACTACATGTGCAGGCTGGTTTAGAAGCTACAATTAGCTGTGCTTTTAGCCTTGCTAGAAAGTAGGTGGGCTGATTTTGCAACAATGATCATTTTAACTGATGGCATTAGGAATCAAAGAAGTCATCAATTATGAAATGACATCTATAAATCGAAATTTCCTCTTCTGAAAGAAATACTTCTGCTCATCTCTCTCTGGTAATTCAACAGTCCCTCAGATCCCCCACACTTTTTCTTGAAGTCAATTCATTTTATTTCACTACTATATTTAATGAGAATTCCACTAACACCAGTTTTGCGTAGTGCTTCCTACAATCTACAGTTTCTCTTTGTAACTGCTCTAAACATAATCAGAAATTTAGAATGTAGCCCAGAAAAATATGGTACTACCATCTCAAACTGATGTCTAAAATTACTCGTTTTATATGCATACGTGCACACAAAATACACACCGTAGTAGAAACTCAACCAATATCCACTCACATACATCTCCAGATTAACCAACATCCGAGGGAGAAACACAGATGCCCTTTCACCTACTGACCACTCAAGCTCGCGGGCTCTTCTCCCATGCCTACAGAGATGCATTGGTGACTGCTCCCAAGCACGGTTGTGCCTACTGATTTTATTACCGCAATCATATAATTCATTATCACGTCAATAGAGAAAATAATGGCACAAGAAAAGTATTACATGGATGAAAAATAATTCAATGTTTTGAAAAGACTGATGGAGGCACAGGACGATAAAGGTTCCTCTTGGATCAATGAGCGTGAGATAACAACCAACCTGTAAAACCAAGGAGCTTCCTCCCAGATCGCTTTGCCTCCACTTTAAAGCCCCTGATATTGAAAATCACAGGAATGCACTAGAGGTGTGGTTTAGGCAAGAAAGCCAATTTGAAAATCCAGAGCCAGCTCACAAAGGCAAGGCCCTGGCCTTACATCGAAAGTCAGAACAAAATGTTTGTTTTTCCATTTTTGTAATCCCAAATTGCATCATCAGTGGTCCGATCGCGGTGGATAAGAGGCCTCCAATATAGTCGACTATCTGCTTCAAGTCCTCTTTCAATATTCAATACCACATACATTTCTTTCCCAAGAGAGTTAAAACACGTGGTATAACATTTCCCAATTTATGCCAAATTGGTAAAGAAACTGTTATATTACTTAATCCTTCAGATGTGTTCCTCTTTCTGTATTCCAGCTCTCTCAATGGCAGCACCATCTAGCTACTGACCCCAAACATTCTCAAGGATCTCAACAACCAAGAAATAAACCAAAGCCAGACAGTCCCATTGATTATATCTCCTAACACCTTTTCCCTGTATTGTCTCTATCCTGGCAGCCCCTACATGGTCTACAACAACCACTACCTCACTTGTTTTCTGACCTCCAGATTTAGTGTATACCTTGCCCCCAGCATTAATTTTCTAAAATGAAATATTGTCACTCTTCTGCTCAAAAACCATCAATGGCTCCCTATTGCCCAAGAGGCAAGGCTAAAATTCCATGGTTCCACCTACTTTCCTGGCATCAACCTCCATCACTGCTTTTTTTTTTTTTTAAAGATTTGATTTATTTATTCGACAGAGAGAGAGACAGCCAGCGAGAGAGGGAACACAAGCAGGGGGAGTGGGAGAGGAAGAAGCAGGCTCATAGTGGAAGAGCCTGATGTGGGGCTCAATCCCATAACGCCGGGATCACGCCCTGAGCTGAAGGCAGACGCTTAACCGCTGTGCCACCCAGGCGCCCCTCCATCACTGCTTTTAATACCCATCTCTATGTGCAGCGAGGGAGCAGCTTGCCCCTGAATAGGAAGCACATGGAGTCAGAGGCTATGCCTCATCCGAGTGCCCCAGGCGACTTCCCTACTCATCCTCAAGGCATCTTCCCGGACACTCCCCTAATTCCAGGGCCGTGGGTTCAAACTCTCCTCTACCAAGTGAGTGGGCTTGAAAAACAATCCTTCTGAGCCTCAGTTTCCTCATCTGTAAAAGAGTGGGAAATGGTCGTATCTCTCTCACAGGACCGTAGGGATAACTGAATGAGAACACACAGCATTGTGCCTGGTTCACCGGAAGTCCTCCATAAGGAGTGGGGTCCCTGTGACTATGGACCCACACGGACTCTAGTTGGAGACAGGGCTTTTAGAAGGTAATTAAGGCTCAATGAGGTCTTGAGGGTAGGGCCCTAATCTGATAAAATTGGTGACCTTGTAAGAGAAAGCGAGATCTCACTCTCTCCATGTCCTCAGAGAGCAGACCATGCCAGGACAGAGTGGGAAGGTGGTCCATCTGCAAGCCAGCAAGAGAGCCCTAACCAGAACCTGACCGTCCACCCGGCTCCTACACTTCCAGCCTCCAGAAGAGTGAGAAAGTTGATTTCTCCTGTTTATGCCACCAGTCTGTGTCACGGCAGCCTGTGCAGACTAATACACCTGCTTCTTGTTTCTAGCTTCACGAAGGGACTTCCTTTAAATCAGCGGCTGTGCAGATCCTCCTCGCCAGGTCGGTACTTCTTTCAGGGCAGAGAATGGGTGCTATGCGCCTTCGTCTCCTCCTCGCACCTACCGCGATTCGAACACAGTGGGCATTCAAGAAACGTCTGATTTATTAATGAAAATAATGAGGATTTGTTGTATGCAAACATTACCCTTCTTTAGAGCCTGGTGTTGAATTATAAAAGCTAAAGGTCATCACTACATGTGCTTTTGGCTATTCAGAGTACGTGGATATGCAGTACGGCAAGTGTCCCGTCTTTTGTTGTATCTTTACTGACCCCGAGTGAGGCCCCACCTGCAGGGAAGTCTCTCTGTGTAGCCTGGAGAATGAAAAGACGTTGACTGTCTTTTCTCTTAACCTGACCCACGGTACCTGCCCTCCACAGCTGCGAGCAACCCCAAATGCCGTGGTCCCTTTCCACCCGCCCTGAAGCGCTCGGGAGTTCACAGAGCAGCCCTGCCACCGACTACACTTTACTGCCGTCGTACATTTGTACCGAATTTTGTATTTCCAAAAAATCCTATACCGTGTCTGAGTGCTAAATGGATAATAACAAAGTGTGACAATAACCCGTGAACCCCACACAGAACGTCTGATAAATGCAAGCCTTAAAATAAGTGAAAGAAATCCATCCTTATCTAATACATCTACTCCTCCTAGTGAAAGAATTTATCAGACACTCGGCAACACTCCTGGGCAAGAGCCCAGACAAATCCACCACACAGGGGCTGCACACTAGAAAGACGGGACCCCTGGGAAAGTCACGCTTGAAAATAAGGATCGTTCCCACAGCAGTTAGTGACTAAGCACTTACTACATGCCAGACATGAGGCTAGGTGCCGGGGACACAATTGCGAGCAAATCCCACAATGTTCTTCATCCAAGGAGCACGGTGTCTTGGAGGCAAGTGTTATGCAGGGGAATGCAGGCAGTGCTTCTTTACGTGTTCACGCAGGATCCCGAAAAAGACCATGCAAGCCGAAACCATGCAAAATTATCTTCATAATAAATGGAAAAAATTACAATTGTGCTGTGACCTTTACATTTTTTCTTTTATCAAAACATTAAACCCACCACAAATATTATACCCAGTGGTTAAAGACTGAACAACGTACTCACATAGGCATCTGAAATGGGGATAAGTGAAATTATCTCTATTCACATATAACCTGATCCTATGTGTGGAAAATCCCCAAAATACCACAAAAAATGTTAGAATAAACAAATTCTGCAGAGTATCAGGATACCAAATCAACACATGAAAGTCAGTTGCATTTCTATATACTAACAATGAACAGTCTTAAAAGCAGATTACAAAAATAATTCCACTTACCATGGTATCAAAAAGAATAAAATATTTAGGAATAAACTTAATCAAGGAGGTCAAGACTTACATACCAAAACCTACAAAACATTCTGAAAGAAACTGAAGACACCAATTAATGGAAAGGTGTCCTGTGTCATGGATTATACTGCTAAGATGTCAATACTACCCAAAGCTAGCTACAGATGCAACGCAATCTCTATCAAAGTCCCAATGATGTTTTTTCGAATAGAAAAGCCCATCTTAAAATTCATAAGGAAAAACCAGTGGATCCCGAGTAGCAAAAATGATCTTGAAAAAGAATAAAGTTGGAGGTCTCACACTTCTGATTCCAAAACTTACTACCAAGCTACAGTAATCAAAACAGCATGGTACTGGCACAATGACAGACATATAGACCAATGGACTAAAACAGCCCAGAGATAAACCCTCCCATATATGGTCAAGTGATTGCCAACAAGGGTGACAAGACCATTCAAACAGAAAAGAGTCTTTTCAAAAATCAGTACTGAGAAAACTAGATATCCACATAAAAAAAAAAAAACCCAAAACAAATGTAGTTGAATGGCTTACACCATACACAAAAATTACCTCAAAATGGGTAGAACTTTAAGAGCTAAAACTATAAAACTCTTAGAAAAAAACGTTGGGGGAAAGCTTCATGTTATTAGGTTTAGCAAGGATTTCTGGGATCTGACAGCAAAAGCACAGATGATTAAAGAAAAAAAAAAAACCAGACTATGTCAAAATTAAACATTCCTCCATCAAGGCCCACCATCAACAGAGTGAAAAGGCAGCTGCAACCCATTGAGTAGAAGAAAATATGCACAAATCATAGCTGATAAGGATTAATATCCAGAATATATAAAGAACTCCTATAATTCAACAAAAAACCAAACAGCTGGATTAAAAAATGGGCGAAGGACTTGACTAGATATTTCTCCAGAGAAGATGTACAAATGACCAACAAGCACTTGAAAAGAAGCTCAACATCAGAATCATTAGGAAAATGCAAACCAAAGCTACAATGAGATACCACCTTACACCCATTAAGATGGCTATTACCAAAAAAAAGAAAGAACAAGTGTTGGCAAAGACGCAGAGAAACTAGAGTCCTTGGGCACTGTCCGTGGGGATGTAGAATGGTGCAGCCACTATGAAAAACAGCACGGCAGTCCCAGAAATAGAATGATATGATCCAGAAATTCTACTTCTGGGTGTATACCCAAAAGAACAAATCAGGACCCCAAACAGACATTTGTACGCCGATATTTTAGCAGCATTATTCACAATACTCAAAAGGTAGAGACAGCCCAAGTGTCCGTCAATGGATGAATGGACACACAACATGAAGTACATACATACAGTGAAACAGTGTTCAGCCTTAACAAGCAAGGAGGTTCTGATACTTGCTACAACAGGGAGGACCGCTGAGGATATTATGCTAAGTGAAATAAGCCAGTCACAAAAGGACAAATACAGTATGATTCCATTTATACAAGGTACCTAGAGTAGTCAAATTCAGGGAGACAGGAAGTAGAATGGTGGCTGCCGGGGGTAAGGGGAGAAAGGAACAGCGAGTTAGTGTTTAATGGATACAGAGTTTCAGTTTAGAAGATAGAAAAAGTTCTGGAGATGGACTGTGGTTACAGTTGTAAACATAATTGTACTTAATACCACGAAGCTGTACGCTTGAGATGGTTAAAATGGTACATTTTCCCCTATGTTTAATAATTCAAGAATAATTTTAAAACATTTAAAACTGTCAGTTATAAATATATACAGAAATGAATAAACAGTAAAACGAATTTGACAGGCTGTAAATTACTTCTTTGTAAAACCTACCAAGAATATCGGAGCAGCACTTGCCTTCTTGCCATGTAACTTATGATGCACATTGAGCATTTTTGCGACGCCTTGGTGAACTGTCGTACTTCTTACTAAGTGTCAGTCAGTGTCCGACATTTCAGTCTTTGTTGTGAAATACCTGAGCCTTTAATGTGAAATTTTTTGCCTGCATCGCCAACTCTGGGACATCTTCATCTTTTTCCTTACCTTGCTTTCCTCCTTTGTGTCAATAAGAATGTCTTCAGGAGGGGACGCCTGGGTGGCTCAGTTGGTTACGTCTGCCTTTGGCTCAGGTCATGATCTCAGGGTCCTGGGATAGGCCCCATGTCGGGCTTCCTGCTCAGCTTCTCCCTCTCCCCCTTTGTCCCTCCCCACAGCTCATGCTCTATCTCTAATAAATAAATAAAATCTTTAAAAAAAAAAGCCTTCACTAGGCACCCATGGCTGCACATGTCATCTCTTGAAAGGTGGCAGGGATATTCTCACATTAGCTTTTTCTTCTATAGCTCCATTTGTTTGACTCACATTTCAACTCCAACATTACCAGTTTTTGCTGCCCGTTCATCTTTGTTGGCCAAGTCCCTCTTCTGCTTACCCGTTTTTGTAAAATGTCATGTGAGTTTAACCCTGTGAGACAAAGAGTCCACACAAGGACACACTTTGCAGTCTGTGTGGGAACCGAAGGGAAGCACGGTGGCCAATCACAGGCAGACCCTGAAAGAAGTGATGTGGTCACTGATCATGACATGTGTCTGTCGCACCTGTGGTGACTGGCGGGCTGTGGAGTTGGCAGCTTGTAAATACCGTCACTCACAGTTCAAACACAGGCATAACTGAAACTCGAACCCTGTTATCTGGTCTTCTTTAACTCTGGTAACTGAAACCCATGCATATCAGAACCAAGCAAAGCAAATGCTATTTCTGTGTAATTATAAACCGAGATAAAAAGACCAGAGGAAAAGAACAGGATTCTTAGAGAACCTTCCAGAATCTGAAAGACAAGTAAGATGGTTAAAGGTCAAAGAGTAAGGAGAGCAATGCTAAGAGAAGGCTCTAAGAGGATACAACTGGCCAAAGTCCTCATACTTTTATAGATTCTAAAGCTTAAGACCAAAATCACTGTCAATTTAAAGCTATTTTACTTTTGCATTTTTATATAAAGCATCACATGAAAAAAAGACCTAGGAGTCTACTTTACCATATGAGCTTACTTGGCTTTGTACAGCTATAGCCTATAAGAAACACAGTGAAATTATTTTAAAATACAAGAAAATAAAAAGATTAAGTCTGCAGATGGTCAAGGGACAAACCACGCAGTGCCAAGCTACACCACAGAGTTCCTAATCCTGAGAGCAGTGGTAGGCTGTACTAGTTTCCTGGGGCTGAATCACCACAAACTTGGTGGCTTAACACAATAGAAATTTCTCTCTCCCACTTGTGGAGGCCAGAAGCCTGAACCCAGGTTCACTGGGCTGAACGAAGCTGGTAGCAGGGCTGCACCACCACCTGCCACCTGCCCCCCCACCACCACCACCCGGCACAGAGGCTTTAGGGGAGAATCCATTCCCTGACTACTCCTGCTTCTGATGACTGCTGCATTCCTGGGCTCGGGGGGGGGGGGGGGACGGGGGGGCCACCAACTCCAATCTTAAGACCAGCATCTCTAAATTTTTCTCTCTGCTCCGTTTTCATACGGCCTTCTGTGCGTAAAAGCTCCCCTTGCTCCCTCTTACGAGGATATGTGTGAGCGCATCAATGGAATCCAGGTGGACTGGAGATCCACCTGGATGACCTTCCCATCTTAAATCTCTACTTCATCACACCTGCAAAGTCTTCTTCTTGGAGGAGGCTATAGAAGTAACCCTCTGAGATTCCAGGGATTCAGACATGGGTATTTTTTTTTAATTTAAATTCAACAAATTAACATATTATGTTTTATTGGTTTCAGAGGTAGAGGTCAGTGATTCATTAGTCTTATAGAATACTTAGTGCTCATTATATCACGTGCCTTTCTTAATAAGACCTAGGTATTCTTTGGGGGGACCATTTCTTAGCCTACCACAGAGGCAACATAGACTCACACATGAAAAGACCACCATGGTAGGGGTGGAGAAGGAAGAGGGGATATGAGGAAGATAGACTGGGCTACTGTAGAGATCTAAGTCAGAGGGGCTTGGACTAACTAGGTGGTGGTGGAGGGGGGATGAAGAGAAGTGATGGAAAGACACACATAAAAGGTGAGTCAGAAGGAGGTGTCAAGAGGGCCTTCTAGACTTCTGGCACGCATAACCTTGTTTCAAGCAGTGCCATGTGCTGAGCCTGGGAGCACCAGAAGGCCGAATGTGCAGGAGACCATCAAGCTAGACAGGGGACCTGCAATATGCTAGGTAATGCTACACAGAATAACAAGAAGGTTCTTTTGGAGGACGCAAGGGAAACAGCATACTCTGGGATTGGGGGCCAGATCTTCCACTCACAATCTTTTTAACTTGGGTTCCGTAAGCCTTCACGTGGTCACATGCAAAGTGATAACACGACTTTACCCTCAGGGCCCTGGAGAGACTTGGGATTAAGGAAGAAATGCACAGGACGCAGTGCACATTAACAGCAAGCATTCATTACCCCCTTGATTACCATTGACTGATCACCACCTGATTACCATTCACCGTGGCGCTTTGCCTGCACAGCAGCAATGCACTCGAAGACCAAGACTTGGATGATCACGAGACCGTAATACGTCTAACTGCATTCCGATTCCTCTCTAGCTTTGCTAATTCAGAGTCCTCTATTGCTCAAGGCCTGATGCTCATTTAGAGTTACTGATATATTCTGAGAGTAACTCTTCAGGCTAAATCAAGTCAACTTTTTTTAGTTTTCCTAATTCCGTCATTAATGTGCATCGAATATCTTCCTAACTCATTAGTATTAGTTCCTTCTCTATCTTAAATAAATAACTCAGTCTTCTCCATGCTATACCAAAACCAATCACCCAGACACATTTTATCAATTACCTAAAACCCTTTCCAACCTGTCCTTCGACAGGGGTTATTCTTATAGTAACAAAATTGCTTAACATGTTTTATTTTCTCATCTTTAAGTTATAATACAGTCCCTTTATTATGTGTGGCAATCATCTACAAACTGCATGAATACTCTAATTGAGGATTAAACACTCAGCTATTTATACAAGCAATTCGAATATTTTACATCATCAGTTAGAAATTTTAGATTTCCCTGTTACTCAATTAAGAAGTGAAAACTAGAGACTTATTCTTCATAATAAAGTTTTAGTAAACTAGTTCTTAGTAAGCAACTCTGAACTTCATATGGAAGTACGGGCCTCTCACCAAGGCACCTATATTTTCTTTCAGTTTTTAGTAGAGCCATAGGTCAAGAAAATTTCATTTGTGTTTCCTTCATCATTCCTAAGCGTCCTTAGCTATCAATTTAGGCTTGCACAGAAAGCTGTCCGAGGAGGTCTGGTTTTATTTGACTCAGATAAAACTCAACATTCTCCTATCAAGAGAACAGCTCACAGTTTCCAGTTAGACACAACTACTCTCTCTTATCAGCCAGGCCCACATCTGAGATGCCACACAAGGGCTACAGAGAAACACACAAACCATCCTCTCGTTTCTTGCCATTTTTGTGAGAGTAATGTCACCAGAACAGGAATCTCTAAGAATTCCAACACGACAGGTCTTGACACTTGGCTAAACGACTTTAGACAGCCGTTTCCCCTCTCCCATGGCCTCTTTTTTTTTTTTCCTGTGCTACTTCAAGAGGAATAATTCCTAGCTTAACGTGTAATTTTGATAATTCAAAGTAATGACTGTCACGTCAATCATCAGTCCGAAAACCATTTGGATCTACGTGGTTGACAGCTGAAGCAAATGGCATTCCAGATAGAAACAAAACTTTCCTGGGCAATTAACTGACACAGACTTTGCTATAACGTGGAGGAAAGGGAGAAACCCAATTACTCCAACAATTGCGGGGCTCCAAAAAAGCAGCCCCATTCTTGCCTTGAACAGTTCAAGAGCCACAAGTATGCAGGTGAATTCGACCTGTTTCTTACAGACATAAAGAAGAGAGCGAGCATGATTTACAAGATGCAAAGGCGAAGTCTTTTCTTGCACCAGAGATCAACTGACAATACATAACTTGAGACTTTGCAATTCACTGTTCAAAATGGGGGGGGGGGGCACTTGAAGGCTTGACAGTGACTCATTATACTGGGAACAATCCTAAAGAGGTCATGCAGCATGATCTTAGTTTAATCCAATTGTTTCTCAAAACCTGCATCTCCGACATTTAGCAAATTCAACTCGGATTCAGATACAAAACATCATTTTCCCTCGTTTCCTGTCCTGTTAGGATAGCACCACAATTTTTACTTGTGATAAAGAGAAAATGATACATTTAAAAATCTGTTTATCTGGTGAGAGTTACTTTACGAATGAATTATCTACACGAACTAAAGCCGGGAGGGCTGCCCCAGAGGAGGCAAGAAAGCACAAAGCCAAAGCCAAAGGCCTCTATCTAGACAGCCAGAAGGCCAAGGCGGGGAAAGGCAGCGGATCATGAACTGTCGGAGCTGGGAGACATGCATCACGCCCAGACTCCAGGCTCCCAGAGCCACACCCAGCGAGGAACAGGATGGTGCGATCCAGCAGGTACGAACAGGTTGAACTACCACGTATTATGGGATGCAGCTGACATCACGGTTGCGGGTGGGACTGGGGAGAACTCTTCATCTGTGTATCGAGGCACCCTATCTAAATGGCATACCACTAAATGGTATGTGTGGGTGTTTCCTACTTGCTGCTTCTAAGTACAAAGGAACAGAAAATCGTCGTGAAGCATTCTGCCCTATTTCCTCCCACTCTAGAAGAATCACTTTTGTGGTCTCCGTGGCTATGAAACTTTGGGGTAACTGCATCCTGACTCCCGGGGATGTGGCACGTGTGTGTGTGTGTGTCCTACTTAGCAAAAAGCTTGCTCACTTCCTAGGAAGGATGTGAACCATGGGCTGGTTTAGACCTGGAGATTAAACGTTAGGAAGACCTGGGTGGGGACAGGGCAGACAGACTAGGTCTCTGAAATAAAGTCACCTAAGGCTGGAAAGACACAGGTCCTGCAAGCTGGCCCCACTGTGAAGGGGTTCCAGGGGTTCTCACATCCACATGGTGAGAGACAGAAGAACTAGTGCTAAGATCCCTTCCTAGAGCTCTCTGGGCCCTCAAACAGGTGCACACGCATGTGTGTATGTGTGTGTGTGTGTGTGTGTGAGCTGGAAAAGCCTGTGTGTGAGAACAGTCACCCCAGGGGCCCAGCACTGGAGGAGCCCCACCCCTGGGCTCTGTCCTGGCGCCCGTGGTCACAGAGGCAATGGAGGCCCCGCCTTCTCCACCACGCTCCTCCAGAGGAAGCCATACCAGCCTGGGCAGCCCCTCTCCTGCTGTCAGCAGAGAACTCACCCCTGTGCTGCTCCCTGAAGCCCCAGGATTCCAGCTGCAGAACCCAAACCTGTCTTGAGCCTCATGTGCGCACCCCCTCCCCCCGGCCCCCGAGCTCAGTGCCTATCCATGGAGGGGCTCTGGGAATCCGTGGGGCCATCTGGGGATGCCGCGATGACAGCAGTGCAAGGGGCCGTGGACGTGAGACAGCCTGCATTGTGTGCCGCGTGCTACACAACTTCTGAACCCTACTTCCATGGGCACAAGAAGCACGGAGTCATGCCGGCACTGTTGAAACACACCCTTTGTGGAGATTCGTTCACAGTTTTAGAGAATTATGTCAGCGGCAGCAGCACCGCGTGTGGCATTGGCCCCCCCAGCCCGCAACGGCCACCCTAGCCCGCGTGGGCAGCCACCCCGGGCCAAAATGGAGCGGGGGTTCTGAACACCCCTGGACGTACACTGAAAGCCAAACACTTCCGAAGAGCCAGGGAATCCTGGAGGTCACTTACTTTCATTAATATATCTCATTTTTGCTATTCTGTATTAAGAATTTGTTACACACTGAGATTTATCACAAAGACTGCATATAGGAATGATTTGGGGTTTTATTCTCATTTTTCCACCCTACTCTGATACTGTCCTCAGGGGATGCCCATTACCCCCACCCCTACCCCAACTTCCCTGTAAGCTTCTTAAATTCATCCTCTAATCCCACACTTCTGTTAAAGGTTTTGGTCTTCAAAGTACTTGGCTTGGCGAGGGATTTAAAGATGGGAGTCCTATTTTCTAAGACACAATGTCAGCACACATCCCATGTTCTAATGCACGAAACTAATTATTCTGATGCTACCCTGACACAGGCAGCCTGGCTCATTGCAAAAATGTCACCCTTCCTCATTTGCTCAACTTCCACAGTGTGTGGCCTTGGCATATTATCCCTGCTTCAATTAAGGTATTTCACCACTTAACATATACAGAGAAGTCTGGTCTGTTACTTCTTTTATTTCAAAGTGCACCTACTCTCTCATTTTTCTACTATGGAATGGCTTCTGATCTTTTCTTAAATCCAAATTTATTCATTTCACACGCGTGCCAGCACCTAACTACTTTATCATCTGATGAAGGCATAGCGAGCATTGACATTTTGAAATATATGTAGTTTATACATTTTTTACTTCTTTATAATATGGACCTTTAGACATTGTGTGAACAGGTCATGTCACCTACCAATTTTATTTTAGGATCACAGGAGGGGAATTACAACATATTTATTATAAAAAGAGGGCATTCAATCTGATACAGTTGAGAGCCCCTGCTCTAGAAAGTTTTCCTTCCCAGCCACCAGGTTCTTTCAGCGACAGTTCTTCCTGAAATTCAGCACAGGGATTTTGAAGTAGGGAAGCTAGATTTCTGTCTTCTTATGCGACAGAGGCAAAGAACACCAGAACATGTCACGCCACCACCACCCAGAGGTAGCCCAGAGCCTTATAGGTGACTGATAAAAGACCACAAAGACTGGCCAGTTAGGGTAGGTCGCCTGTCGACCGCACACAACACTGAGCAGAGGACAGCTCACTCAAAGGACTGCAATCCCCGAGTTGCCACTGCCGGGGCGTGCACGGCTGAGACCCACGGCCACCTGAGAAGCAGCAGACTTCCTCAGAGCACTTCGCGTTCCCTTTGATTGCACCTGTCAGGACTAGCGTGTGCTCGATGGCAGCTTTGCTCCCCACTGCCCCACCCTAGGCACTGGGCAGCCTGGATGCACCAAACGGAAGAGGCTGAAAGGCCAGAGAGAAGTTCTGTTACCTGGTTCTGAGAAGCAGAGCGTCAATTCACAGGGCACACTGGAGCACCTCCACCGGATCAAGAGACATGCCTTACACATCAGTATGGGGAGAGGAGATGAATAATCAAGCTTTCAGAGTTCCTCAAGGACACTGGCCCTGGGCTATACTTGCTCACCGGCAAATAAAGGGGTGCTGATCTGCTCCTAAGACCTCTTGGACCTCACATTACTCCAGGGACCTCAGGAAGGCCAGGAACCCCTGATCAGGAAATCCACCTATCTCTACAATCTCCGCTCGCTCATACAGACAGGTGGCCGTGTAAACAGCGTGCAGATATCACCAGTGCTGGCGAAAGGGACAGAAAGAGCCCGCAGGGCCACTGAGGCCTCTTATCACCGCGGATAAGTCAGAACAGGTTAACTGATAGAAGATACCCCAGCACGACGAGTGCGGAGGGGCTGAGGGAAGAGTCAGGGAAGCAGACAGGTCAGATCACAGGACATCCTATGCCAACCCGGGACCCTTATCCTACAGAAAACTGGGAGACACCAAGTGCCTAAAGCTCTGGGAGACTCACTCCCTGGAGACTGACTCCCTGGGGCTTATGGGGTGGCCCCTGGGTGTGAGGGTATGGTTTGCATATTGCTGGGATCTCACCCCAAAATGGCTTCAGCAGCACACAGGTCAACTTCTCATACTGTAGGGGTTACAGAAGAGTGGTAGTGTAGCGTAGTGGGGAAACGCACAGGCTCTGGGGTCGCACCCAGCAGTTCCACCGCACTGGGAAACCGTGGACAGGTCATCCGATGTAACTGTGCTTCCCTCCACCCCCGGTGAGAGGGAGAGAACAAGAGCACCCCCTCACAGAGCTGCAGCGGGATAAAATAAAGACTAGCATTCCTGGAGTGCTGGTGTGTGGCCCGGCATCCAGTAAGCACCAACTATTTACCATGATGTGCTTACGTGGATGCGTATTAGGAAAAGTCAGTCCCCTAAGCCAGTGATTTCAGATACTACAGCTGTGGGCAAGACTAAGTGTTAAAGTGACCATTTCTGAGGTAGACAGAAAGAGATTAAGCAATACCACCCTGAAGGACCTGCTTCTCACCTTTGTGTCCCACACACGGAAGACGCAGTGTAGGGGTTTTCTCTGTAATAACGGATCATCTTCCTGTAAGACAGGAGTAACTACCTGTTGTATATGTATATTTCTTCTGTTCCGAAATCCTTGAGCAAGAAGGAAGGGATGTAGAAAGCAGCTGAGGAAAAGGACTGAGACAGCAAACCATCAACCACCTTTACACACGAATGAAAAGCCCCTATTTCAATCTCCAAATCAGTTGCCAGGAAGTCAGGACTTTCTCTTCTGAGGCAGCAAATTTATGGATCGTTTTATACAAAAATATATCTTCGTAACTATGTGTGGTGAGGGATGTCAGCTAGACTTATTGTAGTGATTATTTCACTATAGTCACAAATCATTTATGTTGCATACCTAAAACTAACATCTATGTCAATTACATGTCAAAAAAACAAAAACAAACCAAACATGCAAAGTCACTTATTCAAAAATTGGAATGCATTTCCCCCATAATTAAAAGGCTTTCAGTGGTGACTGTGTTCCCAGGTTTGCCCATGAAGGCAATTTAATCCAAAATTGGACCTATGTACTGGTTGAACAGCATACTAAGAATTCAGGGAACAGAGTAAGTAGTGGAAAAGGTGTAAGAGAGCTGAGTCCCCCCCCCTATCCAACTGCAGCCCTGGAACTGAGCAGTTTTGAAATAACAGGAAAATTCTTTGCTGCACAGCCATCTACTTTCTGTACATCCTTTATAATCTTCTCCTCAAGCCCTTTCTCGGCATTAGCCTTTTAAAAGTCCCACTGCTGTTGCTGGGGAAGGAGGAGAGTGACCCTGGCAAAGGAGCCTGGGGTGCAAAAAATGGAGCTAACGCAGCCCAAGAAAAAAGGTCTAGGCCCCTGAAATATGATGATGTGTTTGGGGATCTCCAAGTGGTTTCGTGTAACTAGAACAGGAAGTGTTGTTCTATGCTTCGGTAGTCTTGCTCTCTTCCTTTGTGTTTTCTTACCTTCACCAAAACTTCATTTCACTCTGTACAAGTCCTCTAACTAGGGTAGGGACGAAGGCAATCTCCCAGAACTGCTCGTCAATGCAGCATGCAGGGCTCCGAGCACACAGTTTCTTTTAAAGGTTCACATCTTTACCTTTGTGTGATCGTGGGTACACACATACACACATGCCCACAGTACATTCACTTTCTTTCCTGTTAATTTCCTATACATAAACTCTCCAATTAGTCCATAGGCAGTTGCATTTTTAATAGAATCCCAATTAAAGAAAATGAATCTGTAATGAATATTTAATCAGGACCTTTCCAGAAAGCACAATTGGGGGGAAATATATGAGCCTTTTTTTTTTTTTAACAAACACACCCCTAAGTTGAGAAGGATGGAAAGAGGCAACAGAGGAGTTTCCTGTCTTTCCTGCCAGTTCCCTTAAAGCATTTCTGCTTTTCATTGCTTCTCCTTTTCTTCCATTTCTGCATCTATGGACTCTCCATAAACTCCAGCAGCAAGACACAGCCATGCTGCTATCTGGGAGCAGCCAGATCATGGGGAAAACACAGGCGGCCTATAAGCTCTTCCCATTCTCTAAAGCACCTGCCACAGCTTTGGGCAAAGAGGCTCGGGCACCTACTGGCCCAGGTCTCTTACACATGCCTTTTGAGTTTTTCCAGACAGAACTCTGGTTTGCGCCAGGAGTCAATTTTTTTTTTCTGTAAAGGACCAGAGAGTAAATATTTTAGCCTTTGTAGGCCACGTGATCTGTCACAGCTATTCATTACTGTTGCTGTATTACACAACAGCCCCAGAAAAGACATAATCAAGTGAGAGTGCTCGTGTCCCAATAAAACTTTATTTACAAAAACAGACAGTGGGCCAGATTTGGCCCATGGGACACTGTCTGCAATGCCTGGATTATACTGAGCCATCTCCACCACAAGACTGGCTCTGTAATCAACATGCTCATGAATAAGACACAGGTCATAAGGCTTTGACATATGTGCCATAAATTGTGTTAAATGATTTAGAATCCATACTTTCATTTTAAACAAACATATAACCTACCATGAATTTTTCTTGCCTTTTGTTTTTAATAATTTTTTGCCATTTTTATAATTTAAAAAGGAAAAGAAAAACATAATTCTTAATACCAACTATTTACTAATTCTATAGCAAATCCATATTTATTTATGCATATTGATCCTCAATGAACATTCTTTATAACCATTCTATCCTTGTTGCAGTTGACAATGATTTTTTTTAATATGACTTTTTAATAACATCTACAGCCAGAAATTGGTGGTAGTGGCAGGGGAAGAACTGCACACATTTTAAGGTCAGAAAGAACACCAGGAGTTAAAGCAGGAGGAGGTGATGGCGGCACCAAGGAGAGGAGGGAGATAAACGTCCAGCCTGGGAAATAAGAACAACAAATTTCATTCTGGCCAGGAGCTCCAGATGTCTCCTGTCCTCCTCCTAGCTCAGTGTGCTTCACCCCTCCCTATAGTCCTCCAATTAAAAAAGCAATATCGCAAACCAAAAAGAGAAAAAAGCGCCAAGCGTTAATTATGGACGTGAGGGCCAAGGTGAGGAACACGGTGGTCGTAGAACGTGAGCTGACTGGACGCCCAGCAGCAAAGCAACCCTGAAAAGCAGCGCTCACAGGAAACGCGGGCGACCAGTGATCCGAGAAAATGCCAAGTGCAGAATCCGTCACCCAACGGGACAACCTAATCACATCGATCAGCTTGCAGCGCTCACCCATTTCGCAGCTCCGGGTGGGGCTTTCACTGTCTCCTGGTCTTCACTTCCACCCCACCACCTGCCACATAGCCCTCCCAACCCCTCCCCCATCATGCCACTCGGACAGCATTTCCTCCACAAAAGTTTCCTTCCCGCTGATGACACTCCCGCAGGTCACAGCGGGCCCGGGGCACGTCTCCCAGCCTCACACCCCTGTCAACTGTACCGACACCACAACACACTATCCCCTATTTTATCATGTGTCCGAGGACCTAAAGCTCTGCATCTCGGTCACACGCAGGAACATCGTGAACGGGGTGGGGGGTGCAGGAGGGAGCGCTGCTGCATTAGATCTCTAAGCACAAAGGCCGACGGTAGGAATTGGATTTCAGGTAGTCAGTAGACGCAAAGCAGAAAGGCCCCACAGCAACATCCATCTGTCTGTCTCAACCTCTGGCCACACACCCCCAAGTGCATGATGGGGTCTCAGCCCCAACAATAGGGCACCTTATTACATTAATACCATAGTTATGATAGAAGTGGCAGTTATATTCTGAAACCCCACTATGGAGCCTCTTACAGCTCAAAAGACTCTATTGTGCATGTATTTTTAATTCCTATATGTAGTATATCTAAATTATACAATTCAGGCTTTCCGTTAGTCCAGGATGGCCTTCATGATCGGTTTCTATGAAGTAACCATTCCTCCTCATTCCGTAGCTGTTGATGAAACTTTTATCATACTAGTAAGGTGGCATGAGAAAATGACCTTCTTGCTTTAATAAAATGTTATTGTTACACTAGATACAAAATATGTTTCTATTATTAAATATGGGGATAAGCTTCTGGGAGGTTTACTAGTAGGGAAAGGATGGTCTTCTGTGACAAAACAATCCTAAGAAAGGAGAAAACCAAACAGTGTTGTCTTCTGTAAACAGAGTAGAAGTGTTCCTGGAGTACTTACATTAAGTCACTGCTAAGTTTTCCAGCAGGAAACTGTTCAACTCTGGAACAGAAGACAAGTTTCCCAATACATAACAGGATCTAAATCTCTCATATGCCATATGTGAGGCTAACCTTAAGTATAAACTTACCTGCACACAGAATGTTTCTTCCTTCTACTCAAACTATGCCATCAAGAACGCACAATAGTGGCGAAGGCATCCAGGATAAAGCTAACTAGCATTAACCGAGGGCTTCCGCTGTGCCGGCCACCATGGGTTATTTCTGTTAATCCTAACCACACTATGATTTACACTACTCCCATTTTATAAACGAGGGAGCAAATTCTGAGTAACCAAAGCCAGCAGCTACAAAAGTGGCAAAACTACAATTGTAACCCTGGTTACAGGATTCTGGTCCACAGCCACACCTCTACACAATTATGTTTGCCAAAATATGGATCAGCAGTACCCTCGGGAGGCGGCAAGAAGGCAAGGCCGTCCCACATCACGAACAAATTAGACGGATCAAGGGAAAGCTCATAGCGTAATGCTACCACTGTCTACCCCTTAAAAAGTTTAAATTATTGGAAAATAAGGTCAGAAGGCAAATCACAAAATACAGTTGACCCTTTTACAGTGTGGGGGGTCAGGGGCATCGACCATATGCAACTTTTGACTCCCCCCAAACTGCTAGTAGCCAACCATTGACCAGAAGCCTTACCGATGGTCAGTATTTTGTTTGTTGTATTATATACTGTATTCCTATAATAAACCAGAGGTAAAATTAAGAAAATCACAAGGAAGGGACGCCCGGGTGGCTCAGTCAGTTAAGTGTCTGCCTTTGGCTCAGGTCATGATCCCGGGGTCCTGGGATTGAGCCCCACATCGGGCTCCTGACTCAGTGGGGAACCTGCTTCTCCCTCTACCTGCTGCTCCCCCTGCTTGTGCTGACAAATAAAATCTTAAAAAAAGAAAATCACAATGAAGCAAAAATACACTTAGAGTACTATTTTTAAAAAATCCATGTGGAAGTAGATCCATACAGTTCAAACCCATGTTGGCCAAGGGTCAACTGTATAATAATTTTAGTGAGACAGGCAGAATGAGATAATGAAAAGAGTCCTGATTTAGAACCGTTGTGCTTGTGTCCTGGTCCATGCTAACAGAGACTCAAGCCCCTCGTGATAAAATTGTCATGATAAAAATACAGCTCACCCCTTTGTTGTCACTAGAATAGCGAGAATATGTGAGAATATGCCAGCACTGTGCCTGGCAGAAAACAGATACAATAGTTTCGTTTTTTATTTTCAAAACACAAGTAGGGGCACCTGGAGGGCTCAGTCGGTTGAGTGGCAGACTGTTGATTTCAGCTCAGGCTGTGATCTCAGGGTTGTGTGACTTGGGCAACCCGGCTCAGTGGGGAGTCCTCTCCTTCTCCCTCTGCCCCTCCCCCCACCTGCCCGCTCTAAAATAAAATGAATCTTGCAAACACACACACACACACACCCCTCCTGTCTATATACTGTACATCCTCTTCTACGCTCAACACACTCACCCACAGAGAACCTCCTTTTTAGGTCCATCTGTTTCCATGAGAAAACAACTCTCCTATCACTCATAATCTGCCCTCTATTAAAAGCACATAAAATTGTCAAGATAATAGTATTTTTGCCTTATTTGATGCTTTCAATATACAGAAATCACAAGGCACTATTTAAGCACATGAAAGCAGTTTAGGAAAAATGTTTAAACAAGATACCATTTTAAAAACAAAGTACTGAAATAAGCAAGCACTGCATCTTGATCAACTAAAGAGTAAATTTGACTCAAGCTTTCTCCAGCCTTCTCTCTCATACAACACAAACTGGTAATCTTAAAAAAAAAAAAAAATCAGAGCACTGTATCAAACACTCATACGTGGTTTTTTTCATGAAGTACATTCTCAGATTGAAATCTGCCTGGTAGCCTTTAAAAATAAAATGGCCTGAGTAAAGCTGTTTCCACTCTGATTTTTTATTTAAAAAACTGATTTAAGAGTAAACTGTCTTTAGGGAAGAGTTCATAGTCGTGAGATATTTGCTTTGCCATTGGAAAGTGAAAGCTCCAACCCGAGAACCACCAATCTCTGAAGTCAGAAAACGTGAGGCATCTTTACCTCCCCCTATCCCTCCTCTCATTTCCTTACAGACTGTGGCTCTTAATCACAGATGCGCAACGGTCTCTGCATTCCTACCAAACCACCCAGGTCTGAAAAAGTGTGAAGCCTATGTCCTTTAGCCACCTACAGGGAAGTTGCCAATAACATCCTTGAGACTCCTCAACCCTGCGAGGGCAAATCACAAACTTGTTCCCTAAACCAGAAAGCAGATGCTTCTGGTCCCCAGTGAAACTGAAGGCTCCTCCCACTCACAGAAGAAAGGCAACCAGGTTTCAGTCCTTTCGATTCATTTTGTAAAAGACGAATTTTTAAAAAGCAATTAACTGAGCACACGTGTTCTTCCCTCCGCCCTGACATATATTTACAATCCCTCCATTTTCTTCAAGTTAGAGAAGTCATAATAAGTACACTCGCTTGAAAGGCATTAGGAACTCATTTGGAGAACTGAGTTCTATTAGACAAGCAGAGAGGGAGGTGAGCAAGGTTGAGTTTTCTTTTTCATTCCCGCACTACCAGGCAATTACGCATATGTTTTCAAACAAGCAAAGCGTTTGGAACGCACGACGATGCAAAGTAATGCGAGGCACAAGAAACCGGCACGATGCAGCTGGTGTGTTCCGTGTCACAAAGGCTGCTCGGGCACCACACCGCGAGTCTGAGGCTCCCAGCTGCCTCCCATCGCATCCGGTCCCAGGTCCCAAAACCAACGGGCTCCGGACCCGTGAGAGAGAAGCGAACAAGAGCCGGGCGCCCCTCTCGGGGGGGTGGGGGACGAGAAAGTGAGGGGAGACTGCGGGAGCGCGCGGAGGACGGGTGGCGGGTCCCGCGGAGCCAAAGGACAACGGAACGGGGGTGGAGGGGCGATGTGACAAAGGCGCAGGAGCGCCGGCTGCAGCGCAGGCCGAGGGAGGCGACCTGGGCACCAAGGCCAGGGATTAGTGACCGACGGGAGGGGGAGGCGGCTTCTGGGGCCCGCGGCAGATCGCGGCGCGTGAGCCCGCCCGGAGGGGCGCGTGGCCCGGGCGCGGGAGCAGGGCGCGTCGGTCACCTGTATTGTTTGAAAAGCTGGTCCGACTCCCTGAAGCCGTTGTTGAGCAGCATGTTGATGCCAGCCAGGGCCAGCTCCGCGTCCTGCAGGGGCGCCGCCGCCGCCGCCGCGGCCGAGTCTCCGTCGTCCTGCCGCCGCGGCCGCTGCTGCTCCGAGCCCGCCATGGGCGCGCGAGGCTGTGCGCAGGGCCGAGGCGAGGTGGGGCGGCAGCTGCTGCGGCCCCCGCGCGCCCGGAGCCCGGCTCTACCTGCCCGGAGCGCCGAGCAGCCGAGCGGGGCGGGGGAGGGGCGGCGCCGGGCTGGGCGGGCCGGGGCGGGCCGGGGGGGAGGAGCCGGGCCGGCTGCAGCGCGGCGGGGTACGTGAGCGCCCAGGCCGCCACCTCCCGCCGCCGCGGGGATTACTCAGCAGCCGGCCGCCCGCCTGCTCCTCCCGCTCCCTCCGAGACGCCCCCTCGGGCGGGCACCCAAGTGGAATCCGTTTCCGGGTGTCTCTTACCCCGCCGAGCCGGGGCCCGAGCGGCCGCCGCCCCTGCTTCCTGCAGCCCCCGCGCGCCTCCCGGGTCCCTCCCGGCCCGGGTCCCCACCCTGCACCCCTCGCCCCGCCGCCCTGGGCCAGCGCGCCGAGCCTGCTCGGACACTCGCAAGGCACCGAGGCCCGGACTTTGACTCTTTCCTCCAAAAAAAGCCGGACCCGGGGGTCGCGGGGAAGCAAGCGAGTTTGAGAGGGGGACAGGGAACTCCGCCTGGGGCGCAGCGAGGGCGCGCGGCTGGAGACCACCTGGCCGCACCGGGCGCACGCTAACGTGGCCAGTAGCGCCAGAAACTAGGGACCGGCGGCGCCCGCGACCCCCAACTTTATCGTGACCTTGGGGCCGGCCCCCTAGCCCAAGGTAGCCAATCCCCGAGGAGGTGGGAGGAGGGGGCGGGGCCCGAGGGCACCTGCGGGCCGGCTGCGGGAGTCCAGCGCTGAGGAGCTGGAGCCGAGAGGATCCTGGATCCTGGTACGCACCCTCTCCGGCCGCCACCAACATTTTTGCCCGATGGGGCAAGAGGACAAATGGAGGCCAATGTGGCATATACCTAAATATTTAAAGTTTCTAAATTAAGCTCTTCAAGTGTTTTCTATTATTACCCTGACAATTATACTTTCATACCAGTGAAACAGAAAAAGAAGTATAAAGCTATGGTTTATTATATGACCGAATATCAGTAAAATGTCAAAGATGACAGAACTCAGTCATTATTGCATATGCCTGACTGTTCTTATGATGGGCTGGTAATATCTGCGTGGGTAATATTAGGGAGACAATTCACAAGTAACGTGTATGTGTTCCCATAAATTCGTATTTTTCACCTTTATTTTAGCAAAATCACTAAATATGTTATGACAATCAAGATTATGTTCTTAATGTCAAATCAGACCACCTTTCTTAAGTCACTGTGGTTCTTATAGTGTGGTTTATTAGTTTCAGTTTGGAGAAATTGCTCTGCTGAAGCAATTACAGCTGAAAGTTTTCAAAAATTAAAGTGATATTCGGGTTTAGAGATAACCCATTCAGATCCAGCATTATAATGAGGTCAATAGGATAAATTAGCACAGAAAATATTTCAAAAATAATTTTATTTCATCATACAAGTTGCTATCACTTATTCTGTGATTTGTGCCATCCCTTACAAGAATATCTAAACCCATATGGTATTTCCAACTTTCATATATACCAATTTAAGACTAATGTGAATTGCTGTCATTCTTTAGCTGTCATTTGTTAGAACACCATGCTAATCCTTGCGTACATCTGGACCCACAAAGAGGAACATCAAAAGAAGCAAGAAAATGGATGATTCTCCCCTCGGGGAAACAATACTTTATAATACAGGGATCACTGCATTCATGTGATCTGAGAGGACTTCATAGCTTTGCCAGGTTTTTTATCCAAGTACTCTTGGACGTAAAATAGTGTTAGATTCAAACATAATAATAATAAAAAAAAAGATTCCAATATCCTCAGTGCCACGGATCTACATGACATTCATAGGCTGTAAGCTTTGGTTTTAGGACATTGAGGAAGAGATAAGTTGTATTGCCTTGGGGTCTGAAAAATGTTAAGTGTGCGAATGGGTGTTAAGGGTTCTAAGTTCTGTGAAGCCAGCACCAACACCGATGACAGAGGTGTCCCTATGTTCTTTAATACATTTGTGTGTGTGTCTGCATCTTTTCCCGGGCCATCTAACGCACATCTGAGGTACTGTACTAGCCCATGGGGCTCTTGCCAGAGAGTGTTCCCCGGTCATACATTGCCAGTGGTGACCAGAGCTGACAACATGCCCAGTGCTTGTAAGCTGCCTGAACTTTGGATCTGTGGAAACATCTACCCCCCTAATCCTGAAACAATGTAGTCAACAAGGGAGAGAAGCTAAGAGGGCAATACCAAACCTAGCAGCCTGTACTCCCCCGCCTGGAGAAGGCAGCCAAGCCCAATTCTCCATGTCCATCAAGGAATTGATGGCCCCGTGGGCATTAACAAGTTGGATCTGGGGCCCTGAAGCTCAGAATGGGGGTGGGGGAGGAGTGAGCGAAATCAAAGCAATCTGTCTCAGAAACCTAGTACAAATGGTTACACAGACTTAATGAAATTTAGCTGTTGAGCAATTGGGGCAAGATCCAGCACAACTGCCCAGCACCCCATAATAGGTGATATGGATAGAGGATAGCTCTGCCATGTAATTCACACCAGACATGGGCCAAATTGGATCTAACCAAATGCCACAATTAGATTACCAGCAGCATCTTCAATGGACATGTTCAAATATTTGCTCTGCAACGAGGGATACAAAGAGGATTCAAAACGGGGCTCGTAACCCAGAAGCAAGGCAATATGTGATCCAGTAATTAGACGTGCGACAGCTGTAGTTGGCAGTGACACCTGCCCAAGGTTTACCTGGCAGGCAGGGAATGAAGGCTGCTCGTGTTTTCTTCACTAGATAACAACGGCAGATAATGATGGGTGTTTAAGAGGTCATCGTGTATATTACCTACAAAAGGAAGGAAAATCTAGATTACCAACACGTTAGGACGCCACGCACTCGAAATGGTAAGATTCTCAGCACCGTTTCGCAGCACTAAGGCAGTCTTCGGTGGTGCCCTTGGCTGCAACCTGATAGGATTTACCTAGTGTTCCCTTTGGCAAGAGGAAGGAGCAAAGAAGAGGGAGGGAGAGGGGGAGGAAAAGAAAAGCTCTCAGATGGAGGGAAAAAACGATTTCCTTTCTACATACCTCTTGTGGGTATTACCAGTATTTTGCGGTTCTTCGTGAGATTTCATTGTGAAAATGAAACTCCAAGTCTCAATGATTTGTGAAAAGTTTTAGATGTGTCTTTCTACATGGTAGATTTTTTAGTAAGTTAAGATGTCTTGGTTGCAAGTAACAGAAAAATCTGACCCAAATGGCTCAGAAAAGCAAATTTATTGGTTCATGAAAAGGGATTTCCCACAAAGAGGCTGGGCCAGGGCTGCAGACCTGTGACTTGGACCCAGTTTCTCCACCTTTCTACCCTGCGGCTCTGCCACTTTGGTGCTTGGTGGGGCTATTTTCAGGCGCTTCCATCTTGGTACCCAAACAGCTGGAAGTTTCCCGGGGCTACCTGCTTGCTTTTTCACATCCACTAGGAAGGCATTACGTTTTCAATGCTTAACCCAAAATCCCCTAATTGAATCTCAGTGTCTTTCAGGTTCTCATTCTTTTTTTTTTTTTAAAGAGTTATTTATTTGAGAGAGAGCGAGCAGGGGGCGGGGCGGAGGGAGAGAGGCAGACTCCAGCTGAGCACCGAGCCCGAGCCCGATAAGGGACTCCATTCCAGAACCGTGAGCTCATGACCTAAGCTGAAATCAAGGGTCCAATGCTCTACGGACTGAGCCACCCAGGCCCCCCCAGGTGCTCTTTCTTGAACCAATGAATGTGATTAGAAGGAGGTGGTTCATTATGACTGGATTAAGCCAATCAGAGCCTGCTCCAGGATCTGGGAGGTGGAACCAATTCCACCCAAACTCCAAGGCTGGGAAATTCCAGGTCTACTAAGAAAAGGAAGGTGGAAAATGGATGTCAGAGGGAGAACTAACAATATTCCTCACTCTTGTCTTCCTAAACATGTTTTGAGTTTTTGGAGTTACATTTTAATGCATTTAGAGAATATACTACCTTAAGAAATCTTGTTGTCTGTGCCTTAGGTCATATTAACATTTTTTGGTAATGCTAGTAACTATGCCTTGATACATCTTTCTGTAAGCCCGCACCATCAGTTGAAATAAATATAGGTTCCCAGAATGTCTGGAATTCTGAAATGGGGGAGAGCTGGGAAATTAATGTCACTGCATTTTCACGTTATGCTAACTTCGCAAACTCAGCCTGTCACTCGACTGAAGGTGAGGGAAGATTGAGTTAACTGCTTTTAATTAGAAAGCACATCAGGCCAAGGGTTGACATGTAAAACTGTAAAGCAGGTTCCTTCCTTTTCTACTCACAGGTGGGCCACTGGCTGCCCTCTAAGGAGAGGAGCACGTGGTGGACCCAAGGGGATCCACCTGGCTGTTTCTCTGGCAGGCTGGATGCCTGCAACAGGACACTCCCGCTGCCCTGCAGACCACAGTGGTGACCACGAGGCAGGAAACTATCCCCTTCAGACTGGATGCCTTTTCATCTGCTTTTTCCCAAACTAAATCCCCAGTGGACATAGTACAGGTTTAAGCACGTGTTTACTAGAGGTGCGATCATTGCTCTGCTGCTGGGTAAATTCGGGCGCACGACTGGGGAAGGCGTCCTCTCCTTCCTCCAGTTTACCTCCCCCGGGAAGCTCAAGCAGTGAGGCCTCCTGCCCAAGTCCTGGACTGTGATGTGCTTGAGTGGGAGTAAAGCTCTTCTCTTGGTCTTCACAGAGATTCTCTCTCTCTTTCCCTCTCTTTCTCCCTTCCCATTCCTTTCCGTTTCCTTCTGTACCCCTTGCCTTTAACCTGCCTCCTGGCCTTTCAGGGACAGTTGCTGTACCCTAGATCTCCCGCCCTCCCTGCTCCTTACAGAAATAACCCAGCCTCCCTCTCCCTTAGTGCCTTCTCAGGAGTCGCAGATTCTGCAGCCTCTGGTGAGTGCCCATGACTTCTCTGTCCACTGACTGCTGCCCTGTGAAGGAAGAGGTTGTCTCTGGTTTCAAGGTCTGGGTCTGCTGAGTCCCTGGGGTGGGAAGCAGATGGGCTCTGGGCCTATGGATGAGGGCAGGGAAAGACATCAAAAGGAGGTTTCATTTGGTGGGTTTTCTCCTGGTGTACCTAAAACCAAACTTATCAGGGCACCTGGGTGGCTCGGTGGGTTAAGCATCTGCCTTTGGTTCAGGTCAAGATCTCAGGGTCCTGGGATCGAGCCCCGAGTCGGGCTCCCTGGTTAGCAGGGAGCCTGCTTCTCCCTCTCCCTCTGCCCCTCCCCCTGTTCACACGTACTCTCTCTCAAATAAACAGATAGAATCTTTAAAAAAAAAATCAAACTTATCTTGCCACTATGATTAATTTTGATCTGGAATTTCCATTTTTATCTAAAAAAATTATTTTCCTTCTATCCATGTAACTTTACCTTATTTCTTGCTAACAATCCTAGCCTTATTATGCTAAGATGTTATTAAACCTTTCCTACATTAACTAATAACAAATGTCATATCCCAATTCTTCTAACCATCAGGCTTCCCCCCAACTGAAGGAGAAAGGAAGAGACACCTTTCTGTTCACCTAACCACATATGTGAATCTATTTTGGGTGGAAGCTGCAGCCTTGACATTTGCTTCTCAGAGTAGATTTATTTCCAAATCTTAAAGTGTAGTCAGATTCCCTAGGACTGTCTAGAGCACGTAATAGGCGCTCAACACCTGTTTGTAAGTTGTATGGTGAGGACGAGCTACCGAAGGGGTGAGTTGGAAGTACAGGGGGAAGGAGATTGTGCCCGGAATCTAAATCAGAGAATACGATTCTGCAGTGCATTAAATTTGTGACCTAGGGTAATTCTACTTAACCTCTTTTAGGCTTAGTTCCCCCATTTGTAATATGAAGACAATTGGTACCTTCAAGGCAAGTAAATAAAATAGTGGACATATGTTTCGTGAGCTGTAATGGCAAGATATTATCTGAACCCAAACAATTAGTATTCTAATATAAAGTAAAGCCAATTGATCCTTCTGTTCATATATCTACTTGTCAACGGTATTATCTTGAAATATCCAGCTACAAAAAAGCCTGTGCAATTAAAAAGCCAGATGCATCATATGGAGATGATTAATTTAAACCATTTCTACTGTAAACAATACATTTTTGCTGTTATTAATGCAGCCTGAGGAGGAAGTGCAGATTTTCTTCTAAATGTATAAAATGTAGAAAGTAAAAATATCCAGGTTCCAGACTTCTTTGTTTGGATCTGAATGATCTCCGCTTCAATAATCCATTAATATGTTTTTGACACGACCTGAAGGGTTGGACAAGGAAATCAGTGAATATTTGGCATGAAGATTTTAAAAATGCATCTTCTGTGTCCTGTGTATATAACATGTTTTGCAGTCAGCTCTTATCTTTGCAAGGAAGGATGCATTGCTAATATACGATAATGCCTTATTTAAAGTCACTTGCGTTTTGCTCTGGGGTTCAGTTAGCAAACCAGGTGTTCCAACCCATAACTCAGCACCATTGCATTCCCCACGGTAACTTTAGGAACTAGTTGAAGAAAAAGTTTTCTAGCAGCTCAGGTAATCCATACAAGTATTATCTGTGCAAATATTTGGACATCCTGGAGCTGAGTGTCCTGAATCTCTGTTTTTTTTTTCACAGGGAACTCACTGAGTTTTCCCACTGTGTTGGAACAGGGGTGAGTGCCTGCAATATTTAGACTTATGTACAAGCCCTCTCATTACTTCAGATGAGACAGGTAGCCAGATACACATTGAGAGCACAACATGTAAGTACCATAGTAGACCTTGGTACAAAGTTTGTAAGAATCTGTTTAATTCGGGGATTTACTCCTTACATGAGCACAAAAAATCTATACTTCATAAACTGATAGATGCTGATTTTTCTAATGATTTGTTGACTCTTTACACCTTTAGAATTAGCATGTGGACCACACCAGAATAGCCGTCTCACTAATTTATAGCCAGTTCTTGATTTTTGAGTCCCAGATCGTATTAGCCAGTTTGAGAGTCCCCATTAGTCATCAAGGGAAGCTAATCATCATTTTTTACCCCTTTCACATCTATTTTCAAAAGGAGATCCATCACAATTGCAGATATCTTAAACAATGGGAATAAAATTTTGAAGACCATTCCAGAAGGAATTCAAAAGATGAAAAGAATAATATCTTTAAAAAGAAAGTATTTGCCGTCTCCCAATGTAGGTAAAGGAAGCTATGTCTGCTGCAGTGTAAAATATTTTATATTTCCTTTAAAAGATTCTATTAAAAGAGCTGCTTTCCTAACACACACACACACACACACGCACACGCACACGCACAAAACTCATCTTGAAAATGTTCTAAAATTATATAGTGGTGATGATTGCACAACTTTGTAAATATACTAAAAACCATTGGGTTGTACACTGTAAATGGTGAATTTTTCAGTATGTAAATCATAAGTCAATAAAGAAGTTAATATAAAATTTTTTTAAATCATTCTAAACCACAGGGCGCAAGACAGAGAAGAAGGGGGTTCATGGTTTGCTTCTTTGATTTCACATATCGGGGCAGAAAAACATAGTTTATTATGAAAAATAAACCCTCATCTTGAAAAGTACCCATAAATCAGAAATGGCCGTTGGCTGCCGTCACTACATGTCTGCTGTTAGATTAAGACTTTACATATGTTCTATTCTAATTCTCAAAGTTACCCTGTCAGGTGGGCTTTATCCCAGGTTTACAGATGTGAAAATAAATACAAAGAAGTTGGATAATTTTCCTCACACCACGCAGCCAGTGAGGGTTGAAGTGAGGTTCAGCTATAGGTCTCATTGCACATAGCGGGGAGGTCCTACCTGTTAAACTAAAAACCTAGTATTTTCTAGAGGCCTGACTGAGGGAGTATACACACATACACCCTTAGGAGTTTGATGTGACCATCATCATCTCTTCCTGAAAGTGAGAAAGAGTATCCCTTCCAGTGAGAAGGTATTTCGAAGACAGGTAGACATATGAGCTCACACATGCTCAGAGTGATCAAAACTGAGGTGGGTCCAGGCTCTGCGTCTTACTGGAACCCCAGGCGGGTCTAATGTCAGCAGACCTCACACAGCCCCATGAAAAGAGTGGTCCAGATGGAAACTCCTAGAAAGCCGAGCACGTATTGGTTATGTTTGTGTACATGGCCTGATTTCTTAGCCTCAGTGTAAGTTGCAGAAATATTTCATGAATAAATGAGTTGAAAGCATGACCTAGTATGGGATTTTGATGGTAAGTCATTTTTATATTGTTGGATATGAACAGTGGTATTATTAAACTGAGGATAAATGTGTATATTTAGACTTTAAAATAGAAGGCATTTTACATAACATTTTAAAAAACTGTATGCATTCCCCTGGCTAGTGATTTATGTATCTGGAGTTGAAAGCAACGCTATACAGAGGGTCAGGGTGACCAGTCGGAAGAAGACAGGCCCCCATTAAGGAGGGAAGAGGATGTGGACACTAAGACATCACTTAAAGCCTAACTCTTGACATTTATTTTTAAACGCGGTTGTAAAAGAAGACTCAGAACATTCAGCTGTGTCATGGCTAAAAATACACATTTCTTCACTTCTCTTCACCCTCTTCACCCTGCCATCTTCTCGGAGACAGAAACAGTGAAAACAAGGAGATCTGGGAGACTGCAAAGGGAAAATGAGAACCCAGATTATATCCCCAGATAGGGAACTGGATGCCCAGATGCCACAGGGACTGGTTTCGTCATTTCCAAAACCAGACCAAAAAACAACAGTTTTCTGGGCTCGGGAGCAACCTTACTTCCCTTACCTCTCTGAAAAGGCAACGGCCTCCAGTGGGCAGCCCCTCACTTCTGTTTACGAGCAATGGTACTGTTTCCAGACCCCCACCCCACCATACTTGCCTAGGAAGCTAACTCACCTTGCCTTGTGTTTAAAAAAAAAAAAAAAAAAGCTTTCATTCCTCTACACTTAAGATAGCAGTTCTATTGGTTTCCTTTATTCAGTTAAGTGATTCAAGAAAATTTCAGAATTATTTGCCTGTATAGAACTCTTTTTCATACAAGTGTCATACTGAGACAGTAGGATAAGCAAAAAAGACTTAACTCCAATAAAGCCACTGGTCAGAGGCAGGGGTTAAAAGTTTCCATACACTTAGAGACAAATCCCTCCTTCTGGGAAAGCGATCAAATGCAAGATAACAGCCATTAGGGAGTCATGGTTGTCTGGGCAAAATTAGAAGTAACAATTTAAAGCCTGCTTGTACCAGTAGTTCTATTTTCCAGGAGCCCTAAAAGCATGTCAACCATGGAGAAAGGCATCCTGTGATTGTCTTGTGTCCACTGAAGAGTAAGGACCACAAGATAATGACCGTGTGACTGAAGGATGCTTGGCCGTTCCCAGCCCCTCACCCTTTGGGAAAAGTGCCTTTATAAGCCTGGCACACTACCCCTTTGGAGAGTGACATTCCTCTTTCTTGCTGGCTACTTTGTGCAGAAGCTATCTCTAATAAACTCCGCCTGCTTTCTTTCTTTCAAGTTCAGTGTGCATTTCTACGACATTGAGACTCAAGAAGCTGGTCTTGGGGATCTGGTAATAATACAAGTGGTCACAGGTACACTAGTGGTTCACTCCAAGAGTGACACGTTACATAAATTGCAGGTTAACCCAGTTGTTGTCCAGGATGACTTAGTTACTGGATATATCAGAAAGACTATCATATTTTACAAGGTCCAGTTCAGTTCAATGACATTTTTTTCAAGGACTACTATGTGCCAGCCGCTGTACGCTGGGTGCTATGGAAGACAAGACTGAAGAAAGTACAACTCCTGAATCTGAGAATCTTCTAGTCTAGTGGATGAGACAGACACACCAACAGATACTCTAATATTAAACGGTCAGAAGATTGAGGTATATGCTGTGTGCTATGGGAGCACAGAGAGGGGCAATAGTCCAGCTGGGGGTTCCTGGAAGGCTTCCTGGAAGGGTTATGGTAATAAGCTGAGTCTGGAAAAGAGAGGTAGGAAAGACATCCCCAGTTAAGGGACCAGCATGAGCAATGGCATGGACAACTGAAACAGCTGAAATCTGCAAACAGCACAGTTATGCTAGAGTGTAGGAGTGTCAAGGGCTGAGGCTGGGGAGGTGGGTCAGAGTCAGGGCACAAGACCTTTCCATGCCTTGCTAAGGAGTGCACAGGCAATGAGCAGCCGATGAGGAATTTAGGCATGGGAATGACACGATCACGTTTGTGGGTAGATGGAAGGTTCACCGGATTTAATACGAAGGGCTAATTTAATGTGAAGAAGACCGGGGACTTATGAGAGCGAACTGCAGAGAACCAGATCACTTGTTACTCCCTAGTATGTGAAATGGTAAGTTCTTTCTGTCAAACGGGCTTAAATGGAAAAGGTGCAGCCTGAGGTTGGATCTCTGGTTTTCTGCAGGGCTTGATACACGTGTTCGCTCGGAGACACCAGGACTCTACTCTTCACAGGTTGGCATTTTTCTCTCCTGCAGTGAGAGAGCAGGTAACAGGACAACTCCTCACTCTGTAGGACTTTCCTATACGTTGCAAGAGTCTAGCGTTCCTCCTTTCCAATGCTAAAAGCATCTCCCAACATTGTAATGACCCCAAAATCCTCACACATTAAAAGAAGAAAGAAAAAGTCCCGAGACTGCTACTATTCTCCTCTTTGAGCCATCACTCTAGGGTGTGAGCAATTCAAAGCCCTGGTTTGCCAGATTTCCATTTTCTCTAACACCCTCAACCCTTAGAACTCTGACTGCTGGTCAACTCGATTTCTGTGACTCTATGAACTAACAACCAACATGAAAGATCCTCTCAAGCAGTCGTCTCTGAATCTAGATCCCACTCCCCACTTCAAGGTTGTTTTCTTTGAGCATTGGTCTCCATGCTCGCTCACTCCCACAAGAAGAGGGACCATCCGTCTCTCTTCAGCTTCTATATACCCATTGCCAAGGATGATTCTGATTGGTGCTCCTTGAGTCACATGGCAATTCCTGACGCAATCACTATAAGATAGAACACTCTGATTGGCCAGCGTAGGTCCCATGGGGAAGCAGCAGCGGGGGTAGAGCACCCCTGTCTAACAGCCCCACCAGACCCACACAGAATGGGGAGAAAGTTCTTTCCAAAGAAAGGAATGTCGGCACAAGCTCATGTCTACCTCAGAGGATGGATAAACAACAACGAAATATAATTACAGGACACCTCACCCTAATGATGTTCCATTCTGTGGTAAAGAAAACTTTTTAAAAATCCAAACCTCCTTCTACCTCTTCCCAAAATTTTTGTGGGTTTGGAAAATGATCTGTTTGCTTGGAATCCAAGAGTAAATTAAGTGCAACTTTATTCATTGTTTCTTTAGGACATTGGTTATATAACTGACTTGAAAATCTCCAGGGTATGTTGGTGATGCTGGGGACAGAGCTGTGAAGAATGGATTGACTATTAGAAAACTATAGTAGAACAGGGCTGTGGGAAAAGGTAGGAACATCAGAGGAGTGTCAAGGGACCAAGTTCATTAGCCTGCTGGAAGAGCACCAGTCAAGTAAGGACAGAGAGAGGACAGAGAGAAGATAGACTGGGAGAGATGATGAAACTCCACGTACACAGATGAGAAGGGTTGCCTGTCTCAGGAGAGCCGAGAGGCTGGATATCTAGAATCAAGGAAGAGGGTCATCAATTGAATCTTGAAGGTATTTCTCTAGGTCCTTGACCAAGGGCATGATCCAGTGGCCTGAGGTCAGCCGTTTCTGTCTGAACCCCAGCCAGGAGACCAGCAAGAACTCTGGTTCTTCAGAGATATGGTGTCTAATAGATAAACAAATAAAAGTAGGCTAGAGAGGACCAGCAAAAAAAGATGGTACTATCAGTTGAGGCTGGCAGAGGAACTTCTTAACTAGGAGGCCAGGGACATCGAGGGCCCGGGAGTAGGTACTGAGCCTGGCTTCACGTGTTCCGTGTTAGTCAAGATCATGGAGGAAAGGTAGGACAACTGTGTCAAGGTTTGAGCTCCAAATTTCCTCAGTTTTTACATGAGTCCTAGAGTTGCAGAATCTCAGAATTGGATGGAACACAGAGGTTGGTGCATCAGAAAGCTCAGTCCCTGATCAAACTCGGGTAGTTCTGTCCACCTTGATTGAGCTGCTCGCCCTCTTTCAGCTTCAGTTTTTCCACCCAGCAACACAGACAATAAGAAAGTCCCTGTTTACCTGACAAGATTGTTCTGATAACCAGGTGATGGGATCACCTATAAAATTGTAGGGCCTGGTGCAAAATGAAAACACGGGGCTAGCCCCTCCTTAAAAACTATTAAGACTTTGAAGATGGCAACAGCAGACCATTAAACCAAGTGCCAGGTGCTTCTGAGAGCAGAGCCTGGCGTGACTGTACAGGTCTCCTGCCATGAGGGCAGCCCTGCCAGGTAGAATGATGGACATCAAAGTATTTAACAATCTGCAAAGAGTTCAACAGACTCCTGAGGGGTTTCTCTTCTCTTGGCACTCCGGCATTATGAGTTTGCTAGGGCTGCCATTAAAAAAACGAACCTCAAACTAGGTGGCTTCTACAACTGAAATTTCTTGTCTCATGGTTCTGGAAGCTAGAGTCCAGACTCAAGGTGCCAACAGGGCTGGTTCTTCCCGAGGGCGATGAGAGAAGAACCTGTTCCAGGCCTTTCTCCCTGGCTTGTAGATGGCCATCTTCTCCTTATAGCTCTTCACATTGCCTTCCCTCTATGCATGTCTCCAGGGCCAAATTTTTCCTTCTTACAAGGACATCAGTCACATTCAATTAGAGCCCACCCTAATGACCTCATTTTTTTTTAATGACCTCATTTTAACTTCATTAGCTCTGCAAAGACCCTGTCTCCAAATAAGATCACATTTTGAGGCACTGGGGGTTAAAACTTCAACATATGAATTTGGGAGGGAGGACACTATTCAAGTCATAACAAGCCTCAAGCCACTTCTATTATTTGGAGGCATGCCTGACGGTGCGTGGTCTCATGGGGAGGCAGTGATGTTAAGCTGTGGTAGAGGGAGGGTTCTGCCACCATGACAGGGGTGTGGGGTCACAGTTCCTGCTACGTAGTGCTCATTGCAGCTCTCACTGCTTGGTCTATAAGACCCACTCTTTAGCCCCTTAAAGCTCTTGCATGTACACCCAATAAATTCCTTTCTGGCTTAGGAAAACCAAAGTATGTTCCCATGGCTTGCAACCAAGAACACTGATACTCAAATATTACATTAGAATTGGAAAGGATTTTTGTATTGGACTGGAGTTCTCTGCCTCCCCAGACTGGCTTGGCACCATCTGCCTCCTGGGCTCTGGCAGCTTGTTCACGAGGAGCCCTAGCTTCCCACTGTGGCCTTATTTCAGCCACTCTCTGCAGACACAGCCTCCCCAGTGTGAGGGCCGAGGCCTACGGCACAGAAGCCATAGAAGCTTGGCAGCACGGGCCCTACTGAGGAGACCTGCAGGGGCACTGGCTCCTCCCGGCGCTCCCATGAAGCACCTTGCCACCTTGCTGGGGGCATAGACGATGGCTGCCACACCGCTGCTTGGAGGGGCCATGTGACAACCCAGAACAGAGGGATGGCTGAGTCCCTGTGGGACCAGCTCTGAACAAACAAGGAGAGTCAGGAGATGGAGGGAACCGGCGGGTAAGCTCTTCTCCATTCCTCCCTGATGACTGATGATTCCAACCTGTGGTGGTCCCGTTTGGCCTCCCCACAGAGTCCTGCTGGCTCAGCTTTGGGTGTGGTTTTTGTGGCCTGTGGTCACTCATCACCCTGCATTTGCTCCCATTCTCTCCCTAACACCCTGCCCTTTCCCCTCACTCTTCTGCTCCGGATAGAGCCTTGTAAACAACCCAAGCTTCACCTCAGGCTCTGTTTTCTGTGGAGCCTGTTTTCCTCTCCAAAGGCAAGGAGCCTTGGAGGAAGCCTTGGGTGTAGAGCCCAGGAAGGGAAAAGAGGAAACCAGCTCATCACACCCATGGGTCCGTATGTCAACCTACCTGAGGCTCAGAGACTTGAGATGGCAGGCAACCAGGAATTAGGAACAATGAGACCAGGCATATTATGAAAGATCAGTTATGTCAACGCTGCTCAGAGAACTGAGGCAATTATTGAAGATGATTCAGAACCTCGGCTGGAGCACAAAAGAGCTTCCACCCGGACCAGCCTTGTAAAGGTGGCTGTGTAAATGGAGGACAGGACCCCAAGTGTGTATTTAAAGGGCATGGCTTGGGGCATCTGGTGGCTCAGTTCATGATCCCAAGCTCCTGGGATCGAGCCCCACATAGGGCTCCCTGCTCAGTGCAGAGTCTGCTTCTCCCTCTGCCCCTTCCCTTGCTCGTGCTCTCTCTAGCTCTCTCTCATGCATGCTCTCTCTCCCAAATAAATGGATAAAATCTTAAAAAATAATAATTAAAAAAAGGGGGCATGGCTTTTCTGCCCTTTATTATAGGCTCCTGAATAGCAGGATGGAAATAGTTGTTCACCCTGTGAGGTAGACGACTACTTCAGCGCTCCCAAGAGCTGCACTCTCTCTCTATTTAGAAGCAGCGTGACTGTACAGTTCCGGTCGCAGAACCACTCCAGAGAGTTAGAAAGACAGCTTCAGTGTGGCATTGATGCTGATTGCACACAGGGTGACCAATTAGGCTAGTCTCTGCAAAGACCCTGTCTCCAAATTGAGCCCCATTGAAATGATTTTCTTAATAAATGGGCATCCACGGGGCGCCTGGGTGACTCAGTCAGTTAAGTGTCTGCCTTGGGCTCAGGTCATGACCTCAGGGTCCTGGGATCAAGCCCCATGTCAGGCTCCCTGCTCAGCAGGGAGTCTGCTTCTCCCTTTGCCCCCACCCCCATGCTCGCTCTCAAATAAATAAAATCTTAAAAAAAAAACAAATAGAAGAGCATCCACCCCTGCCCTGAAGATAAACTCCAGCAGTAGACAGTGAGGCCCCTAGTCTTCCTTGAGTCAACAGACCTCAAGTTTTTGAGAGCACAGGAAACACCTGCTGTGCGTATGCATACTTCTGGACCCCAGCCTCAAAACCTCTGATCCAGCAGTTCCGGGGTTAGGGACTTGGGAATGGCCATTTACACACATGTGCACACATACACACATGCATGTGCGCACACCCCATGACTGTGAGGTAGAAGGACTCTGGTCCACATTTCCAGAATTATCCTCCGGAGTTCTCAGACACTCTTCCAGCTCTGAGGTGAGTATATGCAAACAACCTGAGCTCCCAGAAAACACTTCCAGTTCCCTTGCCTTGGACTTCCGGCATGTTTAATTAGCCCATCCTGCCCACACAGACCTATTTTAATGTTAGCACTGGTGCAACAGCGTAAGTTTAGTGTATACCTACACAGAGAGGTTATCACAAGGCAGAGCTTCCCGAACTTAGCTGTGTATGAGTAGCAACTGGGGAAACTTTGACATTTATTTATTTTGTAGAGAATGAGAGAGCACGTGCGTGTGAGCAGCGGGGAGGGACAAAGGGAGAGGGAGAAGCAGAAGCAGAGTCCTTGCTGAGCACGGAGCCCAAGCACTCAAGACTCCATGCCACAACCTTAAGATCATGACCTGAGCTGAAATCAAGAGTTGGACGCTTAACCAACTGAGCCACCCAGGCGCCCCTGGGGAAACTTTTCAATGCCACCTCGCTTATGCCCAAATCCAATTAGAAAATGAGCAAAAGACATCAAGAGACATTTCACCGAGGAGGATATGCAGATGGTAAACAAGCACATGAAAAGATACTCGACATCACTAGCCAGGAAAGGAATGAAAATTAAACCACAATGAGATATCACCATACACCCATCAGAAGGACTAAAATAAAACATAGTGATAATCCCAAACGCTGACACGAATGCAGAGGAACTGGGTCTCTTACACGCTACTGGTGGGAAGGTGAACGGGTATGGCTACTTTGGAAAACAGTTTGGTAATTTCTTAAAAAAACTAAACATACACTTAACATATGACCTAGCAATTACCCTCCTAACATGAATCCCAGAGAAATGAAAATTTATGTTCACACAAAAACATTTTATACAAAGGTTCATGGTAGCTTTAGTTTTGAGTATAGTTGACACAGCGTTAGTTTCAGATGAACGACATAGTGATTCGATGAGTTTATACACTATGCTGCGCTCACCACAAATGCAGCTGCCACCTGTCACCATACATCCCTATCACAGTGTCATCGACTATATTCTTTATGCTGTGCCTTTTCTTCCCCTGAATCTCCCACTCCCCTTCAGCCATTTTGCCCATCCTCCTCCCCTCCTCCCCTCTGACAACCACCAGTTTGTTCTCTGTGTTTATAGGTCTGATTCTGCTTTTTGTCTTTTTATTCAGTTTTGTTTTTTTTTAGTTTCCACATATGAGTGAAATCGTATCATATTTGTCTTTCTCAGTCTGACTTGTTTCGCTTAGCATAATATCCTCCAGGTCCATCCACGTTTTCACAAGTGGCATGATCTCATCCTTTTTTGTAGCCGAATAATATTTTATACACACCACGTCTTCCTTATCCATTCATCTATTGATGGACACTTAGGTTGCTTCCATATTTTGGCGATTATAAATAATGTTGCAATAAACATTGGGTGCCTAAATCTTTCCAAAGAAATATTTTCATTTTCTGTGCATAAATACCCAGTAGAGGAATTATTGGGTCATATGGTAGTTCTATTTCTAATATTTTGAGGAACCTCCATACTGTTTTCCATAGTGGCTGCACCAGTTTACATTCCCACCAACAGCACACAAGGGTTCCATTTTCTCTACATCTTTGTCAGCACTTGTTATTTCTTTTTTTTAAGTATAGTTTTTTAAGTATAGTTTTTAAATTTTATTTATTCAATTGGGAGAGAGCAAGAGAGTTCACAGAGGGAGACAGAGAGGGAGAAGGAGAAGCAAACTCACCGCTGAGTGGAGAGCCCAATGTGGGGCTCGATCCCAGGACCCTGAGATCATGACCTGAGCTGAAGGCAGATGCTTAACCTGCTGAGCCACCCAGGCGCCCCAGCACATGTTATTTCTTATCTTTTCTTATTTTAGCCATCCTGACAGGTGTGAGGTCTATCTCACTGTGGCTTTGATTTGTATTTCCTTGATGGTGAGAGATGCTGAGCACCATTAGTGTGTCAGTTGGCCATCTGGATGTCTTCTCTGGGAAAATGTCTATTCAGGTCCTCTCCTCATTTTTTAATCAGTTTGGTTGTTTGGTGTTGGGTTGATAATTCTTTATATATTTTGGATGTTAACCCTTCATTGGATATGTCATTTGCAAATATTTTCTCCCATTCAGTAGGTTGCCTTTTTGTTTTGTTGATGGTTTCCTTAGCTGTGCAGAAGCTTTTTATTTTGACATAGTTCCGATAGTTTATTTTTGCTTTTGTTTTCCTTTCCTGACAGCTTTATTTGTAATAGCCCCAAACTGTAAACAATCAAAATGTCCCATAATAGGTACAATAAACAAACTGTGGTACACCCACACCGTGCAATACTACTTAGCAATAAACAGGAAGGAACTACTGAAACACACAATGACTTGGATGGATCACAAGAACATTATACTGAGTGAAAAAGCCAATCTCAAAAGGCTACATATTGTATAATTCCATTAATATAACCTTCCTGAAATGACAAAATTAGAGAGATGGAGAACAGAATAGTGTTTGTTGGAATGATAGGGGGAAGGGGACTGATGATAGTATAAAGGTGTGAGTACAGGGATGATCTTTTTGGTGATGAAACATTCTGTATCTTAACTCCAGTGGTGGTTGCAGGGATCTACATGTGTGAGAAAATGGCACAGAATATGCACACACATTGTACCAATGCCAATTTCCCAGATTTAATATTGTAACTACATTTATGTACAATGTAGTTATTAGGGAAAACTTTGCAACCTCCAGTGAATCTATAATTATGTAAAAAGAAAAAGAAAGAATAAGTCCTGATTCCCAGGCTGCCCTCCCGCCTCCAGACTAATGAAATCAGACTGTTGGGGTGGGGAGCCGTCCAGGGATCAGCATGTTTCAAAGCTGTCAGGTGATGGCTAAGTGTAGCCGAAGTAGAGGTCTACTGTAATTGACATTTCATAGCTTCTGCGGCCACTAGATTTTCTGCCGAGCATCATACTCGGTAGAAACAGCCATCCAACACATGGTAAGGCTATGCGTGCCAACTGCTTGCATAGTGATGAGGCTTTTTTAAAGCTTTGACCCTGGGCTGGCTGATAATATTTTCCCTGAGGAATCAGTGTGTGGGGATGAGCTCCAGACATGGAGAGGGTCAGGATGGGGGCCCACAGTGTTAACCTAGGCTAAAGAAGACCCTGGGTTTCATTTCTCTTTGTTTCTCCAGATTTCTGGACAAATGCAAAGTGCTCTCTTGGATTTCCGTTTGAAGTTATAACAGATTCCCTAAGTGCTTGTAACACACCTGCTGACCACACTGGTGGGCTCCGAGATACAGACTGGTTTCCTCCGGTGACTACAATCGATTTCACCTCCATAATTGTCTTCTCTATCATCTTATTGTAAACAAATGAAAGCCATCACACCAAATAAAGTGATCGTTCTTGAGGGAAGGCATATTTATACATTTTTCTCTTTTGTGTCTTTGGTTGAAGTATCGAAGGGCTGATCATAAAAGTAATGGAACACCTTCTGCACTGATTGTTTACCCTGTTTTTAGCTTTCACTTATTTCTTGCTATTTTCTTGCTATAGTTTCGTGTTGTTTCAGAGCCTCCTGTGCCTGGTACTTCTGAATGCTTTCCAAAATGAATTTCTCCAGCTGCATCTCAGATATGAAAGCTTTGTTAATTGTAACAGTTCATTTATGATTAATATGAAGCTTTCTGGTTGATTGTTGGTGATGTCCTATGAACTCCCCAAACCTCTAATGCCAAATGGTATCCTTTCCCAGTGTATTTCTTGATATAATTAAACTGCTGTATCGTTTTTAAAAGATGGGTATTTGGTTTATAATATGTGTAGTGTCTTTGAATAATTACCAAGAATGGTATTGCTAACTGTGACATTATTGAAATATTAATGAAAAGAGAACTTTGATCTGCTATTTCACTCACAGTAGCTCAAAGATGGTGGAAGATGAGAGTCCAAACCTCACGGCTGGAGGGCTACATTTTGCTCTTTATACAAGCTTCAACTGATATTCCGAGTGACTTTTTTGGTCGTTTTTACATGTTCTCAACCAAAAAAAAGTGTAAGAACTATAAGTGGGGGTCTACTAAATTCTTTGATGTCACAAAGGGGCCGCTAACTTTATAATAGTCGTTACAAAGGGCGTTTACTGATCTAGTACACGTCTCACACGTGCAGACACGATCGTAGACCTTTTCGCTAACCTGACATTAACACACGTCTTTTCACCTAACCCCCTGTGGGAGACCATGGAAATGCTTTAACATCTGGTATTTGTTCACATATTAGCAGAGGTTTTTAAGAATGGCACTTGAGAAAGGCTTGTCACACTATATGAAGTCCATTCAGGAAGCATTTTTGTTTTCAACCGTACTTCTTGTCTATTTCATAGTGAAAGGCCTTTTATTGCGTCCTCAAATGAGGCACTGTTGTAACATCAAAGCTCAGCTTAAGCAGTGCAATGAGATGCATGATCAAAACATACGATGATATAAGTCATTCTTCTTACCTCTCATGCGATCTCATCAGGCCACTTACCACAAAAGAAACTTGGGATTTCTTAGGGGCAAGACAGGAGCCTCTCTGAGCTAATGGTGGGGTTGTTCTTCCCAGTGACACTGAATGTAGCTACAGAGGAACTAGGTGTTCGGGAGGGACAAGAAAGGAACCCGAAAATAAATTCCAAATTCTGCCACTCTTGGAACAAAACTCTCTTTTCTTCCTCAGCGTTGCTCAGAACCCACCTAGGTAACTGTGGCTCACCTGGATGTGTAGATGTGTAGGTGGCATTGAAAAGACGAATGCAGCCCGGGCAGTCTTTTCTGCCCCAAGCACCCAGGAGCGCAGCCTGTCTGCTGGAAGCAGTCAGCCGCTGGTGGTCTCTGAGTGCCGCGCGGGGGCTGGCCCGCCTGTGCATTACTCAGCGGTTACGTGGAGGGAGAAGCAGGGCACGCTTGTCAAACGGGTTGCTGCACTCGGAGCACGGAAATGTCAGGTGCACATAATTACTGCTAATTTGAAAACACATCAAAAGCACAATTAAAGGGGCAGTGGAGCGATGTCTTTGGTGTTTCTGGAGAGAACTAAAATTACAGCTGGGCCGTATTGCAAGCTTTCTTTGCCACCTAGTAGACACACCTCTTTTTTGTTTATTACAATGCGTGATGACATATTTATTTTTTGATCTACCCTCTCCCCATAGCCTTCACGAAGGCAGAGACCATATGTCTGTTTTGTCCGCCATTAGTCCACACCCAAGACAGCGTAAGAACTCAGTGACTGTCTGTTTCATGAACAGATGACCATAGGACTTCATTTGTGGGCAAGAACTCCCAAATACATTCCCCCGCATTCATCCCCACAGCCCCTTGTTCAAGCATGTTAACTGGATACTCTATATAACCTCTACGTTGTTTATGAATTATTGGGCCACACGTGGGGGATTGCCGTAGTGGCCCATTGATGTTTTATGTAAAGCGTGATGGCTGTGAAAACTTACACATAGAAAGGACAAGGAGGTTCGTTAGCTGATAATGTTTCCCATTTCTTTGTCTCTTAAAAGATCTGCATGTCTCTCATGCTGTGTAGCCATATTCTGTACCCAAATGATAAAGACTTCTTAGGAAGATTTCATTGCCTCCTGTAATTTATTCTAATGCTTAACAGTCTTAAAGATGACACCACACTGTTGGCACATAACGGATGTTAAATAAATATTATTGTTTTTGTGAATTGAACTCAGCAGTAAAAATGAAAATCGCAGCGACTCAATATTTGGATGGTGTGAGCTACAGCAGTTCTGTTTAATCTCTGGTTTTCGTTCAGCTACGTCTGCATGCGTTAAATTGCCTTCCTTCTAATACCGAGTCTACAGGTGGCTTTTCCACCAGAGGCATGCACTTACCTGCCATTTTGATTTTGCCCTGCTCAGCATTTCAAGGTAGGTGGCTCCAGGCATACGTCCGATCCCGAGTCCCTGGAAGCATCGTTGTTCTCAGGACTCCTTGCAGGGTAGGGTTTATTAAGTTGTTCCTTGGTTTTGTTCTGTGTATTTGAAAGAAATACATGCTCTTGCCACGTGCAGTGCTTCAGAGATATCACCTCTTAAATATAACTTGTTGGAAAATCACATTTTCACAGTTCTTTGGTTAGTAAATTTTTAGACCCATATAACTATAGGCACGAAGTATTATTGTTACACACACTTCCTATAAGCCAGGGGCTAGAACTACAGTGATTATTATGATTAAAGCATTTGTTCACCCCTTGGCTTACCTCCAGAAGTGAAGGTGATGTCGCTTCCTCTGCAGAGAATTATACAGGCGACGTCATCTTGACCAAGGTCAAGGGCTAAAAGGTAGGAACATTATTTGTGTTTAATTTTTAGCTTAATCTTTTTTTAAAATCTTGATTTAGATATAACTGACATATAACATACTGCACATTAAACATGTACTATCTGATAAGTTTTGACGTATGTACAAACCAGTGAAACCATCACCATCAAACCAGATAGTGAGCATATCCATAGCCCCCAAAAGTTTGCTCCTTTGTCATCCCTGCCCCCAACCCCTCCGGGCCCCAACCTATCCTTAGGCAACTACTTATCTGTTTTCTGCCATTATAAATTAGTTTGCATGTTCTAGAATTCCATGTAGATGGGATCTTACAGTATGTACTTCTTGGCTTCTTTCACTCAGTAGAATCACGTTCAGATTCACCCAAGTCGGAGCGTATGTAAATACTTCATTCCTTTTTGTTGCTCAGTAGCATTCCGTTGCACAAAGATAGCACCGTTAATTGATTTGTGGGTAGAAATGTGGGTTCTCTCTAGTTTCTCACTCACAAATAAAGTCGCCATGAGCATTCATACACATGGATTTGTTCATAGACATATATTTCCTTTCCTCTTGATTAAAGAGGAAGAAGCGAATGGCTGGATCATAGAATAGGTATATGCTTAAGTTTTAGAGAGTTTGTCAGTCGTCTCCTAAAGTGTCCGCATCATTTTCCATTCCCAGCAGCCGTCTAGGAGAGCTCTGGGTCTCTCACATCCTCACCTACACTCACCATGGTTAAGTTTCTAATTGTAGTCATTCTAATGGGTTTGCAGTGGTTTCTCACTGCGGTTTGAATTTGTATTTCCCTAATGGATAATGATGTTGAGCATCTTTTCATGTGCTTGTTATCAGTCTATCTTCTTTGGTCAAGTGTCTGTTCAAATCTTTTGCCCAAAGTTTCTGTTGCGTTGTCTGTTTTCTTATAATATAGTTTCAAGAGTTCTTTATATATTCTGGATACAATTCATTCATCAGATACATGATTTGCAAATATTTTCGCCCAGGCTGTGGTCTTTTTTTTTTTTTTTTTGCAAGAGCAGAAGTTTTTCATTTTGATGAAATCTAACTTATCAATTTATTATTCAGGGGGGCTGTACTATTAGTGTTGTATCTATGAAATCTTTGTGTAACCCAAGGTCAAAAGGCTTTTTTCTTATAGAAGTTGTATAATTTTAACTTTCACATTTAGATCTATAATCCATTTTGAGTAAATTTTTGGGTATTATGTACAGCTATGAATCAAAGTCCTTTTTTTTTTTTTTTGCGTATGGATATCTAATCATTCTAGCACCATTTGTTCAAGAGACTATCCTTTCTCCACTGCATGCCTTTGTGCTTTTGCAAAAAGCTGTGGCCCAGGTTTATAGGTCTAATTCTGGACTATTTCCTTCCATTTCACCATTTGTCTGTCTTTACACCCATCCCACCTCTTTTGACCAGTGTAGCTTTATAATTAGTCTTGAAATCAGGTCACATTAGTCCTACAACTCTGCACTTTTTTTTCAAGATTATTTAGACTATCCCCTTGCATTTTGGAAACAGCTTGTCAATTTCTACAAAAACCCAGCCCTCTGGTATTTCAACTGACAGTGAGTTGAATCTACAGATCAACTTGGGGAGAATGAAATCTTAATAATGCTGATTTTGGTGACCCATGAAGATGCTCTCTCTCTTCATTTATTTGTTATATATATGGTATATATTATATGTATATGATATATACGATATATATTATTATAATTCCTGTCAACAATGTTTTGTAGTTTTCAATGTTAAAGATTTTCATATCTTGTGTCAGATATATCTCTAAGCATTTCATATATTTGATGTACCGTAAATGGTATTGTTTTTTAAAATTTCAATTTCCAATTGTTCACTGCTAATAGAAACACAGTTGAATTTTGTGTATTTATCTTATATCCCATGACATTGGTAAACTCATTTATTAGTTTTAGTGTCTTTGTAGATTCCCTCACATCGACTACATAAACAATCATATTGTCTGAATAAATGGAGCCAACTTTATAAGCAATATTGATCTGTAGTTTTCTTGTAATTTCTACCTTAGGTTTTGGAATCAGGTAATGCTTGCCACATCAAGCGATCTTTCAGTACACTGAGAGATATTGTTGCATTGTCTTCTCACTTGCATTGTTTCCAGCAAAAAAATGTGCTGTCATCCTTACGTTTGTTCCTCCCTATGTGTATTTTCCCCCATTTGGCTACTTTTAGGATTTCTCTTTCTCTATTATCAAACTTTAAAATTTTTTTCATTATTATCAAAACTTTTTTTAAAAAGATTTATTTATTTGAGAATGTGACAGCAGAGGGAAGGGCAGAGAGAGAGGGAGACAAGCAGACTCCCCACGGAGCACGGAGCCCAACTTGGGGCTTAATCTCAGAACTGTGAGATCATGACCTGAGCAGAAACCAAGAGTTGGATGTTTAATTGACTGAGCCACCCAGGTGCCCCCCCTGAGCAATTTAATTACGAGGTGCCTTGATGTTGCCTTATTTATGTTTTTTGCATTTGGAGTTCACTGATCTTATTGGATTTGTGGGTTTATAGTTCTACCCAGTTTGGAAATTTTCAGCCATTATTTCTTCAGACTTTTTTTCTATACTTCTGTCTTTGTCCTCTTTCAGGGACTGCAAATATATATATATATATATATATATGTATGTTTTTATATTTATATATATGTATGTATATTCGCCCTGTTGAAATTGTCTCACAGCACACAGATGCTCTGTTTGTTACAAAAATTCTCTCTTCTTTGTTTCATTTTGGAAAACTTCTATTTCTATGTCTTCGATCTTCAAGGTCACTAATTTTTCCATCTGCAATATCTCATTTGCCATTGGAAAGTGGAGGAGGGACAGTTAAGTATCCTCCAGACTGACAAGGCACTTTGAGACCAAAAAATGACACTGGATACCATTTATACTGAGTTTTATCCAGGTTAACTTACTGACGGGGCAATCTCGTGGACAACAACTCAGTGTTATGCAGCTCTTCTCCACGAAGTCCAGACCTCGCCCACAGATTTTATAGGGTAAGGGCGGTTATTTAAAGTGGAGGCATCTATAGCCGACGGACAATCAGAACAAGGCTTCCTGCACAGACAGGAACAAGATGAAGGGCTAAAGATAGAGTCAGTTTTGTCAGCACTCCTACAGCCATTAATAATATTAACTGTCCTTAACATCTCACACATTATAGTTTTCATGTCCAGATGTTTGACATGGATTTTTTTAAAAAGATTTATTTATTTATTTATTTATTTATTTATTTATTTTTAGAGAGAGAGAGCTTGGAGTGGGGAGGGGCGGAGGGTGAGGGAGAGAGAATCTCAGGCAGACTCTGTGCTGAGCATGGAGCCTAATGCGGGGCTTGATCTCATGACCATGAGACCACGACCTGAGCCCAAACTAGGAGTCAGTCGCTCAAAGTACTGAGCTATCTGAATGCCCCAGATTTGGATCTTTGATATTTTCCATGCATCTACTTTAATTTTTTGAACATATAGAATAGTGTTATAACGGGGCGCCAGGGTGGCACAGCGGTTAAGCGTCTGCCTTCGGCTCAGTGTGTGATCCCGGCGTTATGGGATCGAGCCCCACATCAGGCTCTTCTGCTATGAGCCTGCTTCTTCCTCTCCCACTCCCCCTGCTTGTGTTCCCTCTCTCGCTGGCTGTCTCTATCTCTGTCGAATAAATAAATAAAATCTTTAAAAAAAAAAGAATAGTGTTATAACAATTTTTTTAAGTTTTTCAAATTTGGTTTTCTTAGTAATCTCTATACCTGCATGGGGCTCGAACTCACAACCCTGAGATTTAGAGTCACATGCTCTTCTGACTGAGCCAGCCAGGCACCCCATGTTATAACCATTGTAATATCATTGTCTGCTAACTCTAACATTGGTGTCAGTTCTGACTTAGTTCAATGGATTGATTTTCTCCTTATCATGAGTCTCCTTATCATAACATTTTCCTGCTTTTTTGCCTGCTTTGTTTTTTTTTTTTTTTTTTGGATTCCAGACATTGTGGATTTTATCTTCTTGGGTGCTGGATATTTTTGTATTTCTATAAATATTGTTCTGGAATGCAAAGAAGGTACTTAAAAATAAATTGATCTTTTTAGGTCTTGCTTTTAAGATTTGTTAGGTGGGCCTGGAGGAGTGCTCAGTCCAAGGTTAATAATTATTCCTCACTATTCAGCCAAAGACTTTTGTACTTTACCAATGGCCTGAGAATCATGAGGTTTTCTGTCTGGCTGATGGCAACAGAGGCTATTCCTGGACCTTTCTGAGCGCTGAGCACTGTTACTTCTCATCCTTTAAAGAGGAGGTTTTTCCCTGGCCTCGGCTACTTATCTCACTTGCAAGCACTAGGCAGTATTTAGCTGAATACTTGAGGGGACTCCTCTTCGGATCATTGGTGTTTTTCCTCACTGGACAGGCATCTCCTCTTCTGGACTCTGTCCTATGAACTCTTGGCACATTGATCTCTCCTGACTCAGCTTCACCTCTTCAACTCACAGACTCTGTCGATGTCTACCTGGATTTCCTGTCCTGTGCTGTGGCCTGGAAACACGCTCAAGGCAATCCTAGCTCACCTCATTTTTTTCCTGTCCCTCCAAGACCATAATTCTTTGTTGCCTGATGTCGAATTGCTTCCCATTTTGTTTCACAAATTCTGTTTGTCTCAGGGACAGTAAATCCAGTCCTTGTGGCTCCACTGTGGTCAGAAACAAGTCTTAAAATTTTCTGAGTCTCTGAACTTTAAGCCTAAATGGCTAGTTTTGTCCTGGCCTTGAAAATGCCATTGTCCTAAACTTACCATGTGACATGGTATTTGGACTTTTTGCTTGACTGTATCTTTTTAGAGAAGTTCAGATTGCTGTGGCGGTGTTTATTATGAATGTTGTTCCAAGCAGAATTAGGCAAGAGTCGTGTTAATGGGTAAAACAGCTATTTCAGATACTAGCAAAATGTTAACATTGTTATTAAATAGTTATCCTTTTTGTAATACAGTATTCCTTGAGCCCCCACTATAAGCTGGGCATTCTGCCAGACTGAAGATACAGGAATGAATAAACATCATCCCCACCTGCAAGGAGCTGATGCTCTAATGAGGGAGCAGATGGGGAAGCTGGCAGAATGGTCCATAAGTGCAAGGGCCGCGTGCCGAGAGAAGCATAGCACATTTGGAAAAGAGCGACTGGTCTTTCCTCGTTTACAATTTGGGAGAGAAAGATACTCTCGTAAAACAACATCTCCAAGTGGTGTGAGCCCTGTGCTGGTAGGATTTGCTGATGATCATAACAACAGCTCATGTTTATTGAGTTGTCATATACGTCAGTCACTACTTCATGAGTGTTCTCATGTAATCATCAGAACAACTCCATGAGGGGTAAGGGTTGTCATCATCCCCTTTTTATAGATGAGGAAACTGAGACAGAGCAGTTAAGTCATAAGGCCAAGGCCACACTCATTGCTCTGGTGAAAGGGCAAACTCATTTAAACTCATACTTTGACCACACATCCAGTAACCATATTTCTTTTTATGGTAGTTGGTAGCATAATCAGCAGCAGACCGTTCCTTTTGAAGAGTCGACCACATAATACGTAGGGTACAAACCAAATAATCTGTACCTGAAAACATAGTCCACACTCTTTTTCTTCCTAGAACATCTTCTGGAAAAATAAATTCTCAGATGTTTCTATTTTTATTCCAGTTTCCTTTTCTCTGTGTTAAGGCAAAGGTTATCCTTTCCTTTCACTGAGTGGTTAGTCCTCTGATTTTCTCGAGCTATGTTACTGGAATAATCACTGGCTTCTCTTCCCCCTCAGAATTTTCCTTTAGTACCTTGTACCTGCTCTGGAAAAGGGCCAAGTTTTAGAGAATGGGGGATTTTGTGAACCTCCAGAATTTTATTAAGTGTCTGAGTTTCACTCGGAGAGTGCAGTTTGTTTCAAAAGACTTGTAATTTCGTCATTCATGTAACCATTTTTTATTGAGTACCTACTATGTGGCCGGTGCCAATGGAAAAGGGCACAAAATAAAAAATAAAGCATTTTCATATGGACCATACATTCATGTGTGTGCGTGCAGGAGGGGAGAGGGCATACAGACCACAAATAATTAAAATATAGCAGGTAAAGTGAAAAGTACAAAAAACAAAGACCCAAACAGAATGCCTTCATACATGCCTATAGTTATTTTCATTGTAACCAACAGGCACAAATTAATTAGTACATCTCCTGACCTCATATCTAGCTTAGGTGATTCAAACAAGAACATTTGAGAAATTTGCTTTTGATAATGTTCTATATTTGATTTACCTTAATATTTACCTTTATATTCTTATTTACCTTGAAATGTTTTGTTGTAAACATTTTTCAGACCCTTTTTTGCTAAGTTCCCACAATCAGTCTGAAACTCAGTATTTGCTTTACAAATATACAATTGAAAACAAATTGCCCATAGATCACTGTACTGCCAGGATACTTTTGCCTCTCTCCAACGGGTCACTTGAATAGTAATTTCCAAGGCGCAATTCAGTCGAGAGTGGCCAGATGTTTGCTTTGAGGACGTTCCCTTCTCGAAGATAAAGACCAAGACTCAGGGAAGGGTTATAAACATGAATGTGTTTAACCATCCACTTTGTCTACGCAAAGACTAAGTGTTCTTGGGTAAAGGAATCAGTCACTTGAGGTAGTCATCTGAAGAAATTTGGTACGAATTCCACTGATATTTGTACTATTTCAAAAAATGGCATAAAGAAACCAAAGCATTCACTACTGGGCAGAGGAAGGAACCCAGACATGAAGTTCGTGGTTGGTGGAATTTGTCTTTGGTATTCTCCTCGTCTGTCTCTCCGGCTATGCCCAGAGCCTGCCGTCTGCACCCGTGCGTGAGTGGCATCTTGTTGTGACTGCAGGAGAGGGGAGGAGGTGTAACTCTGTCCCTTGACCATCTGTGACCGATGCCCAAGACGCCCATTTACTGAATCTCTGCGACGTAGCTACTAAGAATTCAAGCAATAACAAGAATATGAATAGCTATTACTCACATGGTACCTGGTAGGTCCCAGCTGAAGTGCTTTACAAATGTTAACCCTTTTAATGATCGCTACACCCTAGGAGGTAGGTACCATTATCTCCATTTTACAGAAGAGGAAACTGAGACACAGTTAGCGACTAAGTGACAGAATTTGGAGTTTTTTTTTTTTAAAGATTTTATTTATTTATTCGACAGAGAGAGAGACAGCCAGTGAGAGAGGGAACACAAGCAGGGGGAGTGGGAGAGGAAGAAGCAGGCTCATAGCAGAAGAGCCTGATGCGGGGCTCGATCCCGGAACCCGGGATCACGCCCTGAGCCGAAGGCAGACGCTTAACCGCTGTGCCACCCAGGCGCCCCAGAATTTGGAGTTTTACTCAGGCAGTCTGGCTGTGGAGTCCTACCTCGGCTGGGCCATATTGCCTTTCAGACTGAAAGGTTAGTAAGACACCAGTGCTGGCTCAGAAGCGCGCTAGTCCCACAGGGAAGATTCGCACACTTGTTCATTGGTTCCTTCCTTTAGTCAATGTTCGCGGCGCATCTGCTCTACGCTGAGAACTCTGCGAGCTTGCAGCTGGGCATATCCCTTGTCCCTATTGAACGCACCAGTACACAACCTACTATAATATGTGGCACATGCAAGATGGAGAAATTACAAGTGTTATGGGAGCCCCAACCGGAAGCCATGGACACGGTCCCTGGGGGGTAGGGAGAGCTGGCAAGAAGGTGATATTTGAGCTTCATTTCTAAGGATGGATTTTACATCTCCCATTTAAAATATAACTCCCAGGAGACCTAATGTCTTAAATTGGATCATTTTACAACTGCTTGGATGAATTCTTCTTTCCTAATGCACAGAGGGTGAAGAAGGCAAGCGAGCGGTGGGGAGAAAGGAATATTACTGGTGTTGGCAGCGGGGGCCAGGGAGAGGGGTCTCACTGGATGGAGGAGGAGACGCAGAAACTTCTGAAAGGGACTCCTCTTGCGTCTCAGTTTCCCATTTCGAACTCCTTCTCCTGCCTGTCCTCCAGGGCTCTGACGCTCACCTGGCCTGAGAATGACTGGAGATTCAGAGTCACCGCATGCCTTGCTCTTTATTCTTGATCAAAGTCTCGCTTCCTGATGGAGAAACCCACTCGTTTAAAGCTGTATGTGTTTAAAAGTAGTCTGTTCTGCAGTACCGATCATCCCTTTGGAATCAGAGTTCTTTTTCAGAGTTCTAACTATAAGGAGGGAGAAGTTACTCAAGACACCATTTGTATTTAACTCCAAACTGTCCATGGGTTGAGGATTTAAGCTGCCAGGAACATTCTTACTTTCTAAGGAGGGGGACACGGACGTGGGGGAGTCATCTGCCTGCGTAACGCGTGTGGTCTCTCTCTTACGGGAAAGCATGGGAAACACGGTTCTTTCCCCGTGCAAAGAGCATGCGGGTTGTTACACAGAGCTTCTATTCTTTATATTCCAGAGTGGCTACAAGTAGACCTTTATAGCACAGGAATATTTGATATAAAATTAGGCAGTTAATAAGCAGAAGGAAAGTAAAGCATCTTACTAAATATTATAATAAATAATACCCTTACGAATAAAGGGTAAGGGACAGCAGATAGACAGGGTGCAATTTTGGGTGGTGTAGACAGGAGAGTACTTTCTGAGGGGGGGACACTGAAGCAGAGCCCTGCATGAGGGTAAGAGAGCACAGCCATCGCCAAGGTGGGAGAGGGGAGGGATGGGTCGGGCCAGGCGGGAAGTGGAGCCGCACCTGGCGTGGGGCCAGGATCAGAGTAAGGCTGGTCTGTGTCGCTTTGCCTGAGGACAGAAACTGCCTTCTCTGAGAGGGGTACCATCTTAGCCTGATGCCACCACTTCTGTTTCTGTCCATCACCACTCTGAGGTCGGCAGGCAGACATCAGGGCCTGGAGGCCAGATCCTGGGACGCAGGAGAGGCTGATCTGGAGAAGGAGGAAAGGTTATAAGGGGAGCCCAACCTGACCCACATAAGGTTGCCACGGTTATGGACCCTGGACGGGTTCCAGAACACAATAGAGAGAATGAAGAGAAGCTGCACATATTTCAAAGTTTTTTCCAGATTCAGGAGTAGAGCCTCCTCCCTGCTTTCCTCCTCCCTCCCTCTGTCCACCTCTCCTTCCCTGTCTTTCCCTTCCGGACACAAGATTACGTAAATCCTAACTCTTACTCATAACACGGCCTCATCACTGGTCTATGCAGTGTCTTGGCGCAGAGCATTTGAAAGCCTGGGGATTTCCCTGCTTCTCGCCTTGCTCTTGAATCCAATCAGGGGGAGGCCTGCAGTTACCGGAGGCTTGACAGCAGGCTTGGAAGCTCGCTGCCTGCATCGGCGCCTGGTGACCCTGGATGGGGGCTGCGGAGACGGGCTATTTCTATGCGTACTTACTTGTCGTTTTCCATGCAGACCCTACGTCTCCCTTAGACAACCTTCGGTTGTAGAGCCCACGCTTTCCACAGCCGCGCTGTAATGAGCGGGGAGAGGGAGGGATGGGTGCTGCAGCGAGGGAGGCTGGGCCACGTCGAGGGCTCCCCCCCCCCCCCCCCGGGGAAATCCGCCCGTCACTAACGCAGAGCAGCTGTCGGCCAGAGCGCGCCCCGCCAACAGCTGCCCCGCCACCGCCTGCCTGCGGAATCAAGTGCAAGAGTCCCGGGTCACAGAGGCATGAGAGTGAGGCCAGCTTGCTGCTGCCCGGCCTGCTATTTATAGACCTCCCTCCGGTACAGCAGATAGATGGACACAAGAGGATTTCTGAGCTGGAACCAGGTTTCCTGTCACTTACGGCTTCCGATAGCCCTTTGCTAGCAATCCTTCCGGCGAGTATGACCTGCACTTTTTTGGACTTTAGCAGGACAACGAGTAGTTATTAGAAAAGAAACATCAAGGGGCTAGGGGCTCAGGTGCACAGCTCTTGCTGCTCACCAGCAGCTCCACCACGGTCTCTCCGAATCCACGCTGCCTGATGAATTACTGCACAGCCCCCTCGTCGGGGTTAGAATACCTTTAAAGAGGCACCAACATCCTCTTGAGGATTTGAAAATGGAAGGAAGGTGAATAATTGGACAATTGTGTATTGCATAGACATAGTAGGACCTGCAAAGCTCCCTGTAGGGAAATTTTGATGATAGTGGGGTTTTTTGGGTGTTTTTGAGAGAGAGAGAGAGAGAGCGCGCACGTGCGCGTGCACAAGTGGGGGGAGGGGTGGGAGGAGGGGCAGAGGGAGAGAGAGAGAATCTTAAGCAGGCTCCACGTCCAACGTGGAGCCTGATGTGGGGCTGCATCCCACGACCCTGAGATCATGATCTGAGCCAAAATCAAGAGTCAGATGCTTAACCAACTGAGCCACACGGGCGCTCTGATAGTGTTTTTTATAATACAGATGATATTATAGATGTGACATAGGTAATATTATTTCCTTACCAGTATCAGTTTAATACATGTAATGATACGAACACTGATTAGTATTAGTAATACTAATAAAGGTAGTAATGATAGGTAATAATATAGGTAATATTTTTTCCTTAACAGTATCAAGTCCATCATCAGGTAATACAGACTAATACATTTTCCAAAGATCTTAGGTCATTAAAATAACTGAGCCCCATGTCATCTTAATAAAGTTTAAGGTATTAAATTCCTTCCAAATAGCATAAATCATGACTACATTTAGAAATAATCAATAAAATATATAACTAAAAAATGATCACCATAATCTAAAATTACCGGAAGCCAAGACCATGATTCTTCTCCCTTCCTTTTCATTTCTAGAAGCTGCTGTCATCCCTTGGCTTGTGGCCCTTTCCCCCATCTTCAAAGCTGGCAACATCACATCTCCCTGAATCCTTTTTCTGTCACCAAGGCTCATTCTGAGCACAGCTGGGAAAAACTTTCTGCTTTTAAGGACCCATGAGATTAGACTTGGTCCGTCAGGATTACCCCAGATACTCTCCTCATCTCCAGGTCCTTCACTCAATCCCATCTGCAAAATCTCTTTTGCCAGAAAAGGCAACATTCACAGGCTCTGGGGTTCAAGGATGGACATCTTTGGGGACACTATGCTGCCTCAAATAGGGGGCAATTGGAACTAGGCATGGGGTGGGGGGGGGAGGGCTTTCCCCTGGTACTCTGAGGAGCACGCAGAAGGCCAGAACTGTCCACCTAAAGTAGAGGCTGGAGAATTTATCCACCAGCTCCCATGCCCCATCGGGGGAGGATTCTCCTGGAGGTAACTTGCTGCACCTCCAGCTGGGTGGGACAAATGGGCTCTGGCGTGTTGGGGTGCAGAGGTCCTTCACCCTATCAGCACAAAGGAAGAGAGCTGGCAAGGAAAGGTCTCCCACAGCTGCTCTGAAAACAGAGGTGGCCGAGAGGATGTGCACCGGGCAGTGGGCAACTGCTACCTCAAGGGAATGATGGCACTTGGTGGCCTAAGACTCACTTAGGTCTGGAAGTTGGATCCTGGAGCTCAAACCAAGCCTGCATCACTCACTGTGAAGGCTTCATGGGTGTGAATCCTTCCCTAAGCCTTAGTTCTTCCCATCTGTCAGATGGAAGACCATTAAGGACCACATGGAGCTGTAATGAGTATTAAATGCACTAACATATGCAAAAGAGCTGATGTGTAGTGATCGGTCATACACACGGTAGCAGGAATTTTTACTTATCTACCCAAAGAAACATACATTGGTTGCCAGGCACTGGGGATGTGTTGTGAACGAGACTGGCAAGGTCCCTGCTCTCATGCAGCTTCCCTTCCGGTGGGGGACATAGGCAATACGTAGGTCAATAAATATTCAAGGCCTTCCGGATCACAGTTGCCGCAGTAAAGGACATGAAGACGGTGACAGTATAGAAAGTAAAGAGGCGGGGCTGCGGCCGAAACTGCCCAGTGTCACTCCACTCCCCACCCCCACCTTTTTGTTCTGGCAGAACCTAGTGCATTCGGAGGGCAGGTGGGGGTTTCTTGATTGTGAGAGCAGAGCCCCTACCCCAGCCCCAGGGGTGAATCACGGCTGGTCTAGATCAGTGAGGATCACCCCATTCCCCTTGGCCAGCGACAGGCATAAAAGCAGACACGAGACTCAGTGACATTCAAGGGGCTGCGGAGGGTAAGCGGGGGCTCTGTTCCTGCCCAGGGAGGAGAGAGCCTTTTGCCTTCCCCCCATTTCTGCCGCCTCAAACAAAATGAGTGAGCCATCTGGACTGGCAACAGCTTCTTCAGATCATGAAACAGCAAGCATGAGATGAAATCCCGACAGAGCGGCGAAGGGCTGAGTCCTTGATGAAGCTGAGGGGATGCGGAGCTGAGCCGCTGACTACGTCTCAAGACGGCTCACGGGGGAAAAAGAAACTCTCCTTCTTTCTCTCTCTCTCAATGCTCTAGCTAGTCTGGTTTTCTGTGGCTTGTAGCTGAGCACGCTCTTAACCAACACAAGTATTCCAGAAGTGATTTTAATTGGAGGCAAGAAGGATCCCTTACAGAAAGAACCAGGGAAGAGCGTTGAGGCATTGGGGTCTGTGATGAAGTTGGAGGATGGTGGGTGGCCAGAGGGGCACCGGGGGAGGGGGGAGAGAAGACTCATGAGGTGACCAGAGGGCACCCTTCCAGGGCCTTGACTTCAGGAAGAGGAGGAGTTTCCAAAGCAAAGTGAAGCTACACAATGGTTCTAAGCAGGAGAGGGACAGGTGGTCACGGGGACTTGTCAATTCCACATTCTTTAACGTAGAACTGGAAAACGGTGAGACCTATAATGTTGATAGGGCTGTAAAAATACAGTTATTAAAGGTGATACTGATATCGGAAACTTGCAGACCTCTAATAATCGGTTGTTAGCAAAGAAGCTTGGGAAGGTAAGAGTCTGATGACTCCGTTGCCTTGAGAAGACGAGGCCCAGAGCTATAAAGCCTTTTACAACTAATTAATTGCTAGGAGAAAGGCTCACAATATTAGTAGGATATTTGACTTGGAAATCTTTGGAATATAATCCTAACCCACGTTAGGGTAAAGGCCCCGTTGTTTCAGATTGACTTGTTTTGTATTTGGTTATTATGAACATGTCTTGGCCAGCCTGTAAGAATTATTTGAGAGACATCAGGACTTTAAAAGTGTAATATACCATCTCCTTTAGAATGAAACCATCAATCCTAAAGCAACATATTAATTGATAATTGCACTCGGCCCACTGTTTATAATTCCTTAGGGACATGAATTCTTTTTATCTTGGTTTTTTTTTTTTTTTTTTTTGGTAAGAAAGTATCAAGGCTTCAGATTTCTCCCTTCAGGCCTGATTGAAATAAATGACTAACACATTCATTGTAATAAGGAGCTCTAACCTTTCTTTCTTAATAGAGAATTCTCTTGATGGCTGTATCTGTCTGGTGTGTTACCAAAATCATTCTGGCCGCGGTGGGAAGAATGACTTATAAAGAGCTAGAGCTGATACAGGGTGTCCGGTGAGGAGGCTACCACAGTAGCCGGGGAGAAAGACTGACAGCCCGATTTGGGGGCACAGTGAAGACGCAAACATGTGGACGGATCTGAGGTGCGTGTAGGAGGAGAAACCAAAACGGCAGGCTGAAGGGACCAACGATGAGTCATAGGGTTTTGGCTTGAGCCCCGAGATAGACAGTGATACTATTTACTGAAATTGGGACATTCGGGAGATGAATCGTCTGGGGTGAATAAGCAGTATTTAGATTCAGGCATATTTCAGCTCAAGGTGCCTAGCTGGTATCCAAGTGCAGCTACAGAGTTGGACGTATGTAAGTCTGGGGTTCCACCCAGAAGTAAGCGTGTGCCCAGAGAAGGGATCTCAGGTGGGGCTCTGGGGCCAGGCCAGGATTTACAAAAGTAACACCACCCCCTTGTACAGATAGGGAGTAATCTGTTACCAGGAAGAATAATGCCAACCAATTTCTCTGGCCCGCTACGCTCTAGCCTGTTTTGGAAGCCCCGCAGATGCGAGATCTGGTGTAGGCCTCTCCTGCGGTCGAATGTGCCGCTCCATCCTTCCCAGAAGACCCTCCGCCAATCACTCAGGTACACATAATGGAAGCTCAGTGAGTACCCAGTGTCCACCAAGGACAGCAAATCCCTGTTAACGTTGTGACTCAGAGGGCGGAAAGCTAGCTCTATCTTGGGTGACTAAGACTCCTTTGAAAAGCATGCCTTTGAAAGCAGATGTGGCGTTTGGGTGATGTTTTAGTGCTCGGGTGTTGGAGTGCTCTGTGGATTTTCTATTCACGTGCAGAAGTCACTTGGAGCCAGAGAGGGGGAGCGGGGCAAGGGCAGTACTGAGGCCCTCGAGCTCACCCGTGCGCTCGCTGCTTTTCCTAAATGTGGGGTTGGGCTGAGATGAGCTCCAGGAAGTGGACCGTCCTGTGTGTGTCAGCCCAGAACAGTGAGGCGGGAAACAGGCTAAATAAAGTTATCTTGGTGATTAATCACTATTTTCAACTGAAGCCTTTGGCTTAATGATCTGTTCTAAGTATGCTAATTTGGCCAGCTGTCCCTAGGTAGCTAACTGTACCCCTAAGTTAAAAGCCTCCATCTAGCAGGGAAGAACACTTTCTGGAGGAAGAATGCCCACCCACCAGAGGGGAAGGAGGACTTTGTTTTAGTCTCACGTTCTCAGCCTTTTCTAACCCACTCTTGTTGGATGTGCAAATCAAGGCCCCCCAGATATTCTGACACCTTCCTTCCCTGTCACCGCAATGCCACTGAAACTCAGCGGGAAAGGAAAGCCTGCTGTGGGGGTCGAGGAGGGCTAATGGGTTGGACTAGTGGTCCTTCTTGTCCTTGGAATATAGTCCTGAAGGCCTTAGTTTGTCTTTGAACACACCAATCCTACAAATCAATAAGACGGGATGTTTCCCTCTTGTGTCTCAGCTTTCAGGACTCAGGTTAGTGCAGGGGTGCCCCTAGGTGTGTGTATTAAAATGTAGGTCTTATTATTTTTCAGGTATGGTGAGAACAGATCAGGAGATAATTGCCATTGAAAACATAGCTTGTGATACTCATGGATCCCAATAGGAGGGGGCACACCATGCCGTGGGGGGGCGGGGGAGCCCAGGAGGAGGCATCAGGGCCAGAGGGGGGACAGGAGCAAAGGGTACAGTGGGGGCAAGAGCCTTTCTTGTGGTTTCTGTGGAAGAAACGTGTAAGGCAGGGTAAGGAGGGTTGGGAGTGTCTGATGTGAATAATTTCAATGGACTTGGGGGCCATAGGGCTTCTCCCTGGCTATCTGGCACCCGACCCAGGGGAATAATGGCCCTGGGTGTGAGAGCCACAGAGGAGGTGGTGGGGCATGGGCTCTGGATTGCAGGGGGGCATATGCAGGGCCCTTCCCCATCTCTGCGAATTAGCTAACCCTGGGAGACGCAGTCCCTCCAGATCAGCAAGCCTGCCCTCCCCCCAGGTTGGAGCATCAGACGCACAGGGTTAATACAGTGTGAATCGTAGTCCTGTGAGGACCGAGCTGCCTCTGATCTTTACTGGGACAAGCTGGGGCTGCAGAGCCTTGGGGTAACCTTGGGGCTTACTCCCTGAGTCTCAGTTTCCTCCTGTGCTAAACGGAGGAAAAATACCTGCTCCTAAGGTAGTTGAGATTAAATGAGATTGTGGAGCCAAGAGGTTAGCATCGTGCCTGGTACCTGCCGTGTGCTCAGTAAAAGGCACGTGTGTTTCTGTTCTGTTCGACGTAGCAGCCGGATTCTGAGCTCTCGTTGCAGAAGCCGGAGTTGTTTCGGTTGAGAAGCTCTTGGGTTGCAGCGCTCCTGCAGCCTCTGATTCTCCTTGTTGGAAAGCAGCTCCTCTCGGGATCCAGGGCTTTCTTTTCTCTTTTCAATTCTTTTAAATGCAGGGAGTTGCTTTGCATGTAGGTGATGGTGCCACTTTGATGAATCCATAGGTGGAACTGAATCCACTCACCTGGGGAGACCTTGGACCCAGGAGAGGAAGTGGTTCCCTTCGTTTTCACCAAATAGTTGAAGAGCCAAGCCATTTCTGAAAGCCTTCCACTGATTGATGAACGGATCAATTTCCCGTTAACCTTTAGTAATAGAATACATGATGCTATTGAGAGCGGGGTTTGGGAATCTTTACATTTTAGTTCATCTCCCACTTGTGCAATTTCTTTCTTTCCTTCCTTCAATGAATATTTATTATGCCTGAGGCACAGGGAGGAAGCAATTTACATAAAAGAATTTAATGGGAGGAAGCAGGGCATAGGAAGCTCAGAGTGCCGCACATTTTCTTGCTAGGTAACCAGGTTTGCTTTTATTTTAGATTTCTCTCCATTTTTGTGAGTGTGTAAATGAAATTACTAAAAGAAGAAAATGAAGTCTGAGGCCAGTGAATGCCTTCCCTGGACAGTAATTAGTTGCTTCTGCTTTAAATTTCCCTTTCCTTTGACGTGAGGGCTTTATCCACCTTGTAATTATTCTGCCGTGTCTTTAGACCAAATGATGTTAGCTCTTGGATTTGTGGAACAACTGACAATGCAGAACCACGTGGATAATAGCACTTGGAAGATCACCCATCGGCGGACCGACACAGCCGTCATCTTCTGCTGCAGCCCCAGCTCGTCTCGGTCAAAGATCAGAAGTAGGTCAGGACCAGATGCAGAGAGATGTTCTTTACCAAAGGCCACAGTCTCTCCAAACCTAGTCCCTACTGCCTTTCCTTATGTCCCCTGCAGCTTGGTCTTTCCAGTTTGTGTCGTCTTCTGGGCCCAGTGCCAGCACGGAGCAGGGAGATAGATACCTGTGCTCCGAAGCGGAGCACCCGGCGTTGGGTCTCTGCAAATGGCTTTAGCTTGCAGAGCCAGAGCTTCTTGGTTGGTAAGATGCGGCCAGTGGCACCCAGAGTCAGATGGGTTTCTGGAAAAGATCACAGTGCTGTCCCTGAGTCTTGCGGAGCCTCCTCTGGGGCTCTGTGGCTTCCCTTGGTGTGTAGAGCACAAAAGACTTAGCAGGCAAAGGCACCCTCTTCCGTACCAGGCAGAGCTTTGACTTAAATCCCCTAAAGTAGGCTGGGTCCCATGTGAGTCACTTTTTTTTTTTAAGGTTTTATTTATTTGGGAGAGAGAGAGAGAGAGAGAAAGAGAGAGAGTACAAGCCGGTGGATGGGCAGGCATAGGGGGAGGGAGAAGCAGGCTCCCCGAGGAGCAAGGAGCCCCATGTGGGGCTTGATGGGAGGACTCTGGGATCATAACCCAAGTCAAAGGCAGACACTTAACCGACTGAGCCACCCAGGTGCCCCCCATGTGAGTCTTAAGGAGCCTTTTGCCCTTTTTATCTTAGGGCTGGGGGGGGGGGGAGGCAGCTGATTTTTCTTTTTCCTTTTTTTTTTTTTTTCTTTTTGCCAGGTTTGAAAACCTGCCCAAGATTATAGCACCAAGCTGCATCAGAGGTGGGTCTCCAGCCCATCGGCTGAGTCCAAAACCCACACTCTTTCCTCTACATTTCCATTTTATACCGACGGCATGAAATCCCAAGGGACCCACTGTAGTGGCTGAGAGATGAGTGAGAGTTCAACAAGAAAACAAACACGCTCTGGCTGACCCTGGAGAAAGCGCTTCCATGGCCTTCAGTGTAGGTCATCACGGCAGCTGGCGCCCCCCAGCCCCCACCCCGCACAGGCTTCCTGAGCTCCCTGGATCCTCAGTTGTTACGGAACCCCCCCCCCCCCCCGTAACTCTGCTCTCTGGCCACTCACTGAAGACTGACCTCCTGTGGCCAAGAGTGACGGGTGGGGTCAGACGGGGCAGCATGCCACGTGCAGCTTGCTTGCTGTGTGACTGGGTGAGATCGGGATGGAGCTAGGGGAGACATGGCTTAATGACACCAGTGGAGTGCCTCCTGTCATCACGTGTGGGGCTCCAGACTCAGCCATGAGAAACCTGGCAAGTCCGCTTATAAAGCCTCCCACTCCCCACTGTCTCCATCCCGTGTCCAGCATCAATCGTTCCAGCTCCCAGGGCGGGGGAGAGGTGCCATGGTGGCAGCTCCTATGAGCTCTCTGTGTCCCTGAGGAAAAAGCGGACCTTTTAATGTGCTACTTTGCAAAAAACGCCTACAGCAGGCAGCAAATCATTGTCAAGATCAGAGGAAGGCAAGGGTCAGCTTCCCCTTCCCTGACTCACAGCAAGGGTCAGCCTGTGAAGAGACTCAGAGGGGAGAAGAGACATGACAGGGGGTTGTAAAGGGTACCACAACAGAGAGAGCTTAGGAGCTGTTATCCCGGAAGCTTCAACCATACCTGGGCCAGGCGCCATTGGTGGACATGGCAGACACACGGTCCCCAGCAGCTGATTTTATTCAGAGGGCTGTGGAGTTCCTGGACTGCGTCCCTGGTCTGAGGCAAGGGGACGATTTGGTGGTCCTCCACGTCCCACTACTGATACATCACTGCAGAGGGCGCATTGGGCACACTCGCCATTGGTGAGACCTGTCACACACCGCCTGTTTCCGTTTCCCCACCACCTTCTCTGGAACACCCACTCTTTGTTGCCGGTTGGGGACTCTGAGAGGGAGAGACAGAGATAGAGGGAGAGAGTGTGCAGGCGTGCGTGCGTGTGCGTGCGAGCGTGAGTGAGCGTAGTCTTTAGGACCCACTACCAACTACCTGGGAGCCAGGAACATCTGTCTTGTTCCTGGTGCCTTTTCCTACCTTCTTTCCAGAAGGGGTCTTGCTAGCACAATGAGCGGCACCCACATTTCAGTCAGGTGGAAGTACCTTCCACCCCACAAGGGATGCTCTCTTCCTGAGAGAGACTCGTGACTGTACCGGTCAGGTGTAGTCGTCTGGATCCAGGTATCGATGTATCACTGTGATCTACGTGCCCATCCACCCCTCCCCGTCTACCTAAAACAATATTTAAAGGAGTTCTTCAACCTCAAGACTTGGTAGAAATTCAAAAGGTTTTGCTGGAAAGGACACTATAAGATGAAAGCTATATGAAGCTATAATGAAATGAAAGCTACAGCTAAGGAAACATGTAAAACAAAGTTCAAAAGAGTTTCAGGGGCCCCCTCTTCTAAAATTCCGGTTGTTGCTCACCCAGCAACTGGAAAGGACTCTTCCCTGAACATGGCTGACATCGGGGGATCTGGGTCCCAGCTGTACATTAGAATCACTCGAGCTGCTTTAAAAATGACTTAATGTTTTGCCTCACGCAAGATCAGATCTCTGGGGATGTCTGGGGTACAGACATCGGTCTTGAAAAGAACTGCCCCCATGCTTCTGCTGCACAGGGCAGAGCAGGAACCACTGGACAAAATAAGCCAACCAGGCTGGGAACGGAAGAGGGCAAAGAACTCAACTCTTGGCATCCAGAAAATGGAAAATAAAAATTGAAGGGGAAAAAAGGATCTGAAAGGTTTTCTTTTTTTAAATTTCTCTACCCATCTAAGTATTAATTATATGAGTCAGTGCCACCAAAACCTACCTAAAAGCATATCCCACGAGAAGCCCTAAGCTCTCCTCAGTCACCCTCGTGCAGGTACCCGGCAGGCTGACCCTCAGCACACCCACGACACTCCTTGACATTTTGTCTCTTGTCCTCAAGCCTCCCCCAGACCACCTTATCTACTAATTCTCTGGGAAAATAGAAGCTCCCTAAGTTCCCCATGCGCATACGGCACCCCCTTCTACCCACCCTCACCTCCTCTCCTCTAGACTCAAGGGAGGAGCACTCCCTCCTTTTATCAAGGCCACTCCCTCCAAGGGAGGGGATGAATGAATGAAAAAGCATTCCCTGCCCCCCGGCTCTGGAGCAGCAGCAAATACCCTCCCTCTGCCCTTCACCTTTAACTTCTCCTTATAAATTGACTCTTTGCCAGCACATAAAACACTCTATTCTGCCTTCTTAAATCAAAACAAAGCAATCCACCTCAATCATATGTCCCCCCCCCCCCAAGTTCTTTCTCCCTTTCATCGCAATCAAGCTACCTGAAAGAATAATTTCCATGAACTGCTGGTACTTCCTCGCCTCCCGTTCTCCCTCTTGGGTCTCCCAGACTCTGACTTCTAGCCTTGTCACTCCACTGAAATGCCCCTCGCCCACTACCTCTTTCTTGCATAGTCCCGTGCCTCACAGATGCTAGCAGGGGTCACCATACCCCAGGACTTGGCTCCACCCCACCCCCAACACCCTCTCCTGACCTGCACCTGCCTCCTTGTGGTCACGCTCTGCCCACACAAGCTACTGGGGTTCTATCAATTCCCCTAAGCCATGCTCACTCTCTTCTCTCATGCTCTTCCCTCTGCCTGTAGTGTTTGTGCCTACATTTTTTATTTCTGAATTACACACAACGTAGCTTAGATGGCTCCCATTCTCTTTTGACAGGAAGAGTTATTTCCTAGTTGAGAGGAGAGAAAAAAAAATGGCTTCCACCAATGGGCAGCACTGTGGGCTGACACTTCCTGTGAGACACTGATAGAAGTCCCCCAGCTGTGGTAGCTCAGAAGGTTAATTTTCATCATTCTACTATAAAACTACACTAGAACCTTCTTTAAATGCAGATACTTGATTTGAAGGATAACTGGTTTGGATGCCAGTAATAGGATTATTTTCTAGGCAAACCTACCTATTTGTAGAATCATAATGGAGTGAAATATGGGGTCCTATTTAATGCAAGTACTTGTTCCATAATTCTGTATTTCCCCCATTTGCTTGATTATGAGAATCCCCTGCTATATTTATTAAAAATCCAATTTTTGGGCCCCACTCCTACCTTGGGAATCAGAATCTCCAGGGCAGGGGCTATATTACTCATGAGTCTTTAAACATTCATTATCTCCTAGGATGTAGGATTGTGACTAATGGATAGCAAGGCCAATTACCTGCTCATTACCTACTGAAAAAGCAAGGAAGACCTTGCTGGCTGAACTGGAGAAACTGGGACATTTGAGCAACATCTGAGATCAAGGCAAAACTAAATGTTCCTTAAGCTTCCTCCTCATGCATGGGTTCTTGACTGGTACCCCTCACTCCTGCCAGGATTGGGCTTCTCCAAATGCATTATCATTTCATACAAAGCATGTAGGGGAGTAGGGAGGTGAATCTCTGTGGGTCCCAGTCATCTTTTTCTGTCTCAGTGCTGTCTTGGCATTGTAATGACTGTGGTTCGAGTTTTAGGGCATCTGTTCTGCGGGCTCTTTGCACTCACAGAGAGCACAGCCAGAAAACACATAGAGTATGGTCAAAACTTAGGACAACATCTATGTGGCAGCTGGGTGGCTCAGTCAGTTAAGCATCTGCCTTTGACTCAGGTCATGATCCCAGGGTCCTGGGATCGAGCTCCACGTCAGGCTCCCTGCTCAGCGGGGAGCCTGCTTCTCCCTCTCCCTCTCCCTCTGCTGCTCCCCCTGCTTGTGCTTTCTCATGCTCTGTCAAATAAATAAATAAAATCTTAAGAAAAGAAAACTTAGGACCAGATCTACTCTTTAGAGGATGTCTAAAGTTTGGGGCCCCTTGAAGCCGAGCCTGAGCAAGGATTTGAGTACAGGTAGTTTATTTGGGAGGTGACAGAAACACCAGTAACGAGGGAGGAAAGGGAACGAGGAAGACACAGAAGGGAAGGCAGCCATGAAGTGAGCTCTCCAAGCCAGTTTCCACTGTGGGCAACTGGAAAGGAATCCTGCTGGAGAAACTTGGGGAACCAGTATAGAACACATGCTTCCAACAGGGGTGGGGAAAAGACGCCAAGTCCCAAGAGCCATGGGTAAGGGACATTAATCCCTGCTCAGCTGGCTGCACAAGGGGACATAGCTGACTTCGGCAATCAAAGGAAGGCCTCACAGAAATGGGGGTGCTGGCGTTTGGAAATCAGGGCGGCCAGCCCTGCAGGGGTGAGAGTGAAGGGACAGGAGCAGGCTGCGTCTACTACAAAGGTTTTTTCTTCCTCTGAAATATATCTGGCTTGTGTATACAGCAGTGCTATAAACACAGGGGCATGCCGACTTCCTCCACTCTCTCCTGGAAGGGCAAATCAGGAAAAGTGATAAACATAAGCCACAAGTAGAACAGGAAACTTCTCATTAGTTTCTGGCCTCCATACTTTTGGACGTTTGAATTCCTTTCCTAGAAAAAACTAAAAGCATAAGGAACATCCAACTTCTGATACGTCTGTTCCCCGTTTTACATTGTTAATAGGGGCTAACACCCACAATGACTCGCTTAAACAGTTTATATTCATCATCTCATTGAACTGAGAAGCCTTGTGAAGTGAGGGATATAATTTTTTGTCCTTCAAACTTCCAGAATATTCTAAGCCACCTGACAGAAAGCTTGCATGCCTGAAACTCCATTGAAATTGTAGGCCCAAGAGAGCAAAGAGTGGCTCAGATTCAATGACTTCCAAGAGGAAAGGTTTTTCCTGAAGGTGGGGGGTGGTTTTCCCGAGGGGCTTCCCTCTAATGGTGAGGAAGTGGGAAGAGATGGATTATGGGGAACAGTAGAGCAGGAGACAAACCCCACCGGGATCTGGACTTGTCAGGAGCTGTCGCCGCAGCAGCTGGACATTTTGGTGCAGGAAGCAACTCAGAAGTCCCACGGCACCTGAGCCCGCGAGAGAGGCCTCCCCCTCACCGAGGACATTGCAAAAACACGACGTTAAGGATCGTATTCTCTGTTGACGGCACTGTAGTTGAATGCTAGGGATGCTCACTTATTTTTCAGAGCACAGACTACTTCTGAGGACGCTTATTTCCTATAGTAGAAAGTACCTACTGAGATTTGTCTTTCGAATGGACAACATGCCAGCCACGTCACCGGATACCCAGCTGCGTTAGATCTGTCCGGGAATGCACGCGCCCCGGGTGTGAAATGATTAAAATTACTGATGAATTAGCAAAAGCCTTTTGAGCAGGGGACGGTTTAATCGGTAAGTGTATGCTTGCTATCTGTGCGCGTTCGTGGGGACCGAAGTGCTGCAGAAAGTGCCAGGCCTCCACCCTCTGAAATTCTCAATTCTCCTTTTATCAAGGACTCAGTATAGAGTCAAAGAAACCACACATTCAAAATTTATGGGGAATAAAACCTTCTGGCAGTGGAAAGGTACTCTTCACACTCTGAGGTCATAGAAGTCCTTATGAACAAAGGAGAAAAAACCATTTTCAGTAAATAATATTCATCATCTCAGGACCCTGCCCTCTGGGAGAATAATTGTTCCTCACTCCGAGGATGATGAACAGAGATATTCCAATTTTGTCTCTGCCCTCCACACTCAGGCCTGCAGACATTAAGCTAGCATTTCAACGCTGAGGAATTAAGTTATATTGTTTGGCAAATTAGGGAACTGGAAATATGACACATCTGTCACCTACCACGGGTGCTATTACTGTGCTATTATTACCATTATCACTCATGTTAAGAAAAAAGAGTTTCTGTTTGGATTTCTCCGTTGTGGGGGAAGAGGCGGGTGAGGAGAGGGATGGGGGTTCGAGCTTCTACCCATTCAAACGTAGATATTTTGCCTCAGCGAATCCTCATTTAAGTTTCAATCACAAAGAAAGCAAACTTACAAGACGGAGGAGGAAGTGGCCGCTGGCTGGACCTGTGGCTGAGGTTTGGCGGCTGCCCAGAGAGCCCGGTACATTCTTCAGATCCCCGGGTGAGTGCCTTGCTGCTTTCTGGAAGCAGGTCCCAGGCCGGGCGCTGGTTTGGCGTTCTCTGAGAGTCACACGTTCTGCAGACCTGGCCCTCTGTGGCTCAGCACTAGTTCTTAGGGGCAAATGATAGAACTACCCGAGTTTTAAGGCTTAGGCGTGGTGCCGAATGACCTATCAGAGCCCATCAGCTGACCGTGCATTTCCAGGTGCTGGCATTTGGGCTCCGATGAGCCTGGAGCGCCCCAGCTGCTGCTGCCTGTCTTGAAGACCAGGGGCAGATGCTGGTGAGTTTGTATTTCGTGGCATCGGGCCCTAAGGCCCGTTAAAAAAGATTTGAATGTAAGCGGATATATAACGTTGAGGAAACGATATGGCCATGGTTAGCCACCAACATAAAAATGTTCCTACCCTTTGACCCGGTAGTTTTACTTCTAAGAATAAGAAAACAAACGAGTTTATCTTCCATGACATAGTCATGCGAGTGTTGCTTATAATCACAAAAAGTTGAAACAACCCAGTTGTCAAGTGGTTGGCGGTTGGTTAAGTACAATTCTGATAAATTCATTTGATGGCATGTTCTACAGTCAAGGACCTGGGAAAATTCACCATGTAGTTTTTTAAACCGTATGAAAATATATATACGGTATTGCAATTTTGTAAGGAAATACATGTGCATTTAAAAAGAATACGGACATAGCACTAAAGACCTACAGATTTCTGAGTGATGAACTACGGGTGATATGCTTTTCTGCATATTCTGATTTTTCTATAGTGAACATAGATACCAGTCGTATTCAATTACGATCATGCTAGTTAGAAATGGTTCTACTCCTCCACCGGCTTTATGCCGTCGTTCCTAAGAAAGAATCTGGCCTCTCTGTGCTGGCACTACCCGCCCGAGGTCGGAGACGAGGCAGCTGGGAGAGAGGCAGGAGTCAATGCGGTTGGGAGGGCAGAAGCTGGGCCTGGGGATTTTGCAGGGCGGCATCGCCGGGGAGCGGGCAGAACGGAACTGTGTCAAAGTTCTCTGTGGGGAAGTGAGACCACTTCCCAAGTGGGGGGAAGGAAATGTCAGCATGTCCTGCCTAAGGCCATTGTCCCCTGCCAGGGGGTGATCGCGAAGGTGACAAAAGTTCGACCCCCCTTGCACTGAGAAATGAGGTCAGGAGGTGCCCCAGGAGGCGCTAAAGGAAGTAGCCCATGAAGGCACATGACTGCTTCACAGTCACTTGATGGCCCTGCAGTGACTGTCGTCCAGATTGTTGTGTTGGGCTGTTGGTTTTCTCACAGTCCGGTTTTCTCACCCTCCCCCACCCTCCTGGACCAGAATGAACCCAACTGTGGACCTGTCACGAACTGGTCACAGCCAACCACTGGCGAGCCTGCTGTCCCCCCTGAGCCTCCCAGCCCAAGGGCGGCCCAATCCGTGAGGGACTTGGAGCCAGGAAAAGACACCAGTGATAATATTTGTAAGGCACCCTACAGTTGACAAATAATTTCCACGATGGTTCAGTTGAGGAGCAGTAAACATTCCTTTCAGAGAACGGGCACGTCCAGTGTGAGAAGAGGCGCGAGGGCTGTTTTCTTAACCGTAATTCCGGCTGTGACACTCTCAGCTGCCTCCTGGTGGCTGGGATGGTGGCTAAGGAAGAGCGACCGCTGTCCTTCAAGCTACTACCAGACGGAAGGAAAGCGGTGGTGTCGGGGAATTCGTGGTCCCTTTGTAATGGCTCTAGGAAGTGCTAAGGAATATTCGGCACTAATAAATCCCTTTCAGTTAGACGAACACCAGGAAGCCAGAAGAGAGAAGCCCCCATTTAGTGTCGCTGGTGCCAAGACAGGTAAAATGGAGGCTCTTCATGCGGGCTCAGTGCGTGAGTGGTAATCGCCTGATGAAGCTTTCACCGGCAGATCAAATGTTTGCAGAAAACACCTAACTTAAGGTCGTGCAATTCAATGTCTGAGTCAGCATAGCATCCCTAATGCCCACCGGCCAGCCTCTGTTGAATGCCCTCTGTGATGGGGAACTTGCCCCTCCTTACCTCTCCAGAATATTCCATGGTCGCATAGATACAGTTGTTAGAAAGCATGCCCACAGGCCTGCAGGGTGAGGGTCATAAAAGCGCACTGGGTTGAAGGCAGTGTGGCTCCATCTCAGAGGGGGAGGCCAGGGAGCAATGAGGATACCATGTAGGATTACTATGTCCAAATTTCGGGATTATTTGTTATTTTTCTTCCGAGGGACGAATACCATGTAGAAGACCAAAGTACATAGTCTTCTTCGTGAGGAAGGGTGGTGCTGGATAATAACACTGGTCTAGTACATGGCTCATTATTTTGTAGATAAAACCAGAAGCAATTCCTCCTTCCTGTCAACTTCTGTTAGCTTGCCACGCAAAGCTTTAATTATAGGATCTATACCCACCTCAGCTCCCCTCCTAGATGATCTTTGCCCTCAAGGAATCGATAATCACAATCAAGACTTGGTTGGTAGCAGACTCTACGTGGGAAACCAAAGGGAAATATAGGTTCATTAATTCGGTTAGTTATTTACTATTATGAATATTGTGTGTCTCCCCAGTTGGACTGCATATTCCTTCAGGGCAGGAATTTTCTTATGCCTGATTGCATGTCCAACATCGCGCACACGCAGGACCTCGCCGGTATGTGCTTAATGATTATCTGCAGAAAACTGCGTTGTCGGTGCGCTCCGACCACGTGCTGAAGAATTAGTACGATTAACAATGCCCATCGAGCCGCTGGTGTAACGCTAATAAAACATCATCATTTAAAGAGTACACTGTCTTTATTTAACCGCGTACGTTATAACCCCTTAACACGTGTACAACTTTTGTGTTTTTAAAGTGCTTTAAAAGATATTTATTTTGTAACAGGTGGAAAATAATGTTCTTTAAAAGATTTCATTTTTAGTGGAAAAGGAGACTACCAAAAGCGTGTAACAATTTGTTCATCTTCAAGAAATGGGATTTTTATATAAAATACACACGTAGCGCTGAGTGCCAAAAGGATGAGTCTGTGTGGTCAGAATTCAAAATGAGATTGCTATTAACCCCAGCTAGATGGTGTCTTCAGTCAAGAATGACCTTGCGGGGAGAGAGGGAGGTGTGTTGGGTCACCGTGCTTTTGGAGGGGGCTTCCCTTGTCGTGTGTTGGGTCTGAGTTAGTGGTCAGGACAGCCATTCAGACTGACAGTGCCCTGGATGTCCGCGGCTTCAGTGACAGGGATAGGATCGTGGTTGACTTGAATGTCCTTCAGACAGCCAAAAAATGATTCCCACACAGGGAGCCTCAGCATCTTCAAACCGGCTTCGAGAGAAAAGGAGAGGCATTCAGTGGGTAATTCATACTGTCAGGTGAATGTACCCAATTTAAGAAACAGTCTTCTTAGACCTCAAGCGACCGAGGGTCTCGGGCCACCCAATGGCTGCCTCCTTTGAGCTGGCACCCAACACCCCTGCCTGCCGTGATGAATCAGTAACAAGGCTACTCTTCAAGTTCTTCGAAGAAGCCGATTCCACAGCCCAAATCAATAGATATTAACTCCAAACTCGAGTCCTTTTTATGGGTCATGGAAGAGCCATAAGATTAACAAACTATTTGGAGGAACATAAAACAAGGAAGAATGACAAGGCTCCTTCCAGGCAAAATTCCAGAACCTGCTTGATCCTCCCATTCTGGCCCCCCAAAGCTTAATAACTCACCAGTGAAGCTAAACGCCTGGAGAGGAAAGACCCGTTTCTCAGCCCCTTTCCTGATTCCTTGTTGCTATCGGGCTTGTAGGGTAATGCAGCCCCATAAGAGGGGCTTATACACGATAGGCTTGGGACAGAAGCAGCAGCAGTAATGTGGCCTGGGCTATACAATGTGCCCGTTGCTAGCAGTTGGGTTTTCCCATGTGTTGGAGCAAAGGGCCTCACTGTCTCCACCATCCAGCCAACCGCAGCCCAGCTAATAACCCACGGAGCCAAGACGAGAGTTACCTGGGGTACCTCCAATGTGTAGTGGCTCGTGAGTGCTGGCCGGTGGGAAGGGGAGCCGTCCAGCTGTGTAGCTATTCTCGGCGTCCAGTTCCAGGTGCAGGATGTGTTGTTTCATGGTGACTGGGGGCAAAGGAAGCTGGTCAGGTCAATCACCCAAGGAGAGCCCTGCCCGATGTTTAACGTCCACACAACCGTGCCACCATGGGCTTCTGGTCAGCTCATTCCCGTGGGAGCGCTGTTGGTAGGAATTCAGCCAACCTAGACTCAAATTCAGCTAATTTCTCAACACCAAGTGGTATTTAGGCGTTCCACATACATCACAGGATTTAATCCTTAAAATGAATCTGTGAGGAAGATATGATCACTCTTCCTCCCCAGAGAAGAGACCCTGACTCTGAAGCATTGAGGAGCCTGACAAGACGGCTTGGTTATAAGTTGAACGAGTTGGGATTCCGACCCCCGTCTCTAGAGGCCATGTTTATTTCATGAGATCTTAGCTTCTTTCCAGGGAGACACTGACTTCTGAAAACTGAGTCACTTTTGACCCTCCAAATAAAATTCCTCCAATGTTAACAATCATAACTAATTACCATAGCGTTAGCATTCCAATTAGACAGGAAGAGACTAGCTTTTTCACAAAAGGTATTTTAGCCAATATGGGTAATGGATTTCCAAAGTACTGCGCACAGGTTATTCATAAAACAGCAGACTCGGTTTGGGGAGGCTGTGCCTGTTCTCCACCCAGCGGTGTGTCTACACCGATCGCCGTGGTACTAAATGGTGGCTGAAAAAAACAGCCCAACAATGAACTTGAACAACAGAAAAAGCAAATACTTACTGGGCACTTACTACATAGTGGACCCTGTTGTGCAATTTATATACATTATCCCATTTGACTTTCACCCTGGGAGGGGGACCTACTTTTCCCTGCATTGTGCAGAGGAGGAAACGTAAGATAAAGAGCAATTAAGTGGCTTGCCCAAGGTCAGTTAGGTAGGGGCTGGAACTGAGATTTGATCTTTGTTCTTTTTTATTTCAGAGCCAAAATTTAAATCATACTGTTATACCGCCTTGAAAACAAACAGAGCTTATCAGTTTTCTGAGCTAAAAGGAAGAAAGAAAGAAAGAAAGAAAGAAAGAAAGAAAGAAAGAAAGAAAGAAAGAAAGAAAGAAAAAGAAAGAAAGAAAAAAAAGGAAAAGAAATTCTCTGTAGGCGATGGAGGACATCAATGCAGCTGGGGTTGACGATGGGTGTGTTCTCACCATTGTTACCCTGGGGGTGGGGCGCTGAGCCTGGTCAGGCACAATTGGATTGAGGAGATGAGGCTGCTTTTGGGACATTCAAGTCCAGATGGAAAGGGAGACCGTTTCAGCGTGTGAACAATAGGCCGCCAAACATCATACCTGTCACTGAGTGCCACCGTCCATCACACAGAGACCGCTTTGGTGTGACCGATGTCAAGATCCCCCCCGCCTCACTGTCCACAGAGGCCGTGACCTGGAACACACATGCATTTTCCTATTGCCTTCAGAAGGGATGGGCTGGTGATGGGTAGTAAGGAGGGCACGTATTGCATGGTGCACTGGGTGTTACATGCAAGTAATGAATCATCGACCTTTACATCAGAAACCGGGGATGTACTGTACGGTGACTAACATAATATAATACAAAAAATTATTATAAAAAAAAAAAAGAAGGGCTGGGGGAGCCCACTTCCCTGGCTTCTTCCCTTCGCAGCCCCTGCTGCCTGCCAGCCCCAAAGCCCTGTAGACGTAAGCCCCTCCCACACCAGGTGATCACACAGGGGCAGCGCTTTGCAAGAATCTCTCCGCTGCCTCCCTCCCAGGCAGGCAAGCCAGCTGCAAACCCAGGGCCCTCCCAACCCAAACCCCTCCTCTGTCCGGCTCTACTCGAAGGGCACTGATGAGCACCGAACAGCCTCCTCAGCTATTAAAATGTGACAGTGGCTCTGTTTAGAAGGATGTGAAATCTGGAAGGCGTACCCCCTGCTGCAAGGCCCGGACAATTATAATAAGTCCATGGATGCACGCCTTACACACGGCTCTTGCTCAGGGAATTCAGCACGCTCACTGACTGCATTTGTACTGGGCTCGCGTCAGGGGTCAGGCACTCGTGCTAGCGTGTAGAGTCCCGCGTTCCCACTCTCTGGGCCAGGGCCAAGGGCTGAAGCAAGGTGAATGAATGCGAGGACGAAAATAAGCGAGTTGGTAACTAATTTGCATTTAATTTGCATGTAGCTAGACAGTGCGGCGGATTCTCAGGCCATTTTCCAGCTAAACAGTGTCACTGCCGTTATGAAGGTCATCAGGTCCCGATTTGTGTGTGTGTGATTATTTCCTCTCCAGAAGCCCTCCTGGAGCTCCTCCCCCTCCCCTGAAAAGCCAGCCTTCTCTCAGGGCCAGCAAGGGCTTGTGCCCCTGGCCTATCTGAAGCCTTGCTCAGACTTCAAGGCTGCATCTCAGATACAAAGTGTTTTAGGAATTTGGGCTATTTTACCTTCTTCTGGGAGTTTTCCCCTCACAGTTAATAAGCTGTGGAAGGGTAGAGGTGAAGGAAAACGGCATATTATGGCTAAACAGAAAAACACAGGCCCAAAATGGAGCCACTTAAGCCAAGTCACCAAACCAGTGCCGAATACCTAACCTAAGTGACATTTCAGCCTCCCCCAGAAACGTCATCGTAGTAATAATCAGTGAGGAATTTTCTGAACAGCACCCACGACGTTGTAATCTGTCACATGGGCCTTCTCTATCCCCACCCCCTCGCCATCCCTCCCTGAAAGTTAGGTGAGGTAATCCACCTACTAAGACCCCTTGCCCTTCCCCTAATGGAAGGTGACCTTGCCTGGAAGAATCCTTTCTTGTCCTTTGCTAATGACTTCCTTGCCCCACCCTCGTTCCTATAAAAACCCTCCATTTTGTACAACTCCTCAGAGCTCTTCTCTACTTGCTAGACGGGATGCTGCCTGATTCATGACTCGATTAATAACCTCAGCGAGATCTTCAAATTCACTCGGTTGAATTTTTGCTCTTTAACATTATCATGATTGGCTCTTTGCCTTGAGGCCTTCCTGGAAGGATTTGGTTTTCAGAAGAGTTCTTGAAAGGAAAGAGACAGAACCTGGTGGTGAGCATAGGGTATTGACCAGGCCCATGAAGGATGGGCAGGATGCAGCAGCAGAAGCCTACACTGAAAGACGATTCCATGGCAAGCCAGAGGAAGCCTGGGGGGCAGACTGGGGGGCCAGCCTGGCTGAAGGGGCCGGAGACGCTGGTGGGTGGTCTAGGGACCATAAGGGAAACCTGAAAGTGACTCAGTGGACACCAGGCCATGGCCCTGGGCACAACATGGTGTAGACAGCTGTTGAGAACATCTGTGCCATGACTCTTGGTGCTGCCCTTATGAATAAAAGTACAGATGTGATGAGGGTGAAGGGGAGGAGAGAAAAATGAACATTTGTTGAGGATATGACAGTTTCTATTCTCTTGACAAAAGCCCTAAGATATAAGCATTATTATCCACATTTTAAAGATAAAGAACGTGAGTGTGAAGTAAGTTAAGTAGCTTCCCTAGGGCCATATAACTAAGTGGTACAGGTGGAATTCAGCTCAGCTTGTTTGAATTTTCCCAATTTTAAATATGACGAACAGGAAACACGATGACCAACTGACTTGCTAAAGGGAAACACTAAGTTAGCCCTGAAATCAGGTCTCTTAAAACAAGATGGGATCCCACTCCCTCACAACGCCTCCTACTGTGGTCTCCGGAAATGCGGATGGCTCTAACGGAAACCCACAGGTCCTGTCATCAAACCGTACGCACCTTTCCGGCCTCCATGTAAACACTTAAGTGTCTCCCCGGCTGGCTCCCGATGTGTATTAGGACGCCAGTGAGGCTTCTTGGGCGAATGCTGAAGACCAGCTTAAATTCGGGCCCCAACAGCACAGAGTTAGCTTTTGAAAGAAAAAAAAAATAGTTAAGAGATCATAATTCAAGAAAAATGATGGGGTTCTTCAGACTCAAAGACATAAACTCTTCCAAACTGCCCCTTACCTAGGATGACATGACCTCCTTCCTGGGAGAAATAAATGCCTTTCTCCAAAGAGCCACCCAAGCAGGGGGACACACCAACGCTCACAGAAGGGGTGTCCAGGGGTTTCCGATCCAACTGAAAGTTCCTCAGGCATCCCACGAAGCTGTTTTGGGGGAGGCTCTGCAACCAAGCAGAAGAGAAAGCAAGCTTCCTTAAGCCACACCTCCCAGACACACAGGGGCAGCCAAGGTCGAGGGCAGGGCAATTGTCTGCAGAAGGGGGCAGGTGGGGAGCTTTAGCATCCTGCCTGAGTCAGGTGCGCCTGATGGTTGCATTTGGCTCCCTGCCCACACTGCCAAGAAAAACCTGTATACCAGATGTCCGGTGGGTGGCTGAGGTTGGAGGGGGCCACCAAACCAAGTGGTGTGTGTGCAGGGGGCAGGGGCAGTGGGGGCTGCTGGCCAGTGCTGGTCAGTGACCCGACCCTGGTCCGCACAGACGGGGCTGCAACAGGGGAAATTTCCACCTTACGGTGTACCCATCTCACCGTCTCTTTGCAGGTACACACCACTTCTAAGGTTTCATGAGCCGATGTGATTGCTTAATGCAGGGCAGCTGACTGAAAAAGAGGCCAAAACACTCCAAAAATAATAAAGTGTAAAAAAGCTTCCTACATTGTTGGGCTCGGTGCAGCAAAAACACATCACGAACGCTGTGGAGTTAAAATAAGACAAGATGCACAGCCCCGGGGGCATGCGTAGAGCCCCTAAAGGGGGCCTGGCGTAAGGGCTCCTCACTTGGGGCCCAAGGAAGCACCTCTGGGGATTCTGAGATCCCTTAAATGATATACCGGATGTTCTCTGTGTGTGCATTCTTCTGGGGAGAAAGACTGTAACTTTTAAGAAATTTTCGTTAAGAAAAAAGGAAGAATCACTGAATAAAATCCTTAAACTCCCTTCCAGGATAAATGCTCTTAGGACCCTGGAACCCTACACAACAGATGCAGCATGGGATCATTTCAAGACGTGGTGATATTAGGCACGCATCTGGTGTCAGTGTCAACGATAATCTTCCAACTGGACCTACGACGACATTTTTAGTTTCTTAAGATTTACCGTCTAACACAATAAGGAGCCTGTATCTGAAACCAGGCTCAGACTCTCCAGGGAAGGTCATCCCCGAACACGGGATCCCTAACGGCCGACTGCAGATTTCGGAATTCAGAGGCGGACGTGGATTGGATGTTGCCTGCCTTCTGAAAGGATCTGGAGGAGAGTAGCCCGTGGTCTGCACCCTCAAGTGGGAGGAATGCTGCAGAAAGAAACTTGGTCTGCTAAGGGTGAGATGGAGTATCTGCGGGTTGTCCCGTATACTAGGATGCCGAGTGTGACTTATCCAGGTCAAAAGAATTCCCATATTGTGCTCTTGAATAGCTACCCCATCCTGTGATTTCTCTGAGAGGGAAATACGTACAGAGGTTACAGAAAAACAGACACTAACATTGAGGATTCTCCTTGGCAATTAATGTTATCTATTATATATGTATTACACAATATTATATAATATTCATTACGTATAATACATAGATATTGTGTGCAGTATTAATATATACTGATGATATATAACGATAGTATATATTATAAATATATATGTATATTATATGTATAATATAAAATAAAGCAAAACAATACTTTATGACTTGCTGGGGCTTTGGCCCAAACCCCAGTGCAAAACTCAAGTGGGCCAGGCTGAGCCTATGCCCAGGCTGAGACACGGTGGCCGAGGCTAGGTCAGCCTGACCGCCTAGAATCCAAGTTGGCTGAAATTTCCTCTTCTAATTATGTCCGTTTCCAGGCCCAGATTTGAGTCTTGGCCCTTCCTCCCACACTGCAAGCAAACATCACAGCAGAATGGGCCAGCAGCCCCGAGGAAAGCAGCAAGAGTGGCTGAGTGTGGGGCAGCACATTCAGGTGACTGTCAACAGGCCCATCTTACTTCACTGTGTGGGAGCAAAAGGCAGATCAGGGAGAAGAGAGACAGCTGTGTTGGTGCCCCAAGTAGTGCAGGTGTGATGGGGGCTCTGCTGGCGTCGGAGGAGAGAGGAGGGACAGGGCCCTCTCGGAGCTCAGCCTCGGAGCCATGGCCATACCAAAACCTTTGCACTTGACAAACGCAGTACACATCCCTGCCTTTTGGGGACAGATGGACTTGTCACTTTCCCTTAGCCCAAAGTTTTCCTAAGTTTGGTTCTTGAGACAATTTTATTTCAGACACCAAATAACATCGAAACACATATTCACTTAGTAAAGTTAGTCCTTTCTCACTTCCCTAATTTTCTGATTAAGACAAGGAACACATTGTAGTTTTGGTTAATATTTCTTAAATGCCACTTATAATTATGTAAGATACATCGATCACTTGTCAAACTCTTTTTTCTCCTAATGAAGGGAGGAAAGCCACACTATCTGCCCAGACTTTAATAACACTATTTTGTTTCCATGCATTTATATTTCTGGTTACCTACTCTTTATGGTAAAAAATACTGGGTTTCCATGTATAGGGAGACAAACACATCTTTTAAAAATAAACTTAGATTTGGGGCTCCTGGACGGCTCAGTTGATTAAGTGTCCCACTCTTAATTTTGGCTCAGGTCATGATCTCAGGTTTGTGAGATCGAGCCCTGCCTCTGGCTCTGTGCTGAGTGTGGGAAGATCCTCTCTGCCCCTCCCCTCACAACTGCATGCAGAAAAACAAACCAAATCAAAACAGAAAACCTTAAGCAGTGAGTTGACCAAGAGCAAGCTATTAAGTAATTTTTTTACCTGTGTTTGGGAAAGATGCTGAAGGGAACACAAGTTGCTAAAGTTTGGAAAATATTATCTTAATCAAAAATCTCCGGGGCGCCTGGGTGGCACAGCAGTTAAGCGTCTGCCTTCAGCTCAGGGCGTGATCCCGGCGTTATGGGATCAAGCCCCACATCAGGCTCCTCCGCTATGAGCCTGCTTCTTTCTCTCCCACTCCCCCTGCTTGTGTTCCCTCTCTCGCTGGCTGTCTCTATATATAAAAAAAAAAAACAAAACAAAAAAAAACAAAAAAAACAAAAAAAAAAAACTCCATCTACAACCTAAAACCTACGTCCCTGCATTCCCTGGAAGAGAATCCAACAGATTCATGTCTATAAAGCCATGGAGAAGCCCTAGACTCACTCCTTCAGGCCTGTGTGTCAAGCTGAGCCTTAAAAGTGAAGGGTTGGGAATGGGGAATATTTTCTTTGGGCTTCAGGACTTTAATTAGGTATTTAAAAAATTATTTATTTTGAGATTCTTGAATATCTTATATAATTATATATAAGGATTATATATTAAAATGTTTTTGATTGAGATATAATTGAAATATAACATTATTTTCAGATGTACAGCATAGTGATTCTCTCTCTATACATACATATATACATATATATACATATATACATATATATACATATATATACATATATGACATATATATGTATATAGTGGTATGATTACCACAACAAGTCTAGTTAACATCCATCACTACACATAGTTAAAACCTTTTTCTTGTGATGAGAACATTTATGATTTACTTTCTTGGCAACTTTCAAATATATAATACAGTATTATTAACTATGGTCACCATGTTATCCCCAGGACTTAAATATTTTATAACTGGAAGTTTGTACCTGTTGACCACCTTCGTTATTATATTATAAGGTGAATTATTTTTACATACGGTTCTAAAGCGTAACTATTTTTTTGCACCAAATGCTCACCATGCCAAGTGTAGTTACCATCCATCACCCTACCGAGTTGTTACAATATTATTGACCATGTACCTGATGCTGTACTTTTCATCCCCATAACTTATTTATTTTACAACTGGAAGTTTGTATCTTTTAATCCCTTTGCCCTGTTTGACCCATCCCCCACCTCCCCTTCTGCCAACCACCACTTTGTTCTCTGCATTTATGAGTCAATTTCTTTTTTGCTTGTTTGTTCATATGTTTTGCTTTTTAGATTCTACATGGAAGTGAAATCATATTTGTCTGACTTATTTCATTTGACAAAATATCCTCTAGGTCGAGCTCTGTTGTCATGAATGGCAAGATTTCATTCTTTTGTATGGCTGAGTAATATTCCTCTGTGTGTGTGTGTGTGTGTGTGTGTGTGTGTGTGTGTGTGTGTGTATCATATCTTCTTTATCCATTCATCTATCAGTGGACACTTGGGTTGCTTCCATATCTTGGCTATTGTGAATAGTTCTACAATAAACATAGGGGTGTATATATCTTCTGAAATTAGTGTCTTTCCTCACTTTCTTTGGGTAAATACTCAGCAGTGGAATTACCGGATTGTATGGAATTCTTACTCTTATTTTTTCTGAGGAACCTCCATACTGTTTTCCAAAGTAGCTGCACCAATTTACATTCCCACCAGCAGGGCACAATGGTTCCCTTTTCCCCACATCTTCGCCAACACTCCGTTATTTCCTGTCCTTTTGATAACAGCCATTCTGACAGGGGTGAGGTGATATCTCATTGCGCTTTTGATTTGCATTTCCCTCATGATTAGTGATGCGGAACATCTTTTCGTGTGTTGGTGAAGCGTAACTATTTACCTTTGGCTTCCCTGAGGGAGACGATCCCAGGTAAACTGGTGCTCTGAGATTGATGGTAGAATTTCCAGGCAAACTTCCCTCCCGGACCCTCAGACCATCCACAATCAAGTGTCCCTTCTCTCCATCTTGCCCAAACACCACCTTAAGAGTAAAGAAAATATGTTAACCATTTTTCACCTTTGATAATTGGTGATGCATTTTATTACTGGTCATAGGACATTTTTTAAAACAATGTTTTTCTGTTTCTTCAAGGAGCTTTAGAAAAATCAGAAATTTCTCTCCCTAGTATTGTCATCATCATCACCATTTTGAGAGATTATGTTAGATATTGAGTAGAGTAAGCTAGAAAAGTGAGCTTTGAAAGAAGGATTCCTTGGTGCGCCTGGGTGCCTCCGTTGGTTGAGTGCTGGACTCTGGGTTTCAGCTCAGGTCATGATCTCAGGGTCCTGGGATCGAGCCCCACTTTAGGCTCCCCCTCTCCCTGCCCCTCTTCTTCTCACCCCCCTCACGTTCTCTCTCATATAAATGGATACAATATTAAAAAAATAAAAATAAAAGTCCTTCGGCAGGGCTCCTGGAGCAAGTGGCCAGTGGCTACTTCTTTCCTAACAAGGGAGCACACATTTTCAACTCTTTGCTAAAAGTCAAGATCCCTGGGCTCTTGGGTGAACTCGGCCATCTCACGGCTATGAGACTGTTCACTAATGACTCCCCAACTTGTACTCCCAGCTGCGACCTCTGGCCTTTACTATCTAGAATGGTGGGCTTGAATGTCTGAGAGGCAACTCAACCCTAGGATGCTCACAGTAGAACCCTGACTCTTTGCTGGCTCTAAACTGCCCCTTCCTTGGCCACACACCCCTCCTCCCCATTTTCTGCATCTCAGTAGCAGCCCCTCTATCCTCCCAATTGCTGGCCCCAAATCACAGGACTTGATATGGACTTCTCTTTCTCTCATGCTCTCCATGCGATCCCTCAGCAAGCCCTCTCGGTCTGGGGAGCACATGTCTGACAGTGTACTTCTGTCCATGCTCCCCGAGTCTTCTTGAAGCAAAGGCGGTGGTGTCCATCTGGCCACTCTTTCCCCATTTCATCTCTTCAACTACAGACAGCTTTGAAAATATCCATCTGTTTGCGCAATGCTCCTTATTTAGTTGAAGATTCTTCAGAAGCATCAGAGACACTCAGAATAAAATCCGAGTCCTCACCTTGGCCTTCAACGCTTGTATGATCTGGGCCCTGCCTCTCCTTTGAATCCCAGCTCTTATCCTTTCTTATCCTGTCATCTCTTGAAATCTGGGATGCCCTCAGGGAAGATCTGGAAAGCGAGGGGTGTGGATCCTTAAGCTTGTGTTAGGCAGAAGGCATTCTGGGCTCAGAGAGGGGCCCTCCCCGCGGAGACCTGGACATCGTCTTGACAGAGAGAAATGGTCCAGGAAGCAGGGGTGGGCGGGGGAGGGGACAGAGCTCAGGGAGGCATGGCGGGGACTGAAGAAGCCGTGACTAGAGCCCAGCTTGGCACTGAGGCAGGGACGCACGACATCCTTGCACAGTGTGCGTAGCAGTCTCCACTGCCCAGGTGCTAGGGTGCTCGGGGCCTCTGAGCACACAGGCTCTGTCAGTGCTGAGCTCAGGGGCTGGCAGGACGCCGAGACGCCTCTCTAGGCTACTCGGCAGGGAATTCTGCGGCCGTGGGAGCTTCCCGCAGCCCGGCTCTTACCGTGTGCCACTGCCCATCACTGTACTTCTCCTTGCTTTTGAGTTTCAGCTTCTTCCCATCTGCCCCCAGGGTGAAGACCAGCCGTCCCTTTGAGACATAAAGAGCCATATAGGAGTTCTTCGTGCCCGTGTAGAACACAAGCCCTCTGGAGGAAGCCATCTGCATGTCCGCAGCAAACCGTAACCTGTCAGTAAAAAGCAACAGGCCAAGAAGGAAAATAGAGGGTTTTAGTGTTTTTAGTGTTTGTCTGAGTCCCTGAAGCCGGAAGAGAGGGTGAGGTGCAAACACTCAACCCCCATTATTCAGATGAATCAGCTAAGGCATGTGCTGATTAAATGACCTATCTCTTTGGGAATTTTTAAAAGCTGTTAGAGTCCAGCTATTAAAAGTTTTGCATATGATTTTCTTTTTTTTTTTTTTTAAGATTTTATTTATTTATTTGACAGAGACAGCCAGCGAGAGAGGAAACACAAGCAGGGGAGTGGGAGAGGAAGAAGCAGGCTCCCAGCAGAGGAGCCTGATGTGGGACTCGATCCCGGAATGCCGGGATCACGCCCTGAGCCGCAGGCAGACGCTTTAACGACTGTGCTACCCAGGCGCCCCTGCATATGATTTTCTTACACTACTGGGGGGATAATGAGGAAGCTCTGTCAGGCCTAGCTGCTGCTGTAAGTCGCAGCACACGGCACGAAAGAAGGTGCCTCACTGTTTTAGAAGGATCTACATTTTAAAAAAATCATGGCAAAGTATATACAAAACATAAAATTTGCCATTTCAACCTTCTTCAAGTGTACAGTGGGGTTAAGTACACTCACATTGCTGGGCATCCAGTCTCCAGAACTCTGCACCTTGCAAAATGGAAACTCCGTACGCATCGAACACCATCTCTGCATTCCCTGTGCCCCGAGCCCCTGGGGACCGCCATTCTCCTTCCTGTCTCTCTGAATTCGATTACTCTAGGTCCCTCATATAAATGGAATTAAATAGTACTCACCTGTCTGTGACTCCTGGCTCATTTCACCTAGGGGCCTGTGCCTTTTTAACCCAGTGAAGAAGCATTCGATTTTGTGGTACGTGCAAGGAGAGGAGAGTTGTAAGGGGAAGTGTGTGTGTGTGTGCGTGTGTGTGTGTGTGTGTGTATGGGGGGGGCAACTGGAATAACAAGGATTTGATTTACACATCAGATAAGCATCTTTTTCTGTAAGACATATTTAACCCAGAGGCAGAAAAGTACAGATCCACCCTCTCCCACCCACTTTTATGTTTCTGGGACCGTTAGACCCCACCTACGATGGCACAGGAATTAAGCAAGCATCACACAGCAAAAGAAGAAAATAGAAGTTAATACTCCTTTGCATGGTGGTTACATATCGTATGCACATCTGGCTAAGCCAGATTTACTTTGCCCGAGAACTTACATTCACTCATTGACCCGCCCACCATGCATCCAACAAATATTTAATGAGTGTGTAGCATGTGTAAGGCACTGCGGTGAGCCCTGGGAATGCAGCGATGGACGTTTCACGCTTGAGCTGTGTCCAGCGCACAGGCGCACTGACGGGTGCCTGAAAGGGCAGCGCGCAAAGCTGATGGGGAATCCAGGTTTCAGTAGGCTGTCATCCCCACTCCTTGGGTGACGGAAGGCAGAACCTAGGTCTCTCCTGCTTAAAGCTGTAGCCCCAGTGGGTGCCTCACACACAGCAGGCACTCGACAAATAGTCGAGTTGAATGAAACAGTTAATTGAATAGTTGAATTAAATGGTAAATGAAAAACTTGGAGGCGGAATCAGGAAGTGGAAGAGAAAATGACACCGTTACTTCTCCTTGCTTTTTAATACCGTGAGCCTGAGCAAACGCTGAGGTACTTGAATTTTTTAGATTAGGGAGTTTCCTTGAGGGTGATGTTCTTCAAAACGAAAGGCAAATCTATATTTGTTGAATTAAACCAACCAGATGGTGACACCGCTCAATATTTCCCTTGGTGTAGCTGTGTGCGGAGGTTTGCAGAATGAGGGTTAGCCAATTTAAGGAGGATATTCGAACTTGCTACAGAATTAAAGTACTTTACATATGTGGGCTTGGTTATCAGGCTTGACATTTGCTTTCCAGAGTTACTTCTTACAGCAGCTTTCTTTCATAAAAGGCTAACTGACTAACACCCAAAAAAGACACCAGTAGGTTCAAATCCCAGCATATGATACCACAGCTCTGACTCTTCATTGCTGGTGGAGAGGGCACTAAGGCAGAGAACGAAGTGGCATTTTTATACATTCATCAAGAGGATAAAATAGTGGTGCAGCATTTTAAAGGAGAGGCAACGAATTGCTAGAATAGAAATTAGAATGAGACTTCAGAGGGGAGGGGGGTGGGGGATCGGGATAGACCGGTGATGGGTAGTAAGGAGGGCACGTATTGCATGGTGCACTGGGTGTTATACACAACTAATGAATCATCGAGCCTTACATTGGAAACCAGGGATGTACTGTATGGTGACTAACATAATATAATAAAAAATCATTAAAAAAAAAAAAGAAATTAGAATGAGAACAATGGAATAGCCCATATTCTGGACTTGCGTTATCCTGAAAATACACTCCGATGGCTACAATATTTGAGACTTCAAAAATTTAAAAATTATATCTACTAATGACTACGTTTTACCACTTCCCCGTTAAAATGTTCCTTTTCCCATTTATTACATATACTTCCGGTTGCAAGGGAAGGTGCTGGGGTTTAATCATCAGAAGAAGCCAGAGAACTCGCCACACTGAGTGTGCTCTGAGACAAGATGCGAGACAGGAAGGGGCTTTGCAGGGAGGGGGAGGGCAGGAGGGCGGGGAGGCCGGGCAGCCTCTACACAGACACTGCTGTCCCTAAGGTCAGCTTGACCAAGAGCACAGTGATGGGGAGTGGACCTTCCTCCCGAGAGGTAGCCCCGGGAAGGGTTAATAACGGAGTGGAACCTCACTTCTCAGTCTCAGTTGGCAAATCAGGGATCCCCAGCCTTTCCGTGGTGCAAACGGAGATGGGGAGCTGCTGCCCTAGGGTTCTCCTTCCGAACTCCACCCTTCCCTTTTCCAGCCTTCACATCTGCCTGTGAATCATGCACTTGGCTTATTGAGTGGGCCTCCAAGGGCCAGCTCCTTGCAAGCTACTACATCCCCTTCCTGCAAGGAAAGCGTTATCAGCTCCATTTCACTGATGAGAAAACTGAGGTTCAAAGAGATGTAGCAACTTGTGAAAACACTGATGATGCCAAGTTCATGGAGAAAAGGTGAGGTTTAGAAAAGTTGAGCAACAGCCTATAGTGTCCATTGCCTTGCTCCTCCAAACCCCCTTGGAATGAACTGGCTGCAGGGGCACCGTGGGTGGCAGCCCCCAGCCCCCATGCCCTCAGATCTGTGGCGGCAAATGGGTGACCCCCACCCAAGGACTGAGCTCAACAGCAAAACTAGAGGCAGGCCATTTATGCCCGACACCAGACTCTTCGAAGGGGTGACCTTTGCTGGCTGCGGCGCCATCGTTCACAGGTGTTGGGTCCCTGTCTCAGCAGAAGGCTCCTCCCACCAGCCCCTGCTCCCTCCACCTTTATCTCCCACAGGAACAATACATCTCTTGCAACATCTAATGCCATCTTGACATCTGCATCCCAGAAGACCCAACTGGCAAATGGCCTGAGGTCACACAGCCAGCAAGTGGCAGAGTGGGGACTGAAAGCTCGGTCTTAAAGCCAGACCATTTTGACCCCTGGGAAATTCTGCTTCTGTACATAAATCATAAAGGCATTTTGGCACCTTGTTATTTATGTCTCCAAATCATATGAAAATGACAAGCCTTGTTTTCCTACTTTTTTTCCTGACATAATTAATATCTCTGTTCACTCCTCCTCCCCAGTAGAGATGCAACTTGTTAGCACAAGAAGTCCAAAAGCGCTCTCTAAAAATGATCTATCTGGCACTGAGTCTACTTACAAGAATTATTTTTCTCTGACTATAGAATGTAGAGAAGAAAGGTGATTTATCATAGAAATAAATAGCAGCTTTGAAAGGAAATATCAGTCGTATTTTTAGAACACCGTCAATTCTACCCCAGAGCCAAGCGGATTGTTCCAGCCCCTGAGCGGCCTTCCAGCTTCGGGACGGAGCACGCTTGGGCTGTCAGGTGCTGTGTCCTGTGCAGGCCAGCACCTCCTTCCACAGAAGTACTGCTGTCCCTTCATTAGTGACAGGCGCGTGGTGTCCTGCCAGCTGGCCGGCTCTGGGGTACAACTGCAGAGTCGGGTTCTGAGTCGGTGTGGAGGCAGGAATAGTCAAAATACCTGGGTTTCACCAGCTCCTGGGGAATCGTGAATAGCAGGTAGCTGGTGGGCCTGTCCCCAAACCTGAGGGCTCCGTGACTGGCCTGGGCCCGGGGAGGTGGTAGGCAGGACTGGGCCTCTCGCCACATCTCCATGCTCCGTGGGGAGGCCACTGGTGTGTCCTGCAATGGCTGGAAGGCAGAGAAGCAAAAACTTAGGACGGCTCATTATCAGGGGAAAGAGTAAAGAATACTTATCTTGCTAAGCGCCTTGCTCCGTTTTTACTTTGATCCTAGGAAATTACTTCAGTAGAGATGAATTCATCCTTGGGGAGGATGCACTTTCTTCCCATCCTCGACACAAGTCTGCTCTCTTTCCTGACAGCTGCCACACCTGGGGCCAGTGGGTACCCAGAGCCCCTCCCCACCGTGGAGCTGTGGAATAATCGTAGTGTCCCTCGAGAGAGCCAGCGTTGGGCCAGCAGCACGAGGCCTGCACAGCCGGTCAGCGGGACGCAGAGTTGCCAGGCTGGCTGCCAGGCCGCCCCTCTGCTGGAGCCATTCACTTGGGTTTCTGCAGCGGGGCATTGCAAAAACAGAGACCAGGAACTGGAAGGTGTGTGTATGGCAGGGCGGGTGTGTGTGTGTTTGCGGGGGACTACGGCCTGTCTCCACTTTAATCAGAATTGATCCATACACAGACATTGAGCTTTTGAACAGAACAAAGTTTTAATGCTGAAAAACAACGGTAATAAATGTCAAGCGGGACTAGAAAAATTGGTAGAAACCGAGACTCTCCAGCCGTTCCTCCCTTTTGCTCGCCTAGGCAGAACCCAGATTTTGCTCCTGTGTCCCCGACTCGTGCAAGACTCAGAGCTCTGCTGGGATTTCTATTTGTCGAAGGGAAGGGCAAGGATTCGCTGTGCCGGGGATTGGTTGAGGGATGAACATGTGACCTCGCTCTTGGCCAATGAGTCTGGGGGGATATAGGGGGCGGGGCCTCTGAGGCATATTTCTTTACTAATAAAGCCGAGCTGGTCTGTGGATCTGGTGCTGGGCATTATCCCGTGAGTATGTGAAGCCCCGAACCACGCAGGGTGGAGCCGAGCTGAGCTGAGACGGGCCAGGCCTTAAGCCTACCTGTCCCCGAACTGTCCATTATGTGACTTTATAGATCCTCTTATTGTTTAAGCCTTTTTACACTTGGAGCTAATAGCTAAGGGCTTCCCAACAAATTTAAATTCCTTCAAGATCAGGTTTTCCTGCCCGACCGATTCCTGGACAGAGTGCTCAGAATGGAAACCTGATACCAGTTATTTAAAACGTTCTGTGCTTACACATTGCTGAGTGGAGAAGCGCAATCATGCCCGCCAGAAAGTTAAATGAATTGCTTAAAACCACTTCAAATCCAGCCAAACGTGGATCCTAGTGGAGCTTCTTGCCTGGGGTTCTCAGCAGTGGGGCCTCACTCCCTTCCAGAAAGATTCTTCTTTGTGTATCAAGAGCAGTAACATCAAGATGAACAGTTTTCATAAATACCTTTTGTCACCAGCTCTTCCTTCTCATAGAGGCCCCCACCTCTTCAAGGCATTCAGGCCCTACATCCTGGCCATCGTGGACACCCACTTCCCTCGCCTCTTCCCTGAGTTTAGCTTCCATGTCCTACTTCAGCTCTGTGACACAACTGCCACTCCTTCCTTTTCAGTCCTAGTCCCTCTGCCCTGCAAGTCGGGCTCCTGACTCTCTTGCCTGGACCGTTGCAGTACTTTGGCAGTCTGACTCCTTGTCTCTAGAACTCCCTCACCAAACCACGTCACAGGCTCCTGCCAGTTTATTTAAACATGGCTTAAAGCAGTGCTTGCAATTGTTTCTTGCTGACTATAGGAAAACGTCAAAACTACGTCAGGCCATCCTACGCCTGATGTGGCTCAAATGTGGAATACTTTTTTTTTTTTTAATTTTATTTATTTATTTGACAGATAGAGAGGCAGGGAGAGAGGGAACATAAGCAGGGGGAGTGGGGCAGGGAGAAGCAGGCTTCCTGCTGAGCAGGGAGCCCGATCCCAGAATGCTGGGATCATGACCTGAGCCACCCAGGCGCCCCTAAAACTTGGAATTCTGAGCTTACCTCCGTCACTCTCCTTTCTCCACCCAATTTCCCCTGTTCACCAAGCTCTCCAAGCCTATAGAGGCTACAGGATGTGGTGTGAAGAGAATACTCTTTGAGATCTATAGCCCTAAGTTTGAACTCTGGGTCTACTATTTACTGCCCAGGTGCTCTTGGGCAAGTTGCTGTGTTTGTGTTTTTGTTTTTAACCTCTCTGAGACTCAGTTCCCTGACCTATAGAGTTGGTAGTTTATTCTGCTCTCAGAGGGGTGTGGTGAGAACTGAAAGAGACTAGCGAACATCAGAGAGAATGTATGGGAAGGGTCTTGTACCTGCGTCGTGCCCACAACCTGCCTCTGGGCTTCGGGCTTCTGCTCACGCAGCAGCGACATTCACTTGTCTAAACCCAACCCATCCTCCAGACCCAGCTTGTGTGTCACCTCCTGATCTCTGGGGCAGGAAAATTCCTGCTACGCTAGGCCTGTTGCATGTTTTGTACCTTTCCCTTAGGTTATTAGTGTGTATAATGATCACAGCTGATGCTTACCGTGTGCCAGGCACTTTGCTACATGTTTTGTGTTTATTACCTCATTTGACTCTCACAACACCACTGTGAGATATTTCTTTATATATCCTCATTATGTTGCAGGGAATAGACCCACAGAGAGGTTATATAATCACTCAAGCTCACAAACCTAGTAAGTAATCAAGCCTGACTCAAACCCAGTAAGTCTGACCCCAAAGTCTAGTCCTTAACCACAGAGCATTGCTGTTTTCTTTTTGTCAGTGAGCTTTTGGGGGCAGAATTAATGTCTTACTCCACCTAATCTGGGGGCTTGCACAGAACAGGGGCACAATTAAATACAGTGTGTTCACTGGCGGCTCCCACATCGATAGCTCCAGCCCCCACCCCCACCATCGGCTAAGGCCCACTCAGAGACCCCTGGCGGTCCTCTGCCAGCTTTCTCCCTGTAGATGTCCTGCGGGCACCTGTCACTCAATAGAAAACACACTCCACTCAGTCTCTTCCTCCAAATACCCATCCTTCTCCTAGCTCCATCAACGGCACCTCCGTCCATCCAATAACCTGGGCTGGATGCCTCGGAATTATATTAACTCCTGCCTCTCCCTTGCCACCCACATTCAGTTATTATCTGGGTCCTGTACGTTCTATCTTCTAAATAGCTTTGAATCCATTTCCTTCTCTCCATCTCTACCATCGCTGTGTTAATTTAGTCTCTCCATAACTTTCAGCCTTCCAATGAAAAAAGTGAAGACGTGATTCCATTCCTGATGGAGCCGTCCTAAAGATATTCTTCTCATAACAGAAAAATGACTACCCTCCATGAACTATATTTCTTCTCAATAGCATGGGACGTTTCCGATCATGTGCTACCTCTTCAACTCCTCTGAATCACTGTGCTGCAGGGAAATACTGGCAGGCAAGTGGCATGGGGTTGACAGTGAGTGAAAAGTGTGTTGAACAGAAGGGCATTTCCTTAAAGGGGGCACAGGCTATGGGAGGGGGCTGTCTGGTTTTGAATTCCAACTCCACCTTCTCTGTGCGGGAGCTTGGGCAAATTGCTTACCTTTCTACACTGCAGCATCGCGTCCTGTAGCACGTGGCTAGTCATACACTCGCTTGGTACTATCACTCTAGTATGGTGATATGGAAGTGTAGAAGGATAATAATAAGACTTCCCACACAAGGTTACTTGCAGATTTAGGAAGAAAAGCCACTTAAAGAGCTTAGCGCGATGGCTGGCACAGATGAGGTGCTCAGTGTTATCCATTAATCCTTTTAATTGTAACCTCCAGACACGGGGAGGTCAGGCTGTTGACCTTGGGCACAGCAAGGAATTCTTTAAGTCCTAACCCTGTGTCCAATTCATTATGATGCTTCTGCTCCTCCAAATCAGAAATGGGACTTTCTTTCAGGCTTTTTTTTTTTTTTTCAGGCTTTCTTAATGCTGCACATTAGAATCCCCTGGAAGCTTTACAAACTCCTGCCGCTTGGACCCGCCTCAAGAGCATCTGACCTAATTGGGTGGGATGCAACCGGAGCATTAGGATTTTAAAAGCTCCCCAGCTGTTTCTAATGTGCGGTCAAGGTCAAACCACACTGGTCTTGGCAAGGCCTGGGTGCACGCACACATGTGTCATGAGAGGCAGGGTGGAGGGGTATCTGTGGGGAGGGGAAGGGGCCTGACTCCTGTATTCTAGAGAAACTCATCGTACCTGTTGGAGACACAACAGAAGTGTCAAAAGAGCAAGACATCATCTATGGGACTTGAGAAACCCAAGATTCAATTTGTTCTGTCTGCAAAAACTGCCGTATTTTCACCGAGATGCAAAGTAAACGAGAGGAACCCTTTTCCACATTTTGGTATGATTCAACTGTTGCTGACCCATCAATCCCACTTCCTGGAGGCTCCCACGACTGAAGGATCAGGTGATCTACACCCCTCCCTCCATTCCCACCCCTTGCCCAACATCTCACACGAGGTAGGATTCACTTCTGAGAATCCCCGGGGGAGAAGCAAAAGCCAGTGTTGGCTACACTTACCTGGTTGATATTGAAAGTGTAGGATTTGTTAAACTTCATAGAACCTCTAAGCAACAGGAGGAAAGGTGGTGGGTTTAGACTGCAGCCTCCCAGGGACACGTCTCTCTTGAAAGTTTTACTGGCCAAGTCCAGGACTGCAGGACTCTCTGATTGACTGGAATGAGAGCGGAAAAGAAAACCACTGTCCAGCTCTGAAATCTCAAGGAAGATGCACTGGCAGAGAGAGCTTGCTTCGAAACTACACATCGTTGCTGTCACGCTTTAGGTGAACTTTCATCTCCCACCTGTGCATTATGTCTAGAGGAGACACGGGGCTCAGAGACGAGGGGGATGTGCTGTGACCCACTTCTGCATCCCCTAAAATACCCAGCACTGTGCCTTGCCGGCAGAAAGGCTTGAGAAATTTCATTGACTTGAATGGTTAGGGCTGGGGCAAAGCCAGAGTAAGAGGGTGCTTTCTTTGGAACAGGTGTCATTTAGAAATGTGAAGATGAACTATGCAGAGAGGAGAGGAGTGGGCGCCGGCGACCTAGGATGATGGTGAACATCAGGAAACCTTAGGGGTGAGTTTGCAGAAGGGTTGATCTTGCTGCAAGAAATCAAACCGCACGACCTTGATTAAACTGATGTATAATTTCAGTAAGGGAACCCTTCAGGGCCATAATCGGAAAGTTCACTTTCACTAGACCTTTCCCAAGGTTATGTGCCACACCCGTTCCTACAAAGGGAGGCTGGGCCCAGGCGTGTGTGTGTGGGAGGTGGTTTGTTTCTAATGTGTGTATCTTGTCTAAGAAGGCATTTGGAGGTTAGAGGAATGACAGCCTCGTGCAGCATGTGGTGACAAATCCAGCTCCACCACCAGAGCAAGGAGATGCCCTCCCCAGAGGCAGGCCACGCTCATCAGCCACACACCCAGAAAAGGGCACGCACCTCCGGATGAAAACGTTGCTGATACAACCCTCGAAGTGACTCCCGCCCAGATACAGGGGATGCTGGGAACCCGACAAGTCTTGTAGTCTTTGGTTAATTTTCAGAGTCTGGTCGTCAATGAGCAGCCGGAATCTGGAAGAGGAGGAAGGCAAAACAAGAGAATGGCAGGGAAGAAAAGTTTCTCACCATGTGGCCAACTTAGGCTCTTCAATTCAGACTCCTTATCTTTAACCTAAAGTAACTTGTTAAACTAGATTTATTTTTAAAGAGCATTTAAAAATTTTTCCCACGTATTTCTTTTTTATTATATTTTTATTAAAGTATCCTATATGTACAGAAAGTGCACATATCCTGTGTGCTCAGTGAATTTTTTGCAGTGTGAACACACCGACATCAGCGCCCAGCCAAAGAAGGAGAACTGACCAGCACCCAGGAACCCTGCCTTGTGCTCCCTTCTCCCCGTCTGAGGATATAACCCCCGAATCCTGAACTCGGATAAAATAAATTAATTTTGCCTCTTTTTGAATTTTATATAAATGAAATCATGGAGATAAATTCTTTTATGTGTGACCTCTTTCACTCGGCAGGACACTGCGAGGTTCATCCACGTCGTTCTATACAGTTGTAGGCCTTTAACGTAGACCTGTGCTCATTACTGTGGTCTCATTCCCACATTTTGAATAGACCACAGTTTGTTTACCCAACCTCCTTTTGGCTGATTGATTTTTTTTTTTTAACAAGGACATTGATACAGAACCAGGAAGAAGGCTAAGACTTACTAGTAAAATAGTGTTAGCATCAAGGACACATACTTCTCCAAAAAGATACCAGAAAATTCCATTAAGCTAAATAAAAGTTTTAGAGCTCTGGCGAAAGTGCCATCACACTCACCCAGAGTTGTCACTTATTACAGATACATAATGCAGGGAACCATCCACGTATGTCTGCGTAGATCTAAAAATCGGGCTGTTGCTATCCCTGGTGTTCAGTTCAATGTGACCATCTTCCAGGGTGACCTGCAGGTTCCGTGTCTGCAACCATCACAGAACATACCCATCAATGTCATTAATTTCCACTGAAAGATTATGAAGGTATCAATACTAAAGTTATGGTCAACACCAGGGATAAGACAGTCAGGATGTTTTGACCCGAATGTTTTGACTTCACTATTTCAATCTAAAGGTTATTTTTTAATATTCTGACTCTGTGTTTACGAATATAAAAGTCTTAAACAAATTATTTCAACACTGATGAATCTGTCGAAAGCATCTTACGGACCTACTCCATAAACCAATTTTTTAAAAAAGATTTTATTTATTTGACAGAGAGAGAGAGAGAGAAAGCACAAGCAGGCAGAGCAGTGGGCAGAGGCAGAGGGAGAGCAGACTCCTCACTGAGCAGAGAGCCCAACGCAGGGCTCAATCCCAGGATTCTTAGATCGTGACCTGAGCCAAAGGCAGGCACTTAACCAACTGAGCCACCCAGGCGCCCCCTTCTTTTTTCTTTTTTCTTTTTTTCCATAAACCAATTTAACTTCTCCGTCAATTATACAAAACTGTCAAACCAGTCTGCTGAAGTTATTTTCATCAGGATCAATTCTTTTCTGAATCAATTGTGTAATGAAGACTTAATTCATCTCTTTTTAAAAATATATGATTATAGCAATGATATCTTCTCTTTAGTCATTATGAATTTTTTATTTTCTGGTCATAATTCCTAGGAAGTTCAATTTTCTTTTTCTTTTTTTTTTTTTAAAGATTTTATTTATTTATTCGACAGAGAGACAGCCAGCGAGAGAGGGAACACAAGTAGGGGGAGTGGGAGAGGAAGAAGCAGGCTCATAGCGGAGGAGCCTGATGTGGGGCTCGATCCCACAACGCCAGGATCACGCCCTGAGCCGAAGGCAGATGCTTAACCGCTGTGCCACCCAGGCGCCCCGGAAGTTCAATTTTCTAATGTCAAACTCTGCAGATCTAAATTTTGGCACGATGATTCGAGTCTGTCAATTCTTTTTTTTTTTTTTAAAGATTTTATTTATTTATTTATTTGACAGAGAGAGACAGCCAGCGAGAGAGGGAACACAAGCAGGGGGAGTGGGAGAGGAAGAAGCAGGCTCATAGCAGAGGAGCCTGATGTGGGGCTCAATCCCAGAACGCTGTGATCACGCCCTGAGCCGAAGGCAGACGCTTAACGACTGCGCCACCCAGGCGCCCCTCGAGTCTGTCAATTCTTAATAAAAACAATATGTGTAGTTTTTGCAATTGTCATTTTAATTTTGTTGATTTTTTTCTACCAAGTACAATTTTTGCTATTTTCAACAAGATGTGATCATTCAGTGAACTTCTAGTCTAAAACAATTTTTATAGGGGCACCGGGGTGGCTCAGTTGGTTAAGTGGTTAACTCTTGATTTCAGCTCAGGTCATGATCTCAGGGTCTTGGAAGCGAGCCCCACATCTCGTTCTGCACTCAGCAGGGAGTCTGCGTGGGGATTCTCTCTCTCTTCTTCTCCCTCTGCAGACCCTCCCCTGCTCACGTTCCCTTTCTCTCAAATAATAAACCTTTTTAAAAATAAATAAAACAATTTTTACAGTAGTGTGGTTGTAGCCCCTGTCAGTTTTATTTTGATTTCTTTCAGTTGGCAATATTCATTATGAATTGGATAAAGGAATGCCAATTTATGTGTATGTCTTAGTTAAGCCATTATGAAGTTGAGGACAGTGTTCCTGGGATATTTCTAGGATCCCTCCATTGTCTAGGAGTGATCCCCTCTTTTGCTAAGTCAACTCTTCTGCCAGCTTTTGACCATTTTATATGTTGTGTACTCCATGTCCCCACCCTTGGCAGGGGAAGCAAGCACTAGGTCAAAAGAGTCGAGTGGAAACATCCTACTTTGATTGAAAGGGTACTCTTGCAGTCAAAATGCTGGCACGTGCTTCTTCAGGGGGTAGTTTTGTTTGTTTGTTTTAAGATCTCTAAAGGCTGATGAGCAAATATATATCAAGAGTGACAGGGCCTTCTAATATGACATTGCCACGGAGTCGGCTACCATTCTTTCTTGCAAGAAATACCAAATATCTGTTGGGCGGGCAATCCTGAAGAAACAAATCCAAGAATGTCAGTATCCTACTTCCACTTCTAGTTTAAAATCCCCCTCATTCCACAAGGGGATTTCTAAATATTAGTTGACCTCTACACCTACGTAACCACACAAGTGAAACCCTATGAAGCTACAGAGCGTACCTTCTTGTCACTCTGTTGTACCTGAACAAAGAGCCAAGGACTTTATTTTCTCTCATTCCGAGAATAAAAATTGTCCAACCAGCTACTGCTGCAAAAAAGGAATCTGAAGAGCTATCTTTTGTGGAATCAAAAAGGAATAGTGGGGATACATGTGGATTTTTTTTTTCTTAGATCTAAAACTTTAGGCTGCAGTTATAATTTACCTTGACTCCTGAAATAAACCCAAGAAGAATGAAAGCGAGTCCATGAATACATATGAATTCAACTTTATAAACTCTTTTAGGACTTGCCCCAGGATAAAGAATAACCTCCATGGTTGAAATAGACAATGCCATTTACCGTGTGATGATGGAGAAAATGCCTGACTGGTTTACCTTCAAAATCTCTCTATTGTTTTTGACATCAAACTTTGAGTCAGGTTTAAGTCTCGTTCAGTATTCATGCAAGATTTCATACCTGTGCCTGGAGATTAAATAATATGCCACTGGGTTGAAAGGTCTGAAACCCCAAGGAGGCCTGGAATTCGTTGGGCAAAGGGAGGTCCAAATTGGTGAACCTCAATTGTCCACCCCTGGAGAATGAGGCAGAGCGCACAAGCTGAAATGCAAACATGGAATAAATTACTGGCACTGGAATGATGTGATGGCTGGAATCCAGGATCTTAACCGGTATCACTTCACCTGAGCTGATGAATGTGGTTTCTGTGGCCTCAGGAAGAAACACAGTTTGCTTTTCTGCATGATAATTTACCAGTCAGCTAAGTTTTTCTGTGTTGAGTCAGTACTCTTTTTTTCCTACAAATGTAATATGCAAACCCGAAAGGGTTCTGTGCCTTGCAAATTTGTGGAAAGTAGAAATGAACCAGTTCCCCATAACACTGTGCGCTACCAGAAACACTCTTGGCTGGGGAGTAGCACTTGCTGCAAGGTTTTGAATTCTTACCTTCCAGTCTTCTGAGCATTTTTTTGTGACTCCCACAGTGTCATTCAATCTAACAACACCGCTGGTTTTCTTCAGATTTTTCATGCAGCCTCGGAAAGCAGGTGTAGAAATGTTAAACCTGATTTGGGGTACAAAAAAGGAAGAGATGTACCAGACCAGGCTTGTCTGAGAGCTGGAGCTGAAACTCTCTGCACCGTCAGCTGCTTCTCACCCATAAACGAGTGTGTATTTTATGGGTATCTGCTCTCATGGGATTTCTATAACACTACTTATTTTGTGAAGCTGAGAAAATCGACTTCCTTTCTCCGTGATTCAGCATTCTCAGCTTTAGAAATGAACATAATAGTGTTGACAGAAGAATGGCCAGTGTCCTCAAAACGTACAGGGACAGACAATGTACGATATCTAGAGTTGCTCCCCACCTTCCTTCCACGGTAATAGTTGGGGAATAGGAAGTGTATTAACAAATTAATATACCATAAATATTATATAAATACATATTAATAAGTACATTATTTATTAGAGCCAAGAATGGTCTAGAAAACGGTTTTTTTTCCTGTCCACTTTTAAGTTAGTTACTGTTAACTCAGTAGAAACAAACGATTACATTTTGGTTCTGGTCAGTGAGGAAAAGTGTGGCTCGGCCCTTCGTCAGGGCCAGGCCGGAACAGTGGAAAGCACGGTGAGGATTCAACGAGTTAACGCACAGGAATTACATGGTACCCTGTGCGGCCTGCAGTTGTGACCGCTCAGGAGCTGTTTCTGCGAGGTGAGACAGAGCTGTCCTAGGGCTGAGGGTTCTGCCCCCACACTGCCTGGGTTCAAGCCCCATCCCTGCTGCTTGAGCAGACGACGTAACTATTCTGTGACTCTGTTTCCTCATTTCTACAACGGGATGTGCTAATCCGTTTCATGGGGTTGTCATGAATTTAAATGAGCACCTATGTGTGACATACTCCAACGGTGTCTGGTACAGAGTAAGGACTCCCTGTGAGATGGTGGGGTTAGGAACTCTCCCATTATGAGGACAGTCCTTCTAATGAGAGCAGTTTCTACAGCAGCTCTGTGGCTGCTTGGCATTCTGCCCCTCACCTTTTTTTTTTTTTTTTTTTTTGGCGTTGCCCCTTTGATTTGACTTTTGGATCTGTCTGGAGCTGACTTCACATAAAACATTAACACAGGTGAACTGACCAGAGTCCAGGCAAATATTTGTGTTTCTTAAACAAGTGAAGGCAGGAAAACGCAAAGCTGATTTCCTCATAAATCCTTAAGGCGGCTCACCTTTCTAAATGGAAAGTATCTGCGTTCATTTTTATTCAAATCATTGTAAATAGTCGAGCTACAGGTAATGCGCAAAAATTAAATTTCATCAGAAGGAAAAGGAAGAAGTGAATCCTCACTGGCATTGCAGCCTGAGCTTAATTATTTTATAAAGACGGCTTTTTGCCTCAGAGAAGAAGGAAAGTTCGTATTAATTCCTGGCACTTGTCTCTTTACACGTATTTCAAAATCCATTCTCTCTTGGGTTTCCGTGTGGTTAGGACCCATCGCCATCCTCTGATGTCCTTGTTTCCATGCAGTACAGGTCAAAGAAAGAAGAAAAGGGGGGGTGGGAGGCAGCTGGCAGATATGGCGCCCCTATTCTGTGTAAGGCACTGTTAGGCTAGCCTCACCGTGACCTTTCGAGGGAGGCATTTTCCTCTGGAATGTTCACCGAGCTCTGACCGCGTGCCTGGCACTGTGCTAACTCCTTGACTCACTCTGAATCCTCACACCACCCCGAGAGATGGGCGGCTACTCTGACCGTATTCCAGAGGCCGCATGGGGAGGCGTGGGGAGGTTAAACAACTTGTCCAACTAAGGTCATGTGGCGAGGAAGTGGCAGCTCTGGGATCTGACTGGTCAGTGTGTCCCATGAACTGGTGTGACTCGAAGTCCCTGCTCTTGACACTTACCCAGTCTGTGTACCCATAGCACCCGGAAGAATGAGGACTTTCCCCTACAGATCAGTTATCTCCAGCAGACATGTTAAGACGGAAGATTTCTTTCTACTCTTCTTTGGGGTGTTCTTGTTACTCTGGCCCATCGGAGGGCCTAGACTTCCACATTTGCTCCAGGATGCGCGGGCTGAACACACTTGCTAGAGGCATGTGACCGTGTAGGGGTGCAGGCTGCTTACGGAAGGGTTAGCACACTGGGGTATGTCTGCGCACGGGGGGCCAGGCCATTCACAAAGGCCTAACCGGCCCAAGCCTGCGGTAGGCAGATCTCAGAGCCGTAGGAGCCAAATGTCATCCTAAACTGAGCCAATGTCCAAAAGATCCTTGACTGATTTTTACTTTTCGAATGATTTTCATTTCAATGGTTTGTTGTTACACTGACACGATGGTGTACGTCCTCAGGAAAGAGTTCCTGTTGGCTTGAGAGCCTCTGGCATTTTCAGGGGTGACTGTCTCTTCTCATGGGAAGCAGATAGGATTAACAGATGGTGATTTCTGACTGGAATCCCGAAAAAGTCATTCCCAGATCTGGGCCCCCCGTTCCCAGAAGACACAGGATAGCGGAAGGGGAGAAAACAGGGCATCCACAAAATCTCTTGGTCAGAGCTGCTTTAGAGATGATTACTGGCTTGCTCTTGCTCCAGACTAGGCTTAAATGTTACTGTCTGGAAGGGCCTTCCACTCATGCCGGGCTCAGAACACCTGCTTGCCCCTCAGAGCTTGGTTATGATTGGTCAGTAGGACTCCTCTCTGCCCACCCACCCCCTGGTGACCCACATCAGAGGGAGTTTCAGAACTCTCTGGACGATCAAAGATGTCACCAGAGGGGTGAAGCTGGGCCAGAGACAGCCAGTGTTGCTTGCATTTTATTCGCAAGGGACTAAAAGCCAGTGAAATCTTCTGACTGGCTTCTACCTCCTACATTTTCCATGTTCTTGTGATTTTAACAAACAAACAAACAAAAAAATCAAGGTATAAACTTCCCCAGAAAAAGGAGTAATGCCTTGTTTGGAAGACTCTGGGACAGATTACTGGGAAAATTCTGTACGTACATCTACCTGTATATGCATAACTAGACCCATGTATTTCTTAAATGGATAGCGATGATAACGGAAAGAAAGGCTGAGTGCTGACTTAACTCAAGTTCACATCACTCCTTGGTGGTTGAGCCAAAACTAGAATGACTCTTCTGGTTCTCACCCGTGACCCTTTGCTAGGAAACCCTGGCTGACGGGCCCCCGCATGTCTAGCTGGGGGTCTTGTGCTCACACTGCGCAAGTGCAAACCGCCGGCCAGTGGCTTCCTTGTTGCCTCCGGGAATTCCTCAGCGGTCTGAGTGAGCCCACCTGCCCTAGAGCCTTGACAAGCACCTGTACCTGAGTTGCATTCACCCTTTCTCCAGCCCGGGCTTCTCTGCAGAGGGCCAGGCCTTTCGTCTCCCCGCTTTCCCGCATCTCCACCTGCTATCTCTTGGGTTCCGGGAACTCAGCCTGTCTCGGCCTGAACCCGTCCGCCTGCCCCTCTGCTGGTCCTGTCCACCTGCCCAAGCGTGGGAGCAAACCCCAGGTGTTATCCTTGAGCACTTTGTCCTTTCCTCCCCAAACCCAAGGAATCACTCAGTAGTACCCAACCACTGTCCTAAATATACTGAGAATCCGCTCCCTTGGCCTTTCTTGCAAAGTCCTTTCCCCGCGGCTGCCTTCACCTCTTGCCTCTGTGAAGACACTCATCTTCCCACCACTCTACCTGCCTCTGCCTTTTCTCTCTCGAATCCAATCTCTGTCCTGCACCAGTTGAATCTGATAATGTCCCTTCTCTGCTGGTGTCCCCCCAGTGACGTCTTACTGTGACTTTCAAGGGCCCCCGCTTCCCATGCCAGCCCCATGTGGCAGCCCCGGCCAGCTTCACCGGTGTCCTGCAGTTTCTTGGAAGGTCACACTTTCTCCAGCTCTTGGTGCTTCCCAGATGTTGATTGCTCCTGTCTTCCAGGTCCGAGCCAGAGGCCACCTTCCCGATGTCCCAGCTGGATTAAATTCCCTCCCTGGGCCCCACAGGACCCTGAGCTTCCCCTCTTGTGGCACCTGCCACACTCTATGGTCTCCCTCCTGCTGTGCTTGAGGTTCTGGCCTGTTCGTCATCACCTTCCCCACTCCTGCCACGCTGCCTGATGTCACTAGACGCTCAGTGAGTATTTGCGTACTAAGTAAATCAACAGGAACCTCAGATGGGCACAGTAGTGCTGACTTCCTGAAGTTAATCTATTTCATCACATTTAATTGAATGAAATCAAGACTCTTGCTCATTCGTAACAGCAATTCATGGTTGAATTGATACGATGTTGTTGGTACTAAATATGAATAGCACCTCTTTGGTTCTCAATTTCTGTATCTATCAGATTCGGAGGTTACATCCCATGCAAGGTCCTTTCCAGCTCAAAGAATCTAAGGAATTCACTCCCAAACTCTATTGAAGTGCTGCGCTTTCTCACCTGTATTTTTGTCTTTGAGGGCAACCTTAAGAACTTTAGAACAAGTATTAGTTCGTCTTTGCTATAGATGGACAGATGCCCAAATATATAAGGATTCTTGAAGACAGACTACCTTTGCATAACACCTTATAAATCACATCTAGTACTCCTTCCAACTGATTTATAAATTAGGAAAAAAGTTAACTAGCCTCAGATGTCATGTAAGAATAATCACAATCAAACAACGTGGGTGTGCTCTTCACTCACTCATGAGTCTACACTAACCCTTCCAGGAAATCTTTCCACACACCACCAACAGCCGTTTAAAAGCCTTTTTGGAGGATACAAACACATTTAAATGTAAAAGTTATTTTTAAGTGCATTCTCGAAGTGGTGGTGCGTTTTTTTCCTCATTCAGATTAAGCTTCACTTCCTTTCTAATTAACTTAATTCATCCACGTATTCATTATCCAAGAAGCAGTTATGCACCTGTTCTGTACTTGATAACACATAGGGGGCAGGTAATACAGACACGCCTTACATTCTAGACATACTTCCTCAAGGCAGCAACCCCAACGTGCAGTGTCCAGTGCTGCTTCTCAGGCCACAGCACTGCCCACTCTCTCCTATGTTACCATTAGGGACCCCAGGGCCACAGCCTCCATTCTTATCGGCAGCATTGTCAACACTAACTATATTCCCTATCGTTTCTCTCTTCCCCAGAATGACACTCAGGGGTGACTCACGGTTCCCTCACTCTCCTTCTTTCAGTGGCCAGTCCCATAATCCAGGGTTTACAACCTGTTTGACTCTGTTGGCTAACGCTGTGAATACTGGAAAGTTAAACTCTTTGTGCTTGTTTCTTGCTGGATTTTAAAAAGGTAAACTAATCAGTAGCAATCATAACCATAACCACTCAGAGAGGTAATCTGCTTCTTTGTTGCTGTTTTTTTTTTTTCCAAAACATCATCTTACCTTTCCCTGATTGAAATTGGAATTCCACCCAGATAATATGTGCTGAAATCAAATATGTCACCGTCAATTATGCTGTTAGCCGAATCCACATTTATCCTCATACGTTTTCGGGTTTTTCCGATTTGGATCTGTATCTAAAATAAATGAGAGCTGAGTCAGCAAGCAATGGGGAATTAAAGAATCCTATTCAGCCTGGGTCAGGGCTATTATGTTTTAGCTTGATTACATACGTGGTAGGAAGATCTGATCCACACTTCGGGATAAAAATATAATATTAAAACATTTTAACAGAAATGTTTGCATTTGAAATTAATCATGTTTTCTATATGCCATATACATACTTCAGGCTCAGGTACTCAGATTTTGAAAGGACGTGTCCCTCCTCCTTTAATAACTGTAAGTTACTCTGGTAATAGAAAAATGTTCTGGGCACTGACTTAATTTTAAAGGACTGAGGACATTTAACAATTCACGTAAACAGACTTAAAGGATGTACCGAATGGTCTTTTCCGTTGTTGACAACCTGTGTAACTTCTTTTTCTTTCGGTGGCTCTGAATTCAGTTTGTATCGCACCAGGAGCTTGCCATCTTCTATATTTAGAGATATGAAGTGATCCTAGGGCACAGAAACAATGTCGATTTACCAGAAGATTCCACTGAAGAAGACCTGGAGGTCTGGAACTCAAGTTACTCTCAGGTCACAAACCGCTCTCAGCAGCAGCCCCTCTCCTCAGTTCACAGGGACAACAGTGCTGGGATACCCAACTGTCAGGATGGGCACGATGGGTAAATATTCTAAGTCGTGTTCAGCACCATGCTCGGTGCCTGGCACACAGGAAAGATGCAATAAATGCAGCTATTACCACGATTTGGTTTCATCCAATCCATAACCAGCATGCACAAATGGGAAGGGAAAGATGCAGGTCATTAATACCATTTGAAAAGTTGGCCGCTAATTTTCGGAGAGTGGTATGGTCTCAGTGAAACCCCCGACATTTGCCCCCCTCTGCTCGCTGACTGCTTGCTCTCTCAGCCTCACTTGCTGGCTCGTCACCCCTCCAGCCCTGCTCCTTCCATTCAAATGTGGAGGGTTCCTCGAGGGCCTGCAGAGGACCTCTTCTTCCCTCCCACCCTCTCTTTGCCTCAAAGTCACAGTCACTTCTGCAGCCCTAATGCAGGTGTGTGCCCGTGAAGCCCAGATGCTTCTCTCCAGCCTAGACTTGTCTTCTCAGGGCCAGGTCCACACATCTGGTTACTTTATTGTTACTGAGAGCGTGACTCACGGATCCCTCAAATTTGAATACCGCAAGCAGGGCTTGTGATCTACGTGCCTCTCGGCTGCCAAGCCTGTCTCTCCGCCCTTCCCACCGCTCTCTCTCCTCCTTTCTCTCTCTCACCCATAAGCACCTTGCTGAGCCAGCCACAAACCTACTACCAGTCACTCTTAAACAGTCCCCCCTCTCCCTTCCAATCAGTTCTTGCCAGTTCCCCCATTTCTCAACTCTCTCTTCGTTTCAAGCCACACTTGTGTAGCCAGACTGCACAGCATAATGTCCCGTCCTCCCCACGTCGCTCTGCCCCTTCCTGAACCCCCCTGCTGCTCTGCAGCCAGAGTGCTCTGTGGAAAATGCCAGTGCAAGCACATTACCTTACCCTCCTTTGCTCTCAGTGGGAAGCCCCGACTCCCCAGCACATGTTGTGGGGCTCTGATCAACCTTCTGCCTCTCCTTGCTCCAGCCACACAGGCCACCATTTTGTCCCTGAGCGCTCCCTGCCCTTTACACCTCCAGGCCTTCTTTATGCCAGTCTCCCTGCAGGGATCACCCTTCTGCCCTGCCCCCTCCAAATGCTGTCTTTTACTTCCCTCCAGGTCTCAAGTACCCATCCATTGTTCAAGTCTTTTATGCATCTTCATTCACCACAACCTTTCCTCTATACCACCTATGGCCACTGTGACCAATTAATGAACCAATTAATGAGTATAATTTTGTTAAACAGTTGTCTTTCCCTCTAGAATAGAAGGTCCTTGAGGGCAGCAATTGTGTCTGTCTTGGTTGTAACTGCATCCTTATCCCTGTGTAAAGCACATGCTTGAAGCAGCCCTTTTCTTACTAGAAAGACATGCTGAGGAATTTCTGATGGAGGGCTTAAAGGTTTATTCTTCCACAGTTCCCTAATGACAAGAAGGCCTCTCTTTGTCGTCTACAGACAGAGTCCTTACTTAAAAGTAACATCAGTCCTGATCTGGATCCTAAATCTTGTCCTTGGGAGCCAGTTAGGGTTCATCACACTCGACAACAGCCGTCACATCAGCTGAGTAATGAGCCACTCTGCTTAAGAGCAGTGCTCAGAATCATTTTCTCTTATCTGGTTACTAATGGCGTTCCATAAATTTTCTTCTAATATGAGTAGTGCTTCTGGTTCTTGGTCTCTAAGAACTTCAAGATGTAGTACAAAGAAGACCCTGTATTGGAAACAACCCCCTTGCCCTGAAGATGCTGTCTGACTTCTCAGCTCCTCGCATTCTATTGGCAGGTCAGGACCTTCACAAAACCTCAGAACCGGTTCAGCCTTGGAATCTCCCAGAGGGTCAAGACCAGCCCCAGAGAGGAGAGTTGGAGCAGGTCTGTGTCCCCACCCTGCAGGTAGAAGGGGTGGTCAAATCCCAAGCTCCGTATCAATCCCATGTTCTCAGACAGAGATCCCATGGGCCGATCCACATTTCTCCAGAAATTCTACCTGTACAGCAACCACAGGAGGCCCTGCTCCAAGGAGCAGTCACGCCAGGCCCATCTCCCAGCAGATGGTGCTGACCATCACTTGTGCAGTCTCTTTGGATTTCTCCAAACTAGACTTAAGAATGGCCTCCAGAAACTTCAGCGGCTTGAAAACAGAGATGCTTCCAGGTCTTGGAAACCCAAGGATCAGGCTGAAAAGACAATTCTACAGAGCCTGGCAAGAGTTGGACTAAGATGTAAACAGCAGAAAGTCAAACAGTCTGACTCTCAGAGACCCCGGGAGGTTGTCACGTGATTTTAGGCAGAATAAGTAGATTATTAGGCAAACCGTCGTTTTCAAAGAATACAACTGACAATCGTGTGTTCTCAAATTCCCTATTACTTGCCGCAATTAAACACACACTCCCATAGCCAAAGAAAGCAGAATTGGGCCAAGAGAAAAGATGCAGGTAACATTTGTACACTTTTTCAGATCTAGTTAGTTGTTTATAAAACCCAGTTACCCCAAAGTTGCTTACTCAAGTGGACATATTTGCTACTATTTGGATGTTTGTTATAGAGTACCTTGTTTTCTGCAAAGAACAGCAGTCCTCTGTCCACAGTGGTCTGAATCATCTGTGCAAAGTTTGGGATGGGAGCTTTTGGTTGAGTCGGAACTCGAGCATAGCCTGTACCTTCAAAATAATTTTTGTCTGACTCTTCCTTTCTCCTGTCAACATCAATGATCATACGTTAGAACACAGCACTCAAGTGTGCTTATAAACACAAGACGCTGCTATCTGAAAAACAGAGCAAAGCCCATGCAGTGTAGTCGTCATGATTTTGTTCAAGAAGAGGAAACATCTTTAGAACGTTAAAATAGCCAACTATTTCTCCTGGAAGTGCTCTTACGCTCCATGATAATCAAACCCTCGCTCAAAGAAGATAATAGTTAAGATTCCCCTTTGAAAATATCTACTTAGGAAGATGTGGCCTAGCAGCTGCAGACCTCGAAATGTACAAAATTGTTAACTTGAAATATAATTTTATTCTCAGTAATGGTTTGCCCAAATCCTTTTAACTACAGGGAACGTCAGGAGCTTAATACAGCAATTTCCTAATAGGTTCAGGTGTCAGAGTACCTAGAAAGTCATGGTGCAGTACGTGGATTAATATTTTTTTTTTGGAAACTTACAGTAAATATGTAATTTTGTGCCTGAATCAGGTACCATCTAATATTAAATATTTTGTGGTAAGAAGCACCAAAAACTTGAGAAGGATTTATTTTTTCAAAATTGAGACAACTCTATCAATCTAATATTTTATAGAAATGAGGAAATTTTAGGGGCGGCCTAGCAGTATTGTATGCAATCATAATTTAAGATCTACTGGCCCAAAGCTATCAGTGACACCAAAAGCACCTCATCGTCTCATCCCTTTATTATATGTAATATAACTGCAAGTTACCAAAAATCACAGTTACAGAGACACTAGTTCCTGGTTGTTTTTGTTTGTTTGTTTGTTTTACCTTCTACAAGGCTCTACTTCAGTTGTGTTGAGATTGAACGTTTTTTTGAAGTTGTACAAGCTCAGAACATTTTCATTGAGGTCATCTAATTCGATACAACCTTTGTATGGAGGGAACCTCAGTCTAGCAGGAAGCTGAAAAAAATGAAACAAAGAAATCTAATTCAACAAAGGACAATGATCAGGCTGGGCAAGAATAGTATGAATCCATCACTTTGAACTGTCATTGTAGCATAGGGATTAAGAATGTGGACCCTGGAGCCAGAGATCTTGGCTTTGCTATTTACCAACTGTCTGACTTTGGACAAGTTATGAAACTGCTCTGTCTCAGTTTCTTCATCCATGAAATGGGAATGGTAATGATGCCTACTTCAATTCATATACTTAAATCTAGATCACTGCACATAGGAAGTACTCAATAACTGTTAGCTTTTATCACTGGATACGCTTTGAGAATGTATCGTTAAATCCGTTTTATATATAATGGAAAATTGAAATAGAGACCTGAAGTCATTATACCAAATTAAAATGTAAATATTTTCACTCGGTGAAATAACATTTACACTTACTCTAAAGTCAGATGGGTAACCTCCAACATAAAATACAACATTTTCAGGATCCAGATTGAGGAGCGTGTAGCTGTTTCCACCATCCATTTCGTGCAATTGGGGTATTTCGGGTTTAGTGGATGTGGCTTTTTTGGTGTAATTTAGACTTGCAAACTGATAAATTCTGTTTAAAAATAAATTAAAGTTCTATTTAAAAACTGTACAAACACTGAAGAAGTCAAAGTCAAGATACTGAAAATGGGGTTTCACAGCATGTACACTGGGAGTTTGGTGAGTGTGGGTCAGATTAACAAAGAGCAGTGGCCAATGGGACTTGTACCTCTGAAATTTCACCCGGTCCATAACTGCCTCCTGAGTTTCGCTCTTGGTCACGCTCTGGTCCACTTGGAGTTCAGACTCCTGTTCTCCCAGGTTGTAGACACACGTGAGCTTGCCGTCTACAACTGCCATGCCGACATAATCCCCGGAGGCCTGGAGACATCAAGGCCATGTCAGAGCACTTCACATGCACACTGTTCTTCCCAACTTCCCATCCCAAGAGAGTGCATTTCAAATAACTAACGGGTTTTACACAATTCACCTTGGGCAGACAGAATAAATGAGGTACCTCCTTGTACAGAATAATACAGACAGAACACGTAATTAATAATGTCTGCACTGTCTTTGCTCCTGGGTCATTGCACTCACGGATTCACTCCCCCATTTGCTCAATTTGCAAATATTTGCCAAGCACTTGCTATAAAGATGAACCAGATATAGACTCAGGTCTCCGTTAGATTTCAGTCCGGAAATAAGCCACTTTTGTTCTCTCTGTACCATACAATGATCTCTTAACGTTTTGTGCATGCCTCTGTTATAACACCTAGAACCCTCCATTATCACAGTCAGCTACATATATATCTTTCTTCTTTGTTAGAATACAAGCACCTGAAGGTATATATGAAGTTTTAAAATTATGGTAAAATACACATAACATGAAATTTACATTCAAGACACAAATTTTTGTCTGTCATAAATACAGGGTTGGTGCCTTGTAGGTAGATGGTATAAATTTGTTGATTAAAGTAAAGTGCATTTTGTTACAATACAAAGCAGAAAGTCATGCCACAAGAAGGCTACAAGTAAAGTACCAACACTTTAAAGCATTAAGGAGTAGTTAATAATAGTGTCAATTTTAGGAATCTTTAAACACCACATACACTAATGACATCCAACCACTTCCTAATTGGCCAGAATTTTCCAGAACCATGTTTCAGACATTTTTTTCCCCCAGCCGTTGTATCCTAACCTAGCCAGCAATTACCGTTTCCTCTGACACTAAGTTGAAAAAATGTATTTTAAGGGAAGGGACTAAAAGCTAAAATGAACTGTTCAAGGGGAACCTGGGTGGCTCAGTTGGTTAAGATCTGACTCTTGGTTTCAGCTCAGGTCATGATCTCAGGGTCGTGAGATCAAGCCCTGTGTCAGGCTCTGTGCTGGACGTGGAACCTGCCTATGATTCTTTCTCTCCTTATCCCTCTGCCCCATCCCACTGCCTGCTCACTCTCTCTCTTTCAAAAAAAAAAAAAAGAAAGAAAGAAAGGAAGAAAGAAAGAAAGGAAGAAAGAAAGAAAGAAAGAAAAGAAAAAAGAAAAAAAAGAGAAAAAAAGAAAATGAACTGGTCAAAATGCCTGTAACAGTAGTGGTTTAAAGAATTTAGAATTAGAAAGAGATGGGGCAACTGCATGTCTTATGAATTAGGTGGGAGAAGCTTCATTTCACTTCAGTCCTCATCCACAGATGGTCCCACCACTGCAAACTTGAGGAAGGGTCAGCAGCTGGGCATTCTGAGGAGGACAGGTTCACGATTTTGTGAGGAAGAACCACTGCTGATTTCCATGAAGACTTGCTATTGCTGTCCTGGTTGTATGGGGAGGGGTGCCTATCTTTAACCCCTGGTGTGCATGTGCTCACATGTACACACACGTGTCATGTGCTGAGTACGTTGGGTAAGGCCTCTCTATCAGATAAGGCCAAGAGATAACAATCTGCAATTGATGGGCGGCCCCTTGTGACACCATCAGACATGGTGGAGTCTGCTGACATATTGGGGGGATTTCTTTCTGCTGTGCCAATGGCAATGACACACTTGTGACATGTGTCTCAAAACCTCTATTGTTTTGGGCCACAATTCAACCCACAAATAGTGGCATTCCCCAAGGTGATGGCGGCACAATCACCCCAACAACATTCCAGGGGAAGCCTAATGCTGTGTCATGAGGACACTTAACAGTCTATAGAGAGGACCATGTGGCATGAAAAATGCCTCCCACCAATAACCAGCACTAACTTACAAGGCACATGAATGACCCAAACTGAAAGCAAATCTCCAGCCCCAGTTGAGCCTTCAGATGACTGCAGCCCTAGCCAACATCTTGACAGACACCTCATGAGAGCCCTGAATCAGAGCCATCTGGCTAAGCCACTCTTGAACACTGCATCATAGAAACAGTGTGAAATAATAAATGTTTACTGTTGTTTTGGGCCACTAAGTTTGGTGGTCATGCAGCAAATATATAACTAATATTCAAAAAAAAAAAATCCCGAAACCATATTGTTTTAAAAACAAGAGAAATGTTGAAGCGATACCTACATCTTTATTTCCGAGGTACATCACAAACATATTCTCAGTCCTCGCATATTCTCTTGATTCAGGTCTTTGGAGAAACAAAGAAAGAGATGTGTATCCTTTCAAATCTTCTAGGTCATTTGGCAGCCGGACTTCAACTCCAGATTTACCATTGAACCTCATGGGGACAGCGACCTTTAAGGGAAAAGATCTACGTCATTAAAGATTCTTCTGTGAGGAGAGGGGTTCTGCTCAGAGAAACAGCCTGGGACTCTGCCATGACTCCTTTCAGCTCTATATCAGCATTTCCCAGTTGTTACGATAAAGAGCAAAGGAGAGTGCTTGTCTCCTAGATCTGGGTTATAAACTCATGAAGCTGTTTCAGGAGCTGGGTAATAAAGCATTCATGTTCTTCCTGTTTACCAGCCAGGGGTCTTTGAGAAGTGCATCTAATTCTCGGTGTCAGAAATGATAATCATTATTATAATCCTAGTTGCAACCCTAGGAGGTTCTTGTACAGATGACCTAACATGTATGGAAGCACCTAGCATGGTGCCTGGCGTGCTGTAGATATATAATACATCAAAACTATTTTTTAAATAAATTCTTTAAGGAATCATTCCCCATTAATATATTATATGTTATGGATGCATTTATTATAGGCATTCGGTCCTTAAAAATGAGTGCATCAGGGCTCTCGAAAACAGTGCTTCTCAAACTCAGTGGGTGAAGGACCATTTTTTTTCCCTCTCTAATCTTCCCTAGACCAATACTTTTGTAAATATATTAAAAATTAAATTACTAGAAAAATGAAATAAAGAAGGTATGCAAAATACATCTCTACTATTTCATGCTTGAATTTTGAGGCAGTTCAAATTACTAAAAGTTTTTAGACCTATACTTTTGACTTTATATTTATATATAATGGACCAGTAACAAAATTTCTCTGACTAGTGCTGGTCTGTGGACCAGCTTGGGTAGACGACATTCAAACACAGAAGATAAATATTCCCTAATAATCTAAAGAATAACACTCCTGGAATGATACTTACACCAACTATATTTTACCCATCAAGCATTTAACTATTTATGGAAAACCTAGTTTATGCAAGGTATTATGTTGGAGTGGGGTACTTAGCGGTTGTGTGGGCTGTCATTTCTCGAACGTGCTTGTGACCGAGCACCCCTCACCCATTTTACAGGCTCATTTTATGACTCTACTCCCCTCTGCCCTCCAGTCTACCCAACCACATCCTGAGTCTTTCCTGGCATGCCCTTAGTCACCTGGAAAACTCTCAGTCTTTTCAATTTTTTTACATTAAGAAACCATCTTTTGTATACATAAAGAGAATGGAGAACATACCTGTGTATTCATTACATTCTTAAGAAAGTAAACATGAGTGGTATAATTGAAGCTCCTTGCATATCTCACCTTGTCCCCATTCCCCTCTCCTGTCTCAGGGGCCACCACTACCCCAGATTTAGATTCCCATGTACAGTCCATGCATGTTGCAATACTTTTACTAAAATGCATCTCTCTATAAACTGTAATTATTCTTATTTCTCATGTTTTAAATATTTTAATATAAATGGTATCTCTACACGTCCATCTACAACTAGCTTTCTTGGCCTCACTCTGTTTGTAGATGTACCTGTGTTGACACACCTGCTGGCTCCAGCTCATTAACGTTTATTGTGGTATGGTCTTTCACCGTATACATTTATCACAATTTTATCCATCTCCTATTGATGGACATTTGGCTTTTTTCCAATTATTTTTTCTGATGACAAGCTGTGTCACATTGAACATTCTTCTATGTGTCCTTTAGGACCATTCTGAGCCTCTCCAGACAGAAATGAGTGTTGTCAAGACCTGCTTAACACAGCTTTATCCAGCTTTCTTAGAGTAGTCTGCTACCAGGACTATGGCTTACTAATCTCTTTGTCTTGGGCACCCATAAGAGTGCCACACAACCCAGGCGCTCAAAAGTGCTGGCTTATTTTTAGGTTGTATTTTATTATTTTCCACTTACATGGTATAATCCAGGAACTATTTTACATTACCTAGTAAATCCTAAAAATCTCATGGGATCCATCTTATTATGTGCCCTGCCTTCTCTACAGATGCACAAAGTGAGGCACAGAGAGGTAAAATAACTGGCCCAAGGGCTCATAGCTCATAAGTGACAGAGCTAGGATCAAAACCAACGCAACGTGGTTTGGTTAACAAGCTCTTAACCATGGTGTTATTATACACTTTAAATTTTGTTGGATAAATTAGTGAATGAACATAGCAAAGCAAAAGCTAGACACATAGTAGTTTTCATTTGGTTTTTACAAAGCACGAATGGGTGTGAAAGGGTAGTGTCTTCCAACTGTGCCTTATGCTCTTTGTTTTCCTGTTAATGGTTTTGGGTTTTTTTTTTTAAGATTTTATTTATTTATTTATTTATTTATTTATTTATTTATTTGACAGAGAGAGAGAGAAAGCACAAGCAGAAGTGGCAGGCAGAGGAAGAGGGAGAAGTAGGGTCCCTGCAGAGTGCAGAGCCCAGTGTGGGGCTCGATCCCGGGACCCCGGGATCATGACCTGAGCTGAAGACAGATGCTTAACCGACTAAGCCACCCAGGCACCCCCTGCTGAAGGTTTTATGTTGGGAGTACTTCTCTTTCCCAGATGTAAGGGCTCAAAAGAAGTAATAGTGAGCCTTGGAACCAACCACAGTGTCCTTAGGGCAGTGATACTCTGACTTGTCCTAACCCTCTGTCTCCAAATATCTCACAGGGGCGTGGATGAAAACTGCAAGATGTTTCATGAATATTATTTTAGGACAAAACAAAATCTGAGAAAGAAGTGTTAGGAATTCAAGTAAATACTGTCAAGGTTAAAACAAGAAAGGCTGATGAATTTGTGTTCCAATGAAGAAAATCTGCTTTAATCCTCTGTCCTCAATAAAGGTAGATTCTGTAACTTTCAAGTTCTAATAAGAAACTAGGGCCGGGGCGCCTGGGTGGCACAGCGGTTAAGCGTCTGCCTTCGGCTCAGGGCGTGATCCCGGCGTTATGGGATCGAGCCCCACATCAGGCTCCTCTGCTATGAGCCTGCTTCCTCCTCTCCCACTCCCCCTGCCTGTGTTCCTTCTCTCGCTGGCTATCTCTATCTCTGTCAAATAAATAAATAAAATCTTAAAAAAAAAAAAAAGAAACTAGGGCCTGTGCAGTATCACATCAGCACATTCTGATGATAGAACCCTTACTTGAACTTCCAATAACACTTCACCAACTGCCGTCTGGAGGAGAACCCTTCTTCCTGCCTACATAAACTCAATGGGGAGGAAACTGCTTCAGGTCTCCGACATACCAGATCATTTAGGGCATGAAGGTAATGGGCATTTTTGAAGGTTGCCAGGAGGAAGTCAACTTTCACATTCCAAACAACCAAAGAATTAGAGCAAGAAAGACAACCAGTTCATATGTAAACAAATGCCTTCCCTTTCTTGATGAATGTGGTGACTTCTCAAAGACGGAGCCTTAGTGCCTGGCAATGTGGGGACACACCTACCTTATTTGCAGCGTCTCTAGCCTGCTGAATTAGCTCCCGGATCCGGTCCACATTATCAGAGATGTTGCCCAGTGGCAACAGCTGTTGGTTGATACTTTCAATCTTGCTCAAAAGATCAGGCAGTTTGTTGGTTAATTTCTTTACTGTTGGTGAGATTACAAAACAAATTTATAATTGTGAGTTGAGAAAAGGTTAAATACAGATTTTTTCATTGACAATATTTGTCAAGTGTTATGTTTGGTTCCAAAATATTGGATAGGATGACTCAGAGTCAGGTAATACCTTTCCTAAATACATCATGGATTTTAGCCTACAGCCTGGTTATCAAATCATCTTTCTTGGCCCTTCAGAAGAAAATAAATCTTTGTTTTTTGATCTTTAATATCAATTATAATTTAATACCTCATGATTAAGGGATCTGTATCTCCACTCTATAAAAGGGAAAATCAATAGCAGTGTTAATGGATTAAAAAAATCCTACCTAGTTTTTCTAATTAATAGAATGCCCATATTTTTTTAACGTATTACGTAAAGCTGCTCTCTAATATTTTAATTTCTAATTTTGGGCTTTACCAGGGAGGAATTTAAACAAATTGACCAAAGCACATATCAATGCAGAAACTGGGTAAGATGTCCTCGCCGAAGGGCACCTGATACCTGAGTTATCCGCGTCAGTGAGAGCCTTGTTGAAGTCTTCACTCTGTGTGCTCCTATAGGTGTCCTTAATTCTTGTCACATCTGTCTGAATGGGGCCGAGCCCATCTAGCACCTCATTCGTGATGTCGTCGGCATTTCTGATCATGCTCTTCGCACTACGGATCATACCACTGATGTCATCTAATGCACACACAAAGAGAGCAGTCTAAGTATCTGAAATGCTCGACCAAAGAAGCCAAGTATGGTGGGTAGGGAGATGCTGACCTCTCTGTATCCCACGAAGGTCATCGCGGATGGCAGTGATATTGGTGTCAATCAACCCCTTCTGAGCTGTCAGAACTTTCAGAGTCTGCTGTAGGTTGTTGAGAGCCGGGCTAATCTCTACAATAAAATAAAGCAGTGTGCGGCAATTACCCATGGATTTTGATCTTTGATTGGTATTGGTGGCCCCTCTAGTAGCCAGCAACCGCAGAGCATTGAGCAGACCTGCATCTCAGCGATGTCCACCATACGCGCCTAGACCCACAGCTCCAGGGTACTCTGGTTACAGAGGCCAGGAGCATTCCCAAGCCTGTGGTACCAGGCTCCTCAGAAATGCCCATGAAGAAAGGGAGAGGCTTAATCATTTAGGGGAGGGTTAACTTCCACTCTGCTCAGGGCAAATGTCTCTGCTTAGTGAAGGAAAGGGAGGTGACTGTCTTATTCACATGCTGTGAATGCTGCGTCACAGTGTGTTGTCTGGCACTAGTCTGGGCTTAGTATTAGTACATACTTAGTGAGTGAATGAGTGAATGAATGAATGAATGAATGAATGAATGAATAATGCAGAAAGGATGCCTCTTCAGTCAGAATATAATAAAGAAGTGCTGTTGAGAGAGCCTTATTCAAGTAAATAGACACACAAAGGAGGCTTTGTTTCTGTTGTTTCTCTTTGTTTCTGTTCATTTCCACACTGACACATTTAAGGGGATTCAGTGAAAGGGAGGGAGGTCGCAGACATTCCTAGCTGATAACATTGCCACTTTGGGGTCATGGAAAATGACCAGTGAAGGCTTTAAGACCCAAGTGAGGTTATATGGCTTAAATTATGATTCCAGGACTGATTTAAATAACAATATAGACAAATACCATATGATCTCTCTTATATATGGAATTCGATTTCTAGAAACACTCCCAAAATGAAAACAACAAGCTCATAGATATAGGGGACATATTAGTGGTTGCCTGAACCCAGGGGTGGGGGTGAAAAAAATGGGTGAAGGGGATCAAAAGGTAAAAAGAAGCAAACAAGCAAGCTGGTAGAAAACAAAAGAAAAAAATACCAATGTAGTTAGCATCCTAACCCTATTTAAAACATCAATCCTCACCTCTTAGCTCAGATTCTATAAAGGGAACAGATGTCATACCAGGAAATTTTAATTCCTGCAATTTGCTAAGCAAATCATTCTATGTCACTACACGTTTTTTCAAATGTAAGTTTTCATGTATTGAATTTTTAAAAATGAAAAAAAGATAAATACATTTATTTACTGTCAGAGGCATCTAATCACTAAAGGGGCTAAGATGACCTCTTCGCCATGAAGGAACACGAGAGACCAGAGAAAAATTAAGAGACAGAATTTTCAGAACACTGGAATTTGGTGAGATTGAGATGGCTTAATTGTTTGGTAAAAAATAAATGGGAAATTTTCAAAGGTACAATTTATGATTCAAAAAGTCTCATGCTTCACAGTGGTAGTAATTTTGGTACTTTTACTTACTAAGATTCTAGGACTTTTGAAGCCCCAGTGACCTGGAACTATTATCTGGGCCTTCAGTGAGAAGCCAGCCCTGCACACACCTCCAGGCTGTGTGGGTCTCCAATGCCATGGCCACGTGTGGATTAAATGCAATAGGCCCCCAAGTCCAGGCCCAAACAGGCCCGTCACCTTCAAGATTTATGTATACTCAGGAGGTTCTAGTTAATTTAGTACATGTGAGAATGTTGGGTGGAAACATCACATTTATAAAATAGACCATGAATTTACAAAGCATCGTCTGCAGTGACACTGAGATTCAAGATGAACATTTGCTTCTAGGTCATTTTCAAGCCCTTGGCTATCCCAGCCACCCCCTACCCACCAACCCTAATACCTTGCCGGAGCTGCTTCTGTGTTATCTTGGCTTGCTTTAAGAGTTTATCACTGTCTGAACTCAGGGTTTTTGCTTTTCTTGGAAGATCTTCCTTTATCACTGTCTGAAAGCAAAGCATTTATGAGCATGTGGCTTACCTTAGGAATGTGGAGTGAGATTTTCATCCTACTCTGAAAATCCTTATCTTTAGTCTTAAAAAGATGAGGTTCAAAGGTGGGGGGGTGAGGTTTAAAAAGACTGTTTCTTAAAAGATAAGAGTTAGAGCTGTATGTAGGTAGATACTCAGGGCTTGGGAGGTGGACTCTTCCCTGGTGACTGACAAATTATACGACACCTGTCTCATTTTCTCCCTGTTGTTTGCACAATACCATCTTCAATAACTGAAGACAGAACTGAATTGCTTTTAGGTTTTCAATATCTAGGAGATAAACGTCTTTAACTTTCCAAGAAGGCTTGCCCCCTAATTCTTTGATGTTTAATATTTTGTTTTTTATTTTTAGGTATGGGAACATTATATGAGAAGATCCCATAGGACTCCAAGACATGCCTAGGTGTTAAAGACAAATGACAGGAAATAAATGATTACCAAACTGTGTATAAAATCTCTCTCTTCTTTGGGAAATGTCAATACTTAATCACAGCCTAAATCATTCCTAGACAGGGGCAGGATATACTACTCATCTTGGTTCAACATTGATAATCAGTAATTTCCATTTGGTTTTACAAATGGTTTTTTCAGCTGTGCTACATATATCAAAATGGTTACGTGAATACAGAAAAGGCCCACATCTAGAGCAAGTTCACGTCTATTCTATACAACAAATTCTGATTTAAAATTACGCTTGTTTATATTCCTCCGTGCATACAAGAAGAAAGGGTGCCAGTGCAGGGGCCCACCTGCAGAGCAGACGCGGACGCGCTGGTGGCCTTGTTGGCGGCATCCTCAGCCGCTTTGATGGCATTGAGGATGTTTTCATAGGCGGTGGCGGCATCCACCGCACAGCGCACCAGCTCGTTCCCACTGGTGTTCCTCTTGATCCTGGAAGAGAGAGCGGGTGAAGGGCTGCAGCAGCCCCCACGGCTTGCAGCTGAGGCCCCCCCTCAGTCTCCCTGATTCATTGGGCAAATGGGAGACCAGGAGTGGCGAGGACGTATTTGGGAATCAAACCCCTGTTGCAGGTTAGGTTGGGTTGGGCCCTGGGCCCTGGGTCCCACCCTCCACCCTGTTCTGGAGACCCAGCTGTGAGGAAGGCTTTCGCACTAGGCTCCAGCCACGCGTTCCGTTAGACCTCGGGGGCTCACTCACTCCTCCAGCTGCTTTGCCAGCGCTTGCAAAGACTGCGCATGTGCTTCTGCCTCCGCCACCAGGGACGCTTTGCCGGTGGACTGGGAAAGTTCTCTCACTTTGCCATTTAGCGCATGTCTTTCTTCATTTAAAGTGGCAGCTAACTTTTCATATTCCTATGTTTTCAGGTAAACAGAGACAGTGTCAATTCAAGCAAAGAATGTATCTGCCGTTTTCTTGAACTGTCATAAACTTCAGGCTCCCGGGATGCATTACTTCAGTAGTGGTGCTGATAATATTTTTCTAAGTTTTTCCACCATTTGAAGATTTTTCTTATGGTGGGTACCCCCTTTGATAAATTTTATAAAAGTACACTGTTATCATTAGTGTAAAGTTGTACTAAACCAAAACACTTTCTCTTTTCTGATTTAAAACTAGCGATTATAAAAGATATTTTCCAAATACTCGTTGGGGCTGCTAATGTGGTCAATCTTTGATCAGGCCTAAATAGGTCCCGCTAATAAAAGTAGGCTTGATATTTTAAAAACAGAATTCCAATTTTGTTTTGTTATCACAAAAGCAACATTTGGTCACTGTGGGCTAATTAGGTGATACGAATAGACATCGGGAGGACACATCATTCCGCAGCCCGAGGGGGCACCACGGTAAACATTTTGGTTTATTTCCTTCCATCTAAAAGACATATATTGAAGAACAAACACAGGTTAGCCCATCTCCTAGTTTCCTCGCATATGATCTGAATGTTTTTTCAATTTTCTGGAGAAGCAGTTTCGTCTGCACCTGCTGGCTGTTCTCCATCCGCTGCAAGAGCACGTTGGTCTGTAGTAAGGCCGAGTCCGCGGCGGCTAGGTACTTGGAGAAATCACTCCGCAGGGAATTCATTTCCTGAACTTGTGTCTGGAGAGAACAAAAAGAATATCTGCTTGAACTACATGAGATGTTACCAGAACGTTCTCTTGAACTTAAAGATCAGCTAGGCAGCTACAGAGTGAGGGGAAATCAGTTCACTTTGCTGTGTGGGTGTGTTGTCATGGTTTCCTCAAACTCTATGCCAGGGAAGCAACGGTTAGCACTGTGGAAGAAGCTGGCGGATGAGGTGAGTCAGCTCTGGTTTGTGCAGCAGAACGAGGGAGTTTCACTAAACAAACCAGCACCAGCCATCACCATGCTCTACGTGCCAGGCCCCCTGAGGATGTAGAGGCCTTCTACGTCCCTAACAAGAGAGCACACAGGACCTGGGAAGGCCAGGCAAGGAGCTACCACAGCTCCGAGACCCACAAAATTGGATCACGCTCCATCATCAGCCCTGACACTGGCAACGTCAGTGACTTTCAACAGTGGAGTTGCCGTCTAAAGAGGCTTCAGGAGTTAAGCGTATTGCCATCTACTAAGATACTATTTATTTTCTTTTACCAAATTTTTCTTGTTGGGGGTCAGTCCTGTGTCATTTCACTCTGACCTGTCATTTTATAATGCCTCACGCTGGCTCAGCATACAATGAGCACCACTGAAAAAATATATATACTATGAAATCTTGAGCTCCAAACCCTGTCTCTGCAGCTCCTGCATGAGGCCTGTATTTTAATCTATTTCCTGTAACGCAGATAATGGCTTAAAATGCCTTTGCCGGTGATTATGATAATGATGTTTGCCCAGCTGACACAAAGTCAGTTATTTAGAACATATATTATGTACTTGGATTTAATTATAGCAATATTGGATTCATTTCTCATCTACTTGGCAGCATTATTCCTCCAGTACTCCATCAGCCCGGGGCAGGGGTAAAGCAATTTGCTCCGTTTTCTCTGTGGTTTAAGTTCACAATCTTTTCTGGTGACTGAGGAGTAGGAATGACTTTGGTTTTGCATTGAATTCCTGATTCCTGTTTGAGAAGCATCTGCTGGACAGACAGGCGCATACAGACCAGATGTACAAACGGAGACTGGCCAGGCCACTTTGTCAATGGTAAAGACCGCTGCTTCCTCAGCCTTGTCATTAATGAAAGTGTGCTGATGCTGACCGTGGACCCACCTTGATGGATTCCAAAGACTTCTCGTTTTCTCGGTTGAGGCCAGTGGCCTGCTTTGCTTGGGCAGCTGCCTCCTGGAGCGCGGCACGGAGGTCACTGAGTTTGGCTTCATAGTCATGTAAGGATTCCTGCATGCTCTTAACCAGCGCACCGTTCTCCCCTTGGTGCTCTTCCAGCCAGCCCTTTATCCGCATCAGCACTGGAATACATCATGTTTTTGCACTTGAGAGGTGAGTACCTTGAAGCTAAACTATAAAGACTACAGAAGAACAGTCGAGTTTCCGCTCGTTTCATGGTTTTCCTTGAACTTACAAGTGAACAGGAAAAGAAACTAACACTGGCGCGGCGCCGGCTGTGTGCCCACCTAAGCACACAGAACAGTAACGTCGGTCTCGTGTTTCAGATGTGGAGAAGGACAGCCTGAGAAACCAGGGCACTGACCCCAAGTTGCACGAACGGTCAGCCTTGGCACTTGAACAAGCCCTGCAGAGTATAAAGCACGTGCTCCGAACACGACTACGAACACTACCAACTAACACGCTATTACTAACTGCCGACTCACACTGTCTCCTCAGTCAAAAGCAAAGACTAATATTGAATTGGAACACTACAAATGCTAAAAGAAAACTGTTGCCATCTGTATATCAACCATTGACATATCATTTTACTAGAGAAGATCAGTATTTGAAAAACCATGCACCAGACTTCTATTTCTCACAGTTTTGAACTAATGAAACATTTTCCCTAAGCAGAACCTTTCGATACATTCAGTATCTACTCCCAGATTTTGGTTTCAGCAATAGTAGTGCTAATATCAATTTGTGATTCCAAACCCTGATGGTGGTGAGGTGACCATTAACAAATGATACCATGAGAAAGTTGGGTGGAGCTGAATGAAGGAAGAATAAAAATGGAAAGAAGGAAAGAAAAAAATGGAATTAAAAAGGAAAAGGAGGTCTCCGTGGCTAATGTCTTAGGAGAAGAATCTATTTTTTTTTCTTGCATGATGGTAAGATGTTATATTCTTACCACCTCTTGGTGCTTAGAAGGGCTACCCATTCTCACACGATGCTCTAAAAGTCGTGTATGCTGGGGCCCCGGGGTGGCTCAGTCAGCTGAGCGTCTGACTCTTGATTTTGGCTCAGGTCATGATCTCAGGGTTGTGAGATGGAACCCCACAGCAGGTTATGCGCTCAGCACTGAGTCTGCTTGAGATTCTCTCTCCCTCTCTCTCTGCCCCTCCCCACCCCTAAAATAAATAAATAAATCTTAAAAAAAAAAAAGTCATGTATGGTGAAATGACGAGCCTCTCCACCTGTAACCGGGGACCTGACATTGTACTTCACACGCTCTATTTCAAGCCCATGAGAATGGACTGCATGCAAGGAGTTGGGAATGTCCTTACAGAGCCGAGCCTCTGTTTTTTCAGCTTCCGCTTCTGTCAGTTGCTTTCCAAAGTTGCGGTTCCGTAGCTCCCTCATCATGCGCTCGGCTTCAGCCCTCTCTCTGGAAAAATCCCCTGAAGGCAGGTTGTTTCCTTCCCCATTTGTCCCAGAGATCTGTTTCAAGAGAACTAGAAAACATCAAGGAGTTTATTAAACTGGGAATTCTGGACTCCAGTCAACTACTAAAAAACAAAAAACCGCAGAGATTTTTATGGAGGGTTCATATTAGTTTTTTAGTGTCACTACAGGATCTTTTTCATAATGTTGAACTCTTAAGGAGAAATTCTTTCATGGCACAGAATAGGCTATGCAATAAAAAAACATATTTAATTGGACTGAGTAACTTCTTACTGTGCACATTCTGGATGACATTTTTAATTTTTGTGTCCAACTCTTTCACGCTTTGGGTGATCCGATCAACATTGTTATGTAATGCTTGTGCTTTTCTGGAATTTACTTGAACCTATATGAGAAATAAGTTGATTAGCAAAACTGTTGATGGGGGGAAGCTAACAATATTTTGCGGACAACAACAATAAACAGTTAACATTATTGACTTAACACATTACCTTTTCTTGCAAAGTTTCAAATTCATGATTCAAACTACCCAATTCGTTTTCTAGACCATCCATTTTTAATCCGTTATTTGAAATGGCAGAGCGGTAGGTGAGTAACTGATTCTGAAAGTAAAACGCAAAGTCATTCTCGCATTAGAGCAGAAACGTGGAGTAAGTCCTATCAACTTGGTAATCCTGGTAATGATACAGAAAAATTCATTTAGCAAGCCCAACGCTGGTCCACAGGAAAAGACTGGGTTCTTTGAAATCGGCTACTTGAAGAATCTACTTTCTTTTTATTTTTTAATATTTAATTTATGTGTTTATTTATTTAGAGATAGTGGGGGGAGGGGCAAAGGGAGAGGGAGAGAGAGAATCTTAAGCAGAATTGGCGCTGAGTGCAGAGGCCGATAGGGAGCTCAGTTTCACGACCCTGAGATCATGCCTGAGCCAAAATCAAGAGTCAGACCCCCAACGGACTGAGTCAACCAGGTGCCCCAAGAATCTACTTTATGATGCAAGTTGTGACAAGACTCTAAAATAAACTTAAAAACATGAAGAGACAGGAGATACTTTACTTGAGTTAGTGACCTAACCTTAAAGAAATGAGGGTGGTACCACTTACTTGATGCATTACTTTCCAGACTCTATAATACCTTTCGTTGCTTTTAACCCATATTTAACGTTATAATACTCGACGCAGTGCCTAAGGCTACTTTAGTGAAGGAACCGTTGGATTCGAAGCATCTAAAGGCAGGAAGGGAACTGAGAGCTCATTTAATCCAACGCTCTCACATTACAAAAGAGAAAAATGGAAGAAAATGGGTGACTTGTCCATGCCACAGCTGTAGAGCTGATCAGTGATTGCTTAGGGACCAGAATCCAGGTTCCCTGTCATTCTGGGTACTAAACTGCCTCATTACTTTTAGAAGGTGACATTGCTGCACATGATATCTTGAGTAGTGATTATTTTCATTTTTGGGGGAAAAAAACTTGTTAAGACCTTGAAGAAATGTACAGGAAAAAGCAATACTATTACCTCCACTTGCATGTGAGAGAGCCAGTGCTGGGGGGGAAAACACAGGCTTTACAGCTCAGGTTCAAACCCAAGATCTGCCACTTTGTAGATAAGCCTCACCGAGTTTTATCTCCTTCATCGGTAAATGGGGGATTATAATATTAAGCTGTGGGGTTGTTTCGATGATGTTATGAAGTGTCACGAACACACGAACATTCAAAAGTGTTATTCCCCTTCTCACGCTTATTCCTTGTGAATTTTCACAGTGTATGTATGATCTAGCAAGAAGATAGTTCTGTTTTAATTTTGCTATGGGAAGGCTGAGACATTTCATTCTATAGAATGTTAGTAGAATACCTGGATAAGTAGAGTGGGTAAAGTGTGGTCTTTGGAATTTGATCTTGGTTCGAATTCTAGAACCACCTCGTACTAGCTGTGTGATGGCGGGCAAGTTACTTAGCTTTAACATGCGTGGTAAATGAAGATAACACTATTTTCCTCATAGGACATTGTGAGAATTAAATAAAGCACTTATCACAGAGTCTGGCTCATAAGACTGGTACTAAAATTCCGGTTCCCTGCCCTTCCTTGAAAAGGTGCAGGTCATATTGATGACGTCAAAGTGACTCTAGTGGCTACTTTTTCTCTCAAACATAATGGCCTTTTTCCTCTCTACATTAAGTCTATAAATCATAGACTAAAATTTACCCTGATGGGATGGAAAAGAGCCATTTTTCTAGCATGATTTTTTGCTATATAAAGGTCACCCTTGAAAAACATAGGTTTGAACTGCATATGTCCACTTATACATCAAATTTTTTCAATAAATATATCAGAAAATGTTTTGGAGAATTGTAACAATTTGAAAAAACTCACAGATGAACCATGTAGCCTAAAATACCGAAAAGAAAATTAGAAAAAGTTAGGTATTATTGTAAGAATACAGTATGTAATACATATACAAAATATGTGTTAATTATTTTTGCTGTTGGTAAGGCTTCTGGTCAACAGTGGCCTACTAGTAAAGTTTTTGAGGAGTCAGAAGTTAAATGCAGATTTTCAGCTCTGCAGGGCATCAGTGCCCCTAACCCCCATGTTGTTCAAGGGCCAACTGTATACTCAGTTGCAAGCACTAATGGGTTTAGAATTGGTCCTCATTTCAAGTACACTTATTCAACATTCCCCCAAGTCTCTTTCACTATGTCTAGTTTAGGGGTTTTCTCCTCTATTGAATTCTTTTACTTCAATGAGTAAATTTTTTTTCATTTCCATGATTTTTAACTGGATCTTTTCATATCTACCCCTCTTGTTTGGTTTCTAGTGTTTTTAACAATTTTCTAATTTCTTGTTCTTTCAATTGAATTATTACTCTTCAAAGTAATTTTCAGATTGTCTTAGGATTTTCATTTTCTCTAGAGGGAACTCATCGATTAATGGTTGCTCCTGTTGGATGTCTTTTGTGTTGATATTTGTCTATTCCAATGTCCGCAGGTAAATATTGTCTCCCTCTCTCTCTGTGCTTTCTGTGCCCTGACCAGTGATCTTATGGCCATTACCACGCCCACCCTAGATCCCCGAGGGCAGAACCAGGTCTTACATTGGCAGCTGAGGACTTGTTCCCTATGGTGATGTTGAGGATGTCACATTCCAGTACAGACTCTGGTTTGTGAATCATGTCCAGGTCTACAGCTTTTCTAGTTTCTCATATACTCATTGCTCAACAATGAACACTGGGCAGTTCCAAGGGTTTTTTTAAGGTTTCATTCATAGGCAGAAGTGCCCTCAGTTTCCCCCAGGGAGCCTGATTCTGGCTCTGTGGGGGACTTTAGGCCCCATTACTTCTCTTCTTGGCTATCCTCTGGGCCACCTTCTTTCCAAGTGCACATAGAATAGTGTCTCAGATGAACCATATCCTGGGCTATGAAACAAACCTCGACACATTTTTAAAAACTGGAATCATATAAAGTATGCTCCTTGACCACAACAGAATTAAATTAGAAACCAATAACAAGAAGTTACCTGGAAAATTCCCAGTTTGGAAATTAAACAACACATTTCCAAATAATTCATGGGTCAAAGACATGTCATAAGGAAATTAGAAAATCTTTTGAATTAAACAAAAATGAAAATACAACATTTCAAAATGTGTGGAATACAGCTGAAGTAGTGCTTTGGGGGAAATTCATAGCATTAAGTGCTTATATTAGAAACAAATTTTGAATTAGTAAGATAAGCTTTCATCTTAAGAAACTAGAAAATGAATAGCCAATTAAACCCAAAGCAAGCAGAAGGAAGAAAAAAATATGAATAATAGCAGAAATCAATGAAATTGAAAACAGAAACACAATGGTGAAAATCAATGAAATAAGAAGATCATTAAAATTGATAAACCTCTAGCCAGAATAATCAAGGAAAAGAGCTAAGACATAAATTATCAATACTAGGAATGCATAAGAGAGTATTACTATAGATTTTGCAGATATTAAAAGGATAAAATGGAAAAACTATGAAAATTTTACATCAGTACATTTGATAATTTAGATGAAATGAAAAAATTATTTGAAAGGCACAAATTACCAAATATCACTCAAGAAGAAATAGATAACCCCAATAGTCCCATATCTATTGTTTAAAGATTGAACTTATGGTTTATTAAACAACAACAACAACAACAACAAAAACAAAAAAAATCTTCCAACAAAGAAAATCCCAGGCCCACATGGCTTCATTGGAAAATTCCATCAAACATTTAAAGAATTAATACCAATATAATACAAAGCTTTTTGATTCTTCTGAAAGCAAAATACTTAGCTAAGGGCTCTAGAAGAAAAATCAGCCCAGAAACATGCAGTAAGTAAAGAATGTTCACTTCGAAGTATCGGTTTTGTGTGTTCACTAGTACTTTCCAGCAGTAAAAACCTAGTCTCCATTTGGATCAGAGAAAGGAAAGACCCCTGAGCCTTAAACAGAGTCAACATCTCCCCATCTCCTGCTTGAGGGGTACTTATGCATGCAGCATCTATCCACCAAAGAGCTATTCTGGGCCTGGCATTGTGCTGGGTGCACGGGGTACTTACCCTCAGGTCCTTGATCTGGGTCTCCAAGTGCTTCATCTGCTCCAGAGAGCTAGTGCTGGCACTCAGGCCATGCAGCTGAGACTTGACCAGGTGGAGCTCATCGCCCATGGTGGCCAGGTCATTCAGGAGTGTCATCACACAGCTGTCACAATCTGTAGGGGCCACAATCAAAAGCAAATGTGCTGTGGGCTGGAGCCACAGGTGTGTAAACAGAATACAAGGGCTGTACAGCCCAGTTAATATGTACATAGGACATCACTGGCAAAAATCACAATCCTGGACTTCTTGGGAAGGATGCAGATTCTGCAAAAGAGAGATCTCTAGACAGGAAGCATTTTAAAAAGAAGTGGTAGAGTGGGGGAAATGGGTGAAGGGAGTCAAAAGGTACAAACTTCCAGTCGTAAGATAAATAAGTCCTGGGGATGTAATAATGTACAACGTGGTGACTATAATTACCAACACTGTATTGTATATTTGGAAGTTGCTACAACAGTCTGTCTTAAAAGTCCTCATCACTAGAAAAAAATTGTAACTATGTGAGGCTGTTAACTAAACTTATTGTGATAATCATTTCACAATATATACAGATATCAAATCATTACGTGGCACACTTTAACACGATGTTGCATGTCAGTTATATCTCAATAAAACTGAGAAACATGGTGATTCTATGCAATATATTACTTATTTTGTATGTGGGAAAATAATAGTAAATAGCTTTTATTTATCAAGAACTTGTATTTATCAGGCACTACAATAAGAGATTTATTAGCATTTTCTCAGTAAATCTGTGAGGTACGTATAGTTGTTATGTCTATTTTACAAATGATGAAACTGAGGTTTGGAGAAATCAGGTTTTTTGCCCAAGATCATACAGCTATGAGTTGACAGAGGCTGGACTTGACCCCAAGAAGTCCTCCCCCCACTTCCTCCCACCATTGCTTTCCCAGCCTGGAAAGTGCACATCCCAGCACGAGGCTCACATATCTTAAACTAAACCCTACAAGTCAGAAAGGAGGGGGGCTTTCTTTTCTCACCATCACATTCTTCTCCAGGGCCGCCGTCTTTGGGCTCTTGGTTTATGCAGTCTGAAAAGAAGGATAACCAAAGAAGATATTGTGATTAATCTTCCTCTTCATCTGTTTTTTAACTTGGCTTTCGGAAAAGCTAGTTCGGGAAGATTTTAGTCACCCAACTATCCAGCATCACTGGCTCTTCTCTTTTCGCTCCTTTACGCATTCCATTCTTCCGGGAGCTTTCCCATCTCCCACTAGTCTTGCTGCAAGAACTTCTCTCATGACCTCCCTGACTGTATATTCAGTTTCTTCTCTATAAAGGGTCATGATATTCTTATCCAATTAAAACCCCTAATTGTTAGTCTTAAGGCTGTCTTCATTTGATAGCTTCCTATAGAACTGTTGACATCTTTTCCAGTGTCATTCAAGAACATTCAATAAACATTGATGGAGCACCTTTGGGCGTGCATGGTGTGCCATGGCATTGTGCCACATATAGGAAATACAAAGCTACTAAGACAAAAATTCCTGCTGTCCTGTAGTTCCCTGGTCCCATGGGAGAGGCAGAAAAATTACACAACAGTGTGACAGATGCTGAGAGAGAGATATGCACACAATGTTAGTAGGACCCACTGCTAATTACCATAGATATAAGCTAGATTTTGAGATTCTGAACTATAGTCAGGAAAGCCTACTGGTCATCCTTGGACATTCTTTACTCTTTCCCCCATACCATGCCTTGTTACAATGAAATGTCCTCTCCCTTTCCTCTAGAAAAATAATCTAACTTCACCACAGGAAATCTCAAAGCTCAAAATTTTTCTAGACATCCTACAAGGAGGCTTTCATGTTTTATCTTCTCGGCAGCAGGCAATATTCCACGTTTTGTGTGTATATTTCTTAAACCACACTTACTTTTAATTGTGATATAAATAATGCAAGTTCACCATGGAAAATTTGGGAAAGTCAGAAAAATAATATAAAGACATCACCCTTGATCCCACCTGTCAAAGACAATGTCTCCTTTCTATGTTTGTAGACATTTTAATTTATTATCATATAATCATAGGTTTTTCTTACTCATCCTTTTTTTTAACTCATTCTTATGTGTATGTATTGTTATGTCCCTTTCATTTTCTCAACTAGACTATGAATGCCCTAGGGCCAGGAAACATGGTTTTATTTTCTGCACAATCTCCTACAGCATCTCAAATAGTCTAGGGGGGACTGGCTCATGTGGATGATTGATTTATCAGTGCAATTTTCTCAACAAGTTTGAGTTTTGACCACCAAGGAATTAATAGGTTATTAACTAAAAGAAAAAAAAAAGAATGAAAAAGAAAAAAGCTCACAGGAACAAAAAGTCTCATGTGTGAGCATTTTGTTTCATTTGGGGAACACATAGTTACCATCCTTATTTCAGGTTGCTTTGTTGTTGTTGTTGTTGTTAGAGTAGGAGACAAAGAGGGTTGAAAACATATTAATTTCATGAATATGCTGTGTGTGGTGCTGAAGCTTCTCTTTGAATACCTACAGTCACAGTAGAAACTCATTTTTTTCTGAAATAGTCCTTTTCATCTTTAAACCCTTGACATGTCTTCCTTGGGATGACTTAAAGTAGATCTCCCTCTAGCTTCCACTCCTTGGGTGCTACCTTTTGTGACACATAGAACAAAACCACACTTCTCCCACACATCAGCCTTTCAAATATGTCCTTTCCGAGTCTTCTTCTCATGGTCCTGGTTTGTCAGTCCTTCACGTGACATGGTTCCAAGTTTTCTCAAAGTCTTACCTCTTTCTGAACAAACTGTAGCTCGTCTATTGTCTTCTAGAGACATAAGTGTCACATGAGGACTTACATGGGCAGCATACCAGGAACGACAGACCACCTGGTTTTAGACTCTAAAACTCACTAAAGATCATACGAGGTGCCCTAGGGGTCACATTACTCTCCTGAGCCATATTGAACTTGCTGCTAAGACCTCAGTCTTTTTCACGTGTTGCTACTGAGCCACAACTCCCTTATCACACGCTTATTTTTATGCCATTCAACTATAGGACCACATGCTTATCCCCAACATAATATTGTCTTGTTAGCATTGGTCCATTGTTCCAGGCTGCTGAGTCCCGTAAGTATTCTAAATATGCCATAGGAGGCATTTTCTGTCTCTCCCAACTTTGTGTCATCTGATAACTGGGTGGGCATGCCTTTTATATTTCCATTCAGGTCAACGGTGTTGAACAAGATGGAGCCAAGGATTAAGCCCCAGTGCATGTCACTAGATACCTCGTTCTAGACTGATTAGAATCCATTTACTCTACATTCCTTTGGGAACAGTCACTTGACCAGATCAAATCCACACATTCTTCATCTCGTCCATAACTATAAAATAAGAGATTTTATCTAAGGTTTGGCACTACGCTATATCCGTGATATTTTCTTGGTAAATCATGTTAATATTCTCCATCAAAGAAAGAAGAAAACAGGCTTCCTTTTTCTTCCAAGTTGTTCCTAATGAACCCATACTAACTCCTAGTAATTGTCTTTTCCTTGGTATGTGAAATCCATCCCAGCTCTACCACCCACATCCCAGACATTTATTGCTATTCGAGAAAGAATGTGTTGACTTCTTCAGTTACACACATGAAGAAGACTGATGTGATGATAACCTTATAATGCCAAGGGAGATCTCAGCAAAATCTGAGCTGAGGTTAGTTTGGCTCTGGTTAGTTGAGTTTAAAAACAATTTATCTTTTTTTTAAAAAAGCTGACGTGAAATCATTTATTTACCAAACTGTAAATACTACCTAAGCATTCCCAAGGTTGTCAAAACAAGGAGACAATTTGTTCACTGGACCCATGTATTATGCTTCCTGAAAATATTTACCAGGGTTCTTTGTCTGCTATTTTTGACCAGATTGATAAACGCAGGTTAACAAAGGTGTGAGTTCACCTTACCTCCAGTCAGGGGGTGACAACTGCCCAACTGGCCATTGCTGTTACAATTGCATGGTCGGCAGCTACCTCCAAGCTTCTGGGGATTCCCAAAATATCCTGGTACACACCTACCCAAAATAAAGAAGAAGAGGAGAAACACCCAAAGAACTCATCATGTGTTCCATCCAATTTTCTTCACCTTCTAACTCCCTGTTTGGGACATTGTGACCCTATGACAGGAAGCCTGACACGGATTTGCAGGAATGAACGTGTCTCAATACAGAGATATTTATGACTTGAATGAGAACAGAGAAAGTGGAAGGCGGGCAGAGCTTGGTCCCTCCTCCTTGATACCAGGGCAAAAAAATCCTCAATGACTGCTAGAGTTGAAGGGCAGATAAACAAAGTGCACACAGGATCCAGTGGTTTGACCAATATGGAAATCAGGGGTGGATGAATTTTATGCAAGAGTTATGTTCCTGAAGATATCACACAATGAAATATTGCTTACTTTATGGCTAATTTCCTCAAGGAAAAAATTAAAGTAAAATTCATATAATTTCAAAATGTGTTCAAAAATGGACATTTTATTAATACTTCCTATTGCACTATTTCAAGCCTGCATAATTCATATTTGCACTAATTGCTGCAGCGCTGTATTTAACGAGCTTAAACAACTGAGAGCAGTAACAGTGACTACTCTTGGCTTGGAGCCTTTATTATTCTAGATAATTTAGTGATGAGAACTCAGTTCCTTATTAAAGTTAAACGACATTTCCTTGATTCTGAGTATCTATTAAAAAACAAACAAACAGGGGTGCTGGGTGCCTCGGTCGGTTAAGCGTCTGCCTTTGGCTCAGGTCATGATCTCAGGGTCCTGGAATCGAGCCCTAGGTCAGGCTCCCTGCTCAGTGGGGGGTGTCTCCTTCTCCCTCTCCCTCTCCCTCTGCCCCTCCCCCTGCTTGTGCACTCTCTCTCTCTCTCTCTCATAAATAAATAAAATCTTAAGAAACAAAATAGACACATGTTAACGTAATGTAACATGTTTCTGGAATTGGGATGGAACTAAAATTTAGCAAAGTTCCACACCCACTCTATGCCCCCCAAACTATCATTCACTCGATGTGTATACGGTTTCTCATCATCAATGGAATTGATAGAATCAAGAGAATGTAGTATGTGACTCTTTTCCCTAAATTTAAGCTTTGCATCAAAGAACTGTTAGGTAATTTATATAGGCTTCACCAATGGCTACACTGGTGATACAGTGCAAAGGACATGGGCTTTCAGTCAGGAAGAACGGGCTGGATCTTTGCCTCCACCGTGTGCTGTGTAACGTGGGCTGCTATCTTAACCCTTCAAGCTTCGGTTCCTTCATCTACTCCCGTCACGAAAATGTAAACGCCACAGGGTTTATCGCTAGCACCTGGGACAGTGCCTGGGCCCATATCAGGTGCCACATAAGTATATGCAGAAGGAAGAAGTGAATAATTGCACTAACAATACCTGTTTTGATGGATGAATATGAGATAAAAGTGTAGTGAAGAATCTAATACAATGCCTGCACGTAATAGACACTCAATAAAAAGTAGCTACCATTTCAAGACATGATGAAATACTCATGTATATGTGCATCTACGGATAATTGGTATCATTGGGAATTACTACATTTCAGAAAGCAGACGGGAAGCAGAAAACCCACGTAGTCCCTAATTATCAAGCAGGTAACTACTCAGAGGTGGTTTCTCTAAGTCTACTGAGCAAGCTGGCATAATGCTTCACTTTATGTGACAGGCCCTGAATTCTACTTCACAAACCATGCTATGCAAAAGATCTATGTTTTCAAGATTTTATTTATTTATTTGAGAAAGAGAAGGAGTGAGAGCCATAGAGATGGCATGAGTGGGGGCTGGGAGGGAGAAGCAGACTCCCCGCTGAGCAGGGAGCTCGATGCGGGACTTGATCCCAGGACCCTGGGATCATGACCTGAGCCGAAGGCCGACGCTTAACTGACCGTGCCACCCAGGCACCCAAAGATCTATGTTTTAAATACTTTATTTTTAGATGGCTCCCCTATATCTAAACTTTCCACGTAAAAGATACGTAATTACAAAATAGTTCACATTAAAGTCACGTAACTATTCGGGAAGTTTGATTCCACTTCCTCCTCACTCTTGCAAAAAGTGTTAATTACCGATTACAGAAATAACTGGGTCCCTTATTCTCATTTTAAGGTAGTGTCCAAACACAACGGACTGAAGTAAAACTTCCCGATTTCGTAGATGGCATTGGGACACCAAATAAAGAGCAGAGAACATATTTGTCATCTGTGGCTCTAAGTGGCCGAGGGAGAAATGTGCCCCAGAGCACAGTATGCGCCGGAAGCCTTTCCTACCCCAGTACTCAGATTAGCTGCTCCCTCCTCTGCCCGGCCGGCTCCTGCTTTTATTTTTCCTTTTCACCCTATCCTGTCCTTGTAGCCACCACAGCATGGCTAATGACTAGTGCCGGAATGATGCCTGGCACAGAGTGGGTCCTCAATAAATGCTTAACAAATGAAAAAATTTGACATTAACATGGCATTTACCTGTGGAAAAGTTTAAAAAAAAATTTAAGAAACACTCATTTGCTTTCCTGAGACAGCAAATGTAACAAACAGAAGCTGTGAGAACTGTTAATTAAGAATTTCTCTTTTCAAATCTGCAGCCTGCCAAATGAATGTCTCAGCCAGTCTGTTGCTGTTTTCTGCTTCATTGTTTGTCAAGAACCCTGAGGAGGATTTCACCAGGATGCCTCTCCCAGGTGGGGAGTCTCACAGCTTTTCAGCCACAGAGCCTGGAAGAAACTTCCCAATGCCCATTCCACCCACCACCCTTCCTGCCTCAGTATGGCGGCCCCTTCGGTCCCTCACCCCTGGAGGCTGGTTGGAGGCCCCTCCCACAGCAGCCCAGGCAGCCTGACCCAGCCTGGTTATGTTCTCGGTCCCTGCTTCAGCTGCTGGTTTGTATGTGCCCACCACTAGACTGTAAAACCCTGAGGGCAGAGTCTGTGCTCCAGCTGCTAACGTGTCTCTAGTGCTTAGCCCAGTGCCAGGCATGTACTAGGATCTCCATACGTTTTTCATTGAAAGAAAGAATGAATAATAGATGTGAGGCAATTGTGGGCAATGTTCCTCCTCTGGAAATGGAAAAGAGAAGAACCTTGAAATTGCTTCTTTTCACCACAGGACAGTGCCCAGCCCCTTAGCTGCTGCTCAAGGATCCCCATAATAAGGCAGTCGCACCTTCCTCTTATGGCAAATATCCTTGAGGCCCTTGGGTTTTTTTGCATTACTTCCCTGACTTGAGCCACCTTCCAGCCCCACCGGGCTCTTGTCATCCCTTACATCTACCGAGGTCCCACCTTGTCCATCAAATGTCTCAGATAACTCCAGTCTAGAGTGGCCCTGCCTTCTTCCTATGAAATCCAGCTGAACACATTTTCTGGTTTTTTGAAATTAGATAAAACTCTTCTAAAGTTTATCCAGGAAAATAACATGCCAGAATGGCCAAGGAAAACATTTTAAATAAGGATTATGAGCGAAGCCTTGCTCAACCAAATATCGAAAGGCATTTTATACTTTCAGAAATGACACAGAAATGATAAGGGCACAAAGACCAAATTAAATGTACAGAGACGAGTCTAGTTTATGTAGAAATTGTGTAAGTGCACATTGACCTTTAGCGAATTCAACTACACGTACTTGACAAAAGAAAGAGAGGTGGGGGAGAGAACAAGAGTGTGACAGCATGAGAGGAAGAGAGGGAAAAGCAGTGGAGTGTCTGTCCCCATTCACTCCATGAGCACGCTTCCCGCAGTGAATGTGACATGAGGGATTGGAATCTGCCAGACCCCTAATTGGCCTACTTTCCTTGTGCCTCCCCTAGTGTGAACATCTCACCCTGCTGCTCGCGGCTCTGGGATGCAGTCAGTTACTATGTGCATTTCATGCAGCATGGGCCCTGGGTCATGGTGATGGGTTCCTGGGATAGTCAGAGTTACCTGGACTCTGGCCAATTCTGGCTGCACATGTTGACCCTAAATCCACCTGTCATGTAAGATGCCATGACACCACCAAAAGGCTAGCTTCTAAATTTTCACCAACATGAAGAAATAAAACTATAAAAGTACTAAAAGAATGCATAAACATTTTTATAACCTCCCTAAGCATGACCCCAATGACCAACCGCCTGAAGAATACAAGAATAGATACATATAACAAAACAAAAAGCCAAAAAAACCATACAAACAAAAAACAAACTGAGAAAAATATCTGCAACATATAGTACGAAGGGTTCATTCCCTTCCAAGGAATTTGTACAAACCAATTTAAAAAAATGAAAGAACATTCTACTAGAAAAAAATGAGTAAAAGACCCAGAAAGCAATGCAAAAAATAAGATCTACAAATGGTCAATAAGCACATGAAAAAAATCCAATCTAATTATTAAACAAAGAAATGCAAATTAAGATGATATACATTTGCCCCCTATCAAACTGGCAAATATTTTAAAAATTTCTAGTATCGCTGGCCACAGAACTTGCTCTTTTGCTACTGGTAAGAACAGAAACAAGGATGACTTTTCTGGAGGGTAATCTGGCAAAATATATCAAAAACCTGAAAAATGCACCTGTCCTTTGATCCAAGGGACCCACTTCTATTAATTATATCTTGTGGATTTATGCACACAAATAATTAGCTGCAAGGATCTACTCTTACCGCTGCTTTGAATGGAAAGCAGTAAAACGATCTCAAAGACCAGCAGTAGATTCCAGAACTTCTCGGGTCTGACACAGTGTTATCAGTGAATACTTACTGATACGGAAAGATCATGCTAACCTCCCACTAGATGAGAAAACAAGTCGAAACAGAAAGTGAAACGACAATCTACTCCTGTTTTTAAGAAAACATGTGCACACAGAATGATCTGTAAGAATATACAAGTTTTAAATGGGGTTTTCTGTAAATAAAATGATTATAAGTAGGATTATATGTGAGCATGCACAAGCATATAGGGCTACAGACAGGTGTAGTGGGCCTCGTTGGTTCTTTGCTCACCTGTATTACATTATTTTTACAAGTATGTATTGATTTTATGGTAAAATTATTTTAAATTTAAAAATACGTTGTCCATATGATTCATATGCTATACTGTTACTTTTTCAAATATGTATGTGCTATTTTCCCAGGTAGACTGTGAATACCTTTTATAGCCCTTGTAATGCTTGGCAGTGCCTTATGTATGGTAGCTAATCATGAAAATTTGTTCCTGAATAACTAAAGCTTGGCTCTGTGGCCCTTCGTAATTAAGTTTATAGTTTCCATTTTGCAACATTTATTCTTTTGTTTCATTACTGAACACCTATTACATGAACAGTACCACGGTAGGCAGTCGTGATTCAGAAATGAATGACACAGACTGTCCTGCAGGTGTTCGTAGTGGGTGGGGATAGAGAGGGGATAGCCTGTGTGTGTGTAGGAATATTTAGGGCTGTGGATACGTGTGTGTGCATACAGGAGTATGTAGAGATGTATGTGGGGTAGGGGTACATAGGGATGCATCTGTAGGGCCAGGAGTATGTAGGGATGAGTTTATTCGGAGCTAGGGCTAGGTAGGGATATGTGTGCCAGGAAGGGATATATAAGGACACGTGTACGGTGGGTGGGGATGTGTAAGGATGTGTATACGTGGGGTAGGAGTAGGTAAGGAAGAATTTATATGGAGGTAGGACTAAGTAAGGACAAGTAGGGGGTATAAGTCTGTAGCGATGTGGAGAGGGAGGGGTACCAGGGAGTGTGAAGGGGGATAGGAGTATGTAGGGGTGTGTGTTGGAGGTATATAGGCTATGATATGTTGGGACTCATTCTCAAATTTCTAAAACACGTAAAAAACACGAAAGAGAAGGACGTTAATAATTTATTAAGTGAGCAGTCTTGTATTTTTCCCTAGGGACCTTTTTCCAGCCTCCGTGAAACCAACAGCCCCTCCCAGCTCCGAGCCACGCCCCAGCGCAGCCCCACCCACAGCCCCTGCCCGCTGCAGCCCGACTGACTGCCGAGCCCACCCTCCCCGTGGGCTGGCGGGGGCTGAGGGACGGGGAGGGTGGCAGTGGGGGAAGGGCGGGAATGGGGAGAGGGGCAGCACCCACCTTTCGCACTGTGTGCCTGTGTATCCGGGTTTGCAGAAGCACCTCATGTTTCCCCCGCTCACGACACAGCCAGTGGCAAAACTTGAAGGAAGACAGAAAAAAGCCTCAGTAAAAACATAAATCGATAGGCTTCATGCTCATTATTTTTTGGCCACAAAGCACTGACTTTCATTAAGTGGAAACAGACACCAAGAGTCTGGTTGCTTTTTATATGAAGAAAAATGTGTCCATTAAGACTTGTAGAGATAATGATGTACTATTTCAGCTCACACTGGGCATATCTTGGTAAATAAGGACTAAAGGGATTTATTTGGTTTTATTTTTGGCTTAGAGAAATACATTCCTGCACTTGAGACAGAGCAAAGTAACTCACTTTGGAAGAGATGATTACAACAGCATTTTTCCAGGAATAACAAGGAAGGAATAAAACAAGTCTAGGCAGAAAAAAAGAACAGACAGTTCTGATTCCTCAAAAAATTTTCCTCCTTGTTTACTCTAGTTCTTTCATATTGGGCACATTATCTCCCAGGAAGAAAAGGGGCCGGGCCAGAGGGACCAAGGCACAGAGTGGGCTTGCCCGTCTAGGTATTTCTGTGGGCACAATCATTGGTGATTTTTACATTTTTCAAATCAGTTGTGGTATTTCGATTCTCTTTCTTTTCATCCTAAACTAGTGCATATTTGGGAAGCCGCTTTTTTAAAAAAATTAAGTGAGCAGATCATGAAGAAACTCTGTTGCCTTGAGAAATGTCTGTGAACATTACACTGAGTAAATCTAAGGGAAAATAACTCCACTTATCATTTGCTGATAAGAGAATTCTTATCTAGGAAGCTACTCTTGGCCTAATAGACGGATAGAGTTATATTTCTAAAGTATATATACTTCTAAAGTTAGAAGTTAGAAATTCGTCCACAGTATAAATATTGCTGGGGGGAGAATTAGATAAAAATAGTGTTTCATTGATAAATCTGAGGAACTGTGCGTTACTTCAACTGCATGAAAGCCAGGAGCTGGCCTTCGTGATAATAATACACTTTGCAACCAAAGATGAAAAGTTTTCCCCGAGCACCCTGTGAAAAGCTTGTTTCTCCTCCCTCTGGCTTCTGTTCCAACAAGTCTAGGCAAGTATCAAGTGATAAATCCTTTTGCAAATAAAGCCACAAGACTGAGCAGGTTTAAGAAGTATCAAATACACGGAGAGCAAAACAGGGTGCACATTTCAAACACGCATCTTCAGAAAAGCCACATCTGGGCAGCGACTTCTGATAACGTGGCCAGTTTCTCAGATACTGGCCTGACACTAATCAGCCTTGTGGTCTGCACTTGTTTTTTGAGCTATGTGCTGCTTATACTTTCAGAGGTATCTTCCTGATTTTCAAATCGACTTTTGCTTCGTTTAGTTACATGTTAGATTTTGCTTGGACCCACCGCGAACGTGTCATGATGTGCAAGAACAGGACGAGGTACCAAGCCCAAATAGAATTTGAGTTATCATGAACTGTAAGTGGCAGTTTGCGACCTATGTGCTGGAGTCTGAATGACAACTCAGGTCACATCACTCCGTGGCTCAGGACTGGCCTGTGGCTTCCATCACACTAAGGATAAATCCAGCGCCTTAATAGAGCCTGCAAAGTCCTATTGGGTCCGAACCCTGGGTGCCCCACCCACCTCGCCTCCTGGCCCTCTCCCACGCTGCGCTCCAGCCACCTCCTTACTCCACGAACACGTCATCACAGGGGTTGTCTCTTGTCTTTTCCTTGCCTCAGATCCTCATTGCTGAGATATTGCCCCGTTTGCTCCATTTCATTGTTCCCTGGCCCCTGCTCAGAAAACCCTCCTACTCTCTGTAAAAAGTCTGCTCGCTCGCTACCAATCACATAAGCCTGTTATCAACCGCATAGCCCATCTCTATCTGAAATTACACTTATTTATTTGTGCATTTATTTCCCGAGTGTGACAACTGTCCCCGCCCACGTTCTCCAGGTGAAGCCTCATGAGATGGAAGTCTTTGCCAGTCTTCTTTACTTTAGCTGCCCCAGCACCCAGAGAAGGCTAACTCCTAGCCCCATATTGGGCGCTCAGCAAATAATGTTTAGCCATTGAATGAAGAGTGAAAGGAAAGCGGAAAAGGAAAAACGCACAAGTGTATACTTGGGAAAAACTGTTCTTGTTTGTTTTGCTTTTGTTTTGCATTTTTGTGTGTTCTTTTTAAAATATAACTGCTTTATTGAGCTATAATTCACATACCATACCACTCGTCCATTTCAAGTGTACAATTCAACGGCGTTTAGTAGATTCACAGAGTTGTGCAAACTATTGGCATGATTGATTTTAGAACATTTTCACCACCCCAAAAAGAAATCCCACATCCTTAGCAGTCACTTCCTATCCCCCCCACTCCCCACTCCCCATCCCCAGTCCCAGGCAACCACCAAACTACTTCCTGTCTCCATAGGTTATTTTCAAGCTCCCCCAGTACCTGTTTGAATGAGGACACAGGCAGACGCTACAGGTTCCCTGGATGGCATTCCCGTAGTGACCCTCTTTGCAGCGCTCACAGTGGTCTCCAGCGGTGTTGTGCTGGCAGTTCTTGGGACAGACGAACATACAATTAATTAATAGTGGCCGATTACATTTATTATTATTAAGATCATTTTCACCTTCATTACTCACACAATTATAACTCAAGTCCTCTGACCCTGTATGGTGATATCAGTTCACGAATGCTATATTTTTCCTGTCTATCCAATTATTGTTGGTGCTAAAAAAAAAAATGTAAGCGCCCTCCCATTAGCTATTCGGTGCTTGCATTGGGAGGATGAAATGGAGAAAGACCAGCTGGATCCAGACTCACTCCAATGTTTCACAGCTGGGCTGTCTTGGGCAAGAATCTTCACCCCTCTGAGACTCAGTGTTTTTTTTACAAATCAGTTTTATTGATGTATGATTTACACACAATTCTAATTCTCTTAGGATGTTTAGTTGAAATAATACCCACTTTCCAAGGTTGCTGGGAGGATTTTAAAAAGTATATTAGAGCCTCAGCAAAATGCAAACTCCCTCCCTCTACCCCTAAGAACAGCTTCTATGAAAGTTAACTTGATATGGCTTTGTAATTCACTTAATGGTAATATACTAAAGAGGAATATCGTTGCAGTAAGTTTTTAACATGTGGGATTTGTTAAAACAATGAAAAGCTGCACCGTATAGAAAGAAAGCCCTCAATTTAATTCCAGTGTCTCAAATAAACAAGATGTTAAGTTTACCTACATGTTTACATAAATCCAATTATTTTCACGTCAGAGCTAATGTCTATTGAAAGTTGTTCTTCAATAAAGCATTGAGATGAGACGACTTTCCAACTGAACAGTCCGGTGAGACAAATCCTAGCGAAATGTGTCAAATTTGTTTATTTTGTGGAATTTTTAGCCCCGTGTGACATTTGTTGGTTTTACTTTAGTAATAAATACCTAAATGAACAAAACTAGCCAGAAAAACTCCCCTTACTGTGGGCATTTGACAATTCAGAGATACTCTGTGTTAATCATATGGCCTAGAATAAGGATAATATTTTAAAAATTGCTCATATACCTTCCCTCTGTATGCAGAGATGGGGCTTGGTAGGAAACTTTAATGGATGTGAGTTTGCAATAACATCTGAAGCCTGGTTGCAAAAAACAACCCACACGTATATCCTAAGTGGGCGTGGCCTGGCTCAGAATGTGAGATGTTCCCTCCCTTCCTCATCATGTCATCAGTTTCTTTAGCTTAAACAGATCCAGCCTTCCCAAACCTTTGAATAACGGCCAATTACACAAGCCACTAAGATGTTCAGACACCTTTTCATATCTTTTCCAGATACGAAATCATACTACACACAAGAGATGCTGTTCACACATTGACACGGGATCATCACCGGAAAGCTCATCCCTGCCCTGAATCCCTCTTTCCCCAAATGTCCCCACCGTGGAGGTTTCTCCTGTGGGCGTGGAGGGGCTCGAAACAAATCCACGCTGCAGGCTATCGGGTCCACGGAGGGGTCTCTCTTTCCCCTTTACCTTGCTCTGCTGTCCTGCCTCGCTCACAAAACAGGCATTCTTTTGAACGAATTAGTTACGTCTCCACTTTACTTTCCTTTCTTTTTAAACTCTAAATGGCAATCTTAATGAAGACTACAGCTGCTGAATAGATATATGTTAATCCTATACCTATTTAGTTCTGAGCTGAAAACACTGGGAAGCAAGGACGTGGAGAAACAAGAATTGCGATGTGGCCATCTGTGACCTACCGAAAACGCCCTGAACTCTGGTCCTCCTCAGGAGTGGGGAGAGCATTGTAAAAAGGGGTGAGAACCTGCATTGCTTGATAAGTTCCCATAAGAATGTCTGAAATACCTCCACCCGCAGTTGAGAGCATCTACCCTAGAAGCTGTCTTTCTCAATCGTGCCAATCTGAGACATCCACCTATCAAGTTTCCTTGTGGTTTACTGCAAATGAATGAATGGATGGATGAATGAATGAAAGAGTCTACATCCATTCCCACAGCATGTGTTCTCCTAGCTCCACCTGACACCAACATCCATTGGGCATTTACTATGTGTCCACCCATGCTAAGTACCAGGGAGGCAAAGATGGATCAGCACCCTGACCAGGGAGCAGATAGAACCCTGTGAGTGGACACATTCAATACAATGTGGAAAATATGACGGCCAACATTTGCCGGCATCTTCTAAGAGCAAGAGGAACCTCTGAGAAGAGCTTCTGGAGGTGATGATGCCTCCTGCATGGAGGAGAAAAGGAGAGGAATTGCTGGGTAGAGAAGGGAAGGGAGGGCCCAGCAGGCACGGGGAACGGTGTGCACAGAAGCTGTCTTACAGGAGCCCAGCAGTGTCTATGTAGGCAACATGAAGCAATTGGTATCCTGGAGGGCGAAGGGCAAAGTGGGTTGGGATGCAGCTGGATGCAGCACACACCCAGGAGTGTGGACATCCGGCCATGAGCCTCAGGGAAGCCCCGTGTCGTCTGTGAGCTTCAGATGAGTCAGGCTGAGGGCTCAAGTGGCAGGGCGTAAACAATGAAGGAAAACCAAAGCAAAGGAAGGGACATGGGAACAGAGAAGTAGATGAGGGGTGATGGAGACAGTGGAAGGCCAGGGGAGTGCAGGAGAGGTGGAGATATGGGGAGAAAGCTGGCAAAGAGAAGAGGGAGAGGCAGGGCCTCGGTGAAGAGAAGGGGCCTGTCACTGCAAGTCCTTCAGGCTGATGACACCCACGCAACACATGGCCTGCTGCTCCTGGATGCACAAGGCTTTGCCGGCAAGGACCTGGGTGACTTACTTTTCAGACTTCAAAGTTTGTTCTTGAAACAACATGGAGATCTGTGCATGGGTGAAGGTCCCAGATTTCAGAAATTGACTTTGGATGTTGAGTGGTGAAGGCCAGTTTGCAGAGGAATCAGCCCATTTGATGGTGACAAGTACTTGGTCTTGTCATTACTGTTCTTTAAGAATAAGGGCTGCACCCTTGGCCCCCCTGCAATGGGCACCGCACCCCCCACCCCGAGAGCAATGGCAGCGCTCAGTCCCTGACACTGAGCGGTTAAGTGAGTGCAGGCGGGGCTCCGTGCCTCTGTGTGTGTGTTGGGGGGGGGGGGTGTGCACGCACGCACGCGCGCTGGCACATTCCCCACCGGACAGCAGGCTTCGTGAGATTGGGGATTGTGTCGAATGGTTTTAACCACAGCATTTAGCTCAGTACCTCCCACAATAGCAAATGCTCAGTAAGGGTTTCCTGAATGAATTCTTCCTAGAGGCCATATGGCCATTAGGGACAAGTGAAGACAGAGCTACAAAGAAAGGAAATGGGAAAGAAAATCTTCCTGTTTGATTAAAACAGATGAATTATGACTCACTAGTGATCCTTTCACTGGGTGAACGGACTGCAGAGAATGCCTACTTTGTTCTTTGGCAGCTTTTATAAAGTGGACTCGACATCTAGCAATGGTTTGGTGACAAGGTAAATATTTATTTTTAATTAAAGCATCTACCTGTGTTACACACAACATACAGTATGAGAAGCATAAACTATTATATAAAAATACTTAGGAGCTGAAAAATCATCTTTCCCAATGTCTTTTATTCCTTTTGAACTTACAAGGTTAAAGTCCTACAGAATATTCTATCAGGCTCTTTACAACAAGGTCCTGTCCCAGCCTGTCCCATCTTGCAGAGGAAACAGTTCCCTGGGACATGCTGAACTTGGCTTAATACAGTCTAGGAACTCGAAGAGCTGAAACACACTCTCGATGCATTTCACAACGCAAAGGAAATCAGCGCCAGAAGAATGTGTTTCCACATAGCACCCCAGAAGTAGGGGCTTGTGTTTCTAGGGGTACAGATGCTCTCTCCTCTCTCTGTCACTGTCCATTCTCCTTCAAGGTAGGGAGGCCCTGGCTCCCAGGGATGAAAGAGAGGAAGGCAGAATAAAAAATGTCCAAAAAGGATACAGAAGAAAAATGTCCTGAGACTCTAATTTCCTATGGGAAATATTTTTTTAAATATTCTCAAAGAAGATTGTTTTCCAGGGGCGCCTGGGTGGCACAGCGGTTAAGCGTCTGCCTTCGGCTCAGGGCGTGATCCCGGCGTTGTGGGATCGAGCCCCACCTCAGGCTCCTCTGCTATGAGCCTGCTTCTTCCTCTCACACTCCCCCTGCTTGTGTTCCCTCTCTCGCTGGCTGTCTCTATCTCTGTCAAATAAATAAATAAAATCTTTAAAAAAAAAAAAAAAAGAAGATTGTTTTCCAGGGGATATGCCATAGACAGCAAGGACTCACGTCACCTGTCCTCCTGCATAAGTCCACTTTGTCTCGGCGCTGTGGAAGGCTGGTGTTTGAGTGACTGAGGGCGCCCCTTAAGTCTTTCGTAGCATCTCCTCCCCGATTACTTGCTTGAGTCTAAGGCTCACTGAACAAGTTACAAGGCTCCCCTTCTGCAACTTCTTGCCACTGCAACCAAACAGGGGCCCAAAGTGGTGGCTCTGATTTGCTATCTTCCAGCAAGAATTAAGTCCCAGGATGCACCCATTAACCACATTCAACGAAGCAGAGATTTAGAAGCTAATGTGTAATTTCACTGTTCACAGACAGGACTTCTCCGATGGCATGTGTTAAAGTGGAGGAAAAATCAGAGTGTAAAATAATTCAGCCCGATAACGCTGGAGCCTCCTATGTTTACGCAGCAACCTCTATTTAGGGTTTGGTTGGAAATGTGAAATTTGATGTGTCAGGGCCCAGGGGGGTGGGGATGGGCGGGGGAGGGGACAGAGAGACACAGATTGCCTGTCAGTAGCACCAGAGTGTCAATTTACTCACGATACATATTCCCGAGCCATCCTGACATCGACTGGAATGTCCATTGCAATCGCAGGGAACACATCGTCCGGTATAGGGGCCTTTGTTATCCCGATAGTATCCAGGGCTACAACCCTATTTTTCAAACAAAGCATTTAGTCAATATAAGGAAAGAATTATTATCCAAAGCATGTGACAATTCTGACTGTCCAGCATTCGCTTGTTCAGTCTTTTCTTCCCTAATTGATGTGTGGGTTTCTACTTTCACACGCTAGCTGGTCCACTGGCTCTTTCTGTCCGTTCTACCTTGTCTCCATACCACGGTGGGAGTGTGTGCTTGTGCCGGAGCAGGAGCCGTGTGGGGGGACATCAGAGAAAGGGGGAGAATGTGGAAATGGCTTCCTCTCCTTCAACCGATTTAGGGCGAGTGGGGGGGTGGAGGGGTGAGGGGGGTAAAGAGGGTCAGGATATCAGTCTTTAGCGAGGAGGGTCTCTAAGCAAATGCCGTCAAGTTCAAGTTCTCTTTGGATAGGCATTCCCTCTCCAAGAATGGGTTTGGACTGGTGGGGGGGGCAGTAGGGGAAGAAGGGGGACTGAAGTCTTCATTGCGATCGAGACAATAATGGCAGAAGCAGAGGAATCATGTCATGCCACTCACTGGTCTGTGGACAACAGGGAACCCCGGGGAGGGGAGCATGCTTGCATTCTCTACAGAACCCTGCAGGGGTGCTCGCTTCTCATGGGACACACACAGACCCAGCTGGAGGGAATCTTGTTGGGTGGGGTCTTCTTCTCTAGTTCAGTACTGCTTTGATTATTCCTATCTCTACACATTGTGTCTTTCTAGTACGAGTCATTATTTTTCATACAGATAAAAGGAATTACAGTTTTCTTTTGATGAACTGATATATATATAAAAAAAAGATTCTAGTTAAGAATGCCCCCAATAGAAAAAGAAACAATTCTTCCAACACCAGCCATTAAAAATTATTTAGATTTTTGTCTTTAAAGAGAATCATCGACATATTGCTTGTTTTGGCAGAGTGAATCAGTACACTGATTAAAACCAAATGTTGCCCCCAGTTTCTTTAACTGACCCCCTCAGATGCCCCATCTAAAATAACCAGAAAAAATAATATTTCAAGAAAAAACATCATCTTTTATCTAATCCTCTTTCAACAGCACTATGTCTGTAAGACTCTAAGGCTACAATCAAGGGAAATTTTAAAATGAACCGTCCACGTTCATTCTCATTTATTCAAAGGCTCTACCTGGTCAGGTGGGCAAGAGGAAGAAGCCAACCTGATGGGGCTGCTGAAAGAAGCCCCATGTACTCCCCAGAGCACCATATCCCAGTTTCTGATTGAAACTTCTCACCAAATTACCAATTACTACACATTGTACGCAATAACACGATAATAATTTCCAATATATTTTTCCCTTCAGCTATTAGAAACCATGTTTAGGCAAAAGAAGCTATTGCAAAAAATGAGATTGCTTTATGCGTTATATGAATAGGCTTGTCTACAGGAGAACCGAAGCATGAAAGGAATGTTCTTTAATTGAAAACACGACTGAGAGATACATTCGAACAAAATTCAGCCACTGGTAGTGTGATCATATCTATAAGCAAATACTCTCTACTACTAAGAGGTACTACTAAGTATCTCTTAATTACCACCATATATCATGTTATATGCTTATGAAACAATCATATTTGGTAAAGAACAAATTATCCAAATAAATAAATATATAAGGTTCATTTATGACAACATGCCTGAGTAAAAAGCCTTAATTAAACATGCTTTGGAAGGAAGGTAGTCCATCCCGATTAAAATTAAACCACCCACCCTAATCTGCTTTTGATTAGAAACAGAAAAAGTACCCTGCAAGAGTTCTATACCTATCACGTGACTCTTAGGTAGACCGTTTGTCAGTTACTGAAATATAATCATTCTCTCTGTAAAGCACACAGGTTGTATTGAAGACTTACCCTACGTGAAAATGAACATATCCTAATATACTATTTCAGTAAAGCATTTTAGCAACTAACCACTTTTTTACATGACAACTTTTCAGGATAACTTTTCCAATGAACTTTTGTAGTACAAATGAGAAAATTATGTCCCTATCAGGTTCTTAGAGCTATTTCAGTAGACATAGGATCTATTTCTCTGAGCATACATGTAAATATCCAGAAAGTTGAGAGAGAGAGAGACAGAGAGAGAGAGTGCACAGAATTTATGAGTGTTTAATGCCTGGCAAATTGAAGCTGTCTTGTTAGGTATTCTACAAATTTGATCTCATCACTTTTCTTAAACATGGATTTCACGGATTATTACTTTATTGGTAAATTTTCTTCCAAGCAGAATTTGGAGGTCTACAGGCATTGGACTCTTTTGTCTTGGGGCTTGGGTTACTCTCGAAAGGGCAGAAAGTTTCATACTGCACTAACATCCCACAAGCATTCAAACTCTGAGCTGTCCGGGCATTTCCAGGTGGGCTGATGTTTATAGGGTTTGTGGTTAACAGCTCAGGGGAGCAATCTGTCAGGCACCGTAATAAACCCTGCCAGTCAACGGGACAGGGAGGCTCTGCGCCCCTCCCCTAGCCCACCCATACCTCATTCATCCCCTTACCTTAAAATGTCACCAAGCTAGGAACCCTTTCCCATCCCAAACCAGAACGTAAAAGGGATGTTACCTGGCTGGGTTTAAAGTCCACATAACTTGCTTGCAGATGGCTTTGACCGGGAGGCTGAGGAAACGCCACCCTCTGCTGCTGTGAGTTATATCCCAGACACTGCCCCAGGGCTGCCCCAAAGATCCACAGCCATCCGGCGCTGCTGGCTGACCACCTCACTGCTGGGGGCATCCTGGTCCCCGCGCGTCCTGCTGCCTGTGCACAAACCCCTGCCTCTCCCTCTTATACCCGCCCTTCCTGCTCGGCGCCCAGGCCCGCCTGACTCAGGTAAGGCAGGCTGTCTGCGGCAGGAGGCCCCACCTGGAAACTTCACCCATGAGTCAGCCTGTGAGAGAGCACACATAACAGTCCCACAGGGAAGCACGCCGCTCTGTAATTCCTGCGAGGTGGGGCCGGCATCACCTTCTACCCACCTTACCCCGCAGACGGCACTAGCCGATTAGAGCAGCTGTAAATCACAGGCTGAGTCATGTGCAAAGAACACGCCCTGGGCAGGAGGCTGGTAATCGAGAGGTTCCACTCCTTCCCTGGGGCTATGATTTTATTTAGGCGGGCTAGAAAAGAGATAGAAGGAAGGGGGGGAGAAGAAGGTAGGCACCTGTGGACTAAATGTTACAAGACAGAAATCTCCAGAAAACCAGGACAGGTAGGCTATTTGCAGGTCATAAAAGGAACGTGTGTGCAGACCCCCCGGGGGCTTCCTGCTATCGAGGGCGAGGACAGAAAGGGAAAGATGTTGTTAAATGTATACACGCCGGGTGTAGGGAATAGGCCAAGTGACAATGTTTGCTATTTCCTAATAACTACACTGAACATTGTGCTTTCTTTCCCTCCCATTAGGAAGAGAACATACTTTCAGCTTGAGATATGAAACAGTTTCATTTTACGGCACATTTTAATCATCTGAGGACAAGTCAGGCTGGCTGGGCCTCATATGAAGGTCTGCTGGGAGCTAGGAAATTGGGCTTCAACTTCCCCTGGAAGAATCAGGACATTCTCTGGGCTCTGAGTCTATCAGCAGCAGGTGTCGGAGGGGCCTTCCGTTAGAGAACAGCCTGAGAACCCCAGGTCACCTAACGGGAAGGCAGGGGCTCAAATCCTGGGCTCCTGACGGGCTCCTTCCTACTTCCCAGAAAGTCCTGACTTCAACAACCCCCAGGATCGATCGAGTGCCTGTGGCTTTCCTGGTGAATTTGAGATGTTTGTAATTTCTTTTTCCTATCTAATACCTGGAGGTGGTCCAGGGAAGATAGAAGCCAGAGCCCAGTAGATACCTGTCCGATGGGCAGAGTGCCGCAGACCCCCCAGCAGTGCCAGGTGGCAGACAGGAGGGCCAGCCACAGGAGTCCCAGGGGGAGTTTTACGGTGGAGGAGAACTTCCTACCTGGCATGAGTCACCCATGTAGTCAGGGGGGCAGGCACACATCTCCACGTGATGTGCTCTGCGTCCACTTCCTGTGTCAGAGGCCTCTTCCAGCCCCACCCCGCTCAGAGAGAGCCGCTGTGTCTCAGTGAAGTAGAGGCCTCGGAGGCGCACAGCTTCCAGTCTAGAAAGTACCATCATCAGCTCTTCCCGGGACACAGGGCCACCACCGCTGGCGTGTCTGAAGTTTCCCTACACGTGAAAACAGAGAGGCAAGGTTTCCCTCCCGCAAGCTCACTTCCGGGGCTTTCAGAAAGGCAGACATCCAGCACAAGTCAAAGGAAAGACATTTATAATGCATATGGGAGAATAGAATAGAATAGAATAGAATAGAATAGAATAGAATAGAACAGAATAAAATAAAATAAAATAAAATAAAATAAAATAAAATAAAATAAAATAAAATAAAATAAAATAAAACAAAACAAAATAAAATAAAGTAAGTAGAAGATAGCGGATTTGTTTTCAGAAGTCAGGTGTCCTGGGTTATTCCCAAGAAGAGAGCACCACATGAAAGGGGAAAAACGAAGGCAGGAAATGAGGAACAATAAAATGCAATGAGATTTCCCAGTGTTATACTTATTTTAAAATGCACTTTTGTGTATGCAAGCACACACTGAGTGAGAACGATATAGGAGAGAGGCACATGGAAAGCCACGGGGTCATGCAGCTAGATCATTCATTAAGTGCACATAATTGGGACAGAAAGCACAGTCTCTTCTTGTACACACACATTTATATTATCTTATTTTACTTTTATGATGGTAAAAAATACATAACATAAAATTTACCATCTCAGCCATTTTTAAGTGTACAGTAAAATAGTGTTAATTATATTCACATCGTTGTGCAACAGATCTCTAGAACTTTATCACCTGGCAAAACGGAAACTCAGTACCTATTAAGCAATAACTTCCATTTCCTCCTTCCCCCCCTTCCTGGCAACCACCATTCTACTTTCTGATTTTATGTATTTGACTACTTTAAATACCTCATATAAGTGGGATCATGCAGTATTTGTCTTTTTGTGACTGGTTCATTTTACTTAGCATAATGTCATCACACTATGCTCTAGCATCTAGCTAGCTAGAACTATCGTATTCTAGCATGCGGCTGGATTATATGATATTCCGATATATGTATATATCATATTTGCTTTATTCATTCATCTGTCAATAGACATTTCGGTTACTTCCACCTCCGATCTACTGCGAATACTGTTGCCATGAACATGGGTGTGCAAATAGCTCTTCAAAATCCTGTTTTCAATTCTTTTGGATATATACCCAGAAGTGGGATTGCTGGACCATATGGTCATTCTATCTTTAAATTTTTGAGGAACCTCTATCCTGTTTTCCACGGTAGTCACACTGTCTTATAGTCTCACCCACAGTGCACAGGTGCTCCAATTTCTGCACATCCTCCCCAACACTTGTTATTCTCTGTTTTTTTGTTTAATAGTAGCCATTTCAATGACTGGGAGGTGGTATCTCATTGTGGTTTTGATTTGCATTTCTCTAATGATTAGTGACGTTGAGCATCTTTTCATATAAAAGCCTGCACTTTTAGCCTTTATATTCTGCTGCCTCCTTTAAACTTGGTTTCCACATCTCTTAAATGGGCATAGTAATACCTAATCTCTCAGGACTATGATGAAGATTAAAGAAAATTAAATAATATAATGTACATAAAGTGTTCAGCCCAGTGCCTAGCATGTAGTTGACATTCAATAAATGTTAACTACTGTTATTTACATATAGATATAATACTAATATGAGTTTAGTTTTTTTAACAGCTTGAGGTATGATTTACGTACAATAATAGTCCCTTATTTTAAGTATACAATTTTTAGTAAATTTACAGAAGTGTACAACCATGACCAACCGCAATGTAGTTTTACATTTTCATCCCCAAGAAAAGGAAGCTTTGTGCCCATTTGTAGTTACTAACTGTTCCCACCTGGAGCCCCAGGCAAGCACTAATCTATATTCTGCCTCTACTGATTTGCATATGCTGGACCATTTATATAAATATGAACTGCATTTCAATAGTCCACAAAAACTTTGCTTCTATTCATTTCATTTCCTCCCTGCTCTACTGTGCTATTATTGTCATATACATTACATCTTTATAAATTGTCTACCGATCCACACAGAACTATGATTATTGCTTTAAGCAGTTGTCTTTTAAATCAGATAGAAGAAAAAAAAGTTACAAACAAAAGATATATTTTTACTGCCTTTTATATTTACCTATGTAGTTACCTTTACTAGAGCTCTTCATTTCTAGTATGGATTGAAGCCATTGTCCCTAGTGTCCTTTCATTTTAGTCTAAAGATTCCCAGTAGTATTTCTTACAAGGAGGGTTGATTAGCACTGAATTCTCTTGGTTTTGTTTATAATGTAATGTCTTCCTTTCTCCTCCATTTTTGGACATTTTGCTGGATTTGTAATTCTTTGTTGACAGTGTGTTTCTTTCATGGTGTTACATTGAACACCATGCCATTGTCTTCTGACTTCCATGGTTTCTGGTGACTAGTCAGATGTCAACCTTATTGAGAACCCTTGTAAGTGAAGTGCATCTCTCTCAGTGCTTTGAAGATTCTTTGTCTTTGTCTTTCAGAATCCTTACTATGATGTTTCTGTGTGTGGATCTCTTGCATTTATCCTACTTGGAGATTGTTGAGCTTGGATGTGTAATGATTTTCGTCAAATCTGAGAAGTTTTCAGCCATTATTTCTTTAAATACTGTTTCTCTCTCTTTCTCTCTCTCTGTCCTTCTGGTACTCCAATTATGCATAGGTTATACATTTGATTGCATCTCACATGTCTTGGAGGGTCTTTGTTTTTCCTCATTCTTTGTACTTTCTGTTCTTCAGATTGGATCATCTCAGTGGACCTTCAAGTTTGCTGCTCCTTTCTTTTGCCTGCTCACCTCTGTTGTTGAGCCCTTATCTTAGCTCTGGCTGCCATAAGGCAATACTATAGACTCAATGGCTTAAACAACAGAAAGCTATTTTTGCACAGTTCTGGAGGCTAGAAGTCCCAGATCAAGATGCCAGCCAGTTCAGCCCCTGGTGAGAACTCTCTTACAGCTTACAGATGGTTGCCTTCTCAATGTGACCTTACTTGGTAGACGGAGGGAGTGAGTTTTCTGGGGTCTCCTCCTAAAAGGACATTAATTCTATCAGCTCACAGCTCTAACCTTAAGATCTTATTTAACCTTAATTACCTCTTTGTTCCAAATACACTCAAACTAGAGATCAGGGCTTCAACACATAAATTTGGAGAGGACACAATTCAGTCCATAGCAGCCCTTCTAGTGAATTCTTCATTTCAGTTATTGTAATTTTCAACCCTAGAATTTCTATTTGGTTCTTTTTAATAATTTCTATTTCATTATTGGTATTTTCTATTTGGTGAGAAACTGTTCTCATATTTTCCTTTAGTTCTTTAGACAGGGTGTTCTTTAGTTCTTTGATGTATGTTGATTTGAAGTCTTTGTGTAATAAGTCCAATGTCTGGGCTTCCTTAGGACAATTTATATTTATTGCCTTTCCCCCTGTATATGGACCACGCTTTCCTGTTTCTTTTTCATGTCTCGAAATTTTTTTTTCTAACAACTGGACATTTAACATAAGGTAATGTGGCAACTCAGGAAATCATATTTCTTCCCCATCCCAGAATTTGTTGCTGTTGCTGTTTACTGTTGTTGTTTGTGTCTTTGCTTAATGACTTTTCTGAACTAATTCTGTAAAGTCTGTATTCTTTGTCATGTATGGTTGCTAAAGTCTCTGCTTGGTTAGCTTAGTGGTCAGCTAGTGATCAGACAGATTTCTTTAAATGCCTAAAACCAAAGTCTCCTAGTCATTGCAAAAGCATTCTGTGGGTATGTTGAGGAACCCCTCAACACTCAGGCGGCTAACAACTCTGCTTTAGCCTTCATTTCCTGCTTGCTCAGAGCCTCAAGGTGAATCAGAAGTGAGGGCTTAGGTCTTGTCAGGTGAGCCAGAGGTGAGGGCTTAGAGCCTTTCCTGAACATGCTCACAGCCCTGAGTATGTGCGGCCTTCTACCTTTCCAAGATTGTGTCAGAGCTTTTCAAAGTCCCTATGTATACCTCATTCCCAGCTTTTTATTTTAAGCTTTGTGATTAGCCTATTATTAGCCCCAACTATTATCCATCACCTTAGCCAGCTATGATGTTAAGCAATTACCTGTAAAGGTTTTCAGTGACACCCCTAGGGAAGAGGCTTTTCATTTTAGGAAAGCTCCAAGTCAGGTCAAACAAAGACAGCCTTGGAAGTAGCATCTTCCAGAAAACCTCCAGACAGGTCAAATCATGACAGTTCTCTGGGAGTGAGGCTCTGCATAAGCTCCAATGACACTCCGTCTCCCTTGGTGGCTGCTGGGCTACTGGTTTTCACCTTGCTGGTGGGCTATTGCTTTTCAAGGCTACTGTGGAGGGATGGGTGGGGGGATGGGAACCGAGCAAGCTGACTGTCACAGAGCCTGAGGTTCTTACCAAGATTCAGCCAGTTTTCCTGATTAAACACTTTTCAGATTGCTGAAAGCCTACGGTCAATTTCCAGACTTCTAAATAGTTGATTCTGACCATCTTGCCAGTTTTCTCATTGCTTTAATGAAGGAGAGAATTTCTGGAGGTTCCTACCCCACCATTTTTGCTGGCATGGCCCCTCTCATATAAATAGAATCACACACTGTGTGGTCTGTGTCTTGCTTCTTTCACTTAGTATATTGCTTTTGAGGTTCATCCATGTGGTCCCGGGTACCAATACTTTGTTTCATTTATTGCCAAATAGTATTCCACTGTATGGATGGGCCTGTACAGAAATGTTAAAATAGGTCTACAAGTTCAAAGTACTTGAAAAGTATCACCTTGAGGTATTGGACATATTTAATAATACAAATGGAGCACTATTTTAAAGAAGTTGTCATAACTAACTAAATATAATGTAATGTTTCATGATTTGATAAGCTTTCCTTTATTTATCTTTATTAATCTTATTTCTTTTGGTGTTAGGCGTTTTTGTGCTTTTCTATTATTCATCCCAAGCATTTGTTGGCCACTGAGGAAGGCATGAGGATGAGAGGGAGCTACATCATACTATTTATTTCCAAGCTCGCCGGGTTTATAAGACAAGGATAATTACCTCTAGAACAAGAGAGACTGTGCTAAGTGCCATACAGATGGTATAAACAAAGCCCTGTGAGGATGAAACTCGGTATATTTTATATAATTTATATTTTCAATTTATATATATATGAATTACATGTATATAAATATAATTAACATTTTAAATTCATAAAATAAATAAAAAATCATAATTGCTTGAAAGAACTAAGGCATAGAACAGAAGAGGACCATCAAGAACGATTTTGTGTACGTTTTTCCTTTACCTCCACCACCTGCACGCGCACGTGATGCAGCCGGTCTGGTCGTGGGTTACTTGGTTCCTCATAGATGATGGACATGTGCTGACCCTGTGTAAAGAAAAACATCAATGCCATGGTTGAGATAGTCTGAGGCTTATAAGTGATAAGAACACATTTCTATGGATCTGCATTATATGGAATGCCTGATTCTACTAAATAGTGAAACGAACAGACTGGCAAAAGGATTAGTGAATGGAAACAGAAAAATAATACCTAATACAGTGCATGTTCACAAATAGGAAACCAGGAAAATCCCCTTGACTGAAAGTGGCTTTAAAGATGGATTTTTTATTTTATTTTTTTACAAAAACCATGCTTTGCAGTCAGCATATCAGGTGCATTTCTATTAATGCCGACAGGACCAGACTTTGGTCGCAAGAAACTGCTTCGGCAGGTGAATTCGTGAGGAGGGCGGGGCACGAGGAAGGGCTGGCAGGGCAGTGCAGGCGGCGAAGACAGGGAGCCACAGAGCCGCCTCATGCAGGAGGAAGAGCCCTGCAGCCCACCCCCTGTGGGATCCAGCCTTGCTCACTCTCAGCCTCTGAACCACCCCCTCTCCATAGCAGAGGCTTTTGAGGGACTCCTACCAGGCATAATGGGAAGGTCAAGCCACCATCATCACCTCCACCTTGAACCCGCACACAAAAGCTCCAGCTTTCCGTTGTAGCCCCAAGCCCAAAAGGGTTCCACACACTAGCGCTGGTTTTTCAGAAAGAAGACCATTTTCTGCTGTCACAGATCACTGAAAACCTTCATTTAAGGAACATGCCCTATAGGCTTTTAATTACAGTGGTTTGGAACAAAGCAGCAGAGGGAAGGTTTCATGAGCCTAAATTATTTCGCATGTTCGGAGATCAAATTAAGGAGAAATTCTGGTCATCGCTTGTCCGTGAATTCCAACTGTTTGCGCAATAAACTCTTTGGCAATAAATACCAGTATACTAATGGCCCGAGCTTCAGGTATTCTGAAAAAAAAGTAGGAAACTGAAATACAGCACTGCCAGGATGGCATTTTTATGGTGGAGTTATTTTTCCTTTAAAATCTTTGGTGCTTCATTTTCAAGATGTTCTACAAAGGTTCCTTGTAGTTTTTAAAACCACAGTTCAACAAATGTGGGTGCCAGTAAAAACAAAACACAACATAGCAGGCCCCAAACACAAAAATCCACCAGAGTGCAAGGCTCTCGGCTGTGACAAGATGTGTGAGACTTGCTAGTCCCTATCTCACGGTGAATGACACACCAACAGAAACCTTCGGGAAGCTGTGATTGCACTGCATTCACCGCAGCTCTTAAACCAGAAACAGAATCAAGTTCAGGCTCAGGCACCTCAACCTATGTCCAAGACCCTGGGCCCTGGGCTGTCAGAGATTTGAAGCAGAATGTGCCATGGACCCTGCCCCCTAGGAATTTTCTAGATTGCAGTTCTAGATTATGGGGCTGGTACATAGTGTCTAGATGTCACTTCTCTTCTCAAAAAGCCAAAGAGGCTCCCTACCATCAACATGAACTCAAATTCCTTAGCATAGCATTAGACACCCTCTTTCCTACCCTTCCAGGCTTTTTTTCTATGACTTGGGAATAACACAGCCAAGTTGGACAGGTCACCCCTTGGGCACTGCCCGTCTGTTTTGGTTTATCTTCTTCTTTGCCCCTGGAAGGGCTCTTCACCTGTCATGCCCATGCTTAAAGGTCTGGCTCAAAAGTAAGCCTTTTCATGAAGCCTTCTGAGGGTTTCTCAACTACAGAAGCCCCCACTCAGACCCCAGCTCCCACAGAGTCTTCTTTGAACTGCTCCTCAAATATGTTTCGTTCAGTGGATTGTAGCTACATGCATATTTCTTCCATCTCCCCTCTTAGATCCCACTTTAGTGAAGGAAAGGGATCACCTGTCCTTTATGAGCCCAACAACGTGGCCTTGCCAACGGGAAGGTCCCAAAAACACTGATGAGACTAAACTGAAAGAGACATTTTTAAAAAATTGAACATGAAGCAGTAACTTAGGAGAAGCAAGCATGAGATAACAGTTATGTTCTTTGGGAAGAGGAGACAAGAGAAACCGTGGGGGCTGGATGGGCAGGGGAAGCAGGATCCTGAGGAGGGGATCACCTGCTCTCAACGTCCCTTTCAATTTCCACAAAATATTGGAAATGACTTAATCCAATCTTTTTACAGGCCATTTATCAAGACATCCTAAAGTTGGATCAGCAACTGATTACAACTACCACTTTCAGCCACTTGGGCTCTGTTCTGATACCTACAGTAAGCTGCACATCCGGCTTCTTTTCCAGAAGAACCATGTCACCAGGCAGGCCAAAGGACTTGATTTGGTAGGTGAGGTAGCCACCATATGAAGAAATCTAAAATTGAAATTACAGGATCAACAGCACAGGCATTAGAAGTTGGCTGTGGCAACATTAACCCACATAAAAAGCACAAAGACACATAAGATCTGGAAAGATACCGTTAACCTGTTAGTGGTCACCTTGAGAGTGAAGAATTGAAGATGATATTTTAACTTTCTACTTTGTACCATTTTATATTATTGAAAATGTTTAGCATGAACATGATTGTTTTTTTATAAAAGATTTAGAAGGTATCTAGAAAGCATCTAGTGACTAGAAAAATACTAGTCACACAGAAAGAAGTAAGATCCTTCTATTCTCGATGACTACTGAACCAATGTTCATCTACTCTATAGCTACCCTAAGAAATCTAGGCCATCGGCATCTTATTTCACTGAGAGAATTGGTTAATATCTATCAGTTACAAAATGAACCTCCAGACATAAATTTTTATTATTTATTTATTTATTTTTTAAAATAATTTTTATAATGTTACGTTAGTCACCATACAGTATATCCTTAGTTTTTGATGTAGTGTTCCATGATTCATTATTTGCATATAACACCCAGTGTACCATGCAATATGTGCCCTCCTTAATACCCATCACTGGCCTAACCCAGTCTCCATCCCCCTCCCCTCTGAAGCCCTCAGTTTGTTTCCCAGACACTGGGATCCAGACAAATTTTTTTAAAAACTTCCCCTGAGAGCAGATGGTGAGTATTTCCTACGTGATCATATGTAAGCCATGTCCACCTGCTCCAGTAGGTATAGGGACCCTTTCTCAATGCTACCTTCATAGGGTGATCATGGTGGAGGCATAAGGTCATAGTGACGGCTGCTTCACCTCCAGTCCTGACACTTCTCACCCTTAAGGTAAAGACCAGTCAAGAAAGGAGTAATTGAGACATGAAAGCAAGAGGCAATATCACCTCAGAGTGGGGCAGGACAGAATGCCTTTCTTGAAAAACACACACAATGTGCAGCAGGGGAGAGGGAATAGCATTTCTGGGACCCCGATTCACTGAGGTTTCCTAGAATCCTCAACACAGAGTTATGATCTTAGAGTCTGAAGTATTCCAGGGTAACGTCTTAACGGAGATTAAATATTGCCTTTCTGATGGGCTAGGGTTGGTTTTTTAAAATATGTCCACAAATTCTTTGATACTCTTGTCTTCAAGAGTGGAGCTTAGACCTCCTCCTCGAGTATGGACTCAACTTAGTGACTGGCTTCTAACAACTAGAATATGGCGGAAGTGAGGGTATGTTATTTCTGAAATTAGGTCATAAAAAGATTGTGGTTTCTATTTTGAGGTTCTCCTCTCTCTCTCTCCATCTCTCTCTCTCTCTCCATCTCTCTTTCTATTGGTTATTTTAAGGGAAGTCAGGTGCCCTATCAAAAGGACCCTCAGGCAGCATCTGGGGGCCTCGTGTGGTGAGGCCCTGAGACCACCGCTCGGCACCCAGCGAGGAACAGAGGCCTATGACAACCACATGACTGAGCTTGGAAGTGGACCCTCCAGTTCTGGTGACTCCAGCCCTGGCTGACATCTTGCCCACAACCCTCTGAGAGACCCTGAGCCATCCATTCCTGAATTCCTGATCCACAGACACTGGGCAAGATGACTGTTGCTTTAAGCTGCACAGTTTTGGGGTAATTGTTTGCATAGTCACAGGTGAGCTCTATGTGGGCTCACCATGTGGACATGAAGCTGGGCATTAAGTGAGGGAGGAGAGGGGTTATATGAGAGGAGAAACACTGCCCACATCCAAAGGTCAAAGGTCAAAACCCAAAGTCGTTCAACTAGAAGATAGCATTAGAGACCTCAGGCCAACAAGGCCCTAATATTTAGTGATTCTAAGAGACTAGGGTGCCTCCTGAGCTGGGCCCTGTGAAATCTATACCTTCGAGAACACTCTACTACCGTCTGCTACCAGGTGCATATGTTACCTGGTGATGTTTCTACAGGAAGCCCACACTTCTGTCCTCCAACATGAGCACAGGGGGCCAGGCTAATTTATGCAGCAAAGGAAGAGCAACTCGTATATAAGCTCCCCGAGGAGTGTCTCTAACCGCATGTGATTCCACTAATGACAGCCAAGCTGCCACCGGAGCCTGTACTTCTTTTAATAAGCTCATGAGTCACTTTTCAGCTTTTGTTTTCCTGACAAGGAGCCTTTCTTCTGCTTTAAAACAAAGAAATCTTAGCATTGGCATTTAAGGGCACACGGGTTCCATTTGCAACAGATATTATTTAACTGGTTAAGTAAAAATGGAGAAAAACATGGTGCATGATTTCCTTTGCTGGGGAGCTAACACGTGTCGGTACGTGAGGCTCATATAGGCTCAGCCCCTCCCAGGGGAGGGCAGCATTTTTTCCGCATTTGTAGCTAATCTAACTTCTTCGGTTGTAGTAACCTGAACTTCCTGACGCTTCCTTCCAGACAGGAAATGATGCTCACGCAGTGATGGAGAAGGCCCGGTCGGGGGCCTTACCTTGTCTCCCAGGTAGGAAAGAGGTGCAACCCAGGATGCACTGTGGACGGTGGAGGGCAGCTCCTGGAGGTCTGCAACCACACTGCTGCTGCCCGGGTTGAATGAGACGGGGATGTCTGCTCCGTCCGCTGTCTCCAGGCACCAGCCCATCATATCCGCAAACTAGAACACAAGAGCACAGGATGGACACGTGGGCCTGCAGCTTCTCTGGTGATGGCTGAATTACACAGAATAGAAGAACATGGGGTAGCCATCTTGTTCCAGAGGCTTCCTTTATATGCCTCCTCTTGAGCTTACACAGAACCCTCACCCAGCACAGCCTCCCGCTGACCTGTGACGAAGAGGAGTTCTCAGATAGTGGTGACCATATATATATGGGGGACTTTTCTTTGTATCTCAGCACACATCCCGGTTCTTGACATTTAGTAGGTGCTCAATAAATGTCCGAACAATATATAAATAAGTGTGGGAATGATAACGAGGCCTGTGGGCACATTGTAATGGTGAGCTCCTTAGCAAATGTGAGGTGCGATACAGTGGCCTGCTATCATTACTTTCCTCGAAATAAATCCTCATAACTAAATATTTCCCTGATCATTAAGGAAGCCAAGAGTTAAATGACGAGGGGGTGGAAAAAGGAATTGACAAGACATTGATTAGGAATAATGCTTCTGGGTTCCCCTGAGAGTAGAAGACTTCTGTGGATGTACAAACTAATTTTTTTCCTCAACTACAAGCCTACATTCCTTTTGGGAATGAAATACACGAAATAACCTTTCCTTGAATATCTATTGGGCATAAGACGTTACTCATACAAAGAAAGCAAGCACGAGACTGCTGGTTCTGGAATAACGAAGGCAACAAAAGTTTTAGTTTCGTGGAGTTTATTTAAAAACGCACATAAAGGGGCGCCTGGGTGGTACAGCGGTTAAGCGTCTGCCTTCGGCTCAGGGCGTGATCCCGGCGTTATAGGATCGAGCCCCACATCAGGCTCCTCTGCTATGAGCCTGCTTCTTCCTCTCCCACTCCCCCTGCTTGTGTTCCCTCTCTCGCTGGCTGTCTCTATCTCTGTCGAATAAATAAATAAAACCTTTAAAAAAAAAAACGCACATAAATAACTGAAAAATTTAACTTGGATATTCATGTAAAGTAGGTGAGACAGAAAGTAAAACATAAGGCAATAAGAAGCAGCGAGGGGAAGAACAACCAGCTCCATTCAGCTGATGAGTGTTGATTGAGCACATACTATGTTCTGGATCCTGCTGTAGGCACCTGGGATGTCGTAGGAGCTCACATGCTAGTGTTGGAGGAAGATACATAATAAACAAATTTTACAACTAAATGTATAGGGGGCGCCTGGGTGGCTGTCATTAAGCGTCCGCCTTTGGCTCAGGGTGTGATCCTAGGGTCCTGGGATCGAGCCCCACATGAGGCTCCCCGCTCCGCTGGGAGCCTGCTTCTTCCTCTCCCACTCCCCCTGCTTGTGTTCCCTCTCTCGCTGGCTGTCTCTCTCTCTTTCAAATGAATAAATAAAATCTTAAAAAAAAACAAAACTAAATGTATCGTGTGTCAGGGAGAATGCTACAGAATGCACTAAGAAGGGTGAGGTAGAGAGTGACGAGGGTGAACTACTTCATAGGGGGTGGTGACGGAAGGCCCCTCTGAGCCGGGGACGCTCGAACCCACCTGACAAACTGAGGCACTGGGCACAAGAACATCTGTGGGAAGAACAGGGCACGCTGAGGAATGGCGAGGGTGAAGCTTAACACTTAACAAGGTAAGAGATAAAATCTCCACTAGCCCTTCATGCTTCGTGACAATCCACTTCCTCCCCATTCGGAAGTACTAACACACACCGAAACTTCGAATCCCTTGCATACCTTAGTTCTTCTTTTATGTGAACTGTGACAATGATTATTTATTCCAAAACAGAAGCAGCTGGTACAACCCTTGGGATTCGCTGGGTCCAAGTAGAACGATCCTTCTCGACACACATTACATTCTGTACCCTCCACATTCTCCTATTGAAATAAAACATGAAACAAGAGATCACTTCCTCTAAAGCTTCCCTGATTGCCATTAGCTACTTCCACAAACTAAATGCCAATGTAAGATGTTAGAACACGGATGCTAACAAACCATGGAAAGTTACGTAATTGTTAAGCTATTCTATCACATTAATTGTTTAAACTCTTCTGCCACACTCAAGTGAAAGAGAGACTTTTCTAGACCTCATGAGATGCCCCTTGGCATCTTTAAAGTAGAGAAATAGCAGCATGAGGATTCACAATATGGGGGTCCTGGTTCACCCCACTTACTACCACCTCAAAACATCTGCTGAGATTTAGAAGCTCACCTACCACCTGACAGAACACCCTGGAGCAGATTATTAACCTGGGGTCTATGACCTGGGAATAAGATTCCAGGGAACCCATGAACCTCTTGAAATTGTAGACTAAGGTTTATATCAACTTTTCTGGAAAGGGTCTGTACCCGTCTTGTGATTCTCCAAAGGATAAGAGGGGTCTTTCCTTCTAACTATGTCTATCAAATGAGCTAATAACTATTAAATGCTACATGCATTGTGGAAATCTATTACAGGTCAGTCCCACTCCCCATATAATTTTATATGTTGACTCAACACCAAGAACTTCCTCACTGACCAGTGGCTGACGTCCCTGGCATTGCACGTTCTGTCTTACCTTGCAGAGGCAAGCTCCAGTCCCTGGGTCACAGACTCCTGGCTCGGTTCCATCCCTGTTGCAATGGCAGGGAAGGCACTCGGGGAAGTGGTAAAACCCGGAAGCACACCGGTCACACTGCCGCCCTGTGACTCTGGGCTTGCACCTATGTTCAAAGCAAAAGAGGCAAAAGCTTTCATCACCTTTCCCACACAGTTCTGAAGTCCACCTGCACTGTAGCAGAGCACCTCTGACCCTGCGTCCCTGGGGGAGCTGATGCCTGAGTGTCATGGGGTGGGATGTTCCAGACAGAAGGAACAGAGGGCAACCGCCTGGTGTGTGCAGGAAGCACATGTATGAGCGGAGAAAGCTGACCCATGAACTGAAGGGAGGCAAGAGGTAGCTTATGGGGATGGATGGAGATGCTGGCTGTTGTGACACTGTCCAGTGACAATGGAGTGAGGTGGCTGAGCCCTGGGCACTGAAGGCCCCCTGGCCCAAGTACTGATCAGCTCTGGCACACAACAGATATGGTGTCTTAATAACTTGCTAAGGCCTCATATTCTCATCTGTGGAAGGGGAAAATTGCTAGCTGCTGCCTCCCAGGCCCCCTGTGGAGACAGATGAGGCTGTGGCTGGCACATGGCAAGCTCTCGGACAAGGAATCGCCATCTTGCAAAGTTTTAAGTAGGAAAGAGTGTGGTTGGAGTCAAGAGGGAGAAGGGGCTGAATTAGGGCAAAGACATTTGAGATGGAGAGGAGGGATGGGTTCCAAGCTATTTTGGGGTGAGGTTGCTGGGGCTTGTAATGTTCTGGATGAGGAGACAGAAGAGGGGAAGACAAGGAAGACTCTCGGTCATCCAGCCTGAGCACCGGAGCAGATGCTGGAGTGGGCAGGGCTGGCAGGGAGTCTGTTCCTGGGCTCCAAGGAAGGCTCTGTGGGGAGCGGCGAGCCATCCACGTGTCTGTGCACTTGAACCACAGAGTGGAGGGGAAAGCACAGAAGCTGACCGAGGGAGAGCAGCCGGCTGCCAGCAGAACAGAGAAGCCCAGCACCCCACGGGGTGAGGAGAGAAAGAGGAAGTGGGTGCCAGCCTCCCGTAACTCAATCATGGAGCTCCACGGCTGACGTCTGGTGGGACCCACGCGCTGATCTTTTCTTTGTGGGTCTAAAGAAAGTACTAGGAAATGTGCTTCTTCTCAAAACATTGGGAGTATAGTCTGATATGAAAAATTTTATCATTAACTTGCTACCAATACCTGTTAAAATATCTTACCCAAGGAACCATCCTGAAAAAGAAAAATCTAACTTAATTTCCCACTAAATTTGTCTTTGGCAAATATTTGCTTATACCCTGGTACAGAATTTTATGTTTGATTAAGAACACACACTCGAGACCAGGCAACCTACCTTTGAATCCCAGCTTTGCTACTTACTGGATCTAGAACTTTGAGCAAATGAACCTCTTTACAGCTGAGTTTACTTATCCGTAAACACGGAGATCATAATATCGACTTTGTAGGAGTATTGTGAAAATTAAACAAAATAATATACGGAAAAGCCTTAGAACAGGGCCACGCACACATATAAGAATTCGCTATTATTACTCTTGCAATGGCATTGGCTAAGAGGAGCAATGGGACTCCCTTTATCCCTCTCCGCACACCTAAAAAAGACACAATCAGTTTTACCTGCAAGGCCTGCTGGCAGGTCAAACATCATTTCGGTTCCAGCCCCATCCCCTTTGTCTTCCTCCCCACCTGATACCTGCAGAAATTCTTTTTGTAAGGAAGTAAATAGTCTCCAAATCACACGTATGGAAAAGTAGATAGAAAGTGTCAACATTCTGCTTGAAGGGATCACTGCAGTGTGGTGGATAGAAACTTTGGAAGGGGGTGAGAGACTCTTTGGGGAAGCTGGGTAAACTAGGGGCCACTCACAGATTTCATTCATTTACTCATTCATTCATTCTTTCTTTCTCTCCAACACACACAAATTTCCATTCACTCTCAGAGGGTTCCTAGGCTCTGACTGATAATACCTGCTCTCTTCTTGTGCATCTCAGGCTAAATGCAATCACACTGTCCAACAACAACAACAACAAATGACTGTTGCCAGATGCCTATTTCTGGAGGCAGCAGCAAGGGCTGAGCACAAGACTCTGGTGGTCTAGAGACGGAAAAGAAGAGAGTACAGAGAGCCCCGCTCAACCAAACTTGTCAGAAAGAGGAACCTTCGATCAGGAGAGGAGCTTGGAGATGGCCTGACTTCTACTGTGCGGGCTCCACTCCTCTCACCCGGCCGGGAGGAAAGGACACTGCGCAGAGACGGTGCTATTGTCGCAAACTGCCAACTGGGCAGTTTGTCGAACCAAAGTCCATGTTTCTTCTAGCAAATACTCATGGCTTCTGGTTTACAGGTGCCTTAATTGAATGCTGGTGCCAAAGAAGCCACTCACATACTGAATGCCATGGCTGGACGAGGCCGAGAGGGGCCCCTGGAGCAAAGGACCTGGACCCAGGCCTCCAGGACGAGGATAGGCAGACAGGAGCCTATTTTTAGTATTTTCACTTGAGTGGAAAAGAAAGGGGCTGGAGTGTTTTTGCAGGTAGGGCAGCTGCGGAAGCTGCTTGTTGAGACAAGGAGAAAGGGAAGCAAAATATTCCTCGCCTCTTTATTTCAGAATGCTGTGAGATGGTGGTGGCGAGGACAGGTGGGCTGAGGGCGTGTGGCCACGTCAGTGAGGTAAGGTAAATCTCTGGGCCTCAGCACGCAAGTAGCAACTGAGTGGTTGAGAAAAAGCAAAAAGCCAAGCAGAGCGTGGAGAGCAGGGACCTGTGAGCTGACCTTGAGGACCCCAGGTGGGACTGACGGGGAAGGGTTAACCAAAGCACGGAGAGTATAACAACAGGATTCCCGAGCCCTGAGCATATGAATCCTGGGCAAAAACAAGCAACCAAAGGACTTTTTGGTGGTGCCATGACAACAGGGAATAAAAAGGAAACTTCTTCTGTAAAGTCTGGCTGAACGTCTCTTAGAAACTACCTAAAGTCACCCTGACCTTGACACATTTCTCCAGAGAGATGCTCTGCCGTCCAGGGAGCTGCCCTCGCTGCAAAGGCAAGGAGTTTCCAGCAGAAGCTGCCTGCAGGTGCAGAGTGGCAGCGCTGGGGGTGCAGGTCAAGTGGATTCATCTCCAAGGCAATGGGCTCATGGCCAAGCCTTATGTAATGACATCTGCGCATGCGTGGGTGCTCTCCATGTGGCACAGACAACTAGAAAATCGGGTGTCAGAGTGAACTCTACCCTTTGCTCATTAAGTACAGTGGGTCTCTTAATATCACACTCCCATCAACTCCGGTCGTAATCTAGAATCCAAAGTCTACCTTCTGCATTCATCGATTCATTCCATAATCATTGAGTGCTTCCTATACACACATCCCTGTGTTAGGGGATGCAGCAAGGAGGGGACAAAGTAGAGTAAGTCGGTCTTGACCCTGGCACATTGTCACTGAGAACACAGGACACGGAGATGCAGAAAGTGAGGTAATCATGTGAGAAATTGAGGCACTGAGCTTGAGGCACTGAGATGAGGAGGATGTCCCTGTGGACTCACAGAAGCCTTCATCCTTCTTGGAGTTTGTACTTTCCACACATAATCCTTGAAGGATATGCAGAATTTGGGGGTAACAGAAGACGGGGAAGAGAACTGATACCTGGAGAACTGGACATATGTAAAGTATTTAGAGAACGTAAGAAAACCAAGCCAGAGAAGAAAGCTGAATAAAGGCTTAAGTTAGGGTAGGTGGAGCCATATTACCATGACAGCCTGTCTGTATCCTGTCAGGGAGTTGAGACAGGTTCTTGTGCAGAGTGATGTGATGGAAGTGGCACCTGACAGACCTGGGTGCCCCCACGGCAGCCCGCACACAACATGGCGCTCGCCATGCCACATTGCCATTAGTGGGTAGTACAGCTTCCCCTGCCAGACCGTGACCTCTGATGCATGAGGCACAACCCAAACTGGAGCAGGTGCTAGATAGAGTTGGAGCAATACAACATACTGGTATCCGACAAAATAGAATTTAAGGTAAAAATTAAAAATCACAGCAACTGAGAAAAATGTTTCATCTTAGTTAAAAAAAAACAAGAAGATAAAATCATAAGTCTATATGCATTTATCAACATTGCCTCAAGTCCTGTAGACTAGATTAATAGTTCTGTGTATTAGTGCCAAGACTATGGGGAAGAGATATTTTTAAATCCCAGGATAATTGTGTATTTGGCATATTCCTTTTCAATTAAGGGGCCAAAAAAAAAGAATGAATGAGTGAATGAATGAATGAGTGCATGAGTAAAGCAGGAAAAGGAAGGTCAATTAGGAGACCACCAATATCATTCAAAGATGAAGGGGGGGGTCAAAGAACTTGACTGAGGTGGCAGCAGAGAGCAGAGAGACATGGAAAGAAAGGGGATAATGCATACCCTGCCAGAATCTGACACCTGATCAACTGTCGGGAAAAGGGGTTGATTCTAAGATGGTACTAGGATTTCAGGCTTTGGGGCCCAGGAAAAGACTGTCATCAGTAAGTAGAATTTTAACGAAAAATTCAAAGAGAGAAATGGTTTGAAAGGCAAGACAATGATATGGGTTTCAGCTATGCAATCAGAGTTGGAAGAATTTTGGAGTTGTAAGGGCCCTTCAAGGTCATCTAATAGTTCATTATACATGTGAGGGACAGGTGCTCAAAGAGGTTAGGGGACTTGTCGAAGGTCCCCTAAGTGAAGCCAATAAAAGAACCCAAGTTGAATTGATTTGCAATGAAGGTGGGATAAGCTAGTCATCAAGGGTCAGGACCAGAGCTCTGCATCTGGAATAATCCAGGAGTGGGGGTGGTTGAAGCCAGGAGAATGGTTGGGGTTTCAGGGGGACAAAGTATAGAGGGAAGAAGGCAGACAGCCAAATACTTGGTGAATAGTAATAATAGCTAATACTTACTGGGTGCTAGTGTGTGTCGGGTACTGTTCTAAGGTCTCCTGCACAGCGTGGTTAACCTTCTGAAGAACTTGATGAGATAGGTGCCTCCGGTATCTCTATTTTATAGATGAAGAAAGAAGGCATAGAGCGAAGAACCGTACTCAGGTCACCCAGACAGTGAGCGGCCATGACACATGCAACCTCGTGCCAACTCACACCACACATGCTCTCAGTCTGCAGGAGACTGAACCAGGGACATAGCCACAGAGTGATCACTCAGAGAGACATGGAGAAAGACACTGGCGTTACGGAAGGTGAAGAAAGACAGAAAATGTAGTTAAGAACTCTGAGCTCCGTCCCCGTGGCAGGAGCCCCATCCACCCGGCTCACCACCGTGGTCCAGTGTCCCCCTGACACTGTCTGGAATTTACCAGTCCTATTAATTGAGGAAGTGCATCAAAAGAATTGCTTCTCCAAGTCGGCAGGGCTGATGGAACTATGCCCACAGCTGGAAGCACTTTGTCCCAAGAATGCCAAGTCTATGACCTTTTCTGGCATTTTATTTTTCCATCTAACACAAACATTGAGTAAATCCGTGAGGATTCTCAGAGATCGACGTCCCCTCAAAAGGCGTTCCTTTTGCTACTGCTCTTCTGAAAAGGCCCATTTGTACACGTGGCCTCGCTGAAAATCCGGGTGGATCGCCATCTCCTTTAGTGGATCTCAAAACAGCCTGAAAGTGGTCGGCATCGTGCTCGTTTTTTAAAGCAGTGATTCCCGGCTTCTTGTATCTGTCAACGACTGATAAAATCTTCAGGACATTCTAGCCCTTTTGTTTGTTCACAGGACCCGATGACATAATCTTCCATTATTAAAAGCAAGGCAAAGGTACTTTTTTCATTGGCTTTCTATCAGATTGAATTAGCATTGCTATTAAAAGCAGAATCTTGATCAATATAAGCATCTTTAGGACCTCAATCGAGCGTTAGCCAAAATAATGGACTTTTTGGCATTTGTACAATATAATTTTGCAATATTTTGTGTGTTACAATCAGAGATGGAAGAGGAAATAGAACAGAATTTTAAATTTAGGTGGGAAGGTAGAGATAGTTTTACCAAACATTTAATGACTTAGGAAACTGAGACCTAGGAAGGCAGAGTAATTTGCCCAGTCTTCTAGCTAGTTTATGACAAAGGTGAGTCGAGGACTCAGTTTTATGCCTCCAACTAAACTTATTCCCAATTGCCTCTAAAATAACACCAGTTTTAACCAGGTAGAGACTGAATATTGTGGATTACTACAATTACTTTTGTAACTTATTTTAAAGCAGATTAATATTTATAACAGTTTCATTTTCTTTTAGTATGATAAACTTGAACACCTATAAACAGTGAAATAAAATTTGAAAATTCCAATTTTTAGGTTTTGTGATCTGTGACAATCTGTCCAACTGCAGGAGAGTCTGCTGTATCCCTGAGAAAGAATGTGGTTTTTTTTGTTGTTGCAAGCTCCAGGTATCTTTGATCATTTCTTTCACACGAACTTTAGGCTCCTCTAAACACATTCTTCACTTTCATTAGGAAATTTCATTTGGGGGTGGGGGAAGAACATTCTTTCTTCTAATATTTTCTAAAGAAATCACTGTTTGGGTAATCAAAAGCTTTTTCCGCATCAACAGTGTAATTACCCCAAGCAATTTGTGTAATTTAGAGTCACAATAAACTGAAAGTTTTTCTCACATTATCTGCTAGGGGCCCTTTCATGACAAATCTGCTTTGATCACGGAGAGATAAGTCACCCCCTCAGGTTATTACAGTCTCTTTGGTAATGTCAAGATAAACAATTTCACCTCTTGGTTTAGGTGTGATACGGGCCAATGAGATTCCGTTCCTGTTGATGTTTCTTTGGGTTTGGGCAAAACTAGACAGCATGCCTTGGTCCTGAGTTAGGACTTTTCCAGTCTACTGAATTGTCATTGTTATGCGCAACTAATGAATTATTGAACACTACACAAAAAACTAACGATGCACTATATGTCGGCTAATTGAATTTAAATGAAAAAAAAATGAAAAACAAATTGTCATTGGCTAGTGAAAGTTTGTTAAACGCCCCTTATAATCCACCTAAGAGACTGTAGCAAATCTATGATCTATCACAGAGGGCACCTCAATGCATTTTTACAATTCTTAATGCATTCCTGATTTCCTTCGTCTGCGGCAGCAGTCTTCGGAAACTGTGTGTGAGGTGGTGTTTGCAGCAATGTATTCTGTTGACCAGTTACTCCCTCTTACAATTCTCCCATTATTTCTCAGACAGAGAATTCCTCTCTGTCTCCCGCCTGAAAACTCTCCTTGGTTCCTTTGCCTCCTACAGTTAAACAAAAGTACCCCCGCAGAACCCACACCTGCCGCTTCCTCCTGTGTGTCCACGCCGGCTCCTCGGGGTCCTCGTTACTCTAACCTCCTCCCAAACTTCCATCCCAGCCCCAAGCTCCTCACGTGTATGTTCTGCTTTCAAAAGAAAAACCGAAGTAGTCATTATGGAAAAACAGCACTCTGCTGGTCTGCCTTCCACTTATTTTTGTGGCTTTGTTTTTATTTTAATTATATATGGGAATACTGCAATGTTTTCAGTGTTTAGGGCTTTCAGTTTCTTCATGCAGAAGTGATTGAGGTCACTACAGAATCCCGGGTTCCGTCCTCTGCCAGCTTCCCCCCCCCCCCCGCCCCGCCCAACCATCCCACGCAGGCTCACTGATCTTCCTCTCCTGGTCATCTTGAGTTTTTCATCCTCCAGGTTATGCAATGCTTATTCTAATGTTCAAATGGAACCTCTTCTTTTGGCTTTTTTTTTTTAAGATTTTATTTATTTATTTGAGAGAGAGCTTGCACACAAGCGGGGTGGGGGGGGGCGTGAGGCAGAAAGAGAGGGAGAAGCAGACGCCCCACTGAGCAGGGACCTGATGCTAGTACGGGGGCTCCATCCCAGGACCCTGAGATCATGACCTGAGCCAAAGGCAGACACTTAACTGACTGAGCCACCCAGGCACCCCTCTTTCAGCCTTTTTATACCCAGATTCCTGCTATGATACCTCTTGAATGAGCAGAGGATGTTAGTGGTAAGACCCCTTCTATTCATCTTGCATCTTTGTCAGATTATTCTTTATGCTGAAGGGTTCACACAAACCAATTCCACATAAAGACACTGAATTATTTCCTCTGATTTGTTCTTCAAATATATTAAAATGAAAACATTTATTCCTAATTCAATCTGTTTGCCTTTTTTATAACATCCTGGATTTCCTTTTCTGAAGCCAGTTCTAATTCTATGGTTTCCTTTGGTCTGCTAGATGTCCTGGGGGAGCTCTCAGGATGTTTGTGTGTGTTGTATTTATTTTTTATTATATGTGTGTGTGTATATATATATATATATTTTTTTTTTAGGGGGGAGGGGCAAGGGGAGAGGGAGAAAGAGAATCTTAAGAGAATCTTAAGCAGGCTCCACATCCAGCGTGGAGCCCAATGAGGGGCTCGGTCTCACGACCCTGAGACCATGACCTGAGCTGAAATCAGGAGTCAGACACTTAACTGAGCCACGCAGGCGCCCCATGTTTGTGTGTGTTTTGGACAGAGGTGCTGCTGACATGGTTCAACAGCAACAGACCGGCTTGGCTGAGTGTCTTTCAACTGTTGCTCTAACTCTCCCGTGACCACCTTTTCACACCCATGATGGCAGACCTTGCTGCTGCAGCTCTCTTGGCCTCCTGAAAAGAAATAGTCCATCCTCCTTATCCTCGTGGATGTTTCCATTGAGAGCCACGTATTTTATTTACAAATACTCTGGAGCTCTGGTATCAAATGTTTATAATGGCTATCAGCTTGCGGTCTCTAAGAGGGCTTTGATTTTCAAGAAAGGGAGATTGGCACCCCTGGGAACATGAAAAGGGAGAGGTCAGTGGTAAGGAAGTGACGGGAAATACTGGTGCACTGTCGCTACTTGAGGGAGGAAGGCTCTGGTACAGATAGAAAAGAACAAGATGAAAAGCATAGTGGGGCCGAGAGCCTCCAGATGGAAAGTGATACCCATCCATGAAAGAACAGAAGGAAAAAAAAGACAGCTCTGCGAAATGAAGAGGTAAGGAGAGGAGATGTCGAGAGGACTACCAAACAGCCCAGCTGAAATGAGGCAGCGTGGCTGCACGATAGACCAAATCTACGAGATTCTGGCATTTGTCCAGCTACTGTTTTGGACCGAGGGCTCACAGAGAGGGAATGGAGGCCATTTTCCCTGGGGAGGCAAATCCAGGTCCGTAACAAAGTCACAGGATCACACATCTTGTCTTTCTCTCTCCCTCCTCTACAGTGGACTGCATCATGATGGGCACAGACAGGCTCTCTTGGCGGCCCACTCCTCCACCCTCTGCAGCCATGAGCCTGCAGGCATCTCCTGGGCACGGTGCATCTCCGGTCTTAAGCATTCCTGCAGCTCTGTGCCCTTAGCCCAGGTGCCACTGTCTTCCTCCATCAGTTACTAACTGGAAATAAGCTAGACGTTTTCATGGGCCTAGGGGTGAATTCGAGACCCAGTGTAGCATCTTTGGTAATGAGCTAAGAGCCTAACTTCCGTCCAGAGAACAGCTTAAGCACTGGATGGAACAGAACCTAACATCTGTTAACTAATGGGATGAAACAACTCTGGATGTCCCTCGAAATCCTTGTGCAAATCGCCTTCAGTGTAGACCCACAGGTTGAGAAGGATGAGCAACTGAGCTGAGTCAGGGCGGACTCACACCTGTGCTTTTAAAGACTTGGAATGTTTCATGACTCAAGTTGTCACTCAGCTTCCTTTCCTGTAGCACAAAGGGGCTATGAGGCCCCCAGGCAACAATTACAGGTGTGGTGAAGGGTCCTTCCTTAGGAAAAGTGCACGTTGCTGCAATAGAGAGTAGAATTTTGTCCCCAAAAAGACGTGTTCAAGTCCTAATCTGCAGTACCTGAGAAGGTGATCTTATTTGGAAAGAGAGTGTTTGCAGATATAATCAAGTTAAGATGAGGTCATGCTGGAGTAAGGTGGGCCCTAATCCAATATAACTGGTGTCCTTATAAGAGGAGACACACACAGAGAACACCATGTAAGGACAGAGACACACCAGGAGGAGCCATGGGATGGTGGCGCAGAGCTTGGAGGGACGCGCCTACAAGCCAAGCAACCCCGAGGATTGCTGGCAACAGTAAGAGGTAAGAGGAAAGCATGGAACAGTCTTCTAGAGACTTTAGAAAGGGCACGGCACTGTCGACACCTTGATTTCAGGCTTTAGCCGTTAGGACTATGAGAAAAGAAATGTCTGTTGCTTTAAGTCATCCTGTTTGTGGTAAGTTGTTACGGCAGCCACAGGAAATGAATACAGCTGCCTTTCAGCCGGAGTCATGGACGCCCGCCACCAGCAGCAATGGCCTCCCCCACCCTGGCTGTCACACCCAGATCACCCACACAGACCCCAAGACATCTCCTCCCCATAGGTGGGGGGAGTGTGGGGCAGGTGGGGAGCCTTACCCTCGCTCCTGCACACTGCCATACAGGCCATGCGGAAGCTCTGGCTGTTTCCCCCCACATAACCCCCTCTCTGACCCTTTCTAGCCTCTTCTCCTAGAAGACTGGATTCATTCTGTATCCTCTGAGGCCACTTCCCAGTCCTGCTGACATCAGGCTGATCACCTGCTATCGTGTGACATTGGCCTCTAGTTCCCCACGCACAGCTCAACTCATGGAGCCGAACCTCCTAGCAACATGGCATCTGTGGGAGCTGACGTGTGCCACTGTCCCTTACCAGTTGTGCACTGGGCCTCTCGGTCAGTCATGATGGCAGCCCTGCTCTCAGGTCAGGCTCCCCAGCATATACCTTCGTCCCTTACCTGCCCACCCCCCAGCCAAGGCCCACCATGGAGGCCCCAGCACCCCTTCGAGCTTGCCTGTCTGAGGACGGCAGGCCTGAGACCCTCAGACTTTGTCACGTACTGTCCTCAACAAATACACCAGCTTACCAGAGAATGAAGACTGGGAGCCCAAACCTAAATACCAATGGATAGGTGCTCACCACACGGTGACACAGAAGAAAAGATAACTCAATTATGCGTACAGATGGGACACCCCGAGAGCAACGCTGCAGTGCATGGGCAAGGCTGTTTATGACCTCAGGCGCCTGGCCGTCCACCTGCCCGGACTCTACCCTAAGCCTGAGGGGCCTAGTTTCTCCACACACCACAGCCCATCCAAGCTGGGGAGCTCCACCCTGAGGTGAGCACAGTGCCGTCCTGTGAGACACGGGAAGGAATGGTGACTGGTATGTGTAGAGGACATCCTCCCTTCCCCTAATCGGACCTCACCTGCACTGCCCGTGGTCCCTGTTGCACTCCGGGGTGACAGCCCCAACGGTACCCCTCCTGGAACAGTTGCAGCCTTCGCAGCCAGCCAGGGGGTGGAAGCTGAAGGAATGGGTGTCACACACGTCACACTGGGGCCTGACTGTGTGGGGAGGGCAGAGGCATTTCCCCGTCACCTCTTCACAAAGGCGTGGGCCACAGCTGCATGCTGGCCAGGGAATAAAGAGACACGGTGTAAGGGAGAGATGCCACCCAGCCTCCAGCAGCACTTCACCAACTGTCAGTATTTCCAGAAGCTTCCAAAGGGCCTGGGAGAAACATCTTGCTTTTTCTTCATTATGGCATTATTGAGTGTGACTAATCTGAAAGGTACGTTTCTTGGGGTCCAGACCAACTATACCAAGTGCTCACGGCAGACAAAGTGTATGAACACTGACTAAGGCACAGCTGGACCCACTGGTGTCCAGACAGGAACTCAAAGGAACCCACCCAGCTGTAGTCCCATGCCATTCTAACAAGATGCCTCTCATCTGTCAGAGGGGCCTCTCCTTACAGGCTCCCTGAAGGGGCTCCACGTGACCTCAGCGCAGCGGGGCTCAAGGTCAGGGCATAATGCAGCAGCAGCACCCTCGGTAGGCAAACGCTGGTCTCCAGGTGAAGAGTCTGCTTGCACCACGCGTGCACCGCTCACTGCCGCCCCGTGGCCTGTGCTGACCCTCCGTCTCAGGCCACAGGATGGTTCTTCGATAAAAGCCCCCAGGCTTCCCACTCAGAAAGAACGATGCTCCTGTGACCTTGGCTCTCCTCCTAGTTCAGTTGAGTTTGGTTAGGCTGCAAAGATTGAAGGGGCTTCCACGAGGAAGAGGGATGGAGCTGTCCAATAGTTTCATGCTTAAGGCTCTTTAAACTCATCTGTTTTGCCAAGTGCATGGGTCACATAGCACAAGAAACACAAATGTTTATCTTCTAGAACCAACCTATTCAGACTGTGGTCCATGGACCACTGGCATGGGCATTATCTGAGTGATTAAAAGACATGCAGACTCTTGGGCCCCAGCACAGGCCTCCTGAATCAGAACCTGCATTTTCACAAGATCCCCAGGTGAGTCTCCAGCACAGTGAGATCCAAGAAGGCCCGCCCTAGGTGAGCGGCACCCACCTGGGACCAGAGACAGCCCTGGACGCCCCGAACATGCACTTACGCTTGCAGTGTGGGAATCCGTAGTAGCCCGTTCGACAGCGGGTACACTGCCGCCCAATGACACTGGGCCGGCACGGGCACTGCCCGCCCTCTGCGCTGCAGTGACGGCCAATGGCCCCGGTGGGGTGGCACTCACAGGGCAGTGCTCCCTTGTGGTAAAGGGCCACCAGGGACCTGGCAGAGTTCTTACAGAATCTAGAGGCCGTCTGGGGACTGTGAAGACAAAAATAATTCATGGCATTATCCCGGGAGGCGTGCCCCACAGTAAAAGTCCCAATCTTCTCCTTCCCATTTGCTCCACCAACTGGTGTTTTGGGGGAGGGACTCTGGCTGTGGAGTCTGGCAAGAAATGAGGGAATACACCACCCCTGGATTCACAGCCAGTGACAGCCAGCCTTCCTTCCACCCATCCACTCCAGAACACATGCCAGGACTGGTGGGTGGGAACTTTTGGGGGCTGAAATAAAAGGGTGAAAATTTACCTATAGGATGAATTCTATGGTATGTGAGTTAATCTTAATAAACCAGTTACAAAAAAATCATACCTTGATGTATATGCACCAATAACGATAACAATGGGAGGGGGAGGCGGCAAAGTGCCTACTTCTATTGAATGTTGTGTGTTAGAAGTTTTGCCTTCATCTCACTTAACCTCACAACCATCCAACCAGTTAGGCCTAAGCCTCATTTCATAGATAAGGCAACTGAGGCTTTTAGAAGTTAAGCAACACGTCCGAGGCCACAGAGCTACAGATTGGCCAAGCAGACATTCAAACCCCTAGCTGTCGGATTCAGAGCCTTTACTCTTAATATTTTCTATACAGGAGACTTCTGACCACCAGGGCCCCTCCAGAAACCTGCAAGGGGGCAGGTGGGTCTGCAGAAGAGAAGAGCAGGAGCCCAAACTCAAGGCTGTCCTAGGCTCTTGGAATTCAAGGATCCAGGGAGAGGGGACAGGGAGGTTCGCCTCTCTGTGACACTTCTCACACAATCAGATGGCAAAGGAGAGGGCGAATCCAGGCTGATGTGCTTCCCGGTGGAGGGCACCCCATGGTCTCTTTTAGGAATCTGAGTTGGACAACAGGATGCAGCAAAGAGGCCAAGAAACTCCTGAGCAGCCTGTGAATTCCAGCTCGGAGGGTGAACATCTGGCAGGATGGAAGTTGAGGACAATACTCTTGCCCAAATAGGCAGCACAAGGTCTGGTGCAGGATGGTGTGCGCAGAGGAAAAGCATCTCCCTCCCCGGACCCAGGACGCACTGCCACTCCCGTGGGCCCGAGGAGGAAGAAGACAGACCCGAGGGCCAGCCCCACCCTGGGCCTTGCTCTGAGCACGGATGTGGGAGAGCCTGAAGAAGCCCCTCAAAGTGATACTTACTCAATATAAAAACTGTTTCCTCCACAATTGGTGATAAACTCAAATGACTTGTCCACTGATTTTTTGTGAAGTATTTGGTAGTCGTAATTCTCCGCAGGCACCACTAGAACACGGACCTAAAGGAAACCTGTCAGCATGGCTTTGGATTTCCAACAGCAGGGCACACCTACAGCTCTTCATTATACTTTCTCTTCACTAAGATCAATATGCTTTATTGTGAAGCCCAACACCACATGAAACAGCATTTATGAAAAAAGAATCACAAGAACTACCCGAAGCCAGTGTTAGAGGTTCAACCCACGTTCCTATGTAAGAAGTAGCATGTGCTGGGCATACCCCTCGGACACCTGCTCAGAGAAGCAGCAGCCTCAAGTGCTCGGTGGGGACAGGACAGCTAAGGGGTCATCAGGGACCAGTTAGGAGGGCCAGGGCCCCATGTGATCTATGCCTGGGATGATCCTGGATCGCCGAAGGTCACATTTTGTATTTTTAAAGATGAACAAACTAAAATGGCAGGACCAATGGGGGAAACGCATACCATGGCTTGCCCTGAAGCTTACATCATGTCAGATACGCTGTTATGAATAACTGTAGCCCTGGTCTTTAAAAGCACTGCTCCGCTCTCTGTGCCTGTTTCAATCAGACTACTCCAGTAACAAATGCTATAGGAAATTTCAGATGTCTTTGTCAACTGGTCACCAACTTATAACTCACAGAGAGCCCACTGCTCGCATGCTATTCAGTCAGTAACCATTTGCCAAGCACCGTGTGCCGGGTGGTATCCTAGGCATAGGGGATACACAATGCATAAAGTCAGGCCCCGGTCCCCTAGGAAGATGGCCTCCTCGGAGAGAGAAGGAGGCATGAGCAAGAAACTAGAGGGTCACACAGCAGGGCCTGGACAATGCTACCTGGCTCCCTGGAAGGCTTTACAGGCATTGAGTGACCCTGAGTCCATCAACCAAGGTAACAAATAGGGTAGGGGATGCCTGGGGTTGTGCGGGTAATAGGCTTAAGTCTGAGGAACTCATGAGGTCCCCAGCTATGCAGATTCACAGTAGATGGTCCCACACTGGGCCTGGAGCACAGAAAATATCAGAGATGAATTCAGAGACGTGATGTCATTCCCCCACAAGAGAGAACAGAATCAACGGGTACAGGTGATGCTATCCAAAGAGAAGTGACAGAACAAGAGCGCTCAGTATCACACCCAAGGGAACGCCACCATATGTGGACAAAAGAAAAGATAAATCCCTGAAGGAGCACTACAGAAAGTGGGAACAAAATGAGAGAAAGCAGCAATGGAAGCCCAAAAAAGAAAGTTTCAAGAACAAAGGAAGATTAAATGCTTCAGAAAGAGACCAGTCAGGTGAAGAGTGAGGAGGGGCTGATGCAGAGTGAGACCCTTATCACCAGAGCTTCCCGCCAGGGAGTCTTCTCTTCCTATTCACTTACCCATTGTTCCAATTTCCCTTGACTTTAATTGTCACCTGCTTTTTTTTTTTTTTTCAAAAGGTAGCTATAAAATTTAAACATTTTTCTATATGACTTCAATTCCTTAGAGGAATTATTGTCACAAGCCAAACAGGCACAGAGAATGGAGGACCAAGGAAAGCACATGAAGAGCAAGCTGAGGGAGAAGCAGACCGTACCAATACCAAGGACTTTCCTTCTGGAACCTTCACAGTCACAGCCACCTCTGGCTTTGAGATGTCAAACTCAACTTGATCTTCAGCAATGACTTGGTCCCGGCAGCCAAGCGTGTGGGGACAAAAAGAGGCACGGAAGACACCTGGAGGCAGAGCAAGAGAGGAGTGCCTGTCACAGTCTTGAAAGGCCCAGCCAGGCGTGTAGCCATAGCACCTGCTCCCTGACGCTCACCTGGCCACACCCGCCCTCCGTCCACAAAGACCTGTGTGGGAAATGTTGGGTGTGCTGGTTGATAAAAATGGATGACAATGACATATCGGCCTAGGCGTGGTACGAGTCCTCGCAGGGTTACTTGGTTCTAGGTAGAAAAAATAAGATTAAAAAAAACAAACAAACTTGTCAAGTTGCAGAGCTATGAACATTTAGAGTTTAAAGACCAAAACTATCTAGGTATTTACCCAAGTGAAACGGAAACCTATCACACCAAACTTTCACTTGAATGTTTACAGCAGCACTATTTGTCATCAGAAATACACGAAACAAACCAAACCACCTGCAACTCAGAATGGATGAACCCACCGTGTGCTGCAGCCAAAACTGATGTCAGATGGAGTGTCATTTGGTACAATTACTTCGGAAAACTCTCTGGCAGCTTTTACCAAAGTCAAACACATCACTGAGCAACTGCACTCTTAGGTACATACCCAACAGAAATGCATGTGTGCCATACGGCTGTGTGAGGATGTTCCCAGCATTCACATACCACTTGGAATAACCGAGTAAGAAAGAGGCAGACTCCATTTTGGATGTTTGACTGACAGGTGTCAAGCCCCTTCGCTCACCTTTAGTCTTTTGCCCCACACCTGCACAAGCCAATAAGAAGGCCCAGATGCACATCCTTGGCACAGGCAGGAAGTTCAAGCCACACTAATTCTAGCCCATGGGAAGGGAGTCCTCACCTTGTGCTCCTCTATCTTCCCCTCACCCCTGCCCAAACACAGTGAAAACCAGAGTCATGCCCCCACTTTTGTTCAAGCTAGACGGTGAGCCCTGCTCACAGAAAACCTCATTCTGTGAGATATGTCTTTTCAAACCCTCAAAAAAACAAGAAAAACAGCAACCATATAAGATTATCTTCATCTTTCAGATGAGAACCATGCCTTGAAGAAGGCAAGTAATTTAATAAATGTCATATTCTAATTTAAGAGCAAAACCAGGACTAGAACTCCCTTGTCATGATTTCAATTCCTCTCCCCCCTATGATTCTGGGTGGACTTCCCCATACAGGCTCTTATTAAATTTTCTCTCTCAGATCCTGTTAGTTTTCTAACTTGATGCAATGTGAATGGACATGAGCCATCTCTAGGATTAAAACGATATCATATCATTAGGGTAAATAGTAAGTCCCGCAATTTCATAGTTTACAGTGAAAAAAATAGAGTCCCTTACTATATTCCATCCTCATGCTATAGATTATTAATCGATAAATGTTTATTGAGAATTTCCTGCCTGCAAAGCATTTTGCCGGTATAGTTGGGGATGCAAAAAATCTATTAGCCAGAGCATCTTCCTCAAGTACTTATATTCACCTTGGGAAGACAAATGATCATCTCAACAATGTTACATAGCAGTAGCCCATGAAAATATGATGTATCACAAAATGGCCATGAAAAACTGCCAAAAGATTGTGTAGATAGAGATACAAAAAGAAAAGAGAACTTTGGGACGGGGTGGTCATCGACAGGATTAGCCAGATGGCTCACATCCGGGATTCTCCACAGTTGAGAGTAGAGGTCCTCAAACTTCAGGGGCATCCACCTCCCAGGGGTGAGGGGAAGGTGGAGGAGCACAAGGTGAGGACTCCCTTCCCATGGGCTGGAATTAGTGTGGCTTGAACTTCCTGCCTGTGCCAAGGATGTGCATCTGGTCCTTCTTATTGGCTTGTGCATCCAAGCCCAAACCCCTCGGAGGGCTTATTAAAGCACAGACTCCTGGGCCCCACCTCCAGAGTTTCTGATTCAGTAGTTCTGGGGTGGGCTTGTAAAGATGCATTTCTTTTTTTTTTTTTTTTAAGATTTTATTTATTTATTTGACAGAGATAGCCAGCGAGAGAGGGAACACAAGCAGGGGGAGTGGGAGAGGAAGAAGCGGGCTCCCAGCGGAAAAGCCTGATGTGGGGCTCGATCCCAGAACGCTGGGATTACACTCTGAGCCGAAGGTAGACGCTTAACGACTGCGCCACCCAGGCGCCCCTAAAGATGCATTTCTAACGAGTTCCCAGGTGATGCAGATGCTTCTGGTAAGGGCCATGCTTTGACAACCATGATTTAGAAACAACACACTTGAGGGGAGTCCCACCTGTGGCGCCTTCAAGGTGACTCCAGTAACAACTTCGGCAGAAGGCAAAGGATCCTGGGGCAGGAAAGGGGAAGACTCACCACGTGGGACTTCCAAAATTAATGCTGTTGGAGGGGTTTCAGGGACCAGGGAGACACAAGAGGCACTGAAAAAAAAGAATATTAAAAAACAACCAAAAATGGAAGAACCATCCATTGGTGAAGATAGCGACTGTGAGCATAAGACTATGTGACATCAAAAGGATCTAGTCCAGAGAGAACCACAGGATTGTGGAGGGATCTTTGGACAAAGACGCTCGGTGTAGTCAGTTGGCTAAGTGATTCCAGCAAGCCTGCTCGATACAATGAGCTAAAACAGAAAGAAAATCTTAATTTTGAAAAATAGTAACCAGACAGAAACTGATAGAAACTTTTTCCCTTCTAGAACTAAAATTCATGTTAAATGGGGTCAGTGCAATGAAACATCATTGTTCACCTCTAAACATAAATGTCGACGTTAAATCATATAAAAACACAGAACACAAACGCTCATCATTTCTTTTAGGCACAGCCCGACTTCACTGTCTTGGTGGCTTCTATAGTCCTAACCATATGCCTAAGATTTCATGACTGTGTCTATAAATTATTTTTGAAGCTACAACAAAATAACCATCCTGAAACCCCGATAATCACTGGTTAGCTAATCCTCATAACACAGCGGTGAGATGGGTCATTATTTTCACATTTTTTTAAATGAGGAGCCTCAGACACAGAGATTAAAGGATTGGAATAAAGAGAGTCTTCGCGAGGGCTCAGAACACTCCGTAACTGCCCTTGAGGGCAAAGCTTAACCATTCCCCCCATTTGCTACTGTGTCAGCCTCCTGATATTATGGAATCCTGGAAAGACTGCAAGGGGAAATGATTTAGCTGATTTTTTTTTTTTAACCCATCATCAGCCTTTAGTACCTTGGCCTATGATCCCTTCTGAAGTTAAGCATAAAGACACAGCCTTACAAGCATTATAGTACCACTCAGAGCACAAATAAGGGAGAAAGGAAGGAAATCCATTACCTTTGATTAATATAACCCCCGTAACTGGCAATGCATTTGACTTGAGGTTTCAAATATTCAGTTGAGAATTCTTCGATGGGTATGATACAAATTTGATGCTGTTGAGCAAATACAATGTAAAAAGGTAACATCACAGTTATCGGCAAAGCCAGTGGTATGGTCAAACATACTCTTAAAAAAGCTGGTAAGTAAAGACATTATAATTGTTATTTTAAAGTGGAAAAAACTGCAGAATGGCACTCCCTGTGGCATCATTATGTGCAATGAACCCTTTTTACTGTTTTACAGGATCACTGCCTGAATGTTCTTAGAATAGTCACATGCATAAATAAAATTATGAAGTTCAAAAACAACTCTTCGTCAGTGACTTTTGGTGCCTGTTTTCTCTCCTTCCCTGGGCTGATGCTGGCTCTTCAGACCCCTGGGCAAGGAGAGGGGGGATGTGGTCGGCAGCTGGGCAGCCTGTTTGGAGCCTGTCGTCTGTAGCTCCTGCTACAAATAATCTTTCTTAATAGAGGATGACCTGAATCTCAGGCACCTTTGGACTTCACTGAAGGAAGTGTCTCCAGATCTAGTTTCTGAGTCACATGAGAAACTCAGTATTAACTTCTCAATACATTTTATTTTAATCAAAACCGTATTACCAGCTTGATCACAAACCTATTGAGTAACAACAAAACTTTTTATTGAACACCTACTATATGCCAGGCACCGAGACTAAAGGATCCTCCAAGACCAGGATGGAGCTTACATTCTAGTTAGACATCTGAATGACATTAGACTGTTTCAAAAAGGGCAAACTTATGCTTAAAAGATGAAGACTCTACCCTGTTAAAATTCCCAAAGATGAAGAGGTTAGATTCGCTCGGATTATGTTTAAAAAGAGAGTCACAATTTTAAAAAGAAAGTCTGAAGCTATTATATAATTTATGTAATAACTTTTAAAAACTCAATTCCAGATAATTCCTAAAAGAAGGCTCACAGTGTTTACTACTGTCAAGCACGAATATTTAAAACACATTTAAAACACATTTCCAGAGTGTGATACATGCTTAATATTCACAGTTGACAGGAAGTTGCTTCGTACTCAGATAATCTTCTGTTCTCTGAGACATTTATTATAAATCTGGCCTCCCTTTCCTAGGCCAGTCCCACTGCCTGTTTATCATAATTCTCAATATTTAAGTTGTGCTATTAAAAGGGAGGCATTAGGGTATTTAATCTGACAAACTTGGTATTTTTAACTCTTAATCGTATATATTTAACTAACTGAATAATATACTTTTTGAGATAGAGTAACAATAGTCTGGAAAAGAAATACCAGCTGACTACAACCTTGAAAATTCTGAAGGAATTTGCCAAGAAGCTAACAGACATTATAAAATAGTAAAATGGGCAAGAAAATAAACAGTAACTAATGGCATTCCTATACACCAGCATAAAAATAAACTAGGAACTATAATGACAGAAGATATTTCATTTATAATAGTAACAACGATCAACTTAATGAAACAGTTGTGTGAGATGTGCTCAAACTTGATACGCAAACTTTACCGGGTGCGATAAAAAAAGGCTCAAACAAGCGAAGGGTAAGACAGAGTTCTAGATGGGAAGAAAACACATCATTACACTGGCAATTCTGTGCAGGTTCGTTTTATAGATGGAATATAAACCCAGCCGAAATTTTTATAAGTTTTAAAATAGAGAGATATCACCAAACGGCTTCTAAAATTCAAAGGGCAAAACAGAAGCGTACCAGAAGGAATCGGGCGCTGTGCGCCTTGAGCCGAACACCTGCATCTGCTAACAGCTCGTACACAGCGAGGCGACTCCGGCCATCAGTCACAACACTCCGGCACAGGACGCTGTGGGAGGAAAGAGTGTTCTTAGCCTCACTCCTCTGGTCTCCCTAACTTCATGCCTCCCCGCGGGATAGCTGATTGCTCTTCTGTTTCTCCTGTTTATAACTAGGTCACTGACCGTGAATTTTCTGGCACAATGAGTTTAAGACGGATGCAGTCCACAATCAATACAAGAAAAAGAACCTTCTGATTGCAGCATATCTCAGGGCTAACGGCCTTGTTCACTTTTTCCACCCGGCTCTATGCAATACTTGGTCTAGTCATTGGGAGAAAAAGCCTTATGGTCAATCATGTCTGATCTCCAAGATACAACCTTCTTAGAAATTTACCAATATTCTTGGTACCATCAGTGACTAAAGTTGCCTATTGGCCTCACAAAGATCAGTGATATCCCACACCACGTCAGCACTGGGCCTGGCCTTACTCCAGTCATGAGTAACCAGAGTTTGCCACTGGAAGCTCAGTCTGCTCCCCGTTGTACCAGCCGCGCTCCTTCCTTCCACCCCATCAGGTGAAATACGGAGTTCAGGAACATTTAAAAGGTCATGGTTTGGAACCAAAGAATACACTCTAATGGTAAAACCCATTAAGGAAGTATTTTTGGAGGAATGTTTCTGATTTCATATCCTGTAGCAACTTTTCTGTCTGTAAATACAATCTGGAAACTAGTTTGGAAACAAGCTAAAAGAAATGACCATCTCTGGGAAATATTTGAAATAATTTATGCAATGACTTTTTGGTAAGGATTAAAATGAGATGGCGTATAAAGTGCCACAGTTACAAACTCAAAGAACAGCTGTTTTCTTTTCCCTTTTGAGCACGTGTATGCGTGTGTGTGTGTGTGTGTGTGTGTGTGTGTGTGTGTATGAAATTAAAATGCATTCCTTTTGGTTCAGGCATAATCCTGGGAGTAAATATATGAGGTGACTCACTTATATTTAGTTTTATCCATATCCTTTTAAAATTCTTACTAAGAATAGACTAATGATAATAACTGGGTTGATTTAATCATAAGTGAACCTCTCATACAGAAGGGCGATCAGATTTATCACAACACTGTTTGGAAAAGTGGTATTTCAATTAGCACCACTACTTTTCTGTTGGGATATTTTTTAAAATAACACCATTAGAACTCACTCGAGAAATGCTGGGAAAGGTTCAACCCTCAGCAGGAGACGCTGCAATGTTGTAAGGGCCTGTCATTTGTAATAGGCTTTTATGGGTCAAATATTTTCCCAATTACACCATGTTTCTGGACTCCAGTACTTAAAGCCTGTTCATTTTTACTTGTCCACATGAGAGACAAATATTTTAGACTAGTGAAACCTTACCACGGGACGTTCCTAGAAATGGTTAAATACAATAAAAGGGGGTCCTAGTCTAATACAACACTGTCTTGGATTTCTGATGTCCCTGGTAAAGAAGAACTTGGTGCTGTCATGTCCAGAGCCAAAGTGGTCTACAGACTACCGCACGGTTGTCTGCCCCAAATGCCATTCAGAAAGACGTCATGAAACCAAGCTCGTGGCTTATGGAATCCTGGAAGGGTGCCCTTTCTTTTTTAGCTTTGAAACCACCCCTCTGCTTGGCCTAGATGTTCTCAGTTTCTTCTGAGATGGGTCAGAGAGTCATCAGGGACACCAGGAGTGTTTCCTCCCGGGCCCTTAGCCATCACCACCTTGTATCCTGTGGAGCAGGGATCAAGAGAAGTAATCTGGACGGTGGAAGGTGGAAGGAGTCAGAGGGCTGAACCAGAGGGTGGGCAGGGTCTGGAGAAGCCCTGTCCCAGCCCTGTGGCCAACAGTCTCCAGGACTCGGGTGGTGAGGTGACCCACCCGCCTGGGAGTGTACATTCCAGTGGTTGCTGATGTCATCCACAGATGAAACTGCCATTTTCAGGTAATGACAGAACATTCTGGGGAATTTTTTTTTTGCCCCATCTGGTGCTCCTATTAAAACTCCAAATGCAAGTATAGTCTTTGTTTGTTTTTGTCATCACCCCAGAGAAAAGGGCTGATTAGATTTTTTAAAGATTCTTAAAAGAAGTCCTCACAATTTCCTTTTAGGGTCGCTGAGAGCATGATGTTAATTCAGTAACCATTTCATTAAGTCTCATAAAAGTTTCCATTCTGAGCTCCAAAAAGTAACACTTTTCATAAGTTCTTTTATTCATAAAACAGGGAAAATATCCAACTACTTCAGGTCATTTGGAGTTTGACAAAAAGCCATAGGTAAGTCGTGGAAACAAAATGTTTAAGGCCTTGGCCAAGAACTGGGTGGGTTCACCGCAGTTCTCCACCTGCTGTCTGAAAAGACGGACTCCCAGTGCCATTTATTATACAATTAATTTCGTGTTGAAAACACCCCTTGCACTGATTCTTTAATTCAAACATATTCTGGACATTTGCATAGATCTTGAAACAGTATGCAAAGAAAACAATGTTTAATAAATCTTTGTCAAAGTTCTTGGAAGACAGTAACTGAATCAGGGTGAATTTTTAAATCTTTGGTTAATTATTTTTCATCTCAAACATTAATTATTCCAGTCTCAGAAAGGCGTGTTGTGAAGGCAGTTTTGGCAGAGTCTTTTCTCTTTTTCCATGTGCCCATGGGCTCTGCCCAGCATTTGAGATGTGAGCACGGAGTTCCCTGCACTACCCAGGGTTGTGGTTGCTTCATGGGAATCTGAGTCAAAGTGGTGAGTGGAACACACAGCTTTTCAAGAAAATGCAACAGAGAAGCCTCCCAATACTACACTGGGGGGAACACCAGAAAGCACAGTTTCCTGCTTGTTTTCAAGATCAGCCTCAAAAAGGAAACAACTTTCCAATCCAGATAAAAGCCAAAGTTCCCAAAGCTGACCTCTTGATTGTTCCAGAACAAAGGAATCCCCTAGGACAGGACTGGTTACCTGTACTTGCAGCTGTAGATGTTCACCTGGCCTTCCAGGACAGACCCAGGGCTCTCCATGTGCACATCAACCACAGACAGCTGGTCTACTTCCGTGGCATACTCGACCACGACCACGTAGTTGCCCACCTGGGGGACCCGCAGCTGCAGATGCAGCTCCACCTGTCAGAGAGCCCGAGCACATGGACGTGAAATGTACTGGATGCAGTTACATGGGCAACAGTGAAACCAGGGCTGAGCAGACACCTGGAAATAGTTTTCTATGTCATCATAGTAAGAAACATAGTCCTCTAAGTAGGAATGCCAGAAAAAAATACAGGATGCACCATTAAATTTGAAATGCAGATAAACAACACACATAACTACTGTTTACCTGCAATTTAAATTTAACGGAACATTCATAGTTTTATTTTCTAAATCTGGCAACCCTACTTCAAGGGGCTTCTACTCCTTTCACCCATATATTTGCCTTGTTTCTCAAGGCAAAAGACACTCTAAAACTTGAGTAAAAAGGAATCTCCAATGGGTGATAAGAAGAATAGAAGTATGCCTTGAGGCTCTTTTGCTGTTCTTCAATTTAAAAAATGAGCTTAAAATTTTGTGGATGCAGATAATGGGAAGTGATACATGCACCCCATTCCTGGCACAATAACTAATGATAGTTTGGTTTCATACTTCCAAACCATTGTCCGTGTCTGAAAATGCACACGTATGTACCTCTTTTTTAAGAAAAACTGCTCATAGTAGGCAATCATGGATGCTTTTGTACCATCACGGCAGAACTGAGCAGCTCTCACAGTGTCCATACGACTCTCAAAGCCAAAAATATTTACTATCTGGCCTTTTATTCCCCCCCCCCAAAAAAACCCGCCCACATCTGGTTAGGAGCTTGGAGTCTGGAATCATACTGCCTCTAGCTGTGTGACTTTGAGCAAGTTACTAAATGTCTATATGCCTCAGTATTCTCCAGTGTACAAATGAAGATAACAATAATATCCACTTCTTAAAATTATTATGAGGATTAAATGAATTAATATATGAAGAACTCTTAGAAATGTGTTTGGCGGGACGCCTGGGTGGCTCAGTCGTTGAGCGTCTGCCTTCGGCTCAGGGCGTGATCCCGGCGTTCTGGGATCGAGACCCGCATCAGGCTCCTCCGCTGGGAGCCTGCTTCTTCCTCTCCCACTCCCCCTGCTTGTGTTCCCTCTCTCGCTGGCTATCTCTATCTCTGTCTAATAAATAATTAAAATCTTAAAAAGAAATGTGTTTGGCATGTCACAAACACTACATAAACACTGATGATTATAATTGTGATTATAATCTTTTGCCATGACTTGCTTTTTTTACTTAACAATATTTTCTCTGTTTATCACAGTACATGCAGATAAGCTTCATTTTCCCAATGGTTTCCTACCATTCCATAAAGTATGAGCATAAAATGATTTATTTAACTAATCCCCAATTGATGGACACTTAGGTTGTCTCTAATTTTCCCTATAACATATAAAGCTATATGATGATCCATCTATATATGCATCTATATATAGAGATGGATGCATATCCTCAGGCTAGTATTTCTGTAAGACTCCTAGAAGTAGAATTGCTGGGTCAAAGTATACATGCAGTCCGATGTTCACAGCAGCAATGTCCACAAAGACCAAACTGCGGAAGGAGCCAAGATGCCCTTCAATAGACAAATGGATAAAGAAGATGTGGTTCATACATACAATGGAATATTACTCAGCCATCAGAAAGGATGAATACCCACCATTTGCATCAGGATGGATGGAACTAAAGGGGATTATGCTATGTGAAATAAGTCAAGCAGAGAAAGCCAATGGTTTCACTCATATGTGGAACATAAGGAATAGCACAGAGGACCATAGGGGAAGGGAGGGAAAACTGAAGGGGGAGAAATCAGAGAGGGAGATGAACTGTGAGAGACTATGGACTCCAGGAAACAAACTGAGGGTTTCAGAGGGCAGGGGGGTGGGGGAAGAGGGTAGCTGGGTGATGGGTATTAGGGAGGGCATGTGTTGTGATGAGCACTGGGTATTACATGCAACTAATGAATCACTGAACACTGCATCAAAACTAATGATGTACTATATAGTGGCTACCTGAACATAATAATAAAAAAAACCCAAAGTATTTGTGCATATTGAATGTCTGAGCCAATATTAGAACTACATTCTGTAGCAGTTTAACCCCTTCATTCTGGAAGCTCAGGCCCAGCCAAACTTTACCACACTAATTAAAATCCTCCTGCCCCTTGCCTTCAGGAAATTCACATTTACTGTTCTCTCTGCACAGCCCTGAGCCACACAACTAATATTTTCCACAGTGATTTTTCTATCACTTATATAATAGAAAGACTTCCCTCAGGGGGGAAAAAAAGTGGATTATCCACACCACTTTTCCACTCTGTTACAGAGTGAAATATGGGTCCATGTGCAGAGGTTATTACCAGCATTTCTCCCCTGGGCATCTCCAACAAGGGTCTGTCTGTCTTCACCCACCATAAAACACACACAGGCCAATGATGTATTCACTTCTCTCCCAGAAGTTATTACTGGCTGCCAGTTTTATCACAGTACTCTATTATAAATTTCTATTGTTCTTTCCACTCTGAGTCCTATAGATTGATTTTTTGGAAGACTTGTAGGAAGGCTTCGGCATACATCTGTTGGTAAAAGTAGGTTTGGAGAAACTCAGATAAAAGACAAATGATGGCAAATAGAAATTTTACTATTTGCTGTTTGTTATCAGTTATTTATCTTAGTAAAAGGGAACTTTAACAGAACCAGTGTCAAACTGGAAGGATCCTTCTGGTTTTATGGCACAGAACTGCCCTCACCTAGTTATGAGTGTTTCAAGATTAAGACATTAAAGGTGGGCATATCAAATCTCATATCTGATGCTTACACAAAACTAAGAGGAATGATTAACATATCTGATGTCAAAATGAGTCTTCAAAATGATTTAGTCAACATATACTTATTAAACACCTCCTCTATGCCAGCTCGCCTGATGGGCATACAATGGGAAACAAGACAGATCTGGTCTTTATCCTCAGACAGACTTTAATCAAATACTTAGATAATAAGACCTACACAATGTGAAATTATATTTAGGACAAGTGTTCTGACTAGGTGCTCAGGGAGCTACCTGAGCTGGTCAGGAAGACTAGGGAAGGGGGGAGACTTCCTGAAGAAGCAACAACTTAGCTGAGTGCTGGAGGAAAAGGAACAGATAGACAGGCCCAACAGGAGGGAGGAGCATTCAGGCAGAGGAAACACCCTGCAGTAGGAGGTTGACCTATGACATACAGTGCTGTGGGGTAGCAGAGATGTAAGTCTGAGAGACTGAAGGCAGGCCACAGTGGCGATGAACAGAGAGCAAGAAAAGCTATGATAAAACTGGAAGGTAAGGGGGATAGCCTTAGAGACCATTAAAATCTTTTGTCTCTATTCTAAAAGCAATAAGATGTTATTACAATTTTCCAACTGTGTATGGATGAGGATGGGGTGAGAGGGTCAGTGATGATTAGATATTTCTATCAACATGAGTATGCTGACAATCATATGGAGTCAAGATTGGGAGATGCAATGGGCAAGAGCCAGGGTGAATGAGCCAATTAGGAGGTTACTGCAGAGATCCTTATGAAAGATGATTGTATATGGGGCAAGAAAGATACATGGAGAGAAGTAGAGACATGTAAGAAAAGTTTGGGATGTAGACTCAGAGATGGGTTGTCTTTGGTGAGAGAGGGAATGGAAGAAGTCATGGATGACCTGAAGGATTCTGATTTATACAATTAGATGGATGGTGGTACCATTTATTTAGGTAGGGACACTAAAATGTAATTTGAGATCCCTCTGAGACACCTAAGAAGTAATGTCAGGAAGGAAGTTGGCTATGCTGTTCTACATCTAAAAGGACAGGTAGGACAAGACGTACCAATCTGGTAGTTACCTGTGTAGAGTTGGTATCTAACCCAACAGGCATGGAGGAGGCTGCTTAGGGAGAGAACATAAAGTAAAAAGACAAAGGCTAAGACTGACCCTGAACAAATTCTACCTTTTAATGGCTAGACAGAGGTTGAGCTTGTAAATTATATTCTGAGAAAGCAGCCAGAGAGGTAGGAAGAGATCCAGAATACTCTTAAATTATGGAAAACAAGCTAAGAGAGCGTATTAACATGTAAGGGGTATTCAACAAGTATTGAAAGCTGCTGAGAAGCACAGATGAGGAATGAAAAATATCCACTGGATTTAGTGACAAGAACATCACTGGAAACCCTGGGAAAGAAAGAAAAGGTAAGTGGAAGGAAGGAAGAAAAGGGAATGGAAAGGAAGGGAAGGCAAGAGATGGGATGAAGGAAGGAAGAAAGGAAGAAAGCAAGCCAGCCAGACTGCTGTGGGTTGAAGTGTGAATGGAAGTGAAAGAATTAGAAACAGTGTATAATATAATAAAAAAATATTATTATATATATATATAAAAGAAACAGTGTAGAATTGTCTAATTCTTTGCAGAAGTTTGGTTGTGAAGGAGGGAAGAATTATGGCTGAGAGACTGTGGGAAGGGAAAGGAGGGTTTTAATTAAAAAGAGGATAGAAGTTAGCATTTTTAAAATGTGCTGGGGACTTCCAGTTCAGATGGCACAGTGAGTTCCCATTTTCTGCACCCCTTCTCTCCAAGAGACAGCAACTACGGATAAAATGTTTTAAAAGGAAAACAAAAAGATATGCTTGAGATTAAAAGTGGTGGAACATAAGTAAAAGAAAAACTCAAAATGCACTGGGTCTGAAGTCAGGGGCCTGTTGTCCTCCAGGTCTGGAAGCACGCTGTTTTGGTCGGCAGCTCAGCTCATGCGGAGTAAAGAAAACTAAAGTTGCCTCATGCTTTAGAAAACTAAAGAGGCTCATGTCAGATCCAGGCTCATTTTTTGAAGACAAAGATGAGAGTTCCCTCAAATCATGAAAAGCTGAAAAAGTTGCTGACAATCTGCCACTTGGGTTTCAGCATTACAAGAAGCTGTAGAATTTGGGAATCAAATATCAAAGATGCAGCCTCATAACCAAGAACTGAGTTAAGCCACCCACTGACTTGGCGTCTGAATCAGTGCTAACCTAGTATCACAGCAATAGAAGCAGCACATTGTCATGCTAGCCTCTGAGCTAATGGTAAGGAGGACTGGGAAGACGTTGCAAAACTGTGAGGCTGAAATGGGTATAAAGAAAAAGGGAGAGGATAAAAACCTTCCGTTCAAAATAAGCCAATAAGCCTGAAAAAAGATAAGCCTCCAAAACCCATAAAGAAATCTAATGTTAGAAACAGGCAACAATATTATTGATCAGAAGATGAGTTCAGTTCAGATGCAATGAATTTTAGGGGAGAGTCTGATAAAGACTTTAAAATGAATATCCTGATCCTTAATCTGAAATCTTCAAACTTGGAAAAGGAATTTTTTTTTTTGGATCTTGTTTGGTGGCAAAACCTAATCTCATCTAACCAATCATCACTTGGTGGCAAAATCTGACTTGAACTAAGTCTATGTAGGCAGTCTTCGTGTATTTCTCTTGGAGCGCCTATTCATGCTTTTCACTGGAGAAATATTAACATGTTTGGTTACAGGGTATTGGCCAGGACCCCCTGGAGATGATGTGTGTGTGTGTGTGTGTGTGTGTGTGCACAGAATCTTAAAAATTCAGAATTCTGAAACATACCTGCCTCCAAGGGCAGTAAGATACTCAAAAATATAAATGGAAGAGGAATCTCTTTAAAAAGTAAATAAAGTTATGAAACTGAATTGGCAGAAATAAACCAAGGAAAAGTAAATATAAGTAAGAGCCAATTAGAAATCTTTGAGATTAACAGTATAAATTAAACTGAATTAATAGGCTAGATAAAATACAGACTGGAGATAAAGAAACATTCATGTATTCTAAGGAAGTCTTGAGGAATTTACCCACAAAGCAGCACAAAGAGCCAAAGATATACAAAAATATGAAAGAGCCATTTGGAGGCTCCAAGACACACCCGGTCTGATTTCCAGAAAAGAAAAATGTAAGGAATGGAAGCAAAAATATACCTGAAGTGATAACATATGAGAATTTCCCAGGACGAAAGATGCGCACAGTCATTCTGAATGTGCACCTGAGGACTACATAGATAAATAAAAATAAATCTACACCTAAACACACCATAATGAAACTTTAGAATGTCACAAATAAAAGTCCATCCTAGGATTTCTGGTTAAACATAATGGATTAAACACTTGTATTTATTGATCTTCCCTCTCAGAACTCCACCAAAACTAGAGTCAGGTTTTTTTTTAAATCTTAAACCCACAAAGAAAAAGAGAGTGGGAAAGAGGAATAAAAACCCAACAGACCAGAGAAAGCAACAAAATTTTGGAAGCTGGAAAGCAGATGAATGTCAACTAATTAGACCAGAGAAAGCTGAAACCTAAGTGTCTGGGTGTGTGCAGGGCTGGGGTGAGGGTTGGAAGAAAAGATTGAAGAAATCTCCCAAAGCATAAACCAAGATCAAGAGATTGTAAATTTCGATTAAACATAAAGAAATAAATTATCAAAGAAATAACTCAAGAAAGTTTCCCAGAATGATGGATAGAAGTTTCCAGGCTAAAAGGCTGAGAACCCAGCACACTGGCTGAAACGTTACCTATATCAAGGCACGTTGTTATGAAATTTCAGAACACAAGAAATAAAGAAATGACCTCAAAGCGTTAAGAAAGGAAAACCTGATTGCAATCAAAGCACTGGGAACCACAATGTAACTTCTCAAGAACAGGACTTAGAGCTAGAAGTCGATGAGGAAACATTATCAAATTCTGGGGAGAAACAATTTCTAATCTAAAATCCTACATCTAAGCAAAGTAAAAAATCAAGATTGAGAGTAGAATAAAGATAGTTTTAGACATGCAAGTTCTCAACAACAAAAAAGTAGTTCCTATGTGGCCTTCCCCAGGAAGCCTCTGGAGGATATAATCTACCAAAATGAGGAAGCTAAATAAATAGATAGATAGATAGATAGATAGATAGATAGATAGATAGATAATAGATAGATAGATAGATAGATAGATACATAGATAGATACATAGATAGATAGATAAAGGAAGTTCCAATAGTCAGAAAAAAGAAGATTCAATACAACGAAGATAAAGAAGAGAATACCTAGGATGGTGGGTGTGGTGATGAAAAATCTCAGGAAATGGCTGTGCTTCAGGCTCAGAGACTATATTCCAGGGTGAAGAAGAGCCATGAAAGATTCCAGGAGCGATACCTCCAAGAAGAAATGGAGAAGAGAGAAAGGAAGAAAGGAAAGGAGAAGAGAGGGAGGGATGGTATGTGGTGTATTTGAATTAAGATGAAACTTACAATCTATCTGAAAGTCTGGGGAAAGGGTAAAAATAAAATTTCTAGACAACACAAGTTGGAGATTGGTTTACAATGGGTAAATAAGTCTGTGTCGTGTAAAAGAAGAGATCAGAATTACTGAATAATTTTAGACTTTGTTGGAAAATATACACTTAAGAACATATGTTAAAATATTAAGGGTAACCACTAAAATATCAGAAAACAATCTGTACCTATCAAACAAACAGAAAGATAGAGAAAACTGTCTCAGTCAAACAGAAGTAGGGGGCGCCTGGCTGGCTCAGGCAGTAGGGCACACTACTCTTGATCTCAGGGTCATGAGTTTGAGACCCATGTTGGGTCTAGAGCTTACTTAAAAAAAAAAAAAAAACAGAAGTAGGAAAATTATTTTTAAGAAGGTAAATTGAAATCTAGTTAACAGGTACAGCCGCTCTGGAAAACAGTGTGGAGTCTCCTCAAGAAGTTAAAAGCAGAGCTACTCTACAAACTGACAATTGCACTGCTAGATATTTATCCAAAGGATATAAACATAGTGATTCGAAGGGGGCACATGCATCCCAATGTTTATAACAGCAATGTCCACAACAGCCTAAATATGGAAAGAGCCCAGATGTCCATCAATGGATGAATGGATAGAGATGTGGTGTGTGTGTGTGTGTGTGTGTATATATATATATATTACAAGAGCCCCTCATGGATTATTTATTTAATAGTATCCATGAGGCAGCTACTATTGTTATCCCCATTTTGTATAGTAGTAAATACTAGAGAGATTTTACAGCTAGTCACTGATGACCCAAGACATGAAGGCAGGCAGTTCCACTCCAGAACCATCTTGACCATCACACTCCACATGGTTTCCAGAGGAGGGATTACTCTGCATTGCTCCAGGTGGCTAACGACCACCAAAAGTTAGCCTACCTCTAGAAGGTAGGCTACCTTCCTGCACTGATTTAAGTATTCAACAGAGGCTAAATGAATGTTTAATAAGGATAATTTAGAAAGGATTCCTTCACAGGAAGGGGAATCAAATGATTTCTAAGACCTCTTCTAAAGCCATTAGTCTTTGAATTTAAGCACAATGATCTAGCACAGCACTGTCCAATAGAACGTTCTGTGATAGCAAAAATACCCTATGATCTGTGTTTTCCAATAAGGTGGCCACTAGACATATGTGATTCTTGAGCACTTGAAATGTGGCTAGTGCAGTTGAGGAACTGGATGCTTAGCTCTACTTAGCTTTAATTAATTTTAATTTATATAGGCACATGGGCTAGTCACTGCTGGACTAGACAACACAAGTCTATAAGCATTTAGATAAAATGGTAAAACACACTGTTAAATAAAACTGGACAGCCCAGCGCTTAGTTTAATGCATCATGCAAATATGGCTCTGCCCAACACCTCAGTGCTATGGCTCGGGGCTAAATCAGAAGGACACTTCCTGATGAGTCATCAGCGTCATTTCCTGGAGACTGGCCCTTCTCAACAGCACCTGCCTGCTCTCTGGGGAACACACGCACACAGCTGTGTGTGTGCCCATTTATGTACGTATATGCATGTGTGTGTGTGCCCAGCATGGGTTGGGAGGGATAGAGCAGACTGCTAGAATGGAGTGGAAATGAAACCCTTAGTTTTTCTTTATGCATCTCTATATTGCTTTACTTGTTACAACAAGTATCCATACATTTTTTTTTTGCAAAACAAAAACTCTAATAAAATAAAATGAAATGAAGACTAAAGAAATATCCTTAAAATCCTATAATAGCTACCCTGGAAATGTTAGCAATATCGTTTACAAAAAGGTACACATCTAAACATTCAGTGAGAATTAATACCATATATGTTATCAGTATACACATTGAAGCACGAACTTTTGCCTCAAAGGTACAAAACAGAGAATGCTGTAGAAAGTCAGGAACGGAAATACAGTAAAGGGAAATTTTTCCTCAGTGTCTTTATTGTGAGGTGTTGCTTTGTGTGTTCCTAGTGTTGATACACAGGACTTCTAACCCAAGTCTTAAATCAGTAGAGTCTTGAATTGTTTGGAGGCTTACAAAACTCAGGAAAGAAAAGCGATGCCCAAACCTGTAGTAACCTGTCCTCTAAGCCATGAGGGAGGTGCCTTGGGATGAAGCAGTTCCAGATTCTGAGCTCAAAGAAATCAGCCCTTACAAACTGCTTAGCCTGAGGGGCTGAACAGTCAGTGAGCATTGCATCCATTTAGGGTAAGCTGTGTAGTATCTGGAGGCCTTCTAGAAAGATCTTGCCCTGAATCAGGTAGAGCAGGACACACCCTTTTAAGTCTAGGGAATAAAAAGGAGAGGCTTCTGTGATTGCCCACGTTCCCTGCCCTGTCTAGAAAGTGCCCGAAGACGAACCCTCCTATGCTCCGTGTGGCCTACCGCCCAGCCACAACCTGGATCAGAGAACTCAGTATACCTATAATTAACACTGCTGAGAAATTCTTCCAGGTTCCCCTGAATTTGAGAGGCAACTGCGGCCAAGGGTTTTCAGCAGACACAGACGGGAGGTAGTAATAGCTTTGACAGTAAATAAAAGGCTGCCCCACCTCTGTCCCACTGAGGTCCGCCATGACTGGGTGCGCGGGGGTGGGCTGCCTCACTGCCAAGGGTCTTGGCTCCCCGTCAAGCAGGAAGTGTCTGGCCTCACAAGCCAGGGCACAGGGGAATCGGGTCACTGGCAAATGCTGGTAAAGCAAGCAACTTCAACAACAACAACAAAACACAACAGTTACAACCGAGAACAAAACACAGCATCAAAGTGCATCCCCAAAGGACTCTTTCCATTCCATGCACTCATCGCTCCCTCAACAAATTCCTACCACGGGCCTGCAGTAGGAATCGGGTGGTAAATGGTCATCTGCGTAAAGAATGAAAAAAGGAAAGGTCCATAAACCCGGGTTCTATGTTAAGCCCTCCCCTCAGCAGAGGCACGACTCTGAGGGCATTACTTGGTCAAGCGGCCGCATTTCCACAGCCTAGAGGGTGGGCGTCTCTCTAAAGGCCGGCCACCGGGTGCAAAGTGCTTTGTGATTCTTGTACCTAAGACAGTTGACGGCCTCAGAGAGAAACCACAGTTAAATAATTATCCAACGCATCTTGCCGTGGTCGGGAGGCTGAGGCCTCTCTCAAATCCCTGCGCCACAGCTTCCCAATTCAGAGGAGCCCGATGGCGCCCCGCTGCCCGTACTAACTTCTCCCGCGGGGGTCCCGAGTCGGCGCACGGCTGGGTGACCGGCAGCTGCAGGGAGGACGCCTCATAGTAGTCCCTGGGAAGCAGCACCAGGTAGTCCTAGCGAACGAAGACCAAGAGGACAATTACTCATATGACGGTGGCCCTTCTTGAGTGATCAAGCCGGCAAGCATGCCAGCGAGGTTAGTAATAACCGGGTGAAGCTCGCTAAGTCACACTCTCCACAGCAGCTGCTTGGTTCTGCGCCCTGACTCCCCAAAACGCACAGAGCACCTCGCAGCACGTGCTTCAAGCATCGGAGACAAGCGTCTCAGGCTGAACGTTTTTGTATTCCAAACTCGGGGGCTGGGGGGAAATGCCTGGGTGGCTCAGTCGGTGAAGCGTCTGCCTTAGGCTCCGGTCATGATCCCAGGGTCCTGGGATCGAGTCCCCCATGGGGCTCCCTGTTCAGCGGGGAACATGCGTCTCCCTCTGCCGGCAGCTCCCCCTACCCCCGCTTGTGCGCGCGCTCTCTCTCTCTCTCAAATAAATAAATAAAATCTTGATTTTAAAAAAAACTTGGGGAAATTTTACCCTCGCTTCTGGATTGTGTATAAATTCAAAACTAAACAAAGATAATAAACTATCAACTGATAATCTGGTCCTTTGAAGTCCCGGTTGCTTCCATCACCACACATCGGAACGCTGAATTGCTGGTCGCGTATTATGGCTTTTTATTCCCACAGCAAAGCAACGCTCGCCTGGCGTGGTATAAAACATGATGTTTTGTGATCCTGGTGAATCACAGGCTGAAACTGGCTGACCGCCTGTCCTAGGAGATGAGAGGAAGAACGTGTTCCACGGAGTGTGCCAAAGGAATCCCACGGCGAAAATGCAGCTAAACAGCTCTTCAGGAAAGAGCAGACCTCCAGGTTTCTGAGATGCTGATGGTTTGACAGCTTAAGAGCAATGCTGGCATCACCGCCTGTGTGCAGAGGCAAGGAAGGGGGATGTCTGCCACAACTCTGAAGAGACTCATACACCGACCATCAGGCTTTTCCTCTCTTCAGGGCCCTTATCGTGTCTATAATGGAGAAGAAGAGAAATGCATGGAGAGGAAAAGTAGCAGATGGTGGCCTAGGGGGCTCCGTGGTCTACCACCGGGGGCTCACTACCCCAGTGGGCTTTAATGTAACAGTGGTTATTGTTCTCTTACTGAGTTTCCTTAGGTGGGGACTGTAGCTCCTCATTGCTTTATGGTCCCATAGATCCTAGAACAGTAAAGGTTGATAGTAGGTGTTCAATAAAATATCTCTGGAGAAAACAGGATCATAACATGGAAGCATATATAGGAGTCGCCATACAACAGCACTGACTGAACGTCATGAAGCATCTTCCAGGCCCGTGGAGTAACATAATGACCTTCTTTCTTTCCATTGATCCAACTTCGTACCCATCATTGGCACCTATGGGATTTTCCCTGTCCTCATGTCTAATGGCTATGAAAAATGCTACAACTTTTATAAAGCAACAAAGCTTTCTACCAAGAAGATGCAAGAAAAATAGGGAGCGAATGAATAGCATAAACTGTCACATTATCCTCATAAGATCCCAGATTTGGAAAGGACCTATCTACGTAAACACTGTCCCTATCACAGGGAAGAGGCAACTGAGGCAGGCTTGGAGTTAAAGAACTTGCTTAAGATTTGCTAACGTAGCCGATCAAAAGTTTTGTGCCAGAAGGAAAAGCTTGCTATTTTCCACTCTAACTGCCCAAAACCAAGTGTTTGCCAAAGACGTCATTTTCAGAAGACTTTTTATAAGATACCAATTTCTCAGATAGCAGTTTTCATCCCTTAATTCCCCGTGGCTTCTCCAGCTATTGTATTAGTGTGCAAGGACAGAGCTGTGCCCGTGACGCTGGGTTCTTTGTCTAAGGCCATCTGTGTGGTGAGACTATCGCCTACGTTTGACGTAGAAGAAGGCAGGGAATGTCAGAGAAGCATGGGCTCTCCCTTCTCTTTCCGCCACCAACAACTTCACTGATATTAGGATCTGTTCTTCTTGTAGCTTCTTCTGATTCATTCCGCACAATTCCCAGAGAGGCTGATTTTCTAAGATGTCCTTCTGATTCACAATGAAAAATCCCAAAGAAGCTTTTGAAGGGCGGGGACATATGCCCATTCAGGTTTTGTTTTTATTCTGATAACTTTGAGTCATTATGAGTTACAGTTGGTTTGGTTTTTTTGTCTGAAAGGAGCTGGCTGAAGAATATAGAAGATATTTTAGGGGGGCCTGGGTGACTCAGGTGGTGAAGCGTCTGCCTTCGGCTCAGGTCATGGTCTCAGGGTCCTGGGATCGAGCCCTGCCTCGGGCTCCCTGCTTGATGCAGAGCCTGCTTCTCCCTCTCCCACCCCCTCATGCTCTTTCTCACTCTCTCAAATAAATATTTTAAAAAAAGATATTTTAAGTTGGCTTCTGTGTCATTTGAGGGCAAATGTCACCACAGTTTCCTGTGTCTAAAAGGGAGCTGCCTGTGGTCTTATGGTCGCTGTGGGTCACTGTGGACGGACCATGCTAAGGGGGGAAAGAATCCCACAGAACTTTCCATGCAGGTCTCTTACCAGGAGGACTCCCTCTGATTTGATACAAGCAATCCATGTCCCTGGTGCAAGTGAAAATGGGTCTGCCAAACCATTTCCGGGGACGGTGACAAAGGCTGGCTCCTTACTGGGCGGGAAGATGACTTCTTTGCTTTGAGCAGCGCCTGTTGGAAATAAAAAGAACCGCCAAAGGCGCTTGTCTAGCTGTCACTGTTAGGATTTTGGATATTCAGTTTTAAACATTCAATTTCCATCTGAAAAAGTCAAAGGTGGTTACTCGTCATATTTACTGATTTTATTTTTTTAATTGTATGCTTGCATCGCCTATGCATAAAACAGATTAGAAAGATATTGACGTGAGCAGTGATTATGTACCCTAGGATTGTGAGTACTTTTTAAATTCGTTAAGTGATTAAGTATATTAATCCATTTAAACTGCTTAGAGAAGTTCATTGCACATAGTAAGTCTTTAATTCATTACATTTGATATTAAATTATTTTATTCTTTTAATTTCTATTGAAGAACACGTGTTCGTTCTGAAATAAGAAAAAGGTCTGGTTTTCTGTTTGTTTGTTTTCCAGATGCAAAGGTTTTCTTCTGCGTGAAACAAATAGAGGACCTCCTCTAGAAGGTTCAGAAACAAACCAAACTGCTGTATCTGAGCCCACCTGAGCCTTTTTCTTCAGAAGAAACATTTGGTCCAAATCCTTGCATTTCCTCTACAAACTTCCACTAGATCTAGGTCCGGGACACGAGGCGGTGCACACAGCCAGCATGGCCTTTGCTCCCCAGTGGTGGGACGGGAAACGTGAGGGATTATGGGCCAGAAAACAGGAGAACTCAGCACAGCGTGAACAGTCACATTCGGGAGGAAGCACAGGTTACCACGGGAATACACAACCAAGGCCCCTGACTCAGATGTGGGGGCTTAGGAAAGATGTCCCGGGGGTCGGGAAAACAAACCACAATGTGCTCCACCTGTTTGAGCTAACAGACAGCCAACTGCGGACGAAATGTCAGCTAGGAGGCACTGGTGTCTATGAGAAAGAGTTTGGGGTCAGAAGATTCCAACTTGTCTGCAAGGACCAGCTGCGCCCTCAGGCGATTCACTAAGCCTCTCGGCTCTGCTTCCTCTTCAGCCCTCATCAGTTCACAAGCTTATCTTGCGAGGACACCAATGCCAAAGTGCTCTGTGTATGCTAGAGTGAGCTGGCTAGTTCTCCTGTCGTTCGTCATCAGCCAGCCTCACGACCTGGCTGACACGGCTCAGCCGCAGCGTCGCTGCCCCGACGACTTCCCACGGATGCTGAACAAAGACGCTTGCATTTCGATCTTAAATTAGATTTCTATGGGCACCATTTTGTGTCCATGTGGGATTCCCAGTGCTTCCTGGAATCTGTGGCCAAGAAAGGTAGAAGCCCTAATTCTTGCAGAACAGACTTCCAGGCCTCAGCTCTGATGAGACCCGCCCTCTGACAGGCTTCCCCTCGGCCCTCAGGAAGCCCTCAGCCCTGAGGTTTGCACGCTCCTCTCTGGAGCTCTCGTGGGCTTCACGCTTTACAGCATCCACCTTAAACATTCCTCTCCTCACCCATTTCTCCTTGGCCTATTTGGTGTGCCTGAAACAATGGGAAAATTTAGGGCTGTAGGCCAAGCTCCCTCCATACCCCCCCAGAGGTGACAGCCACACTCCCGCGAGTGAGTGATACATCAGCTTTACTCTGTGGTGATATCATAACCCCTGGGTTCAGCCAAGATACACAGGTTGTTATGTCAATTTTTCTCAAAGACAGTTAATGATAAACTTGACAGCAAAATTTGAATAAGCGGAACGTTTAGAGATTGAAAAGGTAGCAAAGGACAGGGCACCCTCGTCAGACTACGCATCAGACTTCAGCTTTTCTCAGGAGGTAACTTTGTGAAAATTGGAAAAAATATTTCACTAATTAATCATTTCCTAATCCAAAAGAGGCTTGAACCTTTGCCTACCTGCCTCAGCCCAGGATGGATAAACAGTCACGCGACCGGATACGGCTTCAGTTCCAGGGTTGATGTATTTCAGAATAACACGAAACAAAGACTGACTGGACTTCCCCACATTCAGCAGGATCCTCACTTCATTCTGAAAAATACCAAAAAGCCATACAGTATAGAAGAGACAACCGGCTAAAAGAAATGCTAGCCAAACAGTGACTATACTCCATTCAGGTCTCACTAGTGGACTTGTAATGTGCACACACACTCCCTCTCTCTCCCTCTCTCTCTCCCTCCCTCACTCACTCACTCACACTCAGCAAGCACCAAATAACTAATTCCGTGGAGGATGGACATAGGCAGGCCTCACAATAAATTAAAAACACTTACAATTAAAGTTACAGTGAAAACCTGTTCGCTCAGCAACTGAGATCCTCTTTGCACCCTTCTGGAATCAGGCAGACAGAGTGAATATTAGCTGGACTAGTTTAAGGAAAGCCACAGTGACAGGGGTAACCACCATGGGCTGGGAGAAATGCAAAAAAGGCAGAAGAGAAGGAAAGGACAGTGTTATTGGACACCCCCAGCTCCACAGAGAAACCATTCCAGGGTTCTGTTCACGTACCTAAAATTCTAAATGGTCACAGAAACTTATGTTGGCTAAGCAAAGCTTAAAATACCCCAAACACATTAGTGATAAAACCTGGATGTAACTAAAATATGCCTAAGTCATATGCAATTGATCTCAATCTCTATTCAAAGAGAACATGGGCCTTTTTTTTTTTTTTTAAGATTTTATTTATTTATTTGACAGAGAGACAGCGAGAGAGGGAACACAAGCAGGGGGAGTGGGAGAGGGAGAAGAAGGCTCCCAGCGGAGCAGGGAGCCCGATGTGGGGCTCGATCCCAGGACCCTGGGATCATGACCAGAGCCGAAGGCAGATGCTTAACAACTGAGCCACCCAGGTGCCCCGAGAATGTGGGCTTTTTAAAAAATTATTTTATTTTTTTCATTGTGGTAAGTTTACTCTTTCAACCCCATCCCCTATTTCACCCATGCCCCACACCCACCTCTCCTCTGGCAACCACCAGTCTGTTCTCTATAGTTAAGAGTCTGTTTCTTGGTTTGTCTCTCTCTCTCTTTTTTTTCCCTTTGCTTGTTTGTTTTGTTTCTTAAATTCCACATATAAGTGAAATCATATGGTATTTGTCATTCTCTGTCTTATTTTGCCTAGCATTATACTCTCTAGATCCATCCATGTTGTAACAAATGGCAAGATTTCATTCTTTTATGTGGCTGAATAATATTCCATTCCAATAATAAAATGGACAATCCAACAAGAGGATATAACAATTGTAAGTATTTATGCACCCAACATGGGAGCACCCAAATAAATAAAACAGTTATTAGCAAGCATAAAGGAAATAATCAATAGTAATACAGTAATAGGGGACTTTAATACCTCACTTACACTGATGGACAGATCATCCAAACAGAAAATCAACAAGGAAACAGTGGCTTTGAATGACACACTGGACTGGATGGATTTAATAGACATATTTAGAACATTCCATCCTAAAACAGCAGAATACACATTTTTTTCAAGTGCACACAGAACAGTCTCCAGAATAGATCACAGATTAGGCCACAACACAAGCCTCAATAAATTCAAAAAGACTGAACTCATACCATGCATCTTTTCTGACACTATGAAACTAGAAATCAACCACAAGAAAAAATCTAGAACGAACACAAATACATGGAGGTTAAATAACATGCTACTAAACAATGAATGGGTCACTCAAGAAATCTAAGAAGAAATAAAATATTGTGTGGAGACAAAGGAAAATGAAAATACAAAGGTCCAAAATCTTTGGGATACAGCAAAAGCAGTTCTAAGAAGGACATTTATAGCAACACAGGCCTATCTCAGGAAGCAAGAAAAATCTTGAACAACCTAACCTTACACTTCAGGATGCTAAAATAAGAACAAACAAAACCCAAACCCAGCAAAAGGAAGGAAATAATAAGTGGACAATCACAGCAGAGATCACAGCAGAAATAAACGATACAGAAACTAAACAAACAAAAATAAAAAAAACAATAGAACAGATCAATGAAACCAGGAGCTGATTTTTTGAAAAGATCCACAAAATTAACTCTCGAGCCAGACTCATCAAAAAATGAGTGAGAGAGAGAGAGAGAGAGAGGACCCAATAAACAAAATCACTAATGAAAGAGAAGAAACAACAAGCACCACAGAAATGCAAACAGTTGTAACAGAATATTATAAGGAGCTGTATGCCAACAAACTGAACAGCTTAGAAGAAATGGATAAATTCTTAGAAACATATAAACTATCAAAATGAAAGCAGGAATGGAAATTTTGAACAAATTACCAGCAATAAAACTGAATCGGTAATTTAAAAACTTCCCCCCAAAAAAGTCTAGGACCAGACGGCTCACAGGCAAATTCTATCAAACATCTCAAGGACAGTTAATACTTATTCTTCTCAAAGTATTCCAAAAAATAGAAGAGGAAGGAAAACTTCCAAATTCATACTATGAGGCCGGTATCACCCTGATACCAAAACCAGATAAAACGCTACAAAAACAGAGAACTACAGGCCAATATCTCTGACGAACATAGATGCAAAAATCCTCAATAAAGTATTACCAAACAGAATCCAACAATACATTAAAAAAAATCATTCAGCATGATCAAATAGGATTTATTCCTGGGATACAAGGGTGGTTCAATATTTGCAAATCAATCACTGTGGTATGTCCCATCAATTAAGAGAAAGGATAAACACCATATGATCATTTCAATGGAGGCAGAAAAAGCATTTGACAAAGTACAACATCCATTCATGATAAAAGTCCTCTGCAAGGTAGGTCTAGAGGGAACATACCTCAACATAATAAAGGCCTTATATGAAAAACAAACAGTTAACATCATATTCAGTGGTGAAAAGCTGAAAGCTTTTCCCTTAAGGTCAGAATAAGACAAGGATGGCTACTCTCACCACTTTTATTCAACGTAGCACTGGAAGTCCTAGCCACGGCAATCAGACAACAAAAAGAAAGAAAAGGTATCTAAACTGGCAAGAAAGAAGTAAAACTCTACTATTTGCAAATGACATGATACCATATACAGAAAAAGCTAAAGACTCCACTCAGTGTGGGCTTTCTAACTTGACAGAATTGGAAAATAAAAATGCAAAAATGTATAAGGAACAAAGTTAGGGGTGATTTGACAGATACCACCAAGGTCTGCTGTTGAAAAATACTAAGAGAGGGGGCGCCTGGGTGGCACAGCGGTTGGGCGTCTGCCTTCGGCTCAGGGCGTGATCCCGGTGTTGTGGGATCGAGCCCCACATCAGGCTCCTCTGCTGGGAGCCTGCTTCTTCCTCTCCCACTCCCCCTGCTTGTGTTCCCTCTCTCGCTGGCTGTCTCTGTATCTGTCAAATAAATAAATAAAATCTTTAAAAAAAAAAAAAAAAAGAAAAATACTAAGAGAAACTCCATCATTTGAAATTCATTTCCTTTGCAGGGAGCCTGGGTGGCTCAGTCGGTTGAGTGTCTGCCTCTGGCTCAGGTCACGATCTCAAGGTCCTGGGATCAAGCCCCAGCTCAGCGGGATCCTGCTTCTCCCCTCTTCCTCTGCCCCTCCCTACCACTCATTCTCTGTCAAATAAATAAATAAAATATTTTTAAAAGAAGAAATTCCTTTGTGTTAACTAGTCATTCTTTCAAATTGTAAACACTTGTGAGAAGGTATCCACCTTGACTGGACTCTGTCATTCACATCCTATTATGACTTAATGACTTAATGACTCCACTGCTTTTTTCTGAATCATGAAGAACAGAATGCTAAAGAAACTGAATTTTTTATTGGGGAGAAGGAGAAAGCAGTGAGGTCTTAAGATCCTAGGTACTGTTGGGGCGACTGGGTGGCTCAGTCGGTTAAGCACCCAACTCCTGGTTTTAGCTCAGGGCTTGATCTTAGGGTCCTGAGACTGAGCCCCGCAATCTGCTTGAGATCCTCTCCCTCTGCTCCTCCCCTTGCTCATGCATACCCTCTCTCTCTTTCTCTCAAATAAATAAGTAAATCTTAAAAAAAAAAAAAAAAAGGGGTCCTAGGTACTGTTTGAGAAAGCAGCGTGATAAGGGACCCTGGTCAGGCACGAAGCAACATTAGAACCAATGACGGCTCTAAGAGAGCAGTGGCCCTGTCCCTGTTTCTCTAAGTGGTGACTTATGTAAACATAGCAAGTATTAGTCTGCTAAGGACAAATATTGGGTTATCAGGGTCATCAAGTTACCTCTTTTGTTCTGAATTTCTCCACTGAGAAACACAGTTTGAAGAGACCAACCTCAAAGAGAAATCCTGAGAACAAAACTTCTCAATGACTATACAGAAATTGTTGGCTGTAAATACTGCATAAGTTCTAAAGGTAACGAGAAAATGTGTAAATTCCATAACTATTCCAACACAAAGCCAAGGGAGATGGATACAGTAGAGAAGAATGAAGGAAAGGAGAAACACAGGAAAGAAAAATAAAATACCACTAAAATTCCTCTTTTATCTTAGTTTCTATTTATAGAGTAATTCAGGGTTTAAAAAGGCAAAACAAAAACAAAAACAAAAACAAAAACAAAAAACCAGTGCTGGTCAAATATCAACAACACACACATTATTGGAATTATTTAATTCAACTCATTTTTATTCTCTACAAATGTCTTTAAAGAAAAGTGTCTCTTGTGTTAACATATAGACTAATCCAACTTGGGAAACAACTTCTTTTAAAAAGTCTCTAGAGATAAACACTAGTTTTCTTTAACCCCTTCTTTGTCTGATTTTGTGACCAAATTAAATTGACGATAAACTGTGAAACTGATACATATACTATCAGTTAAAATCCAATCCTACCCCAAGCCCCATCCATAGTCTGGAGAAAAAGAATCCTGGAGTCAGTTTTGGGGACAGCTCACCTTTTGGGGGGACTCACTGAGAGTGTCATGGGTAAGTATATGCCCCACCCTGCCAGGAAGCAATTTCTGCAGGCTACATACCTGTACCGAGGTCATCTGAGCATATCCTCTCCAGCTAAACTCAGGGAACTCCAGGGGATCAAATCCAAATCGAAGTTCTCTTCCATTAGGTGTGGTGCCATCTTCAATCTCATACTTCATATGATGCAAATCCGGGAAATAGTAGTTGTTTTCAGGTCTTTGGTAAGTAAAAAGTAAACATGGAGACAGCAAGTTAGGTTCAATGATAATCCAAACATTCTTTAATCTCAATAGCTACTGCTAACAGAGCTGCCACCAAATCAACAGAATACAAAAAAGAAGAAATGAAAGAGCCACCCTCCTGCTTTTTCTTTAAATTATTGCTTTCATTTATGTAAACATTCACATAAAACACACCCAACACCTATCAGTCTAAGCAACAAAATGAGAAAATCACTTAGCACAACCCATAGCAGTAACATCCTTTAATATGTTCTAAATGGTTGCCAACAACTTAGCAAAATCAAATTAGGTTACTTACTGTAAATCCATCCAACCATTCATTCATTCATTCATTCATGTACTCATATTCACTCATACAAATATCAATACATACGTGCCAGGCACTATTGCTAAGTACCATACACACAACAGTGAATGTGACATAATATATTTCATATGCTAAGTTTACAAGTTAGATACATTATTCTCTATAATATATATTTTTAATCATTAGATTGATTTTTAATGCCTTGTATTTTCTTAAACTGTAAGTGTATAGACAGATTCAAGAGTCCAATAGTGGCAATCACAGAGGAGGATCAAAAATACTACATTGCTTGGGGGACATTTCATAGTCAAACAATTTGAAGTTCTTCAAAATGACACATTTGACAACCCAGTCACAAACTAACAGCAGTTAGTGGGTTTAAAGCCATAAAGATCATTTAGTCAAAGGAAATAAAAGGTCATGGCCCTATATTGCAAGCAGAATTACAAATGCTCACAATTTCTCAGGAAGCGATATACAAAGTTCCTTAAAAGTGTTTGTACCCATTGACCCAGTAATTCTACTTCGAGGAATATATTCTAAAGAACAATTTTATATATAGTGTCAAAGGATTAACATAAAAGAATGTTTATAATAGTGAAAACTTAGAAACAATGTAAATGTACAATATGAGATAATTTAAAAATTATGAAATAGTGTGTAACCATTAATATTTCTGAAGACTAATGATAATGAAAAAGGTCTGCAATATCCTATGAAGAAATCGATACAAATTTTATGAAGAAAATATAATACTAATTTCTATTCATAGAAAAAACCTAGAAAAAATATACAAAAAATATTAAAAGGGGTTATCTCTGGGTGGTGGAATAGGTCTTTTTTTCCTCTTACTTTTACATACTTATTAAAACTTTACAATGCACATATATTACATTTATTATCACAAAAATTATTTAGAAAACAAAGTGAAAGTGAATGTTTTCTAAACTTATAAGAAAAATGAACAATGCTCAGGTAATATCATAAACAAACATTAGGCAGGAATTTAATACAAAAAGACGAAAGATTTACCAACCCGGAGAAAAGGCAGCATGGCATCTTCGATGCTGGTTTGCTCTCCTTGTACCCTAGTTACAATTTACCGCTAAATCAAAGGACGTGTTCTAAATTTCATATGTATGTGTTGGCTGTAATGTAAAAAATCAGTATTTTTGCCTCAGGGTGGGTAATTTCAATCCTATTCTCTTGTATTATTTCTACATGAAAAATAGCTAATTGCCCACAGAGGTGGGAGGAAAAAAAAACTTACCCTGGTGAAGTGGGGGAAGCTCACTTTATCAACAGGAAGGTGGGAAGATTAAATGTAGGTGGAAAATGTTTCTAAACCTATTTACAAAATTCCTCTGGTCCATCATATACCTCGTTGGTCTGCAGCAAAACATTCGCACAGATGTGTCCTCCTGCACAGACCCTTTATTAAGTGACCCAGCAGTGACTGCCATTTAGAAATGACTGAAGAAAGCTCAGCTGGGTTGTTCTGACTTTTAGAATTCAGTGCTGAAAACATCAGAGGAAAGGGGAGAAGCGCCGTACTACCTAAATACAGACAATTTACTTTAACTACACTAAAGATTCCTTTATGAATCTGTTGAGAATGCAGAAGTAGTGAAGATACTTGCAATTTAGACACTGCAATTCACAGTTTCCAGCTCATGATTAAAAGCCAGAATATTAAAAATTAGTTTTTTCTTCCCTCCACTGAGAGAAAATTATGGATGGATCACAGTTTCCAAAAAAAAAAAAAAAATCTATATTGATTTAACAGATATATTCGGAACATTCCACCCTAAAACAGTGGAATACACATTTTTTTGAGTGCACACAGAACAGTCTCCAGAATAGATCACATATTAGGCCACAACACAAGCCTCAACAAATTCAAAAAGATTGAACTCATACCATGCATCTTTTCTGACCACAGTGCTATGAAACTAGAAATCAACCACAAGAAAAAATCTGGAATGAACACAAATACATGGAGGTTAAATAATATGCTACTAAACAATGAATGGGTCACTCAAGAAATAAAAGAAGAAATAAAATAATGCATGGAGACAAAGGAAAATGAAAACAAAGGTCCAAAATCTTTGAGATACAGTAAAAGCCATTGTAAGAAGGAAGTTTATAGCAACACAGACCTACCTCAAGAAACAAGAAAAATCTCAAATAAACAACCTAACATTACACCTAAAGAAGCTAAAAAAAAGAACAAACAAAACCCAAACCCAGCAAAAGGAAGGAAATAATAAAGATCAGCACAGAAATAAATGAAATTGAAACTTAAAAAAAACCCAAAAAAACAAAACAAAAAAACCAGTAGAACAGACCAATGAAACCAGGAGCCGGTTATTTGAAAAGATCAACGAAATTGATAAACCTTTAGCCAGAATCATGGGGGGGGGGGGGAGGGGAGTCAAATAAACAAAATCAGAAATGAAAGAGGAGAAAATACCACCAACACCATTGAAATACAAAGGGTTATATGAGAATATTGTGAAAAATTATATGCCAAGAAATTGGACAACCTAGAAGAATTGGATAAATTCCTAGAAACATATAAGCTCTTAGAATCAGGAAGAAACAGAAAAATTTGAACAGACTGACAACCAGCAACGAAACTGAATCAGTAATAATCAAAATAAACTCCCAACAAACAAAAGTCCAGGACCAGATAGACTCACAGATGAAGTCTAACAAACATTTAAAGAAGAGTTAATAACTGTTCTTCTCAAACCATTCCAAAAACTGAAAGAGAAAGTTTCCAAATTCATTCTATGAAGCCAGCATTACCCTGATACCAAAACCAGGTAAAGAAACCACACACACACACACACACACACACACACACACACACACACATACACAAAACTGAAAGCCAGTATCTCTGATGAACATAGATGCAAAAATCCTCAATAAGATATTAGCAAATAGAATCCAACAGTACATTAAAATAGCCATTCAGCACAGTCAAGTGGGATTCACTCCTGGGATACAAGGGTGATTCAATATTTGCAAATCGATCAATGGGATACATCGCATCAATAAGAAAAAGGATAAAAACCATATGATCATTTCAACAGATGCAGAAAAAGCATATGACAAAGTACAACATCCGTTCATGATAAAAACCTTTAACAACGTAGGTTTACAGGGAACATGTCTCAACATAATAAAGGCCTCATATGAAAAACCCACAGCAAACATCATATTCAATGAGGAAAAACGCTTTCCCACTAAGGTCAGGAACAAGACAAGGTTGTCTGCTCTCACCACTTTCATTCAACATGGTACTGGAAACCCTAGCCTCAGAAATCAGACAACAAAAATGGACTAAAAGGCATCCAAATTGGTAAGGAAGAGGTAAAAACTTTCACTATTTGCAGATGACATGATACTATACATAGAAACCCCCAAAAATTCCACCAAAAAACTATTAGAACTAAAATGAAATCAGTGAAGTTGCATTGCATTTCTGTACATAATAATGAAGTAGCAGAAATAGAAATTAAGAAAAGAGTCCCATTTACAAATACACCAAAAATAATAAAATACATAGGAATAATCTTAACCAAAGAGATAAAGACACGTGCTCTGAAAACTATAAAACACTGTGGAAAGAATTTGAAGAAGACACAAAGAAATGGAAAGACATTCCATGCCCATGGATTGAAAAAACAAATATTGTTAAAATGTCCATATTACCCAAAGCACTCTACGCATTTAATGCAATCCCTACCAAAATACCAACAGCATTTTTCACAAAACTAAAACAAATCATCCTAAAATGTGTGCGGAACCACAAAAGACCCCAAACAGCCAAGGCAATCTCGAAAAGGAACAAAACTGGAGGTGTCACAATCCCAGATTTCAACATATACTACAAAGCTGTAGTAATCAAAAACACTGTGGTACCTGCACAAAAATAGACACGTAGACCAATAGAACATAATAGAGAGTCCAGAAATAACCCACAATTATATGGTTAATTAATCTTCAACAAAGGAGGCAAGAATGTGCAATAGGAAAAAAACAGTCTCTAACAAATGGTGTTGGGAAAACTGGACACCTACATGCAAAAGAATGAAACTGGACCACTTTCTTACACCATATACAAAAATAAACTCAAAATGGATTAAGGACCTAAATGTGAGACCTGAAACCATCCAAATCCTTGAATAGAGCACAGGGAGTTATTTCTCTGACCTCAGTCATAGCAAATGGTCTACATGTCTCCTGAGGCAAGGGAAACAAAAGCAAAAATAAACTACTAGGACTACATCAAAATAAAAGCTTCTGTGCAGCAGAGGAAGCAATCAACAAAACTAAAATACAACCTGTGGAATGGGAGAAGATACTTGAAAATGACATATCTGATCAATGGATAGTACCCAAAATTTATAAATAACTTATACAACTCAACACCAAAAAAATGCATAATCCAATTTAAAAATAGGAAGAAGACATGAACAGACATTTCTCCAAAGAAGACCTGCAGACAGCCAACAGACACATGAAAAGGTGCTCAACATCACTCATCATCAGAAAAATGCAAATCAAAACCGCAATGAGACTCACACCTGTCAGAATGGCTAGAATCAACAACGCAAGAAACAACAGGTGTTGGCCAGGATGTGGAGAAAAAGGATCCCTCGTGCACTGTTGGTGGGAATGCAGACAGGAGCAGCCACGGTGGAAAACAGTACGGAGGTTCCTCAAAAAATTAAAAATAGAATTACCATATAATCCAGTCATTCCACTTCTGGCTACTTACCAAAAAAATAGGAAAACATTAACTTGACGAGACACATGCACCCCTATGTTTATAGCAACATTACTTACAATAGCCAAATTATGGAAGCAGCCCAAGTATCCCTCAATAGAGGAATAGATAATATAGTGGACTATTACTCAGCCATAAAAAGGATGAAATCTTGCCATTTGCAACAACATGGATAGAGCTAGAGGATAAGATATAACATTAAGTGAAATAAATCAGTCAGAAAAACACTGTATGATTTTACACATGTGTGGAATTTAAGAAACAAAACAAATAAACAAAGGAAAAAGAGAAAAATTGAAAAACCCCAAAAAATCAGACTCTTAACTACAGAGAAGAAACTGGCGGTTACCAGAGGGGAGATGGGCGGGGGGGGGGGGGGGGGCGTAGGTGAAACAGGTGAAGGATTAAGAGTACACTGATGCTGAGCAGAGTAATGTAGAAAAGTGCTGAATCACTGTATTTTACATCTGAAACTCATATAACATTGTATGTTAATTATACAGGAATGAAAACATTTTTTTAGACCTAGAAAGTGTTAAATATGACAGGACACGGAGACAGGGTGCTGCCGTACCCGTGACAGCCCCTCTGGGAGCTCAGCCTCCACTCGCTCCCTTGCTCCTATATTTCATTTTAATTAGCTTCTGCATGAGATGAGGGAGTTAACCCACTTCTAGAGTTTTCTTCCCTTTCCCTCCCACTGCACCCAGTGTAACGCACCCGGCCTCTCCACGCCTTCAGCCATGGGTCCCCAGGGAGAAGCTGGACCTGAATCTCCTTGTCCCAGGAGCCTGCCCCTTTGCTGGGCCCCTCCAAGCTGTGACTTTCACCTGGAGTTTCGGCCACGGGAACCCACCTCACTTTTTGTACCTGCGGGAACTTTCCAGTGAGGCGGCTCTGTGACCTACAAGGTGGACGTCTTTAGGGCAACCTTACCTCCTGCTTTAATTGGGCCCCCTGACAAGTGTCCGGATTTCAAGGGACAGTAGAGCTCCATGTACCCTGTCTCCTTAGGACAGCTTGTCTCCTCCCCGAGCTGTCGGCACAGACAGGACTCCCTGAGAACCTTCCACCACGTCAGTACAGGAGGAAACCTGGACACTCACCGCTGGCAAGCCTTCCCCACCACGTGCTCTCGGCAACGGCATCCTCCCGAGGGCCCGCTGCACAGGGGGGTGATCGCTCCACCAATGTCACACTGACACCCTGAAGGTCAGGAAACAACAGCAGTGACCCCGCAAGGCATCTCCACGCTGAAGCTTTCCCTCCTTCTCTGAGAAGCGGACACCAGCAAGGACAGGGCTGCTTCTTAGCCCTGCCACATCCCGTTAGAAATACGTAGGGAAATGGGAGGTGCCCCCCAAAGCCCACTTGTAGGCTGGAAGTATGCTGGAGGTCAGCCCCAACACTGCTGTCCAGCAAAAGGGGCCAGGAGCCCCGCAGCTAAACACAATTAATTGAGCAGCACGGTGTCTTGTAAATAACGTCTGTGACTGAGAGTCTGTGGGAGAGATTCTACAGTAGCCTTTTGGGGCCACACACCTGCAGGTGTCTTATTTAACATAGTATTACCTCTAAAGTCTGGTGTGCGCTGTTCTGATAATACAAAATATATCTTCCAAATTGTCTTGATGTTATTTACGAAATTAACAGATGCCACCCCCTCCATCCCAAAGATGTTTTCTGTCATTAAACCAACAATGTGCTGGTAGACGAGAATTAGAAACAGCCACACTTGCAATTTATTACTCATCTCAACTAAGTATTTGGCCAAATTCCCTGGAACAGAATTTTTGAGTCCCATCCCATCAGAAAGACTGCATGAAAATGACAGAACTCGGAAGAGAGATTATCCCCACAGTTTTGCCCATCAACACTGGCTTCCCTCAGGACCCACTGAAACTATTTACCTTGACACCCAAAGTAATTGCTCTTTTCCAAAGCAAAATATCCATCTTCACACGTGTCACAGGAATCGCCACTGACGTGGGACTTGCAGTGACAGTCCCCATCTCGCTGCAGAATAAGCCGGATGACAAAATTTGGTAAGATCGCACAATTCGCTAATCTTCAAGATGTAAAACTGACTCGCTGTGTAACACGAAGCAGTTAGCGAGGCTCTGAAAATGTCCAGAGAGATCAGCACGCCCCGTACAACCGCAGAGGCACTAATCCCCTCCCACAGACACCCCAACATCAACTGCTCTAACACCGCACTGCTTTATGGACAATCGGCCCACGTTACCTGCCCACACTCTCCGATCCCGCTCACTGTTCCCGCCACGTGGCACTGGCACTCTGTGAAGATAAGAGAGCGTCCCTGGACTAAGGCTGCACAACGGACAGCCCTTGGCTCTGGAAACGTGACACAGCAGCTGTGCGACACGTGTGTTCACTGTCAGGCACACCTCAGCAGAATTCCAGTACGCTCCATTGAAGCCTAAAATGGGACTGCTTTCTGGGGTCAGCAGAAATGGCTAGTTCATGACCCCTCTAAGACAAAGGCTGCAACATCATGGGATTTTTAAGTGATTCTAATGTCAAGGCCATTACTAATATGCTTACATGAAAACATACTCTAGGGGCGCCTGGGTGGCTCAGTCAGTGAAGCGTCTGTCTTCGGCTCAGGTCATGATCCCCAGGTCCTGGGGGATCGAGTCCCACATCCCACATGGGCTCCCAGCTCAGCAGGGAGTCTGCTTCTCCCTCTGCCCCTCCCCTCTGCTTGTGCACTCGCACTCTCTCGCTTTCAAATAAATAAATGAAATCTTTTTAAAGAAAGGACATATCCACTCCACTTAACCACCTTTAGCTTGGTGTTTTTAAGTTCCTGTCCTGTCCTGGCTTCAATCTAAGCACAAAATGAAAATCAAATCAAACCCAAAAGAGGGGTTATAAAAAATCAAGGCAGTATAAACCATTTATCAAGTAGCTGCCTTTGCAAACAACAAAATACATATGGAAACGGGATATAAATCCCTTGCTGAGATTTTCGAAATGACAGAAGTTCTGCCAAAAGCAGGGGAAAAAACATCAAAACATTTACATGAAATTTCAGACAAATTGAACTTATTAAATAAATAGCTCTTTTGTGGGTTTAGTCACTAAAGTAGAGAAAATTAAGAGGAATTAGCAACATAGTAAATTATGATGTGTAAAAACCATACCTGAACATCCACTAGGGTTTTCTTTGGCCAGATTCCAATATAGTGGTTTGCAGATGCTACAAGAAGGACTTTCAACATGAGCCTTGCACTGGCAATATCCCTTTGAAAGAAAATCAAACTAACACTTGACATCGCAAAATTAAGACGTTTGTTCTCAAACATACGTTCTGAACAAAGCTTGTCACAGAATTATATTTTGGCCGTGAAAAGTAAATTAAGGGTAACCAGAGAGGGAAAAAGTACTGTGTTGATTTCAACAGACTGCTCATGGCTTTTGCTTTATTCTTCATTTTTTTCTACACATAATCCATATTTGTGGTTAAGACAAAACTGGAAAATACATTAAAAGAAACATTTAAAAATCACTTCTATTGCTGACATTGTCCTCATCTGTTGATTCTGGGACAGCGTGAACTACGCCTTTAAATGGAAAAGTATCTGAATATTTAACATGTTGAGGATCAGTAGAGAATGATGTTTATCTGAAAGTACTTTTGTAATATGCCAGGGCCACTGTCTCCCTGTAAGAACACAGAATCTCTCTTCCTCTGTCCCTCGGATGCCTGGAGGCCCACCATCTCCAGGCTTTGAAGCTGCAAAGACAGATCATTTCTAAAGCGCTTAGAAACCTCATCGGAAGACCGTGGGATTCACTTTATCACAGATGCACTTGGAACAAGAACAATGACCTCTGTGGCAGTTCAGCTTCGGGTCTTATTTTAATTTACTTTCAATTTTGGGAAGCTCCCCAAGTTAGTCTGTAATATGTATCCAAATACATCAGTTAGAATTGTAACCCTTTTATAACCCTCGACTTACCAAATTGGAGTCCAGGGTACCGGCTGGATCACAGGCACTGCTCGAGCCTGCACGTGATTTAGAAAGATTTTTAAATGCCTGCTGTTTTTATGTCTGTCTTTTGGTTTGTTTTGATGTTTCAAGCTTTCAAAGTTTTATTTGTTTTTAAAAGCAATGCATCTACATTTGTACTTCTTGATAGATGGGTGGCAAGGACTTTGCGTGTAATTCAGAAAAGGCATATCTTGAATAACCTTTAGGGTCCTTGGTCCCCAGATCACCCCTTTTGCCACTTAACTCCATTCCCTGCCTACTACTTAAAGTTCACGTCTGACTGATGATGGAGATGGGGAAAGATTTCAGAATTTTGAACGTCTTTGGGATTGTCCAGAAGAGGGCGATATTGTACCGAGACTTTTTAATTGGCCACTAAATAGAAGCTACAGGATTTGTAGCTTTGTACGTACATTTTTTAGTCAACCAAGACTTAATTCTTTAATTATCACAATCCCCTTGTTCCCCACCTGTATTAAACTTATTTCTAAAAATAATTAGTTTGTTTTCCCTCCTTAGTCAATATGGTATCACAAGCCCAATAAAATTTCTCTTTAATAATGTGGGATCTAACAATGTCTCAGCATTACTACTATACAGCAGTACGACTATTAGAAAGGGAGAGGCTTTGGGTAAGCCTGCCCGAGGCTCGTTTTTCCAATAATTTACATAACCTCATAAAATGATCTTTTCTCGTAAGTTGTTCCTTAGACATTTTCCTCTGTCTCCTCTTTTGTCTGTTTCCTCCAGCTTGTCCCTTGATGATGGCACGTGTTTCTCTTTTTCTGTTTGGATGTTCCCTCACATTCCTTCTTCAGTAAGAGTGAACACTTCCTTCCCGCTCTTTGCTGTTTTTTCAACCTGGTCATGCCCAGGCTTCGGCTCCTGCCCCGGCTGACCACTGTTGCCACCTGGCTCTGGAGGAATTATTGTGGCTGCCCCGCCCCTCTGCCCAGCAGCCACAGCGCTTCCTTCCACTCCCCAGCCCCTGGAGGTGAGCAGACACACCCAGGACAGCCCTGTACTCTGGGGACCTTCGGGCCTTCTCGAAAGCAAACTGCCCCCTCTGACTACTGGCTATAATTTCTACGGGCAGGAAAACCCAATCTCTTGAGGATTCTGGTGAGTGGGGTTCTGGGGAATCCAGCTGGCGCTATGGCCCTGTCTTCAGACAGCTCTGAATGCGGAGCTCAAAGCGCTACCAGGAGCAGGAAGGAGTCAGAGAAAGCCCTCATCTCCAAGTGGAAAGTCTGGTGCAGCCTTCCTCAAACACCTCTTCTCAACGGGGAAAGGGGCCTCTAAAGCAGCTGCAGGAGCTCCTTGCCTCTGGAGGCTGCCGGCCCCCGAGAGCACAGGGAGATTCCATGGGCACCTTATTTCTGTGCCCTCTGCCACAGAGCACAGCAGCCTCTCAAGGTCTCCTGGGGCGGGGCGGTAAGTAGTGAGGACGGCCCAAGACAGTGACAGTGTTTCCCCCTTGGCTCACGCTTTCCAAACCAAACGGACTCTAGGTCACCCCCCTCCCCTTGCACCTGTGCTGTGTGAGGACAATGCCTCAGGAGGCCGGGGGCAGTGAGGACAGAGGGGCGGAAACACAGCAAAGGTCCTGCTCTGCCCACTAGCAAGGGGATTTGCTCGAGCCCCCCCTCAGGGGATCACGGAGCAGCCAGCATCAGTGCTGCGAGCCTGGAATCAGAGAGAAGCCAGGACGCCTTGGGAAGGGGTCAAGGAACACTTGGTATAGCTCAAAGGGGTCACCTTTGCCACACTGTTATGCACAGGAATTGACATGCAAATCAAGAAATATGAATTTATAATACATGGGAATTTTTAAAAATTTTAGGAATAAATCATTTCTGATTTCCTTTGAGGACACGTTATCTGATACATGCATTTTCAACAGACTCGAACTAGGGGGGAATCAGGCAGATGAGGGTCACCAGTGGTGGGTCCCCGGGCTTGTCTGGGAGTCTGGCTGCACACATTTCAGAGAGGAACCCGCCCTCTGGCATTCTGATGTCTTCCCTACCTTGGCAGTGAGGGAAATCATAGGCTCCTGAGAGACACCTGTCACACCGCTGTCCTGTAATCCCCGGAAAGCAGTCACACTGTCCCGTCACCGGGTTGCAGGGCGTCTGGTAGGAGCCAAGGACTGAACACTGGCAGGCTGGATGAAGAGACATCAGTCAGACCCAGGGCAGCAGGGTGTGGGGCCTGGATAGAGCACGGCGGTGGGCCAGACAGACCCAAATGCACGTTCCTGCTATGGGATTGGTTCAGAGCGGCACAGCTAGGTGGTGGCAGACCCGGAGCAAAATGCCACCATTCCATCCTCCCACTTTACATCCATCCAGCCAGCAGACTTGGATCAAAGGCCTACTATGCTCAGAGGCACCAGGACTAGATGTGGGGGTGGAGGTAATCAGGAAAAACACATATTCCCTAACCTCAGAGAACTCCAAATCCAGAAGAGGGGCCAGGGAGTCATTGACAGGGTATGAAGCACCTCCCCCACCCCCACCACTGCCAAGAAACTGTAAGAGAAATGAAGACACATGCCCAATGCCACTCAGCCCGCTCTTGGCAGACAGCAGGACAAGGACTCCAGGCTCCTACCGCCTTCTGGGTCAGCGTTCTTTCACGGCCCCTCCCGAGCCCCCCAGGCCTGTCTGCAGAGATCATGTCCCTACCAAGGGGCACATTACTGAGGAAACGTTCTTGGGTTCTGTGATGGTTAATGTTTATAATGCCAACTTGGCTACACTACGAGGCCCAGATGATTGGCCAGCATCAATCTAGATAGTGCTGTGAACAGTGGTTTTTTTAAGATGTAATTAATATTTCAATCAGTTGACCTTGAGTAAAGCAGATCACCTTCCACAATGAGGGTAAGACCTCATCCAAACAGTTGAAAGCCTTAAGAGAAAGACAGAGGGTCCCTAGGAAGAAGGAACTCTGCCCTCGGATTTGAGCTGCAATATCAGTTCCTCCCATGGTCTCCAGTCCGCCAGCCTGCCCTGCAGATTTTAGACTCGCCAGCCCCCACAATCGTGTAAGCCAATTCCTTCAAGTAAATCTCTCCATAGATATACACACACACCTACACCCTCTTGGTTGTTTCTCTGCAGAGCCCTGATTAACATAAGCGCTCTCTGCTATTTCTGTCTCGAAGGAAAGTGAATGCAAAAACACTGGCAGGCAGCAAGGGCAGCCCAGCCGCGGCAGCAACAGCCAGCGGAATGTGGGGAACATGGTCCCTGGCTCCTCAGGCCACAGAGGTTGTCCAGGGAGCCTCAGGAAACACAGTCACCCTCCAGAGGTGAAGACAAAGACCCAGCCTCAAAGGCGCGCACATTGTTTTAAGTCACGAATTACCCGATCTGGCATCACATGTCTCCTTCTATCCAGCTCACAGGGACAGCTGCCAAGTTGCAAACCCAAACCTCAACACTGGCAGCCCCTCCTCACTCCTGGAAATATTATAATGTCTTACAAACGCTTTCATGCTGCTCTTCGTCTCGGTCCAGGTCCTTTGAAGTTTCTGGAACATTTTTACCTCTCGTCTCCTCGTTGTTTCAGCTTTAAGGCATTTTTACCCCCAAAGACTATAAAAACTAAGGACAGTAGAGCTCCAAAGGGACAAGGAGCGTGTCTGTGGTGCTCCCCAGTGTCTTCCAGCGTCATATACAGCCCTGGTCCCAGTATATGCCAAATAGATATTTGTTCATGGAAAGAGTAAGTAACGACTGAAGTCTTCCTGAGGTCCACCCTGGGGAGGTCCCGGGCTTGCTTTCCCTTCCTGAATCGTGCAGCACTGCCGAGAGACCGGTATTGTGTGTGTAACACCGTCCTCTTCTCCATCAGTAAACAAGCTCATCGATGAGCGGAGTCTCCACCGACACCATGTAAATCACAAGGTAAACATTGCTCCTTATTGCTTCCCGATGCTGATACTGCCCATGACTTTGGAGCTTTCCCTTCCGTTGGGAAAGCGGGTTGGCACCTTCTCCGATCAAAGCCACAAAGCCGACAGTCAGTAACACGGCACCTGCTACCACCCACCTCTCCGGTTCACTGGGCATCAGGCAGGTTCAATCTACAGAAAACCCTAGGTTTCTTCCAACCAACCACCTCGATGTTCTCCTAGACAAACACTGAATTACAAAGTGAAGGGCCAGTTCAAGCCCCACTCGCACCGAATGTGGCTTCAGACTTCTCCCCAGGCCCAGACCTAGGGGTTTGTCTCCCCTCGTGCAAAAGCAGGGAGGGTCTCCCCGGAGCATCCCGGAAAACTTCCCTGCAGCGCCATCACTAGCTGGGCCTATTTGGCCTCTTCTGTTGGCCGGTTTGTCTGGTTTATGGGACTGTTGCTGACAAGTGGAAGATTAATCTTGCACTGACAACCTATTTATAGTTTTCTAAGGAAAGACTTGTCACCACAACGCAAGGACTACAGCAAACTCCAATGGGGACAGTTCCTGGCCCCGGGTCAGGTCAGTGTGGTTGGGGTTTGGGGGCAGCTGTATTTGGTGCCCCTTCGGTTCCTGGTCATGGAAGACCCACTTGTTTCCACAGCCCACCCCCTCCCAGCCTCTATTCTAATTGCTGACCAGTTGCTACCCAACAAACTGTACCAGGAAAAGAGGGAAGAGGGAAGGAGGAGAAACATGAAGGAGAGGAAAGCAGGAATGAGGAAAGGGGGCGAGGAGAGGAAAAGTGGGGGGTGTGGTGGGAGGAGGAAAAGGGGGAAGTAAACCCCCAAATCACCAGGTTAACTGAGAGAATTAAGTTGTATGCTGTAGTTGAAGATAAAGAGGTGACCCAGACATCAACGTAAACACAACTTTTAAATACGTATAGACAGTTCACCAATGGGGTCTCCTATCTATGATTTGACTTCTACCTACGAAAAAGAAAACTGCAGGGCACTTGCGTGAGTGGAAATTAAAATGAGAAGAATACGGCGTTGTACTTAGGGAAGTCTGGGGCGAATTAAGTTAATGCAAAACATGACTGCAGCACCCCAGCTCCAAGAACAACTCAGAGGGTTTTTAAGTTTCTCCTCAAGAAGATTTTTTAAATCTTTCAAACAATATAGGGCAAAGCCATAAGAACATTCTTTTGGCTAGAATATACTGGACCATCCGATGTAGCATTTGGGGTCATGTTGATTTTATTCTAAAATTCAGTGGCCAAGCAATCGGTTTTGTCTTAAGAAAAAAAATCACGAATTAAAATCCTGGGTTGGACCTCATTGCTACACTAAGCTCAGATTTCAGTGAGTCTGAGCCTCAGGCCTCAAGCCGCCCCCACGGGAAAATTTTAAAGAGATCACAAAAGCTGTTGGAAAAAGGAAAGAGCAAGAGAAGAGAGACTATCAGAGACAGAATTCTTCCAGAACCTAGTGGTCCAAATGGAACCACAAGCTTCAAGGGGCACGCTTACACCACACCAGGAACACGGTGGGTGGTGCATTTCCTGCGAAGCTTGGAGAACAGCGGTGGGAGGCTCCTGGGAGGCTGGCTGTGCTCTGGCAGGGTCACTGAGACAGGACTTAAGGTGATCTGCCCCCCCTCACTTCCCTGCTTGAATTTCAAAGCCTGAACAATACTTCCTCCCGCCAGGGAATGGGACCCGTGCACACAAGGCACTTGCCCTGTGCCTCACTGTGTGAGCCCTTCCCTTCACTTGAGCCACGACTTGAACCACAGACAGAACCCGGCAGAGGCTGGCTGCACACATTCACCCAGGGAGCCAGGGAGCACCTGCTGCTCTCCCCCGGCCCTTCTCTGCAGCCCTCGGCACACCTTCTCAGTCTCGTGTTTCCGTGGTCTGCCTTTTGGCCAGTGAGCTCAGATGACTTTGGTTGACCTTTGGAAGCAGAGCTCCAAACCAGCTGTACCAAAAATATAAATGAGAAAATACAGTCTTATTTGTTTTGAATCCAGACTCTATCATTTAAACAAGGAATGTTGTGGCATTATGCACAGTAGCTATTAATGAGGTTTCATGTCAGGTGTCATCTTCTTAGGAAACAAAGATGCTACAGTTAAACTTCAGAGGTCTTCCTTACAGGACTGGTCACTTTGGGGAACCGGGGTTTCTCAGAGAGCTGATGATTTTAGCGACCCACAGTTCCGCCACCCTGTTTTGGTTACAGCATCCTGATTTTGCGGTGGCGGGATGGGTGTGGGGGGGTAGCTCTTCCCCTTGCTCCACGCATGCTGTTCAGACTATGGACTTCACTATAGCTCCCTGGAACTGGGGAGACTCAGGCTTGGCCAGTCAGAGCACAGAATTCCATGGCCATGGGCTTGGTTCGGGAATGGGCACGTGATGCAATCAGAACCAGACTTGACCTGGAGGAATGCATGCTCTTTTCCCTAGACTTGAACCTGGAAGGATGAATGTCAGTCTTCTCAGGCTCTGTAACAAAATACCATAGACTGAACGGCTTGAACAACCCACATTTATTTTCTCACTGTTCTAGAGGTTGGGAAGTCCAAGATCAAGGTGCCAGCAGATTTGATTCCTGGGTATGCTCTTCCTGGCTTTCCGACAGCTGCCTTCCTGCTATGCCCTGCTGTGCCCTCACATGGCAGGCGGAGTATATGGAAAAGCTCATTGGTGTCTCTTCTTAGGACGACACTAATCCTATTAGATCAATGTTCCGACCTTTGACCTCATTTAACTTAATGACTTCCTTACTCCAAATACAGTCACTTTGGAGCTTCAACATATGAATTTGAGGGGGACACAATTCAGTCCGTAGTGATATATGTCTAAGAAGTGTCAGCTACCATCTTACCACCACCTGAAACCTAAAAATGAAGCCAATCTACAACATAGCAGATTTGCAAGATGGGGAAAAACAGACCCTGCCAACATCTTTTGAGCCCCTGGATCAACCTGTTCCTGAAGCCAAAACATGCCTGAACTATTCAATTAAAGCCAATAAATTCTTCTTGCCTTAAGTCAGTTTAGGTTAAGCTTTCTGTCACATGAAACTATAGAGTCAAAATTGACTCTTTAATCACCAAAATGTTCTCATTTTAAAAGTACTCGTACTAAATAGTACTCTTACTAGAATGTACCTCCTGAAACACAGTTTCAGACATCATTTCACCACGACATCCTGATCCAGAGCCGTTATTCTGGTATTCATTTCCTTGTTCTAACAGTGACATCCTCAGTACCTTCTGAGTTGAGGAGGATTATTTGCTCATCTAATGGTCCCAGGCTGCTATTCTTCCGCAGTTTCCTGTCTGCTTTTCTGTCCCCTCCCTTACTGTCAGTGTGTTGCCTTAGCAATTTCCCCCTCCCTTCCAATTCACCACGGGTGTGGCTTAGAAAACAACCAAACTTAGCACAATTATTAAAAAAAAAAAAGGCATAGGTAAGAGAGGGCCTACAGGATCCTTCTAGTAGGGAAATGCATGGATTTTAGTGAGGGTCTTTGGAAGTGTCCTTTTTCATTTTACAGACGCAATAGGAGTTGAGGGGTCATACTGCCTGGTTCTCTCATTTTTGCTCCAGATACATGAGCCAGATAACTAAATTCCATCTAGATGGAATAATACTATACTGCAGTTCAAAGAATGAAGGCAGATATTTAAAAAGTCATTTCTTAAGTGGAAAAAAAATGACCAGAATTTAAGGTTTATTACAGAAATCCGTGTTTCAATAGGCAGAGCATTGAAAAGAATCACTTGCTTATAGGAGCTGTAAGCAAATCAGAATCATGGCGTCCCTTTAAGGAAACTGTGCAAATTAAACCACATAAAGGTACAACTAAATGTCATGTAATTCGTGTATTGAAAAAGCACAGCTCCTGCTATAACTAAACCCGCAGCTCTTTTCAGCTTCACTCAGGGCTGGTGATTGTCCCCCTGCAGCTACATGAACACGCTAGTAAGTTCTAGGGCTTTTCGGGTAAGAGAGCAATCATTAAGTCAAAATCCAGTTTAAGGTCAAATCTCAGGACATTAACATTTCTATCCTCCTTCCTTCTTGCCTGGCTTAAGGCAGAAGAGTAAAGGCAAGACTATGGATTAAAGATGAAACAGGGGTGCATCTCAGATGACTTCCTCATGCCATTTGGTCCTTACTCCTGCCCTATAGAAAATGTGTAAAAGGTAAGACAGAGAGGGTGCTTCCCCCGAACCGGTTTAGGAAGGAATTACGCCATGTGAACTGGCCCAGGTGTAATGGCTTTATCAGTTGATTGCAGCAATCTACTGAGCAACACTTTCCAGGTGAAAGAGGGACCCTAAACTCACCCAAGTACTCCACGATTTTCAGACAGGAACTATTTGAGAGTCTGAAGCCACAAAACCAAAGAGTAGAATGAAAGAGAAGTGACCAACTGCTCAGAATCATTGACAAAATCCTCCAGGATTGCTTAACATGGTAGCTTTCAAATCTTTTAGCTACACGCACAGTAAGAAATTTTACACTGTAACCCAATAAACACACTACACTCACGCGCACGCGCGTTGATAGATGATAAAGATGTAAAAACAAAGATATTTATTAATATAGGAGATAACTATGAACAAAAAGAACTTTGCAAAACCTTTCTTTCCATTACTGCTTAGAAAGCATAATTGCTGTTCTGTTCTATTTCATCTTAAGGTCCATACTCACTGAATTGATTTCTCCAGGCACTAATGGATGGCGACCTGCAGTCTGGGAAGCACAGTCCTCATGCTCTCACCCTGCAACTACCTAGCTTTCCCTGGATCTCAGATTAGTTGCTATAAAATAAGTAATTTCAATTTCTTTTAACTCCAAGATTCTAAAGCATGTTGTTTTATCACTGTTGTAAATAAGATACCAGAAGAGATGGGCGCAGATTTACAGAGAGATAAGGCTGATATGTGTCTGGAGAGGAAACACCCTGCTTTTATGTGTTGGATTCCCTCCCCATCTCTTTTAAAAATAGGTTTACTGAGCTATAATTCATATACCATACAATTCATCCATTTAAAATGTACAATACAATGTTTTTTACTGTATTCACAAGGTTGTGCAATCCTCAGCACGATCTAATATTAGAATCACTTTTGTCCCCCCAAAAGAAACCCCATACTCACTAGGAGTCTGTCCCCATTGCCCCATCTCTGCCGCCCACCCCCCTCCATCCCAGCCCTAAGCAACCACTAATCTACTTCCTGCCTCTATGAATTTGTTCTTTACATTTCATATACATGGAATCATGCAATATGTGGTCTGTGACTGGCTTCTTTCACTTAGCATCTGTTTTCAAGTTTCCTCCAAGTTGTAGCATGTGTCCACACTTCACTCTTTTTTTTCCCAATAATATTCCATAATATGGAGAGATTACATTTTATTTATCCATTCATCAGCTCATGAACATAGTTCATTTCCCCTTCTTGGCTACGCTGACAAATGCTGCTACAGACATTGGTATACAAGCTACTGTGTGGTTGTGTGTTCTCCTTGCCCGCGGATACACACCTAGGAGTAGATTTCCTAGATCATATGGTAACCCTAGGTTTAACATTTGGTGGAATAGCAAAAAGGTTTGCAAAATGGCTGTACCATTGTGCATTCCCACTAGCAATGTATGAGGGCTCAGATTTCTCCACATCCTTGGCAACATTTGTTACAGCCTGCCTTTATAGTGGACAGGAAATGATACTTCATTGTGCTTTTAATTTGCACTTACCTAATAACCAATGAAGTGGAACATCTTTTCATGTGCTTATTGGTCCACTGTAGATCGTCTCTGGAGAACTATTGATTCAAATTTTGTCCATTTTTTAATTAGGTCGTCTTAGAGTGTTGTAAGAGCTCTTTAGCTGTTCTCCGCGATCCTATATATCTGTGCCTTATCAGACACATGACCGGCAAATACCTTTCTTCATTCTATGGTTGTCTTTTCACTTTCTTAAGAGTGTCCTTTGCAACACAAAGGTTTTGAAAGGTTAGTATCTATTTCTTCTTTTGTTCCCTGTGCCTTTAGTGTCAAATCTAAAATATTATTGCCTAACCTAAAGTCACAAAGATTTACGTCTATGCTTTCTTCTAGGAGTCTCACAGGCTAAGCTCTTATATTTAGGCTTTTAACCCATTAGGGTTAATACTGGTATATGGGACGCTGTAGAATCCACTCACATTTAATGCTGTTATTGATGTGGTTGGATTTACTCCAGCCACTCTGCATTTTGTTTTCTTTTTTTTTTTAATGATTTTTTATTATATTATGTTAGTCACCATACAGTACATCCCCGGTTTCCGATGTAAGGCTCGAGGATTCATTAGTTGTGTATAACACCCAGTGCACCATGCAATACGTGCCCTCCTTACTACCCATCACCGGCCTATCCCATTTCCCCACCCCCCTCCCCTCTGAAGCCCCCAGTTTGTTACATGTCTCCCGTCTTTTTGTTTTGCTATTCCCCTTTTCTTGCCTTCTTTTGTATTAAATAAATGGATATTTTCTAGGGTAGCACTTTACTTTCTTTAACGTTTTTACTTATTTTTTGTTACTGTCTTAGTGGTTGCTCTAGAAGTTACAAAATACATCTTAAAAGGATCTACTTCACATTTATATTGACTTAGTTCCAGTGACATAGAAACCTTCCTCCTACATAACTCCATTCTCTGTTTCTGTGCTATTATTGCTATATGTATTATGTCTAAACATGTCAAAACCCAACAATACATTGTTATAGTTATTTATATAATCTAGATCTTCTAAAGAAGCCAATAGAAGAAAAGAGAATATACATATATAGAAAGTATCTTAATAAACTCCCTTATTTATCCTTTCTGGTTCTCTTCATTTCTTGCCATAGATTTGATGTCACTTCCTTATTCTCTTTCATAGCTTTGTTCTCACCCATCTCTTTTATGCTATTATTGTTAAATATATTACATTTCTGTATGACATAGGCATACACACACACACACAGAGTTGTGTATATATGTATATATATGCTATGTATGTTGGAGCCCCACCTAACATACAGACGTGTGTGTGTGTGCGTGTGTGTGTGTACAGTCTTGTGCAATTTCTTTTAATATCAATCAAGACAAGAAGGGATAAAAATATGCAATTATACTATATTTTGTAATACTTACTATTATGGACTGAATTACATGCCCCCCAAGTTCATATGTTGAAGCTCTAACCACTGATGTGACTGTAATTGGATATAGGACCTTTAAGGGGTAATTAAGGTTAAATGAGGTCATAAGGGTGGGGTCCTAACCCCACAGGACCGCTATCCTTTTAAGACAGGCAGAAACATCAGAGATTTCTCTCTCTCATTCTTTCTGCCCACACGCAGAGGGGAAAGGCCTATGAAGATACGAGGAGAAGGCAGCTGTCCGCAGGCCAGGAAGAGAGCACTCACCAGAAATCAATTTTCTATCACCTTGATCTTAGAATTCTAGCCTCCAAAAGCGTGCGAAAATGAGTGTCTGCTGTTTGAGGCACACAGTCTGCAGTCTCCTGTTACGGAAGCCCAAGCAGACCAATACACCTACCTGATTACCTTCACCAACACTCAATATTCTGCAGGTGGATTCCAACTACTGTCCGGTGTCACTTGCTTTCAGCCTTGAAGAACCTCCTTTATTATTTCTTGTAAGACAGGTGTGCTAGCCCCAAACTCTCTCTTTTTATTCATCTGGGAATATCTTTATTTTGATTTCATTTTGAAAGATAATTTTGATGGATATAAAAATTCTTGATTGACAAAAATTTTACTTTCAGGGGTGCCTGGGTGGCTCAGTCAGTTAAGCGTCCGCCATCGGCTCAGGTCATGATTCCAGGGTCCTGGGATCCAGCCCCACGTGGAGCTCCCTGCTCAGCAGAGAGTCTGCTTCTCCGTCTCCCTCTGCCGCTCCCCCTGCTTGTGCTCTCTCACTCATTCTCCTCTCTCTCTCAAATAAATAAAATCTAAAAAAAATTTTTTTTTACGTTCAGTTCTTAGAATGTGTGGCCCCACTGTCTTCTAGCCCCTATTGTTTCAGATGAGAAGTCAGTTAACATTTTAACTGGGATTCCCTGGCTTGGGCTGAGTCATTTTTCTTTTGCTCTTGCAAGACTTTTTTCTGTCTTTCAACATTTAAACCATGAAGTCTGAGTATGGCTCTCTTTGCAGGTATCGTGCTAGGATAGGAGTTCATTAAAATTCTTCGGTATCTAGATTGTTTTTCATTAGATTTGGGGAGTTTTCTGCCATTATTTCTTAGACTATGTTTTCTGGCCCTTCCACTCCTCCTCTCTTTCCTGTATTCCCATTACACAGATGTTGGTACACACTGGTGTCCCATGTTTCTTTAAGGCTCTTCCACGTATCTGCATTCTTCTTCTGTTTTTCAGACTGAATAATCTCTATTGATCTGTCATCAAGTTTGCTGATTCTTCTGCTGGCTCGCGTCTCCTACTGAATCCCTTTGGTGAATTCTTCATTTCAATTATACTTTTCACCTCCAGAATTTCCATTTGGTTCTTCTTCATAATTTCTATCTCTTCATTGATATCCTCCATTTGATAAGACATTACCATTACATTTTCCTTTAATTCACTAAGCATGGTTTCCCTTACCTCTTCGCACATATTTATAACTGCTATTTTGGTCACGGCTAAATCTACCATCTGAGCCCATTCGAAAGCTGTTTCTATTGGCTGCTTTATACCCAAGTATGCGTCATACTTCCCTGATTCTTGGCATCTCTCTTTTTTTTTTTTCTTTTTTGAAAACTGGACATTCTAGGTAACATATTGTAGCAATGCTGGCTATCACCAGGATTGCTCTTTGTTTGCTTGGCTGGTGGGTTGTTTAATGATGTGGCTGAACTAATTCTGCAAGGTCGGCTTCCCCTCCAACGTCCAGCCTCTGATGTTCCCACTCAGGTGTTCCCCCTTGTGTTTATCTCCTGGCCTGGCTACCCCAGCGGCACCCCTGGGTCCATACAAGCAACTTATTGGTTGAACGTTGTGCTTGAACCTGCTTGGCCGGTCAGATTTTTACTCTTTCCCATTGCATATGCGTAGAGCTTGGAGGCCGATACCGAAGTGTAGAGAATTCACATTTTTCCCTTACATTCAGCCAGGGACTACTAGTTTGGACTTCTCCTCTCTGGTCACTCCTGAGAGGGCACAGCCTTGGGCACCATACAGTTCTAGATAACCAGCGATGACGAAGGTATCCTTTTTAAGGCTGACTCAGGAGTTACCCTGTGTCCGAGCAGCTTGTCGGTCAATGTTTGGTTAGACACTGTGCTTAAACCCCTCCTGCCAGTGTGGCTATGACCCTACGGTAACAGATCTGTGCACAGCATGGAGATGTTTCGGGGTCTTCCCCCCACCCCCGTCTGATTGGATTCCTCCTGAAGAGGTGCCATCGAGCACGCGCACACAACCTTCCCAAGCTGCAGACTTATCTGTGATATCAGAAGGGCTCCTCTTGGCTGAACTCCCTCGGATTCTCGCTACTGAACTTCCCACTGCCATCGGGCTTACACCAGAGCTACCAGCCACCTCATAATTGCTCCCCACACCAAGATATTATTTTCTGCAACACCCTCTGGGCCGCTTCAGACAGAGCTTCCGAACTCTATCATTATGACCTCCCTGTCCTCCTGACTGTGCAGACCCCTGCACCACCAGACTTGAAGATGAGGACCTACTTTTCCTGGCGTGACCCCCCTGCTCTACGAGCAGGCACTGGGGGTAGGAGTGGAAGCTCCTGGTTGTCTCAGCTTGCCTCGCCTAGCTTGGGACCTCCACTCTACGAGCCAGCCTGGGTGCGGGTGATTGGGCTCTAGTATTTTCAGCCTGCGGGGCATGGTGTAGAGTCTCTACCCTACAGGAGGGGCTGGGTGGAGAAAGAGAAGACATGGTCCTCTCTGCCAAGCCTGCCTGGAATAGAGCTTCTACGACGCAAGCCAGGGGGGCAATGAGAAATGCCCACAGCCTGCCCCTCCTCGGGTAAAACTGTAGCCCCAGAGCAGGAGTTTAGAAGAAAGCGAACCCCCATCTTCTTGGCTGTCCATGCCCAGGGCAGAGCTTCTAAAACACACAGTTGGGGTGCAGGGGGTAACGGAGATCCAATGTCAGACTTGATCTTACTGATATTTAGATTTTGTTAAATAAATGTTTCTTCATTTGCTCTTAGGACAATTTCCAGAGATTTTAAATGATTATTAAAAATTCTTTACCCGCTAAAGTTTTGTTTTGTTGAAGAGAGGGTCCCACTGAGCTCCCTACTCCGTCATCCTGAAAGCCCCACTTACCTGTGCTCTATCCTGAATATACCTTTGTATTTTTTCCCTGCCTTAAAACGAGTTAGTTCTAGTAGTGAAGAAATGGGGGGGGGGGGGGGGAAGCATTCTGAAAATATTGCATTACTCTTCACCTTTATATCCATAAACACAGAGGCACAATCTGACAGCCTTGCCCAAGGGAATGACTAGGTTGGAATATTTGTAATTCATTCTAGTACAATGAGTCTGGAGCTGTGGCTGGTAAGGAGGAGGAAAAAAGAAAATCTTTGGGATACTTTCAATCACGAGCACAGTAGCTGAAGCAGAACTAACATGAATGTCAGCAGATGATTAGGAAATTAACATGAGATATTCTGTCCACGCCTTGCCCCCCAACAGCTTATGTCTGCGATATAATTGGGGGAGTGTTTACAAAACAAAGAGCAGCTAGAAAATGCTGTTACAGCAGGGGAGTGAGATAAACTACCTGGGTGCCCCAACCCTTCTCCTGCTTTTGGTGAAATGACCTCGTCTTCACTGCTCAGCATCTTGCCTTCCCCCACCCCAAGCTCCTCTGGGCTTGGGCCCTCGTGGACACCTGCAATGGAGGGTCTCCACTCCCTCTCCCTCCCTGGCAGACAAGATTGATTGCTCAATACTGATGGTAGCCTCCAGCAGCGCTCAGGGGCTGGCAAGCTCTGAACAGCACTTCCCACATGCTCCTGGAGCTGGGTTCTGGGTGTCTGGATGCCAACTTGGTTTTGCAAATAAGAAGTACTCCAATAAGATCAGAAAGGTGGAAGTAAGGAGCAGGCTGCCTTCCCGCGCCTACTGAGCGTTTCTGTAGCTGAGCCCCGACTAGCTTCCTGGGGACCAAGACGTGGCTGTGGAGGCAGAAGGATTGCAGACCTTCATCCTGGAGCTGCGCTCCCACAGTCTGGGCTTCATGCTCAGCCTTTCTATTGGAGCCTCCGTGGACACCCTGCCAGGAGTCTGCGCTCCAGCCCTCAATGACCGAGCTGAGCACCTAAGGACCTAGAGCAAGTCCCTGTGTGTATATAACCCCTGGAGGGGTGTTCAGTTCCTGCCCTGAGCCCCCACTGATGATCCTCTCTTCTCTTCCCTTCCCTCCCTCTCCCTGCTGGGGGAGAACAGCGGCAGGCAGCGGACCGGACAGGGAGGCAGAGGAGCACTTGGGCAAATTCATTCATTCATTCACTCATTTGCCCAACACTCACTACATTCCTCTTTTGCCCTAGGGACCGGGTCAGACACCTCCTCTTCCCACCCTCCGTCTCCTTTGGTGACTCTTATTAGGACGCGGGACAAGTAGTTTGTGGTTTCGTGCTTGCTGGTCCCGCGTCCTTTCCAGAGTCAGGATTCACACCCGCGCAGCTCCAGAGCCCACGTGCTTACCACCAGGGAGGAGGAGGAGGGGTAGGGTGGGAAAGACAAAAGAAGGGAGGTGACATGGCCCAGGTAGGGGGACAGTCACCTGTAATACACAGATACAAGCCAGGGGCTCACTTGCTAACCTGCAGGCCACAGAGCTGTGCCAGCAAGCGTCTCTGCACTTCCTCAAGAGGAACCTGACCTCCAGGGATGGATGATCGCTATGCTGTGTGTTGCCCCCTTACCTTGGCAAATGGGGAATGAGTAGAAACCCAGGCGGCAGGCATCACACCGAGGGCCCTCGACCCCAGGGCGGCAAAGGCACCTTCCGTAGGCATCACATATTTCAGGGAGAACGCCTTCCAAGTCACAGTCACACCCTGCAAGGAGAACGGACTCTCAGATGGGGGGCCTCCAGCCTCCTTCCTTTCTCAGCTCCCTCCTTCCCCTCAGGTTACTGTCATGGAAACACAGATAATGAGCTACCTATGGCTTCTAGATATTCTTGACCTAGAACACTACACATTAAAGGGAAATAAACAAATGTGAAGGAAAGGTCAGAGAGCCCATTAAGAAACATCTAGGGTGGGCACCTGTTTGCAAAGCAGCTACAATCTTTCAACATCTACCCCTGGGGAAACACTGCTTTTTTTCCCCCAAATCTGAGCCATGTGCAGTAAAACTTCAATTTAATAGATTCCTACCTAATGACCATCTTGAATGTAACGTATTTTTACCTTCCATTTCTTAGAAGAAAAGAAACATACATAAATTCAGCCCTACTATGTGCCAGCTGTGGCTTTGGTGCGGGCTATGCTTGGGTCGTCTCTCTTAACCCTCCAGGCACAGGCCTTCCCAGAAGGCAGGCTGCTTCCAATTCCTCCAACGGCACTTCCCTGCCTCAGGACCTTTGCTCTGGCTGTTCCCTCTGCCTGTAATACCCCCTTCTGGTTCTTTCTCATCCTTTAGGATAGAAGGAAGTGGAAGTGCTCTGGTGTGACTTCTGAGCCCAGGTCACAACAGGTTTTGTGGTTTCCATTCTCAGTCTCCAGGAACCCTGAGACCACCATGTGAGTGCACAGGGAAGGGAAAGTTTTACTGTCGCTTACAGTCTTGGCCTTAAAACCAAGCACTGGAATTCAGTAAGATACTTGAACTTTGGCTTAGAGGCCCAAAGAATCCTGATTTATAACCACCTATAAACAGAAAAGAAAACATCTAGTACTATGCATTTTTTAAGTTGTTTCTGAAATTCACTTTTCAATGTTTCTTCTTCCTTACCTAGCAAATCATCAGAATCTGGAGGCCCCCCCTCACGTTTCGCTGACTGTCACCTCCCCACACCTCACCATCAGGACGTGGTGATTATAGCTCAGGAAAGTCTCTGGAATCTTCTCCTGCTTCCAGAGTTTCAGAGCCTTCGTTCAGGGCTTCATCCTCATTTGCCCAGATTATTTTGAGAGCCTCCTAACCAGGCTGTCTGCTTCCCATCTTGCCCCTTCCAATCCATTCTCCATACCGGTGTCAAGAGTGATCGTCCCAAAACACCAACCCTCTCATATCATTTTCCAACTTAAATTCTTCAAAGGGACACAATGTCTTCAGGACACAGCCCAACGTCTTTGATACGCGTGACACAGTAAACCTTCAAAATCTCCCAGGCTGCCAGCAGCCTAAGCAGCATCATTGCACCAACTAGAAAAAGTGTCCATTCTCAAGATGCTTTCCTGACACTTGCTGTACAATGGTCACCATAAAGATACAAATCTTCCACGTCCTCCATGGATATGGCGCCCCCACAGATGGGGTGGAGCTGCACCCTGCGGCGTACACAGCGGAGCCCGGCTGCCCGCTCTGGTCTTTCCCTAATCCTCTGCTCTCCCTGAACTTCTCCCCCCTACCCCTGATGCAGCCCCAGTGACCTACCTGCCATCCCCGCTCCTGTCCCCATGCCATCTCTCAGCTGTCCCTCTGCCTGGCTAACTCCGTCATGCTCCACGACTCCGCTCTCCCGCGGCTCCTACCTTCCTCCTTCCTTCCTGCCTCCCTCCCTCCCTTCATTCTGTAGGAACGCCCCTCCTGCGGCTTCCCCAGTTTGTGTTCTCGCCCAGACGTAGCGTGAGCTCCTGCTGTTGTCACGGTTTACCTGCCTGTGTCTTCCCCAGGACTGGGAGCTTCCAGGGAGCAGGAACTGTGCCTAGGACAGAGAAGGCACTTCGGGAATGTTTAATGAATGAAGAACACACTCAATATACTCTTGAATACCTTCCATTCTTTTTAGTAAACACCATTCCTTGAATTCTATTTTACAGGCATCCACGCAGAGCCTCCGCACAGAGATACCAGAATTTGCCCGTCCATCTTTAAGCCTTATCTGACGGGTCTCCGTGACCCTGCCAAGCAGATGACATGCCTGGCCCCAGGGAAGGACACAGCCAGGAAAGCATGTCCGAGCGGCTGTCACCCCAGTCTCTGAGTTCCCATCGTGAGCATGTCCTCCAGCCCCAACCACACTGACCTCAAAGCCTGGCAAGGGCAAGTAGCTAATTATAAAGTGACGGGGGAACTCAAACCCTTTTCATGATATTTGTCAAGAAACCTCCTAGGCACCCATGTCTTCAGGTCATGTGGGCGGCTTTACATAATGATCCCCAGATCGCTTCCATCTCCCAGGTCAAGTGCCCGCAGCTGTTGTTTTGCTGGTCCCCGCTCTTTGTTTGAACTTGGAGGCATAACAGTGTGCACGCACCTGCAGGCTCATGTCTCTCTAGAGTGTATGTTTTGCATACGCTGTCATTTTCAAAAGGAGCCCTTGAAGATGTGTTGATGATACACTGGCTTCCTAGATATAAACCTTAAGTGGATATAAATGATCCCTTGGACCCAGAAAACCTCAAAGATATCCAAGGTCATGAAATATAATGAAAAAACCTGGAGACATTCTGATCTGCAAAACTGCTCTGTTCTGTTGCTTCAAGTCATCCTGTCTGGAACTGAGCAGGATTTTCCAGTAAAGTGGTTCTCAATCGTGGCTGCACTTGGGAATCTCCTGGTAAAATACAATTACCTGGGTACAGATCCTAAAGCCAGAAATTCTGATATAATCCCACCATCTGTAAACTGGGGCCTGAGAACCAAATCCACCCTGTTTTAGTAAATAAAGTTTTACTGGGACACAGCCAAGATCTTTCATTTACATGTTGCCTAAGATAGCTTTCCTGGTACAACAGCAACGTCAAGTATTCACCATTTCACCTACAAATCCAAAAACATTGACCATCTGATTGTTTGAGGGAAACGGTTTGCCAACCACTAAATGGGATTTCCAGTAACAAGAGCCGTGGTTCTTAACAAGAAGCATCTGTCAGAATCATCTGGAAAACTTGTTCAAAATACAAGCCTGGAGGGGGCGTTCCAAGATGGCAGAGGAGCAGGAGACCTAAAGTTCGTCTGGTCCCAGGAATTCAGCGAGAGAGCTACCAAACCATTCTGAATACCCATGAACGCAACTGGAGAATGAAGAAAAGAGTAGCAGAAACTCTGTGAACAGAAAAGCAACCACTTTCTGCAAGGAGGAGAAAAGATGGCGGAGGAGTAGGCGACCCTTTCTCAGCTGGTCCCGAGTCAATATCTGGATATCTACCAGACCATCCTGAACATCCACGGAATCAGCCTGAGACGCAGGAAGATACATCTGGAGCTCTACAAACGAACATCTCCAATGCTGAATATTGAGGTATGAAGCGGGGAGCCCTGAATCCGCGCACATATATCGGAAGATAAACCGAAGGGGAAGGGAGCCACCGCGTTCGGGCGCCAGGAAGGGGTAACCACCTGCACGGGGGAGCGGGCGGACTCATGGACAGCACCCGCGAGAGAGCGGACTGAGACTGTGAGCCGGGGAATGCGCGTGCGACCAGACTGAAAACCCGAGCTCCGGAGCGCTCACTGGAACCGGACTAAAACCGGGAGCTCGCTCGGGAGCTCTCTCGGGAGCACGTGTGAGACCAGACTGAAAACAGGCGCTCGGAGCACGCGCGAACCACACTGAAACAGGGAGCTCGGGAGCGCGCGTGGGAACCGGGGGTGGCTGGCGGTGTTAGAAGCACAAAGGACAGAGACATGTCGGCCCTGGAAGTGAGGGCTGGGGCACCAGGTGTGGGGTGCACAACACAGGACGATACAGGGTTTTTCGCAGCACCCACAGAAACAGTTAAAGTGGCCAGGAGAGCTCAGTGGAGAGCAGACTGCGATCTCTGGTCTGAGACAGAGGCTGGGATTCAGCCACTGCTGCTCTGACTCTCAGAAGAGCCACAGAAAACCGCCAGGGAAAGACACCAGAGAACAAAAGCCCGGAAATACCAACTCACATTGTGCCCATCACCATCCCCCCTCGCAGGGGCCAGGGAGACTCTACCCAAACAGGCTTTCCTGAATATCAGCGAGGCACGCCCCTCCCCCAGAAGGCAGACTGAAAAATCAAGAAGCCCACATCCCTAAGATCCCTATAAAACAAGTGCACACTGCCTGGGTCCTGGTCAATAATTTGGGCTCTGGGCATCCCCGCAACCTCTCCTCATCAGAATGACGAGGAGGAGAAATCCAGCCCCGCCCAGCAAAGAAAAGTTATGAGTCTGTGGCCTCTGCCACAGAACTAATGGATGTGGATATAACCAAATTATCAGAAATTGAATTCAGAGTAACAATGGTCAAGATGGTGTGTAGGCTTGAAAAAACTATTAATGAAAATATTAACGAGAATATAGAATCTCTAAGGGCAGAAATGAGAGCGAGTCTGGCAGAACTTAAAAATGCTATGAATCAAATGCAGTCTAAACGAGACGCTCTGACAGCCAGGGTAAATGAGGCAGAAGATGAATTAGTGAATTGGAGGATGGGATGGTAGAAGAGAAAGCTAAAACAGAAACTTGCCTCAAAAAAATCCAATCTCAAGAATGTAGATTACGGGAGATTACTCAATGAAACATTCCAATGTAGAATCATCGGCATCCCCGAGGGGGTAGAGAAAGAGAGAGGTCTAGAAGAGATATCTGAACAAATCGTAGCTGAGAACTTCCCTAATCTGGGAAAGGAAACAAGCATTCGTGTCCAAGAAGCAGACAGGACACCTCCCAAGGTCAAGAGAACAGACCTACACCATGTCATGTCAGAGTGCAATTCGCAAATATTAGATCCAAGGATACAGTATTGAAAGCGGCCAGGGGGAAGAAAATCCTTACGTACAGAGGGAAAAATAGCAGAATAACGTCCCACCTGCCTACAAAGACCTGGCAGGCTAGGAAGGGCTGGCAGGTTATTTCCAAAGCTCTATCTGAGAAGAACATGCAGCCAAGGATCCTTTATCCAGCAAGGCTGTCATTCAGAATTGATGGAGAGATAAGGACCTTCCAGGATCGGCAGACACTGAAGGAATTCATAACCAGCAAAATACAAGCCTGGACTTCATCCTGGAAAAGCTAGACTAGGATCTGGGGTGCTACAGAGGAATTTCTACTTTTTTTTTTTTAAGATTTTATTTATTTATTTGACAGAGAGACAGCCAGTGAGAGAGGGAACACAAGCAGGGGGAGTGGGAGAGGAAGAAGCAGGCTTCCAGAGGAGGAGCCCGATGTGGGGCTCGATCCCAGGACTCTGGGATCACGCCCTGAGCTGAAGGCAGATGCTTAGCGACTGAGCCACCCAGGTGCCCCAGGAATTTCTACTTTGTAAAAGCAAGGGATTCTAAAACACAGCTCTGTTTGAGAATGACTGTACTGGAAAACATGGAAACATGAAACACCAAGGGGCCTTAATGAATTAAAATTCTCAGAGGTAGGAGGGTTCTCAGTATTAGCCAGTTCTCTGCATCTTCTGACAGTTGAGATACTTGAGCTGTTTTTTTTTTAAGATTTATTTATTTATTTTAGAGAGAGAGAGAGCATGAGTAGAAGAGGGAGAGAGAATCTCAAGCAGATTCCCCGCTGAGCAGGGAGCCTGAGGCGGGGCTTGATCTCAGGACCCTGAGATCATGACCTGAGCTGAAACCAAGAGTCAGATCTTCAACCAACTGGGCCACTAGGTGCCCCAAGACGTTAACTTCTAATGTTCAGTGCTGAGAGTCAGGCCCCAAAGTGGTTGTTTTTAAAATGCAATAATAAGACCAAATTGAAGTGGTATCTGTGCCTTCAAGTTCCCAAACACAGCTCATTGCATTCACTGAAACTTCTTTTCCTTGAGGCGGTGTTCTAAAGCTTCCTTTGTATTTTGTAACAGATGTCTGAACATCCCTTCAAGTTCAATTAAATTTCTTTTCCTGAAGTCACCATCAGTCTACTCGGGGAGAAAAGGGAATTGAATAACAAAAGGATTACTGGAAACAGACTGGAGAGCTAAGACATTCTTGCGGAAGAAAACCCAAGATGTGTGGTGTAATCAAGGCTCAAAAGCAGAGTCCCAATCTAGTCAATGAACAAATGTTAAGGAAACATTTGCAGACAGCCACTGTGCACAGGATACCACCCGCTACGGGCAGGGTAGACACTGCGGGAAGGAGCAGCAGAGCTGCTGTCCTCAAGTGACCAAGGGTCCAGTGAAGGCTTACGACAATACTCCGCATAAGGACGCAGAACGCCGTGGTTTGGTCAGAAGAGCTGGGTGTGTGTAGGGCACAAGTAGGAAAGAAAGTCGGAGGGCAAGCTGGATCACATTACCTGGCCTCAGGTGAGCCCTCTGTGCTGCCCCCAAATCCTACGACATTCCCCAACCCCATTCTCTCCCCCTCATCCCAGGATAACTCTTTCCTACCTTCTATCTCTTCAACCCCAAAGCTTCCTCCCCAATCTCACCTCCTGCCCTGACCTTGATACTTATTTCACAGAGAAAAAAAAAAAGGAACAGCCAGACGAGAGGGTCCCTAAGTTCCCATCACCATGTCCACCTGCCCTTCCCCCAGCCCCTCACTTCGCCTTGTCTTCTGCAGCCTTTCCCACCTCAACAAATGGCCCCTCTTCCTCCTGTTTGCTCCATCCAGGAGCCTCAGAGTCACCGCAGTGGCCTTTCTCTCATATCCCACTTCCAGGCCAGTCACCCCCTGGCAGGCCCTGCGGTTCTAGCTTCAGATTATATCCACAACCTGTCCGCTTCTTGTCGCCTCCACCGACCCCTCCTGGGTCCGAGCCACCATCATCTCTCCGTCATAGATTATCACAATGGCTTTCCAGGGCATCTCCCTGCTTCCTCTTTTCTCCTACAACTGGTTTTCAACACAGTAGCCACAGAGTTCCTTATGCGATATCACTTCTCTGTGCAAACTGTCCATGGCTCCTCTTGCATGGAGAATAGAAGGTTAAGTCTTTGCAGTGGCTGACAGGGGCCTGCCGTCTGGTCCCCGGCACTTCCCTTCGTTACCTCTCCTGCCTGTGCTCACTCCGCTTTCACACCCTGGTCTCCCATCCGTTCAGTGAACACCCCGGCATGCGTCCCAAGGACTTCCCAGTGGCTCTTTCCTGGGTCTGGATGCTTGTCCCTCACCCCCTCAGGTCCTTGCTTATCTCCTCAATGAGGATCCCCCTGACGACCCTATCGAAATCTGCAAAGCTCACATTCGCTCCCCTCTTTCCCAGACTTACGTGCTGCACAGCACTCATGGCCAAGGCTGCAGACAGCATATCCCTTGAGCTGCTATATTGTTGCAGAAATGGAAATCTTCCGCGGAAGAGCGCTCTCCAGAGACCACCTTCTTGTCTGGTTCTCTGCCCACCCACACCCTGGACACACCAGGAGGAAGGGCACGTGTGCTCACACACCCCTGGCACTACCTCCCCCCGGATGAGATGAGCGTGTGACCGTCAGGTTGCTCCTGCACCCCGGGGGGTCAGAAGCGAGCATCAGTGGGTGAGGTGAACATGGTCCAGAGGGGGCACGTCACGGGCTGTGCACGTGTGGTATGCCCGGACATTGGCGCAGTGTGCCTTCCTGAGTGGGTGTGTCCCTGCCTGTGCGATGGTGGGCTTACCTAGGACACTGCCCCCAGCTCCAGAATCAAACCTCAAGACCTAGAATACTCCTCAGATGGGCTAGTTCATATCTACAATGTGAAAGGCTACCCCCCAAAAGTAGCACCTTTGTGCAGGATGCAACCCTGTACATCATAACCTAACGTATTAGAGATTTCATTTGTCTCGTGGTTTATATATTATTTTTGTCATTGTTTGAGTCCCTCCTCCGGAGTATAAGCTATAGGACAGCTGGGGATTTTTCCCTGCTCTGTTCACTGATAAAGTCCCCAGCAGCCAGAATGGTGCAGGACCCGTAACACGTGATCATAAAACACTTGCAGAATGAGGGATGAGGCAGGTGTACCACCCGCACCCTCTCGACATTCATCTCTCTACCCCAAAGGCTACTCCCTGCACACCTCCACCACTCTCTGCCCAGGGGTCGCCGTCTGGCTGCAGGAGCTCCTCGGCCTCCCAGCACACCAAGCTGGAAGTGCCAGAGAGTTAACGCTCCAGGAGCAGCCCTCCATCGATGGCCGGTAACTGAAGTTATCCCGTCAGCTGGGATAATGCTGAAAGTTCTATGCCATCTCCTAGAACTGCCTAGAGGGATGGAGCTCCAGGGGCTCTAGGATGACCTCGCTTGCTAATGCATCTTCACTCCCTGACTCACCCCCTTACTGATATCTCCCGGGATCACCTCCAGAATTGACTGCTTCTGCTTGAATCCTTTCTCAGGGTCTCTGTACGTAGACCCCAAACTAGACATTAGGCGACTGATTGCCACTGGAAGTTTCTGAGCAAGCAGGTGACACACAATTCAAGATCTGTTAGTCTCCTTCATCAGGGAGCATCATGCAAAAGACAGACTGGCATAGAGAATGATGGGTGGCGGGGAACTGAGACGGGAGACACCTGCAAGGCACCCGCCAGGATCCAGGAAGGACCACTTGAACCTGGGCAGGGTAGCGGGCATAGGAAGTAGAAAAATAATGTGGAGCACAACATTTCCACTGAAGTTAAACCATAAGAGAGGGTACTTGCCTTTTATATCTCCAGCTACTGGATCTTCGGGACGTGGAGTAGAAATAGGGAAAATGGGAATTCCTAGAAAAATCATTTTTAAAAAAATACAGAGAAAGATTAAGGAGACAGTAAAGTAAAATATTAAATTGCACGAGCTAGAAAGAAGCCCTTCTAACTCCGTGAAAAGCAGAGCCTAATTTAGAGAAAGGCAATACTGCTATGTTGAGCATACAACTGAAACCAGACTGATCAGACATTATGATTTATATATTAAACGAACAAAAATGGGTATTTTCCATTAGTTTCCAATAGTTATGTCTGTCTAAGCAGGGACAGGCTTGGTTTCTTTAGCATCTTTATTGCTTTTTTCATGTGAAATGGAGGACAGTTTTTAAAAATTTTTTTTCAAGTTTCTCCCCCCTAAAATTTGGTTTGTGCCATAAAATTGTTTCAGGTTTCTTTTTGTCACTAAAAAGGCAAGTGCAATTTCTGCTTAGCCTGTATCTAGTAATTACAGATTCTAAATGGATTGAGCCTCAATTCAGTGTTACTGTGTTCGGGCTTAAAAATTGGTTTAAATATAAGATGATCCTATAATTCATCCTCCAAACTAGGCTACTGGATGGTGAAAGTGGATGCTAGTTTAATGATTCCCCTGGGACAGCAGGTGTGAGCCAGGACATAAAATCACCCATTCACATGTGTCCTGCCCCCGTGGCCCCACCACTCACTCTGCTTTCCCTGCCACGCAAAGCTGGAAATGCAAAAGAACCAATGGGGCAAGGGGGGAGGAAGGGGTGGGGGGAGTGTGGGGGGGCCCGGGGGGAGGCCGTAGGGGGTGTTGAGATAGTGTTTCTTTGTCCTAACACAAAAGTGCAGTTTTTACACTTTAGCGGAACAAACAGAACGGTGGCTCTTGTTATAATTTGCAGGGCTGATTTCAGACTCTCCTGTTTCATGTTCTACAGTGTTTCTACCAGATACATATTTTTTCTCTCCGAGATGCTGAGATATTCCCTTAGATCACTGCAGTGGGGCAGGTGGGGGCCCGTGGCAACCTGGCCGATGGTACAGTGGGAAAGGGGAAACACATCCCCCAGCCACCCAAAACACTGACACACACTCTGTGTGTGCACGAGAACATCTGGCACCCTTGACACTTCTTCCAAGTGCTTTTGTGAAGAAACAGGTTACTGTTGAGTTGAAATTGCCAGGATGTGACCTTTCTAACCCACTGGGATGGCGGTATCTATGGTACAACCCTAACCTAATCATCGGGCATAAATAAGACTATAAAATGTACTCATATAAATGTTATGCTCTGAGCTTTTGCAAACACTTTCATGTAACTACAGCCTACGTCCCCCCCCCCCCGCCCCCGTGTCCACGGTGCCTCCACCCTGCCCGCCGTACCCTCGGGTGTGACGGCACCAGCTATGTGCCAGGAACGGCGGTCTCTCCACCTGCTGTGGCTACTTACTCAGGCAAAAGGGGAAGTTATAGTATCCAACTGCACACTCCTCACAGTTGTCTCCGCGGAAATTCGGCTTGCAGGTGCAGCGGCCTGAGCCCGGCTCACAGGCATCCGCGTGTTCGGGGTTACAGCTGCAGGCTACGAGAAACGCCGGCTTTCAGAGGCGCAGCCGTCAGCGCGCTCAGTAAGGGGCTATGTCCCCAGCACTTCTCCAGGCAGGGTTTACTACTTTCCTGTTGGCCCCCCGGTTATTTGTGAAAGGGCACAGGCTGTTTTCCACTTCATACGTGCTTAATAGTTTGTATCGACCAAACCCCAGGGACCCTCAGAGATAAGCTTTAAAAGGCATCCAGACTGAGTTCTCGAGAATACAGTTCATTAGACTGAGCGCGGCCCGGCTGGTGCATCAGAGCCAAGGTCTGCACAGACTCCAATCAGAGGGGCTGGGGAGGGGGGTGTGCTGCAGCCCCTGGCAGATCTGTCGGGCACAGCCCCCCCCCCACCGGACCACAGGTCAACCGTGAATGTCTACATGGTGATCATTACTACCTAGGTGCGAGGTGGTCACGAGTGCAGGATGTGTAGACACAGATATGTAACATGCGGACAGCACAGCGAGATTGTGCCCATAACCCAAATGTTAGATTCCAGTGACACGACTTACTGAAGGTAGTTTTATAACCAACGCGACTTCTAGCTTTGCATTCCAGACAGACATATTTGGGGTGCAAGAGGCTTGGTAACCCCTTCCTTGGGAGCTTCCCTTGATCTGGCAAGTCCTCACCTTGGGCAGCAAAACTACTGTCATACCACAGCTAAGTACATGCCCCGTGAGGAACTGGGAAGCTGGGGAAGCCGTGGGCAGCAAGCATCGCCCCGGGCTGGCTTCTTCTGGTGTCCTTGCCTAACTTGCTTAGGACAGATGCGTCCTGTAACATCTTTGCAAGACTGCGAGACCACGTCAGTGACGAAGAAAGAACCTAGAACAGTGATGGAGAGCCGAGAATCACTAAGAACAGAGATTCTGGGGAAGGGATTCGAGACGCATTCGCGATGTCCTGGTCTCCTTTGCCAAGGCCTGTTCTTCGTGGGCCCAAGAAAAGTGATGGACATAGCTCGTGGGATGATGTGGGAGAGGGAGGGAAAACAGGAACACTCTTTGAACAAGGATGAACGCCCAACAGAGAGGCAAGTCAGAGTTCACCCATTCTTTGGACTTTGATGCCCTCAAATATTAATAATATGATGAATGAATCTGGGGGACAGTGGGCACAGCAGTCAACCTCAGGCCCGACCTGTTTTCCAACGGTGACAGTCAGAGAACATAAAACAGATGACACAGGGCAAAGTCCATAGTCTGACCTGTGACCAGTAATTCCACAGGGAAAACCCAGTGCCATTCTGCTGTATCACGGATGCCGTCTGGCACAGAGCCATCAGACAGAAAGGACCTGGACCTCGAGCTACCAGTTAGCACTTTTGTCAGCTGGGCCAAAATACTGAACTACTCAGAGCTTTTGGTTTCCCCATATCTAAAAATGAAAATAATAATACGGTGTCCTAAGTTGGTTGTGATAATCACACATTGGTGAAATTACTTCACAATGCCTTGCATGTAGCAAGTGCCCGATAAATCACAGCTGTTTGAGATATCATGACCACGATTAAATCCTTGTGAAATCGTTACTATGTTGTCTGGTTGCTAATGCAGACAAAAATGTGAAATTATTGGAGACCACAGAAACACGTCAAAACGACAGAAAACAAAGGAACTATCATTTGTTAGGGGGCTGGTGTGTGACAAGCCCAAAGCTTAGTGTCCCCCTAGGTGCTTTGGACGGCAGGTCATTCCATCCCAGGGAATATGCAGGCATACCTCATCTTATTGCGCTTTTCTTCACTGTGCTTCGCAGATATTATGTTTTTTACAAATAAAGGTTGGGGCAGCCCTGTGTGGAGCAAGTCTATCAGCACACATTTCCCAACACCACTTGCCCACTTTGTGCCCCTGTCACATTTTAATAATTCTCACACTATTTCGAACTTTTTCATTATCCTACTTGTTACAGTGATCTGTGATCCGTGATTACCGCTCGCTGAAAGCTTAGATGTGGTTAGCATTTTTCAGCAACAAAACATTTTTTAATTAAGGTATGTACTTTTTTAGACATAGTGCTATCGCACACTTAACAGACAACGGCATAGTGTACACATAACTTCGATCCACACTGGGAAGCCAAAACATTCAGTTGACCCGCTTTATTGCAGTAGTTGCTCTATTGCAATAATCACTTTATCAGTCAGTGGTCTAGAATCGAACCCGCAATATCTTCAAGGTATGCCTGTATTATCACTCCCATTGATATACAAGAAATCTGAGGCTCAGGGTGATTACGTAGCTGCCTCAAGTCACACAGCTGGAGGGAGCAGAATCAACAATGTGAAGAAAGAGGGAAGGAAGGGAATGACCAACCCGTCAGAGTTTAGCCCAATGACCACCCCGAAACAGTGCAGTACAGTCTACGACACACCAAGTCCAGATGAAACTTACGGATGCAGCCATGGGGGGCATCAACAGGAACACCATAAGGGCGGTAATAACCCTTGGCACAGTTTTCACAGTTTATACCAGCTGTGTTATGCTAGAAAGAAATGAAAGAAACTTAGAAAGAAGAGTACCGGAAAAGTCCATACTTGGTGTTATTCATCCAGTGAAACCATTCTGTCAGACACAACTGTAATTTCAAAGTCAAAAAAATAAGCGTTGATCTTGACCTTGAGTCTCCAAGATTTACCACAGAGCACTGGCTTACAGGTGACTCTGGATTTTTTTTTTCCCCATCAAAAGAGGAAATGAGGGTCAATTCCATGAACTAGACAGCCTGGGTTTTGTCCTCAACCACAGAATCTGCTCCCTGAAGCACCTGACGTTTCAGTGAGAAAAAAACTCAAGAGCACTACTCTTCCCAGTTTCAGTCAGAAGAAGTGAGTAGATAACAAATCACCCTTAGGTTTAACCCGGGGGAATAAAGGGCCTTGTGTGTATTTTTATCTTCCCCGATTTCGGAAGAGATCACACACACAGATCCTCTTCTCTTGTCATCCCGATTTATCTGTGCTTTAGTCGTGAAACCATTCCAAACATTTCTGTTACATGAATGGAAAATGCAGGTGCGGGTCCCATGCGCAGGGCTCATTTTAAAGTACAATACTAGGCGGGTTTTTCTATTTCATGGTTAATCCTTGTAATTGTCACAAATCAAGTTGCCCAACATGCATCACCAGTTTCCAAGAACTGCACACCACGGGTCTCACTCAAGTCCGCCTCTCCTGCTCTCTACCTTGGAAACAATTAGAAGGACAGTGTTCTTTCATTAATGTAAAGAGAGACAATAGGAGGTTAAAAAGAAAACACAAATACAGCACAATTTGATCCAAAAGGAGTCTGCATAGGATCAGCGTGGAGAACAAAGACCCTTTTCTGAATCCTCTCCCCCATTTTAGATGGTTTTATTAATTACAGATTTTTATTTGTTACCACTCCTTGTCCTGTGGGCTAAAATCTGAATTCACTTTAACATTGAGGTCTAAAACAGCACTGGCCACTTCTCTGACTTAACATTCGCAAGCATAAACATCTGGGCAAATAAGAAACAGCTGTAGTCCACCTCCCTTCGACCAAATGCCAATTAACCTCTCAACTCTGTTGCTTGCCACTGTGACTTATAATAGAACATCAGGTTACCCTTGGCTCCCAAATTTTCCCCACGGAAGAAGGAAAATTTCTCTGAAGTGGGCAGCCCCACTTCTCCCTATTTTGGTTAATAAAGCACCTGCCACAGAGAACTTACATTTTTAAGACACAAAGACCAGCAACAAATGACCAAAAGAGAGCCACAAATCACCGTGTGGATGGAATAATGCCTGTAGTTTCCCTCCGAGTCTTGAGTATTCTCTAGGGCGCTCGCCTTCCCCTGAGGGCAATGGCACACCACTCTATCCCTGGATACTATGACCATGGCTGGACCAAGATCAGCAGAGCCCAAGGACAGTGGTGGTTCTGTAACTTCTCCATACGGGGTGCTGGGGAAGCAACCTCACTGGGAGGACTGAATTTGCATTTGCCCAACACTTAACACAAGATGAGAAAACCTCAAGCCCAAGAGTGAGGCGGGTGCTGATGGAATCTATGTGGGAGGTAAGCCTCCCCCCACCCCGTCACCCCTTCCTTTGGCACCACCTAGAAAGGCCTGCTACAAAACGCTCACCTAGAAACCCCAGGCTCTAGTAATTGACAGTAATCTAATGCCTCCTAGCGTAACTTTTCCAAGATGCTTTTCCATCTTCAGGTAGCCCCATCTCACCCTTTGCCTCTCAGTTCCTTGACGACAGCTACAGCACCGTTGCTGGCTTCCATTTCTGTGAGCCTCAAGCTCATGGAGACCATTAGCCTACTCACTGGCCACATTCTCCCGGAAAGCACCCTCGCTGATTCTCCTTCTGAAAGCCAACATGATCTGGCCTCTGGGACCTCTCTGACCTGTCTATCCCTGCTCACTCCCCTCCAGCCACTTGGGCCCCCTTGCTCCCTCCCAGGGCCTTTGTCCTGCCAACCTCTCTGCCTGGAATGTCCTCCCCCAGACAGACGCCTGACTCATTCTCTGGCCATTATTTTGGGTCTCTACTCCAATGCCACATCCTAGGAAACCGGCCACCCTAATTTAAACTTCACATACCCCAAACCAATACTTAAAATAGTAAACCCAAGAAATAAAAATAAAATCAATAACATATGAGAACATGGCCATCTCTGACAATGGCTTGCCCTGCAGAATAACGACCTGGCTCTCTTACGAGCTGTCTGATTGGCCACCCGACTGGCTCCAGGCGCAGCATAAACATCTGGGCAAATGAGAAACAGCCTGCCATTACCCCTCCTGCCATTACCGGCACTCCATAGAAAAGGTGGGAGACAGGCAGGTTAGCTGGTACCAAGGACTGAATGTTGGTGTCCCCCCCTCCCCAAAACGCTTATGCTGAAGCCTAATCTCCAGTATGATGGTATGTGAGGATGAAGCCTTTGGGAGATAATCAGATCACGAGGGTGGAGCCCTGATGATGGGACTAGGGCCCTTAACAGAAGAGAGCTGATTTCTCTCCATCACATGAGGATACAATGAGAAGGCAACCATTTGTGAACCAGAAAGCGGGCTCTTACCAGATACTGGATCTGCCAGCACCTTGATCTTAGACTTCCCAGGCTCCAGAACTGGGAGAGAGAACTGTGTATTGTTTAAGCCACCTATTCTATGGTACATTTGTGCTAGCAGCCTGAACTAAGACAGCTGGTTTCTGATCGGCACACCTTGCCGTGGGCCATGTGTATTCTACCAGCAAATTCAAACTTCATCTTGAAGCATCACCTCGTGACTCACTAGCCCAACCGACCCTATAATGGCAGCAACCCCTCTTCCCTTCCTAGTCAAGACTCCGCATGTCCCTCTGTATATGACATAAGCTAGGTTGCATTTTCCTCCAAATGAAGAGCCAATTGTCCCCACAATATTTACATATCCACCTTTCTTTTCCATCAGAAATACTAATTTTACCATCAACCAGATCTGACATCTACATGAATGTGTTTCTCGATTCTCTACTAGAGAAGGTTTTGCTATCTTGGAAGACAAATTTCCCCCATCTTTTGTCTATCCTCTCATATTCTTTTATTGATAAGAACTTTAGACTCAGTCTGTCCATTTTCACTAAAAATCCTGTAGGAATTCTGATAATTGCCCTGGGTTTATAGGTTGGCCTTGAAGAAATGGTGTATTTATATATTGAGTCTGGAAACACATGCTGCTTCCCCATACAGGTCTTCTTTCATCAACTCCAATAAGGTTTCATAGGTTTGAATGCAGCCTCACGGTTAATTCTTCTGCTGTTTCCTGGAGTACTTCCAAACCTTCCACCCATTGTAGCTGTGTTCTCCTGCATGGACGTGTTTCTACTTTGTATCTTTCTGGACTCTCCTGAAATTCCTGGTCTGTTGGTGACACTTTTTCTTGCTTTTCATGCTACTGTAGATTCCAGAAGGAGAGGCTACTTTGCTTGTTGACCATCTTTTCTGTCATATGCTGGGGATTTGGTGCAGGAGGGAATGAGGCCATATGTTCTCTAGCTCTTAATCCCATCTCTTGGCTTTATATGGTGTATGTATGTGCAGGAGACAAACATTTTGGAAATAGTGCAACCAACACATCAAGAACAGCTAGGGAGTAAGCTCAAGACTTAGATCATAAGTCAAGTCTCCACAGAAGAAGTGAAAGACCCCAATTTTGTTAAGGCAGATAAAGTATCTTTGAGCATCCTCTCGAACAATACAGGTAATCTTCAACCTTAATAAGAACATCAGTATTTTCATCAAATGAAGAAATCAAGGAGTCAACCCCCAAATGTTGTGTTCCTTGCCTTCTTCTTTTGTTGCTCCTTCTCCCCAATACTTTATTATAAAAAACTTCAAATTTTACAGTGAATATCTATACATGCCCTATGTAGAGTTTATCATTAACATTTTATTCCACTTGTTGTATCATATAATGATCCATATACTCATTTCTCTATCCACTAATCCATCTTCTTTTTTATGCATTCCAAACTACATTGCAGAGACCAGCCACTGTCCCCCACAACTTCAGCGTGCATGTAATTAACTGCAGTTCGATGTTTATTTAGTTTTCTTTTCTTTTGGTCTAAAATTTATATCAAGTGCAAAACTCTTAATTGTACACTCACTAAGTTATGACAAATGAATACATCTGTGAAATCTAAACCCCTGTCTAGATACAGGACACTACCGTCAACCAGAAAGTTCTCCACACTTTCCACTCAATTGTTCCATCACCAACTCCTCGGAGTCGACCACAGTTCTGATTTTTTCCCACTACCGATTAGTTTTCCCTGCTCCAGAATTTCATTTAAACGGTCGTCGTACTATGTGGATTCTTTCCTGTAAGTCTTCTTCCACTTCGCGTGATATTGTTAAGATGATTGCATTCTGCCACATGAATCAGTAGTTTGTTGCTCACGACCACTCATTGGTGTTCCACTGTATAAATATGCCAGTTGTTCATTCTATTAATGGACACCTAGGCTATTTCCAGTTTGAGGCTATTGTGCATAAGCCTGCCATAAATTTTTTGTAAACGTGTTTCCCTTTCTCATGGATAAATGCCTAAGAGCGGAATTTGTGAGTCATGGGGTAGGTGTATGTTTAGTTTTATTTTTAAAAACTTCCAGACATTTTCCCAAAGTGGTTGTGACATTTTTCTTTTCTTTTCTTTTTTCTCAAAAAAGAAAGAAGAGTTTATTTTTAAAATTATAAAACAAAAACAAACCCAAAATCTCATTTTCAAAAAATTCACAAATACAGAAATGTAAAAAGGAAAAATTAAATAGCATATAACTAAGAATTACCATTTTTCATCCACACCAACAATGCATGAGAGGTATGGCTGCTCCACATCCCCCCTGAAATTGAGCATAAGTCATCATAATTTTAATTTGCATTTCTCAGATGACTAATGATATTAAGCCCTTTGGTGCACATGTATTGGCCATTCGTCTGTCTGCTTTTGTGAAGTGGCTATCCAAATCTTATCCAAATCCAAAACCGTTTTATTGGGTTCCTTGTCTTTTTACTATTGAACTGTGGGCATTCTTTACATACCCTGTACCAACCATTTGTCAGATTTAGGTTGTGTGAATATTTTCTCCATGCCTGTGGCTAGCCTGTTGGTTTTCTTAATGTCTTTTGTGAGCAGAAGTTTTCAATTTTGATCAAGTGCAGTTCGTCAATTTTTCATGGTTATTGCTTTCTGTGACCTACAAGAACTTTGCTCATGTTCTGAATCACAAAGATATTCCCCTATATTTTTGTCTAAAGCAATGCAGTTTTTACTTTATTTTAGTTTGATCCGTATCAATTTAGCTTTTATGTAAGATTTGAGGTAGTGATCAAGGTTCATTTTTTTTCCCCATAGAAATATCCAGCTATTCCAGAGCCATTTGTTGAAAGGAATTTCTCTCTAACCCCCAACCCCCCTCACTGGACTGCTTTGGTATTTTTATCAAAAACCAAATGTCCATATTAAGTGTGGGTCTGTTTCTGCACCCCCTATTCTGTTACATTGATCTATTTACCTATCCTGATGTTGATATCACACTGTTGTGATTACTGTTACTTTATACTTAGCCATAAAGTAAGATAATATAGGGGCACTCGGGTGGCTCAGTCTGTTAAGCCTCCAACTCTTGATTTCCACTCAGGTCATGAGCTCAGGGTTATGAGATCAAGCCCCACATCAGGCTCTGCTCTGGATTCTCTCTCTCCCTTTCCCTCTGCCTCTGCCCCTCCCCCCGCACTCTCTCTCTCTCAAATAAATAAATAAAATCTTTTTTAAAAAGTAAGATAATGTAAGTCCTCTCACTTTATTCTGCTTCTTCACAATGGCTTTGTATATTCTAGGTCATTTATGTAACCATAAATTTAAATATAAACTTTAGAATCTGCTTGTCAATTTCTACCAAAAAACCTGCATTTGAGCTTTAGATCAATTTCAGGAGAATTGATATCTTAATAATATTGAGAATATGGGGGCGCCTGGGTGGCTCAGTCAGTTAAGCATCTGCCTTCAGCTTAGGTCATGATCCCAGGGACCTAGGATCGAGCCCCGCGCTTCTCCCTCTCCCTCTGCCTGCCACTCCCCCTACTTGTACTTTCTCTCTTTCTATCAAATTAATAAAGTCTTTTAAAAAATAATATTGAGAATATGTTATACCTTTACATTTATTTAAGTTTTGCTAAATTTCTCTCAGCAGTGTTTTTTTAGCTTTAATATACGGGTCTTGCATGCCTTGTGTTAACTATATTCCTAAGCATTTTATGCTTTTGACACTATTTTAAATTGAGTTTTTATTTCATTTTCCTATTGATTGCTGCTAGCATATAAAAATACAATTAATTTTTATGTATCATCCTGTATCCCATAAGCTTACAAATTCACTTATTAGTTCTAGTAATTGTGTCATATATTGCCTAGGAATTTTTACATAAATATTTATGTCATCTGCAAATACAGGCAGTTCTACTTTTTCTTTTCAATAGTAATGCCTCTTATTTCTTTTTGATTAAGGCATGCAATGGTTAGGACCTCCAGGGCACTGTTTAAGAGAATTGGCGAGAAGCAAGCATCCTTGCCTTATTCCTAATCTTTAGAAGGAAATAGTTCAATATTTCACCACTAATATTTTGTTAGTTGCATGTTTTTCATAAATGCCATTTTTTCGGATTACACAGTTTCATTTCTATTTCTAGTTTGCTAAGAGCTTTTATTGTAAAATGGGAATTGGTTTTGTCCAATGGTATTTCACATGATCCTTCTCTTTTATTCTGTTAATATGATTAATTATGCAGATTGATTTTTTAAATTACTAAGTTTTTATTTTAATTCCAGTATAGTTACCATACAGTGTCATATTAGTTTCAAGTGTACGATATACTGATTCAACACTTCCCTACATCACCCAATGCTCACCACAACTTAATCCCCATTACCTATTGTACCCATCTCCCCACTCACGTCACTTCTGGTAACCATCAGAAGTTTGTTCTCTATAGTTAAGAGTCTGTTTCTTGGTTTGTCTCTCTCTCTCTCTCTTCTTTACTCACTTGTTTTGTTTCTTACATTCCACATGAGTGAAATCACATGGTATTTGTCTTTCTCTGACTGACTTATTTCGCTTAGCATTATACTTTCTAGCTCCATCCAGGTCATTGCAAATGGCAAGATTTCATTCTTTTTATGGCTGAGTAATATTCCATTGTATGTACATAGCACTTCTTCTTTATCCATTCATCTGTTGACGGACACTTGGACTGCTTCCACATCTCAGCTATTGTAAATGCTGCTATAAACATCAGGGTCATGTACCCCTTTGAATTCGTGTTTTTGTATTTTGGGGGGGAGTAAATACCCGGTAATGAGATTACTGGATTGTAGGGTAGTTCCATTTTTAACTTTTTGAGGAATCTCCATACTGTCTTCCACAGTAGCTGTACCAGTTTGCATTCCCACCAACAGTGTAAAAGAGTTCCTTTTTTGCACATCCTCACCAACACTTGTTTCTCGTCTTGCTGATTTTAGCCAGGTGTGAGATGATATCTCATTGGGTTTTGATTCCCATTTCCCTGAGGATGAGTGATGTTGAACATCTTTTCACGTGTGTATTGGCCATCTGTAGGTCTTCTTTGGAGAAATGTCTGTTCATGTCTTCTGCCCATTTTTCTTTTTTTTTTTTTTTCAAGATTTTATTTATTTATTTTAGAGACAGAGAGAACAGCAGGAAGGGGGGGGCAGAAGGAAGAGAGAGAAGCAGACTCCCTGCTGAGCAGGGAGCCCAATGCAGGGCTCGATCCCAGGACCCTGAGATCATGATCTGAGCCTTAGGAAAGTCAGCTACACCTTCTGCACTTGAAAGTAACGGCCTCGGGAAGAAGAGGTTCTGCAGTGCCCTGCAGTGCCGTGTCCCCTTTCACATGAACCTGGCCCTTCAGGGCTATCTCCTGTGTGTGATGCATGCACCCTGCTGTTGTGGCTAGGTTGCTTTTTTTCTTCAGCCCAGGCATCTGCAGTGGCTCTCCTTGCTGTTTGGGCAGTGTTTGGTCCTGGTGGTGTTAGTGGGCCAGTCTGGGGCCACCCTGGGCTCGAGTTGAGTCAGACCAGGCATCTGCCAGAGACGCAGTAGCACCACCCTCCAGGGTGCTTTCCCTGTGTTGTCCCCTGAGATGCTTTCATTGGTGGGCGGGGCCTGCAGTCACAGCAGCCCATAGCTAGGGCCTCCATCCGACTGGTGTGTGTAGTTATCTTTCCCTCTCTCCAGGGCAAGGGTCACTTCAGAGTGGTGCTGGCCATGGTAGGGGGCTGCTTGCACACTGCCAAGCCTACAGAACCATCCTATATGGGCTCTGGCCAAAAGTGTGTTGGAGAGGGCAGATCCCCAAAGCAGTGTGGGGGCAGTGCTAGCAAGCTTTGCATGCCACGAGAGGGGCCCCGCAGCATGGAGACTGAAGCAGCCCATCTGGCTCCATGGAAGCCAAGTGGGGTGGGGGAAGGTACAGTCCCAGTGAGCTTTGCGCCCCCCTGTCCTCTGCGGGAGGGGCCCGAAGTGCTGGGACTAAAGCACCGTTCCAAGGGGGTGGATCCTTAGAAGCACAGTGCCGGGTGCGCGTGGCAGCCAGGTGGTGGCGCCAGCAAGCCTGCATCCCCATCTGGTGTTAGAGGGGCCCCGCCAGGCCGCAGTGAGGTGGGCTGTCCAGAGGGATGGATTGCTGGAAGCACAGTGTATGGGGGTGGTGCTAGCAAGTTAGGTAGCCAGTCCCTCCGGTGCCCATGTGTTTACAATGGGGGCAAGGGAGAAAAATGGTACCTGCCAGTTTCTTTGCTCATGGAGGAGCTCCCCCAGTGGTTTCTGTCAGCCTCCTGCACAGGCTCCGAGATGAGTAAATCGCTCTCCCTCCCACATGCCCCAGATGCCCTGCTTCTAGGCTGTATCGCCACAGACTGTTGTGCTGTCTCTTGAAGGGCAGGGATTCAGTTTCCTCTTGCCCTTGGCACTCCCAGAACAGAGCCTACTGATTTTTTTTAAATTCTAGGCTTTAAGTCCTGCTGATTGAGAGAACTCATGAAATCTAGACCCTCTGGTTTTCAAAGCCAAATGTTACAGGGGATTCAGGTGTCCCTCCTCCCTCCCCCAACAGACAGTCCTGTGAGTCCCTTTAGCTCCCTCTCTCTGCCCTTCCTATCCTTTTCAGTGTGACCTCTTCTCTACACTGAGTTGTGGGGTTTATTCTGCCAGGCTTTGGGTTGTTTTCTGAGTTATTTACACTGCTGCAAGTGTTCTCCAGTTGTATCCGTGGGCTGAGATGAGGCTAGGGTCCCCCTACTCTACCATTTCCTCAGCCTGCTGATCGATTTCTGAAAGTTCAATCAACTTTACTTTCCTGGGATAAACCTTACTCGTCTTAATATTCTATCCTATGTTATATTGCTGAAGATCTGAGTTTCCATCTGGTATCATTTCTCTATAACCTGAAGAACTTCCTTTACCATCTCTGGTAGTGCAAATATCTTGGGTAACAAATTCTCTCAGTTTTATTTTATCAGAAACGTTTGTCCCTTTGCTTTTCTTGTCAAAGGATATTTTTGCTAAATATAGAAATCTTGGTTAACAGTTCCTTCTTTTTTCGTTTAGCATATTTAAGGGGTTTCCCCTATCTTGTGGCCTCCACAGTTGCTAAGAAGTTCACAGTCATTGTTATGTGTTGTTTTTCTCTACTTTCGAGATTTTCACTTTTTCTATGGTTTTCAGCAGTTTGACTCTGCTAGGCCCCAGAGTGGTTTTCCTAGTATTTATTCAGCTTGGGATTCACTAAGTTTCTTGAATCATAACCTATTGAAAAATTGGAGAAATTTCTTGCCATTGCTGCCACCACCACCGCCCCCCCCCCCCGCTGCTTCTGCTTCTTTTTCTTCTTCTCCTGCTTCTCCTACTCCTCTCTTTCCTTCTTCTTCTCCTTTTTTGCTACATTCTCTTTCCTCTCTTCTGGGACTCCAATTACACATATGTTAGATATTCTGATATTGTCCCACAAGTTTGCAACTTTCTGTTAATTAATTTTTTTTTTATCTTTTTCTTTCTTTTCTGAAGACTGGATAACTTCTATTGATCTATCTTCAAATTTACTGAATCTTTCTTCTATTACCTCCATTCTGATATTAGCCTCATCCATAATCTAACATAACATATGTTTTAGTTCCAGAATTTTCATTAAGTTCCTTTTATAATTTCTAGTTCTTGCCTGATATGTCTTATCTTTTCATTCATTGTGAACATATTTTTATTTATATTCCTAAGCAAAGTCATACAAGCAGCTCTAAAATCCTTAACTGCTCATTTCGATATCTGGGTCATTTCAGGATTGTCTCTATTGATTATCCTTTTTCTTGATAATGGGTCACAATTTTTGGTTCTTCAAGTGTCAAAAAAAATGTGGCTTGTATCCTGGATTTAATAAATATCATGCTGTAGAGATTCTGGGTTCTGTAATATTTCTCTAAAGGATATTGAATTTGTTTTGTTTTGTGACATAATTAACTTGAATTTACCCAAACTGAAAACTATAACTCCTGTGTACTAATTCAAATCTCAAATATATTATTTTACTCTTAGCTGAAATCCATTCTGTGTATAGATGGCTCAGGGGTCATGGACAAACTTGGGACAATTCTGTACACAGAATTAGGGATTTTTTTCTCTCTTGATTTCTTTTTTCCTGGACTCCCCAGTCACTTTCCAAGAGTTGTGGTTGTCCCATCCAATGTCTGCACTCTTGTACCTCAGGGCAGAAAGACTCTAGAGTCTTTCTAGAGGAATTTTAGCTACACCACAAGGCACCGACTTTGGTCTGTCCTCCGGCTAAAAGCCAAAAACACATGTAGCTCACCCCCGCTGATCTCTCTTGCCAAGCAGCAGCTTCCCTCCAGTATCTTCCTGCTCCTACGTACTCCTCGGTGCCTTCAGATCATTGGTTGGGGGAAAAGGGACTTCCTGGTTTTTTTGTTTTTGTATTTTGTCTATAGTCTATCGTTGTTATCTGTGGAAAGTTTGGGTCCTGTTGGAGGTACTAAACCATAACAGAGGCAGAATTCTCTCTGTGTTCATGATATATGAATACAATATAAAACTTAATTATGCAGAGATATATACATAAAATAGTTAAAATGGTAGATTTTATATTATGTATATTTCACAATAAAAAATTTAAGTTAATTATGCTAAGTATCTAACTTAAACAAGGCATTTTAAGTTTAAGTTGGAAAAAAATGCAATGCACATAAACAAATTTCAGTAAGTTCCTATGCAAAAGAAAAATGCTTTCACAGAGCCACTATGAGAAAAAGGACTATATTGATGGTTTTCTGGAATAGCAAGGTAAAAAACAGAATATCTCTGAGAGAAGGAAGAGGAGGAACAAGATATTTTAAAGACACATTGAAGTGGCATACTCCTTCATCTGGAGAAAGGATTCAACCTACACATCACAGTACAGTGCTTCTGCGACTTTAACGTGCCTATGAATGACCTGAGGGTCTTAAAGAGCACAGTCTTAAGAAGATCATGGGATGTTTCCTTTGTGCATGAAATCTGTCATTTGCAAGAAATGTATGACTTGTATTTTACTTGTAGTTTAATTACCCGAACTGACAAATGATACGAAATGGAGTGGGAGAAAATTGGAGGATCGTGGGTCTCTACGGATTTGTGGCCCTGGTTCTATACAAATGGACATCTCATGAAAAGAGTACCTTTTTAATGGTAACATTAACAAAACATCACTCTAAAAACACACAACACAGAGTGACAATATGGACTAAATTCATGAACGTTATGTGTTCCTCTACCATACATTCTCCTTGGCTAATTTCTAGTGAACCCAGCTGTCCTACAGAAGGGATGAAAAAGCAGTGTTGCCTGTTAAGTGTCACTGGCAGACTTCACTAATGGATCCTGATGTATTTCCTCACAGAGTCTACATTCAGAATCTGTCTGAAAACAGGATTTAGGATCAGCACAGAAATTGACACCTTTTTGCTCTTCTATCTTAGACCCTTTCTACCACCAGATGGATAGCATCCATGGTGACAGCCAGGGATTCTCCTCCCTATTTAGGCAAAGACCTAAATGAAGAATCTAATCAATAGAATTTGGACAAAGATGCCTCTGTCCAATTTCCGTACAACCCCTAAATTACATCCTGCCAGCAAGGACTTCTGTGTACAAAAGCAGAGACATGTTTACAGAAAATACTTTCAACTGCGTATCACTTTATTGACATCTTTCTGGGAGCATGGCTTAATGAATGCTCCTTTCCTACAGTGATGTATCCACTTTGACCTAAATAGTGACTCACCTGACAATTAATGCAGACCCCTCCACCTGCGTAGATGCCGTGGATATTCAAACTGGCCTGCTGCCTCTCAACATCTGGATCATAGTAACAGTCAAGGGCATGGCCATGGCAGTTGCATGCTGAAAAAGGCATTCTGAGTTAGTATTCCATCATTACTACGAGACACTTCGTAAATTCCCCTAGATAGTATTACCACTCATTGCACCACTTTATTATGTCTATTCCGTAACACCATATTCTCAGTGGAAAATTTTAGGGATTTTTACACAAAGACTCATCTATAACAATACGTGATTAACAGCTTTTTTCATTTTATATTAAACGGGAGAGGTTTCTCTCTCTCTCTCTCTCTCTATATATATATATATACACATACATTATTACAATATATTTATATGTATATATATAAATTTACAACATATATAATAAAATATCAACCTATATATATATAATTACAACAAATTAAGATAAACCAAAATGCCAATTAGGCTTCATGCACAATGGGAATATTAGTTCTACTGCTATTACTACTATTAACAAGAATAATTGAGTTCTTGGTACACTGTGAAAAGTGTTTTATGGGCATTATCTCATTTAATCTATGCAACAAGTCTCTAAGGTAGGTACTCTTATCCCCAGAGCCCAGATGGGGAGGCTGAGGCTTCGAGAGGTTAAAGTATGTCTCCAGTAAGAGAAGAAGAATCCTGACCTGTATTTGACTCCAAAACCTATTCTCTCAGCCAATACTCTACATTTTCCATCTCAGCACTATTTATAGTAGCAATAAACTCGAAATAATCTTAGTGTCTAATTCTAGAGAAATGGTAAGCAAACAACAGCCTCTTTTGCTTGACTGTCAGTTCTGTGAAGGCAAGGGTAGCTTGTGTTTTGTTCACAATAGAGCCCAATCCCCAGCACACAGTGAATACTCAGCAAACACTTGCCCGATACACTTTATTCCACAGAATGACAACACTGTGGGCCATCAAAAAGGATGTCAAAGAGTTTTCAATAAAATGGGAAAATATCTAAAAGTATCAAGTGAAAAAGAGCAGATTATAAAATTGTATAATTGTGTAAGTAATTAGATAATCTAAACATATTAAATAATAATATTAAAGTACGCATGAAGAAAACACTAACACACCTAACAAAATATCAATAGTGGTTCTCTTCGGGGAGCAAAATTATTAGTGATTTTTTTAATAATGTCCTAGTTATCTACAAATAATGGTTAAAACTTCTAAAATTTGAAACCAAAATTTAAAGGCCATCTAGCATTTTCATCATTGCCAAGATGGAAAAGATCTAACATGCGTAAAATTCTTACTCTCTTTTAGAATATATATTCACTGCATTCCATGTAGATCAAAATTTCCAGGCCTTTCTAGTAATTTGTATGTTTTCATCGGGTTTCCAGATAAATCTATTAGGGAGGAAGAGTGAGTTAGAATTTCAAGTCGCCCTGTTTGTAACCGTCTGTGCACCTTATTTTCATTTCTCCGGTGGCGCCATGATTTTAAAAAATGTAAGGCATTTATGTTAACTACATCAGTTATTTCTCAAGAAATCCATTCATTTTGAATTGCACTAATTCAAATGGAACTGAGAAGGAACTTAACGAATGGATCTTAATAGATCTGATTTCCATATGCTGTTTGGGGTTTTTTGTGTGTAATTTGTTATCACTTTGACAAGCTTACAAAGCTTAAACACTTATGAAAGGAACATTTATGAAAGGAAATTTTTAAAACTTTCCTATGTGCTGGAGTTAAGCATGTCATTCACCGAAAGCTTCCAGTAACCTGGAAAACTAACCAAATTGCTACTGTTGGAGCTCATGTGTTAACACTCATTCAGTCAAAATAGGCTACACCAGGACTTGAAAGCACTGGAAGAAACAACTCCTGGTTATTACCTTTCCCTCCTTCTGGTACCGTTCTCGAGGGTCAGGCAGGGCTGGGGAAGTCACTGGCAAGAACCCTACCTGTTAGCTTTGACTATAGAGTGTGAACGGCCAATAGGCTAACTAACACCCCTGGACCTAGAGATACACCCAGCCGTTCAGCTTGGACAACATCGACACCTTGCAACGGTACTAAAACCGCTCAAAGTGCCCTCAGAACTCCTCAGTAAAAAATCCTTCTGAGTGTTTGCTAGTCACAGAGATCATATCAGTCTTATCTCTTAGTTACAAAAACCATTTGGCCAAAAAGTATAAAGTACAGATTCTTTCTTACCCCACCTAGTTCGACAAACTTGAATCCAAATACCTTTTGGTCCTTTAAAAAAAGCAAATCCCTCTCCAGATGCTAAAAATATTCAGAAAAAAATAGGCCACAGTCTCCAAAGCCAATAACTAAGACTTACAAAAGTGTTTTCAGCAACTGGAATAAACATGGGGCTTCCGAAGATCAGTTTACAAGGGAATCTCCAGTTGGATGTCCTAGGGCTTATTTGTTAAAAATAACAGTTTTCTGACTTTATATTACACCATAATTAAAAGCAGCCTCTCATCTTTGTTCCTTCCTTCTCTGGTCCCCTCCACCCTGCATCCGCCCCAATCCTACTGCAGTATCCCCCTCCCCCAGTCAAGGTTCCCAGCCTCTGTTTCCCCAATCCTACTGCAGTATCCCCCTCCCCCAGTCAAGGTTCCCAGCCTCTGTTTAGACACCAATCTCAAAACCTTATGCCGACCTCGGTCCTCACAAAAGTTAGGATTCCAGTATCACATTCTAAGAAACGGTAAGGGCTTACAATTTAATAGTGGTTACATGATATTTTAGACGAGTAGAAACAGAGGCTAGCATTAAGTGAATGCTTAATACATATTAGCGATTATTACTGCTGTTATTTTTATTCTCCCGTTCATATCTGAATTTAGAATGGGGCACTTCTACCTCCAGGTTGTGAGGTTTTCGTAACAATAGACAGACCTGAGTCCCTAAGACGGACACGACCCCACCCGCTTCCTAAGCACATGGGAAACCTAGCATCAGAGAGAAATGAGGGGAAAGAGTGGGCGGGGCCTCGCTCCCTGGCGCCCCTCCCCCAGCGCTCACCTTCACACTCATTGCTCTGCTCCCACGTGGCGGGTCGCCAGCGCCT